>NW_026712286.1:3430642-4717309 GCF_030504385.1 Musca domestica | reverse complement strand
CCTCCCGCCAAAAGGGTAAGAATTTTCAATAATCATAGCACTTATAAAATGGGTTGTAAATTTTAGATTGTCCTCAAATTTCAAACATCCCAATAATTTGATTAACTCAAAGTTTGATTTAAAACTGGAATATATCGGTCCACTTCTTCTAGTAACTCCCCCACAAAAGGTCGAACTTTTCAAAAAAATATATTTTCTGCACAGAAAGAGAGACGATAATCCAATTTTGATCCAACTTTGCAAATCCTAATATTTTAGTCAGTGTTAGGTCAGGTGAGAAAACGGACAATATCGGTCCACTACATCAAGTACCTCCCCCGGAAAAGATCAGAATTTGGAATAATTATAACTCTTATAAAATGTGATGTAAGTGTCTGGTTATCTTCAAATTACATGCATCACAATATTTGTATTAGCCCAAGATCTGGTGTAAAGGTAGAATATATTGGTCCACTCCTTCTGGTACCTCCCTCACAAAGGTCCAAAATTTTGAATGTTTATGAAGTTCATAAAAAACGAAATTAATATTCGATTCCATTCAGATTAAACACATCTCAATATTTCTACCAACACACGATTTCTTATAAAGATGGCAGAGATCGGACCATTCCTTCTGGTACCTCTCCCACAGAGGATCAACGTTTTGAATAACAACAACGTTCATAAAATGCGAAATAAGCATCCGACTCTTTTAAAGTTACACACATTGCAATATTTGTAATAACCCGAGGTCTGGTGTGCAGGTGGAATACATCGGTCCACTCCTTCTGGTACCTACCATCCGATTCCATTCAGGTTTGGTACATCTCAATATTTCTATCAGCACAAGATTTGTTATAAAGATGGCAGAGATCGGACCATTCCTTGTGGTACCTCCCCCGCAAAAGGTAAACGTTTTGATTAACCAAAATGTTTATAAAATCCGAAATAAGCTTTAAGTTCTCTTCATATTTCACACATCCCATTATTTCTAATAAAACAAGATCTGCTGTGAAGATGGAATATATTGGTCCACTCCTTCTGGTATCTCCCCCACAAAGGGTCAAAATTTTGAATATCCATGGAGCTTACAAAACGCGGAATTAATATTTGATTCCATACAGATTTGGTACATCTCAATATTTCCATAAACACAAGATCTCTTGTATAGATGGTGGAGATCGGATCATTCCTTATGGTTCCTCTCCCACAAAGGATCAACCTTTTTTAATAACAAAAATCTAAGCTATATCGGTTTACTCCTTTTGGTATCTCCTCGACAAAGGTTCAAAATTTTGAATACCCATGGAGCTCATAAAACGCGAAATTAATATCCGATTCCATTCAGACTTGGTATATCTCAATATTTCCATCAACACATGATCTCTTATAAGGATGGTAGAGATCGGACCATTTCTTTCCCCAAGAAATGCTCAGAGCAACCTGAGATGAATATGAAATTTTCCGATATCACAAAAAATTGAATATAAATTTTCGATTTTCATGTAATTTTGTCCATACTAATTTTTTTTTATCTGCATTGGATGAATTATGAAAATGGGATACTTCGGTCGACTATGTCTGGTACCTCATGCAGATTTTAATATTTTCCAAAAATCACATATCTCATATAAAATGAAGGAGGCAGCCACTATAGTCCTAACCTGACACGGCGCAATATTTATATATTTAGGTCCGATACGAAATTGACAATATTGGCTCATTCCTTCGGAACCCAGCTCCATAGAGGGTCAACAATTTGTATAATCATAACAGAAGTCAAATTATATTTAAATACTCGAACATTGGGAACTGAGGGTATACATCTGTCGGCAAAACCGACTGACACTTTTTATACCCTCCACCATAGTATTTGTAACACGTCGAAACATACACTTTTGACCCCACAAAGTACATATATTCTTGATCAGCATATAATTCTATGTCGTTTTATCAATGTCGGGCCGTCTGTCCGTCTGTGGAAATCACTCTAGCCTCCGAACGAAATGAAGAAAGTTTATAAAAATGTACTCAAATGTGTATTATGTCTGCAGGGCTTTTGGTATTGAAAATGGGCTATGTAGGTCCACGTCTTCGTATAGCCCCCATATAACTGTAACCCCCGATATTCGGTATTTTGATGATTTTAGCGACATTATTTACCGGAATTATTTCAAATTTGGTATTTGAAGTTCGTAATGAATACTACAGCCTATATCAGAAAATTGTCTGTGCAGGTCCACGTATGGTACCTCCCTATATTTTATTTATTTTAGCTACATTATAAACACATTTTTTTAAGTTTAGCATTTGAATATTATAATAGCTTATGACAAAAGTTGCCTATGCAGGTCCACGTCGTCATATAGACCCTAATATACGGCTACATTCGGTATTGTGAAGATTTCAACAGAATTTTTAATGGATTTGATTTTTTTTTTGAAAATTGTTTACAACTTTTTTACTTTTAACTTTTAATTCTTATTATTTCAAAAATAAAATTTCAATATTTAATCATAAATTCATTTCAATTTTAATTTTTTTCTAAAAGTTTAACGTCATTGCGGTTGTGGTTCCCATTGAACGTTTTTTTTTTTTTTTTTTTGAATTCCCCTGGATTTATTTGTGCGGGAACACAAACAGTGTTAATGGCCAATTTGTCTTTTCAGTTCTCCACGAAGCATATGTTGTTGTCATCTTTACAAAAATATTGTTTACCAAGTTTAGCTCTTGGTGTCCAGTTGTTATTGTTTTTGTTTTTTGTTGTTTTTTTGTAGTTATTGTGCTCAATAACAATAACATTGCCACATAAACACACACTTAATCATCTTTTGGATTTTGTTGAGGGGATTGGAGTTGGCGATGGCAATGGCGTTGACGCTGGCATTTGTTAACGTGGCATATCTCCCGTAATTCTCTTCTACGCTGCTACTTCATGGCGAACACACATTTGTGCATTCATTCATTTATTTATGCTGTGGACACAACAGAATTCACATTCCAACAACAATAGTCAGCTGGTATTAGTTTAACTATCATAAAACATAGCCACACACATAAAGGTATTCCTGCTCATTGCCACGAGGATTAGCCGGGTAGCTTTCCACATATACACACACACATATATCATTAGACAAGCGAACAACTACAGCTGCAACAACAACAACATCAACAACTACTAAACAATTGAATGATGAATGAATTGTGCAAATGATTTTGACATATAGAATTTTCTAACTAATGATTGTTGCAGGAGCTGGAAAAGCAGTCAACGAACAAAAAAGTTAGCAAACAGTTCCAACAAAATAATGGTGGAAAACAACAATAGGTGAAAAGTCTGTTTATGAAATTTTCTGTATATATGTGTGTTCGTGTGTGTGTGAAATTGTAGAAAATTCTCCTCAATAATAGCAATGATGCAGAGAAAATTGTTTTAATATCTTTGAATCGAAATTGTGAAGAATAGCAGGGAAAACCATTAATTCAAGGCGTAGACAAATTAACACAAGCATTGTTGTTGTTTTGTAAATTAAATGCTGGAAATGGGAACACAACAAATTTACAAAAAAAAAAAAAAAAAAAAAATATATATATATATATATATATATATAAAAATAGAAATATTTAAAACAAGTTAAAAAGTATCAGTCATTTTAGCCGACAGATGTATAGCCTCAGCTAATGCTAGATTGTTATACCATACACCATAATATGGAGGATATATTAAGTTTGTTATTCCGTTTGTAACACCTCCATATATACATTTTAGACCCCATATATATAAGTATATATTTTCTTGATCAGCATAAAATTCTATGTCGATTTAGCGATGTCCGTCCGTCTGTAGAAACCACTCTAGCTTCCGAACGAAATGAAGTAGGTTAATAAAATTTTGCTCAAATGTGTACTATGTCAGCAGAACATTTGGTGCAGGACAATGTGCCATGTAGGTTCACGTTTTGGTATAGCCCCCATATAATGGTACCCCCCAATATTCGGTATTTCGATGATTTTAGCAACATTTTTCACCGGAATTGTTTCAAATTTCGTATTTAGACTTCGTAATGGATGCTACAGCCTGAGACAGAAAATTGCCTATGCAGGTTCACGTCTTCGTATAGCCCCCATATAATGGTACCCCCCAATATTCGGTATTTGGATGATTTTAGCGACATTATTCACCGGAATTGTTTCAAATTTGGTGTTAGAAATTCGAAACGAATGCTACAGCCTGAGACAGAAAATTGTCTCTGCAGATCCACGTCTTCGTATAGCCCTCATATAACAGTACCTCCCGATATTCGGTATTTGGATGATTTTACCGAAATAATCCACCTGAATTGTTTCAAATTTGGTATTTGAAGTTCGTACTGGATACTACAGCCTGAGACAGAAAATTGCCTTTGCAGGTCCACGACTTCGTATAGCCCCCATATAACGACACCTCCCGATATTCGATATTTTGACGATTTTAGCGACATTCTTCACCGGAATCGTTTTTGAAGTTGGTATTTGAAATTCGTAATGGATACTACAGCCTGAGACAGATTATTTTCTGTGCAGGTCCACGTCTTTGTATAGCCCCCTTATAAGAGTACCTCCCGATATTCGGTATTTTTATGATTTTAGCGATCTTATTCACCAAAAATGTTTCAAATTTGGTATTTGAAGTTCGTAATGGATACTACAGCTTATGAAAGAAATTTTTCTGTGCAGGTCCACATTTTGGTATAGCCACGGTACCTCCCTATATTCGGAATTTTGATGATTTTAGCGACATTTTTCACCGATTTTTTTTGAAGTTTCGCATTTGCATTTATAATGGTTTTAAGTTGCTAAATTCGGTAGTTTTAAGATTGTTTTTCAAAATCTTCAACCCTATGTGGGGTAGGTACCAGATAAAGTGGGCCGATTTCTACCGTCTTTACAAGTACCAAGTCTGAATGGAGTCGGATGTCAATTCCGCGTTTTATGAGCTTTATGAATATTCAAAATTTTGACCCTTTGTGGGAGAGGTACCAGAAGGAGTGGATCGATAACCCACCTTCACACCAGGCCTCGGGTTTTTCCAAATGTTGTGATGTGTGTAATTTGAAGAGAACCTGATGTTTATTTCGGATTTTATGATCGTTTTTGTTATTCAAAACGTTAACCCTTTGGGGAGGTACTAGAAGAAAACGTTCGATCTATACCATCTTTATAACAGATCTTGTGTAGATGGAAATATTGCGATGTACCGAGTCTGAATGGAATCGAATGTTAATTTCGTGTTTTATGAGCTTCATGAATATTCAAAATGTTGACCCTTTGTGGGGCAGGTACCAGAAGTAGTGGACCGATGTATTCTATCTTCACACCAGACCTTGGATTAAGAAAAATATTGTAATGTGTGAAATTTTAAGAGAGCCGGATGTTTATTTCGGATTTTGTGAACGTTTTTGTTATTCAAAACGTTGATTCTTTGTAGGGGAGATACCAGAAGGAATGGACCTATCTCTACCATCTTTATAACATATCTTGTGAAGATCAAAATATTGAGATGTACCAAGTCTGAATGGAATCGGATGTTGATTTCCTGTTTTATGAACTTCATGAATACCAGAAGAAGTGGATCAACATATTTCGTCTTCACTCCAGACATTTGGTTAATAAAAATATTGTGATGTGTGAAATTTTTTTAGAGAGCGGGACGCTTATTTCGGATTTTAGGAACGTTTTTGTTATTCAAAACGTTGACCCTTTGTTGGGGAGGTACCAGAAGGAAAGGTTGGATCTCTACCATCTTTAAGTCAGATCTTGTGTTGATGGAAATATTGAGATGTACCAAGTCTGAATGGAATCGGATGTTAATATCGTGTTTTATGAATTTCATGGTTATTCAAATTTTGACCCTTTGTGGGGGAGGTACCAGAAGAAATGGATCGACATATTCCATCTTCACACCAGACTTTCGATTAATAAAAATATTGTGATGTGTGAAATTTGAAGAGAGGCGGATGTTTATTTCGGATATTATGAATGTTTTTGTTATTCAAAACGTTGACCCATTGTGGGGGAGGTAAAAGAAGGAAACGTTGGATCTCTACCATCATCATATCAGATCTTGTGTTGATTGAAATATTGAGATGTACCAATTCTGAATGAAATCCGATGTTAATTTCACGTTTTATCAGCTTCATGGTTATTCAAAATTTTGACCCTTTGTGGGGAAGGTACCATAAGGAGTGGACCGATATATCCCATCTTCACACCAGGCCTCGGGTTATTACACATATTGTGATGTATGTAATTTGAAGAGAACCACAGGCTTTCGAATTCTATGCTCGTTTTTGTTATTCAGAACGTTAACCCTTTGTGGGGGAGATACAAGATGAAGTGGTCCGATCTCTATCATCTTTATAACAGACCTTGGGTGGATGGAAATGTTGAGATGTACCAAGTCTGAATGGAATCGGACGTCAATTCCACGCTTTAAGAGCTTCATGGATATTAAAAATTTTGACCCCTTGTCGGACAGGTACCACAAGGAGTGGACTGTTAAGTCGCATCTTCACACCAGACCTTGAGTTAATAAAAATATTGCGATGTGTGAAATTTTAAGAGAGCCAGATGTTTATTTCGGATTTTATGAACGTTGTCGTAATTAAAAACGTTGACCCTTTTTGGGGGAGGTACCAGAAGGAAACGTTGGATCTCTACCATCTTTATAAAAGATCTTGTGTTGATTGAAATATTGAGATGTACCAAGCCTTAATGAAATCCGATGTTAATTTCACGTTTTATCAGCTTAATGGTTATTCAAAATGTTGACCGTTTGTGGGGGAGGTACCAGAAGGAGTGGATCGACATATTCCATCTTCACACCAGATCTTGGGTTAATAAAAATATTGCGATGTTTGAAATTTGAAGACAATCGGACTCTTACATCACATTTTATAAGAGTTGTATTTTTTCTAAAGGTTGACCCTTTGTGCGGGAGGTACTTGATGGAGTGGGCCGATATTAACCATTTTTGCACCTGACCGAGAATTGAGGCAAATATTAGGATAGGAAAAGTCGGATTATAATATTTTTTTAAATGTGGACTTTTGTGGGTCAGGTACCAGAATGGACGGGCCGAAATGGTCCATTTCCGAACTCGATCCAAGTTTGACAATAATATTGCGATGTACCAAGTTTGGACCAAATCGGATACTCCCTTCAAGAGATACCGCGCGTACCAGATAGACGGACGGATGGACATCGTTAGATCGACTCCAAATGTCCTGAACCGGATTTGATCCAAAGAATCCTTGGGTCTAAAATCATTATTTCGATGAGGCACGTTTTGGTCGTATCAAATGATATATGAATTGTTCCTGGTTCCAAAAAAATAGTCTTTTAAATTTTTAAAAATTTTATCCTTAAAGAAGAAATGGTAGTAGATCTTTTCAAATTATTCTTTAAGGAACAAAATTCTCTGATGTCAATTATTTCTAGCATTTAAGTCTTGCAGCAAATTTTGAATGTGCTCCACTTCCCCAAAACCCCCCCCCTTTGCAAATTCCCTTTATTCCCCGAAATTTGAATGGAATATTAATCCTTTGCAAATGTTGGTCATCTTAGCAACTATCCATCATCTGCTGAACGACTGACTAGGTGACCGGTTGGCTGGCTACTTCATGTCCAACTTTATGATCCATTAACATAGTTTTTGTGTCTGACACACACACACACACACATACATACACGCACATATACGCTCAGACAAAAAGTAATCTGAGACATTTGCAACGCATCAGGTATACTTGCAAAATTTCTTGCTGCCCTGAGTGTTATTGTCCTGGCGGTGGTAGCAGTGGTGCCTGCTGTCATTGCTGTTAAAGTTGTTAGTTTCTCCCCATGATGTTGTTGTTTTTGTTGTTTGTTTTATTGCTTGCTGTTGCATATAAAATAATAACACAGTTGTCTGCAAATCTATGCTAGGTCATTAGGGTGTCTCTTTGGAGTATTATCTGGAGGGGTTTGCACGATGAAAAAAAGAAAAAGGAGAGAGAGGGAGGGGAGAGGGAAAAGAGAGCAAAGAAACTTTCCTCTGGCACACATTGTCTGAACCAGCTAGCCAGCCAGCCAACAAAGGAGCCATATATCATTGGTATATCTTTCTAGTTAAGTGAAATTGAATGGCTGGGGCTATTAACAACAAACAGTGGCAAACAACAACAACAACAACAAAACTGGAACTCTGGCAACATTAGCAAACAAAAATGTTGAGACAATACCCCAACCATGGCTGGGGATAACAACATAAACTTTCTAGAAAAAAAATATACCAAAAAAAGTACCAGGTAACAGCTGCTGGCCAGGAGCAATCTGAGGCTAACACATTAACACAGACACACACAGAAAATATTTAGGGTGCAAAGCAACAAACTAACTGCATTGGAACGAGTGGCAGTGACAATGACACTGTCTGAAATTTAGAATTAAAGGTAAGTAGTTGGGTTGTGAGAGAAGAAAATATGAGGGGTAAGAGAGAGAGAGAGATGGGGGGGGGTTTCCTGCAGTTTTCCTGCAGATATTAAAACACCATGGCCATGGAAGACAATGTCATTTGGTTATGGTGTCAAATTAGTTAAGAAATAGAACAAAAAAGCATACCCTGCTCTAGGCTTGCCACTGGCAGTCGGAGATAGTGCAACTGCAACTGAAACCATAAACAGTTTGTCTACAGCGGCAAAATGAGAGGGAGTAGTTATTGCTTTTGGGTCAATTTTGCTCTACATTTTTCAAGTGTCCTTGTCTCGTTTTTTTGGTGTGTGCGTTATATGGTACCTGGAGGCTCCACAGATAACAATAACACAAAGGCTACTAACCAACCGAGCAAAGCTAATGCTTGGCATTAAGGGACGGAGTGGAGAGCGAGAGCGAGTAATCAGCCGAAGATAGTTGTGTTGTTTTGATTCCCTCTCCTGGTGTTAGACACTACTTTAATGGCTGCTTGGGTGTGCCAAATTTAAGTAAAGAGAGGGAGAGAAGAGAGTGGATAAAGGGGAGAGATAATGGCTACCTTGGTTGGCCAAATTTAAGTAGTGAGAGGGAGAGGAGAGAGTGGAGTAAGGGGAAGAGATAAAGTCAAAAAGCTTTGCCTAGGAGATGCATTTGTGGATGGTTGAATGTGTGGGTGTGTTTTGATATTTAATTACTACATCCAGGCAATTAATAGAGCTCTTGCAACATGGACCTAGTTCGCTCTCTACCTCTCTCTCTCCCACTCACTCTCCCTTGCTCTCGGTGTAAAGTGACCAAAATTCTCTTCCGGAGAGCAGTAATTTTAAATAGTTTAACCATAAAAAATAAGTCATTTCCTAAAACGCACACACACCCCCAATGGAAGATAACAATGGTAGGCGAAAATGCAGTTAGTTCTGTGAATAGTGCCCTGGAGTGTGTGTTTGTTTCTTCCTGGTCCTTTTGTGATCCTGGGATCCAAAAAATTAAAACTTTCCTTTAGATAATTATGAAATGAAAAATGGAAATTTTATTAAAAAAGGATGTAGCTAAGTGTTGGAAGAGAAAATAAAGTCATACATAAAAGGCCAGCGGGGGATCTTTCGAGACCAAAACAGCAGAATTTATGGAAGGACTCAAGAGGGACTCAAGGATTTTGAAAGACTATGGGATTGTGTGTACGATATGAATTTTTTAAAGCAATTTTGGGACCAGAGCATTACTGTAAATGATCTCTAAGTCTCTATAGTCAAATTTAAGTTCAGGGTTTTATTTGGAGTAGGTACAGCGCAAGGAGGTTATATGTCAGCCATACATATGATTTAAGCTGGCCAGAGTGTTATTGTAAAAGGCTACAATAAACGATGATTCCCAGGAAGTCTGAAAGGACCAAATAATCTATGGAGATGAGCTGAAATGCCTAGGAGTCCATAAACGAGCTGAAGAGCCAGAGAGTCCACATTGACAAGCTGAGAAGCAAGCATTATATATTGACAAGGTGAAGGACCAGGATGAACAGAACATAAACAGAACAACTTTGGAGACTGTAGAGACCAGCTGAAAGTATAGAAAGTCTATGTAAATTATATATTATTATAGAGCCCATATTGAAAACCTAAAAATCGGATAGTAACTATAGGCAGGGTGGAGGACCAGGGAATTTATAGGACGAACTAAAAGATCATGGAATTTATTAGACAAACTGGCCGCCTAGCTAAACCTTCTTCAGACGAACTGGCTGTTCTGCTGGTTTTCAGGTAGACTAAGTGGCTGACAAGGTGGTCTGTAGATTGACAAGCTCCCAACCAGCTGGTTTCTAAATAGATTGATAGACTAGCTGGCTGACATGCTGGTCTTTAGAAAGACTAGCTGGCTGGCTAACCAGCTGATCTGTAGATAGAACGACAGGCTGGCTGGACAGCTGGTCTATAGATAGACAGGCTTGCTGGCAGGCTGGCCAGCTGGCCTGTAGATGGACTTGCAGGCTGGATAGCTGGTCTATAGATAGCCAGATACGCTGGCTGGAGAGCTGGTCTATGACCAGATAGGCTGGCTGGAAAGAACTGGTTTATGGCCAGATAGTCTGGCTGGACAGCTGGTCTATGGCCAGATAGGCTGGCTGGATAGCTGGTCTGTGATAAGTTCGCTGGACATCTGGTCTATGGCCAGATAGGCTGGCTGGAGAGCTGGTCTATGACCAGATAGGCTGGCTGAAGAGCTGGTCTATGGCCAGATATGCCGGCTGTACAACTAGTCTATGGCCAGATAGGCTGGCTGGACAGCTGGTCTATGGCCAGATAGGCTGGCTGGACAGCTGGTCTAGGGCCAGGTATGCTGGCTGGACAGCTGGTCTGTGGCCAGATAGGCTGGCTGGACAGCTTGTCTATGGCCAGATAGGCTGGCTGGACAGCTGGTCTAGGGCCAGGTATGCTGGCTGGACAGCTGGTCTGTGGCCAGATAGGCTGGCTGGACAGCTTGTCTATGGCCAGATAGGCTGGCTGGAGAGCTGGTCTATGACCAGATAGGCTGGCTGGAAGCTGGTTTATAGCCAGATAGGCTGACTGGACTGCTGGTCTATGGCCAGATAGGCTAGCTGGGCAGCTGGTCTATGGCCAGATAGGCTGGCTGGAGAGCTGGTCTATGGCCAGATAGGCTGGCTGGATAGCTTGTCTATGGCCAGATAGGCTGGCTGGACAGCTGGTTTGTTGATAGACAAGCTGGTTGGCGAGCTGACTGGCTAGTTTATCTCTCTATAAACGAGTTGTGTAACCAGCTGGTCCTTCTAGAGTCGATATGGCTGCTTATTCTAGAGATGAGCTGGTCTGCTTACTTGTTCTTCTGTAGACGAGAGACCTGGCCATCGTTTCTGGTATAAATTATTTCCCAGCCAGCTTGTCTGAACGACCATATCCGCCCTTTTATATTTTCCTTCATTTTTAGTAATTTTTATACACTCCACCTTTAAAAGGCACCCTCCTTATTAACTTTGTCATTCCATTTGTAACTCCTCGAAATATGTATAATAGAACCTACAAAATATATATATTCTGGATCAGCGTAAAATTCTAAGACGATCACGAATTGAAATAGAAGGCTATATTTTTGCATACAAGCATAGGCAGGTTAAGTCTGTAAATGGGCTATTGCGGTTCACCTTTTTTGTACAGCCCCCATATAACGGTACCTCTCGATAATCGGTATTTTGATGATTTCAGCAACGTTACTCATTGGAATCAGTTCAAAACTTCGTATTTAAAGTTCGTAATGGGCACTACAGCCAATGACAAAAAATTTCGTAAGCAGGTCCACGTCTTCGTATAGTCTCCATATAACAGTTTTCAGTTAAGTGATAGTTTCTGGAATTTTTTTTTTTGAAATTTTTCAAGTTCCTTCCAAATGGTGGAAGGTATTAAAAGTTCGGCTTGGCCGAACTTAGCTGCTTTTCGTTGTAATATTAACGAATAACACATTTTCTTTCTATTTACATGCTCGCATATTGAGCTCCTGGGGCGTATGCTTGTTGCCATACAACTGTTTCATTTAGACAATATTGCTCATACGCACCGATGTCCATTAACTTACCTTTTATTGTGCTTATTTCTTTATGTTTTAATTTGTTTCCTTTCTCCCATAATACCAAGAAAAAACTACCAACAAATATTATTTTTAATTATTTATTTCATTCTTTTTGTTGTTGTTTTTGTTTCTTTAAATACTTGTATCTAAAGTGCGTTCCTTGTATGTTTTTTGTTTTCTTCTTATTTTTTTTTTAATTTTTTTATAATAATTTTTATACAATGCAATTAAGTGTTTTTAATGCATTAAGGGTGTTTGTTTGTTTTTTTTTTTAAATTTTTATAGAGGGGGATTTGTTTTTTTTGTATTTAATTATATATCATTTTATTTGGTTTGTTTGTTTTGTTGTATTTAAATATATAAATATATTTTTGCATTTAGTGCTAAATGCCATTAGTTTTGTTTTAAATTATTTTTAAGTTTTGTTGTTGTTGTTGTTTATATGCAATGTTATTTGTTGTTGATGGTTTTAATTGGTTTTTAATTTGTTGAGGGATGGCAAATGGGGATGGGGGAGCGGAGGATATGGGGGCTATGTGAAGATTCCTATGCTTGTTATATAAAAACCACAAATTCAAAGAGTTGTTAATATTAATTTTCTCATCGTGTTTTTTTTTAATATTTACTATTTATTAATATTTATTGTTATCGTTATTATAAAATTATTAAAAATTAATTAATTAACATAATAGCTTTAATGGGTTTATTTATATATATCTATGTGTGTGTGTGTGTATGGTATGCGCGAAACTATTTGTTGTGTTGTTGGCATTATATGTTGTTGTTGTTGTTTTTTTTACAAAATTATGACTATGCGGATAAACATTAATACGGATTTGTGGTTTAATTTGCTGGCTTTGGTTTAATTCTTTGTCGGCTGTTTGTTGCTTTTGTTGTAGTGTCTCGTTTTAAGGGCTACTCAAAGATGTGTTGCTATTTTTTTTCGTTACTAACGGCGTTCGAGGTTTGTATTTTATTAATTCCATGTTTTATGATTTTTTTAATTTCAATTTTTATTTTGTTAATTTGGTTTTATAGGGGATTTTATTTTGTATTTTTTATTATTTTTTAATTCGAAGTAGAAAAATGTTAATTTTTACATAGGTTCTGTTTTTTTTTTCATATATAAATTTGTTAATTATTAAGCCACAGGGCTTAATTGCTGCATTAATGAGGGTGAGTGCGTTTTTTCATTTTAATAATGTTTTTGCTAAAAGGAATTCGAAATAAGGTAAAATGGAAGTCCAAAGGGAATTGTTTAGAATTTAGTAGTGGAGGGGCAAATATTAAAAAAAAAAATATTTTCCCTTGAATCAAAAATAATTATTTTTTATCAAAAGAATCAAAAAAAAAAAAAATAATTTTATCTAGCGAGTCTCTGAAGGGTCATTGAGCCTCAATAGACGAGCTGAAGGCGCAGAGAGTCCCCATAGATGAGCTGAGAGCGCAGAGAGTCCCTATAGCCGACCTGAGGGCGCAGGGAGTCCATAAATACGAGCTGGAGACCAGGGAGTCTTTACAGAAGAGCTGAAGACGATGGGAGTCCAAATAGACGAGCTGAAGGACCAGAGAGTCTATATAGAAGAGCTGAAGGCGCAGGGAGTCTCTATGGACGAGCTGAAGGGCCAGAGTATATAAACGAGCTAAAGGGCCAGAGGGCCTATATAGACGACCTGCAGGGCCAGAGAGTCTCTATAGACGAGCTGCAGAGCCACAGAGTATCTATAGACGAGCTGCAGGGCCAGAGAGTTTCTATAGACGAGCTGCAGGGCCAGAGAGTCTCTATAGACGAGCTGCAGGGCCAGAGAGTCTCTATAGACGAGCTGAAGGGCCAGAGAGTCTCTATAGACGAGCTGCAGGGCCAGAGAGTCTCTATAGACGAGCTGCAGGGCCAGAGAGTCTCTATAGACGAGCTGAAGGGCCAGAGAGTCTATATAGACGAGCTGCAGGGCCAGAGAGTCTATATAGACGAGCTGCAGGGCCAGAGAGTCTATATAGACGGGCTGCAGGGCCAGAGAGTCTATATAGACGAGCTGCAGGGCCAGAGAGTCTCTATAGACGAGCTGCAGGGCCAGAGAGTCTCTATAGACGAGCTGAAGGGCCAGAGAGTTTATACAGGGTGAGATGAAAAAACTTATGTCATTTCTAAGCCACTCGTCCGACAGCTGTTTAAATTATTCCAGTGACAGCTCATTATATTGTTTACAAGCGTACAAAAGCATTTTGGTCTTCGGCCACCAGAACTCAAGCGCCGGCCATTGTGATGGTGTGGACCGCTATAACAACCGATGGTCGCTCTCCGCTCGTATTAATCGATCGTAGCATCAGAATAAATGCCGAATATTATCGCGAAAATATTCTGGAGGGTGTATTAAGGCTTTGGGCACGCAAACATTTTGGCCGCAGACCTTGGACATTCCAAGAGGAAAGCAAGGTTGGCGCTTAGAAATACCAAAGTGTCGATCACCTCAAGCAAACGCTACGCCGGGAATGGGCCAAAATACTGCAGTGCAACATTCGGACAGTGTATGTGAATCATTGGCCGTTTGAAGGCCATAATTCGTGCCAAAGGTAACCAATTCGAACAAATCTAAACTTATTCTAAAATTTAATGCTATTTCCGACATTTTGAGCTTTTACTCAATAAAATTAAAAACAAAATGTAAAAATTATGGCATTTGATTTTGTTGCAGTTTTTTTATCTCATAGACGAGCTGAAGAGCCAGAGAGTATGTACAGACGAGTTATTCTATATACACGATCTTTTGAGCAGGGATATAGTCTAGGAAGCTATTAAAAAGGGTGAAAGGCAAAAGAGTCCCACTCTGGTGTGGGCGAGTAATACTATACAGCGATATATTTTGGAAATATGGGCCCAGTTTTACAAAATTTGAATTTTGAATGAGACTCATGTTAATATTTAAAAATGTAAAATATCATATCCCTTTTTTAATTTTATTGAAAATTTTTGAAACTTATTTGAATTTAAAAAAAAAAATCATTCCATTTTACCTTATTTCCCAATTTCCTGGTATACATATTTGGCTTTTAATCTTGTCCTATTTTTTATTTGCTTTGAATTACTATTTTTTACAGGAATTAAAATGAAAATTAATTTTAAATAAATATAACAGAAATTGGTGCTTCTTCTTATTTTGATCGCCTGTGTTGAATATTTATTTTCAGTTAATGTAATGGTTGAGTGACAATTTAATTTTGTTTTTTTTTTAATTATTTTTAATTTCATTTATTTTATTTGATTTTATAATAAATTTTATTGACTAATTTTAGGCTTAATTAACATTATTTATAACAACAGTTTATTATTATTATTTTTTTTGTATTTTCATTATTTTTAATTTCGATTCTATTTTTATTTTTTTTTTTGTTTGGTGAAATTCGTATAATTTTGTTTTCAAAGGAGATTTTATATGTTTTTCTTTACAACATAAAAAATATTAAAATTAAAATTATAAGATATTACAAACATCTTCTAAAATGTGTGTTCTTTCTCTTTTGAGTTGAGGAGTGTAAGAGAAATTTGCAGTGGATAATCAAAGAGATGCCATACACCAGTGCTGCTCAAGAACAAAAGCCCGCTCAGCAGACAATTTCTCTTTATCTTTCTCTTTCAGAAATCATCAATGATACACGCACCATTTTGTCAAGAGTTTAGCGGTTGGTGAATGGCTGGTATCTCTTTCTCTTCCTCTCGCCTTATTTCTCTTTTTCTGACTTTCTCTTTTTTATTCTAAACTCAGATCATTTAACCAAGGCTGCTCAAAAACACGAACTCGTTTACCAGTAAAATTTCTCTTCTATTTTTTCAATCATCGATAAATGAGGTATGTTTTAAACCTAAATTATCGACAATTAAATAAAATTCGATTAATCGATGATTTATTAATTTTTGAAAATGTGTTTCTTAATCAATTTTGGGCAGCATTCACCTTTAAAAAAAGTTAAAAGGAATCGTAAAATAGAAAGTAGTATACAATATTTGTCTTCTCTTAAATAATTTCTTTTTTGGACAGCGACTCCAGTGGGTGCTCGTAAACACGATTGCATTGAAGCAGCAAAACCGTGTTCTAGAACATGAGCCTAAAAAAGAGTTAATTTAAGAGAAAATTAAAATTCTGTTTTTCTTTATATTTTACGATTCCATTTAATTGTTTTTAAACATGAGTGTTTGCTAAAATAATTTATAAAGCAAATGGATAAAAAATATTTTTTTTATAAATGATGACTTAACACTGTTTTGTTCTTGATTTAAATATGCAAAGAGAAATTTGATTGAAAAGAGAATTTTTTTCTTGAGCAGCGCTGATTAAACTCATCTCAAAAGAGAAGCAAACCAAGAAATTAGATGGTATGACTTTATAAATGACGAAAATGATTTTTATGGTTAAACAAATATTAATAATAAATTTAATAAAATTTATAATAATTATTGATTTTTTTAAGAAATTATATAAAATTTATTTTTTTATATTATTAAAAATTTTATTTTTAAAAACGTTTATAAAAAAACAAATTAAAAATTTAGAAAATATTTTTTTATTAAATTATTAATTATTTTTAAATTAAATATATATTTTTTTATTTTATAAAAAAGATAACAAAATTCATATATTCATATATTATTAAAAATTTACAAAACAGAAAAGAACAACATAAAAATAAATTCTACATTACAAAAAAAGAACTCTTAAAATGCAATTATTTAAATTTGTTGTTGTAGTTTGTTTGTTTGTGGCTAAAATTCGTTTCGTCCATTATTTTTTGGCCTCAACTAAGGCTCCATCTTTGTTTTTCGAAACTTGAGCATAAACAGTGGAGGCCTTCTTGTAGTTGATGGGGCCATAATGTTGGCTTTCTAAATCGGCATAAATGAATTCGTCGTCGAAAATTTGGGTGTTCAATGGCTAAGGGGGAAGGAAAAAAAACGAGGGATGAAATTAAAGAAAACAAAAATAATAAAAATTAAAATTAAAGAAACAAGGTCTTTAAAAAAATATATAGGGAAAATTATAAAAAAAATAATAAAGCAGATATTGAAATTGTCAAAGAAACCAAAAATTTGAATTTGATTTTTATTATTATTATTATTATTATTATTATTATTATTATTATTATTATTATTATTATTATTATTATTATTATAATTATTATTATTATTATCATTATTATTATTATTGTTATTATTATTATTATTATTATTATTATTATTATTATTATTATTATTATTATTATTGATATTATTTATTATTATTTTATATTAATTTTAATATCTGTTATTACCCATTTGATTTTCTCTCAGGAGGATCCGTATAAAAAAGGGTATATTTTGTTTACGAGCTCTTTTATTTTGACTTTCCCTAAAAATGCTGCTCTTTGTTGCCTCTTTTCCCAGAGAAACCCACATTGACACCTTTGGCATTGTTTTCTTTGACATTTCAGTCGTTAGTAATTGGTTAAAAACACACACACATATACTTACTGTTCCGTAAATTTTTTAAATATTACATTCCAAAGCATTGAAAAAAAATTAGTCGTTTGAGTTTACAAAAGCCATTCTTATTTTTTATAAAATTTTGCATTAATTTTTGTTTAATTCATGCAAAGTTAATAATTCATAAAAACAAACTGTCGTGCGGTGTTAAAATCATTTGCACCATGGACGTTAACAATAACAACAAAAAAACATCAACAACAGCAACAATATTACAAAACACAACAATGACAATAAAGAGAGAGACAGCTCTGTATATGCAAATAACAGAGAGCGAGAGACAAAGAGAGGAAATATGCAAGAGAAATGAATGAAATGCATTTTAATGAATTGAAATTTGCCAATGGGAAAATAATTTGCAATAACAATATTTTTTTTGTTCAAAATAATTAATTTCAATATTTAAAAAAGATTTCAAATTTTTTTTATTTCTTTATTTTGTTTATTTTTTTTTTTTAGAAAAAAAAATAATAATCCGACAGTTTTTTCTTGCTTTATAAATTATTAACTTTGAGTCATTCCAGAGGCAATTGAAGTTTGTGCCATTTTCGTATTTGCTGTGGAAAATTATTGAAAAATTCATTTACCTTTGTAGTCGTTCAAAATCGTTTCGAAACTCAATTCGTTTTCTAAAAACTGTTTGTGACACGTTTTGTGTGTGTTTCGTTTCAAAAGTAGTAGGAATTAAAATATATAGGTATTACTGCCTTTGTACGGATCCACAAAATCTTGCTAAGGGAAATTAAAGATTAAAATTTAAAGAAATATTTTTTTGTAAATATTTAAAAAAAATTATAAAAATATCAATAATATTTATGGAAAAAGCATAAGCTTTAGAGATGTGTTGTGAAATTTAGAGAGAAAATTCTACGTGGAAAAGTAATGTATTTGAGAAGTAGTATATGTGAAATCCATGGGGCCTTACTTTTCAATTCCAATGAGGGCACTGCATGTTTTTATTTCGAAATATTTAAAACTAACCTCATTTACATTTTTTTATTATTTTTAGCGTTTTTTCTTTTGCCCAAACTCAACTCACCCATGTTGTGTTGGCTGATCAAAATTGTTGCTTCCCTTAATGGCCAAACAAAATAGAAATTAATTTTCAAAAATAAAATCAAAGAATAAATTCACTTTTGGTCTGTTTTTTTGTTGTTGTATAATTTTTGTCTGTTTGTATTATTGAAATTTATTTCACATTGGTATTTGAGGTGAACATGAATTGCCATGAGATAAATGACAATGAAAATGACGAAAATAATTTTTGATCATGCAAAAATTCTAGACGAGAACCTTAAATGTAATAATCAATCATTAAAATCAGGCATGTCACAAAAACGAATTCCCAAACGAAAGTTAAAGTAATTCCATATTTAGCTTCTTCATAAACGATTTTTTTCGGAATGAAAACACTTTCGATTTTCAAGTAGAATTGTATTTCTATAAGAAATTTGTACTCTCTTGAAACCCTTTAAATTAACAAAAACGTTGTTTTAATAACAGATACATAAATTCATCGGAATCTGAAGTAGCTTAAATAAACACGATCGAAATTATGTTACTTAATTGAGACCATTACGATCGGTATCTGAGATATGCCCTTATATTTCTATTTGTGTGGCAAAAGACTTAGGACACAAACATGCCTTATTACAATTTAACCTCTCTTTAATTATTTCATTTCAAAGAGAAAATACGGAGAGATGTACTCCAATGAACTCTTGATCAATTTCAATGATATATAAACAGAGAACTAAAAATGCAGTCGTTGTTTTATGCAGCAACTGAGGCTCTCTTTAAATCTCAACTGAGATGAGCGCAATACGAGAATCTCTCATTGCTTTTCTCTTTCAGCAGCACCATGTAAACAAAAGACTTAAGATACAAACCTTATGCCGTATTTTATTAATCTCTTAAATATTTCATATCATGAGTTGAAAGCATAATTGAAGAAAATAATGAAAGAGAAAATCTAAAGAGAATTTTAAAATACCTTTTCTGCGTTAGATTATTTATTTATTCCAAGATTTTCAAACAAAAGTAATATCAAAATTTAATATATGTATTTTTTTGGAAAAAGTTGAACTTTTGTATGGGAGGTATCAGAAAGAGTGGACCGACATATCCCATATTTACATTGGATCTATGGAGGATAGAAATATGGCATTGCACGAATTTTTTTTTTTATTATTCAAAATTTGTAAATTTCAAATTCATATCAGATCGCTGTTGATAGAAATATTGGAATATGTTATGTTTTAAAATATGAGGGTTATGGGTATTTAAAAATTTGTTTATCATTCAAAATTTTTACCACATTTTCGGGGGAGGTATCAGAAGTTGTGGGCCAATGACTGTCTTGTGTTTATATATTGGGATATGCATGTTTGAAAAGAATCGGAAGATCATTTTGCATTTTGCATTGCAAAAGCATTATTATTATTTAAAATGTCAACCATTTGTGGTGTAGGTCCCAGAAATAGTGGTCCGATGTATCTCATCTTCACACAAGAAATATTGGTATGTGCGAAATTTAAAGACAATCGAACTCTTCTTTTATATTTTATAAGAATTATATTTATTCAAAAATGTGACCCTATGTGGAGGACATATCAGAATGAGTAGTCCTATCAATCGAATCTTCACACAAGATCGTTTGTTGGCGGAAGTATTGAAATGAAAAGAATTCTCATTTTATGGGTATACAAAATTTTGACCCAAATTTTGGGGAAGGTATCAATCGGAGTGGTCTGATCAATTCTAACTTCATGCTCGATTTCGAGTTTAAGAAAATATTGGGATATACGAAATATGAATTATTTAAAACTCATATTTCGTACAATTTACAATTATTTGAAGTTTGTATCCTTTGTGGGTGAGGTACTTGATGGAGTAGGATATTGTCCATTTTCCTACCAGACCAAGCACTAAAAAAAATATTAGTATTTACAAATTTGCACCAAATTTGATGATCATTTCTTCTTCTATGAGGCAATTTATTTTGTGGGGGAGGTACCAGAAGGTGTGGAATGATATTGCCCATCTTTGAACTCGATCTATAATATTTGATAATAATAGCACAATCTCTTCGAGAGTTAACGATCTTAGCAACCAGACACTCGTCGGACACCCCTAAAACGACTCAAAAAAAAAAAAAAAAAATTGTCGATGAGGCACGGCTTTGGCCGTATTAAATGAGATATACCCTCTATTGCCATATGACTGAAGGTATAAAAAACAAATTGTTGTTTTTGGGTTTCCATATTTAACTATACAATACATACATACTATATATATTTATAATTATAACTAAAATTGCAGAGAACGGCAACCAAGACAGTGGTATCAGCATACCGCACAGGATCAGCGGCTATGATTTGGTAGCAGCTGAATTTACTTGAAGCAAAGCGTTCCCTATATGAAGTCTCAAAATTTGCTCAAATAAAAGAGGAGACATTCGAAAAATGACTGGCGCGTCGGAATCGTGAGACGTGGAAATATCTGTTCAAGCATGGCATTAGACTATGATGCCATGCATTCTCCTCATGCAGTCGGTGAGTGAGCCAAAATTTCAATCGTCAATATCGTCGTTATAAATTGTGGAAACGGAAAACAACTGTAAATTCTCGAATTCTGCGAGAAGTTATAAAAAGTAAATAAAGAGGATCTTAGACACCCCTCTAAGACCTCGAAACGAATAGCGGATCTTGGAAGCCACCTAGAAGAAGAAGAAGACCTTAGAAACCCACGAGTCACCCCTAAAGAATATGAAAGTGGGGCTGAGGTGGTAACTTCCAGAGGTTGGCAAATGGATTTATTGTCGGTACCAAAATCGAGCCCGACATACCACAATAAGCGAGGGCATTTTTCCAACTGCTCCGTAAATATGAAAAATATTTTATTGTTATTTACACCATTATACTTTATTATATTATTATTTTTTGTTATTAAGAGTTGTATTAATTTAATAATTTCCTATTAATTGCTGCCTATTGTTAGGAGCTGCATAAAAACTAAAATAAATAATTATGCCGATTTTTATTGGTTAATAATTTTTTCTGTTATTTATTGCCTGCTATTAAAAGCATTTTACAACTAATATAAATAATTGCCATAAAATTATGAAATAAATAAATAAATTGAATAAATAATAAATACTTATAAGGGTTTTTTATTTATATATAAACTTAATTAGTATTCACTAAAAATAAATATTCATTGTCTTCATTTGGTTTTTTTGTTTGGGAGGGTTTTTTTAGGTTCGGGTTTGTTTGTTTTGCATTTGAACTTAAGAGTATCCTAAAACTTAGACTTAATCAATAATTCAAATATATCTTTGCAAGGAGAAACAAATATACACATACACGTATTCCTATATATATGTATAGAGTACCTAATTTTTGTGTGTTCTGTATAATACATACGGACATAAAGAATAAATAAATGTTTATAACATACACATAGACTTTATGAGTTTTTGGGGGTTGGGGGAGGGTATTTTTTGTGATTTTTTCCCGTTTCTGGTAATTTTTTGGTTTTATTTGCAATTTTTTTAAACTACTCTCTAATCTTAAATGCTAGTTTTTTTTCTTACAAAATAAAAATAAATTAATTATAACTTTAGTCTAGTTTTTTTTTTCTCACGGTTTTTTTGGTTTGTAGTATGCTTATGTGTTTAATATCATTTAAGTTGCTAACAAAACTTACAGTCATTTGTTCTTTATCATCATCGTCGTCTTCAATTAACTTTTTCTTTCTTTGAGTGTATAAACAAAATATAATCTATAATACTATTATCAATATGTTAATGTATTTTGTTTTAATAAAATTTTGGGTTTTTTTCTCTTTGTGGGGGACTTTTTTGCAAGCCATATGCTTATCTGTTTTTTTCCAGTGTTTAGTTGCTGAGTTTGTGGTTTTGAAGGGGGTGTGGAGATAGGGGGGGGGGGGGGTTATTTTTCTTTCTATGTGTTAGTGATTAGCTCTATTTAATATTTACAATTAATGTTTTGAGTTTGAGTGTTTTTTTGTTGGGTTAATTGCAAGTTTAACCTGATTTCCTTGACCTTGATAGTTAGCCATTCTTTGAGACACATGGGACTGGTGGGGTTCCGAAAATATTTGCCCTGCATTACTTTTGGGAGATTTGGGCATTTTTTAACGCTAAAATCATTTATTGGTCATTTTTTAATGATTCTAAACAAAAGACTTAAGAAACGAACGTTATTTAATCCATTTAAACATCTCTTCTCTCATTTTTTTTTCAAAAGAGAGAATATTAACAGATTCTCTCTGAATATGTCGTTTCTTGTGCCACCTGTTAAATATGTCTAAACAAAACAAAGAGTTTAAGAGACGAGCGTAATTTTATACATTTAAGCCTCTCTTCTCTCAAATTTTTTGAAAGAGACAATATTAACAGAAACTCTTGGAATATGTCGTCTCGTGTAGCACCTGCTAAATATGTCTGTGAACAGGGGTGCTCAAGAAGAAATATCTGTTTTCAGTCAAATTTCTCTTTGCTTATTTAAATCAAGAACAAAACAGTGTTAAGTCATTATTTATACAAATATTTTTTATCCATTTGCTTTATAAACTATTTTGGCAAACATTCGTGTTTAAAAACAATTAAATAGAATAGTAAAATATAAAGAAAAACAGAATTTTAATTTTCTCCTAAATTATCTCTTTTTTCTCTTCATGTTCTAGAACACGGTTTTGAGCACCCCTGCTGTGAATGACAAATATTTTAAGAAACGAGCGCTCTTTTATACATTTTATCCTCTCTTCTCTTACTTTTTTTAAAAAGAGAGAATATGAACAGAATCTCTTTGAATATGTCATCTTCTCTACCACCTGCTAAATATGTCTATTTATTTTTTTCATTTTCTCTTAAATAATCTCTTTTTGTTATTTTGCTCTCAGTTCTGGTCTGTACATAACAAAAGTTTTACGGAAGGAGCCTTAATTTATACATTTGAGCCTCTCTTCACTACGATGATTGCAAAAGAGAAAATATTGAGAGAAACTCTCCTAAAATCTCGTCTAGTGTATCAACTGCTAAATATGTCTACACAAAACAAAAATTTTAAGAGATATGTACTTATTTATAAATTTGAGCTTCTCTTCGTTTAATTAATTCAAAAAGAGAAAATATTAAGAGAATCTCTCCCAAAATTGTTTGTGTTGTGTCACCTAATGAATAACCTTTGCTCTCTCCCCCTCTCTCTCTTCTCTTAATGTTTTTTTTAATGTCTATATTTTCATCTCCGAGTGAGCTTCAGTCATTTTAAACTTAACTTGGCTTTCTTGGATCTTAAGGTCTCTTTTCGTTCGAATTATTCAAAAAGAGAAACAATTAATAGAATCTCTCCCAACATTTCTTCTGCTATGTCATCTCTTGAATAACCCTTACTCTCTCTCCTTTCCTCTCTTCTCCTAATGTTTTTTTCAACATTTCTATATTTTCACCTCCGAATGAGTTTGAGTCAATTTAAATTTAACCTGGCTCTCTTGGCCCTGTTTGCTGGCCATTATTACCGTAACATTGGGAGAGGATTGGGTTTTCTCCCCCTGATTACTTGGGAAATTCTCTTTTTGCAGTTCTTCCTCTTCCTCAATATCATCCTCACAATATGAATAACCCAAATCTTCCTCATCATCATTGGCAACCTTTCCACCCGGCTTTGAATCCGTTTTATTTAAACTCCTCGCCTTTTGGAGAGTATGAAACAATTCCAATTGATGGAGATTTTGACGACTTCCGGCCTGATTGGATTTCCATAACTGGGGTTGGGACTTGGTTAACATTTCCAATGCCTCTAATGAGGCGGCAGGATTGAGAATTCTTTCCCTTGTCAGATGCTGGTCTTTGGAATCAAATAATTTCCTTTGAACTTTCGGCCCACTCAGGCAATCATCTTCGGAATTCTCCGAACTAGAGAGTCTATAAATTTTTCCCAACTGCAGTAGTTTGGCCTGGGAATTTTCCTTGGCCTTTTGCTGTATGGCCTTGAGCTGTTGCGGTGATTCCAGCTGGGGAGGATTTTTGTTTAAATCTAAACTAAAAAAGGATTTCTTGGGGTCTCCATCGGTTCTAAGGGGTTTTGGAGACTTTTCACATACTGCAGTAATATAGGCCACGCCCAGATTTTCTAGACTACGATTTAGTGGGGGCTTTACAAAGGCGGAATTAGGAGATTTTTCAAGGGACAAGGACTGAGTGACTGGATTGCCATTGGAGTCGGAAGGTTTCCCCTGGTTTCTCAAAAAGCTCACATTTTTCGATTTAATCTCCAAGGGAGGTAGAGTCTTGGGTAGCTCAGGAGGTAGTTCCTGATTACCATTTCCATCTTGGTTTAAGGCGCCCTCAGGTGCCACCGAAAGCTTGGTGAAATTGGTAAAATCTCCTGAATCCAAATACAATTCCCCCTGGGATTTCCCAACACCTACCCTGGCCTCCCGATGCAAATCTAAGGAATCCTCACTTTCCTCCGAAGCCTGTATGGGCTTAAAGGTTACCTCCTTGTTTAACTCAAAAGGACGAAATACCAAGGGTCCCTTTTGGCCATACAACTCATGTTGTTCCTTTAATGGTGGTTTCTCTGGTTGAGCAGAAGTACCCCCATATAACTCTCCACTTGTTATAACTTGTGACAAATCATAAACCCCTTGTTGTTGTTGCTGTTGCTTGGCCCTTAATTGCTGCAATTTACACAACTGCTGGCCAGCCACCATCTGTGTGGGCTGGAAATGGAAGCTATGATATTTACGCAGCGGCAACTTGACGGGTCGACCCACACAGCCCAATGTCGGATTGTAATGGCTTTGATTAGGTGCTGCAATTGTCATGGCTAATTTTGGTCTATTCGAGAGTTCGGCTATACAAGGATCCCTTACATCTGGTTCTACTCGTTGTGGTTGTTGTTGTTGGTGGTGGTGGTATTGCAATGACCCTTTATTATGTTTCCCATTCTTCGTCTTCTTTGTCTCATCAATGTCAGCAACATCACAATTTAAGCTCTTGTGTGGTGGCGAGAGGGGTGTGGGCAGGCTAAACGATTGGCTGCGATAGGGGAGGCCAATAACTGTAACAGCTTTTGCCTTAACCAGACCAGTGTTGCCACCCACCTGATCATCAGCATCATCGGCATCATTATCTCGGCTGGCAACTGTTTCGGTGTTATGGTTATGCGGTCGTTGCTTGTCGTCATTGTCATCGTCGTCGTCGTTGTTTTTGTTGTTGTTGTCAGTGTCATTGGCATTTCGAGTGTCAATATTTTTGTTGTAAAACATTAGCATTTGTTGTTGATGGCGTGTGTGGCCGGTGTTGTTGTTGCTGCTGCTGCTGCCACCACTGATGAATTGCTGTTCGCGTGACCGTTCATCAGACCGTTGCTGGACATTAGGGAGGAGGGTAGCTTTGCCGAATTGTTGTAGGCCAATTTGCTCAGACTGTTGTTGCTCAGACTGACCATGTTGTTGGTGTGATTTAGTAGCGACACATGCTGATGATTTGTCTGATGCGCCGACTGCTGCTGCTGTTGCCGGGAACGCGTTCGGGGATTGGGGGCAATAATTGTGGGCTTGCCCGCTGCCGTTGGCATTAAGATACTGCTGCAGTTGTCTCCATTGATGTGTGGCGTGGATGTCTTTGATATGTGCGTAGGGGTCGCAGATAGTCTGTCGTCGAAATTTCTTAGTGCAGGTGGTGGCGGTGGAGGCGGCAGGATTTGTTGCTAGAAAGGGATTATGAGCAAGCAGGCGTTTGTTAAGCTGGTTAGTCTGTGTTTTTGAGTCGAATCAAATTGAACGGAAAAAATGGTTGTGTGCCGAGTTGTGGGTGTGTGCGGGTTATTTGTTTGTTTTTTGTTTCAAAAGCAAAACATGCAGATTTTCCAGTATTTCAAATAAAACATGAAAATAAAATTAAGAACAAAAATTAGAAAAATTGAAAAAAAATAAATATTAAATAAAATTGGAGACTTGTGTAGACTTTTATTTTTCTCTAATTAAACAACTAAATGTTGAATACTTTTTTAGACTTAATTAAAAAAAATAATTTTTATTAAAAATTTCTTTGGAAATTAATGGTTTAAAAAAAATGGAGACTTTTGTAGCTTTAAAGAAAATTTTGAAAATTTTAGGAATTTTTGGTAAATTTTTTAATAAAATTTTACAAACTTTCATAGACTTGAAAATTTGATAAAAAATAATATTTCACGGAAAATTAAAAAAAAAATGTTTTTTTTTTTTTTTTTTTTTTTTTTTTTTGGGAGACCTGGAAAAATTTATATATTTGTGGGCATTGATCTGGAACAGTTACCTACTGCAAAATATGTCTATTTCGAATAAATTACAAATGTATTACAAAATATTTTTTTTTTTTGAAAAATTAAAGAATTAATATTTTTGGAGACTTTCTAGAGTTTAAGAATTTTTGGAAATTTATTGGGAATATATTTAATTCGAATAATTTTCAACGAAATCGAATATTATTTTATGGAAAAATTTAAGAAATAATACTTTTGGAGACTAATTTTCAACTAAATCAAATTGTAAGCCATCATCCACACCAAATATGCCTGATGAGCCGCTTAACCAACGGCGAAACGCGTCGCATAGTGGTGAGTGTGTGATAGTGTCTATCTGGCTTTCCTTTTCACTGCAAATTTCAGATCATTAAGCTCGTCTCGAAGGAGAAATCAAACACATAAATCAAATATTATTTAATGGACAAATTAAAAAAACAATATTTTTGGAGAATTTGTAGAGGTTACGAAATTTTTTAAAAATTTATTGGGAATAGTTATTTTGGTAACAATTTGTAACTAACTGAAATATTCATTTTTAATGAAAGAATTCACAATTTTGGAGACTTTGTAGAGTTTTAGAATTCATAGAAAGTTATTGCCTTCTGCAAAATTTATTCATTTTAAATGACTTGGAACACGTTCCTTTTTTGGAAAATTATAAAATTAAAATTTTTGGAGAGTTTCTTAAGTTTGAGAATTTATGGGAAACAGTTGCCTACCTCTGTGTAATATTTTCAAAAAATTTGAAATAAAATAAAATTTAAGAATTAATATTTTTTGGAGACTTTTTGGCGTTTCGGAAATTTCTGGAAAGTTATTGGAAATAGTAGTACTACACAGAAAAATAAATTAGTTCTTAACCGATAAAAAAAAAAACATTTTTTTTTTGTTAAATTAAGGAATTATTATTTTTTGGAGACTTCGTAGAGTTTCTAAATTTATGAAAATTGCTTGGGAATAGTTTCATACTATAAATATATTTTCAAAAATAAAAATATATATACATTTTTTTGCGATAACTCATGAATTTAAATTTTTGGAGACTTTGTAGAGTTTCTAAATTTCTTAAAATTTATTGGCAATAACGGCCTAGTGAAAAAACGTTTATTTACAATAATTTATAACGATTTAGAATATTTATCTTTGGAAATTTGGAAATAAAATTTTGGAGACTTTTTGATTTTTAAGAATTTATGGAAATTTCTTGGAAATAGCTAGCTATTGGTAATAAAGGCCTACTGCAAAATACGTTTATTCACAATAAGTTATAACAAATCAGAATATTTGTCCTTGGAAAAGTTAAATAAATTAAATTTTGGAGACTTTTTAATTTTTAAGAATTTATGGAAATTTATTGGAAATTGCTACTCACTGTATAATAAATTAATTTTCAACAATTTGTTAGGAATAAAAATATACTTTTTTAGAAAAAAAAATTTGGAGACTTTAAGAGTTGGCGATTTTTTTTTAAATTTATTGCAAATAGTTTACAAAATTCCAAATATATGATTTTTCAACAATTTGCAACGAAATTGAACATTTTTCCGGAGAGAATTAAATTATTAAAATTTTGGAGACTTTGTAGAATTTATGGAATTTCATTGCAAATAGTTTTCTAATTCAAAGTATGTTAATTTCAAACAATTTGAATTTAACTGAAATGTACGGTTAGCGAAAATTAAAGAAATAACGTTTTTGGAGACTTTGTAGAATTTAAAAATTTATTGAGGTAATGTTTTGTAGACTTTAATGAAAGTGAAATTTTTTTTTTTTTTGAAAATTGAAGAAATGGTCCAATTTTGGAGACTTTTTCGAAATGTTTTTAGTATTTTTCGATCCCAAAAGTCTCCAATTGTTCTCGATTAGTATTCAAATAAAAATCGCTCTTGTGAAGCATTAGTATAGCATTTGTTAGGCCACACTTACCTCCATTAGATTAATGTTCGCACCCCCTCCCCCTCCAGCCAATGTTCTCTGTTGTTTCTTACATTTCGTCGCTCTCCCCACCGCAGAGCTGCCCACACCGCTGGCACTTATGCTACTTGCCACCGACAGCGATGATGCCGAATGGGCATGGCTGTGATGGCCCAATTGATATTGTTCATACTCCTCGGGTGTGGTCAGTTCGGGGGCTGGTTGATGGCGATTGCAACGCATACCGGGCGGTAGCATCTTAGAGTTGGGCGTGGCACCGCCGCCGCCATTGTAGAGTGACGTTGTCGAGGACATGGATGTTGGATCGTTGCACGTCGTGTCATTTTGTGACGAGGAGGCTGACTCATAGGCCGATGTGGCCATGTTGGAGTTGGGCGATGAGGGCCGTTCCAAGTTGTGTATGGCCTGATTCGACTGATCGTTGACATTCATGTATAGCGGTGTGGGTGGTACTCTGGGCGCCGGCTTCTTGTGGGAGCTGTTGAAACTGGCCGTAACGGCGGAATGGGCCAAGGTGGAATTCTTGTGGCCCTTGGGCGTCTTTGGTGTCTTGGGAGTGCGTGGAGTCTTGGTGGCCGGTGATTGGCCCCGCTGCGTTCCACCACCATTGGGTATGGGCGTGACACATTCATACGAGGAGTTCGATATGCCCGAGTCGCTGCGATAAATGCTTAAACGTTCCGGCTCGATTAGATTTAGATCTTCCTTGGGCTGGTGCTGGCGTTGGTGATGTTTTTTCTTTGGACCCTGGGATCCTCCGGTGCCACCGCCAACCGCACTTGCCGTGCCATTGTGGCCGGTATAGGGTGGCAAGGGGTGCAGCAGCACCGTTGCTGTGCCGGCCGAGGACATGGGATCTGGCAACTCCATGTCACTCAGGGCGGCAGAGGCATGCACCTGGACCGCATCATTGACATTTTCATAGGCCGGAGGATCGTAGAAATGCAGGCCATTTCTCAGACCAGGGCCCTTGGATTCAATATCGCCAAGGCTACCACCAGCAAAAGAATGATGACGTTTACATTTGTTGCCGCCCACCGAAGCGCTAAGCAGCGAGGCCAACATACCGGCATCGGTGGCCCGGCCACTGCCACTGCCCGTAAAGACATCCTCATGGACGCGTCCACTGCTCACCCCATTATTCTCGGCAATGAGGGCAGCATTCAAATGCAAGGGAGCATTTTTGTTCGAAGCTTTGTTGTGTTTGTTGCCGGCAAATTTCAGGGAATAGAAACGTTTATCTTCCAATTTGTCCACAAATGTTTTGCGTTTGCCCTGGCGTTTCATGGAGGTGGTCTGATAGTTGCCACCACCACCAGCCCCATTTGAGGCACCTCCATTTTGCAGATCCTCATCACCGGAGGTATCGAATTTCTTGAAATTGCTGACTGCCAAAAATGGATTTGTGGTGCGGCCCACACCCATTGACGATGAGGACACCGACGAGGCAGGGGTGTTGTGGGGACGCTCCACCACGGCATACGTGTTGAAATCATGTTCGATGGCATTAAGCTGACTGGGATTGTTGGCGCCCAACGATGCCGAGGGACTGCTGCCGTACTTTTGTTGGAATGGATGATGTTGTTGCTGCTGCTGTTGCTGTTGTTGATTCTGATAGTATTCGGTGTAACTTTTGGGGAAGCAATTATTGAGATTATATGCCATTTGATGAGGATTTGGACTGCTGCCCCCACCACCACTACCACTTAGAGCCGAACCGTTTTGATTGTGTTGCAAAGTGTTGGCTGTCAGGGTGTTGTTGTGGACAATGATACCGCCATCAGGGCGGGCGTTGTTCACCGGATTGACTTGACGGTTATAGGGCATGGTGCTGTATTGATGGTGCTGTTGTTGTTGCTGCTGCTGTTGATAATACTGTTGTTGTTGCTGTGAGTCTGTTTCTTGTTCATCGTAGTAGCTGGGGGCTGTTTGGCTGATATTTCCATTGAGTCTCTTGGGTCGTGGCACACTGCGCACCACATTTGTGTTGTTATTAAAATTTGTAGGAGTCGTAGGAGTAGTAAACTATTTATTTGGCGATTTTTTTGTTGGATGTTGTTCGTGGTGGAGGAGATTTTATTTGCAAGCAGTTAAAAGGTGCATGGTATTTTTTTCAATTTGGGTTTTGAGGGGTATTCAAGTTTGAAGTTTCGAATTTTTTGCCAGAGATCCGTTTTATTTTTTCACATTTAATGGATGGTAGTTTAGCACAAGCAATTCAGGCATTAGTTTGGTATTTTTAGTACAGCATTATTCGTTTTTTTGTTTTAGGGGGTTACACGCAAAAAAGAGACACAAAAAAGAGGAAAAACATTTTTTATTAGAATTTGGGTTAGTTCCATTATTTTGCTTAAAAAATAAGTTTTTGAGTTATATGTGTTGGTGTGTTTGTTAGGGTTAGGAAGATTTTTTTTAAAAAAAGTTTTCTTTAAAAATTATACAAAAAGTGTGAGGTGTTGAGGAGGGAAAAGTGCTAAAATTGTAATATTGAGATTTCTTATTTTCAAAATTTGTTTTCAAATATTTTACAACACCTAATGTAGTTTTGAGTTGTTCGATTTTCGGGTGATGTTGAGACATTGATATTTTCAAAAGGGGTTTTGATTTATAGTTGTTAGGGCATAACTTAATAAATAAAAAATATTTACTTAAAAAAATTCATTATATGAAAAAATATTAAATGAAATTAATATTTGGATAAGGTTTGAAAAATGAACAAGAAACATGTTTTACTCAAAATATTGGAAAAAATAAAGAATAAGTTGCTTATTAAAAATGTATAAAAATTTCGAATTTTTTTTTAAAAAAGTATAAGTAAGTAATTGTATAAGAGGACAGCTACGGGTTGAAGTTCGAATTGCCAAAATAACCTGTCCATTGTTCTCTTCTACAAATCCCTCGGTTGGCAATTAAAGGGGAGTCCCTAAGATTACAGAATTATTAAAAATTTTGAATGTGTGTGTGTGGGAGAGTTATCGAATGAACCATTTAATCGATATCCATCCATGTATGGTGCCGTAATAACAAACTAGAATTGTTCTCTCTTTCTCAGAGATTGTTTAACAAGGGAACATTTTTCTCCCACAAACTCTCTATCTCTCAAATTATGGGGTACTTATTGTCCATATCTATATTCTATCTTCGAGATTAATGGAATGAAATATTTGATTGTATGTGAGAGTTTCTCAAGCCCGTGAGCGAGAGAGTTTCATGTTGCATACATTTAGGATTTTATATTAAATATGAATCGAAATAAGCATTGATAAAAAAAATGATAGTTCGTCAATGGGGTATATAATTCAAAATATCTGAAAATGTTGGCGTCAACGCTTTATACCTTTTTTACCAGATTTTATTCAGATCACATGGCATATTAAAAAAGGGACATTTTGTTGCCAGTTTTGAAAAGAGAAGAAATATTAACGCTACTTCCAACATTCAATTGGCGGAAATACTAATATAAAGCGCGTAGCACAGAAGATCGTTCTTCGTTATTTTTTCTGTTGTAGGATCTTTTAAGTAGAAATACTAAAAATCCAAGGAAAATATAATATATCAGCTATTTGAGTAATTTTTTTCCATTAAAAATACTATTCATATCACTCTACTACCACTGCCAAATTTTGATGGAGTTTCATCACTTACAGTACTCCTAAAAAATTAAACTATAAAATAGTCTCATAAACTTTGCTCTTCTCAACTGAAACAAATTTCTCTCCACTGCGACCGATAGTCTTTCAAGCTGGGGGGCTGAATTCTCTGTGCTTGACCCTTGAGTAATCAATAACCGCAATTTTATTTTTTTTTTAATTTTATAGTTCTTATGTGCAGTACATTTAGCGCCATCTATAATTGGGAGAATAAATAAGAGACATTTTGAAATATAATTCCCCGGTTATGTTACTCGTCCTACCATTTCGACCATTTTAGCTTAAGATCAGAAAATTTTGCGCTATCTATAAATGGGAAAACACAACGAAACTTTTAGAAGCTTAAAGTAGCAAGGCACAAGAAAACTATCCACTTGATTGGCAGATTTTTTTTATCTAACCCCATCCTGAAATTAAACAATCTTCATAGTATTGTAAGCCTAACAGGTCTTTTAAATTCGAATTTTGAATTTTTTTCCAACATTTTCAGGTCTATCAACATCAATTGGTAGTGCGGAACTTTCACTGCCATCTACACTTGAAACTCAGAAACTACATGTTTGATCGCCCAGATCGTTAAGGAGCCAATGCATGAAATGTTGCCGTTTTTGCAAGAAGGCCCTACAATCAACTAGAAGTTTTATTCTATAATTGGATGACGTCACATGGAGAATATTTTCTAATTTTTTGGTTTATCAACATTAATTGGGAATCTATAATGTTGGCACCATCTATATATGGAAAACACAAAGAAACTTAGCAACTTTTAATCGCACAAAAAATTAAGGAAATTTATAGCTCCGGCACAATCGGACAAACATCACATAGTTAATATTTCCGATATTTGAGGTCTTAGAAGCACCATCTATGCATGGAAAACGACAATAGAACCCAAAATTATTTTTTTAATCTTCAATACATTAAGGTACTGAAATCGAGAGATCCGGTTCACCATCATTTTGTGAAATTTCTCCACATTTGCCGACTTACAAACATTACTTGACAGTTCCGATCGCATTGCGCCATCTATACATGAAAAATCAAAACGAAACTTATCTGAAGTATGTTTAGGACTAATCTATGCTTCAAAAAGCTAAACAAAAATTAGAAATGAATTTTTTATTCGTTATAATCAATGCTTCGTCCTACAGGTAAATGTTAACAGTACTCTAAATATAGATGGCGCTCAATGTGGGTAGTTTTGTTTTTAATATAATTGCGATGGAAATTGGAAAAGTTACGGATTTACAAATACGCCCTAGTATTTGTTTTAATAACATCGTTTGGCAGTTCAGAAAAATTAGTGCCAAGGGGGTCTAAACGAAAGTTGGAAGCCAATTTTAATCGTCCGCGCCATCTGTATATGAGAAATTACAACGGAACACCAAAAATAATTATTTTAAGGCGGACTTTACTTAAAATTTGACAGTAATCTATTAATAGGTGTTACATGATACCCATCATATTGTTTTTGCTATAAATATAATTACTAGGGATGTTGAAAAAGTTAGAGACTTATCAATACGTCCTGGTATTGGATTTTGTTACACTTTTATAACATAATGATTATTTTACAAATATTATTTTTCACTGATTAATTGTATTATTTTTTAATGTTTAATTGCTTTTTAATACATATCAGTTACACCTCCTTTTTAAAAATATCAATGTCTTGGTGATTTATAAAAAATCTATAACAAATTACACAGAAATGGGAGAAAAATCTTAAAAATAAGAAAATACACAATTAAGAAATACTAAATCAATACTAGAAAAATTAAAATATTTTTAAACGAAGTAATAAAACTAAAGTCAATAAATACTTAACCAAAAGATGTAAATAGAGAACATAGAAATTTAAAAAAAAAATAATAAATATTATGACATACAAATAATTTACAACCACATTAGCTTATATAAGAATATTTTGGCAAAGCAAATAAAAATTTATAAAAAAGGAAACCCAAAATAGACAACAATATTTGCTTAAAATATATAGAAGAAAATAACGATTGGGATATGCATATTTTAAAAAAATATATATTTTTGTTTATAACATACAACAACAATACTGGTTTGGATGTAGAAGAAAGAACTCATACTGCAGTGTAGAAGAGAGTGTGGTGTGTTTTTTTTAAACAAACCGCCTACGAGTTTCAACAACCTAGCTAATTAAATAAAAAATTAGAGAAAAAGAAAGTAATCGGCAAAATTACATAGATAATGACAACAAAGCCACATTACAAAATGACCACGAGGAATGCATGATGTAAGGTATGATTTCAAAGCTACATAGAATGGGCTCAAACATTGAGTGACGATGAGTGGAGAAATAAAATTGAGGCTATGACGATACGGCAAATTACCAAGAAAAAGAGAGATGATTAATGTATGTATGCATGTACGTGGGTGTTCATGTAATGTATGAAAGATATATAGAGAGAGGTAGACAATAAAAGCTTTCACAGGAAATAAAAAATAGAAAGTGTATTTAATAAATCAATATTAAAAACAAATTTAATTTAAAAATGTTTTGGAAAACTAGTTGTGTAAAAAAACGAAAAATGAAATAAAAAAACATAAGTACCTTATTAGGGGCCGTTTGCAGGCCATGGAACGGCAAATTCTCATACTCTCCAGGTTCCGTTAATGGATCCGCCATAGAAGATGACTTCTCTTGCACTGCTAAATGGCAAACAGGTGGTTGAAAGGCGGTCCAAATTTATTTCAGACAGCAGTGAGACATTTTGTGTTCAAACGTTGATCCAAAAGAGGAGGGCAAATGGTGATTGGTTGGTTGAGGAGATGGTTGAAGTTGTTGTAGTAGTAGTAGATGACAGAGTTGTATTAATAAGGTATTTAAACACAACGTTTGAGTTTTTTTTATTTTTTTAGGGGAAGAAGGATTTTCAGATTTTTTGGAGGAGGAAAAAATATAAAAAAGAAAAATTAATTAATAAAAAATTAAAAACACATAAAGTACACAAAATTATAGAAATATAAAATAACCTATTACATTAAAAACTAACTTAAATTTATTACTCCAAAACATATAAGATAAAAAAGAAAGACCCTAAGAAAAATTGTTTTTTGTTTATAAAAATATATATAAAAAAAACATTGAAATATTCACAAAGTTAACGCAACACACATGCTTTGGAAATTAATTGGTTAATTCAAAATAGAAAACACACTTCAAAACACTTGTTTACAGGAGAGAGAAAAAAAAAAAACACAACACTGCAAAGCTTGGATTTTTTTGTTTGGCATTTTTTGATTTTGGCAAATTATAAACATTTAGGGGCTCAGGACAACATTTTGTTTTGGGTTAATGAATGATTGAAATTTTTTTGCTTTTGGTTTGCTTACTTGTTTTTGTTGTCGTTGTTGAACAATATAATATATTCAATTATAAGTTTTTGTTGATTTTGAATTTCGGTTATTTTTTCATTGTTCAGATAAGTACTTCACAGGATGAAGCATTAAGAATTACTTACATTTATAGAAAAAACATTAAATAAAAAGTGTTTATAAAAGACAAATAATTATTCTATGTGGAAGTAATGAAAAACACAACATCGATTTGGAATTTATGAGAGTTAAATGGGCATGGGGGCAAGATTCGTTGTTGGAAAAATGTAAAAAAGGCTTGAGAGACATATGAACATATGAAGGACGCCATAATTAATTGTATTATATTTCCGAGTTTTTGAAGCGAAATTCAACTTCTCAAAAATTATTCAGAACGATTTCTTCACAAAACATTTTGGATGAAGATTTTTTGCCTTGAGAGCTGCCGACAGAGAAAACAGATTTGTCGAGACTTAATACCTTTAGGTGAAATAGTTTTAAATAAGTCGGAGCAGAAAAAGTCTCCAATAAAACTTATTAAAAACAAATAAATAAAATAGAAAAATGGTAGTGAGTTTATGGGGAAAAAGGCGCAAAACGCCCATACCATATACTATGAAGAACAAAGATTTGCAGATAAATAAAACAGTTGCGAAGCGAAATTAAACTTTTACAAACGAATTCAGGGTATATGTTTTTCGCAATCAGATCAAAACCTCAGTAAAACTTGATGAAAAAACCAAGGTTCAAAAGGGAAACTATTAGTAGGGCGTTAATGGGGAAGCAGGAGCATATGAGCATAAATGTCTTATATTTCAGAGCTTTGAGGCGAAATTCAATTTTTCAACGATTTTTTCACAGAACGTTTTAAATAAAAGTTTTTTTCCTTGAGAGTTGCCGACAGAAAGCACGGATTTAATGAGATCCAACAATATATTAAATTAAATTAGAATATCCTATATTATTATCTGGCATATAATGAACAGAACAAGTTTCCACAACTTGATTTATTTTTGAAAGAAATAAAATAAAAAATGGAAAGTGATAGTAGGAAGTATATGGGGAAACTGGGGCAAATATATTAAGAAGAACGCCATCTATGCCTCAATTTATTAAATAAGTTGAGAAGTGAAACTTATCTCGAATAAACGTATTCAGGGAATGATTTTTTTTGCAAAATGTGCGGCATATAACAATCAGATCAAAACCCCAATAAATCTTGATGAAAGAAATGAACTTCAAAAGAGACACTGATAGTAGGGTGTTTATGGAAAAACAGGAGTATATGAAGAATGACACCTATTCTTAATTTTTTGATATTTATCTATGAGTTTTTAAAGCGAAATTCAAATTTTATAAAATTATTCACAACTATCTAACTATTTAAAGATTTTGTCCTTGAGAGCTGCTGACGGAAACACGCAGATTTGGTGAGAAGTTGGGAAGTGTGATTTAAGTTTTAAAACCGGACCGAGGGAACGACTTTTTTACAAAACGTCGGGCATATAATGGTCGTAATAAATTCCCAATAAAACTTGTAGAAAGAAATGAAATGCTAAAGAGAAATTGATAGTAGGGAGTTAATGGGGAAACATAATTAATTTATAATTACTATAGGCTCTGAAGAATGCAGCCTATATTTAAATGTATACTATTTTTTTAAATGGTTTAAAAGCAGAATATAGCCATCTTTAACATCCAGAGAAGGGTATTTTTACAGAACGTCTTAGGTGAAGGAACTTCCTTTGATAACTGCCGACAGGAAGCAATGATAAATCATGCTTAAGCAATTTTTTAAGAGGTCTACGATAGGAATGTGATAAACGAAGATAGTGTCTTCAACGGAACAAGAATAAATCAAATCTGAAATACAACGAGCAGGAGCAAGTTCTCAGTAAAATAAGTTAAAAGAAGTATTATTTAGGAGAATAAGGGCTGATGGGAAAGTAAATGGTTATGGGGGAAAAGAAGAAAATCGTTCATAACACGTTTTATAAAGGACGCCATCTATGATCGAATTGAATATAATATGAAGCAAGTGGTTTTTAATTTTAATGAAGTTCAGATGGCGCTAATACTAAATGATTATATTCTTCTAGACCTGCTTAATAAAGTATGAAGTAAAGATGGCGCTAAAAATAAGTGGTTATATTCTTCTAGTCCTGTTTAAGAAAATATGAAGTAAAGATGGCGCTAATATTAAATGGTTTAATACCAGAAACCATTTTGCCAGCTTTCTTACTTATTGTCTAACTGCTAATAATCTTGGGCTAAGTCATCGAATTATCTTTAATAGCTGGGATTGTTAATTCATTTTTTATGGTATACTTTTAGGCGATAATGGAATATGCTTGCTGCTTTAATTAAATTTTGGGATATGGTTTGAGATGGTTAAAAATATGTTGGAAAATATATTGCAGATTTGAATGCTTACTATTAGGCGTAGAAGAAAAAACTGTGGTAGAAACACGGAGAGGATTAAAAATCGGAATGTAGGGTTTGAGAATAGACTACCAAAGTTTAGACAAAATCCACACTTTCTGAGCTTGGAATAAAGAGAGATTAGCCACTCTTTTTACATTTTTCCAACAACTGATATTTCAAAGCGTTTTGCTTTTGATTTTCTAAAATTTTCATGGCTAGCCTAAATATGAGTAAATTATGGATGTGACCTCTCTTCAATGAAGACCTACTTGCAGATGAAATGATTTGGAACTGAAAGTGAAAATGAGAAATCAAACAAATGATAAGAAAACCCAAAAATCTTACTTTGTACTCTTTCGGTTTTGGGGCCGGGGCAGACCAGACTGACCGAACGTTGAACCAATCGTTTGGCCAAGGGACGCGCTTGTTGTGGTTGGGCCTGGGATTCCCGGCGCGACACAACCACCCGCCGTATTGGTGGTGGCGGTCTGGGCGGTGGTGTGGGTGCCTTTAAAATACCCTTGCGGGTGGAGCGCGTACTCGAATTTAGGCTGATCGTGTCTGCGGGTGTGTTCCCCGGCCGATTCAATGCTGTAGATGGTGTAACGTTTGTTGTGCTGTTGCTGTTGGTGGTGTTGATGACGACTGCTGCTGTTCGTTTGACGTTGGTAGTGGCGCTGCTGGTGTTGCGTACGTTTTTGGGGTCGGCGTATATAACCGGGTGATTGGTATTTAAGGAAGGCCCCGTTGAGATCATCGATACTGGTAATGGGCGTAAGTGTTGTTGTTGAGGTTGTGGCTGAGGTTGTGGTTGTGTTCGAACCACTTGTGGACTCTGTGGATGTTGAGGTGTTAGTGTCTGTGGCTGAGGTATTTGTTGTTGGCTGATGGCCGTTGTGATTACTGGAGTGGTAGTGATTAAATTTGTTGTTGTATTAGTGTGATTTGTTGTTGTTGTGCTATGACTCTCTAGAGATCTACTGCTCATCGTTGTGGTGGTGGTTGTGCTAATGGTGTTTGTTGTACTGGTGTTGGATGCTGTTGTCTTAGCGCATTTCTTATAGGTAACTAAATACGTGGCAAAAAAAAAAAAAAAACGAAAATGTTTGGCAAAATGAAGAAGAAAAAACATAAATAAAGCAAAAAATGAAAAGAAAATTGTTACAACAACAAAAAATGGAAAATGCAAATCAAAAAAGAGAAATAAAAAAAAAATTATTTAATTACCACTGCCACTGCTGCGTATGCCCTTTAGTCTATGCTCTGCGGCAAAGGGCGATGCGGCCTCGGAACGTTTCCAAAATTTCCCACCCAGGAGGCCAACATGACTGCGCTGGCTGTCGCGACAGGTGTTGGGCGCCGTAGAACGCCGTTTAAAGAAAATATTTACAAAAAACTGCTCAACTCTCTGGAGGTGGGATTTGCGTGCCAGGATTTTGTTGTCCGCTGGTTGGTTGGGGGTTGTCTGTTGTTCGGCCGCCACACGTATTTCCGTTTCCGTGGCCCCTGTCAGTCTTTGAATTTCGGTCACACCATCCTCAGGGGAATTTGTGGCCCTTCCCTGGTTGGATGTTACATTTTCCATGTTGTGTAGTTCCGTAGATAAATCTGTGGAAATTCCAGCACCCATCATTATTTTGGTGTCATTGGATGGCGATTCTCCCATCCCCTCTCCTTCGTGTGCATGATTCGATTCTGTGTTATTATTGTTGTTGTTGTTAGTTGAAGCTATCACCTCCACCTCTGGCTGGGTTTTGCCCACCATCATCCTACCTTGTCTGTTGCCCATGCGGCCCAGTGTGGCCGTCCGGCTGCCATTGCCACCGGTGACATTGAGCAATGTCGTCTGGGTGCCATTGCCGGCACTGTTATTTAGTGTCGTTGATGAAGACACCGAACTGTCATTTACTGTCGAGCCTGTCAAATTAGCCAGTGTTGCATTCGGTTTTAGTGTCATGCGATTTACGGCTAAATTCTCTTTGGTATCACTGCTGACATGCACCATAACACCGGGCCTCAGAGGCCAGCGGGGTGGTGATTTGGGAGCCTGGTTACTGTGGCGTACAGTGAGTGTGGGGGTTTTCGTTAGGGTGGTGGTAATGGTAGTTGTGGGGGTGGGGGTGGTGAGGGAGATAGCTGTGGAGGTGGTGTTATTACTGTTCCCATTAGCTGTAGTGTTAGTTGTGGGTGTAGGTGTGCCTATCGTTGGTATCGATGTTGTCATCATTGTTGTGACTGTGGTTGTGCCTGGGTTCGGTATTTGTGTTGTGGTCTTATGTGTTAATGTTGCCATATTGCCAACATTTTCTCTAAGTGTATATTGCTGTTGTTGTTGCTGCTGCACATTTGCATTAGCGGCTGTTGTTTTTGCCTGAATTTGTTGTGACTGGGGCGGTGTCATGACGGCGGTAGCATTGGTGCTGGTGGGTATAATACAAGGTATAACTGGCTCTTTATGGATGATGTTGCCTGGCATTAAAACGCCCGGCATTATCGGCACTTTCAATGTGCTGGGCAGCACCGAGTTGCTCTGTATCAATTGTGGCATATTTGGTTGATACGAGAGGACACTAAGAATACCAAAATGACGGGGAAATTGTTGTTGTGTCGAAAAAATATCATTTCGAAATGATTGAATGATGAAAGCGTGTGAGTGGAGTGTGACGTTGATGAAATGGTTTTCGATTTTTTGTTTTGTTCGTTCGTTCGAATTTAGGTAAATAAGCGTTTTGATTTTTTTACACAAAAAAGTGTGTGTTTGGAGAAATAAAACAAGCCATAATATTGTTTTACAATTACATATACAAATAATTACGCACACACACATTGATATATACAGTGTTGATACACAAACACACAGACAAAAATATAAGCAAAAGTGCAAAATACATTCGACATATGTGGCAATAATGCGTGAAACGAAATGAAAAAAATAAGAAAAATAAACAAAGGAAAATTAAATAAATATTTTTGTTAAATAAATAAGAAAATTATAAAATTAAGAATAATTATTTTTTAGAAAACTTGAAATTTTTATTGGAACATTAGCTTTATTTTAAATAAGTCAAGGAAAAACTTATTCCCATGAGCTGCTAAGTCAGGTGCGAAAATGGGATCGGTCTACTCCGTCAAATACCTCCCCCACAGAGGGTCAATATTTGGAATAATTATAACCTCTATAAAATAAGAAACCAATTATTTTCATATTTCGCACATCCGAATATTTTTTCACGACTCTGGATTTTGTATGAAGATGGAATATATCACACCCCTTCTTCTGGTACCTCCCCACAAAGGGGTTAACATTTTGAATAATCATGACGCTCATAAAAGGCGATATGAACTTCCAGTTATTTTCAAATATGCCACATCCTAATATATCATCAAACTCATAATCTGCTAGATAGATAGGATATATAAGACCAGTCCTTTAGATAGCTCCCCCCACAAAGGGTTTGCAATTTTGAGTAACCATGAAGCTCATAAATCGCGAAATAAGCTCAGAAAACGCGAAATTATCATCCGATTTCGTTCAAACTCGGCACATTTTAATATTTTTATTTACCCAAAATTAGGAGTGAGTATGGAATATATAGGCCCACTCCTATTGGCACCTCCCCCAAAAAAGGGGTTAATATTTTAAATAATAATAAACCCTCATAAAAAGCGAAATTAGCATTCGATATTCTTCACATTTCGCACATCTCAATATTTTTACTAACACAAGATCTGGTGTGAAGATGGTAGATATAAACTCACTCCTACTGGCACCTCCCCCACAAAGGGGATACATTTTTAAAAAAATTAAAAGCTCATAAAATGAGAAGTAAGCATCCGATTCCCTTCAAATTTCACACATCCCAATATTTATTTCAACACAAGGTCTGCTGTGAAGATGGTAGATATCGGTCCACTCCTACTGGTACCTTCCTCACATAGGGTCAACATTTTGTATGAACAAAACGGCTTATAAAATGCAAAAGAAGCAACCGATTTTCTTCAAATTTCGCACATCCCAATATTTTTACTAACACAAGATCTGGTGTGAAGATGGTAGATATAAACTCACTCCTACTGGCACCTCCCCCACAAAAGGGTTAAATTTTGAAATAACTTATACGCTCATAAAATGCGATATAAGAATCCGGGTTTTTTCAAATTTCACACATCCCAATGTTTATTTAAAGACAAGGCCTGCTGAGAAGATGGTAGATATCGGCCCACTCCTACTGGTACCTCCTCACAAAGGGTCAACATTTTGCATAACCTAAAAGGCTTATAAAATGCAAAAGAAGCATTCGATTTTCTTCAAATTTCGCAAATCCCGAAATTTCTTTCAACACAAAATCAGATGTAAAAATGAGGGATAACTGTCCAATCCTTCTAGTACCTCCCCCACAAAGGGTCACGATTTTCAATTTTATATATCTTATAACTTGCGAAACAAATCATAGAAGGTATATAAAAATCTGAGCTGATCTCGATAAAATTGGGCAGAGGTATTTTCGAACAGTATCTTATGTCCGGAACAGTATCTGATGTACAGTATCTGATTTCCTTGTTGTGGAGTGCATATTACCTATGTGAGAGAGATTTTAACACCAAATCGGATAAAACATATAGATATGGAAGCTATAGCTATATCTGAACCGATTTTCAGAAAATTTTAAGTACTTATTTCTAGGACAAATTCAGTCGGAATTGCCCTAATTCACACCATGTGGACTGATATTAGCCATTTAGTGCACAATATACCAATGATAAATAATGATTTTTCTGGTCTGTATCTGATATCTGGTACCGAATATCACGGATGTGCCAAAATTCAGGTTATTTGGACTGATATTGGCCATTTGGTTCACAATTAATCTGAAATCGGTTGACGAAGCTATATTTACATTTGAGTCGATTCTCATTAGGGATTCTCAACAGGGTTGGTCTTTGGGACAAACAAATATAGTTTGGAAAATTGAATGTCAATCGGTTAATAAATCCGACATACATTTTTTCACAAAAAAAAAAAAAAATAAAAAACATGGAAATACAGATGGACGGACTGACATGCATAAATCGACTTACAAAGGTCGTATACGTGTTGTCACAACGTATACGCCACCCATGGCCATGCAATTTAAGTTGGCTAATATTCAAAAAATTTCAAGTTTTCTTTTTTTGTTTTTTGCAAATTATTTATAATTCACATTGATAATTCATAAAAAATAGCAACAAATTAGCAATAATGTATAATACACAATATGTGAGTTATTTAAAAAAAGAGAAACAATAAACTTACCTGTGGGTGGCACTCATGGAAACATCGGTACGATCTTTTTTTTGATATAGATTTTTGATGTTAAATCGAATTTTGATGATGTTCAGGAGAAGACATTTAATGTTTGTGTGTGAAGTTCGAGTGTGACAGTTAGATAAAATGATGATATTTGCCAAAAAGTAATTTATTTATTTTTTTGTCGGGATTTTGTGTGAGTTGGTGACAACATTATGATGTTAGGTATTGTTTTGTTTTTTTTTTTTTGTTAATTTAAAATTTAAGAGAAAAAACACAATTTATGCAATTTACAAGAGTTCAGCAAAAGAATTCGAAACGCACAACATTTCCAAGAACGAAATAAAATTTCCAGTCACACCAAAAAAAAAAGCCCAAAGGCATACAGACAAGCCAGTGTTGAGGTTTGATGTTGCGTGTGTGTGTGGGTGTGTTAATGTTTTCGTTGAGTTTGAGTTTGACAATGTGTTGAGCATGTGTTTTAATGTTGTTGTTGTTGGTTTTTTGTGTGTGTTTAGTTTAATTTAATACATTTTTAATTAATATCATTATTTTTATTTAGTTTTGTTTAGTTTCGTTTTAAAAAATAACACATGTTTATTTTAATGTTGTTTATTATTATTTGTTTGTTTGTTGAATGGTCAACATTAATGTGGTCATTGGTGTTTTTTTTTTTAAACCAATTTGTTTATTAATTATTTTTAACGGAGTGTCAAAGTGTGTGTGTGTGTGTGTGTATTTATGTTATTTTATGATAATATGGATGTTGTTGGAATTTGTTATTTTTTTGTTCAATTTTTAATTGGAAATGATTGTAGGGATTTGTTGTCATCGATTAGTTTTCAAAGGCATGTTTTTTGGAGCATTTAATTAGATGGAGTGTTTTTGTTTTTTTTTTTTTTTTTTTTTTTTTTTTGTAAATGTGATGATATGCAGGTTTTTGGTGTTGTTGTTACAAAGTTAATGAGTTTTGTTGCGAGTATTTTTTTGTTGTTATGTTATGTTTAGTGTTCAGGCATTCCCACGCACGCACACACACATACATATTTGTGTTGTGTTTTTTTAGTTAATAACATTTAGTTGTGTGTTTTTGTTGTTTCGAGAATTAGTTGTTGTGTTTTTTATCAAAAGCATTTGCATTGCATTTATTTTTATTGTTTTTGTTGTTGTTGTTGTTTATTTCATTGGTTGATTATTTACATTGGCACAAAAAAAAAGCATAACACAAAAAATGGCATTTGAAAAGAGACAAAAAACATAGATATTTGTATTTAATTAATTGTTGCAAAATTTTTTAGTAAAATATTTACAATATATGTATATAAAATGTTTTAGACAAATAAGGCGAGTGAAAAAAAAAACAAGAAATGATATAAATTAAAAGTTTATAACAAAATTTGTTTGATTTATTTGATATGGGAAACAAAACAAAAAGAGAGAGAGAGAGAGAGATAGAAAGAGAGTGATAAATCAAGGGATTTATGAAAGCCAGCCTTCAAATATTTGTTTTAGATATTTACATAACCGTTGTGCCCCCCCCCCCCAAAACTCAACTTAGTAATTGAAAAATTATCATAATTAATATTATGTATACGCCCAAAGCAACATAAATCATTGAATTTTAATTGGAATTTATGTTTGATCTTGTTGACCTATTTTGGAGCTAGTTTTTTTTTTTTAATAAAAAATACAAGATATTAAATACTCTAGCTCATTGTTTCGTAGCTGAAATTAGTTATGGCAAAGGGTATTAGGTATAAATATTAGAATCATGAATGTGAGATATTTTTTTATAAACCATTTGAAAATGCTCTTATAGGTGTGGAGGCGTATACGTATTGTCATAAAGTATACGCTCAACGGCCTTATATCTAAAAAGAAGGTTTAACACCAACAAGGTGATGGTGGATTTTACCCTCTCTTCACATTTTCTTAAAATTCTCTCTTCTATTGCTATGGGTAAATATATACCAACTTATACCCATAAAACTAATAATTATCAACAAATATTTTTTAATGAACTTTTTTGGTTGTTGTTGCAAAATGGTCAGGCTTTATCCCTTTATTGTTGTTTTTATAAAAACAACGTTTGTTTATTAGTGGAGAACGATGGTAATGTTTACCAGGGGGTAAAGCAGGGAATAACTAGGTTTCGGAAAGAGCCAGCAATCCTCATCAGTTCCCTTGTTTTTTGTCTGGGATATTCTCCCCAGAAGTTATTTTAAAAATTCCCAAATTTTCACCTCGAAAGTTAAAGGTTAATAATACAATATTTCCTATGGGCAAATTACCCGAAAAAATTTGAAAGTTTTTAGAAACATTTTCAATGCTTAACAGCTCAGAAATTTTTTTTTTTCAGGACAATTATTTCCAAGACTAAAAGGCCGAAAACTTTAACTCTTCAAACAGTGTTTTTTATAACCTGTACATAACCGATTATTCGTGCTTATCTATCTTTGGTAGAGGTTACAGAGGGAGGGTTCTGGAAAAGCCAGCTGGGAATCGTCAAAATTCTTCGTGGCCTCGACTACTTTGTTTTTCGTTTTTACTTATATTCTTACTCAGTTCAGGGTATTTGTCCCTTAAGATCGCAGTTCCCAGATATAGACGTGAAAGAACGGAGAGAGGAACAAAGGCTTCAATATTAGTCTTAGAGGTAGACCAGATAATGCGTATAGGAGATCTATGACAGCAATATCATATTTTGAGTTGACTCCCTCATTTTAGGAGGTATTGTGAACTAGCTATTGGTTGGCGGACAGTTTTATTAAAAATATAACAAATAAACAGGCCAACAGTAAAAACGAACTATTAATTCTTTGGTGGAGGCTATTAATAGTTCGACCCGGCAGAACTTAGCGTCGAAAAATACCGCTGAAAAGAAAACCGTTATATAAGGGCTTTACGAAGACGTTATCCGGCAAAGGTATTTTTTTTGTCATAGGCTATAGTACCCATTACGAGCATTAAATACGAACTTTGAAACAAATCCGCTAACAATGTAGCTAATATTATCAAAATACTGAATAAAGGAAAGTGCCGTTATATTTGGGCTATATAAAGACGTGGACCTATCTAGATAATTTTCTGGCATAGGTTGTAGTACTCAATACCTACTTCAAATATTAGATTTGAAATAATTGCGGTGATTAATGCCCCTAAAATCATTAAAATACCCAATATCGGGATTTATCGTTATTTGAGACCTGTACGAAAATGTGGACCTGCATATGCAATTTTTTGTCATAGGCCTGTACGAAGATGTGCACCTGCATATGCAAATTTTTGTCATAGACTGAAGTACCAATTACGAGCTTCAAATAAAATATTTGAAAGAATTCCGGTAAATAATGTCGCTAAAATAGTGAATAGTGTGGGGGGGGGGGGGGGGGCATCCCGTTGTATGGGGGCTATATATGAAGAATTTTCTTCCAGGTGATAAAGTACTGACAAGGAATTTCACACAATTCAATTGAAAAAAATCATCAAAATACCGAATATAGGGAGATTCCATTACATGGGGGATATATGATATCGTGGACCGATATAGCCCATCTTCGAAGTTAATCTGTTTGAAGAGAAAATGCAGATCTGTGCAAAATGTTAGCTTCCTATCTTAATTCGTTTTGACTCTAGCGTTCTTATAACAGACGGACGGACAGGACTAAATCGTATCTACTTCGATTGGAATATTCTTTTTTACATTTTTTATTTAGTTTCGTCAAAATCTGGCATTTTGAGATTTTTTTCTGTGAAACGCTATTTTTTGAAAGAAGGCAATATAGGTCCAGCTTTTGGTACAGCCGCTATATAAAGATACCTGTGTGATTTTAATTATTGGAAAGGTCTTGGCCAGCGCCATCTATATTTAATGACCACCAAATCTCTCAGAATTAACAAAAGTGAGAATAAAGTGAATATTTCATAACTCAAATGAGTCAGAGTCTTTTGTTAAAAAAAAGAAAAACGATAAAAGACCACTCTTAAAAAAAAAAAAAAAAATACCCCCTCATCATTGAAATATTGGCTTCAGGGAAAGCAAGATTCCAAAAAAAATTCAAATTTTTTTAATTCAAAATTGAAAGAAAAAGGTGAAGTTGATCCATAAATGAAATTAAATATTTGGAAATAATGATAGTGAAGAAATATTGTGAGGTTTTGAGGGAAATTTTTAGAAGGAAAAGTATTGGAAATATTTTCAAATTTTGGAAATTTTGTTCAAAAATTTCTGAAAAATGTATTGGCAAAATTGAAAATGTTTGGGGAGCATGGAATGTGTCGATTTTTAATGACATTAATATGGACTTTTGGAGATATTTGGAATAAATAAAAAGGTTTAAATTTTTTTTTTTTTTGGGGTGAGCTCTTAATGCCTTTAAGAGAAAAAGGGGTACAGGCCTTTTTAAAAGGGTAATAAATAGGAAAATCTGCTGTTTTAAACAGCCAATTAGGTCAAAGGATTTTTGAAAACTACATGTCACTATTAAGATTAATACAAGGTGTCGGAAAAGTAATCCTCCTATCAGAAAATTGTATACATTTTTCGATTGGCCCCTAATGTCTTAATTACAGGCAAAAAACATTGGAAGTTTACTTCTGCGCCACCTTGTACATGCATGTGTACTAGACAGACATTCCGATTTTTTTTTGGCTGTAATTAAGAAATTAGGGGCCAATTGTACAATTTATAACAGTATTGTATCTGATAGGAGTGTGTTAAGTGTGATTTTTATGGGATTTTTGAAATGTGAAATTATTTTTTAATCATCCATTTTTTTTTAATTAATTAAAAAAATTTTTATTTTTTGAAATTATTTTTTTTTCTTTCAAATTTGTCTATTTTGCACTAAACTCAATTTCATGTTTCAATTTTAACAGTTCTTGTATTAAAATATCACAATTAAATTTTGGAAAAAAATTACATTTATAGAAAAAAAGTGAGGAAAGGGGAAGCTCATGCAAAAACATGCATTACATGCCCACGTTTCTTTTTTTTTTTTTTTTTTTGATTTACTAAAGCATTTGTGGCATAAAAAAGAGGCCATGCAAGCGTTGAACAAAAAAGAATAGTTTTTTTTCGGTCAACAAACAATAACATAACGGACATAATAATTAACGAGAAAATAGTTAAAATAAAAATAATACTCTTAAAAATAAATATTTTTTTCTTAATAAATTAAATTATATTTAAATATATAAAGAAAAATATAATAAATAAATTAATTATAAGAAATTAAACAACCCTAAACCTTAAATGTTTTGTTTCTTTTTCCTTAGGATTTTCTTTTCTTTTTGTTACTTTTTGCATATCAGGGAAGGGAGTTGTAGTTGATTTTTTTATTTCTTTGTGGTTTCCTTGCAAATCTGTTTTGCATTTTTTTTTTGTTTTTTGGTTTTTAAAGTTAACAATAACAACAGAATGGTACTTACATTTATCCTGACGTCTGCGGCGACGACAAATGCAAATGATAATACAGCAAATGATTATCACGGCCAGCAGCAGGACCAATATGCTGGCAACCAAAATGATGAGGGCTGGCTTGTCCCAGCGCTGCCACCAGGCCAGTTGTTCTGTTTGAGAATGATGACAAAAATAAGGCGATTAGCAAGGAATAAAATTTATTTTTAAGACATTGAAAATAAAATATTAAAAAAGTAGAAAACATTCAATAAAAAAATTCTCAAAATTATGTTTCAAAAAATCAAAAGTGGAATATTTATGGAAAAAAAAATTATTGAAAAAAATATTAAACATTGAGGTCATTTCATGCTTGGTATATTTTTTGTGTGAATATTTTTTGTAGTGAAAAAGTATAAAAATTTTTAAAAATATATAGCATATAGTGGTTAATAAAATAAAATAGTGTTATTTGGTTTCAGAATATAAAATTGTCGCACCATATCGAAATAAAAATAGATTTTTGATATTAAAATGAATTAAAAAAATACATAACCAGTAAGGAAGGGTCAAAAGTCGGCCAGGGCCGACTATATGATACCCTACACCACTATGCGTATTAAGTAGAGCTCTCGTAACAAAAAAGTGTATATCGGGAATTTATGTTACGGAATTTGGAAATTTATGTTTGGGAGTTTATGTAGTCACAATTTGGGAACTAAATCCAACTCTTATCCGATTTTCAAAAAATTTGACGGAGACCCTTGTACATGATATGTACAATAGCTATACCGGACCGAGCTATACCAAATGGTTAAATTCGGTTAAATATGAAAAAATCTAATCAATTTGGGCTTATATAACATATATGGTGAGCAATAGCCATTAAATCGGATAAAGTAGCCGAAAAATGACTCGTGAGCTGAACATATCGCAATATTCCATTCGCCAAATATTAAAAAATGGGGACGAGGTAAAGCCATTGAAATTCCAAATTCCAAAAAGTACAAGAACTTACACCGCTACAGAACGAAAATAGACTCAAAAGAGCCAAAGAGTAGCTTTGCTGGCCGAAAGTGGTGAACTGCCGAATTTAGTTTTCTCTGTCTCCGATGAGAAAAGGTTCGTTGTCCAGCAGCTGGTAAACAAACAAAATGATCGTGTTTACTTGCCAAAGAGGTCAGCTGAAAATGTGCACTTCGGTTGGCCATCAGGACTAAAGCGCCGGCCATGGTGATGGGGTGTGAGCCGTCATAACAGCCGATGGTAGCTCTCCGCTTGTATTAATCGACCATGGCATCAGAATAAATGCCGAATATTTTCGAGAAAATATTCTGGAGGGTGTACTTAAGTCTTGGACCCGCAAACATTTTGACCGCAGACCAACAGGTCTCAGCACCATCGCACTCAGCACGAGCGCTACCCAAGAATGGTTACAAAATGAGGTTCCTCGCTTGATTTCCAGCGCACAATGGCCACCAAAATCTCCGGATACCAATCCGTTGGACTATTTTGTGTCTGGAGTATTTTGGAAAGCAAGGTTGGCACTAAGGGTGGGAATACATAAAGCCCTTATTTGGGGGGTTTAGGTCATCAGCTGACTTCTTCGTAAATAAACAAAGGAGCCTAGGACCAAAATCGAACTAAGTTAAACTAAAACTCCTGAAGAAGCCTTCCGATGACATAAGCCAGCCAAATTAGCACTTTATGGATTCCCACCTTAAAAAATACCAAAGTATCGATCACCTCAAGCAAGCGCTGCGCTTCGAGAATGGGCCAAAATATCGCAGAGCAACATTCGGGCAGCGTGTGACGGTTTTAAGGTAGGAATACATAAAGCGCTTATCTGGCTGGCTTAAGTCATCGGCTGGCTTCTTCGGAAATGAACAAAGGAGCCTAAGGCCAAAATCGATCTAACTCAACCTAAAACTCCTTTGTTCTTCTACGAAGAGGCCAGCCGACGACTTAAGCCAGCCAGATAAGCGCTTTATGTATTTCCACCCTTATTGTCCGTTTGAAGGCCATAATTCTTGGCCACGGTGATCAATTCGAACAAATCTAAACTTTTTCTAAAATTTAATGCTATTTCCGAATTTTTTTTTATCCTTCAATAAAATTTAAAAAAAAATGTCAAAATTATGGCCTTGACTTTGTTGCAGTTTTTTTTTATCTCGACGTGTATATGGGAGCTATATCCAAATCTGATCCGATCTAGATAATATTTGTCGGAGATATTTCTCGGCTGTATCGGATATCTGGTACCATAGGTTTTTGTTGTGGAGTGCAAATTACGCATTTAAGGACTTAAACTCCAAATCGGATAAAACATATATATGAGACCCACGGCTATATCTAAACAGATTTTCATTAAATTTGAAGTACTGGTTTCTAGATTGAATTCGCTCGGATATGCCAAAATTCAGATCATTTGAACTGATATTGGCCATTTGGTGCACAAAAAACCTGAAATCGTGTAAAGTTATATATATGTGGGGAATATATCCAAATCTGGTCCGATTCCGATGAAATTTGTCAGAGGTATTTCTGAGGTATATAAGTTATCTTGTACCAATTATTATTTTCGTAGGAGCTATAGCTATATCTGAACCGATTTTCAACATATTTGAAATACTAGGTTCTACACTGAATTTGGTCCGATATGTCAAAATTCAGGTCATATGGACTGATATTGGTGAAAAAAACCTGAAATCGGATATGGGGAATATATGTCCTGGTCCGATTTCGATAAAATTTGCCAGAGGTATTTCAGAGGTACATAAGTTATGTGGTACCAAATATTATTTTTGTGGGAGCTATAGCTACGTCTGGACCGAATTTCACTAAATTTGAAGAATTTGTTTCTAGAGTGAATTCGTTAGGATGAGCCAAATTTCAGGTAATTTAGACCGATATTGGCCATTTGGTGCACATTTATCCCGATATCAGTTGAAGATATAAATGGGAGCTATATCAAAATTTGAAACGATTCCTACCAATTTTAACAGGGTTAGTCCTTGACCCAAACAAATATTATTTGGAAAAATTCTTCTCAATCGGAGAATAAATGCGACCTGCATTTCGTTTATAAAAACACATGAACAGAAGGACGGACAGGCGGCCTGACATGCATAAATCGACTCAGATAATGATTTTATAAAGATCCCAAAAAATAACTGTGGGTCTATCTCGCTTTCTTTCTCCATGTTACAAACAAATGCAGAAAGAGAGAATACCCTTACCTAACCCATGTGGTGTAGGGTATAAACATTTTGATGTGTAAAATTTGGAATCTCTATTGGCATTTTTTGGCAAATCGGAATCACTGTCTATATATCCAGACAATTTAAAATGCGTTTTTCGTTGTTAAATCCCTTAATTATTTATTATTATTTTATATATATTTTTTTATAATTATTTTCCCTTCTTTGCAACCTAAAATCGGTTTTTTGGTTTCACTTAAATAAAAAAAAAAAATAAAAAAAAACTATATTCTAAAGTATTCCATTACAAATTCCTTGCTTCGTTAACAATTTATGTGCCAGGACATGTTTTGTTTCATTTGCAACATTTCTTGGCATATACACCAGTTTGTCATACCTTTCTTGCATTTTGTCATACCTTTCGGTTTTCCAAGTTTTTTTTTTTTTTTTTTTGTTTTTTTTTTACATAAGCACATTTTACTTAACGTGTTAAATAAAAACCTATCATAACAACATTTCAAATTCCATACATCTTACGAAATGCATGCTTTGTTCCCTTCGCTCTATGTCATCCCTGTTATAACATGGTTTATTTTGCTTTTTTTTTCTTCTTCAGCCATGATTATTACACCCTTAAGGATAATATGTCGTGCTACTTACAAGCACTATTCATTGTAAATGTCTACGAGATATTTTCCAATGAAAAAAAAAAAAAACATAACAAAATGTTGGGTAAAAAAATCACATAACATGTCTTGTCATATTCATAGACGTCACATCGTCGTCAACTGTTGGATTTTTAATGGAGACGATACTGGGTAGAATGCCAAGAAACAAAAACCGAAAACAAAGCAAAACAAACATTGGAATTCTTGCTACCTTTGCTAAGAGTTATTGTGTTCCTAGAAGTATGCAATGGTTTTTGTTGCTTCGTTGGTTGGTTGGTTGGTTTGTTATTATGAATGTACTGTGACAATACTCTGGGTAGTTGTGGTATGAAGTGTTTATTATGGGGCGTTTTTGTTGTTGTTATTGCCATCATTTCTTGAAATCTTACTTGGCTAAGTAGAAATGCCATTGACTATAATGCTGGGTAATGTGATATTCATAAGAAATGACGACAACATTTGCCAAAGGATTCCTTGGAAAGTGACACAACTAACAACTCGTTTTATTGTTATTAGGAATATCTATGTATATATGTATATGTATGTGAGGGTTACAAATAATTTTTAGTTAAAAGATACTTTGATTTTAATGCCTCGTAAAGTGTAAATATTTATGTTGGATTGGATTTGGTGCTTTGGCTAAGTGTGATTGCTGAAGTGCAAAATCTTAGGGGTGTAATCGAAAAAAAAAAAAATAAACAAGAAATCGAGACAAGACAACTAAGGTGTGAACACTCAACAAAATATAAAGGAAATAAACAATAAAAAGAAAAAAATAAAAAAACTCTAGAAAAGAAAATAAAAATTATTATTGCTAGTAGATAATTATATTACAAGGAAAAATGGGCAACGTTACCAGGGAAATATGAAATGTATTTTCACAAAAAAATTAAAAAAAAATCTTAGAATTTTTCACTAGGGCATAGTTTTAAGGCCTTGGATATTTATGTCGATTTTAGATTTGAAAATGCAATATGATTTTTTTTTGTATTTTGTGCTGAACTTTGGTATCGATTTGTGCTTAAATGGGGCATAATCCAGATTTATCGTTTGACATTCGTTTTTCTCATATTTTATTATTTCACATTTTTACAGGACAAAAATTAAGCCTCTGCTAAATATGTATGTCGATTCGTCAAAATAAAAATCAGCTAAGTTCTTCCGGGTCGAACTTTTAATACCCTACAGCAATTGGAAGAAACTTGAAAAATTTCAACAAATTCCGAAAACTATCATATAAATGATGACCTTTATACGGGGGCTATACGAAGACGTGGTCCTGCATAAGTAATTTTTTGTCATAGGCTGTAGTACCCATTACGAACTTCAAATACGAAATTGTAAAAAATTCCGGTGAATAATGTCGCTAATATCATCAAAATATAAAATTAAGGAAGGTACCGCTATGTGGAGGCTATGCGAAGACCTGGACATGCGTAGACAATTTTCTGCCACAGGATGTAGTAGCCAATACGAACATCAAATGCCAAATTTGAATCAATTTGTGTGAGTAATGTGGCAAAAATCATCAAAATGTCGCTAAAATAATCAAAGTGCCGAATATCGGGAGGGATCGTTTTATGGGGGCTATACGAAGATGTGGGCTTGCATACGAAAGTTTTATTCATAGGCTGTAGCACCAATTACAAACTTCGAATAGGAAATTTGAAACAATTCCAGTGAATGATGTTGCTAAAATCACATGAATACCGAATATCGGGAAGTACCGTTATATGGAGGCAATAAGAAGATGTGGACCTGCATACAAACATTTTTATCATAGGCTGTACTGCCCGTTACGAACCTGAAATACCAAATTTGAATCCAATCGGGTAAATAATATCGCTAAAATCATCAAAATACCGACTATCGAGAGGTACCGTTATATGGGGGCTATATGAAGACGTGGACCTGCATGCGAAAGCTTTTGGCGTAGGTTATAGTACCCATTACGAACTTCAAATACCAAATTTGAAACAATTCCGGTGAATAAAGTTGCTAAAATCACAAAAAGTAACGAATATCGGAAGGTATCGTTATACGGGGGCTATACGTAGACGTGGGCCTACATACGAAAGTTTTAGGCACAGGCTGTAGTACCAATTACAAACTTCGAATACGAAATTTGAAACAATTTGGGTGAATGATGTCGCTAAAATCATCAAAATACCGAATAACGGGAGGTACCATTATATGGGGGCTATATAAAGGCCTGGACCTGCACAGACAATTTTCTGTCATAGACTGTAGTATTTATTACGAACCTCAAATACCAAATTTGAAACAATTTGGGTGAGAAATCATTGAAATACCGAAAATCGGGGATACGGTATAATATGGGGGCTATACAAAGTCGTGAACCTGCATAGGAATTTGAAATAATTCCATTCGCTTAAATCACCAAAATACCGAATATCAGGAGGTACCGTTATATGAGAGCTATACGAAAACGTGGACCGACATGGCCCATTTACGAGTTTAACCTGCCTACTATGAAAAATACACTTGTGTGCAAAATTTCTTCGAAAGACAGCGTGATTACAACATGCAGGCGGACAGACAGACAGGCAGGCAGATAGGCAGACAGACGGGCTTAATCGTCTTAAAATTTTACTCTGATCCACAATACTTTGTAGTGTCTATTATGAATATTTCGATAAGTTACAACCGGAATGGCAAAGCTAATATACCCTCCATTGAATGGTGGAGGGTATACAAATTCAAGAACTGAAAAAAGGTGATTTACTATTTTTGGTGTTGTTTTTAGATAAATATAAACAGACTGCTGTCATTTAAATAAATGAAAAAATGAAGTGAAAAATGTTACCATCCCAGAAGGTAGCTTCTAGTTCCATGAAAATACGAAATGATAAATATTTCCTTTCCAGAGGCTAGAAAGTAGTTCCATAAAAATATGAAATACAAATATTTGCTTTCATTGGACATTTCTTTCATTTTTGTGACAATTTTCATAAGACTAGAATCCCGCCTCAGGATATTTTAATTTCCAGCACATACCACATTTTTTTATTTTTATTTATATTTTTTTTTGTGAAAATACATTTCATGATTACTTCGAAATTTTCTAGCATTACATTGACTCCAAAACTTACTTCTAAGGCGCACTGTAGCCATGTTGTTACGAAAGCACCGATGAGTAGGGGGTAAATGGCAGCATTATCAAAAGATACAATTTTTGTAATATTAAAAGCATATTTTTAGGGATATATATTTTAGATTACATTAGCAAAGTTGTCCTTAGAACACTAGCATAATAATTATTAACAGCATACAACGTTATTAGTTACCAGTGAAATGAATTTTGATTTTAAATTTGATTTTTGGGGACATGATAAAATGGGAAATATGTCAGGGGGGGCTAAAAAGGATATACGTTTTATTTAATTGCCTACAACATTTCTCTGCAATTTTCTTTTAGTTCATTAATACGCTTCAATATATTAGCAAAATATTCAATAATATTCAATAAAATATCACGACAGCTTTTTCTATTTTAAATGCCTCATACTGGGAGGGGATATTTAAAAAAGTTACGAAAATATTAAATTGTCTTTGACGTTTTTTTTTTTTTTTAATAATGACTGGTTATAGATCTCTGGAAGTAGTGATAGTGGAACACCTATAAAGGCTAGATTTCAAATGATGTTAATGTCATATGTAAAGTGACTTTTTTCACAAGTGACTGTAGTCTTTTTATAGTATACTTTTAGGAGGCCCTTAGAATTTTTAATCTAAAAATAAGCTCTCTACAATAAAGTATAGATTAAAAGTTTAAAATAAATAACATACAAGTTCATTTATTGTGATGTTAGTACATTTTTTATGTTTTAAAAACTTGTTGGTAGCTCCTTAAAGTATGCTATAAAAATCTTAAATATAATATGTGTAAAAGTCACATCACAAATGTCTTTAACGTAATGTGAAATTGAGCTTTAAAAAACGACGAAGGTAAGCTAATTCCTTCGTGATCTCTTGGATCCGAGCCTTAGGACCTTATTCCCATTCCTGAATCTGAAAAATCTCCCAGATATGTTCATTTTTTAATGAAAATACCTTCTAAGAGCACTTTGTAAATATAATACTATGGATCTAAAATTTTTCTATATATAATACATCAGGGATGTACATGGCAAAGAATTGGGGCCCATCCATCGAGAATAGGGAGCCCATCCATCGGGTCCATCGAGATTACTATTTTTCTATATTTCGAACATTTCACATGGTTGAGAAGTTGAGCCCCGAAAAACATTTTTGTATAGTCGCCTGTTGTACACAGATCTTTTAAAAATTGAGACTCTCTATTTTTCTTCTCTTCTACAGAATACCATGTAATGATATTGTTTATAAGAAATTCATAAATAGTCTTCTATACATAGGATATCCTTAAATGAGAACACTTTTTATGAAATCCCTCTTAAAGAAGTTTTCGATATACCAAAGAAATATTAAAATTCTTTTATATACAGAAGTCCAGTTATAGGTCTGCTCTACACAGAAATCCTTTTTTCCATGCAATGACGACTTTCAAAAGTTCTTCTATATGGAGAAGACCTCCTGATAACATCCTTCACAGAGAACGTCCTTTAAAGGTATTTTATAAAGAAAATAACTTTGAAAGATCATCTATACAGATAGGACCTATCGAATGTCTTCTATGGGATATAAACTTTTAGAAGCATTCTATGCGGATACGATTTTTTAGAGGAATATTTGTGAAGAGTTTGTATTACATAAAGCTCTTTTTAAAAGTCTCCTACCTTCAGATTGAAATGAGTCCTTTGTACAAAAAAATCCTCGGCATGTTTTCTAGAAAAGGGATGCCTAATAGAGGTCTTCGAACCAGAATATATCTATTACAGATATTCTATGGAGAGAATATATTTTAAATATCATTTACAGCTCCTTTATGGAGAGACTATATTTCAAAAGTGTATACAGAAAAACTGTAAAGGAATTCTATTCACAGAGGTTTTAATAGGGGTTTCCTATAAATCGAAATCCTATAACCTTCTATGCAAATAAGGCATTTTTCATGTCTTCTGTACAGAAAATATATTTGCAAGGTTCTTAATACACATACTACTTCTATACATTGGTGAGAGGATGTGACTTCTTAAGTTTTTCTATACCGAAAGACCGTTTAGATGATTTCCATACAAAGAGGTCCCATTTAGGACCTTTTCTAAACAATAGTTCTATCAAAGGACTTCCTTACACAGAAGACAATTGAGAAGTTTTCTATTTACTCAAGAACTTTTAAAGGTCGTCTGTGTGGAGAATACATTTTTAAGGTATTCTACTATTGAGAAGGCCATCTAGAAGTTTTCTATGCAGAGATGAGCATCCAAGATTTTCATACACAGAGGAAAAACTTTCGTTTTATGACTTTCATTTTTACACAAATGTCATTCTCAAAGACTTCCTTGCAGAAAAGATTATATGAATTATATATAAAAAAATTCATGGAGATCTTCTCTGCTAAAAAGTCCTTTTTAAAGTCCTCTAATCGTTAAAATATTCTAAAGGTCTTCTATGCGGAGACAATAGCTAGAAGTCTTCCATAAAGAGTATTCTTTCTTGGGAACTTCCTTGCGTAGAAGACCATTTAGAGATCTTCCTAGTAGAAAACATCTTGCAGAGGTTTTCTGCTCGCAGAAGGCATTCTATGTAGAGAATATCCTCTCCATACAGAAAAATGTGTAGAGGTCTGCCAGAAGATTTAAATTCCAAACCAATACGGTAAAGTTTAAATGTGTTGAGGATTTTTAGGATAGAAAAGATTGTTGCCAATTGCATGTATGTGTGTTGGTTGTGTTATTACAACATTTCATGCCATATTCACAACAATTCAAAAAAAAAAAAAAAAAAAAAAAAATTAAAAAAATAAATAAATAAAAATTATAATAATTTTCTCTTTTCCTTGAAAAGCTGTATTCTTTTACCTTTCCACCATATAATGAAAAACGGTGTGGCTGTGGAATACATGAAATAAAATTTGATAAAAGAAAATAATAAACTAAAAAAAGTAATAATAAAAATATGAATAATGCAATAAAAAATTGGATTTATATTAGGAGTTAAAATCTACATAAGGAATAAAATATTAACAATAAAAATTAATAAATAATAAATAATAATAATATAACAAAAGTTAATTTCTTACATAAGCCGTATTGCCAAAAGTATTACCATTTCTAATATAATTTTTAAAAATATTCTATATCCTTCTCATCGCCCCGTAAAATTCGTGGCAATTTCCTCCTTTTTTTCTCCTACTCCCATTTTAATCTCCATTGCCATTTGAATTCATGGAAAACGTATTTTTCCACCTCCAAAAAAGAAAAAAAAAAATAAAAAACAGCAATTCCACTTCTTTTGTTTTCAAATCTTTTTTTCCACACCACATTTCAATTAGGATTCCCTTGTCTGGCCAATGCCATGGTTTCCATAATCAGCAGCTCGTTGTTAATTTATTCAATTTCAATTTTATCTTGAGAGGAGTGAATGACAAAAAAAAAACGAAGTTTCTCAAACCCCAAAAACCGTTAAGAGTAAACGAAATGAAAATCCAAAATCCAAAGAGTAATGGAAACCAGCCAAACGAAAAACAAACGGCCACAATCAAATCCAAAGTGAGAGAATAAAGTAAGTGAGAGAATGAATGAAACAACGAAAAAACTTGCAAACTTTATATTATAACTTTATATCATTGTCAGCTGTTGAAATTAGCTTAACCTCGCGCTGAATCAATGTCAGGAAGTGGAATCCGGCAACCAAACTTTGGTGGTGGCCACACTTCTTTTCGGCTGTTGTTCATGGTTTTTGTTTTTGTTGTAGCAAAATGTAAAATCCTCAAACAATTTAGATTGCAAGTTAAAGGGGATTTCAGTTTTTTTTTGTTCCGCGAGAATCAAAGTAGTCCAACATTGAATAACCACAATCAAGTGGAAGCAGATTTATAAACTTCACACTCCCACACCAATATCAGTACGCTCTCTCTCTCTCTCTCTCTCCCACGCACTCTGGGATTTTGAATTCACACTTAGACAGTTTTGAAGATATTGGAAGTTTAGCAGCAGAAACAGCAACAACAATGCAATGAATGTACGAACCAACCGGAAACTGATTACTGTCAATATTTGTTTCATTTGTATGTTTCAATACCAAAAAAAAAAAAAAAACATCAACAATGCAGTTGTATTGGTGTTGCTGAGAGGAGAGCTTTGGGGTGGGAGTATGAATTGATGGTGTTGCTACGACTTGGTGTTGGCACTGCGTTTCCTGTTGTAACTGGCAATTGAGTTCGTTTGATGTTTCAAGGCTGAGAGAGGGAGTTATGGTTTCTCTTTGGTTGGTTGTGATTTAGCGCTATATGGCATGAAATAGGAGACTGGATTAGAGATGGACCGTTGAGCGTGATAGGATGTCGCATAAAAGGGAATGGATAAGAGCTGGACCCTTGTGAATTTTGAAACCTACTTGACAATATTAAACGTATTTGACACTATTTAAGGACGTAGATGCCGCAAAGAGCGATTGGTATTAATGGGGATCCTGGAGAGTTATAGGACAAATTTGACAATATTTAAGGGGTTAAATTTTGTGGAGAATTAATTTTCTCCCACCTCGTAGAAGACAAAGACCGAATCTGGACTTCTCCAAGGCCAGACGGCTTTAATAGATATGCCTCTAGACCTATTTCGGCTAAAAGGGGTTTTTGTATATTTTAACTAATTTTCTAGACCTTAATGATATTTTTTTATACTCTTCCGAGGGTCAAAGTTATGGATTTTTAAAAAAAGTTTGGACCCCTATAATGCCCAAAGGCGTTGATTTTTTTTTTTACGATTTTTTCTAGAGCCACAAACGCCCCAAAGGCTTAGATTTTTTAAAATTTTTTTTTTTGGACTCCTACAAGGCCCAAAAGCGTGGATTTTTATAGAATTTCTCTAGACCGACCAACGGTCCAAAGGCGTGGATTTTTCAAGAATTTCCCTAGACCGACCAACGGCCCAAAGGCGTGTACATTTTAAAGATTTTCTCTAGACCGACTAACAGCCCAAAGTCGTGGATTTTTTTAAAGATTTTCTCTAGCCCCACCAACGGCCCAATGGCGGGGATATTTTAATGAATTTCTCTAAACCGACCAACGGCACAAAGACGTGGATTTTTTAATGAATTTCTATAAACTGACCAACGGCCCAAATGCGTGCATATTTTAAAGATTTTTCTAGACCCACCAACGACCCAAAGGCGTAAATATTTTAAAGAATTTCTCTACACCGACCACAAGGTGTTCTTCTACAAGGCCCAAAGGCGTTGATTTGTTAAAGATTTTCTCTAGCCCCACCAAAGGCGTGGATTTTTAAATATCTTTTCTGCACTCCTACAAGGCCTAAAAGCGTGTGTTTTTTAAAGATCTTTTATGGACTCCTAAAAGGCCCAAAGGATGAATTTAAAAAAAAAAAAAAAAATCTCTAGACCGACCGACGGCCCAAAGGCGTGGATATTTTAAAAATCTTTTCTGGACTCCTTTAAGGCCCAAAAACTTGGATATTTTAAAGATCTTTTCTGGACTCCCAGAAGACCCAAAGCGTGGATTTTTTAAAGAATTTCTCTAGACCGACCAACGGCCCAAAGGCGTGGATATTTTAAAGATCTTTTCAGGACTCCAACAAGGTCCCAAGCGTGGATTTTTTAAAGGTCTTTTCTGGTCTCCTACAAGGCCCAAAACGTGGATTTTTTAAAGATCTTTATGGACTCCTACAAGGCCCAGAAGTTTGGATTTTTTAAAGGTCTTTTCTAGTCTCAAACAAGGCCCAAAGTCGTAGATTTTTTAAAGATCATTGTTGGTCTCCAACAAGGCCCAAAAGCGTGGATTTTTTAAAGGTCTTTTGTGGTCTCTTACAAGGCCCAGATGTTTGGATTTTTGAAAGATCTTTTCTGGTCTCCTACAAGGCCCAAAAGCGTGGATTTTTTAAAGATCTTTTCTGGTCTCCTACAAGGCCCAAAAGCGTGGATTTTTAAAGATTTTCTGTAGAGCCTTCAACGGCCAAAAGCGTGGATTATTTAAAGATCTTTTCTGATCTCTTACAAGGCCTAAAGCGTGGATTTTTTAAAGATCTTTCCTGGATTACTACAGGGCCAAAAGCGTGGATTGTTTAAATATCTTTTCTGTTCCCCTACAAGGCCCAAAAGCGTGGAATTTTAAAAGATATTTTCTGTTCCCCTACAAGGCCCAAAGCGTGGATTTTTGAAAGATCTTTTCTGGTCTCCTACAATGCTAAAAAGGGTGGATTTTTTAAAGTTCTTTTCTGATCTCCTACAAGGCCCAAAAGGTTAGATTTTTTTAAAAGATTTTTTCTGTACTCCTACAAGACTCAAAGCGTAGATTTTTTAAAGATCATTTTTGGATTCCTTTGGAGGTTTAAAAAATCATCTGATGATACGAAGGGTCGAATGCATTTCAAAATATTAAGCTATTTTAAGGTCGATCGGCTTCTATTATTTTAAGAGTCCTCAATTACAAAATAATGTGGCTTAAAGATACATGTAGCCCCTTTAAAGTCCCCACAATGTCCTTATAGAGGTCTTCTATTTATTCTGGGCGTCGAATTAACAAATTTTGGAACTGCCCAGCTGACCTAGATTCTGATTCTAGTTATACTTTTGAAGTGGGTCTCCTATTATTTTAGGGGTATGGGTTTAGGGTATAAGTTGATCCCTTGAGGGACATTGCCCTAAAAGATCTCCACAATGTCTCTATTCCGGCCAATTTATTTTCATAATCTCTCTTCGATCAAATTTCCTCCTAGACTTAAATTTCCACAATTTTTACATTTCATAGCTATAACTGCCCAGCTGACCTAGATTTCATTCCGATTTATGAAGTGGGTCTCCTATAATTTTAGGGTTATTAATTTTCAAAAAAAAAAAATTTGCTTTAGGATAAAAGTTGATACCTTGAGGGCCCTTGCCTGAGACGGCAATTTATATTTAAAATCTCCCCTCGATCCAAAATGTTTCCTAGCCTTGAATTTCCACAATTTTCAAACATTTTTTACATTTCATACCTATAACTGCCCAGCAGACCTAGATTCTAATCCAATTCAAAAATTTGAAATGGTTCTCCTACTCTTTTGGGGGTATTTTTCCAAAAAAAAGATTGCCTTTATGATATAAGTTGATCGTTTGAGGGACATTGCCCTAAAAGATCTGCACAATATCTCTATATCGGCCAATTTATGTTTAAAATCTCCCTTGAATTTCCACAATTCTCGAATTTTTTTAAATTTCATACCTATAACTGCCCAGCAGACCTAGATTCCAAACCAATTCATGCATTTGCAAGGGGTCTCCTATTATTTTTGGGGTATCTTTGGCCAAAAATTGGCTTTAGGATATTATTTGATTTCTTGAGGTTCATTTCCCTAACAGATCTCCACAATGTCTCTACATCGGCGAATCTACGTTCATTATCTTCCTTCGATTCGAAATTTGTCCTAGGTATAAATTTCCACAATTTTCGAAAATTTTCCATTTCATACCAATTCCCTGTCTTTTATAACTTTGAGAACAACATCGAAAATTCTCCCTGACCCTCCCACTTGACTTGGTTTGGGCTGTCCATTTTGCGATAACATTCTCATTCTGATTTTTTTCCTCTGCGGAAATATCTAACCGACAGTCATGTTGCAACAATAGTTGCGTGCTTGGCATCAAGGCCAACAATAAGTCCGGCCATGCGAATGGTGGTTGTCCTATGATAACTTGTCATGCGAACACTTGGCCACCCACCTCAACACCCACTTTGCCTTTGGGTAAATATCAACTCTTCTGCGTAATACAGAGAGAACTGTGACTTGGAATTAAGGACGTGCTGGTTGAATATCCCCCTCCTACTCCCTACCTCCTTACTCACCATCCAAACAAGAGACGCTTGTTTCCTTTCATTTCTTTGCCAGGCAACACGAAAAAAGCGTTCAAACAGCGGATAGCAGATATCCCCGACATTTTTGGTAGTTGTGTTTGATTTTTGGCCAATGGGCCAATGTTTGAGTTGGAACGGCAACGATTCCCCAGCCATCGAAAAACAACAAAGCAAAAATTTACACAGAACTGTATGGGAATTAGGATATTGTTGAACGCGCTTCTCCACTAATCTCCAGAACCCCTTACCCTTTTATTTCATGCCATTTGAAGAAGAAGAGAGAAATTGTTGCTTATCTTTGGTTGTTTGGAGTTTTTCCGTGGACACTTTTTTCCAAAGAAAAAATCCAGCTGACGCTATTTGTTAAGTATTTTCAATTTGGGTGTTGATTATTTTTTCTCTTTCTCGGTGTGTGTGTGTGTTCCTGTCGATTTTGTTACAAAATTTAATAAACAATCTATATTGCTGTGTTATTTCCCTTATTTACTGTTGATAACCCAGCATGCCGCCACCGCTGCTGCCAACTACTTCTCCCTACATATTTTAGGAAACGGAAATTGATTTCGCTGTACTTACACATCCTTGAGTAGATTTGCTGCTTGGTAGGTGGCTAGCTGCTTTACTTCTATTGTTGTTGTTGCTGCTGTTGTGCACCACATTGTGAACTTGAGAAATTCAAAAGCGGAATTCAGCCAATGGAGGTTGGTTTTTTTTAAACATTCTTTCTAAAGTTGTTTTGCTTCTTCTTGGAAAAAGCCATTCAAGGCTAACCCTGGTGGTTTTTCTGTTGTTCTTCTTGGTATTGGTGTGTGTGTGTGTGAGTGTCTTGTTGTTTATTTTGCAATTTCCATTGCTATTTTGCTTCATTCATATTCTTGGTAAAGCTGCTTACTAATTTAGCACAAAGGTTTACTTACTTTGTTGTACTGTATTTCGTTACGCTTTGTACTATTTTGTATTCGCGAGAGAAGGCGTGAGGTCGAAGAGGGGGCCACGAGTTTTTTGTTATAGTGTTTTAAAATTTAAAAGAGATTTTTTTTCTTTAGATTTTATTTTAAGCTGTTTGCCTGAACAATTATAATTAAATAGCAATTTTAAATAAAAAACCGGGGATTTCAGAATTTTAAATTTTAATTTTATGAAGTCCTATAAAAAATGACAAATGTGGGTTTCGATATTTTAAAGGGGATTGTGAGAATAATCGATCAAAGGACTCTTAAAGCTATTAAAATGGATCTTTTGATGTACATTTTGAAAGAACTGTGGGAGATTGATTTCAGGATTTTTCTTCGAAGGACCAGCAGATTTAAAGGACTATAATCTCAAATTTTCTAGAATATATTTTTTTGGGAATCCTTTTGAGTTCAGGACTTGGATTTTAGTAATTTTTTATAGGAGATAAAGAGAACAAATTTTTTTCGGATTCTTTTTTAGACACGTTGATTTTTTAAGATATTTGTGAAACGATAAGGAGAGCTACAAAGATGGCATCAGCCAACGCTCGCATAATTTTCTAATGTTTAAGGATAATTCAGCAGGGGATTATAGGAGCCACTAGTGCCTATTTCAAGGATAATTGTGGTATTTCGGCATTATCTTTTCAAGGATTTTAGGATAATTATTGGAAGGACGGTTCGAGCTCAAAGATATGAAATATTTAGAAAAAAATTTTTGAAGGACTATTCGAACCATATATGTGTAATTTAATTATTATTGTTTGAAGGATTATTCGGAATTTAGTTATTACTATTCGAAGGACTATATTGGCCACCAGCGTCGATTTCAAGGATAACTTATCCAAAGGCTTTCAGAGTGACCAACGTGATTAGAAAATATGCAAATGAGGAATTTAATGATATTTTGCGGAAGGATCGCTAAACCTGTTTTTTAAAGGACCTGTTTGGGGGAATTTTTTAAAGTACCTGCAAATGTGTTAATAATTTTCAAAAATCTCTAAGCGATGACATTTTCGGAGAGAAATTCACTAGGATATGTTTAAGGACGTATAGACATGAATATTAAGAAAATATTTTCTGAAGGATGCATATTTTCTCAAAAACTAGCAAGCGTATATATTTTGGTTTAGGACCTCTAAATATTCTGAAAGACATAAAAATGTGTGTGAAAAGGACCTGTTAAAAGACATATAGTATGTGTAATTTAATTATTATTGTTTGTTGGACTATTCGAAATTTAATTATTACTATTTGAAGGACTATATTAGCCATCAAAGTAGATTTTTGGAATTATTTATTTAAAGACTCTCAGAATGACCAACGTGGTAAGAAAATATGCAAATATCGACTTAAAAGATTTTTTGTGAAAGGATCGATAAACGTGTTGGTTTTAAGGATATGTTCTGGTGAATTTTTTAGAGAATATCTTCTTAAGGATATGTAAACGTGATAGTTTTTTTCAAGCATCTTCAAATGTAAATATTTTCTGATAGACTTTCACTAGGATCTGTTGAAGGATATTCGAATATGAATATTTAGAACATTCTCAAGGACTTGTAAGCGTGAATATTTTTGCCTAGTACCTCTAAACGTAGATACTTTCTGAGAGACCTGTAAATGGGGTCTTTTTCGAAAAGAATTTGTTGATGGACATTTAAACATGGGCTTTTACATAATACTTTCAAAGGACATATATCTTCCCTCAAGGATCTCTTGAAGGACATGTATAAATATGGATTTTAAGACAATACTTTTCTCAAGGATCTGTGCAGCTGTTTCATTTTTTTTTGAGAATACTTATTCGAATGCGTATGCAACTGGATTGTAAGAACAATAAGTTCTCAGGGAGCTACAATAAAGGACATTTTCCACGGATTTATAAGCATGGATAATTTCTTAAGGACCTGCCAAGGTGAATTTTTTTTCGAGGACCCTTAAGTAAGGATATTTTCTCAAGGACCTTTAAACATGGTTTTTTAAGAAATCGTCTTCTCAAGGACCTTTTGAGATGAATTTTGTGGTGAATATCGACTCAAAAGTTGTGCAAACCTAGATTGTTTAGAGAATATGTCGTGGATATTTTCAAAAGAATCTGCCATCGTTTTTGTCAAGTACATGCAAAGGTGGATATTTTCTCGAGGACATGCCAACTTCAATATATTTTTGTCAAGAACCCGTAATCGTTGATATTTTCTCAAGGATCTGTAAGCATGGATATTTTTGGCAAGGGCCTGTAAAAATGAATATTTTTGTTAAGGACCTGCAAATTTGGATTTTTTTTCTCAAGGACATGTCAACGTTAATATATTTTTGTCAAGGACCCGTAAAGTTGGATATTTTTTCAAGGACCTATCAACGGATCCGTGAAGTTGAATATATTCTCAAGGTCCAGCCAATGTAAATATTTTTGTTAAGATCTGTTAACGTGGATATTTTCTTAAGGACCTGCCGTAAATAGTTTTGTCAAGGATCTGTAAAAGTGGATAAAATATAAATTTTCAAAATTTTGTCCACGACCTGTGCAAGTGACTTTTGTAGAGTATATCTACTCAAACACTTGTTACCGAGATTGCTTAGAAAATATTTTCCCACTGACCTATATTTTCTCAAGGGTACTTCTCAAGGACGTGTGAAAGTGGAAATTTTCTCAGGGACGTGTGAACGATTTGTAGAAAATATTTCAGAAGCATAACTTCAAGGTCTCCAGGATAGTCTTTCAAAGATCCTTCTAAATTAGGTGAGTGGTTGTAAAGAATAAGGACATTCCAATTTATAATTTTAAAATCTGCCTTTTAAGGAGTTAAAAATACTCAAAATTAAAAAAAATTAAGTAGTGTCAAGATAATTTTTAAGGACCAGTGAATGTGGATATTTTATCAAGGATCCGTAAACATATTTTTTTTTAAATATTTTTGTACAGGTCCTTTGAAAGAATATCTAATGAAATACATGCAAACCTTGATTGTTTAGAAAATATTTCCTCCTAAATCTCTATTTTCTCAAGGACCTGTGAAAGTGGTCATTTTTTGTGGACTTTAAACATGGATTTGTAGAAAATATTACTTGAAGGATAATTTCAGGGTCTTCAGAAAAGTTTTTCAAAGATCCTCCTAATTTACATAAGTAATTGTAAAGAATAAGGACCTTGAAATTCAAATGCGGATTTTAAGGAGTATTTAATTCAAACGTCTTCAAAATTAAAAAACTCAAAATTTAGAAAAAAATCAAGGAGCGTCCAAAAGGTGGTATTTTTTCAAGGATGCGTAAACATACATTTTTAAAAATTATATCCGCAAGGACTTGTGCAGGTGATTTTGTTAAAAAATATATTTTCAAAGTTCTGTAAACCTAGACTCAAGGTTCTGAATACCTTCTCATAGACCTATATTTTTATGGACCTGTTAAAGTAGACATTTTCTCACTGACGTGTGAATATGGCGATTTTCTCAAGAAGCTTTAAACATGGATTTGTAGAAAATATTATCTCAAGCATTATTTCAAGGCCTTCGGAATTCAAAATTAAATAAAAAATCAAAACTTAAAAAAAATCCAGGGGCATCAAGCTAATTATTCAAGGATCCTCTGAATATAAATGGCAATTTTTAAAGAAAAAGAACCCTTTTAAACGATGAATATTGAACTCTATAACTTGTTTAAAAATATTAAAATTTAAATGGCAATAAATGTTGGCAATTGAATATTTTGGGCCACCAGATCTCTCTCGGCATAGGAGAGATTTTTCTCTTATCAAAAAAAAAAAAAAAAAATAAATAAATAAATAAATAAAAAATAAAAATATGAATATATAAATATTAAATATTATAATAAATATATAATCTGAAGGGAAAGGTTAGAGATATTTAGCTTAAATTTGTAGTGCCATTATATAATGTTCAGAACTTATACTAAATTTCATTTCCTTCTTTCAATTTGTCATTACAATTCACTCCCTGACAAATTTACGTCAATAAAAAAAACTGTAAAATTGTTGGCTTCCTTGTTATTTTTTTTGCTTCACTTAAGAGACCATGCATCAATGGCTCTTTATTATAATTAAATCGTCGCAGAGCAAAACTTCTCCCCCAAGGGAAAAAACACACTTCAAATCAATGCAGCACACTAAAGAGCCACAATGGCAAAGGATCTTGGCTTCTTTGATTTTTTACCCCAGCCCAGCAACTTCAGTAGGCAAATCACAAAGTGCATTTATTTCCTTTTCCAATCTCTTCCTTCTTTTCATTTTGTTTTCTTTTTTGCATTTTCATTGTTGCTGAAAGCTTTCTCCTGCTCCGTTTTTTTTTTGGTTTTCCCATTTATTTGCTAGCTAGCAGTTTTATTTACTTACCGGCAACTTCGATTTCACAGAATGTGCCCACGCCCACGGAGTTGTTGGCCACACAGCGATAGGTACGTGCAATTTCATAATCTTCCTTGAGCACATAATAGCTTTTGTCCTTAAACGTTTTACTGTCACCGCTGCCCAGCGATTCAACCGATTCATTTTCAGCCTTAATTGACCATGAAAAATCGGCCTGCAATGAAAGAGAAAGAGGAAAAAATGGATAAAAGATGTGAGGTTAAAAGAAAATGGCTTGAATGTGAGTTGCAAAGGAAACAGAAGAGAAGAGGAGGAGGAGGACATGAAGGCCAGCAAAGAAATTAAATCAATGACATTAAATTGAAAAAATAAAACAGAAAATCATAAGGGTATGGCTTTGCAATAAAAGAGCTGATGACATTTCTTTAATAACAGAACCCACTCTCCCCCCATACTCTCCCCAAGCTCTCTTCAAACAAATTGAACGTAAAATGCTGCTCCTGCCATTTATTGTTGATTTTAAGTTGAATGCACTTTTTTTCGATGGGGGAGTAATGCCAAGAGTCGTAGAGAGAGTAAGGGAGAATGAGAGTTTATGTGTGTGAGTGAGGAAGTCTTTTTGTGAGTCATTTAAATGCTGTTTATATTTGTTTTAACCTTCTCCTGGTCGGTCGTTATTTCGTTTTTATCGTGTGTGTGTGTGTGTGTTTGTTTGTATTTGCTCCGTCTTTAATGACATTTAATTGCGTACAAGCCGAGAGCACCCTACGAATCTTAAAATGCCAATCAATTGAAATAAATTGTGCAGAAGAAGAGTGCAAATATTGATATTGTGACTCTTTTTTCGTCACGATTTTAATGAGGAGGGGGTTCGAAAAGGAATACCTCTTTGGCTGAGTGCTGATTAACCTTATAATTGATGGTAAGAGAAAAGAGTTTTTAATGTATAAAGAATTGCCAATACCTCAATCCATCAAGGAAAATGAGGCATAATAAGAGGCATAATGAGAGGCACAATTTTATTTTAAGGAGAGGGGAGTAAAAAAGAACCGTAGGGTCAATCTTGTTTCGTAGATTTGGTTTGATAGAGAATAGAATCTACGAAACAAAATTGACGCTATAGTTTTTTTTTTGAAAGAGTAGTGAAATAACTGACTGATTGAGAATCAACTCCCAGACGAAATGGCTGAAGCTAGAATCTTGAAATTTTGCACAAGGGTCAGTCTTTGCGTGTGGGCCAATGACACGGCTGGGTTTTTGGAAATTCGTACTAAAAGGTTACGAAAAGAACTAAATTGTAGTTAAATTTAAATATTTCGTATTGGTTAAACGGAAGCAGCTGGAATTCTGAATGAAAGAATTGGAATGAGAGTCACTGATGGAGTGCAGAATAGATGGACCAAAGATTTTTTGGGAATCAAAACTTCCGAGTCACGAAAAGTTCTAAAATTGTACTATACTTCTAATATGGTACCATTTGGTATTATGTGAACGGAAAGAGCTTAAAACTTGAAATTTGGTATGAGAATTCAGGTTGGAAAGTAAGATTGATATATAAAGGTAGTTCTGGAAATATGTACGAAGTTTGGGAACTATACGAAATAGTACTACATTTGGAACAGTTTGGTTCAGGGTGAGGGGATGCAGCTCAAACTTTGAAATTTTGTATCGAGGTCCCTGTTATGGTAGATTTGTGATAAATAGGTGATTTCGGAAATATGTACTAAAAGTGCACGAAATGTACTAAATAGTACTATAGTTGGTACAATTTGGTATTGGGTGAACATATATTGCTTGAAATCTAAAATTTTGCAAATATGTCGTGTTTTCGGAAATATGTACTATAATCGTACAAAAAGTCCTATATGGTACTAAATTTGGTATTGGGTGAAGGAGTAGAGATAAAATTCTGAAATTTGTTATTTAGATGACTTATGGTATCTGTGTTTCAGATTTGGTGGTGGTTTGGAAATGTGTCCCATTTTTGTGCGAAAAGTACTAAATGGTACTAAATTTGGTATTGGGGGAAGGGATACTTCAGGAATCCTCAAATTTGATACTGAGGTCTCTTTTGGTATCTAGAAATGAGATATGAAGGTGGTTTGGAATTGCATCCTATATTTGTACGAAAAGTACTAAATGGTACTAAATTTGATATTGGGTGAAGCGATATGGCCGGAATTCTCAAATTTGATATTGAGGTCTTTATTGGTATCTGTGCTTGAGATTTGGATGTGGTTGTGGAAATGCGTCCTATAGTACGAAAAGTACCAAATTGTACTAGATTTTGGATTCATTGCGGGAATAGAGCTGATATCCTGGAATTTGACATTGAGGTCACTGTTGGTGTCTGTGGTAAAGATATGCATATGGTTTTAGAAACGCGACCTATGTTTGTAAGAAAAGTACTAAATGGTACTTAATTAGTTACTGGGTGAAGGGAAAGTTTTGGTACCCTCAAATTTGATATTGAGGTTTCTGTTGGTATCTGGTATGGAGATATGGCGGTGGTTTTTCAAATGCGTCCTATATTTGTACGAAAAGTACTAAATGGTACTAGATTTGGGATTGAATGAAGTGATAGGGCTGGAATCCTCAAATTTGATATGGAAGTCTCTATCGGTAGTTGAGTTTGGGATTTGAAGATGGTTTGGAAATGCGTCCTATATATAAGGGATAGGGCTAGAATCCTCAAATTCGGATTTAGATGTCACTGTTGATATCTATGGTCAAGTCATGGAGGTGGCTTTGGAAATGTGTCCTATATTGGTACGAAAAATACCAAATGGTATTAAATTTGTTATTGGGTGAAGGCATACTTCTGGAATGCTCAAATTTGACACTGATGTCGCTGTTGGTGTCTGTGGTGCAGATATGGTGGTATTTTTGGAAATGCGTCCTATATTTGGACGGAAAGTGCGAATTGGTACAAAATTTGGTATTTAGTGAATGGATAGGGTTGAAATCCCGAAATTTGATATTTAGATCTTTGCAGGTATCTGGAATTGAGATATGGAGGTGATTTCGGAAATGTGTATTATAATTGTACGAAAAGTACAAAATAGTAATTAATTTGGCGAAATTTGATATTGAGGTCTCTGTTGGTGTCTGGGATTCAGATATAGACTAGTTTTTCAAATGCGTCCTACATTTGTACGAAAAGTACTAAAATGGGTATTGGGGTAAGAGATAGGGCAGGAATCCCGAAATTTGATATTTAGGTCTTTGCAGGTATATGGAATTAAGATATAGAGGTGATTTTGGAAATTTGTACTAAAATTGTACAAAAAGTGAAAAATAGTACTTAATTTGGCGAAGTTTGATAGTGAGGTCTCTGTTGGTATCTGGGATTGAGATATGGAGGTGATTTTTCAAATGCGTCCTATATTTGTACGAAAAGTACTAAATCGTACTAAAATGGGAATTGGCTGAAGGGATGTGGCTGGAACCCCGAAATTTGATATTGAGATCTCTGTTGGTATCTGGATTTGAGGTATGGGCCAGTTTTGCAAATCTGTACTGTAATTGTTCGAAAATAGTAAAATTGTTGGGTCACTGCTGGTGTCTAGGATGAGGAGATGTAGATTTTTTGGATGGTATTGGATGAAGGGATAAACATAAAATTCTGTTTCTAGGGTTTACATATGGAGACATTGAGATAGTTTTGGACAGAAAAAATTGATGCGTATCCATTGTGCAAGGGTTTGAAGAATTTTTGTTGTAGAAGGTTAACATTATATTATTACTTTTTCAAAAAAAAAAAAAAAAACTCAAACAATATATAAAACCTTGGATTAAAAATGTTGTCAAACTGAAGAAATCGTGTATTTTGAGTACTAAAGAAGCCGAACATGAACGCTTGGAACGAATATAAAATTTTAAGGTTATGTATTCGCTGACGAAATTGCAGGCACTTGCTGGTATATATGGGCTCTCATTCGAATATTGTGTAATCCGTAGAGCATATTTAAAAAAAAAACACTCCTCTATTGCCATACCTCCATCAGGTTAGAATTATGGTTTACAAAATCGCCGAATTTTTTTAAAAAAAAAAAAAAAAAAAAAAAAATTCGCAGCAAAAATATTCCATTTAAATATTTTCCATGGCAATTAAATTAAATTTTCATTTATTTCATTTTTAATAAAAAAAATTATTTTCCCCCAAATAATATCTCATTTTCAAGTTATACCCCTTAAATTACATTACACACACAACAAGTCAAAATGTTATTACACGAATGTTTTTTATTTTTCTATTTTTTTATTTATTTATTTGTAACTTGCAACCAGCAACAACTTGTTTCAGAAATTTCGTGATTTTTAAAACCAGACATGGAATTGGCTCCACTCCCCTAGACTACCTAGCTAGCAAGCCATCCAGCCAGCCAGCCAACTTGGAAGCTAACAAAATATCATAAAAATTGAAAACTCTTGTTAAATGTTGTACATTTTTGGTTTACTTCGTCATTCGTTCATTCATTTATTCATTCATCCGTTCGCTTATGGTTGTCGAAAAAATCGCTGGTTCTGCTTATTTCTCAAAGGTGTAGAATAGAGAAAAAAAAAAACAACAACTACGAATCCACACAACAAACTTTTACTGCAACTGAAAATAAAACCGAAAATTGATGTATGGTTTTTCGGGGCAACATCAGGCACTCCCACACCCGCACAAATGTAATTTTCCCCCTGTTGCTATTGCAGTTTGTTGTTATTGTTTTTGGTTGTTGTTCCTATGACTTGGCTATGAATGCATTTTTGGTTTAAATGTGAAATGTGGCAAAAACACGCCAACAGCATCAGCAGAAAAAAACAACAACAAGAACATGGGGGTTACTACAAAACCAAATGATATAAGTCCGGGCAATGTATTTATGGGAAGTTGGAATGTATAGCAAATAGAGGTGGAATAGAGAGAGAGAAGAACTTTGGAAAAAACGGCACGTCCTTTGGTCTCATAAACAATCATATTAAACATGTCTTGTAGTTTATGTGAAAAAAAACTAAAATTTAAGGTGTCAAGGGAGTTAAAGGAAAAATTCAATTGTTGAAATACCATCAGAAGAAAAATTTGGATTTAAAAAAAAAAAAAAAAACTTAAAAATATCATCTAAGCTGAATGCGTGGGGTTTTAAAATTATCTTTGAAGATTTTTATTGAAATTCTTTTTTTACATATCTTTGAAGTCTATAGCATATTCCTTAAGCCTTAAGCATATTTCCCAAGCACCATCAGGACTACAATCGTTATTTCCTTGGAGGTATTTAATCAATAGAATAAAAGTTTTCTTTTGCTGAAAATTTTTGAAAAAATGGCGCCCAATATAAAATTGTATATAATTTTTTCTATGGCGCCCAACGTGAGATTTTTTGGGTGTGTCTTTTAGTTATGGTTTTTTTAGAACAGTGTTGGCTTTTTTGTTCGGGATACCATACTATTTTGTTGTTGCAAAATGGTCAGGCTTAATCCCTTTATTGATGTTTTTATAAACAAAATATGGTTTTTATACCCTCCACTATGCATGCTATGGAGGGTATATTAAGTTTGTCATTCCGTTTGTAATTCAACGAAATAATAATGTTAGACCCTGTCCATCCGCCCGTCTGTCTCTCCGTCTGCTGTAATCAAGCTAGAATCAAAACGAATTAAGATAAGAAGCTAAAAATTTGCACAGAGCTGTCTTTTGTCGACAGGCAGATCAAGTTCGAAGATGGGCTATATCGGTCCACAATATCGAATAGTCCCCATATAACGGTACCCCTCGATATTCGACATTTTGATGATTTTAGGCACATTTTTCAAAGGCATTGTCTTCAATTCTACACAAGAAGTTCATTGCGGGTACTTTACTCCCTGGAAGAGAATTGTATATATAGGACCACAATATCGTATATCACCTCCCGATATTGGGTATTTTGATGATTTTAGCCACAATTTTCAATGGAATTGTCTTAAAATCAACAGGAGTTCCTTCTAAGTACTCCACCCCCTGAAAAAGAATTGTCTATATAGGTCCAAGATATCGTATATCTCCCGGCATTCGGTATTTTGATGATGTTAGTCACAGTTTTTAATGGCATTGTCTTCAATTCTACACAAGAAGTTCTCTGCGAATACTTTACCCCCCGAAAGGAAATTTTTTGTATAGGTTCACGATATCGTATAGCCCCCATACAATGTTACCCCCCGATATTCGGTATTTTGATTTTTTTAACCACATTTTTCAATGGAATAGCCTGAAAATCCACACAAGGAGTTCTCTCTGAATACTTTACCCCTGGAAGAGAATTGCCTATATAGGTCTACGTTTTAGTATAGCACCCATATAACGCTACCCCGAGATATTCGGTATTTCGAGGATTTTCGCAAGACGGAACCTATGACGGAAATTTTTCTATGCAGGTCCACGTCTTAGTATAGCCCCTTATACAAAGGTATCTCCCTTTTTTCGGTATTTTGATGATATTAGAGACATTATTCAGCGGAATTGTTTCGAATTTCGTATTTGAAGTTCGGAATCGGTACTTCGTCCTATGACGGAAAATTACTTATCCAGCACCACGTCTGCCTATAGCCCAAATATAAAGGTTTTTATTTGAACGGTATTTTTCGACAGATTTTTTTTTCGAAATCTTTTAAGTTTCTTCCGAATGGTGGAGAGTGTAAAAAGTTCGACAAAATAACGCCAACCAAAAATATAGTATTGCTGAAAATTCCTTTAAATGCGCCAAAAGTAAGAATGTTTTTGTCGTCCCATTTATCATTTGAATGACTGTTTCTCATGGTTTATTAATTTTGATGAAGTGGCGCCCAACAAAAAATTTCGTTTTGTTGAAAAATGTTTTTTCTAATGGCGCCCAACATAAGGCTGTTTTGGTCGTTCATGTTCAAGAAGGCTTTTTTAGGTCTGCGTGTTTTTTGTTCAAATATAAATTTTGTGAAAATGACTCCCAACATTAAATTAAGTTTTACTGCAAATACTTTTTCTTGATTTAGTAATTTTCAATCTTAGAGACTTCTCATCACAAACTAATTTTGGCGAAATTACATTTTCTTAAAATGGCGCCCAATGTAAGACTTCTTGGGTCTTCCTTTGCATTGATATTGATGGTAGATTATTTTTTATTTTTAAATTGAAAATTTCTCATCATCCCTCAATTTTGTGGAAATGGCGCCCAACGTAAAATTTCACGTTATTGAAATTGTATGCATTTTATTGGCTTTTTCTTTAAATATTTTTGTAGCGACTTTTTGATCAATAATTCTGGAATTTTTAAGAATATCTTTGAAAGAATTTCATATTTTTCTAGTAGGTCTTTAAAGGAGATTTATGTCATAAATCCTGGATTTTTAAGAATCTGTTTTAAGAACTTTCATAGGAATTTGCTCTTAAATTTTTAATAAAAGTTTAATAAATTTTCAGGACAATAATCCTTTTTTTAATCTAAATTTTTAATAAAATCAAATCTCAAAGTTTCGTAGAAATATTTTTTTCCAAAAATTATAGTTATATATTTCATTGATGATAGAGATCATAAAAAATTATTGCAAACCTGTCAGGCTGGGTTGAAATGGAAAAAAAAAACATCTACCCCCATAAAACTAACACACGCACAATTTCCCCAGGTAATATGACCAGTAATCCATGCCGCCAACACCATCCCCCCCTTCATCAGTTATCTCTTAGCCATCAGTCGCTTTAAACACTCACTTAACAGTCTATGGCTTTGGGTATCAATAACTTTGCGTAACGTTGTCTACATGTGTGTTTGTTTTCATATAACACACACTCATACACACATGAAACCTTAATATTGGTTTCTATCATGTGTGCGTGTGTGTGTGCAAAGCCTAAGGACCAAAAACCAAAGATTGTGGTTTGAGTTGGTTGTAATGTGTCTCCAGTGAAGTGGTGGATGCGATGGGCTTTCACAGCAACCAGTAGACAACAATAACAACAACAACGATGGCAGTAACGAAAATATTGCATAGCTAACATTTTGATAAAGGACAATGAAGGATGACGTCGGTTGCTATGCAATATGTATGTGTACATTTTTTTGTGTAACGGATATATTTTTAAATTGTTTTCACCGGAACAATGACTCTTTAACTGCTTAACTGCAAGGCAGACAACCTGGCAGCCATGTCAGTCCAATAAACAAACAAATAGACGGACAGACTGGCGGGTAGACTGAACGATAACCGCCATGGCATCAGACCCTTGTAATGCATTGAACCCTGCAAGTAATAGGTTATCGATGGCCCATCATCAGTTGTGTTATTATGGAGAGGTGATGTATCGTCTCGTTTTTTGTTGCATGTGGTTGGTTTCATAGTGTGTGTGAGGCAGTATGTCTGTGTATATGTTTTTGTTTTATGGTATGGTAACGTCCTACAAAACCATTTTCAATTGTTTGTTTGTCTGCATGCTCTGTTGTGCTTACCTCTTCCGGATTGCCATATGCTGTACAAATTAATGTATCCTGATCATCGATCTCTACTCTTTCGATTTCACAGCGGGGTTTGTCTGCAATGAAAAGGAGAAGAGATGTGGTTAAAATTTAAATAAAAAAAGGAAAATTTAATTCCTAAAAGATAAAAAATAAAAGATTAAAACTTGAGAAAAAATATATTTAACGATTAAGGCATTTTTTGGAAATGGCGCCCAACGTCAAAATTTGTTATTTTTTGTGAACTTCATTGTAGACTTGGATTATTAAAATAAAGTAGAAATACATGAAGGCCTTGGAACACCAGTTGTTCAATTTTTAAAAATTTCGCAGTGGCGCCCAAATGAAGGCATCTGTCTACTATTAAGGCATATTCTACTATTGAGGCATTTTTTGGGAAATGGCGCCCAACATCAAAATTTGTTATAGTTTTGTAAACTCCATTGTACACTTTGATTTTTGGAGTCAAGCTGAAATAGATGAAGGCCTTGGAACACCAGCTTTTCACTTTTGTAATAAATTTCCTTGTGGCTTCCAAGTGAAGGAAACTGCTTCATAGCCGTTGTTTTGATCAAATATCAAAGTGTAGACATATTCCTCACATTTGATTCATTTAAAAAATACTGCGTATGGTTGTGTAGTAAGTTAACGTTTTCTTTTTCAAAATGGCGCCCAATGTGAAGTTCTTGATATTCTTTATTAATAATATTTAAAAGAAAAAAAAAAAAAAAAAAAAAAAAAGAAAACAGAAAAAATTTAGACATGGGGACGCTGTTTTGTTTTATTCTCTGTCATTTGAAGATTTTGAAGAGGAAGTCTTCAATCTCTATACAACATGAGAAAGTTTTTTTGTCTTTAAGAGACCTACTGGAAATATTCTGGTTATAAATCACTTATTAAATATTTCTGCCTGAAAAAGGTTTGGAAAAGCCTTCAATCGACAAAATTCCACCCCGATGTTTTTGAGGATGTGGGCTATTTTTCGAATAGTGGTGCCCAACGTACACATTTTTAAAATTGGTATTAATAATATTTTTGGGGTTTTGAGAAAATAAAATCATGGCTAAATTTTTGATACAAATTTTGGATTTTTTTCTGTAATTTGAAGGTCTATAGAAGGTCTTTTGTCTCTAGACAACCTTGAGGGGACTTTGGTGTGAAGAAAACCTTCGGAAAATAGGCTATGCCCATACAATGCTCTGTCGAAAAAAGATATGGGAAAATGTAAGAAACCCTTCCTGATTATTTTCTATTAAAAATAAAGGCTTTTTTCAAACAGTTTGGGAAAAATAAGGTCTTAATATCAATAGTTGGTCATATTCCCCGAATATTCGCCATATTCCCCAATAAGATTTAGATCATAAACAATAAATATTGGGATCATTTTTTTTTTTTTTCACATTTTTTCCAAACGGAGCCCAAATCTTTAATATTTCGAATGACAATTTCCCAGTGGTTCTTTATTTTGGGAAAGGTTGAATTGTCTTTGGAAGTTCTTCGGAAAATCGACGATGCCCATAAAAGGCGTGGGGAAATAATTTATAAGTCCTTCTTGATTATTGTCCAATTTAGGAAAAAAGGGCTTAAGATCAATAGGTGGTCACCTTTTCTACCAAGTTTTTTGGTGGCGTCCAAGTAAAGGCTTTTGCACATTTATTAGTTTCATAATATCACCATATTCCCGAATAAGATTCCGTTTATAAAATATAAATATTGGGATCAAATTTTGTATTTTTGAAAATTAAAAATTTTAAATGGAGCCCAAATCTTTAATCTTTCGTATGACACATTTCCAGTGTTTCTTTATTTTGTGGAAATGGCGCCCAACGTTGAATTGTCTTTAGAAGACGTTTGGAAAATCGGCTCTGCCCATAAATGCTTTGTCCAAAAAAGGCCTTGGAAATCATTGAACAGCCCTACCTGATTATTTTCCTTTAAAAAATGGGGTTTCTTTAATAGTTTAGGAAAAATAGGGCTTAGAAACAATGGTTGGTCGCCTTTTCTGTCAAGTTTTCGTTGGCGCCCAAGTGAAAGCTTTCTTCATTTAAAGGCATTAATTTGATTAAATTTATAATAGAGCCATATTCCCGAATTAGATTCGGTCCATAAAATTATATTTGGATCAAATGTTGTATTTATGACATTTTCTTTCAAATGGCGCCCAACGTAAGATTTGTTTATTTCAAGATCAGGTCAAGTTTTAATCTTTTGAATGACAATTTACCACTATTTCTTTATTTTGTGGAAATGGCGCCCAACGTAGAAAGTTGTATTTCTGATAATTTTCTTTTGAATGGCGCCCAACGTAGAATGTTATATTTCTTCTAAATGGCGTCCAACGTAAGTTCTTTGGTAAGATTTCATGTCAGGCTTTATAGATTTATTTTAATTTTAATGATGTTAATTTATGAGATACGAGTAATTCTTCGAATTTGCAATTTTTGTGAAAATGGCGCCCAACGTAAGAAAGTCGTATCGATTTTTTCAATGGCATCCAATTCCTTTTCGATTATTTTTAATTGAATATAAATATGTTTTCATTTAAGGAATGCTTTTTTTATTTGCTTAATAATTTTGAGGCAATGACGCCCAATTTAAAAATTTATTTACAACGTAAAATTTTTTTGTGTTACTTTTTAATAATGCTTTTCTGGAGAGAAAAATTTTATCCTTAGAGTGAAAGTTCTCATTGTGTATTGATTTTGTAGAAGTGGCGCTTAACATCGTACATTGGGCGCCACTTTTTTTGCTGGCCATTTTTTAATTGGTGCCCAGTGTTTGGCTATTTTTGGAAACACATCTCGAATGATAATTATTCGGATGTATGAGCAATTTTAAATTTTTTTTTGCATGAGTAATTTTTAAAAAACAATTCCTGGAAGTGGCGCCCAACGTAAAAAATTGCATTTAGGAAATTGTCTACTTTACAATTAGTTATTTTTAGGCACCGAACTAAAGACTTTTGTTTCCAAAAATTGGGCCTAAGGATCCTATATGAAAATTTTCATTGCGGATTTAATAGAATATTAAAATATGGATCTTCCAGACATGCTTTGAAGGCTGTTTTGTCTCTAGAAAACCTTTAGTAAAACTTCCAGCTTTAGAAATCTAATAAGGTCTGTTTTGCCTATAAAAAAAATCTGAAGAAGTTTATCAGTTATCGATGTCCTTTCGAATCCAATTTTTACATTAAATTTTATGCTCTGATACTTTTTGTGCCTCTTCAAAAATTTAATCCTTGGAGTCTCTTAAAGTTGACCTCAAATCTCCACATAAAAAATCTCCATAAATCGAATAGTTAAGTCTCTCCCCACAAAAAATATGCTTGCTTTTTATTAAACCATTATTGGTAAATTTGTGGGTTTATTAAATTTTATCCTTTTCAATACCAAATGTCCCTTTCACAACCCTACCCTGAGCCATGACAACCAAAAAATAAGAAAACACAAAAAAAAATCACTGTCGCATCACACTCTTTTTGAAGCCTTTGACAAACGAGATTAAACCTCAACTTATTTCCTTTTGTAAACACATGTCACAGACCCATACATTCACACCAAAGCCTTATTAATAAAAACCTCAAATAACAACAACAAAAAAACAGGATCTTTTGCCATAGAAATGAGAACAATACTTAGCAAAAAAGCAGCAAAAACAACAAACATTTGGGCATCCCATCCAACCGACCAACCAACTTTATGCCATAATCATAACAATCAACACCAAATGTTACCAACAACAGGTTCAATAACCAGAACCCATTGACGAGACACGAACAACAACAAACCGAAACCATATCAAAGCGAAAAATATAAACCGGAAAAAGGACATAATCAAAAACATACTCAACAATATCCTAGCAAATTTTTATAAACCCTTTTTTTCGTAGTTGTTGTTTGGCCCCATCACCACAACCACAACTGTTGTTATAGACTGGGCGTATTGGCCACAGCTTTGATGGAGGCAACTCGTTTTTGGCCTATTGATGATGTCTAGATGTTGGCTGCCTGGCTATGGATAAATAGATGACGGTTTTTTCGATGACTGTTTTGTTAACTAACCGGCAAAAGCATTGGTCACATATGGAGGACAGCCCGGCGCAGAATACAAAAGGTCACAACAACCGCAACACACAACTTATTTGACGAAATGAAACAATGTTTGTGTCGGGAATTAAAAAAAATACAAGAATGAGTAAAAAAAAAATCAAACGAAAAGGAGAAAATTGAAAATCTATAAACATTGTTAAATGTTGCCATGTTGACAAATGAAAAAAAAAAAAAAAAAGAAATTAAACGAAATTCATTGAGGAAAAATTGAAGGAGGAAGGTATAACATTTGAGGCAATTTCGGTGCAAATCCTAGCTTAAATAGTACGGAGATTATTGTTCGAAATATATCTCTACTAAGTTCAATTTGTCATAGCTTTTCAAAATTGTTGAGGGTTCCATTGTTCTTTTTTTGGATACGATAACCTCTGATGGGTAAATTAATTATAATTCATATAATTTGATTATAATTCATGATATTTGAAAGAAAAACTCGCATTCTGTGTATTCTTTTTTTTTAAATATGGCGCCCAACGTAAAATTATAGTTTTTTACAGTAATACATTGGCTATTTGACTTGTTTGGAAAATATAGGATGATATGATAACTTGGGAAAACCATTTGCTTTCTTTTGCAGCTAAAGGTGTTTAGGCGCCCAAGCAAGGACTTCACATGCTATGTCAATTATTGATTTTATTTCACAAGTAGCAAATTTTGCGAAACTATAGTTAGTTTTCCCAATTTTAGTTAAGAAATTAACATTTTTCTTGTTGTATACATTTATTTTAAAATGGCGTCCAAGGTAGGATTTTTTTTGGTTTTCTGCTTTCTTGGTATTTATTTAAAGATTTGGGTTATTTGAATAATTTTTAATAAAAAACTTTAAAAATGAGAAATATTTTTAAGTTTTATTAGATATTTTGGGACTCTTTATAAAAAATCTCAATTAGTTTTATTAAAGTGGCGCCCAACGTAAGATCTAGTTTTCTGTATTTTTTGACATATTTCAGACATTTGGTTTATTTGCGGAAGTAAAGAAGCCCAAACCGCCTATGAAGACCTGTTGTCGACATTTGTAATACATATAATATTTTGGCGCCCAAGTAGAGGCATTTGTTGGTTGGCTATATTTAAGATTATTTCTAAAACTGCACATACTTCTGCCATTCGTTTGGAAAACTGTATAACTTTAAGTTGAAAAAATGTCGTTGCTGATTTTTTTTTTTTTTTGGGAATGCCTTGCAACGTAAGGTTCGTTCGCCTTTTTTCTTTCTCAAAAATCTCAATTGGTTTTATTAAAGTGGCGCCCAACGTAAAATTTATTTTTCTGTTTTTTTGTGACATATTTCAGACATTTGGTTTAATTGCCAAATGTCTGAAATATGAACCGAACCGAATAAGAGCCGCACATAATTTTCCAATTCAATGCACTTTCCTTTCCTGTGGAGCCTTAGGAAGTTTTTTTTTTTTTTTTGTAATTGAAGCTCTGGAAATGGCGCTCAACGTAAAATTTGTTCCCCTTTCATTTTCCCACAAAAAGCTTGGGAATGTAAGCTTTTTCGGATTAGGTTTTAAAATTTTATAATTTTATGCAGTTTCTTAATCTATAAAGCCTTAGGTTGAAAATTCCTTGTTTTTGATGTTTATTTTTTTTTGTAGAAATGGCGCCCAACGTAAAATTTGTTCGCATCTCTTTTTTTTTCAAAAATCTTGGGAGTATAAGCTGTTTTGGATTATGTTCTCAAAATTTTATAATTTTATGCAGTTTCTTAATCTATAGAGCCTTAGGTTGAAAATTCCTTGTTTTTGATGTTTTTTTTTTTTTTAATGGCGCCCAACGTAAGATTTGTTCGAATCTCTTTTTTTTCCTCAAAGAGCTTGGGAATAAAAGCTTTTACGGATTATGTTCTCAAAATTGTATAGGTTTTTTAATGCGAAGCCTTGAAAAAATATCCTTATTTGATAATGGCGCCCAACGTGAGAATATATATTGTTTCTAATTTAAGTGAAATTCATTGGGATTTTTTTTTTCAAATTATCCACTGAGGACAAAATAATGGCCTGTAAAGGCAAATTGTATAATTTTGCAAAAATATATCCTTTCCTATAGTGGGCTTATCAAAGTGGCGCCCAACATAAAATTTGTTTTGTTTCTGGTTGATACATTGCTGATATTTGGCATATTTGTATTAAAAATGAAGGTATAATCTCTTGAGATAACCAAAGGTAGACATTCGCAAAAAGTTTTATTTTGGAGTCCGACGGCAAGAGCGCCAAAATAAAATTCAATGGCCTTTGGTTTTTTATTGTATTTCCATAAATCCAAGTTATTTTCTCTAACTTAGAATTAAAATTCCACACCCTTGGTGCATTTTTGAAAATGGCGCCCAATCAAAAGTTTTTGATGCTTCCTTTAATAACATTCACCAACCATGTGAGTTATTTTGACAAATGCTTGGATAAATTAAGATGTTTGAGCTATAGTTGTATACTTTAGAACTTTTATTCTTAGGAATTTTACTAAAATGGCGCCCAACGTAAGATTTTTAGATTTTTTATTTATTTATTTATTTTTTGTATTTTTGTTAGAGGATCTCATTTTTATTAGTTTTTCGAAAAACTTTCGGGATCGAAAACAGTTTTTTAAATCTAAATGATTTTTTAAAATAATTTTTTGAGCACCCGAGATTATTAAAAATGTTTTTTGGAAAGATTTATAAACTTTTATTTTTTTATCGGAGGTCATTAAAACATTTTTTGGAAAGATTTAAGAACTTTTAATTTTTTTTTATCGGAATTTTTATTAAAAATGTTCATACTTTGGCAATTTTATATATTCGGGAAGCTAATTATGGAGTACATAAAATTCGTTTGGGGTTGTTCCAGCGTTTTAATACTTTTTGCCTAAAATGAAATTTTCCATACCCAAGCTGAATGTGTTCTGTGTTTTCATACCTCCCTCGAGTGAACGATATTCGGAAAACAAAATTCATTTATTTTTATATTTCGTTGATGTTTTCGTTTTTTTTAATTTATATATATTGGTTTCTACTTACATTGAACATCAATGACAGTTTCGGCGGAACTGCGTCCATGTTTGTTGTAGGCCACACAAGTGTAACGACCGCTATCGTTGCGGGTCATGGGTGTATTGATGATTAAAGCATTGCCACGAATAACAGTTTTGTCATTGAAACGCCATTCATAAGTGGGTTCTGAAAATAAAAAGATAACAAGGGAAAAATGGAAAATATTGAGAACACTGACACACGCCCACAGACAAAGACAAAAAGAGATTGGGTATCGGCATAAGCCAACCATTAAAGTCATAAACAATAATATTTTTGTAGTGGAACAAAACAAAAAAAAAAAGCTCTGCGACCCATACTATCACAATTAAGTGGGAGGCGTTTTGAGTTGCTTTGTTTTGTTTCGTTTCCAGCTAGTGGCACTTACCAGGATTAGCTCTCGATTTACATATGACACGTCCCGGTATTGTTTCCTCTGGTACATAAACAACTTCTTCGGATACAGTGGTATTATCGGGTGCATCTGTCACATGGAAAAGTGGGTGGCGAAACAATTCAGCAAATATTTGAAAAAAAAAAAACGGAAAATAAAGAGAATGAGGCCATGATGGGCTTAAAAGTCACAAAAATATGTACATTTTTATATTTTTTGATAAATCCTTTTTTTTTTTTTGCCTTTGATGTTAACCCACAAAACCAAACAACAACTGCAATCAACTATTATACAAGCGACACATATGTCAGGGGTATTTTAAACATTTTTTTCTCTTTCTCCCCAAACCGATAAATGGAAATCTCCATTCTGAGTTTTTTTTTTATAAAGTTTGCTTCACATGATGGAAGAATATTATCTAGATTTTTGCCGGGCGTTTCGTTTGGTTTGTTTGCCATTGTTGTTTGGTTTCCAGCCTTTATGGGATTTATTTTGTTTTTTTGTGGAGTTTTTATTTCTTTTGCTTGACATGCCATCACATCGATAGCAGCAGGCAAAACCCCAAAGCTTTCTTTCTCATATTTTTTTTTTTTGGTTTCGCAAAAAATAAAACTTACATTCGATACTGAAATAAGTGGCACTTTTGATGCCCGGTCCCACAGCGTTGCCAGTCGAAATGCATGTGTAATTGGCATTATCTCCTTCAATGTCAAATTTGTTATTTGGCCAATTGGACATATTAAAATGCTGCAAGCGTACATGGGGGAGAATGGCGGAGAAAACAAACAAAAGGATTAATATCATAAAGAGAAAGAAAACAAAAGTTTTCAAAAGAAAATGGGTCACATAGTGAAGTGTATGATTGTCTGGCTGAAATTGAAACTGTAAAGGATTTGAATATGAAACTCTTGAAGAATATTTTTTTTTTTTAATTTAAAAAAATGCAAAATAAAAATAGAAGGCAGGGGAATCTCATCGCCATGGAACACTGGAAATCGAATCAAATGTATTCAATTTTTTACAAAAATTATTATAAGTCCAGAAAAAATAAGATCAAAATAGACGGTTGTCGATTGGAAAAAATGGTCAAGACCCTTGCAAAAAATAAAGTTTGGAGGATAAATCGGAAATATCGTTACAAGGGTACTTTTCCAAGAAGAGGACCGATATGTCTCATTTTTAGTAGCATTGCCTCTGGATATAACTCGAAGATCTCTTTAAAATTTCAAAGCTTTATCCTAAGTATTACGAAATATGTCTCGAACTATAAGGCATCCTTTTTTATATAGAACTAAAACAATATAGACGCCTAAAAAACATTTGGCCTTAGAACCCAAAAATGGTCAAGACCCCTGCAAAAAAATAAAGTTAGGAGGATAAATCGGAAATATCGTTACAAGGGGACTTTTCAAAAAAAAAGAGGACTGATATGCCCCATTTTTAGTAGTTTTGATATTGGATATAATTCGAAAATTTCTTTAAAATTTCAAAGCTCTATCTTAAATATTGCGAAATATGTTTCGAACTATAGGCATCCTTTTATATAGGACCAAAACAATATATACAACATTTGGCCTAAGAACCCAAAACTCCTTAAGGTTTTTTGATCCACAAACGGGTTCTATCAAGTCCCTTTGATCCCCTTTTTCATAACCCAGACTGACTATTGTACAGTGAAATTATTAGAACATTTGCAGCGATTTCGAAAGGAGTTATATATTTTTCAGAAATAATGAAATTTTTTTTTTTTAACAAAAATTTATGATTTTTTTCCATGGTATGTATTAATTATACAAATTTCTGTTGTTCCGAGACCAACAATAAAATTTGATCTAGAATAATTATTCCTTTGACACTTTCTTCAAAAAATGAAGTTTTAATGGAGATTTTGGCTCGTAAATTTATAGTAAAATAGGCGCAAAAACATAACATTCACTTTTAGGACTTACATTTTGAATGTGATTTTCATAAAAATCTATTATACTTAGGTATATGATTTATTCAGAGATTTATAGTGAAATTTTGTGTAGAATATTTATTCTTTTAGTAGATTTTACCTAAAACCAAAGTTTCTGTTACTTTGAGGCCTTAAATCGATAAAAGTCCTATAGAAAATTTATCAAACATTTTTTGATATATTTTTAGTTTTTTTTTTTTTTTTGTCAACATTGATGGAAACATTTTTTTGATATGCAATGAAAATAGAAACTTCTTTTCTTTGGTGGCTCATCGTAAAATTTGATGTAGAATAATTCTGCCTTTGACACTTTGACTAAAAAATGAAGTATAAAGGGAGATTTTTGACTCGGATTGGTTCCGCAGTAAAAAAGCAAATCTACCTAATTTTAATTTTTAGTTCATACATTTGGAATGTAATTTTCATAAAAACTGTTGCACATAGATATGTGATTTATTCCGAGATTTATCGTAAAATGTTGCGTAGAATATTTCTTTATTTGGCACCATCCGCCTAAAACGAAATTCGATGGTACTTTCAGCTTCAACTCGAAAAAAGTGCAAGGAAAAATTAAATAAAATGAATTAGGCAATATTTTCATTTTTTTTTGCAGCATTGATACCAATTTATTTTTTTTCTTTGATATGCAATGGAAATAGAGACTCCTGTTTTTTGGTGACTTATGATGAAATTCGATATAGAATGATTCTCTCTTTGACACATTTCCAAAAAACTGAAGTATAGAGGGAGATTTTGGCTCGGATTTGCTACGTATTAAATTCGCAGTAAAAAATTTTTAGTTCATAAATGTTGAATGTAGTTTTCTTAAAAAACTATTGTATAAAGGTAAATGATTTATTAGGAGATCTATAGTGAAACCTTGTTTAGAATATTTCTTCTCTTGACACCTTCTGCCTAAAATAAAATTTTATGTCATTTTCAGCGTCAACTCGAAAAAAAAAAATATTTTCTTGATATGCAATGAATATTGAAATATGAAGAACTGAGGCCTTTCAAGCTGATGTTGTGCTGCAATTTGAGACATTAAAAAAACTGAAAGAACTGAATCTTATTCTTTTTCCTGGGAATATTTGAAAGGACTATCAGAGCCAAAGAACTTGGATAATTCTGAGGAGACTACTATTTTTTAAAGAATTTTTAAGGATTATTTTTGAAGCACAATGGGAAATGGTGAATGTTTTCAAGTACTGTCAATCCCACAATTTTTCTGGATTTTAAAAATTGTGAGATGTAGAACCCTGGAATCCAAAGGGTTTTTAAGGACTATAACTGCTAAAATTGTGAATTAGGTCATGAATATTGCCAAAATTGTGAATAAGGTCATGAATATTTTTCGAGGACAATGAGAGCCAGTATTAGGTATTTTCATGGAATATATATATATATATATATATATATATATATATATATATATATATATATATATATATATATATTTTTTTTTTTTTTTTTTTTTTTTTGTAACGACTAGAGCTCGTATCTTGGACTTCAAAAGAATTTTTAAGGATAATGATATCTAGAATGGTGGTATATGAGCAAATATTTGTTCAAGGACTAGGAGTGTTCAAGGAGTTAGAATCGTGGATTTTAATGCGATTTTAAGCCAAGGTTGGGCGTTGGGCTATAATGGGATCTTTTATAGAATATTTTTCAAGGAATATGAAAGCTAGAATTATTTATTTTTAACGTACAAAATCTCGTTTTTTAAATCCCATTTTGTGAAAATGGCGCCCAACCTAAAGTTGGTTTTCTTTCTGTTTTTTCTGATATACTTTAGTGCTTTGACTTTTTTGAATAAAAAGAAAAAATACTAAAGGAAAGTATAACACCAGTTGCCTGCTGTAAAAAATAGTCTTGGCGCCCAACGTAGGATAAATGATATAACCCAAATTATTTTATAACAAAACTATACTATAAAAACACATTTTTGAAAAAAAAAATATTGGGTTTTTTAAATTTGGGATAAAAAATATCATTTTTTGGAAAACTCATTTCTTAAAAATGGCGCCTAACCTAAAAAATGTTTTTTTAATGAAGTGCATTGGTTGTTTGACCTATTTGAAAGATACAGGGCAACATGAAAACACCATTTGTATATCTTATTTCTTAAAAATGGCGCCCAAGAAAAAAATATGTTTTTAATGAAATACATTGGGTTTTTAAGTTATTTGAAAAATACAGGATAACATAAGGACTTGGAAACACAATCTGTCTACTTTCCTAGAAATATTGATTTGGCGCCCAAATAAAGCCATTTTATGGCTACTACTGATTTAAATTGCATTTTTGCCCAAATTGCATTTATTTTTAACAATTTTTCCGAAGGGCAATGAGATTTAGGATCATTTATTTTTAAGGCATGTTTTTTTCCCAAAGCAGCATTTTTAAACTTAGAATGATTTGTTGAAGAACTTTAAAGAAACGGAAATTTAGGAATTTAAATTTTGGAATTTTTTATGAGAAATTTAAAGGACTAAAGGAGCTGCTATCATAGTTTAAAGAGTTATATTTTCTCCAGGACTTTCGAAACTATTATTTTAAATTTTTTAAAATATTTTTCAGGGACTATGAGAATTTCCCAGTAGGAATTTTTAGGCAATTGTTTAACAACTTCTGAGCTGTTTTCACGTGCTTTGTTAAGGACTTTATAATTATTTGGATATTTTTTCATTACGTTTTAAACCAAAATAATTTTTACGTTTGACAATATCGTAATAATTTTCTTTGAAGGCCTATTAAAGACAAAGCGATTTCTTTTTCTTTGGAAAGATATAATTGCAAAAAATGACTCTATTATCCTTTGTGAGATCCTTTGTCCTTTCAAACCAATTTTTCTCTTTTTCTAAATTGTCCCCCCTACCCCCAACCCATTGTTTAATAACTAAATTTGTCTTATTCAATGGAAATCCCATTATTTTCCATTCAACAACTTCATAAGCATTGAACTCCGCATCGTTTCATTGATGGCTGTTCGGTTTCCCCCGTGAGTTTCTATGGTTTCTTGTAGTAGAGTAGATCCTTGGAACTCTTTGACATACAATTTATTACTTTAATTGATCTCAATTACAGTTTTCAAGTCAAACCAAGTGATGCCTTTTCAGAAACGGAACGCGCTGGCAAAGACAGACTCCGATGGTGGGTTTCTTAATAAAAACATCGGCTTCACATCATACACTGCATTAGTGTGTGTAACTGTGTATCAGTGTGTGTGTTTGTGTGCTTTGCAATTTCTCTTCTCTACTTACCAGCACCGACAGCATACTCTCAAAATCACCCGTTGCCGGCGAGGCATCCATGTACTTGTCTTTGACAAAATAACGTGTATCATTTTTCTCAATGGCCACACCGTCCTTCAGCCAGGAGATCTCACAGCGTGGCACACACTCGATGCGACAAGTTAGATTGGCATTGCGCGACGTGTGCAACATTCCGGTGTACGGTGGCAGATTCTTGATGAAGAATGGTGGGGCATGCACCTCCAAATTGACTGTGGCCATGGCACCTTTGCCGCCGGCATTGAAGGCATAGCAGGAATAGTTGGTGCGACTGTCGAGGCCCACCGGTTCGATGGTATAGTCCTTGGTGTCGGAGTTGGTTGGTCGGCCGCCACGCAGCCAACGGAAGCTGGAGGGTGGTAATTTGGTGCGTGCATTAAACGAAAATTTACCCATTTTGCGATAGAATTCAATGGTGGATGATGATGGAGACGATGATGGGGATGATGACGAGGAAGATGACATGGAGACGGATGTCATTGCATCGTAGCCAACAAAGTCATTGCCATTATTATTTCCATGGTCGGGGTGTTGTTGGTGAGGCAATGGCGGTCCATTTGTTAGCAATGTCAAGATTTGTTGTTGCGGCGAGAATGTGGTCAAGGTAAGGAGAGAGCAGGGAGAATTGTTTGTTAAATCAATTAAGACATGGGTTTCTTTAAGCACATGCTGCTGTTGCGTAGCTTTGTTGCTGGCAAAGGGATTTGCAAGCAGACCACCAGATTTGTGACCAGACAATTGTTGTTCATGTGTGTAGGGTTGTGGTGGTGGCAATGGTGATGGTGATGAGGATGATGATGTGGTTGTTGGATAATGTTGTAGGTGCTTGTGGTGTGATCCTTGTTCTGGTCTTTGTTGTTGGTGTTTTAGAAAATGTTCGCCAATTAAAGCTTCATAAGCTTCTTCAATTTCTGAAGCCGTTAGAGCTTGTACCGTGTAAAAGTGAATTTGTGGTGGTATTGGTGGTGGTTGTGACGATGATGATGTTGATGGTTGTGGTGGTGTTGGTGGAACTTTGATTAAACTTTGCATTTGGCAAACCATAAAAACATGAACAAAAGCAATGCGTGGCCAGCAGGACAAATGAGGATAACAACGACAACAACAACGATAATGGTGATGGATATGGAAATAATGATGTTGTTTGGTTGGTAATGAAATGGAATGGAATGCGGTTAGGTTTGTGTTGCAAATGTTTAAAATTTCAATTATGTATGGTTAAGGATTTAAATATAGGTATATGTGTATGTAAATATATTCACATGTTGGTCTTTAGGCATGCTGGAGGTATATAAAACGTTCGAACTTACCTGTTGGTTTCAGGATAACCAGGATCATCAACGGAACACGAAAAGGTGACACTCTTCTTTTTCACAGCAATCAAGGGGAAATGGGCAATACTGGCTGGACCGGGTTCATACAAAACCTAGGGAAGGAAAAAGATTCGGAAGAGAAAAAAAAAATAGTTAAATTAAAAAAAATTGAATTAATTAAGAAAAATATATTTTTTAAATTAAATATATTATTAATTATAATTTGGGAAATAACAACAAAGTTTAAGAATTATCAAGATTTTTTTTCAACAAATACTAGAGGCATCTTCTTCAAAAAAAACAAAAATGAATAAAAAGGTTCATACTTGTGAAGACTATGGAGAAAATCTATTCAGATTTCTTGAGGATATTTTTCAAGGACTATTGTGTGTTTTTTCTGGGTGTAAATTTTCAAGGATACCATAATTATTTTTTATATTTTCTAAGGTTTTTTTTAATAGATTTCCTCGGTTAAAATCATGAGGTTACTGATTTTTATGAAGCATGATAAATTATTTATTCGTAAATAATAAATTTTTGTTTTATTAATTTTTAACTAGCCATAAAAGTGCATTTAAAAAAAAAAAACATTTTTTGAAGGCCCATATATAAGGATATTTAAGAATAATTTGAGGGCTGTTCGGGCCATAATTATTGTTTTTTTTTTGAAGGACTTTTAAACGAAAATTTTGCAAGAATTAAAAAGCCAAGAAACGTCGAGTTTTAAAAGATAATTTCCAAGGACCAATAATCTTCGATATTTAAAAGTTTTTTTTAAGCAATAAGGCCAAGAATCGTGGATTCTGAAAATAATTTTTGGTAAGGACCTACGGAGCAAAAATTTTGGATATTTAAAATACCTTTACTCATTCTATTTTTTTAATAATTTCTTCAAAGACCATAATATTTTATTTAAAGTATTAGAGCCACAAATGTGGATTTTTTAAAGAATACTCTTTGGTGGATCACCCATGCAATAATCCTAGAATTTTCAAAAATATCCTCGAGGATTATTCATGCAATAATTCTGGAATTTTAAGGAATATCCTTCGAAGACCATTTATGCAATTATTATTATCCGTGGACCATCCACAAAATGACCGAGAATAGTTTAAATAGTTTTTAAAGGCCAAAATGTCAGGAATAGTGGGGTTTGAAAAAGATTTTTTTAAGGTCAAGAATTGTGGATTTTTAGAAGAATTTTTATCTACAACAATATGGCCAAAAATCGTGGATTTTTAAAAGAAACTTTTCCAAGGACCAAAAGCCCAAAATTCGTGGATCTTTTTTTTTTTTTTTGGGTGCCAAAATGTCAAGTGTCTTGTGTTTGTAAAATAAGCCTCTAAAAGGACGAAAAGCCCAAGGATCGTGGATTATTTTTTTGAGGGTCAAAAGGCCTAGAATCGTGGATTTAAAAAGAAATGAGAACCAATAGGCCAAGAATCGTGAATTTTTAAACGAAATTTTTCCAAGTACCAAAAGACCAAGAAACTTAGATTTGTTAAAGAAAAATTTCCAAGGACCATCGTAGCAAATATCAAGGATTTTTAGAAGATTTTTTTTTTTTTAAAACAATAAGGCCATAAATCGTGTATTTTTAAACAAAATTTTTCCAAGGACCAAAAGGCCAAGAAACGTAGATTTTTTAAAGAAAAAATTTCTAGGACCAACATAAAAAAATATTGAAATATTGAATATTTTTGAAGATTTTTTTTCTAAAGCGATGAGTCCAAGATTCGTGAATTTTTAAACGAAATTTTTCCAAGTACCAAAAGACCAAGAAACGTAGATTTGTTAAGGAAAAATTTCCAAGGACCAACATAGCAAATATCGAGGATTTTAGAAAATTTTTTTCTAGAGCAATAAGGTGGATTTTTAAACGAAAAATTTCCAGGACCAAAAGGCCAAGAAACGTCGATTTTAAAAGAATATTTTCCATTGATCGACAGAGCAATAATCGTGGATTTTTAGAAGATTTTATTTTTCTAATACAATAAGGCCAAGAATCGTGGATTTTCAAACGAAATTTTTCCAAGAACTAAAAGGCCAAGAAACAAAATTTTTTTAAAAAAAATTTCGAAGGACCGGCAAAACTTTTTTGGGAGATTTTTTCTAAAACAATAAGGCCAAGAATCGTGGATTTTGAAACGAAAATTTGTCAAGAACCAAAGGGCTAATATACGTAGATTTATTAAAGAAAAAAATCCAAGGACCAACATAGCAATTATCGAGTTTTTTGAGAGATTTTTTTAAAACAATAAGACCTAGAATCGTGGATTTTAAACGAAATTTTTCTAAGGACCAAAAGGCCAATAAACGAAGATTTATTAAAGAAAATTTTTCCAAGGACCAATAATCTTTGATTTTTAAAAGTTTTTTTAAGCAATAAGGCCAAGAATCATGGATTCTGAAAATAATTATTTGAAAGGACCTATAGAGCAATAATTTTGGCAATAGAGCAACATAGCAATTATCGAGTTTTTTTGGGAGATTTTTTTAAAACAATAAGACCAGGAATCGTGGATTTTCAACGAAATTTTTTTAAGGACCAAAAGGCCAATAAACTTAGATTTATTAAAGAAAATTTTCCAAGGACCAATAATCTTCGATTTTTAAAAGTTTTTTTTTAAGCAATGAGGCCAAGAATCATGGATTCTGAAAATAATTTTTTGAAAGGACCTATAGAGCAATAATTTTGGATATTTAAAATACCTTTATTCATTTTATTTTTTTAATAATTCCTTCAAAGACCATAATATTTTTTTTAAAATTACCAACAGAGAAATAATCGAGCATTGCTAAAACCAGCAATGCATTTATCGTCGACAGAATCGCAAGGACCTGCAGGGAAATTTTCGTGGATTTTTTAATACATTTTTTTTGCTAAAAATTGTAGGGCAATTATAGTGAATATTTAATAATATTTTTTCTAAAAACCAATTACACTGTGCGACATGGCATTTTGTGTTTTCAATAATTATGAGGAAAATGTAGCAGATTATGAAAGTAGAGCCATCAGAAGAAGACACACGTATCGGCATTTTGAAAGTTTACATGGAAAAGAAGCCTAAATAGAGGTGGCGAATTCCAACCCCTTCCAAACATAGGGAAATTTTCAGATTAAAATTTTGGAATACGTGAATTTTAGGTTTATAGTGTCTTTGACAATATTGCAGATGAAACTACGGGGAATATTTTGGTTAAAAAGTTTAACCCTCAAATTGACTCGCTTGGTGTCTTTTGGGTGTTTTTTTTTCAAAATATGGCTAAAAAATACTTTTAGAACTTAGAAAGAATTGAAATAAATAAATAAATACCTTAAAACGGAACCATAGGAAGTCAAAATATTCTACAAATGTATTTGTCATGAAATTCTGTTATAGGTTGTAGAAGACGTCAAGAGTCTAAATTTTGTGTAAACGACAGGAATTCATATATATTAAAAACCCAATTTTGGATTAAAACAGTACTTTGTGTGACTTTGTGCCAAAATCTCCTACAAATGGTCATTTTAGGAGGATAACATTAGAGGCAAAAATATTCCTCATCAAATTTCACTATAAGTCGCCAGGGAAAAGAAATATCTATGTTAATTGCAGATCCAAAAAAATATTGGCATCTATGTTGCCAATAACACGGAAAATATGTCCTAATTTTAAGATCGATTTTTTCTTTGACTTTTTTCGAGTTGATGCCTGAAAGTCACTTAAAACTTGGTTTTAGACGAAATATGTCAAGGGAAGAAATATTCCCCACAAGATCCCACTACTAATTTCTGCATAAATTATATATCTAGATACAATAGTTTTATATTAAAATTACATTCAAAATGTGAAATACTAAAAGTGAAAATTATGTCTTTGCTTTTTCAACTGCTAATTTAACACGTATCTATTATGAGTCAAAATCTCCCCTTATACATAATTTTTTTGGGTAAGTATCAAAGGCAGAATTATTCTAGACACAATTTCACCATGAGACACCAAAGACAAGAAATCTGTATTTCCACAGAATATCAGAAAAATATTCCCATCAATGTTCCCAAAAAAGAGAAACCGAAAATATTCCCAAAATTTTTCCGCGGAGTTTTTTTTTTAAATTGACGCCCAGAAGTAATATAAAATTTCGTTTTAGGCAAAAGGTTTCAAAAGAAGAAATATTCTACACAAAATTCTGCTATAAATCTCAGAATAAACCATATATCTGGGTTCAATAGATTTTATGAAAATTACATTCCAAATGTATGTACTAAAAATGAAAATTATGTTTTTTGCTTTTTAAACTCTTAATTTAACACGTCTCCAATCCGGGTCTATTTTCATTGCTTTTTCAGTGTCAAGTTTTAAATCGACGATACACATGTCTCCTGTTTTAGCTCTGCTTTTATAATCTGCTGGATTTTCCCCAATTTTTTGTGTTGCACAGTGTAAGTGTTCTTTACAATACAATTTTTTCCAATATTACAATATGTTCTATACTTCAAGTTTCTCATAAGAAGTCCCATAAAAACTCCGCCCCCCTCCCATCAATAATGTGTTATTACTTACCAACAATTCCTTATCATCGCTGCGTGGTCCCCAGCCGGCATCGTTATAGCCCTCACAGGAATAATTATAGAAAAAGCCACGTCCAATACTTTCCAATAGCAATTTACTGGGATCAATGTGACACAAATCCTCCTACAAAAATGAACAGAGAACAACAAGAAGAACAAGAAAAAAAATAATAAAACAAAACCATAACAACAATGAGAAAACAAATGCCAGGACATTAAGCTTCTTGCAAAGGACAAGATATAAAACACACTCACTCACACATGCATGTGTGTGGAAAAGGCTCAAGGCCAAAAACAAGAACTTACTTTAGTCTCTTCACAATCCGGCAATTCCTTTAGCAAGGTTGAGTTGGCATACCAACGGACTTTGGTCAGGACCGGGGGATTGGCATCAATAATTTTGCATATCAATGTGACATTGGCCTCCTCACTTTCCTTGACCGAGTCGACGGGTGTCATCAGGACCTCAACGGTGGGCACGTCTGTAAAATATTTTATTTTAAATATTTTAAATTTATTTCAATTTCTTTCGATTTAATTGACTTACACAACACATCCAAAAAAATCTGCTGCTCGGAAGTACCCTTGCCAGCCTCATTGGTTAATTCGCATGTATAATTGCCAATATCCTCTTTGTTGGCATGGCGTATGGACAGGGCAACGTGCTCGGAATTGCCACCTTTGTAATGATCATTATCGCTAACATTTAAGCTGACGCCATTGCGATACCTTTAAAGAGAGCGAGAAAACAAAAAAAAAAACATCAAAAGTTATAAAATATTTAATGGGCATATGTACGGCATACTTTTAGGGGTGGTGGTGGTGCTTGCTTTTAATTTATTACAACCATATCTTAAATATATTTTTGGGCGCCAGACAATATCTCTTGATTTTCTTTGTTAATTAACACATTTGTTTATGACTTTGGCAGCCTCACTTTTCATAGCCCCCGACTGCCATGCTCACACAAAAAAAAATTTAATTTAAATTCTCCCCAAAATGTGAAAACCAGAAAAACAATATCCTCAAACCATCATTACCCAGCCGGCGTTGCCAATAAATACCTGAACGGAAGGATATAAACTTCCTTTGGTCGCGGCAATTGTTTTCCAATGCCTTTCACAAACACACACTCACACACATAGCAGAATGCAAAGCAAATGTTATAATAATGCCACTGAGAGCCAACACAATCATGTAGACATGTTCATTTTTCGCTCTCTGCCTTATCCCTTGTTTAACACATTTTTTGTGGCATATTTAAGGGCGGCGCAACCATCGATATGAACAACATTATCATATACACAACAGCAGCGGCAACATGGTTTGTTTACACTACCTGCACGACCGACAAGTGTTTTTAATATGTCTACATTATTAAGGTCGTCGTATGTGGTTAAAAGGGGGGAGGACGTTGGCAAGCCAGGAGGAGGATGGATGAATGTGTAAGTGGTTTGAAAAATATGTAAATAATTTAATATTTTATTAAAAAAAATTAAATTGAAGATGAAGAAGAACTGTTCCCTGAAGAGTTATCTAGTCTATAGTATAGGTAATCGGAGGTCATTTATTTCACAAACGATGTTCACCGAGGTCTCCTCTCTAGAGTAGATGCCACCAGATCCTGTCTACTTTATAGTATATGCCACCAGAGGTCATTTACTTTATAGTAGATGCCACCAGAGCTCAACTACCCTACAGTAGATGTCCTCTAAGGTCATCTACTCCACAGTAGATGCAATCTAAGGTCATCTACTCCACAGTAGATGTCCTCTAAGGTCATCTACTCCACAGTAGATGTCCTCTAAGGTCATCTACTTGACAGTAGATGTCCACTGAAGTTATCTACTCGAGAGTAGATGTCCTCTGAATTCATCTATTCCACACGAGATGTCCACTGAGGTCATCTACTTCACAGTAGATGTCCTCTGAGGTCATTTACTCGACCGTAGATGTCCTCTGAGGTCATTTACTCGACAGTAGATGTCCACTGAGGTCATTTACTTCACAGTAGATGTTCTCTGAGGTCATCTACATCACAGTAGATGTTCTCTGAGGTCATCTACTTTACAGTAGATGTCCACTGAGGACATCTACTTGACAGTAGATGTCCACCGAGGTCATCTACTTGACAGTAGATGTCCACTGAGCTCATCTACTTAACAGTAGTTGTCCACTGAGGTCATCCACTCGACAGTAGATGTCCACCTGAGGTCATCCACTCGACAGTAGATGTCCACCTGAGGTCATCTACTTGATAGTAGATGTCCACTGAGGTCAACTACTGGACAATAGATGTCTACTGAGGTCATCTACTGGACAGTAGATGTCCACTGAGGTCATCTACTTCACAGTAGATGTCCTCTGAGGTCATTTACTCGACAGTGGATGTCCACTGAGGTCATCTACTGGACAGTAGATATCCACTGAGGTCATCCACTCGACAGTAGATGTCACTTGAGGTCATCTACTTTACTGTAGATGTCCGCAGAGGTCATCTTTTTTACCGTAGATGCACGCTGGAGTAATTTGCTCCACAGTAGATGCTCACGGAGGTTATCTATTCCAGAGTAGATATCCATTGAGATTATCTACTCCAGAGTAGATATCCACTGAGGTCATCTACTCTACAGCAGATGTCTACTGAGGTCACGTACTCTACTGTATATGTCTACTGAGGTCATCTATTGTACGCTAGATGTCTACTGAAGTTATCCTCTGCACAATATTTGTCCTCTGAGATCTTCTATTCCTCAATAGATGTCCACTGAGGTCATCAACTCCACAGTAGATGTTTACTGAGGTCATCAACTTCTCAGTAGATGCCCTCAGATGTCATCTACGCTACAGTAAAAGGCATCAGAGGTCATCTACGCTACAGTAAATGGCAGCAGAGGTCATATACTGAACAGTAGATGCCACTTGAGGCCATCTACTGCACAGTAGATGCTGACTGAGGGCATCTATTCTAAAATAGATTTCCCCTGAGTTCATCTACCCCACAGTAGATGTCCCCTGAGGTCATCAACTTCACAGTAGATTCCCACTGAGGCCATCCATTTTATAGTGGATGCCACATGAGGTCCTCTACTCTAGAGTAGAAGTCACTTGAGGTCATCTACGCCACCGTGGATGTCTGCTGAATACATCTACCCCACTATAGATGTCTGCTAAACACATTTACTCCATGGTAAATGACCATCTACTGTAGAGATGATGACTGCTGAGGTTATCAATTCGTTAGAAAAAAAACGACCTCTTTGCTCCCCCTCCTATAGAGCAGTTAAAATGTTCCTCCATTAAAATATTTTCCTGTTTCTGTTGAAAACCCAACCATGTTTTGGCGGGTTTTAAATATGCCTTTGTATGTGTGTGTGTGCGGGAGCTACAAAATCCGTTCGGCTTGATTGTATGAGAGTGTAATTAATTTTAATTATTGCAATGCAATAAACCGAATTGCTCGTAAGTTAATGACCTCACACCATATTTCAACACATAAATACATATCCGAAAGCACACACACACACACACATACAAACACCCACACACACACAAAGAAGAATTGCTGTATAAGATCAATGGTTGGGGTTGGAATATTTTATGCTGCACGAGAGGAGACCATGGAATAAGCCAGCTGAGTTACCCCACAGCAATCCAACATCGAGTCAGCCAGGCAGCATTTCACTCAGCCAACCATTGCAATCTCATTACAATCGAATTTTATTGTAATTTTTTATGGCTCCATGCCTTATTTTTGAGTTCTCCGTTTTTTGAGTTCTCAGTGTGTTCCATACCACCCACCAACCCACCCGTAAAAGTCATTTTCATTTGCAGGCCAATGCGTGGCATTCTGTTTTCAGTTGTAGCTCTTTTTTATTGTTTTCTGTTTACCACTCTTGTAGTATTTAAATGCCGGGGATGTGGGTTTAATAGCAAACGGAAAAGTATTAAAAATATTTTCGAACGGCTTGCCTTCGGATATGCTGGAAAAGGGGGGTGGGTGTTGTGCAGTGACGGTCTTTTTGTGCGTTCGCCCCCCAAAAAGTATGCTTCAATTTTAATAGTATTATTATGTATTGCCATTAAATGTATTAAGATAATGACGCTCCAGCCAGGCACAAACACCAAAAGCTGAACATTTCCAGTTGTCGTTGTTGCTGTTTTATGCTTGCCACTGCCATTTTGCTTTGGCCATTGTTATTGGCCTCGTTAATGCAAATGGCCGGAGAGTTACTTGCAGCGCCAACGAATGACGGAGCGGTAAGTAATGTCCCATAATTATTGTTTAATTTTTATTTCAATAAAGACCAAAAGGATTTCGCCCACTTGCCATTTTTATTGGGAAAAAGTTATGATTCGTCTGTGTGTGTGTGCATCGAGGACCATAAAAGCTCGCCATGCGACAACTGAAACTTGGTTTTGCAATTCAATGCCAATTCAAGAGGTAATAATTAAGCAACAAAGTGTTTAGTGTCGTGGCGCATATAAACCCGGCTGAAGTAATGGTCGTTTGTTTGTTTTTTTTGTTTCTTTAACAAAGTAAGTGAAGTTGTAAAAATTTGTTGCTGTTATTGTTGTAAGGATAACATTATAGTTGGCCATAATGACGGCTAAATGATGTGAAATATAAAAGGGCAAGGGTTATGCGTCGCATTATGGTCAAAAGGGTTTTCAATAAGGCGAAGGGTGTAATGGTTAATATAAAAGGGTATTAGGGGGATTTTTAATATTTTGGATAATTGAAAATTATGGAGAAATTTTTAGAGGGGGCAAAGGAAAATCGGGATATAAAAATATTTTCGAGGTGTAACTTAGAGTGGTCATTCAACTTTTTCCTTGGGGTTTACAAAATCTTTGGGTCCCCTCTTGACAAAATTTCAAACACCTTTTCAGACACCTTCTGTACAGGATATCTGTGGACAGGATATCCTGTGGTATTTCACAAAAGGGTCCTTACAAGCATACTTTTCCTAGATGGGATTCTAGAAGCGCTGCTTAAAAATAAAGGGCAGTCTTGTAAAAGATAGATATATTTAAAAAAAATAGCTCTCAGAAATTTCTGAGGAAGGGTTCTTAGAAAAAAAAAAAAAAAAAACAATTTTCTAAAGGAGGGACTCCAAGAAACAGTTTTCCCTTAAAATTGGATTCTGAAAGGTTTGAGGTATTTCCCAAAAAAGTTGTCTCTAGAAGCACATTTGTCCTAGAGATCGCTGTTTCTCTAGAACGGACATTTAAAGGAACCTAGAACTACTTAAAAAAAGGACATCACTGGACTGGTTTTCCTTAAAATAGGCTTTCGGAAAGGCTTGAAAATACCCCAAGCATAGAAGTTGTCCCTAGAAACACTCGTCTTTTCTCAAGAAGGGATACTTAAAAGGAACTTAGAACCACTTTAAAAAAAGGACATCGCCTGAAGCGCTTTTCCCCAAGAAATGAAGTAAGAAGGACATTTGTCCCCAAGAAAGTGTCAAGAAAATCGTCCTTTCTCTAAGAATTGATTATTAGATGATGATTAGAAGCAGACGTTCCCCGACGAAGAAATATGCATTAAATAGTCCCTTCTCTATACCTTCTCTCATTTTTTCTCCTTGAAAAGGTCCTTACAGGCATACTTTTCTTAGGCGGGATTCTATAAAGGACATGTATAATTAGCATTTCTTCAGGAAAAATCTAGTAAAAGAAGTATATCTAGATTCTAGAAAAAGACCTCCTTAAACTCTTTAAGGAAGGGTCCCTAGAGAAAAGTATCCATTTTCTAAAGGAGAATCTTTAAAGAAACTTAAATGGGCTTTCGGAAAGGTTTGGGGTATTTCGCAAAGAAGCACTCATCTTTAAAAATTTGTCCCAGGGATCGCTGTTTCTCTTCAAAGGATATTTAAAGGAACCTAGAACAGCTTTAAAAAAAGGACATCGTCTGAAGCACTTTTCCCCAAGAAGTGTAGTTAGAGGGAACTTTATCCCCAAGAATGTGTCAAGAAAAGCATCCTTTCTCTAAGATTTTGCCCTTAGAAGTAGACGTTCCCCGATGAAGAAATATCCATTTAATCATCCCTTCTCTTGAATAAATGTACTTCTAGAAGAACTGTTTAAAAATAAAGGACACATAGAATTAGCATTCCTTTAGAAAAAATCTACTAAAAGAGGTATATCTAGATACTAGAAAAAATAGCTCCCAAAATTCTTTAACGAAGGGTCCTCAGAGAATAGAATTCATTCCCTAAAAGAGTGCCTTTAAAGAAAGTGGTTTTCTTTAAAATGGGATTTCGGAAAGCTTTGGGGTATTTCGCAAAGAAATTGTCTCTTGGAGCACTCGTCTTTAAAAATTTGTCCCAGGGATCGCTGTTCCTCTAGAAAGTATATTTAAAGGAATCTAGAACCACTTTTAAAAAAAGGACATTGCCTGAAGCACTTTTCCCCAAGAAGTGAAGTTAAAAGGGAACTTTGTCCCCAAGAAAGTGTAAAGAAAATCATCCTCTCTCTAAGATTTTGTCCTTAGAAGCAGACGTTCCCCGACGAAGAAAAAATCCATTAAATTATCACTTCACCTGAATATATTCTTTTTCCTAGAAAGTGTCCTTACAAGCATACGAAAAATCTACTAAAATAGATATATCTTGATTCTAGAAAAAATACCTCCCAAAACTCTTTAAGGAAGGGTCCTTAGAGAAAAGAATCCATTTCCTAAAGGAGGGCCTTTAAAGAAAGTGGTTTTCCTTAAAATGGGCTTTCGGAAAGGTTTAGGGTATTTCGAAAAGAAGTGGTCCCTAGAAGCACTCGTGTTTAAAAAATTGTCATAAGAATCGCTGCTTCTCTAGAAAGGATATTCAAAGGAATCTAGAACCGCTTTTAAAAAAAGGACATTCCCTGGAAAAAATACCTCCCACAACTCTTTAAGGAATTTAAGAAAGAAGGACCTTTGAAGAAACTGATTTTCCTTAAAATGGGCTTTTGGAAAGGTTGGGGTATTTCGCAAAGAAATGGTCCCTAGAAACACGTCTTTAAAAATATTTCCTGTTTCTCTAGAAAAGATATTTAAAGGATCCTAGGATCGCTTAAAAAAGGGCATTGCCTGAAGGACTTTTACCGAAGAAGTCTATTTAGAAGGACATTTGTCCCCAAGAAAGTGTCAAGAAAATTGTCCTTTCTCTGAGAGTTGGTCCTTAGGAGCAGACGTTCCCCGACGAAGAAATATTCACTAAATCATCCGTTCTCCTGAATATATTCTTTCTCCTATAAAGGGTCCTTACAAGCATACTTTTTTTAGATGGGATTCTAGAAGAACTGTTGAAAAATTAAGGTCACGTAGACTTGGCATTTATTAGGAAAAATCTAGTAAAAAAGGTATATCTTTAAAAAAGGACATCACCAAAAGGACTTTTCCCCAAGAAGTGCAGTTAGAATGTAATTTGTCCCCAGAAAGTGTCCAGAAAATCATCTCTCTTTCTCTAAGAGTTGGTCCTTAGAGGCAGGCGTTTCCCAACGAAGAAAGAGCAAATAAATCATTGCTTCTCCTTAATATGTTCTTTTTTTAGAAAGTGTCGGTAAACCTATCTTGTTGTGATGGAGCCGAATTTTCTCCAATAGAACTATTAAAAAACGATTTTATATACCCTCATGTTAGGACATCTGAGAATAAAGATCCTGTGGTATTTCACAAAACGCAACCATCATGACAAATTTTTTAAAATTCTACCTCTCATTGATAGCTTAATAACAAACGTTATATCTTTTAGTAACTTTCGAACTCCACACACAAAAAATTCCGTGACATCCCCTTCCCCACATTCTGCGAAAAAAAAACTCACACAAAAAGGAAGTGAAATGGTTAAGGCCTATGCTTAAATGTAAATTTTTGTGCCATTTTAATTTTACGTTTCGTTGGCATTGTAAGTGCCAGCCACTACGAGGAAAGGTAGCTGCTGCAAGGTAGGTGTCGCTGGTGGTGGTACGAGGAAAGGATGTTGCATTTAACATCCATGCCCAACCCCTTATCCCCACTCTACATTTACATATAGCTAAACAAGATTTTTACGCAAACAGCAACAACAATGTTGTTGAGAGCTCCTTCACACACACACACGCACATGACAACGACACCACATGAAAAATACTTGGCATATTTTAAGGCTAAGGATGAGTGAATGAATGATTGTTGCACAACACACACACAGTGGAGATGTGCAAGTAAATATGCAAAGGTGGGGGGGGTAAGTTTATGAACCTGAAGGGGGTACAAGGGGACATGACAAATACTTCAAAACACGAAGAAAAAAAAAACTGACACATAAGTTCTTCACAAAAAAAAATGCATATACATGCCCATATCCCCATATATGTGCAACCCCAGTACAGGCCCCTCTCATTCATACGCAATGTGTGCAGTTTTGAGTTTTTTACATGTGTGAGTGTATTTGTTTGGCAACAGATAAGACTTGTCGAGTTTTTTTCTTTTGGCTGGCTGTGCATATGTAATGCCGGGAATTTCGTTAGTTAAATGTGGGAGTATTTGTATGAGTGAGTATATGTGTGTGCTTTTTATGCATACGTATTTATTTCATTATAGAAGTTTGTATCCTCTTTAGTTTGGCTCTGATTTTTTTCCCAACGACTATTTTTGTTGTTATTTCTGGTGTCCTCTCTTGTTCTTCTCTCATTGCTGCCTTCTTGGCAACATGGTACACGGAATGGCATAACACAATTTTTCAAGTACCTCTTAAAAGATATGGCCTGCATATGTATAAGTTTTGAGGAAATGTGACGAAAAAAAAATTGCATAAAAACGAGGATGGGTAAGGAAGGGATGGAAATGATTTATTTGTGAGAGGTGATAAAAGTTTAAAGATTGATTGAAGCGAATTATGGGGAAAGAGAAATTAAGCGGATTTAATGTATCTTGAGGCCAGGAGGATTTTAAAAAAATGTCTACGAAAAAGTCCTCAATAATCCTTAGCTTCATTAAAGTGTCCCTAAAATTGTTTTATTTATTTTTTTAATTTTTATTTTATTTTCAGGACTATTTATTTCGTTATTTCAATACTAACTAAGGACTTTTTTAAGTCCTTAAAGAGGTCTTTTTGAGACCGCTTTTTAGGAAAAGACGACTATAAAATCTATAAGAAAGGGAAGCATATGCGATATTTTCCCATAAAAGAGTCCTTGAAGAGGTCTTTTGAGCACGTTATCTCTACAAAAGTGTCCTGAAAATTAAATGTCCTTTGAAGCAGCCACAGTCGAGCGAAATTTCTCCATTGTAAGGAGAAGGAGGTTAATTAAAAAATATTTAATTTTCATTTATTCGTTTTTTTTTTTTTCACAAAATGTAACGAAGGATGATCGGCGGACACCTCTTTACAATGGACAAATTTTGTTCGGCCGTCGCAGGTCACTGTTGAAAGTTTTTACGGTATAACCAAAACGATTTTCGGAGATCCTTTTGTGATGAAAGTACTTTTCAAATTAAAAGAAACATATTTTTGCTGCATAATTTTAGGCGTCTCAAACATTTTTTTAAACTAAAATTCCTAAAAGTCCTGAAAATTAAATGTCCTTTAAAGCAATCTTTCCCTTAGAAAATTACTACGAAAACAGATTAAACAATTGAATTAAAAACGCACATTGTCGGTGGGAAAGGAGTTTTAGACCTACTTCTGAAACCCTACTCTTATCAACAATATTTCTTTAAAAAAAGTCTTTTTAAAATCGCTCTCTTTAAGAAAGGGTCCTGACAAGCACACAACTCTTAGATGGGTGATAAAAACTCTGTTTCAAAATAAAGGCTACGTAGATGCTCCATTTCTCTAGGAAACATTTAGTAAAGGAGGGATATATATCTAGAAAAAAATCAACAAAACTCTTGAACTCATCTTTAGGAAAGGTCCTTTAAAAGACCTGTTATCACTTAAAATGGGCTTTCGGAAAGGTTGTGGTATTTCGCAAAGAAGTAGTCCCTAGAAGCACTTGACGTCAAAAATTTGTCCTAAGAATCGCTGTTTCTCAATGGAAGTATATTTAAATCATCCCTTCTCCTGAATATGTTGTTTCTTTTAGAAAGGGTCGGTAAACTCATTTTTTGTCATGGAGGATTCTGAAAAAAGAAACTTATATAACTATCAAAAAATGATTTTCTGTAAAAACACCTTCAGAGAAGCCTTTTTTTTAAAAATTGACCGCTAAAACAATTTTTTTTTTGGAAAAGGGGGTCCTTGAAAGTCGTCCTTGCTCCGTTTCATTGTATTTTCGATGAATGGGTTCTTAAAGCATAATTTTGTTAGGAAATTATATTCAAAATCACAATTTCATTGAGAGAGTATCCTTGTGCCCCTTCTGTGAGGAAGAATTCGTAAAGGCAGTATTTCTCAGGTGACGGATTCCTCAAAACATCCCCTTTCGAAAAACGAATCCTTGAAAGAACGTACTCTTTGAAAGAAGTTTCATTAAATAAAACTTTTTTCCTAAAAAGAGAGTCTCGAAATATTAGATCTTTGAAGGATATTTTCTATTTTATCCTTAAAAGCGTCCTTTTTCGAGGACAGGATCCTCGTTCCTTTTCTCCGGGAGAAGACATTATACATTCCTTTTATTCTCCAAAAAAAGCCCTTTAAAGGATCCTTTTTCTTAAGAAGTTATTAAAACACCCTTGCTTTTTTTAAGGGAGGTCCTTAATAGCACCCTTTCCTTAAGATGAGATAATAATATGTTCACATTTTCAATTGTTCCTTTTAAGTATCCTTTCCATACTAAGAGTCTTAAATCGCTTTTTTGCAAGAAGATATCCTTGTAGGTATTATTTCCTTGGGCATCCTTGTTCAAAGATCTTTTCACTAAAAATGAAATACTTTTTTACCAAAAAAGTCCTTGGAAGTACTTTTTTAAAGTAATTTTTTATCGAAGAGGGGTCCTTAAAGGATCCATATATGCACCCTTCTCTAAGAAAAGTTTATTGGAGTTATCCTTTGTTTTTGCATCCTTTATGTACATTCAAGGTATGTATATGTATGAAAAAGGCAACACCTTACTGAGAAAGGGTCCTTAATTGTATCCTTTCCCAGAACAGGAAAGCACATATCCTTCTTAGCATACATTCGAAGTACTTTTCCACATTTCCTCTAGAAAATGTTCTTGGAAAGATTTAAGATCACTGTATCATGAAGAAAAGTACCTTAAACGCACCCTTTCCGAAAGCGGTGAAATGTTTGTAACAACTGGTCCTTAAATCCTGATATCCTGTCTCTATTAACGGCTCAATTTTTAGATAATGCACGATTTCCACAAGAAATGAATTTATAAAACTAAAATAAAACTTTAAAGTTCAGTTCTTCCCAGAAAAAGTCAATATAGATATTTTTTTATCTATAAAAGACCCTTGAAGGTAGAATCCTTTAAAGCAAGGATCTATGGAAGCACCCTTCTTTAAAAATAAGATTATTGGAGTTATCCTTCCTTTAGCATTCTTCACTAAGAAAGCATTTAAGGATATTTTCAGAACAGGGAAACACTGATCCTTCAGGGCATCCTTTTCCCATAAAGAGTGCCTAAAAGCAGAAAAATCTTCGGTTCGGTTCGTGGAGTTTTTCTAACATTGGTTCTTCCTTAAATTTTTTTGAAATAAGGCTCCGAAGAAGCGCCCATTGTCCTCGAATGAATCCTTGAACAGACTCTCCTTCCATGCTTCCGGATTTATGATTTTGTTTGAGCCATATTTTTTCTCAAAAGGGACCTTAGAAGAATTTTTAAAGAAAGGGTTCTTTCTCCCCTTAAAATGCACTCTCTCTAAAACGAGTCAGTAGAAGAATCCTTTTTCAAAGAAAACATGATTTTTTCGCCTCATAATTATTATCCCCCCTCTGAACCAAATTTCCCAGTAATTCCCCTCCCCATCCTCGTTACACAAAGTACTTAAGCCAGAACTTTTACTTCCTGAAAAATATTTAACTAAAATAAAAAGCGACTCTTTATGTGTGTAACAATTTTCATTCTATCATTAGTGAGAAGGAAGGAAGAGCAACAGCAACAATGACAACAGTTGAAGGACGTATATAAAAACAAAGAACAAGAGATGAGAAAAAACAACTAAAACTAAAGGCTGGATGGTAACGTATGGCATGACACACCAACACACATTCACACATACGAAAGCCAACTTATGGTGATGACTTTAGTTTGCAATCTCTTCCATAATTAAGACTCAAAAGAATCCTTAAGACTCTTCTTGCGCTGTCTTCCACATTTGTCGTTGTTACTGCTTCTGCTATTCTGTTGTGGTTGTGTTCAACGCTTGCATGTTGTAATGCCGTTACATAAGTTTGGTTAAAAATGTCCCACAACTAGACATTTAGACAGTCAGTCGGACATATTTGTGTCAAATATATTTTATTATCGCATGATGTTGCATGCAATGAAAATACATGAAACCGAAGGCAAATGAGTTGTGTCATACATGTGTGTGTGTGTGTGTGTATGTTTTTACATACACATGTCCTGGACGGAATGACACACATCTGCTGCTGCTGCTGGTCTCAAATGTGCATTTTTGCAAATGAAGTTCCAAATCTTGGCGTAGACATTTTGATGGAAATGTTAAGATTTCCCTGGGAAAAATGCTACATGCATTTTCCTTTAGATTTTTTTTTTCTTGGTCTTGCTTCCTTTTGATTTACATGTGAGGATTGAGCTTGTCTTCCACAAAAGAAGTGAAAAAAGTCACCAAGGAAAACTAAAGACTAAAATGTTATCATCATATTTGTAGCCACCATTTGTAGTGGCTGCAAGTCTTCCACATCATCATCTGTTAAAGAGAATGATGATGACGTTGCAAGGAACTAAGCCAGAGTTGGCAAAGTATTCCAAGTGTGTGAAATAAACACACATGTGTCTGTGTGTGTTTCGTTAGTTTCTAGTCCTTGTCACCGGTTGCTGTGAATGAGTGAATTCAATTTTCTCAAGGATTTCCAAAAATGTTTGTCAATTTGTGGAGTTGATTGTGGGCAGAAAGTTTTCGGTTGCCGTTGCCACTGCCACTGCAGCTGAAGCAGCAGCTGCTGCTGCCTCGGCCTCTGTTGGTGATGATTGCTGGCAGTTACTGTCTTGTCTTTTAACTGCCTGTGCAATGTGCCACATGCTTTTGTGGCATTTTCAATTAGTGTGCACATGAGTGTTATTGTTGTAGTTGCTGTTTTTATTGCCGGCAGCCTGACAAAGCCAGTGGAAAAAGAAAGAAAGAAAAAAACTAACTTGTTAAGAATCTAACGTTGTTCACACATAAGTGACACAAAACGAAAAATGGCAACAACAACAAGTGCATGTGTTGGTTTTTTAACTATTTCATATTTTGACTTTTTTTCTGAGGTATCCTCTTCTTCCTCCTCTTCTCCATTTGACTTCCTGTTTTGAGGCTTGAAACAAATGTTGAAGTTACCCAAAAAGAAAAAAAACCAGAATTACTAAATTTTTAATTAAACTTTTTCGTAGAAGGAAAATTGACTTGGTTTGCTGGGGGAAATTTATTAAAAAAAAAAATTGATGGGGAAATGGGTAAATTTGGAACCAGGACACATAATTAAGAATATTCTTTTTGAGAGTAAATAAAAGAAAAATTAAAAATTGAAGGAAGCGCTCTTTAAAGCTACCTTTTTCTGCAAAATAAAACATGGAATTTCAGATAGCATAGCATACTTTTAGAAAACTCTTTCAGGTATTAAAAACTAGTTCCATTTTCAGTAAAACCTCCCAACAGTGAACAGAGACGTGGTTTGCCGAGGAAAATTTATTAAAAAAAATTGATGGGGAAATGGGAAATTTTGTAGCAGGACACAGAAGTTACAGTTTTCTCTTTGAGAGTAAATTAAAAAAATGAAAAATTTAGGAAACGCTCTTTATAGCGACATTTATCTGTAAATTAAAACCTGGTATTTTAGATAGTATAGCATTCTTTTAGGAGACTCTTAAGGTATTGAAAACTAGTTCCATTTACAGTGAAACCTCCCAACAGTGGCCAGCGACAGTCGAGCGAAATTTGTCCATTTGAAGGAGGAACGGACCTCAGTGGGAGGTTGAATTAAAAAGTTTAAAAATTCTTATTTATTTGTTTCTTTAACAAAATGTAACAAAAGGAGATCGACGGACACCTCCTTACAATGGACAAATTTCGATCGACCGTCGCTGTTCACTGGTGGAAGGATTCACCCTAGAACCAAAAACCCTTTCGAGGTATGTGGGGATAGTTGCTTTTCAAATTACAAAAATAAATTTTTGCTGTATTTTTTAGGCGTCTCAAACATTTTCCCAACAAAAAGTCCTACAGGTTTATGTTATCCATTAGAAGTATAGCCTTAAGCTGTCATATATATCTTAAATGTATTTTGGCAGATTTTAATACCAAAGGCGGCTCCTGTCATATAGCGGACCTATAGAATGTTTCTGTAAATTAAAACCGAGCATACTTTTAGGGGTTTTAGCTGAATTGGCATACTTTCAGAAAACTGTTTAGGCATTCAAACCCCTTCCAGAAAATAAGGCGATAGCGGTATACCAAAAATTACAAAAATTTATTTTTACTGCATATTTTTAGGCTCAATAATGAATTTAAACTAAAAGTCCTAAATGTTGATGAAATCCATTAGATATTATTTATATTTACTATATCTTTGAGCTGCCATATATTTCCAACATGTCTGATGGCAGATTTTAATTTCAACAGTGACTCCATAAAAATCTTTATAATATCTTGTAAATTAAAACCGAAAATACTTTTAGGGTTTTAGCTGAATGTACATATTTTAGAAAATTCCCGAGGTATTCAAATGTGGTATTTTTTTATAACCAAAACCCCTTCCAGGAAATGAGGCAATAGCTGTATCCTAAAAATTACAAAAATTGATTTTTGCTGCATTTTATTTTGATTTTGAAATTAAAAGTCCTAAATAATGATGAATTCGATCAGACGTTGTTCATATTTACTATAGCTTTAAACTGTCATGTATTTCGAACTTGTCTGATGGCGGATATTAATTTCAACCGTGGCTCTGGGCATATGTCCCATAAATATTCTTATAAGGTTTCTGTTAACTAAAACAAAGCATACTTTTGGGATTTTTGATTACATTGCATACTTTTAGGAAACTCTTTAGGTATGTTAATCTAGCAATATTTCCAACGAAACCGGAATTTTCACTAATAGAACTATTAAAAACCGATATTCTATAAAAAAAGGTCCTTCAGAGAAGTGTTCTTTGAGAATAAGCTCCTAAAATAAGTTTTTTTTGGAAAAAGGGACTCTCAAAGGTATCCTTACTACGATTTATCGTCTTTTCGATGGTTGGGTTTCAAACCCATAATTTCTTTAGGCAATTATCTTCAAAATCATCAGTTATTTGAGAAAGGATGCTTAAAAGCGCTCTTTCTTAGAGAAAGAATTCTTAAACATTTCGCAGGCGATGGATTACTTAAACCCTTTTCGGAGAACGAATCCTCAGAAAGTAGTTCCATTAAATAAATTTTTTTTTCATAAAAGGGATTCTCGAAAGATAATATCTCTGAAGGATATTATCTATTTTATCCTTAAAAGGGTTATTTCAGATGACTGAAGATCACTGAAGGATATTTTCTATTTTATACTTAAAAGGGTTATTTTTCAATAAGAGTATTCTCTTTGATTTTCTTCAAAAAAAAAGTTTGTTAAAAGTATCCTTTTTCATAAGAAATTATTGAAAAAGCCCTGTAAAAGTGCCAAACAAAGCACTTTCCTATAAAAGATCCTTAAAAAAAATTAAGGACGGTCTTTAATAGCATCCCGCTTGTTTTTAGTAAACGCTTAATAGGATCCTTTCTCTGAGGAAATTATTAATATATAATGCCATTTAAAAGCTCTGTAAAATGTCTAAAAAATACCTTTCCCTATTAAAGATCCTTAAAAAATTTTAAGGCAGGTTCTTAATATCATCCTGCATATTTTTAGGAAACGCTTTAAGTATCAAATATAAGTAATATTTGCAACCAAAAATCCCTTTCAATAAATAGACGATAGGAAATTACAATAAACAATTATTGCTGCATATTTTTAGGCTTCTCAAAAAAAAAACTAAAACACCAAAATATTAATGAAATCCCTTCTTAGTAGTTTATTTTTTACTCTAATTTTTATCTGTCATATATTTCTGATTTGCTGATAATTGTTTCAATATTTAATTTCTAAAGCATACTTTTGGGCGTTTTGAATTATTTTTCCAAAAAAATGTTAACTTCTACATTCCCTTTCGCATATTACCACAATCATGCACTTTATTCATCAGTTTCCGTGTCCATGGTAACATTGGCCAACAACTGTTCTATGCACCTCTCTCTCTCTGTGGGAGAAATTGACTCATGTGTGTAGGTGTGTGCGTATGATTACCACATGCATGTGTGCATTCCAATACCAATGCAGTAAAAATCCTGTCTAACAATTATAATAGATGATGATAGCCCGTTTATGTGGAACAATCGTTATTGTTCCCAGAACTCTAGTTGCCGTAGAGCTGTAGAGTAAATGTCCAATGTGGTTGTTGAGAGAGCAAGAAGAGAGAGGCAGGTGGGTTGAGGACAGTTAGTCCTACACACACAAATAATTGTTAGTTTTGTGCATTGTCATCTGTTTGGGAGAGTGTGGGCAGCTGTTTAAATGTGTGCGTGCGGGCATCCCACATGCTAGTGTTTATGTTGTGAGCCATGTTATATTTGCTTTTAATTAGAATTTCTATCTCTACAACTGGCCCCGAAACCAGCAGCAGCAGCACCTCCATCACCACCACTGGGAAATGAGCAGTGTGGGATTTACAGAGACCATAGAAGTTAATGAAAAGTAATTTCGAAGTTTTGAAAAAGCATTTTGTAATTTTCGGAAAATATTTAAAATCTAAACAATTTTTATAAATTAAAAAGAGCCCCCACCCAAGCCCAAACACACATAATTGCCTTGTGAGCTACTTACCAGACAACACTTTTCAGAGTGGCCGGATTTGCCACATAATCACAATAGAGTAGAACACTATCTCCGGTGTTCACTGTGGCATTGAGGGGATTGAGCGTTATGACAGGGGGATCTACAAGTAAATGGTTAGGAAAGTGGGTTAGATTTACATTCTAATCATCTGGGATTATTTGAAAGGAATAAGTTGTAATAATTAGTAATTTTCAGAAAACTTACAGAACACCTCCAAGCCCAGTAGGGCCTGGAATGGCTTTTCACCATTCATTTTGGTAACAATATTTTCAGCCTCACAGCGAAACTCTTTGTCATTTTCAAAACGTGTGGCATTGAAGAGCAGATCTGATTGGGTATAGAATGTGCCGTCGGCTTGTTCGATCTGAAAGGAGATTTTAAATTTTCAAAGATTAGTTAAAAAATAATAATAAAAAAATAAATAAAAAATATAATAAGTTAAATATATAAATTATATGAATTATTTAAAAAACAAAATATATAAATATAAGTAAATGAAAAAATAAAATTAAGATTTAAAAAATACTCACCGCCTTGGTGCGAATTTCTGTCAAATCATTATCGGCTGGATCTATGGTCTGTGTGGCATTCATCCATGTCAGGTTAACTGGGGGACGGGCTCCATAGACCTAAAAGAAAACAAAAAGAAATTTTAAAATATTATTTAAAGGATTCTCACTGGATTTTTTTTTTAATATAATTTTTGAAGGATTGAGTTTCCATTTTGGGTAGGTTGAAAATCTTTTCGAAGAAATATGATTCATTTATACAGCTCTAATTACAGTCCTGAATTGTAGGCGATTTTTAAAGGCTAAAGATGAATGATTGTCAATTATTTAAAGATTTTTCAGGGAATTTATGCAAAGTTGTTATCAAGTATTTTTTTGGAGAATAATCTAAACTGCAATTCATTTATTTATTTCTAAGGGACTTTTAATTTTATTGAAGGTCTATCAGATCCATTATTTTGGATTTTTTAGTACTTTTTATAATGGAAAAATCTTCTTGAAAAATCGCTCTAAAAATCTGCTTTTACATCTCTATAAATAGTTTAAAAATCCTTAAAAGTCCTTATTTTTTTCAAGAGTTTTTCTTAAGGACTCTAGGGCGAGAAATTCAACATTTCTACAAATTATTTTTTCAAGGGACCTCATTGAAATTGGTCAGGATTATTTTAAGAATGTATTTTAAAAGGCCCTCCAGGAAAACTTTCAGAAATTCTCTCCCGAGAATCCTTGAGAAAACCCCTCTTATCCGCTCTTACTTTTCTAAAAATCTTTTAAAAAAATCCTTAAGAGTCCCTTTTTTTCAAAGAACTCATAGGAAGATAACAGGGGATTTTTTTAAGAGTTTTTCTCAAGGACTCTAAGGCGAGAAATTATAGATTTTTTTAAAACCTAGTTTTAAAGAACCATTTTCTAAAATAGCTGGATTTATTCTGGGAATAAGTTTTAAAGGACCAACAGGAAAACTGTCAGAATTTCTTGCCCGAGTGTCCCCGAGAAAAAATCTCTTGAAAAATCCACTCTTACATGCCTATAAATCATTTTAGAAATCCTTAAGAGTGCTTATTTTTTAAAGAACTCATGGGGAGGGAAGATAGAATTTTTTAATGTTTTTCTCAAGGACTATAGGGCGGATAATTTCAGATTTTTTTTTAATATTGGACCCTCCTTATTTTTTAATGAACTCGTGGCGAGGCAAAAGGAGATTTTTCCAAAATTTTCCCCAGGGATTCTAGGGCAAGAAATTATAGATTTTTTAAAAACAAGTTTTAAAGGGCCCTTTTTTAAAATAGCTGAAAGTATTTTAGGAACGTGTTTTAAAGGACCCTCAGGGAAAACTATCAGAATTTCTTGCCCGACTGTCCCCGAGAAAAACTTTTGAAAAATCCACTCTTACATGCCTATAAATAATTTTAGAAATCCTTACGAGTACATATTTTTTTAAAGAACTCATGGGGAGGTAAGAGAGGATTTTTCAAGAGTTATCCTCAAGGACTATAGAGCGGATAATTTCAGATTTTTTTGAGTTTTTCTCAAGGACTATAGGGCGGATAATTTCAGATTTTTTTTTTTGAGTTTTTCTCAAGGACCATAGGTCAATTTTTTTTTATTTTGGACCCTCATTAAAAATATGTTGTAAGAATATGTTACAAAGGACTCACATGCGAAACCATCAGGAAAATTTACTCTTACATCCCTAAAAATCCTTTAAAAAATCCCAAATCCCTAAAGAACTCATAGGGAGGTAACAGGGAATTTTTCAAGAGTTTTTCTCAAGGACTATAGGGCGGATAATTTCAGATTTTTTTTTTAAAATTTGGACCCTCATTAAAAATAGTTAGGGTTATTGTAAGAATATGTTACAAAGGACTCTCGGGGAAAACCATCAGGAAAACTTACATCCCTATAAATTCTTTAAAAAATCCTTAAAAGCCCCTCTCTTACCCTAGGGCGAGAAATTCAAGATTTATTAAAATTCAGTTTTTCCAGGAACCCTAATTTTAAATGACATGTGTATTTTAAGAATATTACTCAAGATTCTCAGGACCAAATTACTGACAACTTTAATAATATTTTTTGAAAAGCTTTCAAGGAAAATATCCTTTGAAATTCTTGTAAAATATTCTTAAATTACCAAGGCTTTTTTTCATGAGAGTACTTGAATAGAATTTAAAAAAAATCTTGATCTTCTCACCCGAGAGGAAAAACCTTTGAAAAATTCCCTCTTATATCCCTTTGAATACTTTTAAAAAATAAAGACTCTTACGAATTTTTCAAAGGATATTTATTGATGTACGATTGTATTTTTCAAGAGTGGCGAAAACTAATAATGAGTTGGTTATTTATTAGATATTCCTCTTCAGGATGTTCTTGTTATGAGCTTTGATTTTTAGAGTACTTTTTTTTAAATATTTTTTATTAAAAAAAAAAAAAAAATATTAATAATATCCAGTTTTTATAATCGATTTTTTTAAAAAGGATATGATTGGTTATTTTATAATAAATATTTTGAAATTTTCTGGGGCCTATTTTGTAGAAAACTGTAGTTTAAATTAGTATAGTTTAGTATAAGCCGCCTAAGAAACATTGGATTTTGAACAATTTTTTTTTGTTTTTTATATTATCTTTATTTTTTTATTATTATTTTTTTTATTTTTATTACTTCATTTTTTTTTAATTTTATTTATTTTTTTTTTTTGTATTAATATATTATTTTTTTGATGACCTCTCTAAATAAAATTTCTGGAATAAATCTTGGGCGTATGTTTCATTAATTAACAATTTTTCTAATTTTCAATTAAGCCATCAATATTCCTTCCACCTGGAATTTAATGAAGCCCTTAAAATTCCAATTCAATGCCATTACTTTGGCTTTAATGTCTGCCTAGAAATTCCTTGGCAAATGTAAATTATACCTCCCTCCTTCCCCCCGACTTAAAAAATTATTTACACTCTCCAACAAATACCATATTTTGTTTCCCTTTTGATTTCTAGAATTGTGTCACTCTTGATGAGTCCCCGGTATGCCATTGTCCCCCCTCCCACTTTGATGGGACCCAGTGGCTTCGTCGTTTTTAAAAATCACAAAATAATTGGCACTTAATTATTGTCAATTACATGTTAGCACGTACGATGACCAAATCATTGTCAACACACCGCCAACAACAACAACAGTACCTTACGGGCAACACCACTGGCTGGCGGCGTAATCGTCCAACCTAACCTGACCTGACCTATAAGAGGATGATGTCATTATGGCCAATAAAGGTGAGCCAATGGATGGAATAGAAAATAGCAGAAGAAGAAAAACTAGAAACGAGGAATTGTATTAACAGGAAACGTGGGTAATGGTTAACTGTTAAGTGAAGTGCTGACTGACTGACTGTCTCCCAGACAGCCGGACTAAAGGATTCTCGGAAACTTCATATAAGAAAAACAGAAAACTACGAAAGCCATTGAAAACTTGTCGATACTTACACTGCAGGTTAACACCACTTTGCTGCCTTGTACGGTGTACTTCTCCACGCCGTTGATGTGAATGTTGGTGGGACGAACTGCAATTAGCACCAGAGAAAATTGGGTGAGAAAAAAAATCGAAAAGCAATTTGTTATTGTTGTTAATTTGTTTAAATATATAATTGTATAATTGCCGGAGCAGAGAGTACATTTTTTATTAAATTATTTCCCTCTTCCTCTCTCTCTCTCTCTCTCTCTCTCTCGCTCACTTACCTTGTAAATCCAAACTAAAATGGGTGGACATGACATTATCAATGGCGGCGGACTCGGCCCGACACTCTATCTTGTGGCCTAAATCTTCTCGCGATAATTGCAGGGATAATTCCACGGTGACATTGTAGAGACCATCCTTTTCGTCGTAATGGGGATCGACTGTAATAAAAAATGGGTAAGAAGGGGGAGAGGGGTTATAAAAAGCAAATTAAATGTTTATTTCTTTGTATTTTCGATTTTAAGTTTCACAGAAGTTTGTTAAAGAAATGATTGATTTCGAGAAACAAAATAATTGAAACATGATTTTGTCATTAAATTCCTTTTAGAAGTCATAGGGTTTTAATGGTGGTTGTAAAAAGAGGTAAATTGTTGTTTAATATATTTTTAAGAATTTTTTTATGGCATTGATAATAAATTTTTAATTGCCTTTACTTAATATTTAAAGAAAATAATATTGGAACTTCTGTCGGAGGGGCAAGAAATTCCTGCCCTGATTCATGACATTCTAAACATCGAACGAGTCCCAATATTTATTCATCACCACCGCAGTGGTGGACAAAATTATGGTAAATGGTGGATGAAATGATCCACAGTGGTGTATAAACTATGCATTTAATCCACAATGGTGGATCTATCTACGATAGAGGATAAGATTTTCCTCTGTGGTGGATAAAATAATCCACTGTGGTGAATAAAATTATCCCTACTCGTGGATAGGATTATCCCAACTCGTCGGTAAAACTATCCACAGTGGTAGATAAACTTATCCACACCCGTGAACAAAAGTATCCACTGTGGTGAATAAAATAATAGATTGTGGTGGATAAAAATTATCCAAAGTGGATACAACTATCCCCACTGATGGATAAAATTTTCCACAGTGATGTATAATATTATCCACAATGGTTTATATTATTATCCACTGTGGTGGATAAAATTATCCACAGTGGTGGATAGTATTATCCACTGTTATAAAAGTAAATTATCCAACGTGGCGGAGACAATTATCAACTGAGGAGAATAGATTTATACGTTGTGGTGGAAAAATTATCCACTGTGGTGGGAAAAATTATCGACTATGTAGGATACATTAATACAGTGAGGTGGAAAAAATCGTACACTGTAGAGGATAAAATTACCCACAGCGGTGGATAACATTATCTGCTTGGGTTGAAAAAATTATCCACTGTGGTGCATAAAGTTATCCACTGTGGTGGAAAAGATTTTCCACTGTAGTGGATAATATTATCTATCGTGGTGGAAAAAATTATCGACTGTGGAGGTAAATTTATCCACTGTGGTGTATAAAATTATCCACTGTTGTGGTGGATAAAATGTCCACTGGTGGAAAAAATTATCAACAGCGGTGGATAATATTATTTACTTTGGTTGAAAAAATTATCCACAGTCGTGGATAAAATTATCCACTGTGGTGGAAACAATTCTCCACTGAGGCAGACAAAATTTTCCACCGTAGCGATGGAAAAAAAAATTTTACCGTGGTGGGAAAAATTTACGTCTGTGGAGGATAAATTTATCCACTGTGGTGTATAAAATAATCCACTGTGGTGGACTCCGGTAACCTCTATTGTCGACACCGTTAACCGCTGTGGTGGATAAAATTATCCGCTGTGGTGGAAAAAATTATCCACAGCGGTGGACAATATTATTCACTGTGGTGGATAAAATTATCCACTGTGGTGGATAAAATTATTCACTGTGGTGGAAAAGATTCTCCACTGAGGCGGAGAAAATTATCCAATGTAGTGGATAATATTATCTACCGTTGTGAAAAAAATTATCGTCTGTGGAGGATAAATTTATACACTGTGGTGTATAAAATTATCCACTGTGGTGGATTCCGGTAACCTATATTTTCGACACCGTTAACCGCTGTGGTGGAAAAAAAATTATCCACTGTGGAGAATGATATTTTTCAATGTGGTGGATACAATTGTACGCTGTGGTGAATAGAATTATCCATTGTGGTGGATAAATTGTCTACTGTGTTGGATTAAATTATCCACTGAGGTGGATAAAATTTTACACTAGGTCGGGAAAAATTCTCCACTGTTGTGGATAATATTATCTACTGTGGTGAAAAAAATTATGCACTGTGGTGGATAAAATTATCCACTGTGCTAGATAAAATTATTCACTGTGGTGTATAAAATTATCCACTGTGGTGGACTCCGGAAACCTCTATTGTGGACACCGTTAACCACTGTGGTGGATATAATTTTACCCTGTGGTGGATATTATTATCCACAGTGGTGTATAGAAATATTCACTGTGGAGAACTCCGGTAACTTCTATTGTGGACACCTTTAACAACTGTGGTGGGAAAATGTAACTCCTGTGGTGGAAAAAATTATCCACAGTGGTGGAGAAAATTATTCATTTTGTTGGATAATATTGTACACAGTGGCGGATAGAATTTTCCACAGTGGTGGAAAAAATTATTCATCGTGGTGAAAAAAGTTATTTACTGTGGTGGGAAAAAATTTTACACTGTGGTGGATAAAATTAAGAACCGAGGAGGATAAAATTATCCACTGTGGTGGAAAAAATTATTCACAGCGGTGAAAAAAAATATTCACTGTTGTGTAAAAAAATTTACACTGCGGTGGATAAAATTTTTAGCTGTGGTGAATAAAAATATTCACTGTGGTGGATAAAATCGTCTATAAGATTATCCACGTTTCTGGATAAAATTAAAATTGTCCGCTTGGCCAGATAAAACTTCTCCACATTTATGGATAAATATTTTGATTCTTGATTATTTGGACTAAGACTAATATTGAGATTTAAATTTATTTAAAATATATTAAATTTTTTTTCCAAAAACACTCACCTGTTGACAAGCGTTTATTCCCCCGATACCAGCCGACCTGGGGCAGCGGCGTGGTATTCAAAACGACACACGTCAGATTCAGCATTTGACGTTCCTGCATGGGTCCAATGACGCTGCCATTTGTGATGCGATCACCTTTCTCGTCCCAAATAATCATCTCCGTGGGCGGTACTGTTTGCATATTTTTGTTGTTGTTGTTGATGATGATGGCGGTAGAGAGACAGCACAACATTTTGGTTTTTTTTTTCACACATACACACACATTGAGAGACATTGTTTAGTTGTTGGTATTGGTTGGTTGGTGGTGTGGTGGTCCAGTGGCGAGTGTGTGTGTTGTTGTTACAGTGTTGCAAGAAGTGATGAAAAGGTGATGTGTCAAAATGTTGTTTGGTTTTTGTTTTTTTGTTGTTGGGGGGGAAATGTGGTTTGGTTGTTGTGTTGTTTAATATGTGTATGTGTTTTTGGTTTTTTGTTTTGTCGATTTCCATAATAAAAAATTGAAAATATAATTTATTAATTTTTGTTAATAAAATATGGCTTAAACTAAAATCTAAAAGCTAAATTCTAATTCCATTAAAAATAAAATAAAGTCAAGAAATTAAATGAAATTAATAAACCAAAAAATGCTTTCATTAGTGATTGCTTAAATATTCTTAGTATTTGTTTTTTTTTTTTTTCAAAACCAAAAAATTTTATTGTTAAAATAAATCAAGAATTTTTTCCATTGTGATAATGACAAACAGAAAAAAGAAAATAATTTACCCAGGTTTTCTACGGTATTTTTTTGGTGGATTTATTTTTAAATGTTGTTTCATTAACATTTTTGATAGATGACAAAATATTAGTTGTTAGGTTTTATTGATTTTTTTTTTTTTAATTTTTGTGGTGGTGTTAAATTCGAATTTGTTTAGTTTTACGTTCCAAACACCATTCATGGTTTTTCATTCATTCAATATTTTTTTTTTAAGAATATATATTTTGGTTTTGCACATAAATATATTTGAATATTTGAAGTAAGAGAGATAAGGGTAAGTAAGTGGTGGCAAATGTGTGTGTATTGGTAAGTAATGATGTATGTGTGTTTTTTGGTTACAATTTTTTTATTTTATTTTAGGAAATTTTCAATTTATTTTATTACAATCCACATATATTTTTTTTAATTTTTTTTTAATTTTAAAATTAGTTGCATTAATCCATGATGATGCGTTGTTGTGGCGAGCGATTGTTATAAACGAGCGAGCGATCGAGCGTTATTTTTTATTGCGGATTTCAATTGTTTTCGGATTTTTTTTGGTATTTTTTTAAGAGAAAGGTTTTTGTTTTTTTATCATTATTATTTTTTGTTGTTTTTTTTTTTTTAATTTGTTGAAATGGAGGGAAAAGAGGGGGAATTGTATTAAGAAAACAATCAGTTAAAATGTTTTGAAAATGAGTTTCAAAAATTTTGTTTGGTTTTTTTTATCAAAATTATTAAATTGTTTTTTTCGTTATGAGTGAATTAGTAAAAGAACAAGAAGAACGAGGGAGGGAAAATTAGTAGATATTTTTGAGAAAAAAACAGGGGAAAAACTTTTTGAGACAGGCAAAGAACAAATTGTTACCAAATTAAAGGGGTTGTAAAAAAGCTTAACAAAAATGCTTACAGGCAGACATGATGTTGGAAAAAAACGGCGGATCCCTTAAAAAAATCGAAAACAAATAAAAAGGCACTGTATCAATCCAGGGTGAGATGAAAAACTGGCAACCACCAATCGAAGAGAAAATATTTTTCTGGTCTTCAAGGTTAGAAGACCCTCTCCAGTTCTTCTATTGATAGAAGATCTTTTTCAGGTGTTTTTCGGCTCGATGACCTTCTTCTGTCCTTCTAAGAACTTTTTTAAATCTTTTGTAAGTTAAAAGACCTTTATTAGATCTTCTATGACTAGAAGAATCTTTTTGGGTCTTCTCAAGAACGTAGACTTTATAATCGAGGCCTTCTGTAGAGAGAAGTCCTTACTTAGGTATTCTATGACTAGAAGACTTTCTCCAGACCTGCTATTACTAGAAGACTTCCTGCAGATCTTCTATGGTGTGAGGACGTTCCCCATGCCTTCTGTGGTTCAAATATCTTCTTCAGGTCTTCTATGGATAGAAAATCTTCTCTAGGTCTTCTATAGACGGAACACCTTCTCTGGGTCTTTTTAAGGTATAAGACCTGTTCTAGGTTTTCTTAAGCCAGAGGACCTCTTTTAGGTCTCCTATAGGTAGAAGAAATTCTCTAGGTTTCTTTATCAAGAATACACGCTGCAGGTGTTCTACAGATCCATGATCTTCTCCAAGTCTTCCTTGACTACAAGACTTTCATCAGTTCTTCTAAGGCTGGTCTTCTACAGATAAAAAATATTTTCAAGGTCTTCCTTAGCTCGTAGACCTTCTTCATGTCTCCTTTGACTAGAAGACGTTCTTTAGTTCTTCTATGACTAGGCTTTCTTCGGGTCTTCTTAAGAAGTAGATTTTCTCATCCAGGTCTTCTATGACTAGAAGATCTTCTTCATCTCCAAGTATTTTATGGTTCGAAGAACTCACTAGCTTTTTCGGAAGATAACAACTACTTCGGGTCTGCCATGATGAGAAGACCTTTACCTGCTCTATTTTGGCCGACCGTGGCGTCAGAATAAATGCCGAATATTATCGCTAAAATAATAAATATTAAAGCCTTGGGCATGCAAACATTTTGGCTGCAGACCTTGGACATTCCAACAGGACTCAGCACAATCGCACTCAGTATTTTGGAAAACAAGGTTGGCACTAAAAAAGAACCAAAGTGTCGATCATCTCAAGTAAGCGCTTCGCCGGGAATGGGCCAAAATACCACAGAGCAACATGCGGGCAGCGTGTGACGGTTTCATTGGCCGCTTGAAGACCATAATTCGTGTCAAAGCTGACTAATTCGAACCAATCTAAAATTATTCTAAAATTTGATGCTATTTCCGACATTTTATGCCTTCATTTAAAAACAATTAAAAAAATGTAAAAAGTATGGCGTTTGAATTTGTTGCACTTTTTTAATCTCAACCTGTATTTAGGCTCTTCTTGGTAAGGGGATTTTGTCTTTTGAATAATTTTGGATTTTTTTTAATTTTCTCGGATGGGCACTAGTATCCGAGTAATTAAAAAAAAAATTCAAAATTATTCAGAAGAAAAAATTACTTTACTGTATGAAAGTATTTTTATAGTGCCTTTTTATTTGTTTTAAAAAGCTTAAAAAATAAAAATAAATTTTATCCAAAAAATATAAATGAGGAGCAGAACAGACAATCATGGCGGGGGTAAGGGTACCGATTCAGGGACTTAAAAAAATTCTTTAACGCAACATGCAATTTTTTTTATTTTTTTTTATATAAACGATTGTATGTACAAAGTGACAGGCCAGGGCTGGGAGACAGACAAAAAAAGGGGTGTGTGACAGGCAGAATAATTTTTAATTTGTAATAATTTTTTTTCCGATAAAAAACAGGACTCATTGGTGTTGTTTTTTTAGCATGCAATTTTGTTGATGATGGCAGTTAGATGTTGGTAAAAAAAAATTGGTTTGTGTAGATGTGTTTTGGTTTTGGGCGAGCAGCAAGACACTTTCACATTAACAATGACATATTGAGATAATTAATTTATGAAATCGGTTTTTTTTTGGTTCATAACAAGCATTCCACATCAAGCTCACAAGCACAATACAATTACACAAATATTTGTTTTTTTTTTTTTTTGTTTTTATAATTAATCTTTGAACTTACCTAAAACTCTCAGATCCACACGATGCCCATTGAAATTATCACACGTTTCAATTGGTATAAAATATGTTGTATCACATAGGTAAATGTCCTGGTCGGCAATTTGTAAATTCCTAATTATTAATCTAAATGGATTTTGTTCAACGGAAACTCTGCAAAAGAGAAAAGACAAAGGGGGAGAATTTGTTAAAAATAAAGTAATAAAAAATCAAGGTATTAAATTTGGAATTATTTATAGAAAAAATAATAATAAATAAATTTTAAAGAAAAAAAAAAAAAAAACAGCTAAGTTTGGCCTGGTCGAACTTTTAATACGCTCCGCCCTTTTGAAGACACTTGAAAAATTTAAAAAAAATCTGTAGAAAAATACCTCTCAAATTAAACCCCTTATATGGGGGCTATACGACGACGTGTTCTTTCATAAATAATTTTTTGTGATAGGCTGTTGTACCGATTCCGAACTTAAAATACAAAATTTGAAACAATTCCGGTAAATATTGTCGCTAAAATCATCAAAATACCGAATATCGTTAGACTTCGTTATATGGGCGCTATAAGAAGACATGGCCTTGTATAGGCAATTTTATGTCATAGGCTGTAGTAACGATTCCAAACTTCAAATACCAAATTTGAAAATAAATTCTGGTGAATAATGTAGCTAAAATCATCAAAATACCGAATATCGTAGGGTACCGTTATATGGGGGCTATACAAAGACGTAGACAATTTTCGGTCATAGCATATATTATATATTACGAACTTTAAATACCAAATTTGAAATATTTCCGGTGAGTAATGTTGCTTAAATAACCAAATTACCGAAAAAATGGAGGTCCAATTATATGGGGGCTATGCCAAAACTTGGACCTACATGACCCTTTTACAATACCAAAAGTCCTGCATATATAATACACTTTTAAGTAAAATTTTAGCAACCTACTTTATTTCGTTCGGAAGCTCGAGTGATTTCCACAGACGGATGGACATCGCTAAATCGATAGAGAATATTACGCTGACCTAGAATATGTATACTTTGTTGGGTTTGATATGAGTTAATATACTCCACGAAGTTGATATACCTTTATAACCTTTACCTGGTGTAGGGTATAAAAATATTAATTTGGCTTATGGGGCGTATGAAAATTATAATTTTTTCTTTAAAAAATAAATCATACGCCAAATCAGCTACCCAGCAAACATACTCATTAAAATTTACACGAAAGGTTATTGCCACTAAAAATTGATAGTAAATCTGTCTATATATAAGAAAACAGAGTGATGACTGACTGACCGATTCATCAGCACTCTGATGAAAGGGCTGAAGCTAGGATATTGAAATATTGCTTGCGGGTTACTGATGGTGCGTAAGCGTGTGATAAGGCTCGATTCTTGGAAATTCGTACCAAAATGGTACAAAAATTACTAAAAATTTAATATTTTGTATTGGACAAACAGAATGAGCTAAAATTTAGAAATGTATATTGAGAATCACTGAAGGAGTGCATCGTGGAAGCACCATAGGGTTTTTTGGAAATTCGAATTTTATGGGTACGAAAAGTTCAAAAATGGTACTTAGCCTCTAAAATGGTAACGTTTGGTATTATGTGAAACGATAGACCTGAAAACTTGAAGTTTAGTACGTAAATCAATGTTGGAAAATAAATCTGACATACAGGGTGAGATAAAAAAACTTCAACAAAGTCAAACGCCATAAATTTTATTTTTTTTTTCAAAATTTTTTTGGATGAAAGCGAAAAATGTCGGAAATAGCATCAAATTTTAGAATAAGTTTAGATTTGTTCGAATTGGTCACCTTTGACCTGAACTATGGCCTTCAAGCGGCCAATAAAACCGTCACACGTTGCCCGAATGTTGCTCTGCGGTATTTTGGTCCATTTCCGGCAAAGCGCTTGCTTGAGGTGATCGAAAATTTGGTATTTTTTAGTGCCAACCTTGCTTTCCAAAAAATACTCCAGACACAATAGCCCAACGGATTGGTATCCAGAGATTTGGTGGCCATTTTGCGCTGGAAATAGAGGGAGGAACTTCATTTTTTTACGATTCTTGGGTGGCGCATGCTGAGTGCAATGGTGCTGAGTCCTGTTGAAATGTCCAAGGTCTGCGGCCAAAATGTTTGCGTGCCCAAGGCTTTAATACACCCTTCAGAATATTTTCGCCATAGTATTCGGCATTTATTCTGATGCCAAGGCCGATTGATATGAGCGAATAGCGACCATTGGATTCTATGGCGGGCCGCTTGAGTTCTGCTGGCCAACCGAAGGTGTACATTTTCAGCTGACCTCTTTGCCAAGTAAATGCGGTCATTTTGTTTGTTTACAAACTGCTGCACAACGAATGTTTTTTCATCGGAGAAACCAAAATTCGGCAGAGCGAAGCAACTCTTTAGATGAGAGAAGATGAGAAAACCAAATACGGCCAAGCGAAGCAACTCTTTAGCTCTTTTGAGTCTACTTTCTCTCTGTTGCGGTGTAAGTTCTTGCACTTTTTTAGATTTTGGAATTTCAATGGCTTTACCCCGAGCTCATTTTTGAATATTTGCCGAATGGAATATTGGGGATATGTTCAGCTCACGAGCAATTTATCGGCCACTGCGACGCGGGTTTCGATCAAGTCGCTTCTTTACTTTTCGAACCATTTCTGCTGATGTTTGCTGTTTTCTTCCGTCCACTTCCTTGACGTCGGTCGGCTACGGTACCAGTATCACGGTAACGAGCGATGTTACGAGACACCATAGATTTATTCACATTTAAATGCTGGAGTGCTCGAACGATAGAAACTTGTGATCTTCCAGCCAAATATAAAGAAATCACATTATCACGTTTGAATTCCATCACGAATAACTTTTTTCCGGAAAATTCTCACCAAAATGCTTTGGTACGCTTGTAAATAATATAATGGGCGGTCAGTGGAATAATTTTAACAGCTGTCGGACGAGTGACTTAAAAATGACAGCAGTCTGAAGTTGCAGATTTTTCATCTCACCCTGTACAATATATGAGATGACTTTTTTCAACGGAAATCATTTTTGACAAATAAAAATATTTTTTAAAAGTATAAATTGGCTCATGGGGCGTATGATTATTTTACCACGAAAAATAAAGTATACGTCGTATTACCGCCTATAGCTGGCTGCTAGTAATCTTTTGCCAATCGAGATTGTTTTTTTTTTGCAAATTGAAAAATAGAAAAGGACCCATAAAAAATATAAAATTTGCTTTTGGGGCATATGATTATATTTCCACGAAAAATAAAATATAAACCCCGCAATGTAATCCCCTAAAAAAATATAAATAAATTTGCTACCCTTTGATGTAATCAAAAGAGAAAAAATCCGGAAAAATATTTTTAATATATTCACTCACCTATCTTCATATCCATCTGCCACACTCGTGACATTACTGTCATCCAATAGCATGGCCGCTATCCGATTGTCACCCTTAAACCAATTCAGCGAATGTAATTCGCCGCATTTTTCTTTGTTCACCGGACATGGTACGTACACGGTTTGGCCCTGTTTCTCGCGGATAATATCATCTGGAAATAAAGGAAATAACAGAGAAAAAATTAATTTCAAATTCAAAGCCGGCAAAGACATAGCTAGACAATTTTCTGGCAAAAAGGCAGACCTAACATACACATATGTTTATTTTGCAATAAAACGAATTTTTTTCCTCTAACGGAATTTCATATTTTTTTTTTATTTTTTTTGTTTGTTCCTCTCCCAGCTAACCTTTTAAAGGAAAGGATGTTAACCCTTAACAGGAAATATGCACATTTTTATCTTTTTGTCTGGCAGAAGGTCGCCATATCCGGCATACCTATGCGAAAAAAAGCCAAACATGGCATTCCATGTTGTTCATTATAAATGTATCTTGGCGAGTTTTTCCCCGTACCATTTTCATATTTGTTTTTTTTTTTCATTTCTCGGAAAATCCACTTGGGAATAGAGGAAACCCAAGAAATATGGAACCACCAAAAAGGCAAACAAATAAGATTTGAATGCCAGAATGGTAGGTAAAAAAAATACTCAAAACTGATTTGCATATTTTATGCTACTCCAACAATCCGAAAGGGGGAGAGAGAGAGAGCTTTGTTTATTTGGTTATGGCCATATCCTTGTTCCATATAATCTATACGTGTATGTATGTGTGTTGTGCTTTTGTGTTGTTGTTAAATTTAAACAGGGATAATATTTTGATATGTATGCATAATAATCTGGAAACTAATATTTTTTGGCATCTCTCTTTTTGTTGGAAGGTTGTTTAGTTGGATACGAAAAAAAGGGAGGAACTGTATAAACTCATAATAAATATCGGTTTCTTGGACGACTACAAATCTACTTTTTTTAAATTGATATTTAAGAGGATATTAAGGTTTTGAAAAATGACTTTTTATCTCCATGTTCCTTTTCCACCCCTCTCCCCCCTCTCTCCCTACTCAGTGTCTTGCAAGGTATTTAAGAGGAAATCTTTGCCATAAAATATTCATGAAACTTAAATTGAAAGACAAAGATTTGTGAGTCAATTTAAAAGGGATATTTCATACAAATGGGCTGGGCAACGAGATTAGATGGCAAAATATGGAAATAATAAATTTATTGCAATTTTGAGGCCCAAGGTAAAAAATAAACAATTCTTTGGTGTATATGACATATGTTGGACTCTTTGCATATAATTCGGAAAGTGGAATCCCATTGGGCGTATGAGTTGTGACATGAATCATACGTTGCCTACGTTTGTGGATAATTTGTGGGGACACTTCGAAATTTAACAGTTAAAGCAGCCCTTAGGCAATGCGGTTTTTTTTTTAATATTTTTTCGAAGGCCTTCAATCAACGTGGATTTTTTTAAATATTTTTTTTCACAGCCCCCAATCGCCATGGATTTTTTAAAGTATATTTTCAATGGCCTTCTATCAAATGGGATTGTTTAAAACGTGATTTTTATAATATTTTTCCAATATCCTCCAAACACAAACGACTTTTTCTAAATATTTTTTTCAATGGCCCCCAATCAACGTAGTTTTTTTTTAATTTTCAATGCATTTCAATCAAAGCGGATTGTTGAAATATTTTTTCAAAGGATGCGGATTTTTTAAAATTTTTTTTTACAGCTCTCAATCACCATATATTTTTTTAAATATATTTTTTCAATGGCCTTGAATCAAATAGGATTTTTCAAATATTTTTGAAGGAATTCCAATCAACGCTGATTTTTAAAATATTTTTCTAAAGGCCTTAAATCATCGTAATTTTTTTCAATAATTTTTTCAAAACCCTCCAATCATTGTATTTTTTTTAAATATGTTTTTAAAAATTGTTATGGACTTTCCACAAAGAATCATCTCAGAGCTGAAAAAACATTTTTAAATATCACATAAGAATTGTTTCTAATATTGCCTTAGATTTGATTGAGAGACAAATTGTAGCATACTTTCAGGGGCATCCTTATAAATTAAATGAAATCAAAAAACAAACCATAATCCCCCGACATTAAATAGTATGATTTTACCTCCAAACAAATTTCCTTGATTTTTATTTTCCGTTTTTGTTTTGCTGCTCGAACTTATGATGGAACATAAAAATAAATACGCTCATATTTTTGTCCACAACTTATTTCTGGTCATGGTTTCATCAGAGCAAAACAAAATAACAAAAAATTAAATAACATCGAGAACCAAAAAAAAAAGAGAAAAACAAACAGCAATAAAAACATTGTCTCATAAAAATAAAGTTACAGAAATTAGTGTTTCTAATGATGATGTTTTCCTTTGGTTTTTCTCGTCCACTCTCTTCCCCTCTCTTTCTCTCTCTCTTTTAATACGCTGGGTGCCATAATAAAAACAAATTCCATTTTATAACCTCTCATAATAAAATTATGAGTTATATATTTTTCTGTGGGTGTGTGGGAATGTTTTCTGGGCAGCTGGATGGGCAGGGGAGGGGGAAATTGCCAAAGCCATAATAAGCTGGCAAACAATTTTGTAGAAGACCTTAGGCCGATTATGAAGACTAAAACAATAGCAACAACAACAGCAAGCCCTGGGACTGAGACATTTTTGTAACAGTTTTTGATGATTTCATTAAAATAATTAAATTACCTCCTCTCCACCACCCCTCCCTCCCTTCTTGAGAAATATAACTAGACTACTTTTGGGTGACACTGAATGTCAAAATGGCCAAAGTGAAGTGAGGCATTAAGGTATATTAGTAAACCCTTTCTTCTTTCCTTTCATTATACTCCTGTTCCTTAATAGCTGGGAGGGGAGGAGGGTGTTGTTATAGAAAATAAAATAAAAATTCATAATATTCCACAAGCTGTTGCATGTCATTCATTTCATTAGGCCTCACAATTGCCGGCAGCTTGACAGCTTTGCCATGCCTAGCCTAGGCTAGCTGCCAAAGGAAACCTGGTTTTCTTCTCGAAATAATAGTTACCCTGTAACATTGTTAGAAATGGAACATTGCCAATGAGTGTCATAATTAATTATGTTTTTTTTTTCTTTTAGTTTGCTTTTGAAATGTTCATTAAAATTAAGGGCAATACCATATGTCCCCCTGTTACGGGGATCATTTTAAGTATAGGCTTTCCGGCTTAATTACCTTAATCAAGGAGATCCGTTTCACTTAACTGCAAGTAAGTTGAAACTTTAATATTGCCATTGGAATCCATAACAGGTGGTCGGGGTCAGGGCATAAGGAAAATTGTGAGAGCCATTGAAGTTTTATGGGCAATTTTGAAAGTAATATGTTTGGAGGGTCGATTTTGGCTGACTTATGAGCCATTATTTTACTTGAAGAGAGATTTTTTTTCTCTCCTGTTTTAGAAAGGCTTTAATTAAAATGCCAATATATAAAATAAATTACAGAAAAAATTAAAAATGGAAAATTGTTATATTTGGTCGTACCCAACATGACGTATAAGCAATATTTGCGGAAGATATAAAGTATACGCAGCGATAGGCCTATACCAATGAATATTTATAATAATAAGACAAGAGAAGGGAGACCTTAAGGTCTTCAATTTATAGGGAATTTTAAGGGAAGTCTATATTTTGTAGAAGACCTCCACTTGGCTAATAGGGTCTTAATGTCTTCTACAAAAAATTGATTTTGATTTGATTTTTTAAAATTAACTTTCGAGATTTATTTATGAACTTAGATTCTTTGAAAGTGTTTTTGTAGGTCAGAACGTGCTTCTTTTTGGAAAGACCATAAAAATAAATATAGTCTTCCAGCATCACTGAACAATGTGGATATAGTAAGTTTTTCAGTTATTTATATAGTTATTATTTTTCAAAGGCCTCCAAAGATACAAATTTTTTCTAAATATCCCCCAAATCAATGTGGAATTCCTAACATTATTTCCAAAGGCCTTCAAAGATTTTCAATCAACGCCGATTTTTACAATATATTTTCAAAGGCCTTTAATCTAATAGGTTTTTTTCTAAACATTTTTTCAAAGGCCTCCAGTCACATAAGATTTTTTTAAATATTTTCAAAGGCCTCCAGCCATGGTGAATTTTTTAAAATATTTTTTTCAGAGGCCTCCAATCCTCCAAACTTTTATATATATTTTTTATAGCCCTCAATCGACGTGGAGTTTTTTAAATATTTTTCCAAAGGCCTCCAATCAATGAGGATTTTTTTAAATGTTTTTCAAGGGCTTCCAGTCAAATCGAATTTTTAAATTATATATTTTTTTGGCCTCTAATCATTGTCAATTTTTTTAATATTTTTTTCAAAACCCTCCAATCAAAAGAATTTTTTCCAAAATATATTTTCAGACCCACAATCAACGTGGATTTTTTGTAAATATATTTTCAAACGCCTCTAATAACTTAGGATTTGGATTTTCTAAAATATTTTTTAAAGGTATCCAATCAAAGTGGATTTTTAAATATGTTTCAAGGGATTCCATTCAACGCTGATTTTAAAATATTTTTTAAAGGCCTTTAATATTTTTTTCAAACCCCTCTAATCTTATAGCATTTTTTTCTAAATATTATTTTTAAGGCCTTCAATCAAATAGGATTTTTTCTAAATATTTTTTCAAAGGACTCCTATTTTTAGAATATTTTTTTCAAAGGCCTTCAATAATATAATATTTTTTAATATTTTTTCATAGAGTATTTTTTAACATAAATTCAAAGGCCGCTAATCAATGTGGATTTTTTAAAATATTTTTCAAAGGATTCCAATCAACGCGAATTTTTTAAATATTTTTTTTCAAAGGCCTTCAATTAAAAAGGATTTTATCTAAATATTTTTTCGTAGCCCTCAATCGACGTTGAGTTTTTAAAATATTTTTTTCAAAGGCCTTAAATCCCTGTGGATTTTTTAAAAACATTTTTCAAATGCCACCAACTAACCTGTATTTTTTCGAAATATTTTTAAGGAATATGAATCATTGCTGATTTTTAAAGAGTATTTTTCCAACGGCTACCTACTAACCTTCTTTTAGTTTTTTTAATGTCCACAAATAAGTTTTTTAGCCACTAATTAAATATTTTTAAGGCCAAAAAACAACATGGTTTTTATTTCATGCCACCATTTTACCTGTATTTTTGTTTTTATTTCCTTAAGGACCTCCTTTTGATTTGATTTTTTAAATATTTCCACCTATGTATGCGAGTTAAATTTCTTTTATTTATGGCTAAGAATTTATGGTAGATCTTAAGGATATTCATTAATTAGAAGGCATTAAGTTCTTCAATTCATAGAAGACTGTAAAGAGCCTTCCTTTACTTAAAGGTGACTTTCAGGGTCTCCTATTTGTAGACGACATTGAGGACTTTCCATTTATAGAATACCTTAAAGATCCCTCGAAAACTTTTCTGACTTTTCTTGTACATTCATACACCTAATGTTTTTGGGTCTCGGGGAATAGTTTTGAAATCCATTTCTTATTGCAGATTTTCCATAATAGAAGAGCTCTTCCTTTGATATGAAAACAAAAAGCCAAAATGCTGGCTTTAAATTGGTGCATTAAAATTTTATTTTTTTTAAACAATAAACATATCTTTCAAATAAAATTTAAAAATGTTCTTAATTTTTAGATCCTAAATTAAAGAGGAAGTCCTCTTTTCTTGCAAAAAAAAAAAAAAAAAAAAAAAAAAATCAAGCAATTTGCTTCCTCCTCCAAAAAGTAAACTTTATCTCCAACATTCAGTGAACATTACCTTTATTTGTTGTCAGCTATACCACAGGAATTCGGAATTTTCTTTATTTTCATTCCCTCTGTTTATATTTCCTCATTTTCTTCGACATTTTTCTTTCCTGTGTGATGCCATCAATTTCCAATATTTAACTTGTCTTTTTATGTTCGCTTTTTACGTTTTTTTTTTGTTATTTTTATTTTCTCCTCAGCATTCACCACAAATTCTATTAGACATGTGAAATATTCAATTTTTCAATGTTAAAACCAAATAGAAGCCATAACAAAGGTGGTGTGCAATAAAAATAAATTAGTGTGATAGATATTTTAAAATATTTATTTTTTATTTATTTATTTTATTAATTATTTTATTTTTATTTATTTTTAACTTTTCTTTTAAAATAGGAATAAAATATTTAATTTTTAATATTTCTAAAAATCACAAAATTCTCATTCATTCCCTTCCGCAACACCCTTTTCTACAACATTCTTAACAAGCAAACAAACACTTAGGTGTAAAAGGTAAACACCCCAGGCAATGCGATAAGTCGGGGAGTAACAGAAAATACCCTGTTTTCTACTTTCTGTTACAATTCAATTTTCTTTCCAATTTTCTCCTTTGGCATTCCCTCAGTCCTTAAAGTACCCTTTCCCCCTCCACTCCTACCCTCCCGACAACGAGTTTTTATCTTCATCACTTCTCTTCACACAACCAGACTGGACAGGAAAAAAAATACACTCTTCCACTGAATTGATTGTGTGATGGTCTTGTGGTTTTGTGATGTTTTCTTTTCATTCGACCATATTGAAGTCAGTGGTTTTTGGTTGAATTCTATATAAAAATTGTTTGAGTTTTCTTTTTCACCCCAGCCAGACCCGGTACTCTGACTGTATGTCTGTCTAGCTGGCTGGTTGGTTGGTTGGCCGGTATTAAGCATACAGAGTTGAAGAAAAATTGGTTTGTTACATTCATGAGCAAATGAAGCTGTTTCCGGTTAGACTGTCTCTCTGTCTGTGTGTGTGTGTGAGTTCGAGTTTTAGTGAATGGAGATTGACGAAGTATCATTATCGATATTATTGGCCATTGGCTAAAGAACATGAGGTTTTCATTTTTGCGGTTAAATAAATGAGGTTTTCCACCATTGTAGACATTGGCGAGGCGAAAAGGAGAGAATAAAGAGGAAGAGAAAATTGAAGCAAATCCAAATCTTAAAAAAAGGAACCAAGAAAGAGTTGGATTTAAACAAAGCTCTTTTGTGTGCCTTAATATTATCACAATGACTAATGACCTCGGGGTTTAGTTAACATTTCAATTTCATAGGCCAGCTCCTAAAAGTAGGCAAGAGAAATGATTTTTTTTTTTAACACAATGATGTTGCAAATTTTGGGCAAATTAAGTTGGAACTTAATATACAACTTAATTACAAGCAGGAAGTTGAAGATGTTGTCTTTAGCCAGTGGAAAAGAAAGCGAGTTATGTTAATTTTAAGATTTCAAATAATTAGAATAATGTGGCGTATACTTAATTTTCGTAGAAACGTCGATCATACGCTCACAGTCCCCTAAATTTTTTCCTAGATTTTTGAAGATGAATTTAGTATATTTTGCATGTATAGAAACAAATAAAATGCGACTAGAATGAAAACCATCTCTACAAAAATTGCGGTTTGAAAAATATTAAAAAAAAAACTTTATTTCGATAGACGCAACCTGAAGAGAAAATTATCAGCAACAGAACGAAAGCTTGCAGAAATGGATATTGAATTTATTTTATAAAAAGGGTGAAGAAGAGAGTTGGAGGGATGCCATGGAATCAACACAGAAATTCTGGCCAGCTCGTCTATAAAGACTCCAAGGTCCAATATGTCCTTAATACATATCAACATACAATATCGCCTATAGAAAATCCAGGTGTAAGGATCGTGTATAAGACTCCCATCTCCTAAAGTTCGTTGAAATGCATATCATTTAGCTCTCCAGCTCAATATATAGACACTTCGGTCTTCAAACTATATTAGATCTGCATTCATCTGAACAGATAGCCTAATTCATGTCCATCCTCCTAATATAAGTAGAACATATACGTTTCAAAAAAATTGGATTTTGAGGATTTTGGAAAATATTTGTTTAGGACCTACAACCGTTTTAATAGTGGATTTTTGGAAACAATTTTTTGAGGACAAAGAAGAGTCCATCAGATATAGTTCAGAAAATAAATTCAAGGATTAATGGCTATGAAAATGTTCAAGCGAATTTTCAAAGGAGGATTTAAATTAATTTTTTTTGGCCGTTTCTTACGGATCTCATCGAATAGAGATTTATAAAGGGTTCTATTGTAAGGACCAACGGCCGCATTCAAAATAGATTTTAGAGTAATGTTTTTAAGAACATACAAACAATTTAGGAGTGGACTTTTAGACGGATATCTCAAAGACCTCCAGATCTTTAAAATAGAAATTAGGGTTTAAATAGTTTTTTTTTCAATGACTAACAGCCTCATGATAATGGTCATTCTGAATGAGGACCAAAGACAAAAATTTGGCTGTCAAGTGCCACAATATTAACGGTGATCTTTCTTTATCACTGCCGGATTTATTGAAAAGTCCCTTAGGGTCTTCTAAAGATAGAAGGACATTGAGGAATCCTTTAGGTTGTTCACAGATAGGAGGCCTTTAAGGTATTCTTTCAAGAAAAGGACTTTGTAAACGGAAGACCCAAGAAGTTTCATTTAACAGAAGATCTTTGAGGCCTTCAATGCAGGTTTCAATAGATGGTCGTAATCCTGACCAAAGAAGCTAGCCTTATTGGGCATTTTATATAGGACTTTATTAAAAATCCCTTAAATTTTTCTTCAAAAAGAAGACCCTGTAGGTTGTTCACAGATAGGAGAGATAGAGATCTTTACGGTATTCTTTCCGTAACAGGACGGTTTAAATAAAAGACCATATAATTTTTTTTCAAAAGGAGATCTTTGAGGTCCTTAATGAATTTTTCTACAGATGGGTGAGATTCCAGCCAAAGAGAGAATTCTTTTTAATTCTTTCAGATTTCAGATGAAAGACCCTTGATTTTCTTAACATATCGTAGACTGTGGAAGAATATTTTAAATGGAAGACCGCAAGGTTTTTTTCTTCAAAACGGCCTTAAAGGTCTTTTATCTACAGAACAATTTGAGGTCTTTGATAGAGGGATCGTTTATGATATCTGCAACAGTTATGAGTTCTGCTGACCATATAAGACTTATGGTAATGTCTTTAGAAAGTATATCTGTGGTCTCTTTTACAGAAAGAGGACATATGAGTTACTCTAAGGGTAGAAGCTGTCTGATTTCTTCTGACGACATATGACATTTGAGGTCTTCGTTAAGCTGAGGACATATGGATCATCTCCTGTCAAAAGATATTTCAGTTTTTTTTTATGGAAAAAAGACCTTTGACTTGTTCTTTTAAAGACTTTCCTAAGAAAACTGAAGTCTAAGGTTTTTAAGGCCATCCAACGATAGGAACGTTTTGTTGTCTATTATGGAGGGTTTTTCCAATTTAGGGACTTTGCAGTCTTCCATCCATGAAGATCTTAAAAGTTTCTATCAATTCGAGAGTCCGAAACCTGTCATCTTCAACAACAAGGCCATAGGCCATCTGTCTTTTAAATACTTCAAATCTCAATAACTACCCCCATATCTCTGTTATTAAAGCACTCCAGCCTCGAGATTTAAAAAAAAACAATATCACCTCCTGTTTTTTAAATGAAATAAAATTCAATAACTCAGTGACTTGGCAATTAAAGCAACGTTTCATACTTCAAAGCAATATAACGAGAACAACAAGAAGCGGCAACAACAAATATTATATGTCATTGCAGGAAGAAGAAGAAGAAAAAAATATGAAAACAACAAGACCTCGATCTCTAATACAATCCACGTTTCGTTTATATTTTTTGCAATTTATTCTAGTCGCCTGCTTGCTTCTTGGCTAGGAGGCTGCGCTGTGCGCCTGCAAGTATGCTTTAGTTTTTTTTTGTGTTTTCGTTTTTATTTCATCTCCCTTTTTTTTCAATTTTGTGCTTGTATGGTATAAAACTTGCATTTCATGCTCTATTAACGTGAATATAGAAATTCATATAAACTTATTTATGCAATCTCACTAACACCGCTTCAGTGATTTTTCATATTTTTCAGTATTTTCTATTTTTTTCTTGTGCTTTGCTTTTTATCCGTTTGCTTGCAACGATATAAACGATGTGACATCGTAAAGTATTAAAGTGGGGTTGGGCTGGGAGGAGGGGTTCGGAGGGAGGGAGAGGTGGCTTAGTTGGCATACGACAATAAAACAAGGGGTAGTGATGGCTTTTAGCAGGGGTAGAGAAGGGAGAGGTATATGTGAAGAAAACTAAAGTGGCATTTAATTCTTGGAAGGACGAAACTTAAAATTTTCCGTAAAATAGGCTACAAAAAAATTTTTTTTGTTAAAAAGAAAATACTGAGATATTACTAATTGTGAAATTCGGAAACATATCGGAGGACGAAAATTGTTAGCAATAAAAAAATAAAGAAATTTCAAAGATCATTCAGAGTAAAAATTTGATATGTTTTAAGGATATTCTTCAGAGGACCCCCAAAGCAATAATCTTTAGGCTTACAAGGACATGTTGTTGAGGTTAATCCAAGCTTTTTTGGGAAATAGCTACAAGAGACAGTCAGATAAAAGAGCCAAAAGTTAATTCAGGCAGTTTTAGGAAAGGACCATCCGAGCAATAATCATTGTTTCTTCAAGGATATACTTCGTAGGTTTGACAAATATTCAGTCGACTAGTGAGTTGAACATATCGCAATATTCCATTCGGCAAATATTGGAAAATGAGTTCGGGGTAAAGCCATTGAAATTCCAAAAAGTGCAAGAACTTACACCGCAACAGAAAGAAAATAGACTCAAAAGAGCTAAAGGGTTGCTTCGCTTGACCGAAAGTGGTGAATTGCCGATTTTGTTTTTTTCCAATGAGAAAACATTCGTTGTCCCGCAGTTTGTAAACAAACAAAGTGATCGCGTTTACTTGCCAAAGAGGTCAGCTGGTCAGCGCCTGCCATGGTGATGTTGTGGGCCGCCATAAAAGACGATGGTCGTTCTCAGCTCGCATCAATCGATCATGGCATCAGAATAAATGCCGAATATTATCGTGAAAATATTCTGGAGGATGTATTAAAACCTTGGGCACGCAAACATTTTGGCCGGTGACCAAGGTATTCCAACAGGACTCAGCACGCGCCAACCAAGAATGGTTCCAAAATGAGGTTCCTCTCTTCATTTTCAGCCCACAATGGCCACCAAAATCTCCGGATACCAATCTGTTGGACTATTGTGTCTGGAGTATTGTGGAAAGCAAGGTTGGCACTAAAAAATACCAAAGTGTCGATCACCTTAAGGAAGCGATTACCGGCAATGGGCCAAAATACCGCAGAGCAACGCTCGGGCAGCGTGTGACGGTATCATTGGCCCTTTGAAGGCCATAATTCGTGCCAAAGGTGACCAATTTGAACAAATCTAAACTTATTCTAAAATTTTATGCTATTTCCGACATTTTTTGCCTCATTCAATAAAATTAAAGAAGAAATGGAAAAATTATGGCGTTTGGCTTTGTTGCAGTTTTTTTATCTCACCCTGTTTCATAGGGATATTATTTTGAAGGGCTATATCGGTTAATCAAAATAATGGGTTGTTCGAAGTACTGTTGGGCAATTTAAATGATATTTTCAAGAGGATTATCAAAGTAAGTATTTTGGAAAGTTTATGGAGTTCTAACTTAACTAAGGTGGGATGCATTTTAGAGGCCTAACTTTGCCATAAAATTTCAAAAATGTGTTAATTTGAAACATAAATTATGGCAAATAAATTTCGTCAAATTCAGGTTTCAGTATTGTGCTCTCTTTGGCAATTTGGTGACCACTTTCCAGTTATTAACAGCACCATAAACTTTAACCACAATCGACAATCTAATTTTCCCTAGTCTCCATAAATTGCTGCTTAATTTTTTGGCTCTTCAAAATAAGTTCCAAATTTCACCCAAACCTAGTGGTCACCAAAAACCTAAACTTTTCTGCAAAATTCAAATTAAAAAAGCCCTTAAACTTCTTGACCAGAAAACCACACCCATCTAGGAGAAATTTCATTCACAAGGATCATAAAGTCAAAAAGAGTCCGGAAAAATAAAAAGCTTAGCCAAAAAACCCAAATACAAATGTTAAGCTTAACCAAAAGCAATCATTATGAGCAGCAAACTTTGATTTGTACTTCATTTTGTGAGAATTTGTTTTTCAAAACTACACCAATACAAATACGATAAAAAAAGCAAGCAAATCAAGGATTTGTCCAAAATGGCATTAACACTCATAAGTTTGTCGTTAAACTTTTAGTTTTCCATGGGTTTGTATATCATTAGATTTTCTCCTCCACTTTCTTCTCTCACGACAACAAACTGGAGAAGAAGGAGAAAAACCAACACCGGACACTCAAGATTGACGACAGAAAAAAGGAGCCAGCAAAGAAACGTGTATAACAACCAGTTGTCCAGGCATTATGAAGCACCAGAAATTGGGTGCGGTTTCCTGTTCATAAATTTTCCAAAATTTCCATTTTGTCCTTTGGTGTTGTAGCTGCTGTTCTCCAAAGAAGTAGCAGAGTAGGTTTACAAGTGTTCCACCGGCTCATAGGCAAATGTGTTGGTGTTTGAGGAAATGTTTGGAAAAAGAGTAGGCCAGGATTTAAGGGTCTAGTTAAGGTCTAGTTTTGTGTAGGTTCTTCATCTTGGTTTTTTTTTTTTTTTTTTTGGTGGTAAATGGTCTAACTAGAAGTTAAATCACTTTTGGAAAAGTTTCAGAAAAAAAGACCATGGATGATTTTGGTATTATGGTTAGGGGATTGTGAGTCGAAATGGAAAAAAATGAAATGGAAAAAGATTAAAAAATATTCATTTTAGAATAGTTTTCCTTAAAGAGAACATTGGTGTTATAAAATTTAAAAAAGTCAGATAATAAAATATTCAAATTTTTTTATGTAAAATTTTGTTAACTATACAGTGATCACTTTTCAGAATTAAACATCACAAAAAAAAACCAAAAATAATAATAATAATAAAAATAAAATAAAAAAATAAAACTTGTTACATGCAGCAACTTCCGAACAAAAATTTCTATACCAAATTTTTTGAAAAATTTGGTGTTAATATATTTTAAGAAAATTGCAAGGATAAGAAATTATATATTTTATAACACTATTTTTCACGAAAAGGATGAGAGACTTATTATTGGGAAATAAAATTGAGGGAAGGTTTACGGGCGTATAATTACTGACGCTACTCATACGACCCATGGAACATAATTTAGTACGCCTTAAAAGAAAGTTTTTAAATATGCGGTCAATTTAATGCAATATTTCTTATCAAAGATCTCAGAAATGGATAAATTAATGATTAAAATTAAAAATATACATAATTTTTATAAAATAGTTTTTGTAGAAAATTTCTTAAAAATTTTACGTTAACATTTGCTTCGACAATTTTTGAATTAGAAATTATTTTTTGTGGCAACATTTTCCATGGAAAGAATGAGCAATTTACTATACTGATCTAAGTTAGCAGAAAGTTTTCGGCCGTATAACTACTGTCACTGCTCATACGATCCATGGGAAGTGAATAAATATTATTTAAAAGAGGATTTACATAATCTCCAAGAAATGTTCTTGTTTTAAAGAAAAGACTGAAATATGAATAGCTGTCAAATTTTCACAGACACATTTCGGAGGACTGAAATAGTTAACAATAAAAAAATAAAGAATTTAAAAGCTCATTCAGAGTAAAAATTTGATATTTTTTAAGAATATTTTTCCGAGGACTCCCAAAGCAAAAATCTGTAGGTTTACATGGATATGTTGTTGAGATTAATCCAAGCATTTTTGGGAAATAGCTACAAAAGACAATCAGATTAAAAAGTCAAAAGTTAATTCAGGCAGTTTTAGAAAAGGACCAACCGAGCAATAATCCTAGTTCCCTCTCGGATATATTTCGAAGGTTTAACAAATATTCAGTCGACTTCAATGAAGTTCATTTTGAGGGACTACAGTGTGAGATGAAACAAATTGCAACCTATTTCAGACTGCTGTCATTTCTAAGCCTCTTGCCCGATAGCTGTAAAAATTATTTCAGTGACAGCTCATTATATTGTTTACAAGCGTACAAATGTATTTTGCTGAGAATATTCCAGAAAAAAATATCCGCGACGGAATTCAAGCGTGATAGAGTGATTTCTTTCTGATATTTGGCTGGAGAACGACAAGTGGCTATCGTTAGAGCACTAGCATCCAGCATTTAAATGTCAATAAATTGTTTTGTGATACTGGTAGCGTAGCCCGACCGACGTTAAAGAAGTGGACGGAAGACAACAGCAACAGCATCAGCAGAAATGGTTCGAAAAGTAAGGAAGCGACTTGATCGAAACCCTCGTCGCAATGGCCGAAAAATGGCTCGTGAGCTGATCATACCGCAATATTCCATTCGGCAAATATTGTAAAATAAGCTCGGCGTCGGGTAAACCCATTGAAATTCCAAAAAGTGCAAGAACTTATATCGCAACAGAAAGAAAATAGACTCAGAAGAGCTAAAGAGTTGCTTCGCTTGTCCGAAAGTGGTGAACTGCCGAATTTAGTTTTCTCCGATATCCGATGAGAAAGCATTCGTTGTCCAGCAGTTTGTAATGATCGTGTTTACTCGCCGAAGAGGTCAGCTGAAAATGTGCAACTTCGGTTGGCCACCAGAACTCAAGCGCTCGCCATTGTGATGGTGTAGGCCGCCATAACAGCCGATGGTCGCTCTCCGCTCGTATTAATCGACCGTGGTATCAGAATAAATGCCGAATATTATCGCGAAAATATATTGAATGGGTGTATTAAAGCCTTGGTTATCATTTTAAGCAACAATAAATTCTTAAGACAAGATGTGTTACCCAAACACAGCAAGAAGCAAAAGCCTTACAAAATCCGCCAATAGATATCCTCGAAAAAGAATAATGATAAAAAAGTCCAAATAAATTAAATATTCCTGAATAATACGGGATATATCTCATGTCAAATAAATTATTTTTATATCCCTGAATAATAGGAGATATGTATCATAAGTCGGGTTGTAAATACAGAAAATTTCAAGAGAGTAACATTCAAGGGTCTAACTCAAGTGGTCAAGTGTTTTCCAGCAACTTTGGTATATTACTCATTTTATACCACTGGAGCGTATACGTGTTGACAAAAATCATACGCCTGTAGTACAAATATCTCAAAATGTTCAAAGCTAATGGAGCGTATACACATTGACAATAATTATACGCGACGAGTTCCCATGGTTTCATTTAACATTTTAATGAGCTTTTTTTAGAGAGTTCTCCGCGAAAGGAAAAATGCGTTTTAGTAAAAGAAAAAGCTATTTTCTTCTGGAATTTTCTGAGCATGAAGGATGTTGTAGATTTAATTAGCTATAAAGGAGTTAGGGGCGTATGATTATTGTCAATATTTATACGCTTAAATCAGCATCGAAAAAATGAGATAAAATACTGTTTTCTTGGAATTTTAAGTGCCAAGGTCATCGTAGATTTAATTGGATATAAGGGAGCTTTGGGCGTATGATTGCTGTCAATACTTATACGCTTTAATACCCTTGATAAGCATCGATAAAAATTGAGAGAAAGAGCTGTTCTCATGTGGAATTTGATGTGCCAAGGTCATCGTAGATTTTTTTTTATTTAATGGAGTTCAGGGTGTATTATTATTGGCAATACGTACACTTCTTAATACCTTCGATCAACACCGATAAGAAAAATGGTAGAAAGAGCTCTTCTCTTGGGGAATTTCCTGTACAAAAAGGACTCGGTTTATCAACTATTATATAAGTGAATTTTGGGCGTATGATTATTATCAGTACGTATACGCCTTAATACCTTTGATCAACATAAAAAAATTATTTGAAAACCTGCCTTTATATGAGAAATTTTTGCTTTCCTTGCCCCATTATCTTTCACCATCCACTGCCTGTGCACCATTTTCCTAGTAACTAACCTTGGTGACTTCTTCACATGATTTTCTTCGAGATTATCTCCAGATAGCATGATTTTTTCCTGCTGTGATTCGAATCTCTATCGCCTGGCGCAAGCACAGGCACACATTGTAAATATGTCAAACATAAATTGTGTAAATGGCCTTGTTGGGGATTATGGACATGCATAAGAGCTCATCTATATATGTATGTGTGTGTGTGTGTGAACGAAAGAAAGTAAGGCGGTTTTTCTGATACTATTTCCGTTTCCGTTTATCGCACTGGCAGCAAACGACAGATGTTGAGTTAAGTCTACTGACCTTTTGCCGGATGGTCTGGGTAAAGGTTTGGGGTACAACATAAAAATCTTTTTCTTGTAGATTAGAATAAAGGTAAAGGTGTGGGTGATTTCCCTGAGACATTTATATTTGTAGAGTAGGTTTTTTGTATGTTGCCAGGATTGACTTAATTTTTCCTGGTTTATTTACCTAGGCAACAATCTGCGTTATATTTGAATATACTTGAGGAGGAGGAGGACGAGGTTAACAGTATACCTTTTGCGTTTTATGCTTGGAAATAGGTTTCAATATCTTAATCGGCTTTAAAAATTGATATGACTTTTTGATATAACGTTTATTTGAGGGATTATTTGTGGAAAAAAAATTGAAAATCTCTGACAATCCACGACATGTGGCTTATTCGTTTCTTATTTATAAAAAATCAAATTTATTTCCTTAATCAAAAATCTTTGACGTTCCTATTGCTTTCCGGAACAATTTCTTTTACAGAGAAGTAGTTCGCATAAAATTTCCAAAATCTTCAGAATTTTCTTATGTTGCGTATAATTAACATTAATCAATTCCCTTTCATTTTTACCCCCGGGTGGCGTATGAGTATGAAAACTGAAACAAAAAAAAAAGTATAGCCTACAATTAGGCTCATTGAAAATGAATGATATTTTGCCATGTTGTTCTCCATTCGTTTGGAAAACTTTTAATTACGCCAAATCATGTACTTGATTACAAAGCAATAAAGTTTAGCATTTCCTCTTCGCCCAATTGAAATGGTATTATAACTTTCTTTGTGTTGTTGTAATACAATTTATTATTTGCAGAATACTTTCAATTTTTCCCAAATGGCAAAAATAACAAAAGAAGAGTGGGGAGGGGGGTGAGAATTGAAATAAGCACATTTTTTCCAGTTTGCACTTAACAAATAAGCCAAGAATGGCAGAAAGAAAGTTATATGGATATGCCATGGAAAACTAATACCGGAAAGTGAAAAGTGTTATCAGACAAAGTTGTTGCCAACAATGGTGAGGGGGAGGAGGTGCATGGGTGGAAATAAGGCTGAGTACACAAGCTGATAATGTTTTTTTTCTGCTTCATCCTACACATACCCTTTTATTTCACTTACATGGTTACTTTGTTGCTGCTACTAACGCGAATGCTTTTCCTGTTTGTGTGCCGAGAGAGAGAGTGGGAGAAGGAGATGTGTGTTCTTTTCTATTTATGCGTGAATGTGTTGGCAGCCGTGGTTTCACACTTATATTTATTATTCGCTTTTGAGTTATATTTCCTGCCGTACTTGTCAAGATTTATTTCAATTTCATTTCAATTTCCAGAACATAGCCCTAGGGTTGGGTAAGGCAAAAGTTTTGCTTTTTTTTCGCATGTTCATTTATACTTTTCTTCTTCCTCCCATGTTGTTGTTTTTTTTATCAAACTAGTTACACACACATGAACCGCATTTAACCACGTACACCTCATTCCCGCAACTCTATCTCTATATATTGGCAACAAGTTCCTTATAGAACTTTTACCATGTTTCTTATTCTTTTACCCCATTGCTCTAAACTAGAAGCTATATTTTCATTTCATTTTCGTTGGAGGCTTTTTGCAAAAAGTTGGAATGGGGTAAAAAAAACCAGAGGAAACATAAAAAACTAAATCAAGGCATACGTAGCGGAAATGTGTGCGTGAGTAAAGTTTATTGTTAACTTTGCATTCACTCACCCGCACACACACACTCATCCACCCACACGCAATGGAGTAGACACCAACAACAACCTGGCAAGTACAAATATCCCCAAGAAACTCTTAAAGAATAGCAAAATCTCTGACTGTGCCCTGGCGCTGGTGTGAGCCAAGAAGGGAAGATGCTTACAAATGAATTACAAAAAAGTGCTGCGTAAATGTGTGAAATTAATACACTTCTGCCGTTGTAGGAGTGTGTGAATATCTTCCCTGCAAGTTCAAGTTGTATTGAAATATATGTGTGTGTGGTACTTGACGTACAGTACAAGGTCACTGAATAGTTGTAGGTGAAGAAGTAAATATTGAAACTTTTAAAAAAAATATTATTAAAAAAAATATGTAAAAAAACCTTTAACTGAGCTATTTAATTAGAATTTAATCCTATGAGCGCATAAGTAATGTTATTATAACGTCCTATGATGCGTATGATTTATTTTGTTGAAAAAATTGCTTATACGCAAATTTCTAATTTTTCGCAATTTTCACAAAATCATGGTGTTCTATAAAATTCTTCGTGTGAAAAAATTCAAAAGGTATTCATCATTCATATATATTCAATTATTTAAATATAGGATATCATGGATAGAAATTGCCAAATTTCCACGTTAAGGTAATAAATACTTGGGTTTTCAATATAAAATTTAGTGTTTTGAAAGGTGCGAATAGATGAGTGGATTCTTCAGCATTCCATTTAAAATATTAAATCAAAAATATTGATGATGTCAGAAAAAATCCATAAGTTTGTACTGATAGTCCTTCATAAAAAAATCGGGAAAGGACACACGTTTCGGACTAAATTCTTCGGATAATATTTTGAAAAATTAATGTGTCAAGGTTTAATAATCAGTATGGTAAATAACAATCGGCACTATGCTCTCCAATAATCCTGTAAAAAAATAGCTTGGAAAATACACTTTCTGGCTGTAAAAGTCAGAAAAGTGGTGAAAATCTAATTTCTTGAGCTGTACCTGTGAATTAGAACATAAAAATCTAGAAAATTCACAATTTAGTATCTAATGGTTATTTAAAATCAGAAAAATAGATAAGGATCCACGTTTCAGCTATAAATAGCCTTTCTGAAAATAATGGTACAAATTATTCAATTTAGGATCTAATATTCCTTCCACAAATCGTAAATACTGTTACATCTCATCCTCTAAGGACGCTTCAGAAAATATTCTTGACTTAAAAATTATCGGTAGAAATTGTCCTCTATGCTAAGTATGTGATAAATACATTTTAGTCCATAAGAGAATATTCGAGTCTCCTTCAAAAAATATTCAGAAACATTCAGGTTTCATACCACATAATCCTTAAAACGTCTTCTCTTGCAACTCTGCAAGTCTCGTTGATTTTTTCTTTTTTTTTTTTTTGAAATTCCACATTTTGTTTTTTGAATGTCCTTTAGAAATATCTTCTAAAAATTTCCTGTTTCGCACTTCAAATCATTCAGAAAATATTTTTTTTAGAAAATCTTTCTTCTTTTTGTCGCATTGGAACTACTTCAAATTTTTAGAAAATCCTTAAAAAATTATTCTTTGAAATATCCATGTTTATGGCCCTGAGGGTCCTTTGAGAAAAAAATCTCCAAAATTACTACTATTCTTTGACATATCCAAGTTTATGGCTCAAAAGGTACTTCAAAACTATTGAAACAAAAAAACAAAAATAAATAAATAAAAAAATAACATTTGTGACTTTAAAGGCCTTTAAAAAATGTTGTTCAGAAAATCCACTTCTGTGGCTCAAAAATTCCTTAAAATATATTTTTTAAAAAATCCACGTTTGTGGCTCTGAATGTTCTTCAAATATATTTAAAAAATCCACGTTTGTGGCTTTAAAGATCCTTGTAAAATATTCAAAAAAAAAAACGTTTTTTCGTCGTGAAGGTCCTTCAAAAATAATAAAAAAATAATCCTAATCCAAAAATTATTCTTTGAAATATCCACGTTTATGGCCCTGAAGGTCCTTTGAGAAAAAATCTTCAAAATTAGCATTGTGGCTCAGAAAATCCTTCAAAAATTATTCTTTGACATATCAAATTTTATGGCCCTGAGGGTCCATTATGGAAAAAATCTCCAAAATTACCATTGAGGCTTAGAAAATCCTTCAAAAAATATTCTTTGACACATATGGCTCTAGGTTCTTCATAAATATTGAAAAAAGAAAATAACATTTGTAACTTTAAAGGCCTTTCAAAAATGTTGTTCAGAAAACCTACTTCTGTGGCTCAAAAGTTCCTTAAAATATATTTTTTTAAAAATCCACGTTTGTGATTCAAATGTTTTTCAAATATATTAAAAAAAATCTACGTTTGAGGCTTTAGATATTCTTATAAAATATTTAAAAAAACACGTTTTTTAGTCGAGAAGGTCCTTCAAAAATAATAAAAAAATCCAAATCGAAAAATTATTCTTTGAAATATCCACGTATATGGTCCTGAGGGTCCTTTGAGAAAAAAATCTCCGAAATTACCATTTACACTTAGAAAATCCTTCAGAAATTATTCTTTGACATATCCACGTTAATGGCCCTTAGGGTCCTTTGAGGAGAAAAATATCCAAATTTACCATTGAGGTTAGAAAATCCTTCAAAAATTATTCTTTGTCATATCCACGTTTATGGCTCTAAAGGTCCTTCAAAAATATTGAAAAAAAAAAAAAAAATAATAAAAAAATAACATTTGTGACTTTAAAGGCCTTTCAAAAATGTTGTCCACAAAATCCACTTCTGTGACTCTAAATGTTCTTCAAATATAATTAGAAAAATATCCACGCTTGTGGATTTAGAGATCCTTATAAAATATATTTTTTTTTAAAAATAAAAAATACACGTTTTTTCGTCGAGAAGGCCCTTTAAAAATAATAAAAAAATCTACATTTCATGAAAATTTTTTATCAACATTTTCTAAAAAAATCTACGCTTGTGGCTCTAAAGGTCCAAATTATTTAAAAAAATACACTTTTGTGGCATTGAAGGTACATCAAAAATATTTATTTTAAAAAATCCAAGTTAGTTGCCCTGATTTTTTATAAAAAAAATTTATAAAAAGCTCTGTTTTCCTGCTGAAAGGATGCTTAAAATATATATTTACAAAAAATCCGCGTTTGTGTCCTTCATAAATATTTTTAAATTCCATGTTTGTGGTCCTGAAGGTCCTTCAAATATATTTCAAGAAAATCCACTTTTGTACCTCTGAATGTCCTTGAAAAAATATTGTAAAAATTCATGCATGTGAATTTGAAGGTTCAGAAATACTCTTATAAAATATCTGGAGTAAAAGCCCTGGAGATCTCCCACAGAAAATATGAATAAAAAAAAAACATTATTATGTGCTGCAATTCTTCCGATAAATATTATTGAAAATTTCAAAAATATTACACTTATCACATATAAAAGGTTCTGGGAGTGTTCTTTTTCAAATGCCGGACAATATATTCCTCGAGAGAGAGGCTTTCCCCTGACGTAATGTTATGTAAAAAATTTGTTTTTACTTTTTAGGGTTTTTAGTTTCGAACCCTATTTTTATAACTTCATAACATTATTTTTTTCTTTCCTGTCCCTTTTCAATGGTCCATGGCTGTATGTCATATTCATTACACAATACTTTATTATTGCATTAACAAAGTTCGTTCGTTCCTTGTTTTTTTCCACGCTTGCTCTTGAGTGTTTGTTATTTAGCTTCTTTACTTTTTGTTGTGTTAGCTTGTTATTGCCTTCCTTATGCCCTTTTTAGCATTTTTATTTGCTGCTTCTACGTATTCAAGCTTATTTCTATTTTTTTTCTTCGTAGGAAAGAAATTTCACTCAACATAACCTTCTTTTAACCTCTTATCTATGGCACAGCAATGTCTTGCTGGCTGGTTGGCTGGCTGGCTGTCTATCTGTCTGTCCGTCTCACTCTGTCTATCTGTCATGGTCCCCTATTTATGCATATGGAGAGTCGTACATCAAATAGTCCCAGCTGGCAATCCCAGAAAAAATATAGAACGCAAGGAAACCAAACATGGAAAACATAATCAAAAACACTACTCAGAATCTGGCGGTTGCGGGGTGGTGTTGGTGGTGGAGATTCATGTTCATGTTGTGTGTGTGTGACTGTGATATGTGTAATTTTTAAGAATTTATAACTTTGACTTTCTGTTCTGCGTGTAATGCAACATAAATATTTGCTTATCGTGGCTATTGAAATATGTAAAGAGATTATAATTTGTAAAAGAGCGAAAGAAATACTGAGCGCAATATAATTAATGTGAGGGCCTATCAGGTAGAGATGGCAGTGGCAAACAATACAAATGGGAAATTCAGCTTGGCAGCAATTAATAGAAGAAATTTATGAAAGCTGCAAAGAATGATAAACAACAAGAAATAAGGATTGGGAATCCTCACATTTTGCCTTAAAGAAAAAATATGTTTTTTTCCTAACATAATTTTCGTTTGGTTTCTCCTTTGTTATCGATTCATGGAAATTCCATCAAATTTGTGTGTGTGTTATTAAATTTCAGAAACCTAGAAATTTCAGCAATCATTCCTAATGAACAAGAAATTCCCAGAACGTGGAACAGAAGATTGCAAGGATAAAGACAATTTTATTTTAAAAACAAATTCACACACATGGTGCTAATAAGATTTAATATTTAATTTAATCTAATCACTGGCAAAGAAATTTTATTTAGAAATGTGAAAAACATCAGAGAATGTGCAGAGAATTTCCAAGGGACAAATAAATAAAAAAAAACCTAGAGCCTGAAAATATGCAAATAATCATAAAGTACTCGGCATGAACAGAGGCAAATAAATAGGTACTAAATTCAAAGATAAATGGAATGGAGGATTCTCTATGGGGACAAGAATGAACGAAAATGAAAAAAAATCTGTAAAGGGAGACTCTTGGGAGTAGCTTGTAATATAAAGAAATTATTTTGTTTTGTTAAATATTAAAGATGCCAAACAATTTTTCATTATAGAGAACATTTTTCAAATTTCCATTTCGGTAAAATAGGGACAATCTGTATAATGCGTACGCAAATTGTATCAGGCAACAGAATACATGATCTTACGGGAGAAGAGAAAAATTTGCAATTTTTTAAGAAAATTAATATCGAAATCACCAGAAAGGTTTTATGACCCACACAAATTGATAACAACATTTCGAATGTCAGGCAATATATGTCCTTTGGAAAAATTCATTTTGTTCTCCTATGCGAAAAAAAATCCTTTGATCCTATATTGTAGAATACCTTCTTGCTCTCTAAAGGCAAGATATTTCCGTTTTTATATGATTTTATGGTCTGCTGTGGAAAAAACTCCAGATTTTTAAATGGAGAGTTTTGCAGGTCTTTAATTCAAGAAGTCTTCTATGACTTCTATAAAATGAGGGCACTAAGTTCTCTATACAAAAAAAAAAAAAAAAAAATTGTCTGTGGAAGAAGATCAACCCGTCTTCAATAGAAAAATATTATATTGTATTACAGACAATTTTTGAATCGAAAAAATCGCCACTGTTTAGAAGAGAACGGCTATAATATCTATTATTATTATAAATGCGGACTCATTACTCCTTTATAAGAAGACCATTAAGTCTTCTATACAACAAAAACTAACTGTCTGCTACAGAACGAGAGCAATCGTTTCCCTGAAGAAGGCAAGAAGACTACCAACTGGTTGTCTATGGAAGAAGACCCCAACGGGTCTTATGTAGAAGTCCAACATTTGGTCCACTTTGGGAGAAGGACAACATCTTGTCGTCTATAGAGTCTGGTCTTCTTTAGAAGGCTATCATCTAGTCTTCGTTAGAAGAGAACCAGCTGATATTCTATGGAAAGAAAAACACCATCTATGGACGAAGACGACCATTTGGTCTTTTGTGGAAGAAGACCAGCATATGGACTTCTATGGAAGCAGGCCACCATCTGGTCTTCTCAGGAAGTACACCACCATCTGGTCTTCTCTGGAAGAAGGCCACCTGGACTGGTCTTCTATGGAAGAAGATCACCTGGACTGGTCTTGTATGGAAGAAGACCACCTGGACTGGTCTTCTATGGAAGAAAACCACCTGAACTGGCCTTCTATGAAAGAAGACCATCCATAGATCTGGTCTTCTATGGAAGAAGACCATCCATAGATCTGGTCTTCTATGGAAGAAGACCATCCATAGATCTGGTCTTCTATGGAAGAAGACCACCATCTGGGCTTCTGTAGAAAAAGACCATTTGGTCTTCCATAGAAAAGGACCGTTTGGTCTTCTATAAAGGAGGTCTTCTATCGAAGAAGACCACCATCTGGTAGCCTATGGGAGAATATCACTTGGTCTTCAAAGGAAGAAGACCACTTGGTCTTCAAAGGAAGAAGACCAGTTGGCATTCAATGGAAGAAGACCAGTTGGCCTTCAATGGAAGAAGACCGGTTGGTCTTCAATGGAAGAAGACCACTTGGTCTTCTATAGAAGAAGCCCACCTGGTCTTCTATAGAAGAAGACCACTTGGATTTCTATAGAAGAAGCTTGACATTTTGTGGAAGAAGACCACTTTCTCGCCTATAGAAGAAGCCCACCTGGACTTCTGTAGGAGAGACCTGACATTTTGTAGAAGAAGCCCACCTGATCTGCTATAGAAGAAACGCACTTAGCCTCCTATAGACGAAAACCTCCAGGTTTCTTATAAAAGAAGACCACCTGGCCTTCCACAAAAGAGAACCTCCAAATCTCTCTCTCTCTCTCTTTCTCTCTCTCTTAAAAGATGGCCAGGAAAGTAGACGATCACCTAGTCTTCCTCATAATTGATCAACTTGTTTTCTGTAGACAACGACATTCGGAGAAGAAAACTATTTCACCGTCGCCATCAGAAAAAGTTACTTGATTTGCGGATGTTCTTTGGATTTTTTTTTTGGGTTCGGAATTGGACTTTGGCAAAAGAGAACTTGACATTCGGAGAAGAAACTATTTCACCTTCGCCATCAGAAAAAAATCACTTGACTAGCCGAAAAAAAATCACTTGAGTAGCCGACGTTCTATGGAAATTATTTTTTTAGGTTCGGAATTGGACTTTGACAAAGGAGAATTTGATGTTCCTCTAGAATTCCAAAAATAAAAAAATAGAAAAGAAAAAGCCATGAGATCCTAAGAGTCTTAGGGCTCATCGTGGATTTTCATAGGTTTTCGTGATTTTCATTGGAGAAGTTCTTTGGACTTCAATGTAAAATGTCATTTTTTCTCAATTTTTATTTAAGAAAATGTTTCGACATTCCTTTTAGATAAACCGCAGAACTTGAAAAAGGAAAAGTTTACAGTTTTTATGAAAGGAAACCTTTTGTTCTTTTTGACTTTCTAAGTAAAAAAAAAATCCTTTTAGTGTTCTATAGCCATTGTCCTTCAAGTTTTGATGTTCTACAAGATAACATTTTTGATTTTCTCTATAAAAATATCTTCCACTAATAATCCTCTTCTCAATGAGAAACCCTTGATATATTTCAATTTTATTAAGCCTTCTGGTCTAGCTTTTGAACTTAACTCCGATTATCTCAAGGAAACAAATTTCTTATTTCTCAAAAAAAGTTCTGATCTTCCATGGCAGAAGAAGACCTATGTGCGTCCCAAGCGTCCCTTGTTTTCCGCCCCTAACAAAACGGCCCAATTATTCTGATTGCCATGTAAAAATGAAGTGTTTCTGTGTGTGTGTGTGATGTTTTTTAATTATTATGACATAATTATATGAAATGGGATCCTGGAAGGCATATCACTGTTTGTTTTTTCAAAAATATTGCTGGCTGTTATGGGGCCGAACAAATTGTTTGAATATCGTTTATACATTTTGTTACGCCTAAAAGTATGCAAACGTTATCATATGTTGTTGCTGTTGTGCTGTTGATCGCCTCTTGTCTAGCTGTTTATACACTTATGGCTATTATAACATATAATTAAATTTTTCCATTAACATTTAACTGGAAACAAAAAATACAAACTGAAATACAAAAACAAAGTCAACTTCAATGGCTGGGCAAAGAAAACAACGCACACACACAGAGAGATACACATACATATGCGTCTTGTGTGCACAAAGGAAATGTTGTTAAAGTACACAACATATTGAGCAGTTCTGGAGAGCCACACACACGCACATCCTCATTGTTATTATTGTTATTGTAGGAAATCTGGTTCTGGCTCTGCTTTGCTCGCTTTCTCTCTGCCGTTTTGCTTTTTGGTGTCGGTAAAGACCATATTGTCAACACTTAATAGCACTTGTGGTTTAACACAAAAATCACTTTGTTTTAATATTAAAAAATATATAACCGTATACAAGAAGTTAAATTACATCAACACACTCTCAGACACACACACATACATGTGTTGGTACACACACACACACAACTGCCAGAGGCTGGCTGTTGGCAGCTGGAAATCTGGCTATGTGAAAATGCCAAATGATTATGATGACAATAATGGTATATGGTTGCGTATAAGTGATTGCAATATAACCCATAAAACCGCAAGCCCAAAAGTATGCAGCACTTTTGGCTTTAAGGGCGCCCCGGAAGTTGTGGTAGCCACATTTATGCCATGTCAGATTAAATCTACACGATTAAAGGCAACAAAACTTTTAAGCAACCTACCAAAAGGAAGTTACTCTTTAAATTTGTCTTCCTTGCAAGGCTTTTAATCTGGCCGCCCTTCCCTTATCGAGTATATTAAATTTTTCCTGGGAATTCCTCAAGTGCTTTTTTTATCTCACGGTAAGAAAAAAGGTGCCTTTAACTACGTGTTTCAGTTTTAAGTATTCAAGTGTTATTTTTAACGCAAACTTAAGCATGGCCTTTGAACTTGATCCCCTAAGATATGCTTCACTTTGGTATTTTTTTTCTCTATGAAGGGGAGGTAACTTAAAGTATGCCGTTGTTGTTTTTATTATTTTTTTCTTGTCATGTCTTTTTATTTCTTTTGGTGTAATACCTCAATGAAGTTGTTATTGTTTTGTTGCCAAAAGTTCACGGAGCCTCGGCCCTAACCCTCAAATGACCTTTAGCCGTGATGGTTGACAGTTATCCCAAAAGAAAAATAAAAAAAGAACACAATCCCAGGCGTGAGGGGCTGGCGTACATCAAAGCACAAGCAAAACAAAATTCATCAGGTCATCAAAATGTATGAATCTGTTTCTGTCAAATAATGAATATTTCCAGTGGGAGGCAAAATTCCGAAATATATGACAAGCTGTGTTGAAATGTCGTTTGTTGTGAGAGATTTACATTTGAAATTATTTGGAAAGATTATTTTTTTATTGTTGTTTTTGAAGTTCTGTTAGGATTTTTTTTATTTTCAGAATTTAAAGAGATGAGGGTCATGAGGGTATGACATGGAAAACCTGTAGGCCTGCTACGATAAGTTGGGTAAAAAGAACTCCAATGGCGGAAAAAAAGAGCAAATGATCCCAGTGGCCATATACGATAGAGTAGATGTTCTCAGTGGTCATCTACGATAGAGTAGATGACCCCAGAGACCATCTAAGGTAGGGTAGATGACCACAGGGAAAGATAGGTAAATTCTGTAGGTCTGCTACGATAAGTTGGGTAAAAAGAGCTTCAGTGGCGGAAACAACAGCAGATGATTCCAGTGGTCGTCTACGATATAGAAGATGTCCCTTGTGGCCATCTTCGATAGAGTTGATGACCCCAGGGACCATCAACGATAGAGTAGATGACCACAGTGGTCATCTACGATAGAGTAGATGTTCTCAGTGGTCATCTACGATAGAGTAGATGTACCCAGTGGCCATCTACCGCAGAGTAGATGTCCCCAGTGACCATCTACGTTAAAGTAGATGTACTCAGTGGCCATCTACGATACAGTAGATGTATCCAGTGGCCATCTACGAACAGTAGATGTACCCAGTGACCATCTACGATAGAGCAGATGTCCCCAGTGGTCATCTATGATGAAGTAGGTGTCCCCAGTGGCCATCTACGATACTGTAGATGTACCCAGTGGCCATCTACGACAGAGTAGATGACCTCAATGGCCATCTACTATAGAGTAGATGGTCCCTGGTGACCATCTACGAAAGAGTAAATGTCCCTAGTGGCCATCTACGATAAAGTAGATGTCTCGAGTGTCCATCTACGTTAAAGTAGATGTACCCAGTGGCCATCTACGATACAGTAGATGTACCCAGTGACCATCTACGTTAATGTAGATATCTTTAGAGGCCATCTACGATAGAGTAGATGATCTCAATGGCCATCTACTATAGAGAAATTGACCCCAGTGGCCATCTACGATAGAGTAGGTGTCCTTAGTTGCCATCTACGATGGAGTAGATGTCCCTAGTGGTCATATACGACAGAGTAGATGACCTCAATGGCAATCTACGATGGAGTAGATGACCTTTCGTGGTAGATTACATGACCGAATTGGCCACCTACGATCGAGTAGATAACATCAGTGACGTAGACTAGATATTCCCAGTCGTCATCTACCCTACAGTAAATTATCCCAGTGACCATCCACGCCAAAGTAGATGTCCCTGGTCATCTATTCTAATACAGATGATTTCAGTGGCCATCACCTGTGGCTACACCTGACCTCCTTCCCCCCTCTGCCATTTTTCTGTTTTGTTTTTAAAACAATCAAATTTTTTTTTTGAGTACTTTTGTCAAAATGAAATAAACAAAAGTTTTTGTTGATTCAATTTGGATTTTGATGAGATATTAAATTTATTCTTGTTAAAAACAAAAACAACAACAGCAACAACAACATTGACAACATTATGGCGTTAGCAAATTTTGTGGTTATTACAAAAATTCCGCACATAAATTATATTACTGTCCATATTAATAAACATTTATTAGCATATCTGGGATGCGCGTCCACATCCGAAGGTGGAACAGGTCGGGGTGGTTGGATAATGAAATTGGTATTGTCATCAAGCTGACAACAAATGCTGGACCAATGCTTGTTAGCATATTTGGCAGCGTTTCAACGCAACTTGATTTGTTTCGTTACAAATTGTAAATAGATTTTATGGAGCCTCCCCCCAACCTCTCCTTGCCTCTTTAAAATGACATTTTCACATCACACTGTTATTGTTGGCAACAAATTATGTGATTTCCTAGGAAAGCAGAAACCTGTCATTTGACACCAAAAAAAAGGGACCAGCACAGTTTTTTAGCGTGACACAACAAAAACAAACAGCACTGTAATACCCTTAAAATATGCAACACATTTTTCATACTTTGTAACAAACTTCAGAGAAAAATAATGTAATCGCATCATCTAACAAACAAAAATGTCAAAGTTATTAGAGTTGTGGGTGTGCGTGAGGCGGAGAGAAAGAGAGAGAGAGAGGGAATGATGTTGGCTGGTCTGAGCACTGGGCTGATAGTGTTCTTGCCATCTGCCCCAGAGCGGCGAGTGATGAGTTCTCTGAACAAAAATATTTTTTTTTTTTTTCCACAACATACTTATTATAAATTATAATTCATATTTTTCCTGTTGTTGCTGTTGCTGTTGCCGCTTATTCACACAAAATAACTTTGTTGTTGTTTATACAACACAATGCAAAACAACATAATTTTTCATTTGCAAAGTTGTTTACTTTGTTGTTGTTCTTTGGGGCGGAATGTTGTTGATGCACAGAAAGAGAGATGCAGATTTAAAGCCTCAGCAGTGTGGCAATGTTGATATGAAGATTTGTTTTTTTTTTCCTTTTTGCTGTCGCATTTGACTCATATATATATGGCGGCAGGAAAAAGTTCTCCGCACATCTATTTACTGACTGAGTCCTGCATTAAGGTAAACAGAAAATTACTATATTTGTGTTGTTGTTGCTGTTGTTCGTTTGTTTTTCCATTGAAATAAACAGTAAAAATGTAAAATTCATATGCAACCGCCTCAACATTGTTTCGTATTTCCATATTTTTTCCCAGTTTTGAATTATTATAATGTTGTTGCTTGGCATTCCAGAGCAGAGGAAAACAAGTTGCTTTTTTGGCATATGAAATTACTTTTTGTCATTTGTTCATCATCATCAACAAATAGTTGGGGGAGTAAACTCCAAACTTTGCGAACATCATCAGCAAAAGGAGTTTTTCACGAAAGAAGTTCGTTTTTGTTTGTTAAAAATGTACACAAATTGCAAACTGGAGGAGTTTCAGTTACACATTGCCGCGGGAGGTTGATTTTTGCGAAAAAAATTACAGTTATGGAAAATATTTAATTTCAATATCATTAAAAAATCCTGGAACAAATAGGGCGGTGCGTGTTGCTTTCCGGAACGAAGGACATATCGTTGGAATTAATTTTAAAAAATATATACTTTAGTAATGTCCCCAAATCGGAAATGTAGCCTTGTTTTCCATAGGAAAAATTAAAACAGTTGTCAGGGGTTTTCTACTTCGTTCTAGATGACTCAGTAGTCATCAACTTTGGCGTAGATTATGTCAGGGGTAATGTAGTCTAGTGTAGATGCCATCAGGAGTCATCTACTTTAGAGTAGATAACGTTGGGGGTCATCTCCTCCAGAGTAGATGACCTGAGATGACCCCTAATGCCATCTTTTCAGGAGTATATGACCCTTCAGGTCACCAGGGGTTATCTACTCCAGTGTAGATGTCACCAGGGGCCATTTAGATGTATATTAGGACCTGAGGGTCTATCTTTCCCAGTTTACAGGGTTGCCCATATTCGACGAACCCATCTGGCAACGCCATAACTTTTGACAGAGATGTCACATCGCTTAATGACATACCGCGTTTGAAGCATCAGTCCAAGTAGATTTTTACCATGAACCAATACACGACACGCGAGCGCTCTGAAATAGTTGAAATTTACATTCAACAGAAGATGTCAATTGTGAAAAAAAAATGTGAGAAGTGCGCCTTCTAAGAACACCATTAAGCGTTTATACGAAAAACTTTCGACTGGTAAGGCTCTTTCTAATCCGAAGAGGCCATATAAAAGTCGACCAAGGCGATCGGCCAAGAATATCGCTGCCGTACGAGCCAGTGTTGAGAGGTCCCCAAGAAAAAAAAAAAAAAAAAAATCAATTGACACAAAGAATGTTGCCTGCGGACAAGCCTCGTCGATTGGAATGGGCCCAAGGAGCCCAAAGGTCCGTCGAATATGGGCAACCCTGTAGATGAACTGAGGAGTCACCCACCCCACTTTAGATGGCCTGGGGGGTCATCACCTCCAGTGTAGATGACCTGGTGGTTAATCGCCAAGGGTTATCTACTCCTGTGTATATGACGCCAGGGGTTCTCTACTCCTGTGTGGATGACGCTAGGGGTCATCTACTTCGATGTAGATGACATCAGAGGTCTTCTACTCCAGAGTAGATAATGTCAGTGGTCATCTACTCCTGAGAAGATGACATTAGAGGTCATCTGCTACAGAGCGGATGACGACAGAGGTCATCTACTCCAGAGAAGATGTCGCCAGAGATCATCTACTCCAGAGAATATGTCACCAGGGGTTATCTACTCCAGTGTAGATTTCGCCAGGGCATCTACTCCGGTGTAGATGTCGCCAACGGTCATCTACTCTAGTGTAGATGTTGCCAACGGTCATTTACTCCAGTGTAGATGTTGTCAACGGTCATTTACTCTAGTTTAGATGTCGCCAGAGGTCATCTACTCCAGTGTAGTTGTCGCCAGAGGTCAACTACTCCAGTGTAGTTGACGCCAGGGGTCATCTCCCCAGTGTAGATGACGCCAGGTGTCATCTACTCCTGTCTATATGTCCTTAGGGGTCATCTACTCCAGTGCGGATGTCCTGAGGGGTCGTCTACTCCAGGGTAGATGACCTGAGGGATCATCTACTCTAATGTAGATAGCCTTAGGGGTCATCTACTCTAATGTAGATAGCCTTATGGGTCATCTAATCCAGTATGATGTCGCCAGGGGCCAGGGTCAGTATAGTTGACCTGAGGGGTTATATACTCCAGTAAAGATAACCTGAGGGGTCACTACACAAGTGTAGATGTTGTCAGAGATCATCTACTCCAGTGTAAAGGTCGCCAGGGGTCATCTACTCCAGTATACATTAAGGCCCATGTACTCCTGAGTGGATCACTTCAGGGTTCTCTGCTCCATGACCTGATGATGACATGCACGATTACCTCAGATGATATCTACCCTAGTGTAGAAGACCTCAGATCCTATTAACTCTATTGTAGACGATGTTTTTGACCTCACATTTCATTTACTTTATTGTAGATGATTTCAGATGGCATATACTCTAATATAGATGTCTTTTCATTTCGTATACTTGACTATAGACGACCTCAAATTTCATCTACTTCTCTGTTGGTGACCTCAGGTTTACTCTCCTCAATCGTAAATGACCTTTCCTCTGCTCTATTTTAACCACAACCTCAAATTAGGCAAACATCTAACCGCATTTTTTCACCTTTAAATTTTAAAAAAGATTTCTTATTCCACCATTAACCTCCCTCCCCACCCCCTATAAATTGTTCATTAAATCCCCCAACACAATTCGTTTCTCAAATTAATAATTAGGATATCTCGTCTAATTGAAAAAGGATAAAGTTCTAACACTTTTTGTTTAAATATTCACTCAGGTTGGGTAATCCATGGCTTACATTTTTAATGACATTCATCCCAAAAAAAAAACCTTTTTTAACACCCCCCACCTCTCAGAATTCGAAAAGTAACAGAAAATAAATGTTACATATATTTCAAAACCAAAACTTTTTTGTTCAGAAACCAGAAACCTTTAATTTTTAATCTTTTTTTCCTTTCAGTTTTTTGGGAAATTGTTATTCTATTCCTCAGCTCACCCGGGGGATATACCAACAAAAAAAAGCGGAAGAAACATGGCATGGAAACAAGAAAAAAAGAAACGTTCTAGCCGGTACATAAAAAATTAACATTTGACATTAAAGCTTAACGGCAAATATAACGAAAGTCGGAAAGTCGTGAAAAACAACAACGACAACTTTTCGCCCCCCAAAAGTATATAACAAAGTCAATGGTTAATTGCGCCAAAAAGTATGTTAACATTGGTCATAGTCATTTATTATAAGGCATGGCACACACACACACACAGCTAGCTCATTCACCTCAGAGTACAGAAACGAAAAACACGTATGGGATTCGGATAGGGTGTGTAAGAGTGTGTGTTTGGTGGAGACCATATGGACACTAAACATGATATAAATATTTAAAATACGAGGTAGGTATGTTTAAGTTGGTAGCTCATTATATAATTTCAAATTTTACACAACATAGGGAAATTTGTATTTTTCTCGGTGTGTGGGGAAATTTCCCCTAAATTTCCAGATTCTTTGCCTGGCAATCAACCTCATTGAAGAGGGCGACAAAAAAACTTCTACCATTGGCCAAAAAAAAGAGAAACAAGTACTTTTTGGTTGAGGTCATAGTATCAACACATGCAATATTGTGTATGTGTGTATATGTGTATGTGAACACACACACACACGTGTATACGTTTTTTCTCCAACTACGACCTCTAAACGGAGCAAAATCCAACAAAACTCGACAAAAAGGTGAATATTGAATAGTTTATAGCTGTGACCATGTGTTTGTTATTTGGGTAAGACCGCAAAAGTTACTGTTTTGTGACAACAATAACAACAACTAAAAACCCAATAATGTTATTTGTTGTTATTGTTTTTGTTGTAGGTCTAATATAAGTTTCGTTTTTTTTCCTCAAATTTACTTGATGACACTAACTTTTCACTATGAGGATTTTTGTGTGGCATTTTGCAAAGTTTTTTTCGTTTTAGTGTGGAAATGTGTTGTTGTTGTTGGTGGTGTTTTTGTTTTGCTGTTGTCGGTCAGGTGGAAAATTTATGTGAATGAGGTCAAATGTGATGACCATTAAATTTATGGTCTTTGCATATTCGAAGTGACATTGCGAAGCGTAAGGCATGTCCAGGGCTAATGTTGGCTTGAAGATTGGTGGATTAGGGAAAATGTCTTCTTTTGTATAATTTTAAAGGAAGAGGATATTATATTAAAGAGATAATTGAGAGAAAAGATATGCGGGATGTTGGACAAAAAATTTTAAAGTTTCGACGAAGTAACCAGGATATTAGCAGAATATACCCACGACATCTCAATGAAATATTGAGATTTTTTTTAGGGATATTTTGAAAAAAAAAAAAAAAAACTTAGAATATTTGGAAAAATATAAATAGGGCTATGACCTCATATTTAGAGGACAATTGAGAGAAAATATATTTGGGATGTTTAATAAAAATTTTTAAAATTTAGAAGAAGTAACTAGGGTATTAGCAAAAAATACCCACGACGTCTTAATGAAATATTGAGATTTTCTAAGGGATATTTTGAAAAAAAAAAAAAAAAAAAAAAAAAAAAAACAGAATATTTGGAAAAATATAAATAGGGTGTTATTTACAGAAGATCCACGACATCTGACAAATGTTGTTGTTTATTTACGATATTGGCATAAATATTAGATTTTCTTTTTTTTAATTTTAAGAAACTTATAAATGTTCTGACATTTACTATTTTTTCATTCATGGAAATTACAATTTTTTTTTTGGCATTTTATCAAAAATTTTTGCAATACAGGGTGAGATGAAAAACCTGCAACCAAATTCAGACTGCTGTCATTTCCAAGCCACTAGTCCGACAGCTATTAAAATTATTCCAGTGACAGCTCATTATATTGTTTACAAGCGTGCAAAAGCATTTAGGTGAGAATTTCCTGGAAAAAAGTTATTCGTAATGGAATTCAAGCGTGATAGTGTGATTTCTTTATATTTGGCTAGAAGACCACAAGTGGCTATCGTTAGAGCTCGCCAGCATTTAAATGTGTCTCGTACCATCGCTCGTTGCCGTGACACGGGAAGCGTAGCCCGACGTCAAGGAAGTGGACGGAAGAAAACAGCAACATCAGCAGAAATGGGTCGAAAAGTAAAGAAGCGACTTGATCGAAACCCGCGTCGCTGTGGCCGAAAAATGGCTCGTGAGCTGAACATATCGCAATATTCCATTCGGCAAATATTGAAAAATGAGCTCGGGGTAAAGCCATTTCAATTCCAAAAAGTGCAAGAACTTACACCGCAACAGATAGAAAATAGACTCAAAAGAGCTATGGTACGAATGGGTTTCTCCGATGAGAAAAACATTCGTTGTCATCCAGTTTGTAAACAAACAATATAATCGGCTTTACTTGCCAAAGAGGTCAGCTGAAAATGTGCACCTTCGGTTGGCCACCAGAACTCAAGCGCCGGTCATGGTGATGGTGTGGGCCGCCATAAAAGCCGATAGTCGTTCTCCGCTCGTATTAATCGACCATGGCATAAGAATAAATGACGAATATTATCGCGAAAATATTCTGGAGGGTGTATTAAAGCCCTTAAAGAGGTCAGCTGAAAATTTACACCTTCCGTTGGCCACCAGAACTCAAGCGCCTGCCATGGTGATGGTGTGGACCGACCATAACAGCCGATGGTTCCTTTCCGCCCGAATATTATCGCGAAAATATTCTGGAGGATGTATTAAAGCCTTGGGCTTGCCAACATTTCGGCCGCAGACCTTGCACATTTCAACAGGACTCAGCACCATCGCTCTCAGCACGCGCCACCCAAGAATAGTTACAAAATGAGTTTCCTAGCTTCATTTCCAGCGCACAATGGTCACCAAATCTCCGAATACCAGTCCGTTGGACTATTGCGTCTGGAGTTTTTTTGAAAGCAAGGTTGGCACCAAAAAAATAACAAAGTGTCGATTACCTCAAGCAAGCGCTTCGCCGGAAATGGGCCAAATACCTACAGAACAACATTCAGGCAGCGTATGACGGTTTAATTGGCCATTTGAAGGCCATAATTCGTGGCAAAGGTAACAAATTCCAACAAATCTAAACTTATTCTGAAATTTGAATGTCGGAATTTTTGCTTTCATTCAATAAAATTAAAAAAAAAATGTAAAAACTATGGCGTTTGACGTTGTTGCCGTTTTTTATCTCACCCAGTGTATCAGCCGACCCCTTTTGGGACCTCCCACACTGCCGGTCAAAATATTTGAATAATTATTACTCTCATAAAATGCAAAATATGCAAGCGATTACTTTTATGGTCGATACATCACAGTATATCTACTAGCCCAAGATCCACTGTATGTATTGGATATATCAGCTCACTCCTTCTGGTACCTCCCCCATAGCGGATGAAAATTTTAGAATTATTATACCACTCATAAAAAACGAAAAAACCATCCGATTATCTTAAAATTTTACAAACACCAAGATTTATACTAGCTTAGCATTTGCAGTAAAGATGGGATATATCGGCCCACTCCTTCGGGTACCTCCCCCATAGCGGGTCAAATTTTGTGAATTATTATACAACTCATAAAGGGCGAAATAAACATTTAATTCTCTGCATATTTCATTCAAATATCGATATTTCAAACATGTATCCTCAGGCACCGAAATGCCTTTCGAGTCCGTTTTTAGAGGGTGGCGGAGGTGAACCCCCCCTGGCTACGTTGGTGTCCCTAAAAATTTTGCCTCACACACCAAGATTTATACTAGCATTATATCTGTAGCGTTTCAAATTTATATTTATTATACCACTCATAAAAGGCAAAATAAACATTTAATTCTCTGTATATTTCAATCAAATATCAATATTTCAAACATCAGGCACCGAGATACCTTTCGGGCCCGTTTTAGAAGGTGGCGTGGGTCATAGAGTCAAAAACTGAGAAATTCTAGCAAAATAACCCAAAATATATATAAAAATTTATCATTTCGGAGGTGAACCCCTCTTTGGTTACGTTGGTGTCCCTACGAATTTTGCCTCAGCATGTTGATGGAACAAAAATTTTCTGCTTCATAGACATCTTCATCAGACATATTTATCGGGAACATATAATCGGGGATTCAATGTGGGTATAAGATCGTTGATAGCTCGATAAGTTATGTTTGGAAGTTATAGGTTTTCAGAAAACCTTCCTTCATTCCTCATTGAGTTTTTTCCTTAAATTCCAATTTTTGGTTATTTTTACATTTTTGTAGGATTTTGGACATATTTCGGAAGGATAATTTTCAAATTTGAACAAGACAATTAAATTAACAACTGTTGCAAACGAATTATCAAGAATATCGAACAATTCCTCGTCGCCTTTCACCCATTCCACCATTCCTCTGGACAAAGTCAATTCAGTTTTTGGTATTTTTTTGGTTTTGGACATTTTTTTTTAAAGAATATTTTCAAATTTAAATAAGACGTTAAAATCAACAGCTGCCCTTTTTTATCAAAAGAACCAGCAAGAATATCAAACATTTCCTCATTTCCAAATATTGCACTTCACCCATGCCACCATTCCCCTGAATAAAATGAGTGCAACACCAGCATAACAGCTTGTCTGATTAAGACCCGCATCATTGCTACAGTTTTGAATGACCAACTAGATGTCATATGCATGACTGACTATTTGGGGTGTATCGGACATATTTTTCACAGGCATAACACAGAACAATTGCTGTGTTTTAGCATATTTTCCCTACAAAAACAAAGAAAATGCACAAGAACAAAGAGATATGGAAAAAGACTTTTTTCTTTTGAAAGAAAAAAATGCCTGGCAAAAGGTCACAAATGTTTATGTCTGTTAGGAGCCGATGCCACACAACAAACAATGGTTGCACCTTGTTCCACAAGACAAGCTCATGCAAGTACACCCAACACGTGTCGCTTGTGGTGGTGGTGCAACAAGAATGGTTGGTTCTCCGGGTTACACTGTTACGCTACACTGGCAACCTGATCGAAATAATTGTGGTGGAAATGCAAAAAAAAAGAAAACAAAAACAAGAAATATGTGAACTAAATACAACAACGGCGGATGTGGCCAAAAGGTTAATGATATGTAAAAGAAGGAAAAAAGGAGACATAAATGCTAATAGGAGAAGACCCTCAAAGAGGGGTGGAATAGTGAATAAAAAGGCGGTTCAATAACAAAAAAAAAAAAAAAGAGATTGAAAAAAGAAGCCAACCTTTCAATAAACAAACGCCTGCAGTATTCAATATTTATGAAAATGCCGAGAAAAGGAAATTAAAAATGTTTTCGTATTTTTCCCTCGCAGCACCTGTTGTTTGTTTGTTTGTTGTTGACTCGACAAGGTTGTACGACCACCGACAACATTTCCTCTCTTGTGGAACTGGTGGCCAGTTTGATATTATATTTAACTCTGATTTCAATACAAGTGGAAGATTGGATTGGGGGAGAGAGGAGAGAGAGAGAAACCTCCTCAAAAAGGAGAACGGAAATTTACATCCCAATTTCCTTTGACAACCTTATTGGGTTACCCAAAAAAGCTCACCATTTTTTCCTCTCTCTCTCTCTTCATTTCTTTATTTTTTTTTCTTTGTGCCAGTGGTCGGTTTTGTTGGCTCTCTTTGCTTTTTGGCAAGTTTTTTAATAAAACTCATTTTTTATGGTGTTTACGTGGTGCTACCACCTTCATGTTCCCAAAAAAAAAAGTACTCATCTCAAACTTTGTGCTGGGTAGCGTCGTTGGTGGTGATGGTGGTGGTAAGTCATGATAACCTCAAATAAATCGCAAAGTTAACATAACTTTTGTAAAGAAGTTTATATACACTTTTTTTTGCAATAAAAAAAAGAAACCCAAAAAAAAACCTTTTTCTAAGATCCACAAAACGCCGTGGGTTCGTCTGTTTGTAAGTTGTGTTTTCCTTGTTTGGCTGGAAGCATATTTAAATTTTCGCAATGAAGAAACTTTGGAAAACTAAAGTTTCGTTTTGTTCCGCAATTTTATTTTCTGACCTTCACACAATGTGACAAAACAGAATTTTGGCAATTTGTCAAAACGATTGAAAAAGGAAAGGAAATTTAGGAGAAATAAAAAAAGAAAAAAAAAATACTTTTTAATATTAAATGTGTGTGGTCATAAGTAGTCGAAGTTTTCTGAGATGTTTTCTAATTTTTGCAGGGAAAAGTTCTTCTTTTGTGATTGACTACAATTTTTGATGTTTGAGAGGTTGTTTGAATTTAAAATTTAATTTTATATAAAAACCTGTTTGTTTTTGCGGTAGTGTATTAAATTCGTGGTCCATCAACTTACCTAAAAAGAGAAAAATAAAAGTAATATTATATATATATTTATGTTTAATTATAAATTTTAAAAAAATTGTGAAAAATGTATATTACTCTTAGAAGAGGCGGACAGCAGAGTTATCCTGAACCTTTGGAGGTATTTATTTGAGAGCCTTCGAACCATCATTCATTGATTATATGGTGTTTTTTTTTTGGAAAGATTTCTGACAAAATATGGAATTTTCAAAGGTCCCTCAGGTCAATAATTCCTCAAACCAATTTTCTTCGATTTTCAGGAGTAATTCTCCAAAAGCCTATAACCATAAATCATATGAGGATATTTTTCCCGAGGGTTTTGAGAACAATTAGGAATTTCCAATAACTGGGCCCTCAGTCCACTAACATTAAATCTATTAAAGATAATTTTTCCAACCATCAGACTAATACAGGAGAACATTTATAGCGAACTTTTAAAAGTAATATTTAAAAGACTTCTGCCAATCAAGCGTTGGTATTTTGGATTATTTTTTCAAGGTTCCTCAAACTAATTTTTTTCTGATAGTCTCGGACCCATAATAATGTATGTATGAATGATAGTATTTTTCCAAGGGGTTTTAGAAAAAGCGTGGCATTTTGAAGCATAGTTTTCAAAGGCCTTCAGACCAATAATCTTGAATCTGTTTAAAATTCATTTTTCAAACCAACAAAAAAATACTAGTGAATTCATTTAGTGGATACTTCTGACCAAAAATCGTAGGATTATTTGGATTATTTTTTCAAGGTCCCTCAAATTACATAATTTTTGTTCACATTTTTTAAGATAAGATTTCAAGGAAGTTCGGACCCACTAACACGTTTCTTAAAAGTTTTTTTTAAGGTCTTTCAGGCCAAGTATCGTCATTTTCTAAATTTCAAAATATTTTTTACTTTTTAAAAAATATTTTTGAAGAACTTTATAAAGGGTGAGATCAAAAAACAGCAAAAAAATCAAACGCCATAATTTTTACATTTTTTTTAAATTCTGAAAGCAAAATATATCGGAAATAGCATCAAATTTTAGAATAAGTTTAGATTTGTTCGAATTGTTCAACCATTGCACAAAACGGCCAATAAAACCGTCACATGCTGCCCGAATATTGCTCTGTGATAAAGGGTGAGATCAAAAAACAGCAAAAAAATCAAACGCCATAATTTTTACATTTTTTTTAAATTCTGAAAGCAAAATATATCGGAAATAGCATCAAATTTTAGAATAAGTTTAGATTTGTTCGAATTGTCCAACCATTGCACAAAACGGCCAATAAAACCGTCACATGCTGCCCGAATATAGCTCTGTGATATTTTGGCCCATTCCCGGCAAAGCTCTTGCTTGAGGTGATCGACACTTTGGTATTGTTTAGTGCCAAACTTGTTTTCCAGAATACTCCAGACATAATAGACCAAATGATTGGTATCCGGAGATTTTGGTAGCCATTGTGCGCCATTAAAATGAAGCGTGGAACCTAATTTTGTAGCTATTCTTGGTCGGGCCATGCTGAGTGCGATGATGGAATGTCCTGTTGGAATATCCAAGGTCTGCAGCGAAAATTTCTGCGTGACCAAGGCTTTAGTACACCCTCCAGAATATTTCCGCGATAATAACCGGAAATTATTCTGACCACTTAATACGATCGATTAATACGAGCAGAGAGCGACCATCGGCTGTTATGGTGGCCCACACTATCACCATGGCCGACGCTGAAGTTCTGGTGGCCAACCGAAGGCGCTGATTTTCAGCTGACCTCTTTGGCAAGTAAACACGGACATTTTGTTTGTTTACAAACTGCTGAACAACGAATGTTTTCTCATCGGAGAAATGCATATTCGGCAGTTCACCACTTTCGGCCAGGCAAAGCAACTCTTTAGCTCTTTTGAGTCTATTTTCTTTCTGTTGCGGTGTAATTTCTAGCTCTTTTTGGAATTTTAATGGCTTTACCCCGACCTAATTTGTCAATATTTGTCGAATGAAATATTGCGATATGTTCAGCCCACGAGCCATTTTTCGGCCACTGCGACGCGGGATTCGATCAAGTCGCTTCTTTACTTTTCGAACCATTTCTGCTGATGATGTTGCTGTTTTTCTTCCGTCCATATCCTTGTCGACGGGCTACGCTACCAGTATCACGGTAATGAGCGATGGTGCGAGACACAAAGATTTATTCACATTGAAATTCTGCAGGGCTCCAACTATAGCCACTTGTGCTGGTTTCAGTTTTTTCATCTCACCCTGCAATGATATTCGCTATTTTGATGAATTTAGCGACCTTTTTTTACCGGAATTATTTAAAATTTCATATTTAAAGTTCGTAATGACAAACCACGTCTTCGTATAGCCCCATATAATGAGTTTGCTTTGAGGAGATTTTTCGACGGATTTTTCTTTTTTTTTTGGAAAATTATTATTATTGTTGTTTATTTTTATAAAAACAACAATAAAGGGATTAACCCTGACCATTTTGCAACAACAAATTTTCAAGTCTCTTCAAAATGGTGGTGAGGATTAAGAGATCGGCCCGTCCGAACTTAGCTGTTTTTTACATGTTTTATATTAATGGCAGGTCACATAGACCCGTTGAATTCTGTATTTTTAAGATTTTTACAGAATTTTTAATGAATTTTACTTTTTGAAAATTACCAAATTCGTTCCAAATGGTGTAGGGTATTCAAAATTCGGCCCGGCTTTTTAAACAGTTTGATGCTATAATTGTGCATTTTTAAAGATATTTTTTAAAAATTTAGTATTTTTTTGGGTACTCAATATTTTCGAAATCAATTTTCACTTTTCCTTTTTTTCAAAATTTTTCTCACAAACTCATTATAATTCAATTATTATGGAAAAGCTTTTTTCAACAATTTCTAAAAGAAAACACTTTCCCATTTCCAACAAAGAAATTGGAATTATTCCCATTACTTATTCAAACCACAAATTGTCAACAACATCACCGCCATTGTTTATGCTAATCCCAACAATAACAACAAACAAAGAAAAAAACAGATTGTCATTAACAGTTAAATGTCATTAATCTTCAATTGTTTGCAAAATTCTATTGCAAAATGACAACAACAAAAAAAACAATATTTCCTAAGACGACTATTAGCTGGAAATGAATGGCTGAATGAGCGAAATGAATGAAAATACGCTTTACAAAATTTGGGAATTTCTTGGGAATTACAATACGCTTGCCACCATCAGCCCTAGATATGGCTGGAGATAACGCCGCCCTGAATGTGTGTGCTGCAGATTTTGTGGCAACAAGCTGGGAGTTTTCTTTATCATTTAACATAAATTAATTTCCTTAAGTGCTTTTACTGAGCTTTAAGTATGTAATCCTATTAACAAAAGCAGCGGGGCTGAGATGTGGTTGTTGTTGTTGCTTATTTTATTTTAGTTCTGTGCGGTGACGATGATGTGGATGATAATGATGCTTCGTTCACTTTATTCTGTAGATTCATTACAGCACCCTGTCTATGAATCTTCTCCCCCCTCCCAACACCTGAAATAGGGGAAAAAATGAAAAAAAGAAATCATTTCCCTCTAATCATTGAATTTGTGTTTAGGGTGAGGGAGGGGAGCTGAAGAGAGGGGACGAGTGGGAGTGTGAAGTGTGGAAACCCCCTTAGCACTTGGCGCCTTCATGTTATTGCCGATTTAACACCTGATATGAATTACAAATGTTGTGAATGGCAAATGATGAATTATCAGGCTTTTGAATATGTTTTCGCTTTCGCCTTCCTCTCAAATTCCTGGCAATTTGAAATCAAAATGATGATGAAGATAAAGCAATTAATTTCCCCCCAAGAGTTATTCAATGAATTTTTTTTGTAGTGGTTGTTGTTCGTTTTTCGATTTCGATTTTCCAGAGGTTAATACTTGAAAATCTAATTTATTAGAAAAACACATTCAATCACTTGGCACATCCAGCCGTTTTTGAATGGCAAGCAATTCTATGGCAACAATTGAGAAGAAATTTCATTTCCTCCTACCCCGCTTGGATTTGGCCAACAGCGGGAAGTCTAATTTCCAAACAAATCACATCTGTCTTTTTTTGCTGTTTTTCAAATTTTTTTTTCTTCTTTTTTCCCATAGCATCGGCTGTTCCATATCAGCAGTGAAATCTTTGTGAAACATATTTTAAATTGAATGTCATCAAAGCTGTAGGCACACACACACAGACAAATGTCAATAAACAATTTTGGGGCAGCTGTGCTGAATTGTTAACGATTTGTTTTATTATTTTTCCAAGTTGTTTAAATTTCTAAAGAAATCATTTTTTTTTTTAATTTTAATTTTGAATGATGGCATTTTAAAAGGTTCTCTCTTAGGAATTTTCAGGAGAATTCTAGTGGTCCTGTATTCAGGTGAGTCAAAGATTTCATGGCCATAAACGAGGAAAATAATTTCTAAATTCTCTGAAGCTGGAATGGAACACAACGGCACACTTAGATTTTGTTGCGAGGGGCTATACAGGGTGAGATAAAATAACTGCAACAAAGTCTACCGCCATAATTTTTACATTTTTTTTTAATTTTATTGAATGAAAGCAAAAAGTTCCGGAAATAGCATCAAATTTTAGAATAATTTTAGATTGGTTCGAATTGACCACCTATGGCACGAATTATGGCATTCAAACGGCCAATGAAACCGTCACACCCAGCCCGAATGTTGATCTGCGGTATTTTGGCCAATTCCCGGCGAAGCACTTACTTGAGGTGATCGACACTTTGGTATTTTTTAGTGCCAACCTTGCCTTCCAAAATACTCAAGACACAATAGTCCAACGGATTGGTATCCGGATATTTTGGTGGCCATTATGCTCTGAAAATGGAGCGAGGAACCTTATTTTGTAACCATTCATGGGTGGCGCGTGCTGAGTCCTATTGGAATATTCAAGGTCTGCGGCCAAAATATTTGCGTGCCTTAAATTTTAATACACCCTCCAGAATAATTTCGCGATAATGCCACGATCGATTAATAAGAGCGGAGAGCGACCATAGACTCTTATGGTTGCCCACAACATCACCATGGCCGGCGTTTGAGTTCTGGTGGCCAACCAAAGGTGCACATTTTCAGCTGACCTCTTCGGCAACTAAAAACGATCCTTTTGTTTGTTTACAAACTACAGGACAACGAATGTTTTCTCATCGGAGACGGAGAAAACCAAATTCAGCACTTCCCCACTTTCGGCCAAGCGAAGCCACTCTTTAGCTCTTTTGAGTCTATTTTCTTTCCCTTTCGGTGTAAGTTCTTGCAGGTTTCAAAGAAATTTCAATGGCTTTATTCCGAGCTCATTATTCAATACCTGCAGAATGGAATATTGCGATATGTCAGATCACGAGCCATTTTTCAGTCACTGCTGCGCGGGTTTCATGTCGATCAAGTCGCTTCTTTTTACTTTTCGAAATTATTTTAACAATTTTTGGTTTTGTTATTCGTTTTTCAGATTTTTTAGATTTTTTCTCCTTGCATTTGGCATACATATTAGGCTGTCAATTTTACAACCAAAACGTAAAGCATACTTTTAGGATTTTTCACAATTTCTGCCCACGTTTTATTATATTTTTCTATATCCCCCTGCAAAACATTGGAAATTTGCATAAAACTATAAGAGAAGACATAACAACACTATAAAATAAAAAAACTTAAAAAAACTTTTATCTTTTCCCAACTAAACATTTATATACCAGGCCATAAACTTATAGCAGGTCTGTCTTTCAAAAAACCCTAGTTATGAAATAAAAAACCTTACCCCTTCTCTGCTATTTCTCTCCCATTTTATGTTTATTATTATTAGATAGACAGACCATTCAGCTCATAAATGTTGTTTTGGGGGGGAGAATGTCAAGGCTGCTGTTACGCCCTTCAATACCACAACAACTCTTTCAGATATAGCCTTTTGTTTTTTGTTGTTGTTGTTGCTCATAACACAAGCCCCTTAAAGTTGGCCATAAAAGTTTTTGTTTTCTAGCAGCCCTCCCCCCACATATATTTTAAGAAGCAGGACCACCATACAAATACATGTGTGTGTGCGCGCTCATGTGTGGGTGTATTTGTGTGTAAAATCCCTGAGTTTTATTTATAATCATATACTATCATTGTTCAATGAGTTTGAGTTATTTCGATTAGTTTTTCAAACTTCTCTAGTTTTACTACGAGTATAGAAGCGGAGGAGGGTAATCTAACATCATAACATCAGTATGCTTGTTGAGTGCCTTGAGAAGGCCGGGCAGAGTGGCTGTTTAACGGCTGTGCGTGTGTGTGTGTGTGTGAGGAGGGGTTATAACGCTTGAGACCTCTTGACAGACAATAATGCCAGATATAAGTTTAGATGAGAGAGGGTTGTTTCTAAACATCAAAAAAAAATGAAATATAAACTTGAAAAAGTTGTGGATTAAGTTTTCGAAGGCTGGTGATGAGAGGTTGTTGTGGACGGTAAAATTTTTATTGTCTCCTTTTTTTAAAAGGACGAAGTTTATTTTTTTTTCTAAATATTTTGAGTACCCTTGATATGGATTTTTTTTTTAATAATTTTTTTAATCATTAGACCTATGATAGTGGATGAAAAATTATATTTAAAGCTATGATTTTTGAATATTTTCCTCTTTTTGGAAGAATCTGAAGAACGTAGCAATTTTTTTAGATGTAATTTGAAGTATTAACTGTCTTGAAATGTATTTGAAATTATTTTTAGACAGAAACACAGAAACTATTTTTTATTGGAGCAATTGAAGCCTTTATCAAATTTCGAATTTTTTGATTTTTTTTTTAATATTTTTGTTATAATTTTTTTTTTTTTTTTGGATTTCTGCAAAATATTTATTGACCCTTTTTGGGGAGCTTCCGAAGGAGTGGATCAATATTATAAATTTTATATATGTCCCAATAAGTCAGTCAAGGCTAAAGTCATCAGAGCCCATCCATGTGATACCCCACAACACCATAATACATTGGAAAGCACCTTTAGGTCCAGCCCCATTTTCCTCGATTTTGGTTCTGAAAGTTCTGCAAAAATTTTAACTTTGATTTTTGATCGGTGTCACATGCCCTATATTTACGCCCTCTGTCGATCTGATAGGTACTAAAAACAATTGCACGCAAAAGTTATAATCCATTTTATGCACATAACGTATGCTCCTTAAGTAAAGCTTTATTTTCTACATTTATGTCTAGAATTTCTATAAAATACTTCAAGGGGCTTCACTCAATTCCACAAAAAATTATTTCGTGCGCTATAAAAGTTTTATTGTAAAATATCTAAAAAACACTTTACAAAGGACTCTAAAACTATGTGGAAATTAGCCGTTTATATTGACAAACATGACAAAAATTTCGTAAGGATTAGACGATAATTGGGACTTGTATGTTATATCCCTGGGTATTATAATAGGGCACTTCTCAAAAAATATATAAAAACCATGGCCTCAGTAAAAATTCAAAACTGTAGGATTTCTCAAAAATGTTTAAAAAATAAACCACTGGAAGGCTCTTTCATTCCAAAACATTAAGTGAAAGGACCTTGAATATATTTTATATTTTTAAAAAATTGTAAATTTTAAATATTTAAAAAAAAAATATGAAATAATCCAAAATTGGGAATAAATAGAAAATCGCCAGTAACCTGGGGTAATAATGTTGTTAAAATCACTATTTATTTATAATATTTTTATAAAATCCACATGAAAAATCTTTCTGATCCATAGTAGTACATGGAAGGTCCCTAATTATATTTATAAAAAATCCTCCATTTTAAATAGTTTTTAAAAAAATATTCTAGAAATAATCCAAAATTTGATAAATCGCCAATTTAAAGGTTTTACGAATCCCAGGATTTAAAATATTTTTTTATAGGATCCCATATATATTTTTGATATATATATTTTTTATAGTATCCACATTAGAGAAAATCCTTTTAAATATTGCCTAGTTTACAAACCGGCATAGGGGCATGTATAAATTGACAAAAGAAAATTTGATGCTAATCGAAAATATATAGGGTCTTCGGCGAATATTTCGAGCCTCTATCCTATGGTGCAGAATATGTAGGCAGGGAGCAGAAGGCAGAGGCGGGTACCCTTCAAAGTGATACGGAATTTTTTCTTCAATTGCCTTAAAAGGTTTATATTTTTTCTACCTCACCTTTCAAATGATTTCAAAGGTATTGGTGTCTACGTCCATACCCATATCCCCTCAGAAAGTCCTTGTCTATAGCCGCTTTTAATGGACTTGGAATCAACCAAACACTTAAAGAAGGTCATATATTGGGTGTTGACTTAACCCTCCTTTAAAAAAAATTGAAAGGCATTTTTGGCCATGCCTGTGCCTATATTCCTCCCCAAAATTTCCTTGCCCAAAGAAACCACTTCAAACTGACTTTAAATCAACCATAACAGAGAAGGCCATTCTCAAACAAACTGAAAATTTATGCAATAACCTTCTGTCAATCAAAAAATCACAACAATCCAGCTCCCCTTCCCCTCAGCGCTTATGCACTCCTCAAATATCACAAAAAAAATTCTTTAGCCAGCAAAGCTCTTGAAAAACAACAACAGCAACAACAAAACATCCCACTGAAGTATGTGAATGCGTACGTCGAGTGCAGAATAAATGAATAAAAACAAAAGGCAAAGAGAAACCAGAAGTGAGCAAAAGTAAAGCCAAAAAAATTGAAAGTGTAATTTGATACTTTGGCAATATACTTAAGCTCTTATTTATGCACATGATGACAGCTAACTACTTAAATTTTATACACAACACACACAGATACACTAATCTATACATGCACGTATATGTGTATGTGCAGTAAGAGAGAGATATAGCCAAAGCTACTACACCCTAGAGGAATTTTGTACACAAGAAATACTTGTGTAAATCCGACAAAATAAAAACAGCAACAGACACACTCTCACACATACATATGAGACATACATACACTTGCAGACAGTCACACACACACATGCACACAAGTTGGAAACAAATACCTTTTGTTGGATGTTTGATGCTCTGCTTTTGTTCAGTTATTGCTAAGGTTTCATTTTTAACAACAACAGCAGCAACAGCAAAAATGAAACAAGTGTCTGCTGGTGTTTTGAGGGGGGAAGAGGAGAACCAAAAAAAAAAAAAAAAAAAAAAACACAAAAGAAAGGAACTTCCATATAAGTGGCTGGGATCAACGACTCCAATACTCTTGACTACAGAGAGTGCGAGAGAGAGGGAGATTGGAAGATTTTGCTCACCCAGAGAATATCCAACAAATTACAAATAATTTAGTGTCAAATCCCCTAAGACTTCATAATAAAGCAAGCAACCAACAACAACAAACAAACAAACTCTGTCACATAACTGCCAACAACACCTGCTGTGATTCACTTAAGGTATTGTGCAGTCTCCCCCCTCTATTCTGCCCACAATTCCCTTTCATAACAACAAAGCTTTTGTAAATGACCCCTTAGTTTTGTTTTTTTTTTTTTTGGGGGGGGGGAGGGTATGTATTTAAAAAATCATGTTTTGTGTCATGTCTTGACGGGCCGTTGCTTCCTTTTTCAATTAACAGACAATTTGGGAATTAACCGCACACTAAGACTGGCGAAAAAAAAACCTGGAGAACAAAAACTTGAAATACCACAACTCCATGGCATCAAGGCCGGCTGTCTGTTCATAAAGCATTCAGCAGTCCATAAAGTTTCACGTCCTGCCACCGGAAATTATATGTAATTTTTTTGGTTAAGTGTGATATTTTTTACAACAAATTTATCTTCGGCCATCCTTACCGGGCCACAAGGAAGAACCTTTTTTCTCTGCCGTTCAAAGGACATGAATAATGTTTAATTACAACAAATGTTATTCATTAGTGTTTGGTGTCAGTGTTAATTAAAGTAGCCAACAACAAAAGCAGAGCATGAAATAAATTGAAAGGACCTTTTTTTTTGCTTGTGAGATGTAACAAAATATTTACATACAATTTGTAGGTACAACAAAAAGGAGCTTAATTTTAACAGCAACAAAATAAGGCGAGCTAGAGGATCGAAAACCCAGGTGATTCTTTTTTTTATTAATTGCAACCGAGAATCAAAAAAAACTTTATCTTAGGACCCAATGTCCTTAAAGGTGTAACATGACACCCATCGATCATGGTGGCAAAGTTTGTCAGCTACCAATTACACGTTTTTATGTTACGACGTACATGTATGCATATATGTATGTATACGTTCTGCTTTAATTATCAACAAAACACAAATCTAAGGATATTTTTTCATCAATCAACCAGGTGTTTGAATGCTTGGATGAAACACGAACTTAATTGAGCAGATATGTCCCTACAAAGTTTGAAATTCAAGATATACGAGGTAGTTTGTAAAGGGCAAAAACTTTGGGATCTGCTTCGAAAATTTTTATTTAATTCAATTTCATCAATCAATCAAAAAAAAAAAAGTAAAAAAAAACTGTAAGTTCGACCGGGCCGATCTTTGAATACCCTCCAAAATTTGGAACGAATTTGGCATTTTTCAAAAATAAAAAAATTAAATAAATAAATAAAAATAAAAATAAATAAACAAATAAATGTATATAATAAAATCCATTAAATATTTTGTTAAAATCTAAAAAATACAGAATATAGCCGTTATATTAGGTCCGACGACGTCGAACCTGCAAAGGCACCTTTTGTCATAAACCATTACGATATTCAAATGCGAAACTTGAATAAAAAAATCGGTGAATAATTTAGCAAAAATCATCAAAATTCCCAATATAGGGAGGTACCGTAATATTGGGGCTATACGAAGACGTGGGCCTGCACAGACAATTTTATGTCATAGGCTGTAGAACCCATTACGAACTTCAAATACCTAATTTAAAACCATTCCGGTGAATAATGTTGCTAAAATCATCAAAGAACCGAATATCGGGAGGTACCTTTATATGGGGGCTATACGAAGTCGTGGACCTGCACAGACAATTTTCTGTTACAGGCAGTAGTACCCATTACGAACTTCAAATACCAAATTTGAAACAATTCCGTTGAATAATGTCCCTAAAATCACCAAGATGCCGAAAATAGGGAGGTACCGTCATATGGGGGCTATATGAAGACGTTGACTTGCACTGACAATTTTCTGTCATAGGCTATAGTACCCATTACGAATTTCAAACACAAAATTTGAGACCATTCAGGTGAATAATGTCGCTAAAATCATCAGAATACCGAATCTAGGGAGGTACTGTTATATTGGGGCCATACGAAGAGGTGGACCTGCACAGACAATTTTCTGTCACAGGCTGTAGTATCCATTACGAACTTCAAATACCAAATTTGAAGCAATTCCGGTGAATAATGTCGCTAACATCCTCAAAGTATTCAATATAGGGAGGTACCGTAATATTGGGGCTATATGAAGGCGTGGACTTGCACAGACAATTTTCTGTAATAGATTGTAACTTTCGTTACGAACTTTAAATACCAAATTTGAAACCATTCCGGTGAATAATGTCGCTAAAATCATCAAAGTACCGAAAAAGGGAGGTACCTTTATATGGGAGCTATACCAAAACGTGGACCTACATGGCCCAGTTTCAATACCAAAAGTCCTGCAGACATAATACACATTTCAGTAAAATTGAAAAAAAAAACAAAAAATCAACCTACTTCATTTCGTTCGGAAGCTAGAGTGATTTCGACAAACGGACAGACATAGCTAAATCGACATAGAATTTTATGCAGATCAAAAATATATACACTTTGTGGGGTCTAAAATTTATATTTCGAGGTGTTAAAAACGGATTGACATATTTAATATACCCTCCATACAATGTAGAGGGTATAAAAAACATGAAAACAATAGACACAAGTTAATTAATATTTATTAATTGTTGAATTTTCCTAATGTATTTTGAAATTGTAAATTTTCCAAAAATCTTCTAGTCCGTAAAAATTTATTTACTTTTATTATTTTTTTATTATTAATTTTTTTATTATTTTATCTACCATTTTTTATTATTTTGTTTATTTTATTTTTCAAAATCAATTAAAACCTAAACCTGATCCCTTTTTTTTATAAATTTTAACACTAAATTATTTCATTGCAAAATTTCCTCGTCTTTTCCAGCTCCTGAACTTTTCATTTCTTCCCTTCCAGGAATACCATAAAAATCCTTTTAAATTAAATCTACAAACATAAAATTTTATTCGAAATGTAATTCACAATATGTTCAAATTGAGTAAAGCGCACACATACACACCTAACGAAAGCCATTAACATGGCTTGAACTTTGTTCAATGGCAGCTTTTTATTATTATTGTAATAATGGCAAATGCTAGACATTTGTTTCAAGAAAATTGAAATAAACCATTTGCACATGAAGAGGATAAACGAATTACTTATGATTTAAGAAAAAAGGGAAAACAGTAACGAGGTATTGATTTCATTTCGAGGAAATGTAATTACGAAAGGAAAAACAGAAAAATGTTTTTTATGTTTTACTCTTTGATGTGATGATGTAGGGTAAGAGGGGATAAAAGGAAAAAATATAAATAAATTTAAAATAATTTAAATTGCCTATTTGGGTGTCTTAAAAATAAATTAAAAGAAGAAAATATTTGAGTTTAGAAAAATTAAAAAATTAAAGTTATTCATGTGCCTTTGACAAAATTATCAAGGCAATCCTCAAAAGACATTCCTTGAGCGTTTTGTTTTTCAAAATCTTGAACCCTATGCGGGGGAGGTAGAAGAAATGGTCCACCAGAAGGAGACGGTCCTTCTGATCCTTCTGAGGTACCAGAAGGAGTTGACCGACCCATTTTCGTATCAGACCTTCTTCAAATAAAAAAATTGAGATATGTGGAATTTGAAGTGAACTGGATGCTTATTTCGGTTTTTATGATCGTTTTAGTTATTCAAAACTCTTTGTGAGCGAAGTACCAGAAGAAATGGTCCAATCTCTACCATATCTATAACAGATCTTGTGCTTATGGAAATATTGAGATGTGCCAAGTCCGAATAGAATCGGATATTCACTTTTCGTTTTATGAGCTTCATAAGTACTCTAAATTTTGACCTCTTATGGGGCAGGTATCGGTGGGAATGGACCGATATATTCCATTTTCACAGCAGATGTTGGGTTAATAGAAATAATGGGATGTGTGAAATATAAAGAGAACCGTAGCCTTATTTCTGATTTTAAGATCGTTTTGGTTATTCAAAATTCTGACTCTGAGGGAAGTACCAAAAGGAGTGTATAGATGTATTCCATCTACGAACCAGACCTTGGGTTAATAAAAATATTGTAGGGTGTGTAATTTGAAGACAATCGACTCTTACATCACATTTTATAAGATTTATAATAGAAGAGAGGAGAAGGAGAGGTAATTGATGGAGAGGATCGATATTGTCCATTTTCGCACCTGACCTAGAAAATTTTTTGGAAATATCATCCTTTTGTAGGGGAGGTACCTGAAAGTCTGTCTGAGTAAAATTTTGACACCAATGAGCCCAAATTACTCTAAACAAAAATCAGTTTTTTTTTTATCAAAAATAAAAATTAAATCTGGGTTAAAAGTTTACATTTTTGTAAAATTGGGACTCAAATCGACCCAAAATGAGAACTTATGAATCCGAAAGGATTGGGTGTTTTTAAGTAATTTTAGTGATCCTCGAAAATCCCCACATAACCTAATTATCCTAAAAACAAACAATTTTCTTTTCCATCCTTTACCGAATATTCACCCCTTTTTATTACTACCAACAAATAAAGTTTTATTGCTCTCTTTCATATATACATATATATGTGTGTGTGTGTGTTTGTGCGTGAGTGTCCTTTATGGCATTTCTTACATTTTCTCCAGTTAATCGATTTGCAATTTTCAACAATTTTTATTGCTGTCTTCGAATTTACAACTAAAATCAACTATTACGACTCTGACATAAACAATCATTTGACATATGTTCTGGTCAAATGGCAGACACACATGTAAGTATGTATGCATGTGTGTGTGGCAAAAACTTTTCACACAAATACACACACACACACAGAATAACTCCAAGAGCTTGTCTTTGGCAGAAAAGTTTTCGATTTGAAACTAATTTACATATTCAATTGATGATGACCTAGAAAAATGAACTTTTCGAAAAGATACAGCAGAGATAGCAAACGAACAGAAACAACAACTGCAACAACAACAACAAAAAAGAAATGGAGAAAATGCTAAAACAAACACTTGAACCAAATGTTATTTTAACAAGAAATCATCTGTTCTTTTCAGTTTTTTTTTTTTTTTTTGGGGAGATTGTGGGTGGAGTGGAGTGGCAGCAAAGGGGTCTTGGTTTGTAAAAACATTTCTTTTTTTGTTGCCGAAACGATTTCGCAACGGAAGAAATGTTACAAAATATATTTTAGTTAATTAAAAAACATTTTATACTAAATAAATATTTGGACAGTTGTTATTGGCAAAATTGCGAAAAAGATTTTGTGTTCATGTGTGGGCGGTGAGGGGAAATAGATTTTCTATTTTTCTGAGAATATAAAATATCATAGAAGGGGATTTGAAAAAAAGAGGGAGGGAATACAAAGCTGAAGTTCAAAGTAAATATTACATATTTTCAAAGAATTATAACATGTGATTGGCAATGGAAATTAAAGTAACCCCTAGAAGTATGCTTTGCAGACATGAAACTATTAAACATATTGAGTATGGAGAATTTTGTTGAAGAAATTGGAAAACATATTGTAAATATAGGAACAAATACATAAATTTTAATTAAATTAAAATTATTTTTCCAATTAAAAAATGAAAGTGGATCTTGGAAAAAATATTGTAAATATATGAAAAAAATATAAATTTTAATTAAATGAATTTTTTCTAATTAAAAATGAATGTGGGCCTTGATGCATAATTTTTGCCAAAAAATCATATTTAAAAAATTGTCAGTTTCAAATCAATAATTATTTCGGAAGCCTTGAAATATATCAAAAGAAGAGAAGAAAGGCCAAAGTATAATTAAATGGGTTTACCTACACAATTTTAGAAATGAATTGATCTATTTCATTGTCTACATATTTCTAATTTTTCTAACACTGGAGAAGCTCCTAAAACTATACTTTGGCTGCAATGAAAAATATTTCAATACTAATGCATATTTTCCCCCACAGCCATATGACTAGAGAGGATATATAACATTTGATACGGCCAAACTAGGCTCATCGAAATAATGGTTTTAGACCCTAGGTCTCTTTGGACCAAATCCGCTTCAGGACATTTGGAGGTGATCTAACGATGTCCGTCTATCCATCCACATGACAGTCTGGCTGGTGCGAACGATAACTCACGAAGGGACTTTCCGATTTGGTCCAAACTTGGTACAACGTAATAGAATTATCTAACTTAGTTTGAGTTCGGAGATGGGCAATATCGATTCACTCCTAATGTTACCTTCCACACAAAAAGGCGACTTTTTCAAAAAATATATATTTTACAGTACAGAAAGAGGAAGGATAATCCAATTTTGCTCCAACTTAACAAATCTTAGTATTTGCATCAGTGCTAGGTCAGGTGAGGAAATGGACAATATTGGACCAAGTACCTCCCCCAAAAAGGTCAACATTTTGAATACTTATAACTCTTATAAAATGTGATATAAGTGTCCGATTGGCTTCAAATATGACACATCCCAATATTTATATTAACCCACGGTCTGGTGTAAAGATGGAAAATTCCGGTCCCCACCTTCTGGTACCTCCCCCAAAAATGATCGAAATTAAAAAAAAAATATTTTTTTTTCTGCACAGAAATAGAAAGGATAATCAGGTTTTGCTCCAATTTTGCAAATCCTAATATTTGCATCAGTACTACGTCAGGTGCGAAAATGGACAATAACGGTCCACTCCATCAAGTACCTCCCCCACAGTGGGTCAAAATGTTGAATAATAGCTCTAATAAAATGGGATGTATATGTCCGATTGTCTTCAAATTGCACATATAACAGTACTTTTATTAAACCACGGTCTGGTGTGAAGATGGATCATATTGGTTCACTCTTTCTGGTACCTCCCTCACAAAGAGTCAAAATTTTGAATATTCATGAAGCTCATAAAGCACGAAATTAATACTCGATTACTTCCAGACTTGGCACATTCGAATATTTCCATCAACACAAGACTTGTTATAAAGATGGTAGAGATCAGACCATTCCTTCTGGTACCTCCCCCACAAAGGCTCAACATTTTGAATAAACAAAACGTTTATAAAATACGAAATAAGCATCCGGTACTCTTCATATTTTACACATCTCATTATTTCTACTAACACAAGATCAGCTGTGAAGATGGGATGTATCGGTTAACTCCTTCTGGTACCTCCCCCCCAATGGGTCAAAATGTTGAATAACCATGAAGGTCATAAAACGCGAAATTAACATCCGATTCTGTTCAGACTTGGCAGATCTCAATATTTTCATCAACACAAGATCTGTTATAAAGATGATACAAATCAGACCATTCCTTCTGGTACCTCCCCCACAAAGGGGTCTAAATTTTGAATAACCAAAACAATTAAAAAATCGGAAATAAGCATCCGATTCTCTTCATTTTTCTTACATCCCATTATTTCTACTAAAACAAAATCTGCTGTGAAGATAGGATATATTGATGCACTCCTTTTGGTACCTCCCCTATAGAGGGTCAACATTCGTAAAATGCGAAATTATCATCCGATTCCATTCAGACTTGGCAGATCTCAATATTTCCATCAGCACAAGATCTGCTGTAAAATAGGAGATATCGGACCACACCATCACCATGGCTGGCGCTTGAGTTCTGGTGGCCAACCGAAGGTGCACATTTGCAGCTGACCTCTTTGGCAAACAGGTGGACAATGAATGTTTTCTCATCGGGGAAAACCAAATTCGGCAGTTCACCAATTTCGGCTTTAGGTCTTTCTGTTACGGTTAAGTTCTTGCACTTTTTGTAATTTCCATAGCTTTACTCTGAGCACATTTTTCAATATTTGCGGAATGGAATATTGCGATATGTTCAGCTCACTGCGACGCGGGATTCGATGAAGTCGCTTTTTACTTTTCGAACCATTTCTTTGATGTTGCAGTTTTCTTGTGTCTCCGTCCACTTCCTTGTCGTCGGACTACGCTACCAGTATCACGGTGACGGGCGATGGTACGAGACACAAAAGATTTATTCACATTTAAATGCTGGAGTGCCCTAAATTTAAAGCCCTTACGATAGCCACTTGTGGTTTACCAGCCAAATATAAAGAAATCACGAATAACCTTTTCTCTGGAAAATTCTCACCAAAATGCTTCTGTACGCTGGTAAACAATATAATTAGCTGTCACTGGAATAATTTTAACAGCTGTCGGATGAGTGGCTTAGAAATGACAGCAGGCTGTTTGCAGTTTTTTGTTATATCACCCTGTGTTCGAATAATCGAACATTGGCTGAGGGTATACATCTGTCGGCAAAACCGATTGATTTCCCATTGTCAAATTTAAAAAGGGTTTTTACGACAATTTTAGAAGTCGGAAAATCTTTTTCATAATTTGCACATTTTTCTAGTTCAACTTATGTTGCAAAAGCCCCTAAAACTATGCCTTCTTTGGCGTAATGGAAATATTTTAATTTTCTTTTTTTTTAATTTATTTCTCATTGTCCCGCCCTGTTAGTTGATCTGTCCATAAAATTCAATTATATTTTTAATCCATTTTAATTGTATTTATTTTAATTTAATTTGTTTCCACTTTGTGTGCAGTCATAACAATAAATATAAATTATATTTATTTCCTAGCCTATATACGTCCCCACCCCCTCTCTCTCTCCCTCCCTCTCTCTCGCTCGACTCCTCTATTTTATGCGTGGCATTATCATTTGTATGTAATTATGGCATTTGCAAATATTCACAGCAATAATTATGATTTTTGCATTTGCCAATAAAAATAATAACAAAAATCCATATAATAAAGCCTAAAGGTATGCCACACAACGACTGACTATTTATTGTTTATACACATCTCGGAGTGGAGTCGAGTTGTGCAGTGTATGGCAAATGATCAGTACATTTATTATTTACTGGTTTCTATTAAAATCCACGCACACACACGCAATGCAATTAAGCAATTAATTATAAATATGTTTTGCATTGAACCCAGCAAAGCAAAAAAAGAAAAAAAAAACAGAAAATAGTTTTATGCATGCCAATGTCATGTTGGAATTCGATACAATCAATAATGGTATATTACACAGAAGGGGCTTTGTAACAAATATATATTTGTATAGTATTTTCAATAAAATATAAATTATTTTTGATTTTAGTCATCTATTGCGTGTGAATGGAAAATATATTTATCGCTGCCATAACCAACACCGCCGCTAAATATGCAATTGATTTATCATTTAAGTAATTTAGTTGTGGGGCAACAAATATTCCCATGTCATGCCAATGAACTCAGTGGGGTGGTGGGTATTAATGGGGAATTTTTGGGTTTCGAAAGTATAACATACTTTTCGGCTGATTTTTTATTACACATATTTGCATACTTTTAGTTAAAATAAAAAAATTGTGACATATTTGAACATTGAGGGAAAGCAAAATATGAAGAGGTATATTCTTCTGAGGAGCTATTTCGAATAAAGTATTCCTGAATTTTAAGGGAATATAGGGTGAGATAAAAAAAAACTGCAACCAACTTCAGACTGCTGCCATTTTTAAGCCACTCATCGAGCAGCTGTTAAAATTATTCCAGTAAATGCTCATTATATTGTTCACAAGCGTACAAAAGCATTTTGGTGAGAATTTGCCCGGAAAAAAGTTATTCGTGATGGAATTCAAGCGTGATTTATTTATACAGGGTGAGATAAAAAAAACAGCAAAAAAGTCAAAAGCCTTAATTTTCATTCAATAAAATTTTAATATGTAAAAAAGTATCGGTCTGTTTTGCCGACAGATTTATACCTCAGGCAATGTTGGATTATTTAAAAATATTTTGACTTCTGTTTTGATTATTCAATTGTTTAACCCCTTCTGCAGCAGGTTCCGAAGGAATGGGCCAATATTGGCCATTTCGTATCGGACTTAAATAAATATGATATAAATATTGCAATGTTAGAATCGGATATCAATTTCGCTTTTATGGCGGAGGTACCAGAAGGATACATCCCATCTTTACAACGGATCTTTTGTTAGTGGAAATAATGGGATGTGTGGAATATAAAGCGAACCAGATGCTTATTTCGGATTTTATAAACGTTTTGGATATTCAAACTTTGACCTTTTGTGGGGGAGGTATCAGAAGGAATGGTCCGATCTCTACCGGTTTCTTTTTAACAGATCCTGTTTCGATAGAAATATTCAGATGTACCAAGTCTAAACGGAATCCGATATTAATTTCGGGTTTTATGAGCTTAATGTATATTCAAAATTTAGACCTTTTGTGGGGGAGGTACCAGAAGGAGTGGACCGATATTGTCCATCTTAACACCAGATCCTGGGTTTATGAAAATATTGGGATGTGAGAAATTTTAAGACAATCGGATTCCGACATCATATTTTATGAGAGTTGTAATTATTCAAAATTTTGACCCTTTGTGGGGGAGGTACTTGATGGAGTGGACCGATATTGTCCATTTTTACACCTGACCTACCACTGATGCAAAGTTGGAGCAAAATCGGATTATTCTTTCACTTTCTGTGCAAAAAAATATATAATTTTTCGAAAATTTCAACTTTTTGTGAGGGAGGTACCAGAAAGATTGGACCGATATTGCCCATCTCCGAACTCGATCTAAGTTTGACAAAGATATTGCGATATACCAAGTTTGGACCAAATCGGATACATCCTTCCAGAGTTATCGTACGTACCAGCCAGACAGACAGACGTACGGACGGACATTGCTAGATCGACTCCAAGTGTTCTGAAACGGATTTGGTCCAAAGAGACCTAAAAACATTATTTCGACTAGGCACGCTTTGACCGTATCAAATGATATATACGCCCTTTAGCCATATGGCTGAGGGTATAAAAATATAATTAATATAAATTTCAATCTCCCTTTCGAAGTTATGATTTTAAAAATGTTTATGTCCTCCATTGCAGAGTTCTCCCATCTTTCCTCCATTACAACCACGGATCTTTATAGACTACCATAAGTTTTGCAGTAAAAACTAAAATTCTTTGCTAAAACTTAAAGCCCAACAATGGCAGTCCCCTCCCAGGAAGACGTCTTGGAATTTTCCCTAACAAAAGAATTAAAATTCAAAAAAAAAAAAAATGGAAAAAAAATGAAAAAAGAAAAATCCCAACAACAAGAAATAACAACACGGATGTATGCTATTATTAACCATATAATACAATAACAGACATGGGAAATGCTTTCATGGAATGTTACATACACACACACACAAACACACATACTTGAGCTGTAACGAGACTAACGATTTCTTGGCTGATATTCTAAATATGGCCACAAATAAACATATCTAAGGGCTCTTTGGGTATCATAACATTAAAGTTGAAGTGATATGGTAGGAGAGAGAGATGAGAGGAGAAGAGGGGGGAGAGCAAGAGGTTGGCAGCGGGTGTGTGTGAATTGAACAAAAGAAAAGTAACTAACTTAACAAAAATTCCCACAACCTCAAGTTCTGGCTTTGCAAAAAAAAATTGCAGAAGACGAAGAAAAAAAGAACCAGCACGCCAACGATAAAAGTTGAAATTTAAAAGCAAAAAATCAAATTCTTATGCTTGGCTGCATGTGAATATTGCAGAACAACAGGCAATGCCGCTGCAGTACCATGGCAAAGCAAAATGCCAAAAGGAAAACATAAAAATTTAGCCAAGAAATGCACAAAATGGCAACATATGTTGTTTGGGGGGAGGGGGTTTTATGTAAAACTTGGATTAGCAAAATTGGTTTAAAGGCCAAAGGAAAAATGAAAATCACTCAAAAAAATATGCATCCAAATTTAAAGAGGAAAACTTAAGGGAAAAACCTTGTAACCTTTGTTACAAGATATGGTTCTATAGCCATCACACTGGACACCAATGAGTAGTTTTATGGGAATTAACACCTGGTCATGGTCATTTGTCATTTGAAGTTGTCTTCATGTGAGTTTGTGTGTTTTGGATTTTCTGCCATAAAATTCCCATTAAAAATTAATTGCAATTTTTTTTTTGCTGCAAATCCAAATTCCCCCCTCAAACCCAACAAATTATAAAAACCAAATTATGTGTAAAATGCATTTTGCGGTGTTTTTGTTAATTTGCCAAAAACAAATCTCCCCAAAACGTTATTACCGCGTTTCGGTGTAACCTAATGGCGAATTTATAATAAAACATAAATTTTAATTGCATGACTTTTTAAATAGGCTCAAAATTTTTGTAATTTGCATACATTTAGTGGCAGTTAAATGCAGCTACGCACCCGCACACACACTCACCTCAACATATGGCCAAATGGCCACAAAACGTGAACAAGAGTTCAAATAACATACAGAATTTTTGTTCGATAATTGTCACACTGAGGTTTTAGCGTCGTTCTCACTCACGGATAAAATGAGTGAGTGAATGATGTGTGTATATGTGTGTGTCGAACAATTATTTGCTTTGTTTGTTAGAATTTCACAAAAAAAAAAGACAAAAAATTAACACAAGCGTTGATTTTATGGAATGTTATTAGAATTACCCACACAGTCATATATATATTCCTATATCTATCTAAGTTTGTCTGTATGTGTGTAATAATATAAATACGTTTTTTTGCTAATCACCAAATGTAAATTTCAATCAATTTTTAATGAAGTTTTGACCAAATTATTTGGTTGGAGTGCCATATAAATTTAGTTGGAGTGTTGAAGCCTGAATGTATGCTTTAATTTTTGTTATTATTTCGGAAAATATGATAATATAATAAATAAAAATTATTATTAAAAGGATAATAACAAGCATAAATCAATCAACATTTTTGAGTTTTATATTGAGTTTTTTTTTCGATTAAAAAAATATTTTTTATATTAAGCATTTTTGAAATAGCGTATTTTTCAAAAAGTTTACGAAAAATTATGGCGTCTTTTTAAATATTTTTATAATTGTATACCCTTAGCCACCGGGGTGACGATCCAGGCCCCCTCCGAAATGGTAAATTATATTTTTTAGGAATTTTGCTTGAAAATCTATTTCTTCATTGGGCACTTTTATATTTTCGAAATAGATCTCTGGCTACGTTGGCGCCCTTAGCTATATGGCTACAGAGGGTATATATCATTTGATATGTTCAAAATATTCCTCATTAAAATAACGGCTTTGACCCTAGGTTTCTTTGGACCAAATTTGTTTCAGGACATTTGGAGTCGATCTAGGGGTGTCCATTTGTTCCTCCTGCTATCTACTCTAACTTTCCAATGAAATATTTGATTTGGTCAAAAATTTGGGACATAGCAAAAATATCAAAATTAGATCCAGTTCAGAGATGGCAATATCGGTCCATTCCTATTATTACCTCTACCAGGTACGGAAGTGGACAATATCATTATCAAAATTAGATTGAGTGCAGAGATGGGCAATATCTTTATATTTTTACTGATACCCCTCACACAAAAGGTCGACACTTTCACAGAAAATAATTTTCCTTATAGAACAAGGTAGGATCATCCAATTTTGTTCAAATTTCGGAAATTCCAATATTTATATCAGTACTCGTACTATGTCAGGTGCGAAAATGGATAATATCACCTCATCCCATCAAGTTCCTACCCCACAAAGGGTTAAATTTTTAAATAATTATTATATGTATAAAATGTGAACGAAGAGTCTCTGATTGTCGCAGATCCTTATATTTCTACCAATACAATATCTGGTATAAAGAAAAAATCGAACGGATCACTCTTTGTGATACCTCCCCCACAACGGGTCGAAATTTTTAGTATCCGAAATTCACATAAAATGCTAAATAAGCTTCCGATTCTCTGCAAATTTGACACGTAACAACATTTCTACTAGCACAAAATCTGGTGTGAAAATGGAATATATAGGACCACTCCTTTTGGTATCTTCCCCGCAAAAGTGTCCAGATTTTGAACAATTGCAACTCTTTTGAAATGCGAAATAAACATTCAATAGGCTTTAAATTTCACACATCCCAATATTTCCGCTAAAACAAGATTTGATGGGAAAATGGAATATTTTAGCTTACCCCTTCTGGTACCTCCCCCATAACGGGTCAAAATTTTTATTAAATATAAGTCTCCATAAAATTCGTATTAAGCATCCGACTGTCTTCAAATTCCTCACATCACATATTTTTATTCTCTCAAGATCTGGTGTGAAAATGAGATATATCGGTTTACGCCTTCTGGTACCTCCCTCACAACGGGTCAAAATTTGGAATAACCAAAACTCTCACAAAATTCAAAATAATGATCCGATTCCTTTCAAACTTAGCACAACCCAATATTTCTACCAACACAAAATTTGCTGTGAAAATGGGATATATCGACCCACTCCTTCGGGTACCTCCCCCACAACGGTTCAAAATTTTGAATAATTATAACTCTCCATAAAATGCGAAATAATCATCCAATTCCTTTCAAATTCGACACATCCTAATATTTCTATCAACACAAGATATGTTATGAAGATCGGATCGAACGGACCTCTCCTTCTGGTACCTACCCTACAACGGGTCAAAATTGTTATATATCGGATCAGATCTTTTGGTACCTCCCCCACAACGGGTCAAAATTTTGAATAATTACAACTCTCCATAAAATGCGAAATAAGCATCTAATTTCTTTCAAACTCAACACATCCCAATATTTCTAGAAACACAAGATATGTTATGAAGATCGGATCGAACGGACCTCTTCTTCTGGTACCTACCCTACAACGGGTCAAAATTTGGAATAACCAAAACTCTCACAAAATTCAAAATGAAAATCGGATTCCTTTCAAACTTAGCACAACCTAATATTTCTACCAACACAAAACTTGTTGTGAAAATGGGATATTTCGACGCACTCCTTCGGGTACCTCCCCCACAAGGGGGCCAAATTTTGAATAATTGTAACTCTCCATAAAATGCGAAATAAGCATCCAATTGCTTTCAAACTCAACACACCCCGATATTTTTATCAACAGAAGATATGTAATGAAGATGGATTATATCGGTTCAATCCTTCTGCTACCTCCCCCACAACGGATCACAATTTTCGAATAACTAAAACTCTCATAAAATGCGAAAAAGGGTTTAATTCCTTCCAAACCCAACACACACCAATATTTCTATCGACGCAAGATCTGTTGTGAAGATGGGAAATATCGGCTTACTGCTTCTGGTACACTCCCCACAAAATGGTCAAAGTTTTGAATAAGAAAAAACGCCCATGAAAAACGAAATAAGCATCCTTTTCTTTTCAAACTCAGAATTTCTCAATGTTTCAACTAACACAAAATCTGTAGTGAAGATAGGTTTCGGCTTACGCCTTCTCTTACCTCCCCCCACAAAGGTGCTACCATTTTGAATAACCAAAACGTTCACAAAATACAAAATAAACCTTTGTTTCTTTTTTCAAACTTCACACAATCCAATTTTACTACTAAGCCAAGATTTGAGGCAAAGATGGTGAATATCGGCCCACATCCTTGTGGTACCTCCCCCAAAAAAACGGTTACAATTTTCAATACTAATATCTCTCATAAATATTTTTTACTTACTTAGCCTTTTTCGAAGTATATTAAATTTAAATTATTGAGATTTTATACCAAATTTAAAAACAAAATATCATCTCCCCTTTACAAACATAGAACCACCGGAGGCCTAATATGCGTTTAATGACAAAGTTTTGCAAAATCACTCAAATACGATTCCTAATTCCCCACCATTTATCCCACATTTATCAATGTGCGTGTGTTTTTGGGCTTAATTAAAATCCCCTTTTCAAAATAAATTGTGTCTCTTGTCAGGAAATAAAATCACTAACATAAATTCTTGATACCCTCTACCTACCTCTCCCATCACTCTCTCTTTCCCTCTCTCCCCTACAACATGTTCCCATTAATACCTATTAATTATACCAGTGAGTACATCTCATTAGTAATTTTCGTCGTTTTTTGCCAAACAAATAAGGATATGAAAGTTTACTAAATACAGAAGGGAAAAATGAAAAATGTTTTTCACTCAAATCCCATCAACAGCCATCACAGCCAACACCACAGCCACTACCACAAAATCCACAACAACATTTGTCACCAAAAAATTTATTTTTCCATTTCCAAGAATGATATGGTTTGTGATTTTGTTATCTTTTCGATTTTTGATGGTAGCTGAGGAGAGGTGGGAAGAGAGGGGGTGTGGGGGAGAAGGGTGGTTTGGGAGAGGTGAGTATGTAACTCACACAGAGCATTCGTTGTGATTGCAAACAGTTATATGGATGTCAAACAGATTTTCAAATTGCCAATTACATTCACACACACTCACACACTCGATCATATGTACACACACATATACAAATGCCAAGCCAAAGCCTTTAACTCATACTCAGTTGCAAAAACAAACAAACAAACATAACCTCATCATTATCGTTGGCAAAACATTATTTTCATTAACAAATATACACACATGTTGGTGGGGGATGGGGGAGTTGGAAGGAGAGTGATGGCTGGGTGAGGGGGATAAAGGACACAGCCAAAAGCCTTTGGCCACAAATACACATTGACAAGTAAAAATGTTGTGTCTCTGCTGTATAATCAACATCATCAACATTTAGTTACTAATCATTACTCCAACCAAGTTGTAGCATCACCCTCCCCCACCACCACCATGACTGCTACCAACAACATCAGCAGCAACAACAACACCAACAACGCAAAAAACCAACAAACTGATAATTTATCTAAACCGTTTCTTTCTGTGGCCTGCCATCATTCACATTTTGGTTTTATTTCTGTCAGTTTTGTCTCTAACTCTTCATGGGAGAGAGTAGCATGCGATTGGGAGAGGGTGGTTGTGAGAGAGGTCATGGAAGTTATAAATGAGACAAAAACAAAACAAGAAAATCATTTAAGTTTTTGGTAAAGAACTATCATGGCATTTAATCATTGTCACAGAACTCTTAAAACAACTAACGCACACACACACCAGCACATAAGAAAGTTTTCTATTACCACTACTGGTGTCACTAAGAACATAAACAATTTTGTAACAAATAATAAGAAAACTCTTGTATGTTATAATAGATTTGTATTTGTGTATGTGTGTGCGTGAGTGAGTGAATAGTAAATATTTTTAATGTAAATGATTATGGTCTTAATCCGGAGATGAGAAGGTTTTTAGCCAGTAAAACAGAGATGGAGTGAGAGTTTAAGAGCTGTGCGATGAGAGCTTAAGAGGTTCATAAAATTACAGGTAAGAGTAACTTTGAAATGCTCTTAAATTAATATTCTTTGAATGTAAATAAAGGAATACCAGGGATTTTCACGGAGAATCTTATTAGGGTTCTCAAGAATAATTTTAAGAAATTATTAAATTCAATCCTGGATTGTAAAAATTGTGACTTTTCAAATCCCGATAAAATTGTAAAGAATTTTCCTATGTTAATTTTGAAATCTAAAAATAACATAACTGATTTTTTTTTTTGGTATCTAACCTAAGTTCTTGTAATAATATATATTTTTTCCATGCTGCTCCCCTTCATAATAAACGGTGCGATGACAAAACTGCAACCAATTTCAGACTGCTGTCATTTCTAAGCCACTCGTCCGACAGCTGTTAAAATTATGCCAGCAACAGCTCATTATATTCATTACAAGCGTACAAAAGCATTTTGGTGAGAATTTTCACGGAAAAAAAGTTATTCGGGATGGAATTCCAGATTTCTTTATATTTGGCTGGAAAACCAGAAGTGGCTATCGTTAGAGCACTACAGCATTTAAATGTGAATAAATCTTTTGTGTCTCGTACCGTCGCTCGTTATCGTGATACTGGTAGCATAGCCCGACGTCAAGGAAGTGGACGGAAGAAAACAGCAACGTCAGCAGAGGTTCCAAAAGGTTCTTAAGTAAAGAAGCGACTTGATCGAAACCCGCGTCGCAGTGGCCGCTGAACATATCGCAATATCCAATTCGCAAATATTGCAATATTAGATCAAGGTAAAGCCATTGAAATTCCGAAAAGTGCAAGAACTTATACCGCCACAGAAAGAAAATAGACTCAAAAGAGCTAAAGAGTTGTTTCGCTCTGCCGAATTTGGTTTTCTCATCATTCTCTCATCTAAAGAGTGGCTTCACTCTGCCGAATTTGGTTTTCTCCGATGAGAAAACATTCATTGTCCAGCAGTTTGTAAATAAACAAAATGATCGTGTTTACTTTGCCACAGAGGTCAGCTGAAAGTGTGCACCTTCGATTCGCCACCAGAACTCAAGCGCCGGCCATGGCGATGGTGTGGGCCGTCATAACAGCCGATGTTCGCTCTTCGCTCGTATTAATCGACCGTGGCATCAGAATAAATGCCGAATATTATCGCGAAAATATTCCGGAGGGTGCATTAAAGCCTTAGGCACGCAAACATTTTGGCCGCAGACCTTGGACATTCCAACAGGACTGAGAACCATCGCACTCATCAGGGGCCCCCCAAGAATGGTTACAAAATGAGGTTTCTCGCTTCATTTCCAGCGCATAATGGCCAACAAAATCTCCAGATACCAATCCGTCGGACTATTGCGTTTGGAGTATTTTGGAAAGCAAGGTTGGCACTAAAAAATACCAAAGTGTCGATGACCTCAAGCAAGCGCTTCGCTGGGAATGGGACAAGATACTGCAGGGCAACATTCGGGCAGCGTATGACAGTTTCATTGGCCGTTTGAAGGCCATAATTCGTGCCAAAGGTGACCAATTCGAACAAATCTCAACTTATTCTAAAATTTGATGCTATTTCCGACCTTTTCATTCAATAAAATTAAAAAAACAATGTAAAAATTATGGCTTTGACTTTGTTGCAGTTTTTTATCTCACCCTGTTTACTCCTCCAGGGAATTCTGTGAGAAAACTGATGGTGCCTTTCAAGAATAATTTTGAAAAATTATTGGTTTCAATTCTGGATTGAAAAAATAGTGATATTTTAATCCGCGATCAACATTTAAAGAAATTTCCTCTGTAAATTTAAAATTTAAAAAAAAAATATAATTGAATTTTAAGAGGCTGTTTCTCATCCTTAACCATAGTCCTTCTATTAATAGTTGTTTTCTTTCATCCCTGTTACGTCCAAGGCTAGACCGTGAAAATGTCCAAACTTCATAAATACATTTACATATTTAATATGATCTACTTTAAATAAAAATTATTACCTGCTGCTCCCCTTCACAATTCACCAGTCAACTAACCTCATTGTTCATTCTAATTCCCATTAAACAAGAATCCATTGCCACATGGAGTTTCATTTTCTATTGTGTCGTATCTCACACACCAACACACCTGTTCACCACACAGAGGAGGTGCATTAATGAATTTCAAATTATAATTTTTAGCCTTTTGCAAATGGCAAACCATGCAGAAATATAATTATAAGCATATGTGACTGAGAGACACTTGGGTGCAAAACACACACACACAAACTAACTTACACACATCCATACAAACATACATAAATCGAGAATGCAGTTTCCAAATCCCTGAAGATGCTAGCATGGTTTGTGTTTAGTGGCCATATTTTTTAAAATATATATCAGGCATGCAACAACTGTGGGAAATTGCCAACATAAAATGCTTTTACCAGCCAAGATGATTTAATGGGGGGAACGATGGATGTGTGTGTGTGTGTGTGAAATAGACTAAAGATGGTGTATTTGTAGAAACATAAAGACAGGTGCTCTAAAAATATTAAATTTAATTAACCGGATTTTGTTTCAAGAAGGAGTCTATTGAAAAATGAAGTATGAGAAAATCGAAATCCACAACACTTTCCTTGCCAGAAGGGGACCTTATTTGTTTGAAATTCTTGGGAATAAAATAAAGTTCTTTGAAATTGAATGAAAATTGAATTCTTATTTAATTTTGGAGCAGGTAATTGGAATATAAATTCCTGGTAAGTGATTAAGGAAGATTCAAAATAAAGGCTTGTTCAAGATTCAAATTATCTATCGCTAAGAGTACTTTCGATTTTTAGCCATTTTGGATAAAATGGATAAATTCTAAAATTTTAATATTTTTGGATAAAATAAATAAATTCAATATTTGTATACCTTGTTACCAGAATTTTTTTTTTAATTGATTTTCACTTAAAATTTTGTCCATTTGGATCATTTTTGATATAAAAATTCTCAATGAAAGGTTTTAAAGGGCTCCAGGACGCCTGTTTTAAATCTATATTGGAATGCCGAAGGATGATAAAAACTCACATTTTCCGCCATAAAATCCTTAAAAATAATTGTTAATCATTTTGTGATAAAGGGTATCTGTCCATAAACGGTATGATAGCAATTCGGATAAAACGGATAAACTCATAATTTTTTATCTACTTTATCCGAAGTGAGTGAAAATTATAGTCAAATATAGTCTTTCTCTAATTTTTATGTATTTTAACATTAATTTGTTTTATTTGAAGCTAAATATTAAAAATGAAAGCTTGAAAGGGCCTTAGGAGAGAGTTATTTTTCTTTTGAAACATGAACTTTAAAAAAATGGCAAATTTAGCCCTTTAAGCCCGTCAAATATGTTATTTAATCATTTCATATGTGTATTATTCGTTTACATTTGATCTGAGCCCATTTTGGATAAATCGGATAAAATCAAAATGTTTATCTTGTTTTTTCCTCCCAAAATGTGGATCTAGATATTAATGATCCTTCTTTCCGAAGTTACTCAAAATGAATGCCTGATGAGTGTTAACTAGTTTTTATACATTTTAAGATTTATAAAAGCATTTTCAAGCTAATATTTAACTGGGAAACTTCTAAGGATCCTTAGAGACTTGTTTCTCTCCTAAAATGTGGATCTAGATATAAATAAAACATTTTTCACTTAAGGACCAATAAGTATGTCATTTAATTCGTTGTAAATATATATTATGTGTTTATAAGTGATCTGAGCCCATTCCGGATAAAACGGATAAAATCCAAATTTTTATCCGTTTTATCCAAAGTGACTAACATTTAATGTCTGATGGATTTTAACTAGTTTTCATATATTTTAAGATTTATAGGAGCATTTTTAAGAAAATATTTCACTTGAAAACTTCAAAGCGTCCTAAGAGATTGGTCTTCCTCCTGAAATGGTGATATTTAAGATTCAAATGCCACATTTTTCACATAAAGTCTATTAAATGTATAATTTAATTAGTTTTAAATGTATATTATACGTTTATAATTGATCTGAGCCCATTTCGGATAAAAAAAAAAAATTATCCACTATATCCGAAATGACTGAAATTGAAAGCCAGATGCCTTTCAGCTAAATTTATATAATTTAAGATTTTTTTATCACTTCTCTGGCAAATAATTTTCAGGAATGCTTCGAGATCTCTACTTGCAATGCGAACCTTTCGGGACCTTATGCTAAATTCATCCTATAAAAGACTACATGTACGGGTTCTGATTTCGTTTGAAATGAAAGAATTCCGTTTATTAGTGATTTGATAACATTTCGAATAAAACGGAAATAATTTCAGGCCATTTCGGTTAAAACGGATAAAAATTAAAATCTTATCCGAAGTGACATCAAATAATTCAGCCGATTAATTTTTCGGAGTAAATTTTAAATTTTTCCAGTTAAACTTGACAAAAATATGTTTTTTTTATTTTTTTGTAAATGATGAGTGACATTTTGGATAAAATTATTTTTATTTTATACATTTGATCCGAAATCATATAAAATAATTTTTGAATGTAATTTACATTATTTAAGACACTTAGAATTGTTCGCTGTCCATTTAATATGTAAAACTTGAAAAAATTTAGGCTCAAGGGAATTAAGGTAAACTTACAGAGTATTGAACATCATTTGGATGGAATTTGGAAATTTTCCAAAACTAAAATCTAATTATAGCCGCTATATTGGGGTCTATACGACGTGAACCTACACAGGATTTGTTTGTCATAAGCCATTTTAAATTCGAAACTTGAAATAAACGGTGAATAATGTAGCCAAAATCATCAAAATACCGTACATAGGGAGGTACTGTTATATCGGAGCTGTGCGAAGACCTGGACCAGCATTGAAAATTTTCTGTCATAGGCTGTAGCATCCATTACGAACTCCAAATACGGCATCTCAAACAATTTCAGTGAGTATTGTACCTAAAATCGTCAAAATACAGAATATAGGGAGAAACTTATATATGGGGCCCATACGAAGACGTGGACCTGCACAGACAATTTTCTGTCATAGGCTGTAGTATCCATTAAAAACCTCAGATACCAAATTTGAAACAATTTCGGTGAGTAATGTCGTTAAAATCATCAAAATACCGAATAATATCGGGAGGTACCGTTATATTGGGGGCTATACGATGAAATGGACCTATGTAGACACTTTTTTGTCATACATTGTGGTACCCATTACGAACTTCTACTACGAAATTTGAAATAATTCCGATTAATATTGTCGCTAAATTCCACAAAAAACCGATTATCGGGAGATGTCGGTATATGGTGGCTATACGAAGACGTGGACCTGCACGGATAATTTTCTGTCTTAGCCTGTAGTACCTACTATGAACTTTAAATACCAATTTTGAAACAATTCCCTTAAAAAATATTGCTAAAATCATCAAACTAGCGACTATTGGAAGGTACCATTATATGGGTGCTATAGAAAAACGTGGACCGACACGAGCTTTTTACGAACGTAACCTGTCTACTGGCAAACTATGTATGTATGCAAAATTTTAGCCTTCTATCTCAATTTGTTCGAAAGATGGCGTGATTACAACAGACGGACAGACAGACAGACGGACGGCAGACAGACAGACGGACATCGCTAGATCGTCTTAGAATTTTACGCTGATGCACAATATATATCTTTTGCAGGGTCTATTATGAATATTTCGAGGAGTTACAAACGGAATGACAAAGCTAATATATCCTCCATAGTATGGTGGAGGGCATAAAAATATTGACTGCTTTGGACGTGATTTATGCTCTTCGAAGGGGATATATTTTTGAAGAGTAAAAATTTGGAAAGAGTTCTTCGGAGTCCTTAAAACAAATTTAATTTACCACTTTTGGAGTCTGAATTGATTGAAGCTGTCTTTGTATTATTTTTTAGCAGAACCGAATTGACTTATTTGTTCGGGATACCATAGTATTTTGTTGTTGCAAAATGTCAGACTTAATCCATTATTTTTGTTTTTATAAAAACAACGTTTGTTTATTAGTGGAGAACGATGGTAATGTTTACCAGGAGGTAAGGCAGGGAATACCTAGGTTTCGGAAAGAGCCACCAATCCTCATCAGTTGCCTTGTTTTTTGTATAGGATATTCTCCCCAAAAGTTAAGTAAAAAATAATTTCTATGACAAAAAAAAATTTACCCAAGTGACGAGATCGTGAGCTCCACCCACCCTCTCTCTAAATTCAGGAAGAATTTTAAAGAAGAATTCTTCTATAATTCGTGGATTCCGAATTGCTATCTTGAAAGTGTTATATTTCATGTAATATTATTCTCTCTCTCTCTACCTCTCCCTCTCTCTAGTTTCATTTTCCATTGTCTACGCAAAAGGGTTCTCCGCCATTCGCACAATTCATTTGTGGGTAAGTACAATTTGATCACTTTATCTTATTATCATTTCTTTTTTTATTTTTCAGTTTTAAATTCGAGTATTGCGTGTCTGCATTACCCAGACAATGAGTAAGCTACGTGCTGGTGGCTGCCACCAAAACTCCCACAGTCAGTAGCGCAAACCCTTGAAACAATCTAAAATCTGTAGCACTCACACATACACACAAATTTTCATCATCCACGACGTAATATGGCGAGCGAGTCTATATAATTTTTGGGTAATTTTAATAAGCCAAAGTTGTTGCCGGGGTATTGCCACGAACAAGCAAGCGTTTACCACCAAAAGGTGATGTGCTGAAGTCAATTGAGCTTCTGCTTGGCGGTGGTAGAGGTGGTGGTGGTGTTGCTGATGGTGTGGCCTGCCATCACCTTTGTGTGCACTGCCGCTGTTCGTGTGTGTACGTACGTTTTTTTGGCCAGACTTCTGCAGTAAAAGTTCCAAAGCAAATGAAACTAGCACGTCATCTAATTGTGAGAAAATTTTCAGTTTCGTTGTTTTTATTTGGCGTGTTTTTTTTTTTTTTTTTGTTGTCGTTTTACAACAACATGTGTTTCCATGGCTTATTCATTTACCACCTTTGATGTTGGAAAATATGCTGATGGTTTTTTTTTGCGCTTCTTCTCTGGTTTTATTTTTGTGTGTGTTTTTATATGGCCAGGTGAGGGGGGAGAGTAGTACATATGTTTCGAAACTTAGTTCCGAACTCCTAATAGTCCACCCTTGTGAGGTCAGTGATTTCGTGATTAATGGCCCTGCTGTGTGAAAATCATAATGGAATGTTTTAAAAGTTTTATGTTTCCTTGTTCGGTTCGGTTTGGTTTGGCTTGATTGGTGGTTGGCTGGCTGACTGGCCCCTGTTTAGAATTTTCACTATTAAAACTATACCTATGCGAATCTCTTGGTTCGTGTGTGTGTGTAGTGGTTTGCCATTTAGCCTGAGCAATTTTGTAAATGATTAATTACTGGCCATACATGTTGGAGAGGAAGTTTTTATTAGTTTCTCTCTCTTTTGATTGGTGGGGGGAAAATGTTGGCAATTTGTTGATTGCCAACTTGGAAAAGCTGGGACATAATTTTCCAATTAACAAGGTAATTTAGTTACATATGTCAGTTATTAAGATTGTTTTAATTGAAACTTTTCCCATTGTGTTATTTTAAATGTGCTGCTGGCGAAAATAAAGATTTTTTTTTTTAAAGAATGTATTTTTATCCTTGCACAACATTACTAGTGACACACAGATCCTAATGAGTAACAGACCATGGCCGGCAGGCAGGCAGGCAGACATGAGACAAAACAAGGAGTACAATTTCATTAACATAAACATGTCCTTTAAGCTTTCATAAATTATAATTAAATGTGATTAATATTAGATGGGTGCGAAACGTAAAGGAGCAAGGAGCAAAAGAGAGAGAGATAGAGAGAGTGGTCCAGAGAGGGAGAGTAAAAGATGAAAGTATGATTGTTGTGGAAAATAACATATCTTGAGAATAACAGCGACTCAAACAAAAGGGTTGCCAAATTGGGATAATTAATTTAAAAATTTTTAGGTCAATTTTTTTTAAATTAAAAAAATTGAATTAAAAATGCATTTCTTGTTTAAAAAAAGTAATAAGCCATATACATTTTACAAATAAACTCTTGAAAACACTTGTAATGATGTCTAGGATTTGTAATCTTTATTGGAAATATTAATGAATTACATATAAATGTTGTCAACATTTTCTGGAATTTCTCATTTTTTTAGTGCACTTTTAGTCAGTTTTAATCAATTTTTCAACATTAAGAGCTGTTTTCAGGACCCTTTTATAAAAAAAAAAAAAAAAAAAAAAATAATGTGACTTGTCAAGAACCCATTTCTACCATTTGTTATACAAGTAGAACGTCAATAAACAATTCTAAGCCATTTCGGATAAAACGGATAAAAATCATAATTTTATCCACTTTATCCGAAGTGAAATAAAATAATTTCTCATGTCACCCAGTCGACTTACAAGGATTTTTTTGGGGCATTTTTTGCACGATTTTTTTATGTTTTTCTCCATTAAAAGTGATTTTTGGGATATTTTTCCGAAGTTATCCTCAAAATTTTCTGTTAAACTTGTCAAAATCTAATCTAGCATAATTTTTACATTTTTTTTTTACATTTTATTAAATGAAAGTAATAAATGTCGGAAATAACATCAAATTTTAGAATAAGTTCAGATTGGTCACCTTTGGCACGAATTATGACCTTCAAACCCCCAATGAAACCGCTGCCCGAATGTTGCACTGCGGTATTTTGGCCCATTCCCCGGCGAAGCGCTTGCTTGAGGTGGTCGAAACTTTGGTATTTTTTAGTGCCAACCTTGCTTTCCAAAATACTCCAGTCACAATAGACGAACGGATGGGTATCCGGAGATTTTGGTGGCCATTGTGCGCTGGAAATGAAGCGAGAAACCTCATTTTTTAACCATTCTTGGGTGGCGCGTTCTGAGTCCTGTTGGAATGTCCAAGGTTTACATACAGGCTTTAAGGCTTTAATACACCACCAGAATATTTTCACGATAATATTCGGCATTTATTCTGATGCCACGGTCGATTAATACGAGCGGAGAGCGACCATTGACTGTTATGGTGGCCCACATCATCACCATGGCCGGTGCTTGAGTTCTGGTGGCCAACCGAAGGTGCACATTTTCAGCTGACCTCTTTGGCAACTAAATATGAGCGGATCATTTTGTTTGTTTGCAAACTGCTGGACAACGAATGTTTTCTCATCGAAGACGGAGAAAACCAAATTCGGCAGTTGACCACTTTTGGCCAAGCGAAGCAACTCTTTAGCTTTTAGAGTCTATTTTAGCGGTCTTTCTGTTGCGGTGTAAGTTCTTCCACTTTTTGGAATTTCAATGGCTTTACCCCGATCTCATTTCTCAATATTTGCCGAATGGAATATTGCGATATGTTCAGCTCACGAGCCATTTTTCGGTCACTGTTCGCTTCTTTACTTTTCGAACGATTTCTGCTGATGTTGCTGTTTTCTCCCGTTACTTCCTTGACGTCGGGATGCGCTACCAGTATCAAGGTAACGAGCGATGATACGAGACATAAAAGATTTATTGTCATTTAAATGCTGGTGTGCTCTAACGATAGCCACTAGTGGATTTCCAGCCAAATATCAGAAAGAAATCACGCTTGAATTCCATCGCGAATAATTTTTTTTCTGGAAATTTCTCACTAAAATGCTTTTGTACGTTTGTAAACAATATAATGAGCGGTCACTGGAATAAATTTAACAGCTGTCGGACGAGTGGCTTAGAAATGACAGCAGTCTGAAGTTGGTTACAGTTTATTCATCTCACCCTTCAATTGGTTTTTTTTTTGTTAATTCAGAATTTTAATATATTCAATTTTCTTCTTAATAAGAACTGATTCCGACAGACATGGAAACTGCTAATACATCCTTCTAAAATATACAGTTCTTTCTATAATTTTTTTAGTTATGCAGCATGGGACTTCATTTTGACAGGGATGGGAATTGTTAAATAATCTTTCCGATAAAAGTATTGATTTTATTTCTATAAGTGTTGTTTTTAAAATTTTTTTAATACAACATTTTATTATTAACATGAACTCATTTTGACAGGGACGGGAACTCTGTTGAGAAAATATTGATTTTTTCTATAAATATTGCTTTCTGACATTTTTTTTTTTTTTTTTTTTTGTAAAATGTTTGTTAGTTCTAATAATTTGTGTGGTATATCCTTGGATCCAGTCTCATTGAAATAGGAAAACCTTAAAATCCAATCTGGCAACTCTTGCTGCAGTGGCAGTCCATTGCATCAAAACACGTTCACACACATTCACTCACACTTGGAAACAAAAGACTAATTTAAACTATTACTAACATAATGGTTTGTGTATGGCTACTTGTCTGTCCCCAGCCTTAATACTTGGCAGGCACAATAATAACATATATCCATCCATATTTTCTGAGAGACAAAATATAAAAAAAGACCAACAACAACAACAGCAAAGACAAGGACATGTCCCATGTAGCCTTAATGACAATGTGTGAGTGAGTGAGTGTGTGTCTACGTTATGAAATAATACCAGCCTGCCAGCTGAAGTGCAATTTCAACATATTTTCTAGGTTTCTTCTTCCTTCTTTTTTTCTATGATGTTTTCATAACCTTGTTAGTAACCCAGCAAGCCATAAAGCCCTTGGTCCTTTACTGGTACTACCAAAAATCCAAAGATAACCAACCAACCAACCAAAAAAGAAAGTAAAGGGAAACAACAAGCATACAGTATGGCCTTAAGCAAAAACCAGTTGTTAAGCTAAGAAGGAACGAAAGGAAAGGAGTTTTTGTTGTGAGGTTTTCCTGTCCATGTTGAGGAATAGCGGAGAGGTGGGAGAGAGAGAGAGAGCAGAGGAAAGATGAGTCGTTGTATTTGGCTAGGAATACATAAAAATATTAAAAGTTTCCGCCCGGAACATCATCCATGATGTTGTCAAACAACTTAAATTAAGACAACAACATTGCCCACATCCTTTTTGGAGTATAACGAGATGAAATGAAGAGATTTTTTTTTTTGGGAGGGGAGAGAGGAGAATGAGGATAGAGGGGGAGGGAGAGATAGAGAGAGAAATATATGGGGTTTTGCAGAAAATTCCGAAATTTGTGAGTGTTTAAATTTAATAGAGATCAGCTGAATTGGTATGAGATTTAAGGACTTGGTATCACTGAGACCTTGAACAGGAATCAATTTTGAATTATTTTTCAAAATCATGTTATTTTGACATTTTTATTTTCGATTGGAGAAAAACGTTCAATATTCAAAGAATGCCATCACAGGAAATTAATTTTGGATAATAATTTGATAGTGCCTAATTTTTAGCCTCTGTACTCAGCGGTATCCAAGGACATAGTTCTAGGAAGAAGAATTTTAGGATATTAATTTGAAAGTGACTGAACACTTTTTCAATGGCATCTACGGGGTAAAGCGTGGGAAAACTGTAACCAACTTAAGACTTTCTCCGACAGCTGTTAAAATTATTCCAGTGACAGCTCATTATATTGTTTACAAGCGTACGAAAGCATTTTGGTGAGAATTTTCCAGAAAAAAAGTTATTCGTAATGGAATTCAAGCGTGATAGTGTGATTACTTCATATTTGGCTGGAAAACCACAACCGACTATCGTTAGGGCCCTCCAGCATTTAAATGTGCATAAATCTTTTGTGTCTCGTACCGTCGCTCATTACCGTGACTCTGGTAGCGTAGCCCGACGTCAAGGAAGTGGTCGGACGGAAAACAGCAACATCATCGCATCGCAGTGTCCGAAAAATGGCCCGTGAGCTGAATATATCGCAATTTTCCATTCGGCAAGTATTGAAAATGAGCTCGGGGTGAAGCTATTGAAATTCCAAATTTCAAAAAGTGCAAGAACTTACACCGCAACGGAAAGAAAATAGACTGAAGAGAGCTAAAGAGTGGCTTGGCTTGGCTGAAAGTGGTGAATTGCCGAATTTGGGTTTTTCCGATGAGAAAACAAAATGATCGGGTTTACTTGCCAAAGAGGTCAGCAGAATATGTGCACCTTCGATTGGCCACCAGAACTCAGGCGCCGGCCATGGTGATGGTGTGAGCCTCCATAATAGCCGAAGGTCGCTATCCGCTCCGTATTAATCGACCGTGGCATCAGAATAAATGCCGAATATTATCGCGAGGATATTCTGGAGGGTGTATTAAACCTTGGGCACGCAAACATTTTGGCCGCAGCCCTTGGATATTCCAACAGGACTCAGCACCATGGCACTCAGCACCCGCCAGCCAAGAATCGTTACAAAATAAGGTTCTCCACTTCATTTCCAGTGCACAATGGCCACCAAAATCTCCGGATTCCAATCCGTTGTACTCATGTGTCTGGAGTATTTTGGAAAGCAAGTTTGGAACTAAAAAATACCAAAGTGTCGATCACCTCAAGGAAGCGCTTCGCCGGAAATGGGCCAAAATACCGCAGAGCAACATTCGGTGACCAATTCGAACAAATCTAAACTTCTAAAATTTGATGCTATTCAATTCAGCAGTTTTTTGTTGCAGTCTTTTTATCTCACCCTGTATACAAAGAAATCTTCCATATTTGAGATATATTCCTCAATATTTATGATAGAGCCTTGAAATTTGATGGAGATCTTTGGATGACATCTGGAATCATTGGCACAGAAAATGGTCCACTTTTTATAATAGTCCCCTGGTAACTCCGATTTCAGGGATTTTTTACATCTCGGCCATTTTTAATTGTCCAATCGATATGTCTTTAACTAGGAGTCTTTGGCCTTAAAACCACTTTTTCGCAAAAAAAAAAAAATGGAAAGCAAGGTTGGCACTAAAAACTTCCAAAGTGTCGATCAACTCAAGCAAGCGTTTCGCCGGGAATGGTTCAAAGTACCAAACGCCATAATTCGTGCCAAAGGTGGGCAATTTGAACAAATCTAAACTTATTCTAAAATTTGATGCTACTTCCGACATTTTTTGTTTTCATTTAATAAAATTTAAAAAAAAAATTGTTAAAATTATGGCGTTTGTCCTCGTTGCAGTTTTTTTCTCACTTTGAAGTTAATTTGTAGGGTCTAATGAGTTTTTTATTACAATTTTGAGACTATGTTTGAAACATAGAGGAAATTTGATGAAGAGGCCTTACAAAGCACACCTTCCCCTCCCCCTCTCCCTCTCAAAGTGGTCAGTCTTTAAAAACGAAAGTTGGTTTATTTAAACTCATGCTTCTCTCTTTTACTTCCTTGGATTTTTTTTATTTTTCTTTTCTTCTCTATTTTTTTTTAATTTTTTATTTTCTCCTCTATTAACTTCCCAATTTTCCACCTCAAATTCCAACCATTTGTTTCTTAATGTCCAACACATTTCATTAACTTTCTTTACAAAAAATAAATAAAAAAATTAAAATTACAATATTTTGTTAATCACAAAAAAAAAAAACAGCTACAAGTACTTAAATATCCATTACAACATGTTACAGCAAACCTAGAAGCTGGCTGGTATTAAAGCTTTTTTTTTTTTTTGGTTGGAAGGAGAGAACACAAATCCATGGAAGAATATGTACAAAAAAAAAAAATACAGAAAATTTATAACGAGATCTGTCATCTGCACCAAAGAAGAAAAAACCCACACACACATAATGCCCGTACAAACAAATTAAGAGCGACAACAACAAAGTGCCGCCATCAACACCCAAAGCTCCATACAGCTGTATTCTACAACAACAATAATGCTTATGGCGCCACACGCATTCATGTCGTTCTAGACGAGGGGCCATACGGCCGAAGCAACAGCAGCAGCAGTACAACACTCATTGGCCCCATGTCCCATTTATCCATTTCGCCTGCCGCTGGCACAATGTGTACTCTTCAGAGAACGCATCGCATCTACATAATAAACCCGCGAGATGGGCTAGTTTACAATACAATTTTGCTCTGCTTACGGATAAACAGCTCAAACAGCTGTAGCTGTGAAGAAAAAAAAAACGCAAACACACACTCCCACACACACACACACTGAGAAGCGGAAAACATTGCGGGAAACGCACTGAACTGATTGATGAAATGAAATAAAAAAATATGGGCGAAAGAAACAAAAAAAGTGAAAACATAAAAATATTACCACCCACCTCTTACAGATGATCCACCTCCCCCTCCTCCCCAACGCCCTCAGTGTGTTCTGTAATGTGGTTGTTTTTCTTTGGCCCGGTCCTATGACACACTTTTATGACAAAATATTTCTGCCACTTGTAAAATGAGGAAACACTTTTAAATATAGCCATGGCAAACAGCAGCAGCAATTGCAATTTGCAGGACAATGTGGGTGAAAATAAAAAAAAGAAAGACATAAAACAAGGGCGCCAAAATGGCAAGTGTTTGTCCCCTTTTTGGGAATTTTTATAGTTTTGAAAAAAAAAAACACTTAAGTGGTGCTCCACAGTAGTATCACTTAAGATTTCAGACAGATTTCAACTAAATTTCTTCAAGACGTAATTTTTTAAATTTCATAAAAAAAATTGATAAAAAAAAAATTTATAGATATTAAATATTGTACCAATGCTCCACACGGTTGCCGCTAAAGAAAATTTCTTCAAACCACATTTTTTTAATTTAATTAAAGGGTTTTATTTTAATTAAAAGATTTTAATTTAAATAAAAGATTTTATAAAAAAAAATAAATTTTCAAAAGTTGATTTGAAAAAAATATAATTTTTTTGAGCGATGGACTTTTGAAGAATTCATTTCGAAGGATTGTCAGTGCTATAATCGTGGATATTTCTTAGACGTTTTTTTAACAAACTGTAAATTTGATTTTTTTTTCAAATATTTCGTGAAAATAATTGCAATTTCCAAACATATTTTTCAAAACTTCAAATCGTCAATTTTAATCTTCATTGGTCCATAGAAAAATTTAACTACAAACAATTGAAGCTAATCCTCTCATTTGCCCTTGGGGAGCAACTAACTAGAGATACTACAAGACCTCTCTCTCTCCCACTCTCTATCTCTCTTTTCTGTCTGCTGATGCACTTCTCATGTTTTATTGATTCCCTTAACAAGAATATCGCAACCTTGTTCAAATCCATAGCCTAAGCGGCGTCAAGAAATTATTCAGGCAATAAAAAAATACAGTTACTCAAGTAGCCATAACACATTTTTTTTTGCCACTGGCCTCTTCTCCAAGGAGCGGAAAAAAACATTCTATGGCACACAAAGGGGATGGCTAAAGAGAAAAGTGAAAAGAAAATCGCCAAGGTGCTATCTATCTAGCCATCGCTGCAAACTGTTGGCGTTGAGATTAGTCATCAGTGTCATAATCATCATCATCATCATCGCCACCAGCTGGACGCTGTAGATACTGAGCAGAATGATGATGCTGGCAATGATGCGGATATTTTATGTCTTGCTTTGCCAATAAAAAGTGATTTCCAAATGTTATTAATTAAAATGAAAAATAAAAATCCATAAATCTGTGAGATTTTGAAAATTTACAGTGGAAACAAAAATTGATTTGCATTTGGACCTTTTTTTAAAAAAGGCAGAAAAAAGAAGAAATTTTCCAAAGAAGATTAAAAAAAAAAAAAAATTCAAAACTTCAAATCGCCAATTTTTAGAACATATTATAATTCATATATTGCTGTCACACAAATTTAAGATTTTTTGCGTTGAGTTTTTCCTTAGCTTGAAGTGGACTTCATAACCTACATGAGCTCTTTTACAACCCTGAAAACCTCTGAGAACTCTTTTATATTCAGAAGGCATCTTTGAGGCTGTTTTGTGGCCTCCTATAGCAGGAGAATATCATTGAGCTTTTTTATGACTAGAATATCTCTCTGAGCTCTTCTATGGCTCTTTGAGCCCTTCTATGGTTAGAGGTTTTTTATGTTCAAAGAAGTGTTTTAGGCTTGAAAGAGCTCAAAGAGATCTTCTAGCCATAGAATAACTAGGAGATCTCTTTCAGCTATTCCAAGCCTAGAAGATTTCTTTGAACTCTACTGTCACTTCGACTTATTTCAGCTTTCCTATGGCTAGAAGCTCTCTCATTGCTAGCTCTTCAATGGCTAGAAGAACTTTTTGAGATAATCTATGGCTAGAATACTTCTTTGAGTTCTTCTATGGCCAGAAGATCTGTTTGAGCTTTTCTATGTCTAGTAAATAATTTTGACCTCGTCTATGGCTAGAAGATCCCTTTGAGCTATTCTATGGCTAGAGAATCTCTTCGAGCTATCCCATTGCTAGGATATCTCTTTGAGCTCTTCTATAGCTAGAATACCTCATTGACCTCTTCTATAGCTAGAATACCTCATTGACCTCTTCTAAAGCTAGAAGACCTCTATGAGCTCTTCTATAGCTAAAAGACCTCTATGAGGTCTTCTATAGCTAGAAGACTTCTATGACCTCTTCTATAGCTAGAAGACCTCTGTGAGCTCTTCTATAGCTAGAAGTCCTCTTTGAGATCTTCTATGGCTAGAAAATCTCTTGAGTTCTTCCATTGCTAGAAGATCTCTTTGAGCTCTTCTATGGCTTGAAGACCTCTTTGAGCTCTTCTATGGCTAGAAGACCTCTTTGAGCTCTTCTATAGCTGGAAGACCTCTTTGAGCTCTTTTATAGCTGGAAGACCTTTTTGAGTTCTTCTCTAGGTAGAAGACCTCCTATTCTATAGGTAGAATACATCTTTGAACTCATCTTTGGTTAAAATATCTCTTTTTGACTACAAAATTCCTTTGAGCTTTTCCACGGATCTGCTGGAACTCTCTCTCTCTTAGTCAGATTCATTTGACTCTTCTATAGCCAGAAGATCCCCTTGAGTTTATTTGTAGCCTGATGACTTTTTTGAGTTCGTCTATTAGTGAAAGGGCTCTTTGAGCTCTTCCCTATTTAGAAGGCCTATATGAGCCCTTCTATAGCTGAAAGATTCTTTATAGCTTAACCATAATAAGAAGATCTTATCTGTATTTTTTTTTTGTAAGGATAATGTGCTGGATCCATTCTTCAGCCAAAAGACTTTTTTGAGCTCTTCTATGACCAAAAGACCTCATAGAATGCTTCTGATACCGGAAACATTTCTGGAGCTCTTCTTTTGTGTGTGGAAGACCTTCTTGAGTTTTCCTGTCACTAAAGAGTTATTTTTGGCTCTTCTCTAGAGACAAGGGGAAATGTACTTAACATGTTATCATTTTTGTACTTGATGCCTCCACCTTACCTGTTGTTGTTAACTTCTTGTATTTCCTTTCCTTTTCTTCCTTCTCCCACCCAACCCCCCTCCTTTTTCGCCCTACTCTCCAATAAATTTCCATTTTTTTATCAAATAACATTTTTCACATAATAATAAATTTTTGTTAATTGTATTAAATGGCAACGGGCGAAAGTTTTCGTTTCTTAAAACCATTAGCCTACTTTTGGGCGTTAGCTGAATTTTGGCCTAGTATTTTCGGCATTCCTGGAGAACTAATTTATTTCTCTTATTGCCAACTTCTCAAAAGTACTCCAAAAAAAAAAACGGAAAATATATTTTTGGGAGCAAATACGAAAGGAAATATTTGTTGTGGTTGTTGTACTCACCCACTGCCAGAACATTTGTATATCCTTGTAAGCTATAAATTAACAATGTAAATCCGATTAGTAGGCTGCCATGCTGATATTGTCGTAGCAACATGTTGCTGCCGTTGTGTTTTAATGCCGCTGCTGTTGCTGCCGCTGTTCGGCGATGATGTTAAGAACAATGTTTGCTCCGTTTCCAGAGAGAGAGTGTGAGCCTAGAATCTTAGGGCAACTCTTTGGCTGCCACCAATTGTGCAATTGTTGTCTGTTGTTTGAGCCCCTAGAGGGGGCTGTTGTAGTTGTTGCTGGGTTTGGATGTATGTATGTGACGGCGATAATCGTTAAGCAATGTTTAAATGCTCACACGGGATGATAGACAACAATGTGTGGAAAATTGCTGCACGTTTCTGCTGCTGCTCCTGCTGTTGCGTGTGGTTGTGTTTGAGAGTTTGAATGGGTGTAGATGTGTTTGTGTTGTTGTGGTTGTTGTGATGATTGTTTGCTGTACATGTGCATGGAAATTGCATTGATGTCGCCTGTTTATAACATTGTCATCGACTGCGGCTGCTGTTGTTGTTGAGTTAGGAGAGTTGTTTGCCCTGTTTCGTTTTTCTCCTTGGCTCAGATTGCTCCTTAAGATGGCTTATCTTAATGTTGTAGATTTTTTTTCGTGTCGCAACAATTGCTGGATGTTGGATATTATTGCTTGGTTATTTTGTTGCCAAGTTCTGCTATCATTTGAATTGTTATACTTCCACTTTTGTTGAAGTTGTTGTTGTTGCCAATTGTATGAGAATACAATTTAAGTTTTATTTGTTTGTTATTTTTTTTATGTTTGCTGGATATTTATATGATTTTTATTTGCAGATTATTTTTTGGTGAATTGAAGTGGAGGCGTTTTAAAGGAAACAAATAAAATGCTTTATTTCTGTTTTTTTTTTTTTTTTTTCAAATTCTATTTTCTAAATCTTGGCATAATTCCTTTTTTATTGCATCTTTTGAAGTTGAAGTTTTCATTCAATTTTCTATTTCTTCTTCTTCTTCTATTTCTTTTGTATAACTTAATTTACAATATCTTTGGTAGTTATTTATGGATTTATTATTTAGTATGAAAAATGCCTGCAATGAAAGGAAATAGAAAAAAATCATGAATATTTAGTTTGTCAAAGTGGTTATTGATAGAGAGATTTCTTTTGTGTAAACAGATAGATGTCTTTGTGCAATAGAATTTAGTTTTTTTCTTTTTTTGGTTTTATGAGCTTAAACAATATGTCCATATGGAAAATATTCAAAATGGTTATTTGCTTTAATATTATTTTTTTGGAGATTCTTTTTAATGTCACCTAAAAAGATTTTAATTGATTGTTCAAGGATATATAAAACATTTGCGTATTTTTTTATAATTTAAGGTAATAAATATGCAATTTTAATGAAAAACAAAAAAAAAATAAATAAAATAAATAAATTAAAAATTTATTAAAATTTATTAAATTTAAATAAATTTTTGTGAGACTAATTTTGAGTATGAAATTTAAAAACAAAATCAAAAATGTTTCTTATTAAAAAATAAAAAGCATTTAGGACCAGGAATCGTAAATTTTAAAATTTATTTACTAAGACCATCCTGACCACCAATCGTGTATTATGTTGAGCTATTTACGATAAGGTTTTCCTCTTTAATTTTGTAATTATATTTGTGACAAAGTCTTGCCTATAATTTTTACAAAAAAATAATTCTTTTCAATTTTATTTTTAGGGATTTTCAATTTTTCTTTTCAAAAATATTTTCAAGGATTACCATAGCAAGAATAGAGAATTAAAAAAGTTTTTTAAGGACTTCCTGACAATGAATCGTGGATTTTTATACTATTTTTTTTTCAAAAATTTTTTGGAAATTTTAAAATATTTTTCAAGGGTTTCCTGGGCAGGAGCCATCCATTAAAAACTTATCGAGGAATTCGTAATCTAGAGTTGTAGATTTTTAAAATTTTTTTGAGGACTTCTTATTCAAGATCTTTCGATTTTTAAAAATAATTTTTTAAAGCACAAGATCCGATTTTTTTATAAATACTTCCGGACGTTCCAGTCAAAGGCATTAAATTTTTAAAAGGACTCTCTGGACAAGGATCATCTCTGAACAATAATAGTGGATTCTTTAAAGCATTATTTTTCAAGGACTTCCTGATTAAAGATCCAGGATTCCTTCAATAATTTCAAGGATTAAAAAATTTAAATGTGAATTTCGTAAAAAATATTTTTGAGGACTAAAAATGATGGATTTTCTAAACACGGGTTTAAAATGTCCTGGTCGTTAACTGTGGACTTTATAAGATAAAATTTTAAGATAAAAAAATATATATATATATTTTTTAGAAAAACTTTCAAGAAACTTATGAGTGAAAATAGTTTATTATTTTAAAATATATTATAACAAGTTTTTTTCTGGAGCAAAACCCTGAACTTGTTTAAAAAATTTGAAGCACCAATAGGTCTATAATGTTTTCTGAGCAATAATAGCAGATTTAATTTTTTTTTTACATTTTCTGACCAGGAATCGTGGATTTCTTCATTAATTTTTTTACGTACCTCCAAGGACTAAAACATATAAAATAAAAAAAATAACCAAAATTTTGAAATATTTCCTGGGACATTCTCATTGTGAATCGAATACTTTTCAAGGACTTCTTGACATCGTATTTGGAGTTATTAAAATAACTCAGATAAGCTTTCCGGCCACAAATTTTCCGCCTTAAAAAATATTTTGCACGGACTTTCTAGCTGTTGAGTTTCGAGACACATTTTTGAGGACTTCATGCCAAAATGGTGGATTTTCAAAAAACAGTTTATAGATGTCTTTTTCAAAAATCTCCCAAACAAAAAAAAAAAAAAAATCATTTTTTTAGAAAACCCATTCAATGACCTCCTGAGCGAAAATCGTTAATAGTTTTTAATAATGTACTTACAAGCCTTTCCTGGTGCAAACATTTATTTTTAAATTTCCTGACCAAGAATTGTAAATTCCTTCACTGCCCTATTAAGGACCTCCTAAAACTTTCAAGGGCTAAAATATATAAAATAAATAAATGTTTTTAAGGACTTTCATTGATATGAAAATGACTTCCGGACCAAAAATTACGAACTTTTTAAATATATCCAATCAATGAATGCAGTTTTTTAGGACTTCATGACAAATGAATATATTCCAGGGATTACTTTGCCACGTATAAAATATTTGCCATATGCTTTCGGGCCAAGAATTTTGATTTAAAAACATTTTACAAGGAGTTTAAAATTTTTGACCTTTTGAAAATTTTTGTGGACTCCGTTTCCAAAAACTGTGGAGAAATCTACCAATTAAAAAATTTTAATTTTTTAGAAAAAAAAAACATACAAGGACCTCCAGAGCGAAAATCGTTGATAATTGAGAAAAAATATTCGTAAAATTTTTCAACTTTTTGAAGAGATTTTAAAGGACCTCCTGGTCCATCATCATGGATTTTTACGAGTTCTTTCTATAAAAAAATCTAAAACTTATTAACAAAAATCGTCAAGGATATCCCGACCCAGAAGCATGTTTTTTTTCATTTTTCAATCAACACCTCTTGAATAAGAATCGTGAATTTATTAAAAGATAAAAGATTTCAGGAACTTCTTAAAAAAGAATTCGATTTTGAACAGATTATTTTTAAAATATACTGGACAAAATCTGTGGATTTGTTTTTTTTTTTTTTTTTTGGAACAAAAAAACCACGGACATCTCTCCTCAAAACTTTGGTTTTGGAAATTTTAAGGACTTCCTGACCAAGAATCTACGGATTTTAAGAATACCATTTTTAAAGGTCTTTCGTCAAAAAAATTGTTGAATTTCTGGCAGATCTATTTGAACAAAAAATCGAAAAATATTTATGAACATTTTAAGGGAAATAAAATCGTAGATTTTTTATGAACTTCTTCTGGATAAAAAAGTTAGACCCAGAAAAGGACCTAATTACCAACAATAATTGGTGTTTAGAATTTTTTTAAATTTTTTTAAGGATTTTAAAGGACCTCTTGGTCTATCATCGTGGATTTTTAGGAGTTCTTTTTAAAAAGGAGTCTTTTTTTTAAAACTTGTCAAAAATCGTCAAGGATCACACGACCAAAAATCTTGGATTTTCTTTTAATTCGCTATCAAGACATCTTTACCAAGAATCGTCGAATCATTAAAAGAACTTCGTATCCAAAAATCGTGGATTTTGAGCAGATTATTCTAAACATTTACTGGTCAAAATTTTTTGAGATTTTTTTTTTTTTGGATTTTAATAATCTTTTTTATTCAGATCGATTTGAACAAAAATCGTTGAATATTTGTGAATATTTTAAGAGATCTCCGGAAATAAAATTATAGATTTTTATGAACTTATTCTGAATAAAATTGTTGAATTCAGAAAATTATCATCAATTTTTGGTATTTAGAATTTAGAAATCTTGAATTATTTAAGAAAAGTCTTCAAGGACAAAGCGAAATTTTCGGGAATATAAGAATAAGAATATTTTTAAAAAGATTTTTTAGGAATTGTTTTTTCAAGAGCTGTTTAAAAATCCCGCATTGTTTAAGAAAAGTCGTGAAGGACCTTTATGCGCGACAAAATGAATTTTTAGGGTTTTTTTAATGAGCCTGATATAAATTTTTAATTTTTGGAATATTTTGATAAGTTTTTTAAATTATTTTTTATGAAAAAAATTGCAATGGAGTTACATAGTTTAAAATTTTTAAAGAAATTATAAAGGGTAAAAACATCGTGGATTTTTCAAGGACTTTTTGATAAAAATCACGAATTTTTTTATTTTTTAAAAATTTCATGAACAAAAGCCTTTAATTTTCGTCGGAGCAAAAATCGTACCTTGCAAAATGTTGTGAATTTTTTTTATTAAAATACCTTTTCAAGTAATTTTGTCCTTGAAGCTGACTATTTTTCTAAGAAACCTTGTACTAACATTTTCCCCAGAAAAAATCTTGCCAACCTCTTCGTTACATGCAAAAAAACTTTTCTATTCATTGTGACTACCTATTCATGATTCCTATTCATATTTTCCACTTTTCCCGAAAAAATGTTTACTTCTCCTTTCTGTCCTGTGTCCCTTTCGATTGATGGGACATATCACCTTCATCACTTATGAATAGAATGGACCATTTCTCATTCATTCAGTCATTTGTTTGCTTGCTTTCTTTTTCCATATTTGTTTTTCCTTCTGGATTTCTCATTTCAATGGGACCCGAGGCTCAAAACATGAAAAGCTGGAAATTATATTTGGACACTTGTGTCCAAGGAAAATAAACAAACAAACAAACAACCTTAATGAAATATCTCTACATCTTAGCTATTCAGATAGCACGTCAATGACACATTTCAATATATTCGGAGGCCATAGATGATGATGGGGAAAGTTACAAGGAAAAGTGTAAAGGAAATCAGGGAACAAGAAACAAACACAATACAACTAACGAGTGGAGCCAAAATTTGTGATCTGTTACCAATTTCTTTCATTTTTCCTTCCCATCTTTGCTTCTAAGAATGAGGAAAATCCAAAAAAAAAAAAATGTTTCTTTATGTATGTATATGTAATTCCCCAACTATTTTATTATGAATAAAGACCAGAATTTTGGCAAAAAAAGAAAAACTGAAATAATAGAATTTCTTCGCCTTTGAATCCATAAAATATGCTGCTAATTTATCTCCTAAGCCAATAATAGAATATTACCAATTTCTCATAGGCGCAAATTTCATTTGAGACAGCATTTTCTCCTACCCTATTCTCTGGTGGCCAGTTGATTGAAAGGCTGCTGTTTTTTTTTCATTTTTTTCTTTTATTCACTTATTGCTTTGTTTTATCTGCCTTTCTTCTTAGACTTTTTTCCGTTTTTGGGGAGTTGTTGATAGCAGAAGAAAAAAATCAATGGACCCTATAAATATATTACAAATTTCATAAACATTATTTAAAGATAATATTTTCATGGCTGATTAGATTTCTTTTGCTTGAATGGAAATCAATTTTTTTCGGACTTTATATTGGCCCAATATTCTGCAATTGGGGAGAATATTAGAGGGAAAAAATTAATTGAATTATTTTGGGAGAAATAAAGAAATTTCAGAAACTTATTTCCGGCAAAAATTTAATAAATTTTAAATTGCAAAAAAATATTTAAGAAGATAGCATTTTGGATGGAGGATGGGCCCTCTGGCTACTTCGGTGATAAGAAAGTCACTATTTTTTCTAATTGCACAGATCTTCTATTAATTTTTCTCTCTTTAGGGGAGAAAAATTACTCTTCCATTTAAAAAAAAGTTATTTCATTTTTATACTCTCAGCCAGCATGATGTTTGGAACAAGGCCAGCAATGTACTTTTATTGGAAAATTCTGTGTATTGGTCCCTGTAGATGATACGTTTGTGGTTTTTATACCCTACACCACAAGGTGGTCAGGGTATTAAATATTTGTGCCTTTGTTTGTAACAGGCAAAAGGAAACGAGATAGACGCATAGTTTTTTTTTTTTTTTTTTTTGATGATCTTCATAGAATCACATTATAAGTCGATTTATGCATGTCCTTCCATCCGTCCGTCTGTCCATGTATCTTTGTGAACAAAGTACAGTTCGCACTTATTACCCGATCCAGACGAAATTTTGCACAAATCATTTGTTTGGCCCAAGGATAAACTCTGTTGAAATTGGAGATAATCGGTAAAAATTTAGATATAGCTCCCATATATATCTTCGTCCGATTTGCCTTGTATTGTGCACCAAACGTGTAATATCAGTCCGAATAGTATGGAATTTGGCACATACAATCAAATTAGGCCTGAAAATAAGTATGCCAAATTTGATTGAAATCGGTTCAGATATAGCTATAGCTCCTATATATATATTGTTCATCCGATTTGTTACTTTTTATCCTCCGCAGCCGTAATATGCACTCTGCAACAACAATATTTGGGGAAATATATCAAATGCAGCTCAGAAATACCTTTGCTAAATTTTATCGAGATTGGTTCGGATTTGGATATATTCCATTCCGAAAATATTGAAAAATGAGCTCGGTGTCGGGGTAAAGCCATTGAAATTCCAAAAAGTGCAAGAACTTACACTGAAACAGAAAAAAATAGATTCAACAGAGCTAAAACGTTGCTTCGCTTGCTCGACAGTGGTGAACTGCCGAATTGGTTTTTTTCCGATGAGAAAACATTCGTTGACCAGCAGTTTGTAAACAAACAAAATGATCCGCTCGTGTTTACTTGCCAAAGAGGGTAGCTGAAAATGTGCACCTTCGGTTGGCCACCAGAACTCAAGCGCCGGCCATGGTGATGGTGTGGGCCGCCATAACAGCCGATGGTAGCTCTCCGCCCGTATTAATCGACCGTGGCATCAGAATAAATGCCGAATATTATCTCGAAAATATTTTGAAGGGCACGCAATCACTTTGGCCGCAGACCTTCCGAATTCCAACAGTACTCAGCACCATCGCACTCAGCACGCGCCACCCAAGAATGGTTACAAAAATGAGGTTCCTCACTTCATTTCCAGAGCACAATGGCCCCCAAAATCTCCGGATACCACTCCAGTGGACTATTGTGTCTGGAGTATTTTGGAAAGCAAGGTTGGCACTAAAAAATACCAAATTGTCGATCACCTCAAGCAAGTGCTTCGTTGGGAAGGTGCCAAAATACCGCAGAGCACCATTCGGGCAGCGTGTGAAAGTTTCATTGGCCGTTTGAAGGCCATATTTCGTGCCAAAGGTGACTAATTCGAACAAATCTAAACTTTTTCTTAAATTTGGTGCTAGTTCCGACATTTTTTGGTTTCCTTCCGTTAAATTAAAAAAAATGTAAAATTTATTTGACTTTGTTGCAGATTTTTTTCTCATCCTGTATACGTAGATATAAGTTCTCCATCTGAGGACCCCTTATGGATCTTTTGTATTAGGGAAACCCTTCCATAGATTTCATAAATCAAAGAACCTTACATCGATTTGAACACTCCTTCCATGGCATTTCTGTCAATACAAGAACTTCAATTATTTTCCGAATTACAAATAAAAAAAATCAAGTTTTCAATGAAATTCAATGAATTAAAAATTATAATTTCTAAAATAGAAGACCCTCCGTCTATCATCAAGATAAAGCCCTGAATGGGCTTTAAGGTGAGAACGCACAGAACAATTATTTTATTGTCTTGAGACATCAGCAGTCTTCTTCACAAAAAAAAAAAAAAAAACGCTGGGTGAACAAGTATCAATTATGGGCCGAAATAGCTTAAAGTAAACCTACAACTCATTTGTTCCTCATTTTACTAAGAAGCCGCCTAAAGGCTCTCTATGGTTATTTCCTAATAGATATTCTATGGATTTTCTAAAAAACGGACAATTTTCTTTCGATCTTCTATTGAAACTTCCATTGCATAATATCTTCTATGGATCATATTTTTTATAAAGAATATTTCGAATTACAACTAGAATTCTATATGCAATGTTTCGAATTACAAACAAAATATTTCGAATTACATCTATTTTGAAAAAAATCAATTTTTCTTCTCCTTTCTTGCCCAACTAAAAATATTCCATTTTCAATGTATGCTGGGTCCATCACAGACACACACACATATATATAAAACAAATTTCCAATATATTCACCAACACGTTTGCATGTCAAAAATTCCAGCTCCCCCACACACACACACACACACGCACAAACACACAAAGATTTGTTGCCATTTGTACACACGGCAAATAAATTGTTATAAATATATATGACAGTTGCTGTTGCTATTGTTGTTAAAGATTCAATCATTTCTTTACCTACAACAACATGTACAACAAAGTGAAAAAAATGACAGCAAAAGCTTTGACATTTACATTGGCCAAGAGAATGGAACGTGACTTTTCATAGTTATGGGCCACAATGGGGGGAAAGAATCAGCTACAAATTAGAATCAATATCAACAGAGCAACACACACAAAGATAGAGAGAAAGAGAGTATGAATGGGCCAGAGAGAGAGAGAGAGAGAGTGACAATGGGAACATCATTTAAATAAACGAACTAATAATACATATATTGAACAAAATATTAGACGGAATGTATGACACATTCTTTATATATGTTCCATAGATTTGATGTGAGATGAAATCCATCTTTCCCTTCTCTCATTTCCCCTCTCCCTCCAACATTTGAATAACTTGGCAAACGTATTCACTTTGTAGTTTTCTTTTTCAACAGCCTCGTCTTTATTGATTGTGAATGGAAAACATTTTCATACTTTGTGTCTGCAAAAATGCCCTTTGGCCTATGAAAACTTTACCCCTCCCACCCGCTCTTACACCAACACCCAATCTTCCATTATGTTGTTGCTTTATTTGTAACATCCTTTGCCTTTTGTCACTTTTACGGCATAGAAATAAATACAACAATAATTGATAGTTTCAAACCTCATAAATCAATTTTAAATTTATTTTCTCTCCTTGAGATACGTAAACCTCATATTTATTTTTTTATATTGATATCATTGTTGTTGTTGTTATAGAAATTTTATGAATTTTATGAAATCGTAAATTCAATTGAATTTTTATTTTATTTCATTTATGCCTTGGCTGGACACAATCTTTGCCAATGGCATTTTTTTGTTTGGTTTGTGGGGGTCACCCAAGAATACTTGAGCCTTTGTAAGGCTTTTGTAGAGGTCGTTGTAGTCGTCGTCGCAAAAGGAAAACAATCACGCCTACCGGCCCATATTTTTCCAAGGAATATTGTCTGGCATTGTGTTCAGGTAATTGATATTTTTTTCATGATTTGTTTAAAGTGTAAATACAAAAGAAAAAAAGAATATGTATAAAAATAATTTTTGTCAATTGCTTTTTGAAAACGGAGATTTGAGGCAAACAATTGAGGGACAGTCTGCAGCAGAGATCAAAAAGAAGTTTAGTGAAATTTGGTACTTGAAGAAATATTTAAAATTGATAATATTTATGTCGAGCAAAAATATACAAAATTAGGGAATAAATTATTTAATAAAAAAAAATTTAGAGAAATAACAAAAAAAAAATTAATAATTCACAATTCTAGAGGAATAGACGACTATTTGAAATTTTTATTTATCATTTTTTTTTTATTAATTATCCAGTGTACTTCTTAGTTGAAAATCAAGGAAAATTGTTTGAAAGAATTTAAAAAAATTGAGACTTTTGTCGAACAGGGCTTCCTTAAATTTCCAAGTAATTTAATTAATTAATAAATGATTTTATTTTCTAGATTTAAAATACCTGAGATGTCTCAATTTTAAGGTTCAGAAAATAATTATTTTGACCTTTTTTGGGGGAAATGTTAGAAAAATGTTTAAATTTCTTTAAAAATATTATTATGTACGAGATTCTGAAGAAAGTTGAATAATATTTTTTTCCCTTTAGGAGGAGTTAGCAGGGGAAGTGGGTGGATAGTTTGCATTCGAATATCCGAAAAAATAGTTTGATAAAACTTTTTTTGATTTCGAAAGTTCGCATATAGTCGTCATAGTCTTCAAAATCTATCATTTTGAAGTTTTCCGTGGAAAATATTAGTAACATTATTGCACAATGGACCCACGATCAAATTTTCTCTCCAAAACTCTTTCAACGTCTACATAAGTAAAACCTAGAAACCAAAAGAAAACGCAATTTGAAGAATTTCAGCTCTATCCCTTCACTCAATAACAAATTTAGTAACATATAGTACCCATGTCCAAACAGTCTACATCTCTCCATCCTAATCATCCAAGAATTAGAACCATTTAGTACTTTTCGTACTATCATAGTACACATTTCGGAAATCACCTCCATATCCCAATTCTAGATACCAACAGAGACCTCAATATAAAATTTCCGATTTCAGCCCTATCCCTTTATCCAGTACCCAATTTAGTACTATCTGGTACGTTTTCTACAATTAAAGTACTAATATCCAAAACCACCTCCATATGTCAATTCCAGATACCAACATAGACCTCAATATCAATTTGGGGATTCCAGGTGTATCCCATCGCTTAATATCCAATTTAGTACTTTTCGTACAAAATAGTACACATTTCTGAAACCACATCTATATCTCAATCTCTGATACCAACTGATACCTCATTATCAAATTTCAGTATTCCAGCTCCATCCCTTAACCCAATACCGAATTTGGTACAATTTAGTACTATTCGTACAAGATATCTCAATTCCAAATACCAACAGAGACCTGAATTTCAGATTTCAGCATATCAGCTTTTTCCCTTCACTTAATATCCAATTTAGTACCATTTAGTACTTTTCGTACAATTATAGTGCACATTTCTGAAATCACCTCCATATCTCAATTCCACCTACCAACAGAGAACTCAATTTTAAATTTGGGGATCCCAGCTCTATCCCTTTATTCAATACCAAATTTAGTACTATCTGGTACTTTTCGTACAGTTAGAGTACACATTGCCAAAATCACCACCATATCTCAAACCCAGACATCAAGGGAGACCTCAATATTAAATTTCGTGATTGCAGCCCTATCCTTCACCCAATACCAAATTTAGTACCATTTAGTACATTTCGTACAATTCTAGTAAACATTTCCATAACCACTTCCTTATCTCAATTCCAAATACCAAAAGAGACCTCAATATTAAATTTCAGGATTCCAGCCCCATTCCTTCACCCAATACCAAATTTAGTACCACTTAGTACTTTTCGTACAATTATAGTACACATTTCTGAAACCACCACCAAACCTCAAACACCGATACCATCAGTAATTTAAACATCAGGTTTCACAATTATGTCCCTATATCTGCACCCAATACCAAATTTAGTACCATTTAGTACTTTTCGTACAATTATAGGAAACATTTCCTAAACCTCCTCCACATGTCCAGACTCTACATGAACAGCGACTCTAATACCAAATTTCACATTTCAAACCCTATCTTTTCACCCTAAACCAAATTTAGTACCAAATATAGTACTATTTAGTACTATATGTGCACTTGTTGTACATGTTTCCAAAACAACTTCTTTTTTACAAACCTGCCACCAACAGTGGCGCCAATATAAAATTCCAAAGTTCCAGCTTCATTCGTTTACCCTAAACCATGCTATTCCCAATTTAGTACCATTTAGTACAGTTCGCACACTTAGTACACATTTCGAAAACCACCTTCATGTATCAAACTTATTTTACAACATTGCTTCCCAAAGCAAATTTCAAGTTTTTAGCCCTATCCACTCACATAATTCCAAATGTTACCATTTCGAAAGTTTTGTACCACTTTAGAACTTTTCGTAACCTAAAAGTCCGAATTTTTGAAAACCCTTGGGTACCACTATCCTGCACTCCATCAGTGAATTTCATTCATCAGTGACTCTCATTTCAAAATTCTAGCTCATTCCATTTGTCCAATGCGTGATATTACATTTTTAGTACACTTTAGCACTTTTCGTACCCTTTTAGTACGAATTTCCTAAAACCCAGCCCTATCACACGCCCACGCATCAAGACTTGCCCTCGAGCAAAATTTCAAGATTCTAGCTTCAGCCGTTTCGTCTGGGCGTCAGTCATTCACTACCCCGTTGGGAGGGGCTTAAAAGTATACTATAAGAAAAGCTAAATATAAATATGGACATGTTAAGCCAGATGCTGAAAATACGCTTCAGTCATTAAAACAAAACATTATAGATTAAAGCATTTCTTTGATCATTTCTAAATTGTCAATTTTCGTGTTTAAAGCAAAGACTCAAAAAATTTGAATTGAATTGAAAAACTTTGAAAGAATGACGCTATCTCTCAATAAAATTTTGAAAAAAAAAAATGAATTCAAAAATGTTCAAATATGACGGTATCTCTCAATAAAATTCACAAAAATATTTGAGCGGATTGGCTTTCACGCAATAGCCATGATTTCGAATTTATTTCTTAATATTCGCCTTTTGTTTCCTACTTCCAGGTCCTCACTACTATTCCAGGGCCTCATTCACTACACTTCTACATTAAAAATTTCTAAACCCTTTCCCACATCCTTACCAATAATTCCTCATTTACCAAACTAAATCATGAATCATTTTCAAATCACTTTGAGGGGTGGCATGACAAACATTCAGATTGGAGTGATTGGATGAAATCAAAAATACCTCAAATTCACATCAAAGCCATTAAATCACAACGCGGGAGATTGCAGTCGATTTCTGGCTGATACCAGAAACGCACGCACTTTTTGAGCACATGTGTATGTATGTGTGCGTGCGTGTGTGTTTGTGACTCATCCGTAATCAAATTTTGTAAATTGAGAAGTTAGTAGGGTCAGGAATTCCAGACCATCCAACGCACACACGCACACAGCACACGAATGCGCGCTCTAAATATCCTCAAGGTATTTACAAAATTGGGTATATTCATATGATTGTGCGCCTAAATGTAGGCAAACATTATTTAACAAAGTTTATTGCTTAACGATATGTTAACTAATACAAATATGTGCCTGGGTCCGAAAGTGGTCAATGTGTATGTATGGTGGGCAGTGGGAGAGCAGAATGTTTCATTCTGGAGTGTTTGTTTGCTTGCATGTGAAATTTTTGTTAAGTTTATGGCTTATGTTAAAAATATCTATAGTATACTTTGGGGAGGACCGGTTTTTGCTTGGCCGAATGGTTGTAAACTCCAAATACTACTATATATAAGACCACTTATTTTATTATGGCCAACATGATTATTTGGACAGGTACATGGGCTTTAAGCAGTGGCCCACAAGGGTGGCCCGACAAAATAATTGAGCTATTTTTTCGTAATATTTACTACAGCTATTAACAAAACCTGAAGCCCACGAAGCCATATCGTTTATATTCTTTTGAGATTTTATGGGTTTCCTTATGTTGTTTCTTGTTTTCTCTTTTCTTTTCCATGGGCCAAGTTAATACAATCAAGGATTTGTGGCCATAATAAACAAATATGTATTTGTTTTTCGTTTTGGTTTGTGTATTTTCAAGGCATACTTTTAGGGGGGGTGCAAACAAAACAAGTGTTTCGCTTGGGTTTTTTCCAAGGCAATTTGTTTTTTTTTTTTTTTGGCTGTTTCTCTGATTCCTTTTTAGCATTTGATTTTTTCTCATTCTTTCAATGTTTATCTTTACATTTTTGTTTCCTCAGACGATGTAGAATTTATGGTCATTTGCCCTGTGTGTGGTTGCTTGGTTGGCTGTCTGTTTGTCTTGGCCGAAAATCAAAATCGATTTTTATTCAGTCATCTGGAAAGAGAAAAAAATGATATAACAAATTATTATTTTTGCTCGTTAACATTTGCTGCAATAACAACAATAATGAACAAATTTTCTGCCTATTTGCAAGAGATAAATTTATTTTTTTTTTTAATTTAATAAGAAATTTTGAATGGGAAGTTATTTTGGGTGTCAGACTGAGATATTAATTTCTTTGGAAATAAAATCTATGAAAATGTAAGCGCCCAAAAATAGGCCTTGATTTTTAAATTATTTGAATATGTTTTAATATTCCCTTATGATAAAAATAAGATATCCTATCTTAAATCTTTAGATCCTTAATGTGTATTTGGCAGAGCCTGAAGGTATGCCTTGATTTCTTAATTAAACAATTTCTCTTTATCCTCAATTTAGGGTTTGAAAAATCATTTTAGAAACATACGTTAAATAACATTTTTCTATAATATCCTTACCATTTTTATTTCATACTTTTCGGAGTTCTTAAAAAAAACGCCTAATATTATAAATTATATATATTTTGCACAGATATATAGTTTATAAAGTACATATTTCTTTGAAGTTGAAAAGTTCTTAAGAGCGCCTAAAAGTATGCAACATAAACCTTTCATGATTTTAGCGACATTATTTACCGGAATTATTATAAGTTTCATATGTAATTTTCGTAATGGGTACTACAGCCTATGACAAAAAATTCTGTAATTAACGGTACCTCCCGATATTCGGTATTTTGATGATTTCAGCAACATTATTCACCGAAATCGTTTCACATTTCGTATTGGGAAATCTTAATAGCTACTAAAACTTATGGAAAAAATTTTCTTATGCAGGTCTACGTCTTCGTATAGCTCCCATATAACGGTACCTCCCGATATTCGGCATTTTAATGATTTTATGGAATTTTTTTCACCAAAATTGTTTCAAATTTGGTATTTGAAGTTCGTAATGGATACTACAGCCTTAAACAGAAAATTGTCTGTGCAGGTCCACCTCTTCGTAAAGCCCCCATATAACGGTACCTCCCGATATACGGTATTTTCATGATTTTAGCGACATTATTCACCGGAATTATTTAAAATTTCGTATTTGAAGTTCGTAATAGGTACAACAGCCTATGACAAAAAATTGCATTAGCAGGTTCACGTCTTCGTATAGTCTTCATATGAGACTTCGTAAAGCGGTAGTTTCCGGAAGTTTTTGGAAAATGTTCATGTGCCTTCCAAATGGTGGATGGTATTAAAAATTCGGCCCGGTCGAACTTAGCAGCTTTTTACTTGTTTTTAATTTAAATTAAAATATTAATATCCCCTTAAAATATGCTATAGATTTCGTTTCAAAATTAATTAGGACCGGACAATTTTTTTTTAGTATCATGATGTGAAGTCTTTCCCTTCATTTTAGTATGCTCTAGAAATAAATTATTTGTCTTGTAAATTGATTTTTAATAATAATTTTAAATTCGAATTTTTAGGACCAGACCGAACTATTATTTATTTATAGAGCAGATGAAATTAGGTGATTAACAAGAAGAAATTATAATAGCCTACAAATAGGCTTTGATTTTTTAATTAATAATATTTTTTATTTAGAACCACAAAAGCTGCTAAAAACAACAATTACTATTGTAATAGTACAATATGGCATTAAATTTAACGTCATTTTTATAAGAGATTTAAATCAGACTGAAAAATAAACTTTTGGCTTCTGATCATCCTTAAGGTATGCTCTTATTTTTCAATTTTAAAAATGCTATCTACAATCAATTGTGATTTTATATTTATTATTCTATTAACTTTTAATTTAAAAAAATCCACATCCCTTTAAGTATGCTATAAGAAAAAACATTTAAAATAATTTCCTTATAAATTAGCTTCATAAAAAAATTTTTTTTCCACCCGAAAACTCTAGATTCCACTTTATCTACTTAAACAAATTTGTCTGAGTACAAAATATTCCAGCTACACACACACAATTTACAAACTCAAATAACACATATGACTGATTGCCCCTAAAAAGATGCTATAAAATCATGTTGCTACTTTGTAGCCAAAGTCGTCATAAAAACAGTTTGACTTGCTTCATGCGACTTTTTATGGTCACAGCTAAAAGGCAACAAACAATACTATTTCCTGGTTAACGGCCGCTTCAAACACCCACTCCTTCACCCTCTCCCTGCACTCTCTCCTAGAGTTCCAAAGAAGAAAGAGTGTTTTTGTTTGATATGTTGTATAAAAACGGCTTATTTTTATTACAGGCAAAAAAAGAAAGCAAATAAGAAGCCAAGAGACGTCTACATTTTATGTGGTCATGTTATTTATTCGTGTCATAAAATATACTGAATAGAAAAAACAAGCATTTGCATAATTTTAGGCGCAGCACCAAAATATACATGCCATGAGTAAACCATTATACTTAGTAGATATTTGTTATTCTATCAAGGAAGAAAAAATAACAAACGTTCCTTAAGATGATTTAAATTGTGGGTTTTAGGTACTATTATCATAACATAGCATATACACATTTACCATCATAAAATTTAGGACACTTAGACCAATGAAAACGGAATACCGGAGACATAAAATCACCCAGCCAAAGGTGTTTAAATTTGCCATAGAGATATCTGTAATCAGCGCCGAGGTGGGGATGGGGTAGGAACATAAATTAAATATCTCTCCCCCTTCATTTTTACAAAAAAAAAGTATTTCTTCGAAAGCAAAGGGCAAATTTTTAACATTCCATCAAAGTCGAAGAATTTTAATTTGCTAGGCTATTTAAGGCTGCTAATAATGGCTGCTAAGAGTATAATGTTATGTAAATTATGTAGGCTGTATGCTATTCAATTTCCCTTCTTTTTTTGTTGTTGTTCGAATTTCTGTATCAAGTTTGGTTTGTTACTCAATATCCCAAAAAAAGTTTATTTTTATTCAAGCGAGTAAAAGTTTTGTTAATAATGAAATCGAAATAAAGTTTCTCAGACATGGAGCAGGCAATTCTTTCTCCTTCAAACTATTTCCCCATAATTTGTAGATTGATAAGAAACAACTTTTTTACAAATAAATATAATAATAGTGAATTATTGCCTGCATTTAGGCTTTTCATTCATGATGCAAAATAAGCAAGCCCCAAAGTATGCTTTAAATATTGATTTTCTAGTAGCTAATTAAATGGAAATATTGTAATGGTGTTGAATAGCATGGTTTAAAAGGAATTTTTTTTTGGAAAATATTTTGCAACATGACTCCTGAAAGTATGCTTTATAATTTATTTATTTAAATTTAGGATTTACAAATTTGGATTGCTAAATGGCAATTGTGAAGACGGGAAAAATATTTTTTAGGGGAGAAACGAGAATCTAAAATATTACGTTCTATAACAAATCCTGAAAATATGCTTTAGATTTTGTCAAATTTTCTAATTTGATAGGTAGACAACAATTCAACCCGAATTCTAAGACGGAGGTTGTTGGTAACTACATAGATTAGATTTGAGATGAGAAGGTTATTTATTTACATTTTTATATTTTTAATTACATTTATACCCTGAAAATATGCTTTACATTTTTGGCTTTTTATGTAATTGCTTGGAAAATTGTCAGGAAGGGTATTTTACTTAGATGAAAGTTGAAGAAATTTTATTTGATTTCTTTTTTTTAAATATAGCAGATATTTATGAACGGAAAACTATAGGCAGCATTGTATCCATGAACGGCACTTTAAAGGTATCCCACCCCTGGTAGATATGTAGAAGATATTTGGGTATTAAAATACCTTTTGCTGGCCATTTTCTAAATGATCCCATAACATACTTCAAAGAGTCTAATCTAACCTCTCTTTTTGTCTGGACACCCTGCATTCCTCCACTGCCTCCTTGTGCCCTAAATGACCTCCCAGCTATGCAGACCTTTTAATTATTGTCTATTCAGAAGTAATTAAATACCAAAAAACACGAGTTATCCCAAACACTTGGCTACCATGCCGTTGCAAATGAAATAATTTCTTTTGTCTACGTAGACAACAAACCATTGCTCTCTAAAGTATGCAAATTAATTTAAATGAATTATTTGCAAATTTATTTTTAGATTGTCAAAACACAGGCACAGCTTCTTAAATAGACAAAATACGAAAAAGCAAAAAAAAAAAAATGACAAAACAAAAGTTTGTACCAAAATAATATTTAAATATCAAAGTCTGTGTTTAGGCGTATTTATGATGTGATTTGTAAAATTTTTAACTTCAAAACAATATTTCAAATGTCAAAGTATGCTCTTAGGAGCAGTTATGATGATTTGAATAATTCCTTAAGTCTTAAAGTTTTATGACATTGTACTTAGCAAAGTTGAAGTAGAAAATAAAAGAACGGCAAACGTCACAGTAATGAGTAGACGTAAATGAGGCATACTTTTAGGGGGGAGGTTTAAAGCTGTTTAAAAATAGAAATAATGATGTAGCCTATCTTGGAAAGAAATGCTAAAAATAGAAGAGATTAAGAGATTGATATTGATTTTTTAAATTTAATTGGTTATTATGCCACATAAAAAAATTAAATTGGTGCGTTGTCAGAAAAATGTATATTAATTTGGAGAATTCCACTAATTAATTTTTTTTTTATATAAACACAAATGTTTGAAGTGCATACGTTTGAACATTTCGTTTGCAGGGTGAGATGAAAAACCTGCAACCAACTTCAGACTTCTGTCATTTCTAAGCCACTCGTCCGACAGCTGTTAAAAATATTCCAGTGACAGCTCATTATATCGTTTACAAGTGTACAAAAGCATTTTGGCGAGAATTTTCCAGAGAAAAACTTATTCGTGATGAAATTCAAGGGTGATAGTGTGATTTCTTTATATTTGGCTGGAAAACCATAAGTGGCTATCGTTAGAGCACTGCAGCATTTAAATGTGAATAAATCTTTTGTGCCTCGTACCATCGCTCTTTACCGTGATACTGGTAGCGTAGCCCGACAGATGTCAAGGAAGTGGACGGAGGAAAATTGCAACATCAGCAGCAGAAATGGTTCGAAAAGCAAAAAAGCGACTTAATCGAAACCCGCGTCGCAGTGGTCGAAAAATAGCTCGTCAGCTGAACGTATCGCAATATTCCATTCGGCAAATATTGAAAAAAAGCTCGGGGTAAAGCCATGTGAAATTCCAAAAAGTGCAGGAACTTACACCGCAACAGAAAGAAAATAGACTCAAAAGAGCTAAAGAGTTGCTTCGCTAGGCTAAGAGTGGTGAACTGTCGAATTTGGTTTTCTCCGATGAGAAAACCAACAAAATGATCGTGTTTACTTGCCAAAGAGGTCAGCTGAAAATGTGCACCTTCGGTTGGCCACCAGAACTCAAGCGCCGGCCATAGTGATGGTGTGGGCCGCCATAACAGTCGATGGTCGCCCTCCGCTTGTATTATTCAACCGTGGCATCAGAATATATGCCGTGAAAATATATCGCGAAAATATTCTGGAGGGTATATTAAAGCCTTGGGCTCGCAAACATATTTGCCGCAGACCTTGAACATTCCAACAGGACTCGGCACTATCGCCCTCAGCTCTCCACCCATAAATGCTTATAAAATGAGGTTTCTCGCTTCATTTCCAGCGCACAATGGCCACTAAAATCTCCGGATACCAATCCGTTGGACTATTGTGTCTGGAGTATTTTGGAAAGCAAGGTTGGCACTAAAAAATACCAAAGTGTCGATCACCTCAAGCAAGCGCTTCGCCGGGAATGGGCCAAAATACCGCAGAGCAACATTCGGGCAATGTGTGACGGTGGTTTCATTGGCCGTTTGAGGGCTATAATTGGTGCCAAAGTTGACTAATTCGAAAAAATCTAAACTTATTCTAAAATTTGATGCTATGTCCGACATTTTTTGCTTTCACTCAATAAAATTAAAAAAAAAAAAAACTAAAATAAATAATAATGGCGTTTGCCTGACATTTTTAGCTTTCATTCAATAAAATTAAAAAAAAATGTAAAAATTATGGCTTTTGACTTTGTTGCTGTTTTTGTATCTCACGCTGTATATTGTTTCATTTGGTTTAGCAATTGTAAGGGGCGCCTAAAAGTATGCCTTGCTTTGAAAAAATTGAATTTGTAAGGGGCGCCTAAAAGTATGCCTTACAAAATGCAAAATTTAAATAAGAAAAAGTTAATTTGCAGAAGACTGGAACAAAATCTATAAACTAGCCTTTATTGAAAATATTTAATTCCATGCCCAATTTCCCACATCCCTAAAAGTATGCTGCAATTTTTTTCTAATTTACTCCCTTTTCTTTTGTGATATGTTTACTTTCTTCAAGTCCTTATAGTTGTCATTGTTTTGCGGTCTTATCTTGGAAATCCCAAGCTTTAATAATTTCCCATTGCAAATATTTACAATTCTTCGAAAAATCTAAGCCTATAAATGTTGGTTTTTTTTTTCATTTATTTAAAAAGGACTGGGGAAGAGAATTGTTAATATTTTTACATGTCGTTTTTGTGCTCTCTGTTTATATTTGCTTAAGTATTTTTCTTGTGTTATTTTATTTTGAGGGGTGTTTGTGGTTATGTTTCCCAAGAAAGGAGACAGACACACACACATCCGCTCCCTCATACTACTTAGGACCACCAAACAGATAATATATCTACAAGTAAATGTGTATAAATATCCTGAGGTTATAAAGCAATTTTGAACTGAAATCCCCTCCACCACCCGCCACTCCACAACAATATTTATATGTGATAAAGTGGAATATTTACTTGTCATGTTTCATATGAAATGTGAAGTTTATTTGGTTTAACTCCTCTCCCCCCTACGCAAAAACCAATATGTCACATTCATGCACACAAAGGAAGCGTGTATTTTGTGATAACATCACACACTCACACAAACACACACGAACACACTTATATTTATAACCATATCACGGGGAATGGTTTGGTCTGGTCTGGTTTGGTTGGACGATTTTATTGTTATTTGTGGAATATTTGTAAAAATTATTTATTGTCTTAAATGAAGTGTTGATATTTATTTCCATTTTATATTTATTTATTGGAAACGACTCACAGAGGTGTGTGTGTCTCTCCTGCTGATAGTGGTAGGGATGGGTGGAGGGGGCGGAATGATATTCATTTTAATATTCATCATGACAATTTTATTCATAATAAATTATATGTAAATTTTTAGCAAATAGCCAAAGGCGAATATAATGTAATTATTTATAGATGTTGTTTTTTTTCAACTTTAATTGTCATTGACAGTGTCTTGCTGATTTTTTCTCTCTCTCTCCCAATTTTTTTCATTATCCATTAAATATTTATAAACTCAAAGTGGGAAAAATCTATTCAAAAGCCAACCACTGGTTAGGGTTACTGAAAGATGAAAATGTCAAAATGCATTTGAAATGCAAATTATTGATCATAATGTGATTATAGATAAACATAAATGCAAGCCAATGCCGGCTAATTGATGATGAGTTATTGAGGTTAATGACTTTAGCTATGCAGAGCTGTTGTTGCGTTGTTATTGTTTTTCCCCCCTTTTGTGATAAATTATTATTGTTGTGGTCATAATTATTGAATTATAAACCAAAATGACACACATGGCGCCTGCAGCAAAATGAAAAAAAGAATTCAAGTGTTAAATCGCATTAAAAATATGAATTTTACAATATTTTTTTAATTTTGTGCAAAAAACCAAATATTGAAAAAAAAAACTTTGCATACTTTTAGGATATGCCCAAAGAAAGGGACGACGTAAGAAAATGTCTAAAATAATCTCAAAAACATTTTATATTTCAAAATCAAACTATCTCTTTAATTAAGCAGCTCTTAGAAAATTCTTAAAATTACCTAAAAATATGCAACGTTTTTTAATTTTATTTCAATAATATAAAAAATAGTCGAAAATCGTAAATACAATTTTAGGAATGGAAATTTTACAACCTTTTTATTATTACAAGGAAAATATAAAGCGTTGCATACTTTTAGGCAAAAATATAAAATCCTTGCGCTAAGATGTAGGAGAAGGGGAAAAAGTATATCATAAGTATATAATTTTTTCCTACTATTTTCTTACGTGTTAGAATAAATTATTACCCTATATAGCCTAAAAATATGCAATTTTTTTTTAATTTTCTGTTAATATTAGAAAAAAATTAAAAATTTATAGCTAGAGTATTGAAATCATAAATTTTAACTAATATTTGTAAAAAATAATCGATCTTCTTAAAATAACATATTTAAAAATTTGCATATTTTTAGGCTCAGGGAAAGTTTTTTTTTTCAAGATGTAAGCAAATGGGAGTTAAAATTTCATAAAGTGTTTTATTTTTCAAAATCCGACTGCATTTTTCCTTATAGAAAATTAAATTTCCCAAAAACATCCTGAAAGTATGCAATTAATTTTTCCAATAACATAAAAAGATTGCATAGTTAATTCAATACCTAAACTACGGATTTTAGTATGAATTTGATATTTTTTTTTGATTTATTTAAAAAATATTAAAAATTGCATAATTTTAATTTTTTTAAATTGAATTGAAGCAAATAATTTCGGAAATAGCATCAAATTTTAGAAAAAGTTGAGATTTGTTCGAATTTGTCACCTTTGGCACAAGTTATGGGCTTCAAACAGCCAATGAAACCATCACACGCTGCGCGAATGTTGCTCTGCGGTATTTTGGCCCATTCCCGGTGAAGCGCTTGCATGAGGTGATCAACACTTTGATATTTTTTAGCACCAACCTTGCCCTCCAAAATACTCCAGACACAATAGCCCAACGGAAAATACTCCAGACACAATAGTCCGGAGATTTTGGTGGCCATTGTGCCCTGGAAATGAAGCGAGGAACCTCAGTTTGTAACCATTATTGGGTGGCGCGTGCTGAGTGCGATTGTGCTGAGTCCTGTTGGAATATCCAAGGTCTGCGGCCAAAATGTTTGCGTGCCAAAGGCTTTAATACACCCTCCAGAATATGTCGCCATAATATTCGGCATTTATCTCTGATTAATACGAGCGGAGAGCGACCATCGGCTGCTATGACGGCCCACTCCATCACCATGGTGGTGAGTGTTGGTGGTGAGCTCTGGCGGCCAACCGAAGATGCACATTTTCACGATCATTTTGTTTGTTTACAAACTGCTGGACAACGAACGTTTTCTCATCGGACAAACTCAAATTCGGCAGTTCACCACTTTCGGCCAAGCGAAGCAACTCTTTAACTCTTTTGAGTCGATTGAGTTCTTGAACTTTTTGGAATATCAATGGCTTTACCCCGAGCACCTTTTTCAATATACGCCGAGTGGAATATAGCGATATATTCAGTTCACCAGCCATTTTTCGGCTCCTGCGACGCGGGTTTCGATCAAATAGCTTCTTTACTTTTCGAACTGTTTCTGCTGCTGTTGCTGTTTTCTCCCGTCCATTTCCTTGACGTCGGGCTACGCTACCAGTATCACAGTAACGAGTGATGGTGCGAGACACAATAGATTTATTCACATTTAAATGCTGGAGTGCTCTAACGATAGCCACTTGTGGTTTTCCAGCCAAATATAAAGAAATCACACTATCAGGCTTGAATTCAATCACAAATAACTTTTTTTCTGGGAATTTATCACCAAAATGCTTTTGTACGCTTGAAAACAATATAATGAGCTGTCACTGGAATAATTTTAACAGCTATCGGACGAAGGGCTTAGATATAACAGCTGTCTGAAGTTGGTTGCATTTTTTTATCTCACCCTGTATTGAGCTATGTTCAGGTTTTCTGTACCGAAACCAAAAATCAGAATAAGAATTTCGTTAGAATATTTTTTTTAGGGCAGCTGAATATGGTTTTTAATATTAAATACCCCATTTAGCCCATTTGTATGGGGTTTATCATACAAAATTTTTATATATGAGTCCTTAATATGGTGGTGTAAAAAATTCCCCTATTTGCATTAATTTTCTAAATTAACATGAAAATGTCGCATATTTTTAGGTTCGCCTTTTAATATTTTCAATATAAAATCCAAATAAACTTCTTCATTAAAAATCGTTTGTGACCTCCTCGTTTTATGTCTTTTTTTATTTTCGAAAACAAGGAATTAATTACTCTCAGGCCCTTAGCTAATGTTTTTCAACTTTTGGCTTTAATCTTTTTTCGGTATTTTTATACCTTTTTTGGTTATTATTCTTTGCCGGATTTTTTTATTCCCAGCTCTGTACAATTATTGTTAATTTAAAATGCTATTTGCCACCTATACCATATTCTCTTTCATAGCCTGGCCCCATTTACTTTGGTGCGATAATGAAAAACACATAATTTGTAGTATATTTTATGACGTTATGAAAATGCAAAGGAAGAAGAAAATAAGCAATGAAAACAAAAAATAAGAACCATGGGCTCATAAAATATTTCATGACTTTTCCAATATATTAAAATACCAAACGAAAATGTAGGAACAATTTTTAAGGTTACTCATAAGACTAGTACTCATTTTCCATCAAAAAAGGATCTCCCCTCTCTGCTCCAGAATTCCCCTCTTACATGAGATTCCAATAAATATCCAAATGTGAGTTTGAAGTTATTTCCCTCTCCATCAAACCATTCCATCGATGGTTTTCTCATGTCATTCGTTTAACAACACCAACAAATTTTACAATTACACTTGCCTACACACATAGACACGCGCAAGACTTCTCTCACACACACACATGTCGCCAAAAAACAGAGATGAACGAAAAAAAAGCCAGTCAGCCAGCCTACCAAGCCTGTTAACATTATTGTTTTTGTAACACACATTACTTATGGATTACAAATACATAAACACGTCTTTTTTGCGTGGCAGCATTAAATGAAGGCCTTAAGATGGGGGAGGGGGAAAACTTTTTTCCTTCCAAAAATGTGTTCAATATGTGATAGGCAATATCTGCAGAAGGCACAATAAAAAAACCAAACTAACAGCTGTTGTTGGAAAATTAAATGCCACTACGACTTGAAAAATACCTTACATTAGAAGAAGAGAAAGTGAGAGTGAGAGAGAGAGAGGAGCACATTTGCCTTAGCTTATTTTGTGAATATTCCGAATAATCAGCGACAACACGTAAGGTATTCGAAACTTCTATGGAACACCATTACCAACTTTAGTTCATTACGAACTTTTTAATATCACACCGGAAACGTGTTGTTGTAAAACACTTGTATTATTCATTTGTAGCAAATCAAGCATACTTTTAGGAAGTTAGAGCTTTAATTATGCATACATTTTGGGAGGTGGTGGAGGAGGGGAAAATGATTGAAAAAATTGAAAATATTTTCTGAGGGACTTTCTAAGTCGAGGATTTTTGCACGGAATTTTTTTCAAGGGTCGAGTCTTTAAATTGAAGACTTTTCCAAGACCTATCGAAAGCTCTCTGGAGAATGCTTGTTTTTGGATATTTTTATTAATTACCCAAGCCTCCAGGAAGGTGACTATGTCAACCTGCAATACGTAGATTTTTAGAGAATTTTGCAAGGACTATCTTATCCTCTACTTTTTAAGAACCAAATATGCCAATAACGAGGATTTTGAAAGACTTTCTGAGAATTTTGCATGGACTTTCTTATTTGGTTTTTGGACATTCTTAATAACTACCCATGCCTCCAACAAGGAGACTATGTCAGCCAGCAATATGGATATTTTAGGATAATTTTTGAAGGACTCTCTTAGCCTCCATTATGCAGAGACCAATTAAGCAAATAACGAGGATTTTTAAGGACTTTCTGAGAATTTTGCAAGGACTTTCTTAGCCCCCATTATTCAAGGACCAACTAAGCCAACAACGAGAATTTTTAAGGATTTTCCAAATCTTCCAGAAGAGGATTTTTAAGGTCTATCTAAACCCCAAATGTGGATGGTTTTTGAGAGAACTTCACAAGGACTATTTGAAGGTCTAAGAAAAAGGTAATTTCAAGGACTATCGAAACCTACAAGTAAAATATTTTAAGAATTATTCAAGGACTATGTCAGCCAGCAATACGTAGATTTTAGGAGAATTTTACAAGGACTCTCTTAGCCTTTACTTTGTACGAGCCAACGAGCAATAACGAGGATTTTTAAGGACTTTCTGGGAATTTTGCAAGGACATCCTTTTTTTCAAAGACCATCTAAGCCAACAACGAGAATTTTTAAAGATTTTCCGAGTCTTCAAAAAGAAGGGGTTTTCAAGGTCTATCTAAACCCCAAATGTGGATAGTTTGAGAGAACTTCACGAGGACTATTTGAAGGTCAACGAAAAAGGTTATTTCAAGGACTATCTAAACCTATAATTAAACTATTTTAAGGATTATTCAAGGACTATGTCAGCCAGCTAAGAATTTTGCAAGGATATTCTTAGCCGCCATTTTTCAAAGACCAACGAGGATTTTAAGGACTTTCCAAGTCCTCCAGAAGAGGATTTTTTAAGGTCTATCTAAACCCCGAATGTAGATGGCTTGATAGAACTTCACGAGGATTATTTGCAGGTCTAAGAAAATAGGTTATTTCATGGGCTATCTAAACCTAAAAGTAAAATATTTTAAGGATTGTTCAAGGACTATGTCAGCAAGCAATACGGATATTTTATAAGAATTTTGCAAGGACTATCTTAGCCTCCATTTTTCAAGGACCAATTATGCCAAAAACGAGGATTTTTAAGGACTTTCTGAGAATTTTGCAAGGACCTCCTTAGCCCCCATTTTTCAAGTATCAACTAAGCCAAAAAACGAGAATTTTTAAGGACTTTGCGAGTCTTCAAGAATAACGTTTTTTCAAAGTCTATCTAAACCTCGAATGTGGATGGGTTGAAAAACCTTTACAAGGACTATTTGAACTTTTAAGAAAAAGGTTATTTCAAGGACTCTCTAAGCCTACAAGCAAAATATTTTTAAGGACTATCCAAGGCTCTAAGAAAAACATTCCGGCAATTACTTCTTATGTCAACAATAAAATATTCTTCAAGAAAATGAGTTATCAAAGACCATCTAAGGCAGTATGGATTTTTCTAAAAAACTATCTGCAAGGACGATCTATGCCTGCGAGAAACATTTTTTCAAGGAATTTCTAAGTCCCTTAAAAAGGAGATTTTTCCAAGGAATATCTAGGCCAATAAAATGGATTTTTTTGGGAGATTTTTTCAACGTGGATTTTTTGAATTGATATTTCAAGGACCTCCAAGAAAAAAATTTCTCCAAGGACTATTTAGGCCAACTGCATGGATATTTTGGAGAAGGAGCAGATTTTTTTCAAGGACAATCTACGCCTCCGAGAAAACGAATTATCTTAGGCAGCATGGAATTTTCTAAGAAACAACCTTCATGGATGATCTATGACTTCAAGAAAGATTTTTCAAGGACTTTCTATGTCCCTTAAAAAGCAGAATTTTCTAAAGAATATCTAGGACGATAACACGGATTTTATGGAAGATTTTTCAACGTGGATTTTTTGAATTGATATTTCAAGGACCTCCAAGAAAAAAATTTCTTCAAACACTATCAAAGCCAACTGTATGGATATTTTGGAGGAAGAGAAGATTTTTTTAAGGATCATCTATGCCCCGGAGAAAATGAATTATCTAAGGCGGCATGAATTCTTCTAAAGAAAATCTTGAAGGACGATATATGCCCACAAGAAACATTTTTTCAAGAACATTTTAAGCCAAAATTTAAGAAGTTTTTAGGATCTTCAAAGGAAAGAACAATTAAATTCCCCAACAACACCAAGAATAAAAATCGACGAATATATCTGTCATATTTTGATTCCACGGAAATCCCATAGAAGGTCTTGTGTATAAACGGACCTCCGAAAAAGAAAATCTCTTCAAGGATCATCTACACCTCCGAGAAAACGAACTATCAAGGACTATCTAAGGAAGCATGGATTTTTCTAAACTAATTCTTCAAGGACCATCTATGCCTTCAGATAACATTTTTTCAAGGATTTTCTAAGCCAACATTTAAGATTTTTTTTGGATCTTCGAGGGAAGTACAATGAAACTTTCCAAGAACGCCAAGAATAGGCATCGACAAATACATCTGAAATATTTTGAATCCACAGAAATCCCATAGAAAGTCTTGTGTATAAAAATTTAAAAAAAATTTAAGAAATTTATCAAAAAAATAATAAATTCATAGAAGGCCCCTGAAATTTTTTTTTTCACCAACGTTATTTCCTTTTACATTCTTAGCCTAACAATTCGCTACGAAAATCCATAATATTTTCACACTTTTCCATTATCATCTCTTTTTACCTCCTCTGCCACCCGCTTTTGCCTTAAAAAACACTTTGCATTTCAACATTTATGTTTGCGTTTAAGAAAATGTCTTTCATAATTGACATAACTTGAGGGGTTTCTCCCGGCACATGGCATACTTTTAGGCCCAAGAAGTTTTTTCTTCTTCTTTTTTTCATTTTCTTCATGCCTACTCAACTATAATAAGAACAACATCAATTTCAAATTACTTCGCATGAGAACAAAAGCTGGCAAAGATGAGGAACAACAACAACAAATATGGCAATAAATCCCACTTCTCACCCCCAAAAGTATACTACACATACGTTGCCGATTTGCCATGTGTGAGCAACATTTCATGTCATTTAACAAATAAACTATTTTATTCTCATTGCCTTGCCCGTCTATGTAGATGTCACATGTCAATGTCATCTGTGTAGACAACACACAAAAATACTACATCCCTCTGCTCTGTTCTGCTCTCTAAAAAAATAAACAGAAAAATGTCTTCGACGAACAAAATAAAAGACAACTCAGAATACACATTTCTCCAGCGATGTTTGTGTTTTGCAGCTATGCGTATCCAAAAAAAAAACTTAGGTCTATATCCAGCTTTCTTAGATACAGAATCATCAAAGAAGAGGAGAAAAGGAGAAGAAACATTCAAAGGAGAAGGCAAGCCGTAACATATCCCTGAAAGTCACGCATTGTTTTGGGGTTATAAGATTTAATTCAGCTCATCCATCCAGCCAACCAACCAACCACCCAGCAACATAGCCCAACCAATTTCCTCCAGACAATCATCTGTGGCCAGACGGACATAACTATACGCACATCACGCACTCACGCACTAACACACACACACACACTCATATCCAAAAATCTAAGTGCGGATGTCAAATAATCCAACACGTTCGCCAGCAAATAAAATAACAACTGACAAGCTGATATATCTAAAAGCGTCTAACATTGCTAAACTATTAGCTGATAAGTCTTTAAATGAAACCAACCAAGACATAGGTATGGAAGTGGAAAACGAACGAAAACGGATAGAGAAAGTTGCAGGATGTTGGTGGGTGTTTGGGGGGAATGGAACAACAAGTTTTTTAGACACTTTTTTCCTGTTTTAAGATAGGATCATGCCTTTAGTTACAGATGAATATCTTTGGCACGCACACAGCCATGCCATTACCACCACACTATTATTATTGTGAAACAATTTTGCGGAAGTTTTTTTAGTTGGTACAGGAACATGTAATCGATATTGTTATATGGCCATTTTGTTTTTTTTTAGTAATTTCCTATAGAGGATTTTCTTTAAATGGTATCTAAATGTGGAGTTAGGAATGCCAGAAATTATGTATCAAATTATCAAAAGTGTTGCCTATTTTTAGGGGTCTATTATTTGATGGAATGATTGTTTTGTTTTTTTTTCATAAATTTTAAATGTCCTTTCAACATGGAATTTTAAATCAATAGAAAATTTGATATAACAAAAATGTTGCCTACTTTTAGGGGTTTGTTATTATTTAATTTTCTCGCATATTAAAAATACTTTTAAATATTGAAGTGTAATTTTACTAATGATCACTTCGAAGGAATATCGGAGATGAAATTGAATAGTTTTTCTAAGGACGATTAGAGTTCCTGGCGCCAATTATGAGAGATTGCATTCAGAATTTCAGTCAAGGACAAACAAAAAATAATTAATGCGAAAAACCCTACAGGGTACTTAGGGGGAGCTCTTCCAAGAGCCCATATGGGAATCTCCGGTACCTTAGGGGAAATTTCCCGCGACCCTTAGAGGAATCCCCCAGGGTCCATATGGGATCCCTCGTGATCCTTAGATGAATCCGACGGTATTTTTAGGGGAATCACCCGGGAACCTAATGGGAATCGCCCCGGGTATTTGAGAAATCCCCGGGATCCTTAGAAGAACCCCTCGAGACCCTAAGGGGAATCCCTCGAATCCCCTAGACCCTTAGGGTAATCCCTCATTAGCCTTAGAGGAATTCCTCCGGAACTTTAGGGGAATCCGACAGGACTCTTAAGGGGAAAGACTCGAACCCTTAGGAGAATTCCCCGGACCCTTAGAGAAATCCCTCTGGAACTTTAGGAGAATCCCACGGCCCCTTAAGGGAAAGCCTCGAACCCTTAAATAATCCCCCCGATCCCAAGGGCTCTCTGGCCTTTAGCTCGCAAATATATAATATCAGAGGCCTGCAGTTCGTCTATACAGACTCCCTGGCCTGCAGTTCGTCTATACAGACTCCCTGGCCTGAAGCTCGTCTATACAGACTGCCTGGTCTGCAGCTCATCTATACAGACTACCTGGCCTGCAGCTCGTCTATACAGACTCCCTGGCCTGCAGATCGCCTATACAGACTCCCCGGCCTTCAGCTCGCAAATATATAATATCAGAGGCCTGCGGTTCGTCTATACAGACTCTCTGGCCTGCAGTTCGTCTATACAGACTCCCTGGCCTGTAGCTCGTCCATATAGACTCCCTGGCCTGATGCTCGTTAACAGAGACTCCCTTGTCCTCAGCTCGTCTATGTAGACTCCCTGGCCTGCAGCTTATCTATATAGACTCCCTTGCTTTCAGCTCGTCTATAGAGACTCCCTGGCCCCCAACTCGTGTGTAGGGACTCCCAGGCCTGCAGCTGTTCTATATAGACTCCAGGGTATGCAGCTCCTCTATATAGACTCCCTGGCCTCTACATCCACTATATGCACTTAACGACCTACATTCCCTTCATATGGAGTTGCTGGCCTCCAGCTCGACTGGCCCTGGCCTCCAGATCGTCTTTATGGACCCAACGATCTACAATCTCTTCATATGGACTCCCTGGCATCCAGCTCGTCTATATGGACTCCCTGGCATCTACATCCTCTGTATGGACTGAACGGCATACATTCTTTCAATATGGACTCCCTGGCCTCCAGATCGTCTATATGGACTCAACCACCTGCATTCCCTTCATATGGACTCCCTGGCCTTCAGCTTGTTTGTATGGACTCCCTGGCCTTCAATTCGTCTATCTAGACTTCCTGGCATCCAGCTTATCTATATAGACTCCCTGACCTCCATATCGTCTATTGTTCTTATTTTTGACATATTTTTTTTAAGTTCTATGTGTAGCTTTAATTGCTCTGTTTATGGTCTTGTTTTGCTCTATTTCAAGTACCCATCCGCTACAAAGACAAACCTAGACAAAACAATAAATACAAAAAAAAAGGTAAATACTTTCACCTTTACTAGACCCAACGTCCGCCCTCTTTGTTAAATAAGGTCATCATATATGTCCATGTATATATGTGGCAATCTGCAAGAATATATATAGAATTTCCCTTCGGTGGTATATTCCAACCTCTGGACATTGTATATGACTCATGGCCACAAAAATAGACAAAGACACACACACATACATACACACACACACAGCAAGAGCTTACACTTGAGAGACCATGTTTTATTAAGGCACATAGAAATTATTAATGTTTAGCAATTTAGGTAAGTATTTTTCGGTATGAGTGTGTGGTCACTGGCCAGTTATGTGTGGAACATTGTTGTTGTTGTTTTTTTTTTTTTTGCAACAAAAACCCAGCAGGTTAAATGCCAAAAGAAAATTATAAACAGAAAACCACAATAAAATACAAATATATTGCTAAATTGTCTATGTGTGTGAGTGTGTGTGTGTGAGAGAGTGAGTGAAAGTGAGTTTGGAATATTAGCAAGACAAACCCATAAAAATGTCACATTCATCATGACTGGTGCAAGGAATGCTGGATTTCATATGATTTCCAGCTACCAGCCAGGATAGGTTCATATATCTTGTGAAGCTTCATTTAATAAAAATGAAATTAAAAACAAATGCAAAAAATATGTAATAACAAACCATAAAAAGTTTAATATATAAAATGCATGCCCAAAAGTATGTGATACATATGGAATAAATAAAAAATAGCATTTCATGTATGTTGTAATTGTTACTGGTTTTATGTCAAGAGGATATTTTATTTTTGAAAAAAGTTATTTTTTTTATAAAAAAAATCAGTCTCTCCAAAAAAAAAACACCACTAGCCTTTAATTTCAAAACCTTTGACCATAAAATATTTAATATGCCATATATTTTGCTTTGATAAGTACCTAGAAATATGCTTTATTTCACAATTTTATAGAAAATGACGTTAACAACAACGAGGACAACAAAAACGAATGCAAACAAAGTGTGGAAAAAAATAACATTTACTACAGCATTATTATTAATTAAATATCATTGACACTGCAGTTTTGTGTCCAATAGTTTGTTTTTCATACCCCTCCACCTCTCCCCGCTCCCTTCGAGGCCGTAACTTATCAACCAATAATTTATTGTGTTATTTTTTTCATATATTTTTCTCTATTTACTTTTTAGCTGCTAAACTAAATATAACATTTTTCAACAATGGCGTAAATTTTGTGCCGTCGAAGTGTCGAAGCGTAAATGTTTGAAATCATTGTTTATTTAAAATATTGATACTATCATAATTACATTATAAATTTTGCCACTTTAGTCCGCTGAATTTCAATGTTGGATGTGTGAGAATGTGTGTGTTTTTGTTGTTTTGTGATATTATTTGTTTACAAGTCATAATTCTTTTTGTTGTTGTCATTGGTGTGTGTGTGCGAGAGTTAATAAATGATTTATAATTATTTGTGGAAAAAAAGTGTTTGCGTGTTGGATTTTTTTGAAAGATACCACACAGAATAATGGGATATCAGCAGCAATAATTGTTTTTTTGTTGCCTGAAAGTATGCTTTATTTTTAGAAAACGAAAAACACTGAGGAATATATGAAGGGAAAGTAATATATATTTTTTAATGGACGGATTGAAATATATAGATAAGAAATACTGTTTTATAGGTCTATGGGGCGAAGTTCTACAAATTTTTAGAGGAAAAAAAAATATTTTTTTAAATTTCATACAATTTTTAGTAGAAAATTGAAATTACAAAATTTTTATAGAACTTACTTCTTTATCGCTATTTTGAAGCAAAAGTGTGGGTAGGATGCGAATAGAGGGCCTACGTAAACTGTAGTTCAGGATATGAGTAGCCACATAAGTAAAATGCAGATGGCGCTTTACTAACACCACATTCATCTGCTGTACATTTTTAGACTACATTGAAAGTTTCCAATAATTAAATGCAATAGTTCCAGTTCAGTTATGTAATTTTTTAAACTGCTCAATTAAACTGTCCTTGAAAAAGAACATTTGAAAAGTTACAGTTTAAGTCAAGTGCAGACAGTTATACCTTCATTGGAATTGAATAATAGATGGCACTGCATTGATGGGATTACTGTAGTTAGATTACCATCAGACTGGCAACACAAAAAAATTTTTCCGATAAATAAAGGCAATAATGTTTAGAAATATATCGTTACGACAAGAAGTATTCGAATAATAGATGGCGCTTGGTACCACATGCATTTAATATCTGTTTGAGTAGTATCAACAATGTGGATTAATATCATGACAGGCCAAACTAACTATGACATAAAATGGAAGAATGAACTACTACTACAATTTTTTAAAACTCCATGGAAGGAGCGCCATCTTATTGGTAAAAATAATAACGATTTCCGACAATGCATAACTACAATGTAGATGTCGTTCCAAAGAAATTGGAATAAATTAATAACTATTTCTGATAATACATAACTACAATGTAGATGGCGTTCCAAAAATTTAAGTTAGAAATAGTATTACCAATAAATATATGTATCATCATTTCTAAAAATTGCTTCCATTTATGACGATTTAATATAGAATTCTTCCCTGTTCAAGAATGAGTTGCGTTCTTATTTTTGAAACTTCATTGTAGAAATGCCCTCTTCTTGGCAATCCTAATAAAGACTCTCGACGACACATAACTGCAATGTAGATGGCGCACTACGAAATTAATCATTAAAGCTTGGTTAAAAAGTATCACTGCTGTTAAAGAATAGGTAAAGCTATAACAATGATTATGACAGGCACATCCAATCCTAGGATATAGATGGCGCTGTAAATATCATTTTATTAATTTAATCAAGAAAACATCTCGTAAATTTATGATCTCATGATTAAAGAAGCTTTTTCAAAGCGAGGTAAAAATTTAGAAAGAATTGGAAATAAAAACTTCTAAATTAAATAAATAAACGCTAACTTCCGATCAACACTAATATGGCCATGATATATAGATGGTAGATCGTAGAATCTAATATATAGCCGCATACCAAAACCAGGGGTTATTACAAGTAGCCACTGATATCTGGAATAATACACTAGAGTCATAAAAGTCTCAAAAAAGCTCGCATAACATTTACAATTATATGAAACTAGTGCATAAGCTTCATCTTCATGTGGGACTAATAATGACTTTAATATAAGCTCACATTATTTTGATGACTATTTTAGAAATGTTAAATACAGCCTCATACCAGTAAAATGTGCTTTTGTCACTAGAATCTGTTGTCAAGGATTAGCACTACATTCAAAAATTAACGTGGAATTCCACATCCAGGTGACGATTGTGTGGAAGAAGAAAAATAGGTGTCACCCTCATGTCAAAATTACAATTATGGTTTCTAATAGATGATAATAATATGAAGGTGACACTCAGTTAGAAAAGTGGGAAATAACGTGGAACTAAAATACGAAGTTACGGCCAGCCAAAGGCGGCAAAATTGCAGTCTAGAGTCATCTACATTCAATAAATTCCCATAGAATCCACATCCAAAATTATATGGAGAATCATCTTCAGCTTAGATATTTTAACGATTTTATCCAATATATTATCGCTATATGTGTTAATGACACTCCGTAGAAAAATTGGAAAATTGCCTTGAAATTAAAATACGAGGCAATAGCCAGTACAAGTGGCTAAACTGTAAAGAACTTCTCTAAAAATCCAAATTAGTGAAGAATTTTTATGAAACCAGAAAAAAGCGCCATCTTCATGTCAGACTCACAGCGATTATATTAAACATATGAAAACAATATGTAGGTGGCACTCTGCAACATCTGAAAGATAGTCTTTTTATTTGCGAGCTATTAAGCTATTAAACAGTGAAAACTGCCACATATTGATATTAAAGTTTAAAACATCCTGAAAAATTATATAAATATAACAATTATATGAAACTACAATATAATCTTTCTCATCTTCAATATATGAATATCGAATGTAGATGGCACTGTGTAAATATTGGAAAATAGCCTTGGAAATAAAATACGAGGTTATAGCCAGTAAAAGTGGCAAAAGTGCTACCAACCAACAACACTAAAGAAAAATTTTCCCTGAAACCAGAAAAGAGGCGCGATTTTTATGTCAGACTTACAGCGATTCTATCTAATATATGAATACAATATATAGATGGCACTTTGTAATGTCTAAAAGGTCGCTTTTTTTGCGAGCTATGAAATAGCGAAAACTGTTTAATATTAAAGTTAAAAACATCCATGGAAAATGATATTAAAACAATTACATGAAACCAGAATATAATCTTCCTCATATTCAATATATGAATATAGATGATACTTTGTAAATTTTGTAAAATAGCTTTGGAATTTAAATACGAGGTTATAGCCAGCAAAAGTGGCACAAGTGCTGCCATCAGTTACGACTACAGAAAAAAAAAAATCTCTTAAACCCCACATTAATGGAGAATTTTTATGAAACTAGAAAAGAGGCGCCATCTTCATATCAGACTTACAGCGATCCAATATATGAATACAATATGTAGATGACACTCTGTAATGTTTGAAATGTAGTCTCTTTTTCCGAAATTAAACTTAAAAACATAGTTGGGAAAAGATATTATTGCAACAATTACAACAAACCAGAATATAATCTTCCTCATCTTCAATATTTTAAAATATTCTCTGCAATATATGAATATAGGGTCTAGATGGCACTCTGTAAAATTTGTTCCACGGATTTTATTTCAAAATTTCGGAGCTTTTGATAAAATATTTATAGACTTCCGTTTGGGTTTTTGTAAGGTGCTTTTGTCATTTTCATTGTTTGATTTTTTCATTATACCCCATAAGTATATATATTTTATGTGACAAGGTCTACAACAAATAAAGTCCTAATCTTAAAGGTGTCCTTCACAGGCAAAAGCATATTAATTTTAATGTTTACGATATGGCTTAATATTCTATTTCCATTACTTTGTTTGTTTTCGAGTTGGGTTTTTTGTTTAAGGATTTCTTCTTAAGCATGGCATTATTGTTTTGTGTTCAAGGATAATCTCCCTGTGGCAGGATATTGTTCCAAATGGCTTTGGGAGAATGTGTTTGTTTTTCTTTATTACAGTTAATGATTTGGCACACGAAGAGAACTCTTTTGTTTCAATAGGCATTTTCCTTCTTCCTGCAAGATTGCTTACAATATTGTTATGATAAAAAATATTGCATACTTTTAGGTTTCATGGGGTTTTTTCTCAGAGAGAGATATTTCAATGCCTTACAATATGAGGAAAAAAACGAAGCCTGTTATCATTTCATTACCATGGCCTTCTAAGAAACAAAAAAAAATCCTTTGAATAAACTGCCAAAAACAAAAAAAGGAAAACATATCCTGGCAATCACAAAATACATTCTATTATACAATGAAATCTCGAAAAAAGCAAGTATTTTGTTTTCCATTTACCCATCACAAAACAAAACAGCCAGCCAGGCTGGAAAAAGGAAATCGCCTTAGCCATTGTTATAAAGGATGTTATCTTTTCATTTTTGATTCCTTTACAAAATCAAGAAAATAAAAAAATCATTGCATTGTGAATTCAAAGAAATATATTAGATAAACTTTGTCTTTGCGTAATGTTGTCATAAGGCCCCCTCCAAATTAATGGAAGCAGTGGGAGCCTCCCCACCAAAAAACAGAAAGAAATCATAAAACAAAGAATGAACACAAAAGATAAACAATAAATTTGAAAGTACAAAACACAAACACCTGTAAATGAAATGCCATTGCCATTCGCTGTGTGGGAATGGAAGAGAGGGGGAGAGAGAGCCCATGGGGGAGAAGAAAACTTAATAAGAATCTGGTGCCCAAGTTGGTTTGTTCTCCCGCCTGCCTTTGGACAAATATCACCAAGGTTACTTGAACAGAATTGAGAAGAAAATACAAAGAACCAAATTCACCCCCCCCCCTCTCCAAAAAAAAAAAAAACCTGCCAGACAAACAATGAATTTGGCCAGTGCCCAGTTTGTTTTTGGGGGAAAAAACGAAAGTTGCAGAAAATTTCATAAAAGTCAGTTGCTGATGCCATTGGGTTCATCACTCTTCCACCTTTATAACAAATCAACTTACTCCGAATCTCCTCTAAGTTTCTTATGTCTAAGCCAATTTGAACATTTAACATGATTTTTTATCCACTTTTGTGCTTTTTGTTTGGCCTGTCCGGCAATTCTTTGTGTTTCTGTTTTCGTTTTTGTGATCCAGCTCTCGTTTTCTCCCCCAACTGAAAAAGGTGGACAGAGTCGCCCCCCTGCCGCTAAATAAAATTATCATATTTTTATCATCTCTTTTGTTGGCCGTTTTTTATTTTCTTATTTTTCTTAGATTTATTGTGGGAAAAAAATGTAAACCTCCCTTCTGCCTTCTCCTTGCGATTCAACAACAATCAACAATTGTTTATGTCATTCCGTTGCTTCTTGCTTTATTTTAAGTTTTTTTTTTATTTTTTTAAGGGAAAATACTTGCCAAGAAAAGGTTTGTAAAATTTTATGGCGAAAAAAACAATCCATTAATATTTATATAATTATGAGAAATACAAAAGCCGTTAGAGAGCAAAACAAAGGCATTTTGCCCTTAGGCCCTTTTTTTCCTCCGAGATTTCAAGTTTTTTTTTGCTAATGAAAAATTTTCTCTTGCATTTGAAACAGAAAAAAAATCTTATGAAAAACAATTATAAAACAAATGTTAAGTGTTATTATTAAAAGAGCGAAAAAAAAGAAACAACAAAAAATACTTACATTTTTCTTTAACAAATGCCAGCATATCTTGGAAATTGCCTTGTTAATGTAAATCCATTTGGGAAGTTTTGCACATCCGATGGAAAAATTGCAGCATGGGAAAAATTTTTTTATACACTTTGGCTGTGGTATTTTAATTCGAATTTTTATTTGAAACCGTAAACAGAAACTTTGTTTTCAATTAATTTCTCCAAAGGTATTTTTAAATACATTTAGAGTCGGTTTTTAGCCAGAAAAAAGGATTTTTCTGGGAAAGTTAATTTTGCAAAAATTTTAGAAATTCCTTGGAATTCAATTTAAATTAAATAAATAATAACAACATTTCCAAGAGATAGGAAGTACAGCCTAAAGATAAGTCAATGTTTACAAAATATTAATTATTAAGGAATTTTTTTTAGATCCACAAGAAAAAGCCAAACAAACATATAATTATAGATCCTTGCAAACAAAATTGTTCAAAACTCACATTAGGACTTCTAGACCCTCCTTGAAAATATAAAAAGTAGCCAATAAATAATATGTGCAATATATACCCCTTAACTCCGAGGTATCCACGTTGGCGGCCCGGGCCTACTAAAAAATTGTAAAATGTGGCATATTTTTAGGCAGTTCAGCTTAAAAATCTAATTTTTGGTAAGGTGTAAACCCCCCCCCCCCAACAATTTTTTCGAGAGAGATTTCTGTTACCGCTCCATGATCTTCCAAAAATTATGTCTAAAATTCAAGTGTGTGGTTTTAAATACTGCCTACACAATGGAGCATTGTTTCTCTGGAAAATGTGAAATAATTTAATATCTTCAGTTCCTAGGGAATATTTCTATGTTGAGAATGAATCCGTCTAAAAATTTGCAATAAATTAACCATTTTCATTAACAAACGATTCTTTGAAAAAAATACCAAAAATAAACAGGGTGAGATAAAAAAAACTGCAACATAGTCAAACGCCATAATTTTACATTTTTTTTTAATTTTAATGAATGAAAGAAAAAAAATTCCGGAAATAGCTCCAATTTTTAGAAAAAGTTTAGATTTGTGCGAATCGGTCACCTTTGGCACGAATTATGGCCTTCAAACGGCAAATGAAACAGTCACACGCTGCCCAAATGTTGCTCTGCGGCATTTTGGCTCATTCCCGGCGAAGCGCTTGTTTGAGGTGATCGACACTTTGGTATTTTTTAGTGCCAATCTTGCTTTCCAAAAATTCTTCAGACACAATAGTCCTACGGATTGGTATCCGGAGATTTTGGTGGCCATTGTGCACTGGAAATGAAGAGAGGAACCTCATTTTGTAACCATTCTTGGGTGGCACGTGCTGAGTGCGATTGTGCTGAGTCCTCTTGGAATGTCCAAGGTCTGCGGCCAAAATGTTTGCCTGCCCAAGGCTTTTATACACCCTCCAGAATATTTTCGCAATAATATTTGGCATTTATTCTAATGCCTCGGTCGATTAATGTGAGCGAAGAGCGACCTTCGGCTACTATGGCCGCCCACACCATCACCATGGCCGGCGCTTATGTTCTGGTGGCCAACTGAAGGTGCAAATTTTTAGTTGACCTCTTTGGCAAGTAAACACGAGCGGATCATTTTGTTTGTTTACAAACTGCTGCACAACGAATGTTTTCTCATCGGAGAAAACCAAATTCGGCAGTTCACCACCTTCGGTCAAGCGAAGCAACTCTTTAGCTCTTTTGAGTCTATTTTCTTTCCGCTGCGGTGTAAGTTCTTGCTCTTTTTGAAATTTCAATGGCTTTACCCCGAGCTCATTTTTCAATATTTGTCAAAATGGAATATTGCGATATGTTCAGCTAACGAGCCATTTTTTCGGTCACTGCGACGCGGGTTTCGATCAAGTCGCTTCTTTACTTTTCGCAGCATTTCTGCTGATGTTGCTGTTTTCTTCCACCCACTTCCTTGACGTAGGGCTACGCTACAAATATCAAGGTAACAACCGATGGTACGAGACACAAAAGATTTATTCACAATAAAATGCTGGAGTGCTCTAACGATAGCCACTTGTGGTTTTCCTTTCAAATGTCAGAAAGAAATCACACTATCACGCTTGAATTCCATCACGAATAACTTTTTTTCTGGAAAATTCTTACCAAAATGCTTTTGAGCGCTTGTAAACAATATAATGAGTTGTCACTTTAAAAATTTTAGCAGCTGTCGGCCGAGTGGCGTAGAAATGACAGCAGTCTGAATTTGGTTGCAGTTTTTTCATCTTACCCTGTATTTATTATATCTGTCGGATGAGTGGCTTAGAAGTTACTGCAGTCTGAAGTTGGTTGCAGTTTTTTGTCCATAACCAACTCTAGCTAATATGGGTGCCCTTAAATCCCTTATCAAAAATTACAAAGTTTTTTCTTTTTCGACTACATGACTTCAAAATAATTTACAAAAATTACTTGGAAAATATTAATAAAATATGGAAAAAAAATTGTTTCAACCACTTCATGAAATTATTTTTTTGTTATTTCAAAATTGCAAGTAAAACTTTTTTTAACGGTTACTCAATAGAGTCATTCGTGGCAACTAGTATGGAATGTCTTGAGTTTATAAAAAATGAATGCATAATTAAATTTTTAACGGAAATTCCTTAAATAGCCACCACCACCACTGGCACTGCCAGAACAGGTAATATTAGCCAACAACAAAACAATAACAACTGTTCTAAACTATTTAGTTGGACAACCAAACATCAACTTCCACCCTTAAAAAACAAAATTTTGTGGAGGAAGGAGAAAAACTTTGGCGTAAGCAAATGTGCCAGACTAGGGCATAATGGCTGCCTGGCTGGCAGGTGTGGGGGTAAGGAAACCAGCAACCTGTTCTGGTAACTTGTGGTCAAACTCTGGGCATTATCTGCAGCAGCACTTAAATTCAGTTTTGAAAAATAAAATGTGCGGCTGCCAGCCACCATCTGTCATTATGACAAAGCGTTACGCTAGACTGCATTAACTTAAAAAAAAAATAACAACAACCAGAAGAAAAAAACACCCCTCTTTTTCAATTATTCTACCAAAACAAGGACCTGGCTAGGTGAAGGGAACAAGACAAATAAGTTCTCACAAAACGCGGAAGAAAGAAGTCGAAAAAAAAAAAAAAACAGTAACAGCCCATATAAACATATGTTAGTGAAATTTAAATAATGTTTGATATTTGTTTAGAATTTTAAATATGCTCTTCTTCTTCTTCGGCAATCCTTGGTGAGCATTTTTCGGCTGTAACCGCCAAAAAAATTGTGTGTGGCTAAGCCAATGTTATTTGTAGACGTACAAACACACACACTCACACACAAATACACGCAAAGAAAGCCAAAACAGAAAACAAATTCAAATTGCAAATTACACGCTTCGCTAATCAACAAATACAAGTACAGCTAATACACACACTTATACATACACAAAAATACATAACATTTAATGCCGGATGGAGGCATCATTTAACGCCCCCTCCCCTCTCACGCTTCGTCATGTTGCAGAGTTCTCGTTGTTTTTTTTTTTTCTTTCTTTGCAACTCCTACACACACTTTATTCCAGACGATTACATTCCCTCTTTTTTAAATACCTTATGATTCCTACTTTTCCGACTGGCAGTCAACCAGGAGCAACACTGGAGCTTAATTTCCCAGCTAAAACGACGACGGCATGTTAGGCATTCAAGATTAGTGTATGGCTGTGTCTCGGTGTGAGTGTGTTGTTGTTGTGTATGTGTTGACGTATATGGTAATGGAACGTAAATGGAAAATTGTTAAGATTTCTCGTTTTGGTGATTCCTTTGAAAATCATCTTCAACATCCTGACAACATTTTAAGTAAACAACAACAAAAAAAAAATGGAGAGGAGAAGAAAAAAAACTAAACGTAAACAAAAGTCATGCCCTGAGAAAACGTAAAACGTTCCACATAATGATAATGACAAATGGGCAAATTTACATGGATTTGCCAATGGAATTAAATAACATAAATGCCAGATAAAAATTGTGTAAGCAGCGGAATCAAGAACAACGTTCGTAGAATAATTGTTCAGAAGAAAATGATTTTTTTTTGAAGGAAAGAGAAATAACGAAAAATTGAGAAAATAATGAAAATTATGAATTAAAATTTTTTTGGTAGGAATGGAAAGAATTCTCAGTTAAGAATTTTTCCTGAGCAGGACCTACAGAGTGATAAGCTTGGTATAACAATAAAATATTATTTTGAAGGCAGAAAATTATCCCATTCAACATTTTTTAAAATGCATTAGAAAATAAATAATAAATAAATAATTTTTCATCGGTGGAATACAATATTTGTAAAAGACTATCTCATTTCTTTGGAAGACTATTGAACCTGATTAAGTGATTTTTTAGAGGCTACACTTGGAGGACTATAGAGGATAAAACTGTGAATTAAAAAAAAATTAGGAAGAGAATCGAATTTATAATAGAAATTTGTAATTTGTTTGTTTTATATATTTTTTATTGGAAAAAAATCGGCGCCCTTGGTAGATTTTATGTACTATTTATAGAAGACCAGAATCGCTCCTCAATCCGATAATTTTTTGGGGTTTTTAATGAGTATTCTTGTAGAACTATGGAAGCTAAGTTTATTGAGTTTTCGGACATATTTCTGAAAGAATATCAAACTCATAAGTTTTTTAACAGAGTTTTTAAGGGCTACGGAAGTTAAAGAAATTGTGTGGATTATTGAAACTTTTGTGGTGGATTTGAAAATGTTTATCAACGATTTGTAAAAAATATTTTTAAAGATCTATGAGAGCTATGCATGTGGATTTTAAGGGAACATTTTTTTAAAAGGCCTATGAGAGTAAAATTCTTGTGTTTTTAAAATTACAAATAAAAAAATAACTGTAAGCTCGGCCGGGCCGATCTTTGAATACCCTCCAACATTTGGAATGATTTTGGCAATTTTCAAAAAAAAAAAAAAAAAAAAAATAAATAAATAAATAAATAGATAAAATCTTTAAAAAATTCTGTTAAAATCTTAAAAATACCGAATGTAGCCGCTATATTAGGGTCTATACGACGACGTGGACCTGCATAGGCGACTTTTGTCATAAGTCATTACAATATTAAAATGCAAAATTTGAATAAAAAACTTCGGTAAATAATGTAGCTAAAATCATCAAAATACCGAATATCGGGAGGTACCGTTGTATGGGGGCTATACAAAGACGTGGACATGTACAGACAATTTTCTGCCATAGGTTTTAGTACCCATTTCGAACTTCAAATATCAAATTTGAAACAATTCCGGTGAATACTGTCGCTAAAATCATCAAAATACCGAATATCGGGAGAAACCTTTAAATGGGGGCTATACGAAGACCTGCACAGAAAATTTTTCCTCTTAGGCTGTAGTATTCATTACGAACTTTAGATACCAAATCTAAAACAATTGCGGTGAATAAAGTCGCTAAAATCATCAAAATACCGAACATCGGGAGGTACCGTTATATGGGGGCTGTACGAAGACGTGGACCTGCACAGACACTTTTCTGTCATAGGCTGTAGTACCCATTACGAACTTCAAATACCAAATTTGAGACCATTGAGGTGAATAATGTCGCTTAAATCACCAAAATAACGAAAAAAAGAGGTACCGTTATATCGGGGCTATACGAAGACGTAGACCTGCACAGACAATTTGCTGTCACAGGCTGTAGTATTCATTACGAACTTCAAGTACCGAATTTGAAATATTTGCGGTGAATAATGTCGCTTAAATCACCAAAATACCGAAAATAGGGAGGTACCATTGTATGGGGGCTATACCAAAACGTGGACCGACATGGCCCATTTTCAATGCTGAGAGTCCAGCAGACATAACACACATTTGAGTAAAATTTTATCAATCTACTTAAATTCGTTCGGAAGCTAGAGTGATTTCCACAGGCGGATAGACGAACGGACATCGTTAAATCGACATAAAATTTTATGCTGATTAACTATATTTATACTTTGTAGGGTCTAAAATGTATATTTCGAGGTTTTACAAATGGAATCTTCTTACTATGTTGGAGGGTATAAAAATTTCGAAATCGTAAAAAAGATTCTGAATTTTAAAAAAATTTGTTTAGATTCTTGAAAAAATAATGAATTAAAATTTAGTAAAAAATTTATTAATTTTATAATAAAAAAAATACTGAATTCTTAAAAAAATTAACAAAAAATTCTGGATTTTCAAAAAAAAATCTCGAATTTTTTTCAAAAAAATTTTTCTTAATTTTAACAATTTCAGTTTTTTTAAAACTGAATTATCCAAAAAGAAAAAAAAATAATTTCAATTTTTTTTTAAATTTTTTTAAATTACAAGTCTTATTTTTTTTGGAAATTTGTAGTCCTTCGAATCCTTTTACGTCTGTGTTATAATAATATTCCAATCCATTAACGTTTAAAATAAATATTTCCTCAATTAAAAAAAAAACTATGTCTAATATTTTCACTTGATTTCATTATCATTTCAAATATTCGAGCAATAATAAATTCATAATCGTCAATTAAGTTTTCAAATATTCTAATGGCACTGCCAAAATATATTTGTCTATGTCTGAAGTTTTAAAAAATTAATAGTGGAAGTAAAAAAAATTGATATAATTTTATTATCTCAGCACTTTATAATGAAAATTTAAATGTTTGTTTATATTAAAAAATATTTATATATATAATAAATACATATATGTCGGTTTTGTCCAAAGGCTATTAGATGAGACATATATCCATACATGTGTGTGTGTGTGTGCAGGTATAATTTATGCCATTTAAACCAGGTTGATTTGTATGAATTTTCATTAAAGTTTATTTGGCTGGCTGTCAGTTTTGATGCTCTCCATGTTTTTCTTTTTTTTTCTTAGTTTAGAACTGTCTGTATTTATGTATTCATTTAGTTTTGAAATTTTTTTCCCAATATTTTTATTTTAACTTTTCACAAAAATTTGTTATTTTTCACAATTTTTGTATTTTTTGTTTTCTACATTTATCTATGTATAGTTGTATATGAAAATCGTTTGAACATAATTGCATTGCCAATTCAGAAAAGAGAGAAATAAAAATTCAATATTTGATTTGATACACCACTGACAATTGAGCCGGATACGGAAAATCCATGGTATATTTATGATTGCAGAGATTTTGCCATTGTCTGGGTTTTTTGGTGGACCTGTCTGCTGTGTGTGTGTTGGTGTGTGAGTGAGTGCAATGAGCAAATTTATCGTGTATGTTTAGCGTTTTGTTATGTATAATAACACAGCGAACTCAAATGTATGGTGGGTGGACAGAGAGAGAGAGAGAGTGAGGAGAGGAACAATTGCCATCCAAAAATTCATGGAAATTGTTTTGAATAAATCGCCAAAATCAAAAGTAATTCTCACATTTGATGTATACATGGGTCGGCTGAATTTGGAATTGCAGATGCGGCAATATTTAAATTTTTCGTTGGTTTATGGAGATACAAAACATATGGAAAAAATAAATATGAAATGTACAGAGTGAGAGGAAAAAACTGCAACCAATTTCAGACTGCTGTCATGTCTAAGCCACTCCTCCGACAGCTGTTAAAATTATCCCAGTGACAACTCATTATATTCTTTGCAAGCGTACAAAAGCATTTTGATGAGAATTTTCCAGAAAAAAAGTTATTCGTGATGGAATCCAAGCGTGATAGTTTGATTTCTTTATATTTGGCTGGAAAACCGCAAGTGGCTATCGTTAGAGCGCTCCAGCATTTGAATGTGAATAAGTCTTTTGTGTCCCGTATCATCGCTAGTTGCCGCGATACTGGTAGCGTAGCCCGACGTCAAGGAAGTGAACGAAAAAAACAGCAACATCAGCAGAAATGGTTCGGACATATCGCAATATTCCATTCGGCAAATATTAAAAAATTGGGTTCGGGGTAAAGCCATTGAAATTCCAAAAAGGGCAAAAACTTACACCGCAACAGAAAGAAAATTGACTCAAAAAAGCTAAAGAGTTGCTTTGCTTGGCCGAAAGTGGTGAACTGCCGAATTTGGTTTTCTCCGATGAGAAAACATTCGCCGACCAGCAGATTGTAAACAAACAAAATGATCCGTTCGTGTATACTTGCAAAAGAGGTCAGCTGAAAATGTGCACCAGAACTCAAACGCCGGCCGGCCATGGTGATGGTGTGGGCTGCCATAACAGCCACTGGTCGCTCTCCGCTCGTATTAATCGACCGTGACATCAGAATAAATGCCGAATATTATTGCGAAAATATTCTGGAGGGTGTATTAAAGCTTTGGGTACGGAAACATTTTAGCCGAAATCGGTTGGCCACCAGAACTCAAAATGATCGTGTTTACTTGCCACAGAGGTCAGCTGAAAATGTGCACCTTCGGTTGACCATCAGAACTCAAACACCGGCCATGGTGTTGGTGTGGGCCGCCATAACAGCCGATGGTCGCTCTCCGCTCGTATGAATCGACCGTGGCACCAGAATATATGCCGAATATTATCGCGAAAATATTCTGGAGGATGTATTAAAGCCTTGGGCACGCAAACATTTTGGCCGCAGACCTTCGACATTCCAACAGGAATCAGCACCATCGCACTCAGCACGCGCCACCCAAGAATTGTTAGAAAATGAGGTTCCTCGCTTCATTTCCAGCGCATACTGGCCACCAAAATCTTTGGATTCCAATCCGTTGGACTATTGTGTCTGGAGTATTTTGGAAAGCAAGGTTGGCACTAAAAAATACCAAAGTGTCGATCACTTCAAGCAAGCGCTTCGCCGGGAATTTGCCAAAATATCGCAGAGCAACATTCGGGCAGCGTGTGACGGTTTCATTGGCCGTTTGAAGGCTATAATTCGTGCCAAAGGTGACCAATTCGAAAAAATTCAAACTTATTCTAAAATTTGATGCTATTTCCGACATTTTTCGCTTTCATTAAAAAAAAAAAAAATGAAAAAAAAATGTAAAAATTATGGCGTTTGACTTTGTTGCAGTCTTTTTTTATCTCACCCTGTATTTTGCCTTTGAAAATGGAGAAGAGGGTTTAAATCAGTCTATATGTTCTGAATCTTTTCACACTATTCAATGATTTAAATCGTCTCCTCAACTAAAATATGTGAAAGGAATATTATTTAAAATATGGCCAGTAAAAACACACACACACTGGCTACATGAAACTCACATATGTGCAGCAGACGTCAATAACAATAATTGTTCAACGAAAAATACAGAATTTTTTTTGGAAAAACCAAAAAAAAAAAATATCGAAGAAAAAAACATTTTAAAATTGTGGTGATAATTTTTTCCATTTCGTTAGCAATGATTATTATTTTTGTGCAGAGAACGAACAATTAAAAAAGCGGTTTGCTTTAGTTTTGGCCAAAAACAAAACAATTTAATGGCTGCGAAATATGACCACATCCGAATGGCATTTAAAATTTAAAAATTTCGACAAAATGGTAAAATTCAAAAATTAGAATTTTTTAGTTTCAAAATAATAATAATAATAAATAAATAAATAAATACAATAAAAAAATGTGTTTTTAAAAATTCACATTTCATTAAATATTTAAAAATATTATGCCAGAAATTTTCCTCTCGACGACACATATTTTTCTTTATTTTTTTTTATAGGCCAAACCACCTAGAGGCCTAATGTTCCAATTTTTTGGTTTCTTAATTTTTTTTTTCAACCATATATTTTTTTTTAAATCACAAAATTGTGTTGCCATTCCGTTGTCTATTTTTAAATAGATTTTGTAATATTTGTTTTTTTTTCTCTATTTTTTTTGTAGTCAACGCGCTTTGTGTCGATTGATTTTTTCTGCTTTTGACAAAATATATACAGTCACAATCATTAGCATCATCATCATGATTATCTTCCTTGACGCTGAAAATGTTTTTTTTTTTTTTGTAAAATTTTGTATTTTACATTTTTTAAACATTTAGTCATATTTGACTTTTTTGGTTGTATATCTATGTGTATCAAGAAGCATTTCATATGTGTATATCTAGAGATATTTTGATTATATTAGCATTTTCGCTGATTTCTTTTTGAGTCGAACACTCACACACGCACATGGATTTTATTTGTTAATATCTATATTTGAGATTTTCAAAATAAAATTTTTTGTTTGCATCACTGTTTTGTTGATATTTCAAAGGAAAATGTGGAAATTATTCTAATTGATTTTAAATAAAACAAATAATTTTTGGAAAACTATTTTTTTAAATGTCTTATTTAAATAAATTAAAATAAATAAAATTTAAAAATATTTTTTTTCATATTTGAGATTTTGCAAATAAATTTTTGTTTGCATCACTATTTTGTTATTTTGTTATTAATTTTAAATAAAAAAATCATTTTTGAAAAAATATTTTTTTTTTTGAAAAAGGTTTTGTTTGAAGAAATTATAAAATTAAAATAAATAAAATTTAAAAATAATTTTTGGTTAATGAATTAAAAATTTAGCAATTCTATATATAATAAGAATGCAGGGAAACTTAAAATATTTTTTTTAATTTCAAGAAATATTCCAGAAAAGAATTTTATGAAATCTCATGACAATAGGTGAATAGACTTTTATGCAGCAGTCCTTGGAAAATATAGCCATTCTTTTACAATTAACAAATTTCTTTTAATTTTATTTTATGAATTCAGCAATACTGATATACAAGCCTGACAATATTGTAACTATTTATTTAAAAAAGAATGTGTAAAAATAACCTTCAAAAGCCTAGGAATGTAACACCATTCTAATTTTTAAAATCCAATAAATTCGAATATTTTGTTGCTCCACAATAGTTAGACTTAATCACATTATTGTTGTTTTTTTTTATTAAAAAAAAACAACAATATTTTTATTTATTTTAAAATAACTCCTGGGGAGAACATCTCACACAAAATGCAAGGGAGTTGATAAGGATTGGTGTCTCTTGCCGAAACCTAGGTTTTCCCTGTATTACTCTATGATATTAATTATGGAGATCCTTTGTAGAATGTTTTTAGTTATGGATTTTGAAAATTCACGAAATGATCATAGAAAAAACTATAGAAATTCTCAGTACCACTTCGGAAAAAATTCTTAAACAAATTTTCTAAAAAATCGACGATTATAGCTCTAAAGAATTGAGAAAATTCAGAATTTGAGATACAAAACTCCTTTGAAAAATTTCGTCTTCAAATGTAATCGGCCCTTGAGAACCTCCGCTTCAAATTTGGATCTGGCAAAAATTCAAAAACAAAAAAGGAAAAAAATAAGGAAAAGTACCAAAAATCATTGTTGTCGACCGTGGCATCAGAATAAATGCCGAATATTATCGAGAAAATATTCTGGAGGCTGTATTAAAGCCTTGGGCACGCAAATATTTTGGCCCCAGACCTTTGACATTCCAACAGGACTCAGCACCATCGCTCTCAGCACGCACCACCCAAGAATGGTTACAAAATGAGTTATTTCACTTCATTTCCAGCGCAAAATGGACACCAAAATATCCGGATACCAATCCCTTGGACTATTGTTTCTGGAGTATTTTAGAAAGCAAAGTTGGCACTAAAAAATATCAAAGTGTCGATTACCTCATGAAAGCGCTTCGCCGGGAATGGACCAAAATCCCGCAGGGTAATATTCAAAGATTTCCTTAAATTTTTGCAACTTTTTTGCCAACCTTCAAACCATAGAGCGTGTTTGGACTTATGGGGGTATTAACTAATCGCTGTCCTCTTGGTGAACATGGAAGTTATGGTATATTTTCCATACAATAGCTACATGAGAAATACCCCATTAAACACACACATTGTGTTAGTTGTAGGTCCCATATTAAGCCAGAAACTTGTCAAATTTAGGATATATATTGAGTTTATAGTCCACATCTACAAAAACCTATAGACCAGAAGTCAAAACTCCTATAAAGCACAAACGTTTGTGGTAGAACCAATTTTCACTTCATTAGGGATCTATGCTGCACCATTTTTTAAGCAAAATCGCTCAATCTTTCTAATTTGAGAGCAGTTTCCACTTCCAGACTAAAAGCCCAAAAAGGTTCCTAGTCGGCCAGAAATAAGCTTTTTCAAGCCTCGTGAATCAAGTTTTAGAGGAATCAAGTTGTATTTTCTTGAGTATCCCAAAATAGGGGATTCTTTGTATATACCCCCAAAACGGCATTTCTCTATTTCTAGCCCTTGAGACCAAGGTTCGCCAATAATGCAAATATTCAGCGATGTATCCAAACTCCTACAAAACCTAACGTTCGTGTGAGATGCTATTTTCTCTGGGGTCGTTCTTTCTAATTTTTTAACCAGTGGAAGTTTTAGAGAAATCATGTTTTTATTTTTAGTATTCGCAAAATTGAAGGTTTCAGTATCCATTTTTACTAAAAATACAATTTTTATAGTTTTTGCTATTTCGCCTTTGGGACCTTACACTCCGAGGTTCTAAAACAGCTGATGCTTTATGACTTTATTTTGCTTAAAAAGCCCTAAAATAGGAATTTCCGTAAATTTTCTCCTAAGACCGTTGAATATTTTTAGTTAATTGGCCTTAGGTAACAAACACCACAAGGTTTTCAAAGCCTAGAAGTTATTTTAATTATATTTTCAAAAAAATCCCAGTTAGGACCTTTTTCATATTTAAGAAATTCGGAATATGGAAAAAACCATTCTTTGAATTTCAAATTCGTTGAGTTTCCTCATAAATTAAAACAAATATTTCCAATTGACAATAGGATCGACGAATGATTATTTCTTTTTAAATATGTTTTGTTTCGCTTTTCAGTTTGAGAAACATTTTAAATATTTCCATATACATTTTGTGTTGGATTTCCATTTTGATTTTTTCCATATCATTTTAGTGTTGGGTTTTTCATTTTGAATATTTTCCATATATATTTTGCACTAATTAAATTAATCACAATATTTATGACACTTAGTTGTTGTTTCTTGTTTTTCTTTCAAAATTTCATAGTATTTTTTTTTTAAATATATATTTTTTAATTAAATGTATATTTATTTTTTTACATTTTCGTTTTCATCTTGCTCTTACTTTTGCACATTGAGAATTTTATACGAATTTAATAATTTTCTTTTTTTTCTTTAAGTTGTCAACAATATTTTTTCAAAATTTTTATTTTAATATTTTTCTTCTTTGGAATTGTTGTTGTTTTTCACATATATTCCTTTTATTTAAAAATTTGTGATTGGTGTTTCATTTTCTTGCTTTTTCGTAAAATTAGATTTTCACGTTACGTTTGAATATATTTTTCTGGTTGACGTTAATATTTTTGCCGCTTTCGGGTGCGAAACTTACAGATTCGTTAACGGAAAAAGACGTACACGCGTCGTGGAACGACAACACGGCACAACGTTTGAAATGAAACTGAAATTTGTTGTACGGCTGGTGATGTTGCTTGGCTAGCTGGCTGGTTGGCTGGCAGACAGTCATAAGCCAGGAGACGACATTTGGCCAAAATACTCACACGAAACCACACACAGGCACTCGCACGCAGGCACACACACACTCACTCTCATTGGCAAAGACACCACCAACAGGCAGGCAGGCTAGCCATCAAGCAAACAGGCAACAACAAATGTCAGTCAACATAAATATGGCCAAAAGGCATAGAATGACAAAACACAGAAACATGTTGAGACACAATTTGCAACATTTGTGGTCCTAAAGAATAACTTAGAAAATATCAAAATCTGCTATCAATAATAAAAAAACTCAGGATAATTGTATCAAAGATGAATGACAAAATATATTCCTTGGCAAAACAAGCCTAATTGAAGAACTTCTTTCGATATCCTTTGTACACCTTGACATTATAGCAACTTGTGAACGTATGGCTGGCAACATGTTGCCAGACTCTCGCTCTCTTTTGAGTTTTTGTTGGGGACGACAACAATCATGTGTTGCTTTTATTTCTTTTAGCCGGTCTCTTTTTTCCGGTGGAGACTTTTTAGACATTCAATTGAAGGGGTTTCTTTTGGTCAACACAAGTAAATTACGGCAACATTTTCCTTTCGTTGCCTATGAGCGTCTGTATGTGGTCGGCAGCGCCCCCACATAGCAAGCACCATAGTATGTGTTTTGAAAATGAGATATTAATATTATTGTTATTGTCTTATGTGTTTTTAGTTTTTTTTCTGTTTTTGCATTTATTTGTCTCTATAGTTTGCCTGATATTCTAAATTTCTGTACAAAAATGTGTGTTAGTTTTGAAATTATGTTATTTTTGGGAATCCGGAGATGACGTAAAGTCTATGACACAATTTTTTCGATTTCGGTTTTCTTCAAGAAGGAAAAAGTTTTTTCTAAAGAAAAAACATTGGAATAGATGAAATTTGAAATTGAAAATACGTTTCTAAGGTCTTTGGGTGACATTTGTTAATTTTTAAATGGAAAATTAATTTATGAATCGGGAAATTATATAATAATAATAATAATAATAATAATAATAATAATAATAATAATAATAATAATAATAATAATAATAATAATATCAATAATAAATTTATATTTTCACAGGCATTGTGTATTATTGAAAATGTATTGAATCCAAAATATTTAAATAAAAAAAAAAAAATAATATTGCTCTAGGTATTCGGGCTCATGTGGAGCCAAATATCATGGCATAAAATCTTGAAATATGAATTATCAATGTGCGGTCCCAAAAAACAAGCATATAAAACAGTCGGACATTTTCATTGATGGTAATATATTAAAAGCTAAATTTCGAAATTTTTGGAAAACTATAACAAATATTTTTCTGATGAGAAAATCCCAAATAGACCCACAATTTTGACGACGAAGCTTTGCTTTTTTTGCATAGGAAATATTTTAGTCCCACCACGTTTGGTATAGAATTTGTATATATTGGGCCGTTTTTATCGTTAGTAGCCATATTGGGGTACCTAATGATTTTCGAACTCTAATTTGCATTATCCTTGGATGAAGGATTTTCTCAAAATCCTTTTATACTTTGATATAAGTTCAATGTTCAATGTAGGGCCAGTTTTCGAAATAGCTTCATATAAAAATTGATCCCCAATCATTGGAGTTTCCAAGCTATTAGGGATTTTAAAGTTCACCAAAATCCTAGCCGCGGTCTAGTAACGAAACTAGAGACTAAACTAGTAACGGAAATGTTTAAAAATATCACCCTTTACATAGCTGAGATTTTATGAAATTTTAGAAATCTCAATTTATTCATAAAATATTTTTGACAAATGTAGGAAAATGGACTATTTTTAAAAAGTCCACGAATTGTGGCTCAAAAAAATTCTGGATTTTTGACCTAAACATCCTTGAAAAATGTTTTTAAAAACAATCATGCTTCTTGGCCGGAAAGTCCTTTTAAAAGTCTACGAATTTTGGCCACCTAATCATTGAAAAATATTTGTAAAAAATCTTACCACCAGGTCAAGGACATGCTGCCGAGTCAAAAATTCTTTATAGACGAATTGGTGGGCCAGATAGTCTCTATGAGCGAGGAAGTCCTTAAGAAACACGATTCTTTGAAAAAAGTTCCTTTGAAAATTCCACTACATCGACTTCGACATCTGTAAAATATATTCTTAGTATGGGATCTATATAGGCGAGTTGGTACGGTTAAGCCTAGGAGTCTATATAGACGAGCTAGTCGTGCCAGACCTAGGAGTATTTAAAAACGGTCTCTATGGAAGATTTAGCTGTGCCATATTCGTCATGAAGTCTTTAAAAAATAGCCTTACATTTTAGACAGGGAGATAAGCTGTTAAGATCAGGTCAGGAGAATCTACTTTGTGGAAGACTTGGCGGGCCAGGGATTCTTTATGAACTTACTAGTCAGCTAAGGCCTTGAAGTTGTGCTGAGCTGGTCAAGCCTGGGAATCCACATACTCGGGCTTTTCAAGCAGGACCTGTGAGTATTTATCCATGTCAGGCTTTGGCGTATCTATAGAGGACGAGCTAGCAAGATTATATCTGGAATTATCTATAGACGAGCTGAGCATATCAAGCTTTTACAGACCAGCTGATGAGGACAGGCCTGGGAGAATATGTAGACGAGGTGGACCGATTAAGCCTGTGATCCATATAGGTGAGCTGGTCAGGTCTGATCTAAAAATCTTTATAGACGAGCTGGTATGGTCAAGCCTGGGAATCCATATTGACGAGCTAATCATGCCAGACCTGGGAGACGAGCTGAGCATAAGAAGTCTCTACAGACCAGCTGATCAGGTCAGTCCTGGGAATATTTGTAGACGAGCTGCCCAGGTTAAGTGTGGAAAAATCTACAAATGAGCTGGGGAGATAAGGCCAAGGAATCACAATAAACGAGTTGAAAACCCTAGACGCCTTTACATATAAGCTGGAAACCTAGAAACCTAGCAGTCCAGCAAGTATTTAAAGAGCAGGGAATTATAATTTTGAAAACTTGGACTAAATTAAGATAATTAATTAATATTTCATCCTCAAAAAGGAAATTTGATTATGTCAATAATTAACTTATGGCAATAAGGGAAATGAATAATGACTGGAGATCCCCTTTCTCTTTGGATTGAATCCGTTTCACTATATTTGAAATCGATTTTTCCGAACCCGGGAGAGCACAATCAATCTCAAATTGAGTTCAAAATTCCGTCTTGGACGTCTTTTCTCCTCTTATCTTCTTTTTCCCCTTCTTTCGAAGTTTCGAAGAAAGAAAAATGAAATATGTCAAAGATTAACTTGTGGTAATAACGATTCTGAACAACGGCTGGAGAACACTTAGCTCTTTGGACTGAATCTGTTTTTTTATTAAGATATTTTAAAAAAATTTACAATTCAATGAACCCGCGAAGCTTTGGGCTTGTCTGCAGTATATTTTAAGTCGATTCTTCTGATCCCTCCTATCTTCTTAGTTAGCTGGTGAGCACGATGAAATTCAAAGACCTGCAACATCTTCACCTTCCCCCTCAGAAAAATCACTCAAAATTTACACAAAAAAAAAAATGATATACCTCACATTAGGTATCCAATGTTTTACAAATTTCAGACATCGAACAATATGTATCAAACTTAGATCAAGCCACGAAAATGGACATAGGATGCTTTTCTTTCCTATACTTTGCCAAAAATAGGATACAATTTCCAATTCGGTCCAACTAGCAAAAAAAAATAAATAAATAAATAAATATTTAAATAAAATAAAACAAGTAAAAAAACATTAAGTTCGGCCGGGCCAAACTTTTAATACCCTCCACCTTAGGGTAAAAGAAACATTAGAAGAAATGTGGCAAAAACCATTAAAATGCCGATTATGGGGAGGTACCGTTATATGGGGGCTATACCAAAACGTGGTCCTATAATTACAATGTTTCGCCACCGGAGCTGGAACCCATTATGACCAACAAATACCGATTTTCAGACAAATCCGTGAAAAAATGTGGCAAAAACCATCAAAATACCGAATATCGGGAGGTACCGTTATATGGGGGCTATATCAAATCATGGACCCATGCATGCAATGTTTCGCCACCGAAGCTGGAACCAATTATGACCAACAAATACCAATTTTCGAACAAATCCCTGAAAAAATGTGGCAAAAATCATCAAATTACCGAATATCGGGAGGTACCGTTATATGGGGGCTATACCAAAACGTGGACCTATAATTACAATGTTTCGCCACCGGAGCTGGAACCCATAATGACCAACAAATACCGATTTTCAGACAAATCCGTGAAAAAATGTGGTAAAAAAACTAAAATACTAAATATCGGGAGGTACCTTTATATGGGGGCTATACCACAACGTGGACCTATACATGCAATGTTTTGCCACACGCTCAGGGACCCGCTATGACCTACAAATACCAATTTTAAGACAAATCCGTGAAAAAATGTGGCATAAATCATCAAAACACCGAATATCGGGAGGTACCGTTATATGGGGACTATACCAGAACGTGGACCGATATATCTCATTTTCAATACCAACCATCCTAGATACAATGCAAATAGCTCTGCTAAATTTTGGAGCTCTACGTCAAATAATGTGGGCTGTATCGTGATTTCAACAGACAGACAGACGGACAGACAGACAGACAGACGGACAGACAGACAGACGGACATCGTTAAATCGACTTAGAATTTTATGCTGATTATGAATATATATACTTTATGGGGTCTAAAACGAATATTTAGGGATGTTACAAACGGAATGACAAAGTTAATATACCCTCCTTTCCAAGGTGGAGGGTATAATAAAATAGAACAGGAAAAAAATGTTTTGGAGGGGGTTCGAGCCCCCAGGGCCTATATCTGGTGTGTATCTGTCTACAAACCGTCTGAAACATTCCAAGTTTTTTTATTTTTTTTTTTTTTTGTTCTTTCCGATTATCCAAATACCTAATTATGTATCAGCCCACCAAATGTTTACTTTTAATACCCCCTATCGCTACCCCCTCAATTATCCAGCAATTTTTGCCACTAATTAAATTTGTTATCCATAATGTTTAAAAATTATCCGCTTTGTGCAATGACCCTCTTAACGTGGCGTCCATTGTCTCGTTGTATTCCATTAACATCCACCCTTTGTTTTTTTTTTTTACAAAACCACATCCCTTCATAAAGAAAAGCATAACATATCAACATTGACCTTCTTGGGAAAACAATTTTCAACCGATGGTTTCTTTTTAAGGTCGCTCCTCCGCCACCCATTTTTCCGGCCAACAACTTTGAAAATATTGATGACTAATTAAGAAGCACTTTTCAAGTTCAAATACAGAAACCATATGTTGACGTAAAAGGAAAAAATACAAAAAAAAAATGAAAGAAGAAAAACAGCGAAGAAAAAGACATAAATTCAGGCATGGCAATGCACCGCATCCCCTGCTGCATGGAGGTTTGTTGGCTGGCCGGCCATCAACACAGTTTTCACAAATTTATGTGTGAAACAAACCCCACCCAACTGCAACAATTTGTTTATTTTTTCCGCCGCCAACTACTTTCAGCAATTTTTCTAAATATTTAGAAAAGTTGCATATTTATGACCCAAAAAAATATTCCATTTTTAGCCAACAACCTAAAGTTTGGGATGACACTATAAAATGTTGTGGTGCTATGGCTAAAGAGCCAAAATTAAAAAAAACGAGAACTATGCCTGAAGTTGGAAGCAACTCACACACCGAGGGCAGAAGAAGAGCAAGAGATTTTCTCAAATAATTTGAAAAAATGATTTCATGTTCAGGGTGTATTTTTAGTTCACGCTTTCCGCTACGATCCGAGCGTAGAGATCTTCTGCATGGCCCACAGCGTCAGTCATCAGGCAAACGACAATATCTCTGACATAGCTTTGGTCGAACAACCAATTTTCAATGAAAATCGAAGTGAAAATGTGTTTTCCCCCCTTTTTTTTGTTTTGGAATACGTATGGCAGGCTACCCATTGTGTGTGTGTGTGTTTCAATCTTTTTTTCGCCTTCACACACACACACACACACGCTAAATAAATTTTCTGAAAAAACACAGCGAAAAAATTGACAAAAGACCGCAAAGCGACACTATCTGGCAGTTGGCCAACAAATAATGGATGAGATGATAAACTATAAGAGAACATGGCCGAAAAAACAAGAACAACATCAACAACAATAAAAAGCAAAAGCACACAAAATGAAAACAAAGTTCGGTGGGGCTGAAAAGATACAGCCTATCTAGAGGAGAATGCGAAATGGCAAAGCAAATTGTTGCTGCCGCACGCAAATAATGAGGCATTGCGGGAGAGAATGTTGCGAACATCATTTGGGGGGCAACAATAACATTGTTTGCAACATAACAAAGTCTACACACAGAGTGGAGAATTGTGAGAACGGATTTGCAACATTATGGCAACACAATGTTGCCAAACTCCATGCAACATGTATCCCCCTATTATCCTTTGGCAACATGTCCCCAAAGCGCAAGCGCTTATCTTGAATCTCTCAAAAGAATTGTTTTTTTTTTTTACAAAACCTGTCAAAATTTGTATTCGTTTTCCTAAAACGAAAGAAAAAAAAATGCTGATGAATGTTATTTTTGTTTGAAGGTTAAGGGTTTAGGTCACAAATCCCTTAACGTTGCTCCTCATATCTTGACAGACGCAATTGGGAAGGTAAGTGAAACATTTTCAGCACATTGTTGTGGCTCGTAAATGAAGGAAATAAAATTAAATTGAAAATTAAGAAGCAAAGTTTTATTGGTAACTTTTTGGGGGAGGGGAGGAGGCTTTAGAGAACGAACAAATTAGTCCTAAAAAGGATTTTATGCTGAACAAAGGTATATGGGGTAGAAGTGGGAACAGGGATGAAATTTTCCCAAAAAAAAGGAATAAAGAAAGATATCATGGTAGGTGAGTAGAAATCTGGAAGTTTTATTAAAGACCTAGAATCCAAGGGTTCTTTATAGACGAGCTGAGGGAGATGAAAAACTTTTTGGAGAAGCCGTAGCCAAAGTGGCTTTATATGCGAACTGGCAGGCCAAAAAAGTACTGAGGTCAAATGAGAAGAAGTACTGCGGTCAAATTAGTTTTTATTTACGAGCTTAGAGCGATGGGCTCAAAACGGAAGAGTTGGAAGTCCATGTGATTTTTATAGACGAGTTAGAGGAGAGTGGCTCATAAGCTTATTATGCTGCTGGGCTAAGAAGATTTCGAAATTAGACGATATAAAAGCGATACAGTCTTTGAAAGAGAGCTGGCAGCACAGGTTTAATTTATCGAGGAATAGGAAAGGGAAACCTCAAAGGACGTGGTCAGACTTTCGATTATGGGTGAGCTGGTCAAGGCAGGCCATAGAGTTTATTTTATGTAGATTGGGAAGCTATTTTCACCAGGTTTATGAGGGAGACTTGTGACATCGAGCTGGCGATTACCGGTGGGATATCTATTTTATAGGAGGACGGGCCAGAATTAAGCTGGTGGATCCATTGGAGACATGCCATCCCGGTCAGCTGAGAGCCTTATTAAATAGGCTAGCTGGCCGAGAACCGCTGAAGAGCCTATTTTGTAGACTAGGTGGCCGAGGAGACCTGGAGAACCTATTTCATGGACTAGCTGGCAGAGGACATATATGCTAGCAGGCCGAGGGCAGCTGGAGAGCCTTATTTTATAGGAAGTCTTATCGATGATAACTCGAGAGCTTATAATGTAGGCTAGCTTGTCAATTGCAGATGAAGATCCTATTTTATAGGCTAACTAGCTGAGGGCATCTGGGAAGCCTAAGCCAGCTAAATCTATTGTAGCCAGTCCTGGAACCAAACAAGGAAGTCCCTTAAGGAATTGTTCATGGAGGTATGAAGAAAAGCAGCAATGTAGTGCTTTAACGCGAGCTTGCCATGCCAGAGAGTCCTTATTGAGGAGATAGCCTGACCAGAATTGTCTGCTAGCTGTGGTATATTAACGGCAACAGCTGGAAGAATTGTTACATTAGAGGAAAGATAGAGAGGTCTTAAAACGGAGCTAGCCAAAAAGTCGGAAAGAAGCCGGCCAGGGAGCAGAAAGACCATTATAGAGCAGGGAGACGATTGTGCAGAGTTGAATCTGGCCAGGGCAGATAGTCCTTAAAGGCAAGCATACAAGGACAAGGAGTCCCATTTGGGGAGCTAGACTATGGAGGCCAGGGGCCATTAGAGAGGAGGTTAGACCTTAAAAACAAGCTTACTGGAAAAAGAAGTTCTATAAGTGAGCTAAACATACCAGGAAGTCCTTATAGAGGCATATGGTATATGGAATAATAAAGAATCTGGATGTGTCAGGGGTCCTTGCTAAAAACCAAACTCTACTAAGGTCGCTATATGAGAGCAGTCATGGCCACATCAGACCGGAGTGTATTTTCGGAGAAATCTTTATCTCTGAGTTCTATTTAGGACAAGTGGCTGGCGCAATGAGGAGTTGTTATAGAAATAATTTCTAGGCCACGACCGGGAATCTTGAGGGAGAGTCATTCAGACCAGGAATTTTTTATATTTAAAAAATGACCAGAAAGCCTTTAGAATCAAGATATCCAAGGAAGTGAGTTCCCATATAGCAGATCGGAATAACAGATGGGTTTGAAGGTTCCATGAAGCCATGATGATTAGTCTAGGAGGCTAGTAAAAAGTCTAGAAGGCTAGTAAAAAGTCTAAGAGGAATTTAGGTCCAGCTGTCAGCTAAATTCAAGAGTTATTTATAGAAAAACGGAGGTTAAAAAATCCTTTCTCAAGAAGAGCTGAAGATAAGACGAGCCGACAGACGAAGGGGTCTTCAAAGATATACTGAAAAGATGGAAATATTCAATATAGCGTCCATATAGCTTTTAAATGTGAGGCCATTTTAGGAAGCAGTTTTAGACAGCAGAGTCTATATCAAAGGTGTATTTAGGCGCATTCTCTAAACCTAACCTAACCTATAAAAAATTATTTGGTACTACGTCTAATTGATACAGTCTCATAGATATTTGTATTAAATTTTTGATTTTATGTTAAAAATTTTAAAAATAATCTTATTATTTTTTTTCTTCTTGAATATCCGAAACCATCAAATTTCCTGAATATTTGACTCAACAGCAGTTCACTGCATTTTTCACATATGCTCATGTCTGTGGGTGGTGCCAAGGTTAATTTTAAACATCTGTTTTGAAAATGCTAAAAATAAATATCACAGTAAATCAAGACGGTGCTAGACCACATTCAATTTGTTAATATAAAAATCAAATCGATGCCAAAAATCACAAATTATCGAAAAAACTGACCAAGTCAATTTAGGTCAAAGACTTCCTGAGAAAAAAAATATAAAAAATGAACACATTTTTTGGAAAATTATACCCAATGCAATTACAATTTTTTTTTATCTCAACTCAAACAAATGTCACTTCACAGCCCATAAAAAATTCCAAATTCACAATTTTACAACTTTCATTAATGTCTCGACATCCTGTGGTCGCTCTGATTATCTTTAACGGAATGTCATCCAATATTTGTGTATTCATTCCATAACAAAATTATGTATTTCACAATTTTGGTATACAAACATTATGTCCGTCCCAATGACGAATGGATGGAGCAAAACAAAAACCTCGAAAATGCAAACATCTTCGTCAACATCAACTTCATTATTGCGAAGCGCAACCCACAAAGGAGGCCAATATTCTTAACTCATCGCGAGTAATGATCATTATCTGGTTAGAATTACTCTGGCTGAGTGAAAGGCAAACAGACAGAGCTACATATACTCGTACATCATCAGCTACCTATAGGAAAGAGTTTTTTTTATAGTAACAACAAATGCCACCTGTAATACACATCTTGTACAACTGCCGTAAAACAAGAGGAACAGTGGCAACAGCAACAACGAAGGCGATGATGATGAAGTAAAAGACTACGACACGCCAACAATGTAGTGTTAAATTCACACACTGTCTGTTGGCGTGTCGTACACTCTGCTTCTTCTTTCTCTTCTTCATGAAGAGGAGAGAAGAGAAGAAAAGGAGAAGAGATGACAGGTAGCCTATCAACCAGCCAGCCAGCCAGTAGCACACACAGAGTATGGCAACGCACAAACAGCAGCAGCAACAGAGCGAAATATAAAAATAGAAAGCCTTTTTATGTTGTTGTTGTTATTTTTGGCGTATCTTTTCATGTTGTTGTGGCGGTCTAGAATATCATCACCATTGTGTCACATTGGGTCCATAAAATTTCAAAATAAACAAAGCATATTGCAATGCCTTTGAAACATTGGATTAGGTTATGAGAGAGAAAAGTGAAAAATAGGATATTTTTCCTATTTGAAAGGTTGAGGAATGGCAAAGCATTTGCGGCGGAATTTAAGCAATATTTTTTAACTATTTCTTAAGGACCGAAAAGCCTTTGAATGATAAATTATAAGAAAATCTTTACAAAGTAGAGAGTTTTTGAGGTCTGAGCGGACTTTTTTAAAGAGTAAAGTTGACTTTTTATGAAAAGTGAATAATTTCCCTTGTTTGCATTTTTAGGGCGTAAACATGGGAAACCTAAGCCGGAAGTCGTTTTGGGGAACTGGTCAAGGAACTGAAAAGGCTAACCCAAAGCAGATACTTAAAAAGTGGGCCGGAAAAGTCAAGGCACTTAGATTTTTTTTTGCCCGGTTGGCAGGACTGAAGTTAGCCATGCTAGATTGAACTTAAACGCGAGTTTGCTATGACAAGGAGTCCTTAAGAGGAGAGCCGCACCAGGTGGGGCCTATTAGAATGGGGTTAGGTAGGCCCCTAGGAGACATTAGATGCAAAATTGACAGGTTCTTAAGTGGAGCTTGCCAGGACGTTTTTTTACGGAAGCTTGTCAGGGAGCTGGAAATGCCAGACTAGAGCGTGGAGTCTTTTCAAGAAGAGTCAAACAATGAGACTTTATAGGCAAATGTGCAGGACTGCAGTTGGGCAGGTACTAGAATTTCAACTAAAGTTTAGCTTACCAGACTAAGAGCCTTATAGGTTTTGTCAGGAAAATGTTATAGAAATTTAGTTCAAACATATATTCTTTATCATTAGATAAAGACCTGTAAATATACAAGGACTCTCAAATCTGGTTTTTTAAGGAACATTTTGCTGGGATAAGCACCCCTCTCAACCAGACATGTGCAATAAAAAATTATGCAGGACAAACAGCTAAACCAAAAACAGGTTATTTTAAGAAAAAATATCTAACGACATGAAATTAAAAAGTATAAAAATAATAATAATAATAATAATAATAATAATAATAATAATAATAATAATAATAATAATAATAATAATAATAATAATAATAATAATAATAATAATAATAATAATAATAATAATAATAATAATAATAACAATAATAATAATAATAATAATAATAATAATAATAATAATAATAATAATAATAATAATAATAATAATAATAATAATAATAGTAATAATAGTAATAATAATAATAATAATAATAATAATAATAATAATAATAATAATAATAATAATAATAATAATAATAATAATAATAATAATAATAATAATAATAATAATAATAATAATAATAATAATAATAATAATAATAATAATAATAATAATAATAATAATAATAATAATAATAATAATAATAATAATAATAATAATAATAATAATAATAATAATAATAATAATAATAATAATAATAATAATAATAATAATAATAATAATAATAATAATAATAATAATAATAATAATAATAATAATAATAATAATAATAATAATAATAATAATAATAATAATATAATAATAATAATAATAATAATAATAATAATAATAATAATATAATAATAATAATAATAATATAATAATAATAATAATAATAATAATATAATAATAATAATAATAATAATAATAATAATAATAATAATAATAATAATAATAATAATAATAATAATAATAATAATAATAATAATAATAATAATAATAATAATAATAATAATAATAATAATAATAATAATAATAATAATAATAATAATAATAATAATAATAATAATAATAATAATATAATAATAATAATAATAATAATAATATGTCAAATTATAAGATTTTTTTTCAGATAATAATAATAACGACAAAGGAGCTGAGTACAATAGAATCTGGCTTCTTTTAGAAAATTGTCAGGAACCAACAACCCTTGGAAAGTAAATTTTTGGAAATTTCAAACACTAAATGTGGCTTTTTAAGAAAAAAGGTTAGGTCAAAACAATGTTTCAAAGTCTAACATCCGAAAACAAGAGAATTAAACACTCAGAGACTAAACTTGATTTTTAAGAAAAAATTTCAAGGACGAATTCTGATTATTTAAAAAAGCAGTTTCATTTATATATACATACAAAATTTTAAGGACGAAATGTGATTATTTAGGACAATTTTCAGGAAGCTACAACCCTTGGAAAGAAATTGTTTTGGGATATTTCAAATACTAAATGTGGCTTTTTAAGAAGATTAGGGCAAAACAATGTTTTAAAGTCTAACAACCCACTACAAGAGAAATTAACATTCAGATACTAAATTTGATTTTCAAGAAAAAAATTCAGGCACGAATTCTGATTATTTAGAAAACAGTTTCACAGATCAACCGCCTTTAAAGAAGGATTTTTTGAAAGGTTTTCAAGGTCTAAGCAGATATAAAAACGTGTAAGGGCGAACTGTTATTATTTAGGAAAATTATTGAATCAACAACAATTTTTTGAAAAAGATTTCAAAGACTAAATTTGGTTTATAGAGAATAAAAATTTAGGATACACAGCGTTTCAAACGTTGATTTTTATGGAAAAAAACTGTTAAGACATAAGCGTTGCATTTTTAGGGAAACAATTTTAAGGAGCACTAGCCTTCCAAAAGTTGTTGATTTTTTAAGAAAAATAATTTCAAGGACCCTTACCCTTTTAATATATTTTTTTTAATCTTTCAAAGAACTAGGGCTAATGTATCAGGGAAAAATTTCAAGGAGTAAATATAAATTTTAAGGATTACTAACTGTTAATAGCTCTCCAAGGACCATACTTGAGTTTTTAAATTAAAGTTTTTTTTTTCAACATCAGTATCTTTATCGTTTGTATGGTTCAGCATATTAAGGAATAAAAATCGAATATTCGGCAAAAAAAATTTCTAGGATTATTTAAGAAGAAGTAAACAAATGATCAAGGACTAAATGTTGATTATTTCGACAGATTCTAAGGACTAGTGGATTATTTGAAAACCTGTTTGAAGGATGAGGAACATTCTTAAGTAACCGATAGTGCTCCAAGCAAGGATTACAATTTCAAGGACAAAAAATGGATTCTTTCAAACTAAATTTTCAAGGATAAAATGTGGATTATCTCAAAAAAGTTTTCAAGGTTTGTTTAAGGACCTTCCTTAGGGGTCGATAGAGCTTCCAGCGAAGGATTATATTTTCTAGGAAAAAATGGAAGAATGGATTATTTCAAGAAAATTTTTAAGAAATATTTTTGTTTTTGAAGGAATTTAAATAATATTTTTTTCAGAATGAACTTTCCATTTTTAAAATTTTTTATCAATGATATTTTTGATTCTCTTTCTCAGTGACAAATAGCCATATTTCTGAGAAAATGTTTGAAACCCAAATGTGAACTATTTTAAGAAAAATTTTCAAGGAAAATCAATTGCACTTTTTCAAGGACATAACGTTGATTGTTTTTGAAGGAATTTAAAGAACATTTTGTAGAATAAATCTTTTATTTTTAAATTTTTTTCTCAGGCAGTTTTTGGATGCTCGTTCTCAAGGATATATAGTGGATGATTGGGAAGATTTTGTAAAGATTTTTATATAATTTTTTTTGTCATTCAGGACAAATCTTAAATTTTTAAGCATTATTTGCAGGGATTGTTTTGATTGTGTTAAAAAAAAAACTATTTCTGATTCTTTAAATTAATCAAATAAAGACAATATTTTTAGCATTTGGCCACAAAAACTACTTGTATTAATCAGTCCTTTATTCTTTTTTTATTTTCAAATCTTTCAGTTTCTTGGACCATGCTCCTAAATTTGAAAAAATCTTAAACTTCCACAACTTGGCAACTCTGCCTACAACCAGACTGCTCACAATGTTGCCAGCGCCACCAGTAACAAACACTTGTCCAATCCTTCGCCTCCCGCAGACTAAGTCAGTTACGCCAAATTTACCTTTTCGCCACATGACTCAATACTGCATGTTCCTGTGTTACCTGAGCTCCCCCCTCAGACGACTAAGTCTTCTTAACTTTGTGTGTGGTGTGTTTTTTCCCTCAAATTTTCTTCTCAACTAAAGGATAACAAGAGAAGTGGCTTCATATCGCATAACAGGTGTATTGGCAGTTAGTAACTCATATGCCGTCTGGGCTAACCTGCTAGAAATGGACGAAAACGATAAGAAGCAAGGCAAAGGATAATGAAGTTCCCATTGCGTGGATGATGATGATGATGTTGAGAGCACAGGCATACGTAAATCTGTAGCTAAACAAGAGAAAATTTACTAAGATTTTGGTTTGGTTGGGTCTACTTCATCATCGCAGGATAAACAGCTGTTTTATGGAGACACAGAAGGTGGGCTGGCTGTGTGAAGCCATGTTGTTGTTGTTGTCTTACTCATTGTTGTTTTTGTGGCTGCTGTTATCCTGCCTGGTTGGCTGGCTGGCTAGCCTGTTGTTGTGTTGATGACGCTGCTCATTTTGTGTTGTGTGAAGGCTTGACTTTTGATTTTTTTTAGGTTTTGCTTTTTTTTTGGTTCTCAGTCTGTCTGTCCTTTTGTCCTGTATCATTGCATAAAGGGCACCTTGCCGCACAGAACAAGAAACGTCCTTTTACAGGATATCTACAACACTCCCTGCCGACCCCCTTTAAATGAAGTGAGTGGCTAAGTGTGCCGTGTTTATCCTTTTTTTCTTGTCGATGGATGTTGGCAAAGGATATTTAATCGTGCATGCAACATAAGCAGTAAGGATTTGTTTCAAGGATCTTTTTTTATGGATTTTTATGTTGTTGCCATTTTTTCATTTCATAAAAAAAAACAGAGAGAAACCAAAAATGAGTTTGTAATAACAATAACAACAAGATTTGATGTGGAAGCCGTAGTCATAAGGAAAACAACAAACATCGACAACAGCAACAACAACAACGCTTAACACGTTTAAAACAACCTTTTAGAGATTTTAATTTGCCGGTATTCGGTTAAGGAAGCCAACAACAAGAGATTTGTAATTTGAAAATAAAAGGTCTTAACCTTTGCAGGTGATGTTGGTGGCTGTTGGAAGAACGGCTGGAGTGTTTTCGACAGATATCAAAATTACAGCAATTTAAGGGATTTGTTCTGGATTTGGGCTTTAAAATCGAGTCAAGTGAAAGCAGAGGAAAATTTATGGAGACAGGTGGTGTTTTTGTTGTTTCGTTTTCTGCTTAATGGTTTGAGTCTTCTAATGGTATCAGCTGCCAGCACACAGCAGCAGAAAAGAAAGAGAAATGCCAAGAAAATTGACTTACGAAACTCAATCAAAGGTGAAATGTTCTGACAAATCTCTTTACATATTATCCTTTTCATTATCATCAAATGACCATAAAAACCAAAAAAAAAACCAAAAGGATTCTTTATAAATTGCATTTTAATCAAAGGGCAATTATCTTGTTTTTTATTCCTCTCCATTCGTTTACAAACAATAATTTATTTTTATGACTTATTTCACAAGGATGAAATATCCTTTCTTTCTCTTAGATGAGGCAATTTGATTTGTAGACACAATTTGATGGGTTAACAAATAAGATTTGTTTGGGCACGAGGATAATTTCGAAAAAAAAAGCGGGGGCAAGGGTAAAAATTATCATTTATAAATCAGAATAAATCGTAATAAAATATTTAAGAAATATACGGAAGAAGCTGTCCTGAAGTCATGAAAAATATTCTGAAATATATATACCCTTATTAGCTTTCGAAAAATATTGCAGAAAATCATGCCAGAGGAGCTGAAGGACGTCTCTACTTCATAGACGAGACCGGCCGAAGGATGTCTTTAAAGGCGAGCCGAAGGACGTTTTAATAAACCAACTAGAGGACGAGGAGACCAGCAGAAGGACTCTTCACAGACGAGCTGAGGAAGTCTTCATAGATGACCTGAAGTAGTCTTCATAGACGAGCTGAAGTAGTCTTTATAGACGAACCGAAGGACGACTTTATAGACCAGCCGCAAGATATCTTTATAGATAAGCTGAAGGACTTTTTTTCACACGAGCAGAAGAAGTCCTCGTAGATCAGCCGAAGAACTCTATTAAAATCGTCCTGAAGGAGTCTTGAAAGGCGAACGGAAGGAGTCTTCATAGACGAGCTGAAGTAGTCTTTATAGATGAGCTGAAAGAGTCTTCATAGACGTGCCGAAGGACGTCTCCATAGATGAGCTGAAGGACGTTTCCATAGATGTACCGAAGGACTTCTTTATAGACGAGTTGAAGGGCGTCTCCATAGATGAGCTGAAGGACGTCTTTGTAGACGTGGGGAAGGACGTCTTTGTAGACGTGGCGAAGGACGTCTTTGTAGACGTGGCGAAGGACGTCTTTATAGACGTGCCGAAGGACGTCTTTATAGACGTGCCGAAGGACGTCTTTATAGAGGACTTTTTTTCACAGCTGAAGGACTTTTTTTCACACGAGCAGAAGAAGTCCTCGTAGATCAGCCGAAGGACGCTATTAAAATCGTCCTGAAGGAGTCTTGAAAGGCGAACGGAAGGAGTCTTCATAGACGAGCTGAAGTAGTCTTTATAGATGAGCTGAAAGAGTTTTCATAGACGTGCCGAAGGACGTCTCCATAGATGAGCTGAAGGACGTTTCCATAGATGTACCGAAGGACGCCTTTATAGACGAGCCGAAGGATCTCTTTATAGATGAGCCATAGGATGTATACTTAGATGAACCGAAGGTCGTTTCTCATGGACGAGCTTTGAAGGTTGTCTCCTCTCCGTAAACGACCTTTGATGGTTGGCTTTTATAGATAAGCTCTGATGGTTGTCTTTTATAGATAAGCTCTGAAGGTCATCTTTTACAGACGAGCTGAAGGTCGTCTTTTATAGACGAGCTTTTAAGGTCGTATTTTATAGACGAGCTTTGAAGGTCGTATTTTATAGACTTTAAAAGGTCGTATTTTATTGATGAGCTTTAAAAGGTCGTCTTTTACAGATAAGCTTTGAAGGTCGTCTTTTATAGACGGCCTTTGAATGTCGTTTTTCATAGAAGAGCTTTCGCTTCCATAACCAAGCTGTGAAGCTGTATAGACGAACTTTGAAGGTCGTCTCTATAATCGAGCTTTGAAGGTCATCTCCATAGACGAGCTTTGAAGGTCTCCTTCATAGATAACCTGACACACGTCTGCATCCTTATCATACCTTACCGTTCATCCATATCAAATTCCATTCAAAATCATTTCATGCTACTAATGACCTTCATATTATCCCAATTTTAATTAGGATACAATTCACAAAGCCCTTTTTTCGAATAATACTCACTCTCTGCAGTGGGACATGAAACTCTCCAGACATTTACAAATTCCAATTAAAATGTGTCAACACAAAAACAAAACTCCTGAATAAAGGTTCATTAGCATTTCGTGTTCAATTGACAATTGTGAAAAATATCTTCTTAAATGCTCTCGCACCTAACAACTCAAGCTGTTCGACTGTGCGCCCGGCCCTCAGCCCTATATCCATTGGCAAGCGAGCGCCTTTATGGCATGCAATAATAACACGAGCCACAACAATATCATCCCGCCAGCCAACATTCATCCCAGCCAACGACAAGCAGCCATCAGCACCTATAGAAGCAGCGGCAATGGCAGCGGTGCACATTGGGAAAAGTAAAACAATTGGAAATTCGGTACGTGCTGCATGCATATCCTGAGGCGTTAGAAGCGAGTAAATAAACTAAACCTGAGTTGTAAAGCAATACCAGTGAAGCTCTCGCCTCCCTCCTGGCCAACACGAGAAATGGGTACCACAAACGTGGAGGACAATGCCATGCCAGCCATGAGGATCCTTAAAACAAAGTTCAGCGTCGACGGCAACAGCATCACTTGCAGGGTTCACACCGACAATCTATGAAAGCGCCAAGCTGTGTCATCACTGTCAAAACTTTTGGCTGAAAAGAAAATGAAAACAGGGAAAACCAAAAACAGAAGAGAAAACCGAGAAACACAAAAAACACGTTTCACAAAAGAAAATGAAACACGAAATTTTTCCAGATAATAAGTGAAAGGCGAAGAGCGAAAACAATGGCTGACAATGGCAAAGAGTTGGTGGTTGGTTGGCGAGAGCTGTCCTTTGGCAAGTTTATGATTAGTTGGGTTGTTGCTGGCGAATTATGAGCAAAGATGGATTTGCTTATAATGAACTTAAAATTTAAATGTGTGTTTTTGGCGTTGTTGTATTTTTTCCCTCTTAGTTAGTCATTATTTTGTTCGCTTTTATTACTGCTAAGGTACAGCCAGAAAGTATGCTATGGTTTTTTAGTTACTACCACTTGCATAAATGGTTTTTTGGTTATGTAGCTGTGTGTTTCCTGAAGGTTTCTCACTTGTTCCCCACTTTCGTTGTTGTTATTCTTTTGTTATTTTCTTTTTTTTTCCTCTCTAGCCATCCATGTTCTATTCTCTTTATTGTGTGGTTTATTACATTTATCCCTGTGGCCATAATGCTTAATTATATCATCATTATCTTAAGCTTTGAAATGAGACACGTTTAAGTTATTATTTTTTTTTTTTTAAAGGACCTCATTTTATTATTAACTTAACTTTGATGAATCTTGAATTGCTTGTCGAATTTTAAATATTTATTGGGAAGACTTTATGGGCAGGATGTGAATGAAATTAGGGAATTTGTATAGAGGAGGTGAGGAGGTTGTTCTATATTTGAGAGATAAGATAGGAGAGGAGAGATAGACGAACTCCAGGGAGAGAGAGATTCTTGGTAGACGAGCTGTAGACAGAGTCTTTATAGACGAGCTGTATAGAGAGTCTTTAAAAACGAGCTGCAGAGAGAGTCTTTATAGGCGAGCTGCAGTGAGTCTTTATAGACGAGCTGCAGAGAGTCTTTATAGACGAGCTGCAGAGAGTCTTTATAGACGAGCTGCAGAGAGTCTTTATAGACGAGCTGTAGAGAGAGTCTTTATAGACGAGCTGCAGAGAGAGTCTTTATAGACGAGCTGCAGTGAGAGTCTTTATAGAAGAGCTGCAGAGAGAGTCTTTATAGACGAGCTGCAGAGAGTCTTTATAGACGAGCTGCAGAGAGTCTTTATAGACGAGCTGCAGAGAGTCTGTACAGACGAGCTGCAGAGAGTCTTTATAGACGAGTTGGAGGGAGTCTTCATTGATGAGCTGGAGGGAGTCTTCATTGATGAGGTGCAGAGAGTCTTTATAGACCAGGTGCAGAGAGTCTTTATAGACCAGCTGCAGAGAGTCTTTATTGATGAGCTGCAGAGAGTCTTTATAGACGAGTGAAAGGGAGACTTTATAGACGAGCTGCAGAGAGAGCCTTTATAGACGAGCTGCATAGAGAGTCTTTAAAGACGAGCTGCATAGAGAGTATTTAAAGACGAGCTGCAGATAGTCCTTATGGATGAGCTGCAGAGAGCCTTTATAGGCGAGCTGGAGAGAGTTTTAATAGACGAGCTGAAGAGAGTGTTTTAATAGACGAGCTGCAGAGAGTCTTTATAGACGAGCTGCAGGGAGTCTTTATAGACGAGCTGAGGGAGTATTTCTGGGCAAGTTTGAGAGAGTATTTCTGGGCGAGTTGGAGAGAGTCTTTAAAGACGAGCTGGAAGCAGTCTTTCTAGCCGAGCTGAAGGGAGTCTTTCTAGGCGAGTTGGAGGAAGTATTTGTGGGCGAGTTTGAGGGAGTATTTCTGGGCGAGTTAGAGAAAGCATTTCTGGACGAGTTTGAGGGAGTATTTCTGGGCGAGTTTGAGGAAGTGTTTCTGGGCGAGTTGGAGAAGTATTATGTATCCAGCTCGTCTAGAAAGTTAGAGGAGGAGGATTATAAAAAGGAGACTTTCTAGACGAACTGAAGAGCAACTTTCTAGACGAGCTGTAGGTGGTCTTTCTAGACGAGCTGAAGGGAGTCTTTCTAGACGAGCTGGAGGGGGTCTTTCTGGCGAGTCTGTTTAGGCGAGTTGGAGGAAGTATTTCTGGGCGAGTTGGAGAAAGCATTTCTGGGCGAGTTTGAGGGAGTATTTCTGGGCGAGTTTGAGGAAGTATTTCTGGGCGAGTTGGAGGGAGTATTTCAGGAAGTCCTTTCAGGAAGTATTTCAGGAAGTCCTTCCGAGTTGAAGGGAGTTTCTCTAGGCTAGTTGGAGAGAGTCTTTCTAGTCGAGTTGGAGGAAGTATTTGAGATTGACGAGTGAAAGAGAGACTTTGTACACGATCTGAAGAAAGATCTAGACGAGTTAGAGGAAGTATTTCTGGGCAAGTTGGAGAAAGCATTTCTAGGTGATGTGGGGAGAGAGTATATCAGAGCGAAGTGCAGGGAGTCTATCTAGGAGAGAGTATTTCTAGTCGAGTAAGATAGAATCTTTTAGGCGTGTTATACAGGGTCTCTCTGCGAGCTGATGGAAGTCTTTCCAGTCGAAGTTGAGGCAGTTGTCTTAGACGAGTTAATGCAGTCTGTTTTGATAAAGCGAATGGTACTTGAATATATGCTCGAAAATGTTAATGGGAATTAACCTCATAGACAGCTAATTTTAATTTCAGAGAACACTGGCTAGGTATTCGTGGTCAAATTTTAATTTTCAGAACTTTATAAATGACATTCAAAATTAGAAGTGCTCCAAGAATATATTTTTCATACATTTTCTCCCCAGAGTTCAATGACTCAAACTGCAATTTATACAATATGCATTCATGTTGACCTCTTGACAAAGCGCCCATGTTAGAATTTCGAAATTTTTCCATCCCCTCACTCCCCTTGCCGAATATAGAAACATAAAACTATCGATTTAGTGCTGATACTCTATTATTAAAAGTTCCATTTGATTGCAACCTATTTATGTCGAATTCAGCTAAAAGCATGAATTCAGTAGAGTAGAGGACAGGACAGGACAGGACATAACGAAGAAGGCATCGACATCAGCAGCAATAGCAACAGCAACAAATGCATTGGCCAGAGTATACAAAATTCGATTACTCTCGACATTAGAAATAAAACTAAACAGCAAATGTAATTTTCAATATTCAATGAGAACAACAAAAAAAGAACAAGAACAAGAAAAAAATGGGAAAACTCAAATGGAAATAAATAAAAATGTAGTTGGGCAAAAATGGAATCAAAAAAAGAAAAAAACAGAAAACGATAGAATGAATGTTCAAATTCACAGGATATCTTTGCCATAGCCGAATGACGACACACTCCACTAACATACATTAATGCTGGCTGGCACTCAAAAAAAGGAGAAGCAGAAGGAAAGGAAATATTTTAAAGCATATCTGTGAGGCAAAGCTCCCAACGACTCCGACTCCAACTCAAACACTTTTCCTTTGCCGGTCTCATAGGAAATGTAAATAAAATCTGAAGACAGACAGAAAGACAGGCGGACGGACAGATAAAAATGTAACGACGAAATAACGAAACATTTGCAATTACAGGAACAACTTGAGTTTTTGGTCATTAAATATTAACCTTGTGAACTGTTGTTGTTGTCATTGCTGTTGTTGGTGTTGTCGTTGTCCTTGTTGTTGCTGGCGACAACTCAGCGAAAAGCAGTGATACATTTGCCAGCAACATTTACTTTTTCCCCAAGTCAAAGTAAATGACTTCCTTCGCAGGGAATGCCCTTGTGTGTGTGTGCGTGCAATGACTGCTTCCCTGCCTTAGCGTCTGCTCGTCAACCAGGCAGCCAGCCAGCCTGTCTCACTGTCTTTGGGGAACATTTTTAACTAAGGAATGAAGCAAAGTCACCACAATATCCGTTTCCCTCGAAATATTTACCATCCAACTCCAGCACCAACTTCTGCTATTACTTTGCCATGGTGCGTCTAGGGAATGCCACCTTGGCAAACGGGACAGATGTGTTGCCTTTCATTTAAGGCCTGGTGCAGGTTCTTTCTACCTCCAGAAATAATGAGAAATTGCAACAAACTTTAATGCAAAGACTTCAAACCTTTACGCAGTTGATTTGTATCGACAAATCGCCGTGTTGTGAATGACAACCTTTGGGGGAGTAGGTGGAGTGGAGGGTGTAAGGTTGATGGGATGATTTTAAGGAACAAAATGAAGGAAGTTCTTTGAAACATCGGAAAAATTAAAATGCACAGTGGTTAGAAGGGAGGAAGTCTTCACAGAAGGGAAGTCAAGTTAAGTCAAGATGAGTTGATGGGAGACTAGCCATGGACTATTTTGAAGGTAGTGTTTTTTGGATGAGGTAAAGTGAGTTCTACTAGATGAGGTGTAAAGAGTCCTACCAGACGAGTTGATGGAAAATGTTTAAGACGATTTGAAGGAATGCTTTCCGGCGAAATGAAAGAGACTTATTCTAGACGAATTGGAGTCCTTTTAAAAAAGAGGAATAGTGTATTTTTAGAAGAGCTGTAGGACATCTTTATAGAATTTATGATCAATTAAAAGATTCCGTTTGGGGCAGTTTATGGAAGTGCTTTTAGTTTCAGGGAGTTGTGGGACCTTTGAGAAGAGTTGAATGTAGTAGTTTTAGAAAAGTTTCAGGGAGTTTCTTTAGGGATGAGCTGAATATAGCCCTTTGGGCGAATTTATGGGAGACCTTCTATTGAGAGACCTCTTTTAGACGGATTGCAGGAGTTCCTTTTGTTGGAGTTAAAGGAAAACCTTAAGGAGGATTCTTTTATATTTATTATTTGTAGGGAGATTTTAGTCGATTTTGGAAGGTGTCTTTATAGACACGTACATCTATAAGTGATCTACTAATGTCGGAGGGCAAAATTTGAAAAAAATGGCAATGTCTTTTGAAAAGGAAGAAAGATATGGTTTTAGGAGACTATATAGTCGAGCTGATGCAAAATTTTTAAGGGGGTTAAGGAAGGTTTTTGGAATAAGCCAAAGGCGGTTTTTAGAGACGAGCTCGGGGAACGTCTCTCGGGAAGAGTTATAGGAAGTTTTTTTTTCTGATGCTTTAAAGGGTGTTTGTTATAGTTGAAGGTATTTTTTATCGACATTCTGAAATATCGTGGAGCTCCTCTATAAAAATTCGCTTGAGGACTTATATCGCGGAATTATTTCTTAATAACATTTTGAGGAGAGCCTGCATTTAATATCTGAAAGCAGTGTTTACAGACGAGGTGAAGATGTTTTTAGACTAGGAGATGGTATTCTTTAAAAACGAAATGGAGGAAAATTTATAAAAAAAATAAATTTTAGCGACGTGGAGGACGTATATATGAAGCTGGCTAAATTTTTTACAGATGAGTTGAAAATTGGGACTTTAGAGGAAGTGAGAGAGCCAGGAGAGCGAGAGAGACGAACTGAGTGGAGATTCATTAGACAAACCCAATTGGTGGTCCTTAAGTTTTTATAGATGAATGGAAAATTGGTTCTTTGGGGTGAGTGTGGGTGTCAAGAGAGAGAGAGAGAGAGGGAGAGAATGGAAGCACTAATGGAGGTTCTTCATTTCATTTGTAATTCAGAATTTCCATTTGTAATTCGTAAATTTCCATTGTAAATTCGCAATATTTTATTTGTAATTCATTTATAAATGGAATGTTACGAAAAACAAATGGAGTTCTCGAATCACAAAATGCTTTTGGTTAAACTGAAGTTGTTTTGAAAAGTCCTCTCATGGCTATGATTATGCATCACATCTCCAGATCAATTAATTTTAATCTGCCATCTAACTGTGATTACATAAACATCAGTAATTCAGGACCTATTTTCGATTACTACAAAAAAAAAAAATTAAGTATTAGTTATTTATCTCTTAGGCGCCCTCTTTATGTATAGTTTGATTATTGATCGTTGGTTGTTGTCTATACTAGTATTGTAGCAAAGACAATAATCTCCAGTTGTCAACATTTTAAGGGTGCTTTAGATTTTGTGGGTTTGTGATTTAAATTATCATGGTCTACGATTATTATGAAAATACAGGGTGAGATGAAAAAAAAAACTGCAACCAACTTCAGACTGCTGTCATTCTGAGCCACTCGTCCGACAGTTGATAAAATTATTCCAGTGATAGCTCCTTGAACCCACGTCGCAATGGCCGAAAAATGGCTCGTGAGCTGAACATATCGTATATTCCATTCGGCAAATATTGAAAAATGAGCTCGGGGTCGGGGTAAAGCCATTGAAATTCCAAAAAGTGTAAGAAGTTACACCGCAACAGAACGAAAATAGACTTAAAAAAGCTAAAGAGTGGCTTCGCTCGTCCGAAAGTGGAGAACTGTCGAATTTTGGTGTTCTCCGTTGTCCAGCAGTTTGTAAACAAACAAAATGATCGTGTTTACTTGCCAAAGAGGTCAGCTGAAAATGTGCACCTTCGTTTGGCAACCAGAACGAGACTCAAGCGCCGACCATGGCGATGGTGTGGGCCGCCATAACAGACGATGGTCGCTTTCCGCTCGAATTAATCGACCGTGGCATCAGAATAAATGCCGAATATTATTGCCAAAATATTCTGGAGGGTGTATTAAAGCCTTGGGCACGCAAACATTTTGGCCGCAGACCTTGGCCATTCCAACAGGACTCAGCACCATTGCACTTAGCACTCAGCGACATCCAAGAATGGTTACCACATGAGGTTCCTCGCTTCATTTCCAGCGCACAATGGCCACCAAAATCTCCAGATACCACCCAAGAATGGTTACCAGATGAGGTTCCTCGCCTCATTTCCAGCACACATTGGCCACAATAAACTCCGGATACCAATCCATTGGACTATTATGTCTGGAGTATTTTTGGAAAGCAAGGTTGGCACTAAAAAATACCAAGGTGACGATCACCTCAAGCAAGCGTTTCGCCGGGAATGGGCCAAACTACCGCAGAGCAATATTCGGGCAGCGTGTGACGGTTTCATTGGCCGCTTGAAGGCCATAATTCGTGATAAAGGTGACCAATTCGAACAAAACCTGAACTTATTCTAAAATTTGATGCTATTTCCGACATTTTTTGCTTTCATTCAATAACATTTAAAAAAAGGATAAAATTATGGTATTTGAATTTGTTGCCGTTTTTTTCTCACCCCGTATAGTGCAAGAAGTCCAAAGAACTTTAATCTAAAAAAAATACACACAAAAAGTGGAAAAAGGCGATTCTACACAGGTTACCTTGAGATGTAAACTTTCAATACGCCTATACATATGCCTCACATTTTTACCTCCACTTTCATATTTTAGGCGTTTTTTTCTGTATTTTTCGAAAAATATTAAATTTTGTCTCAAAATGTTAAGGATCTCCAAAAATGTTTGCCCCTTTGGAATCACTGTTCCCTTGAGCTAATGCATCCCTGCGTTTGCCCTTAAATTAGATTTACAAACAACTCTCGAGTGTTGTTGCTGCAAGTAAATACAAGCGGAACTTGTAATAGCCGAGACGTGCAGTGGTTAAAGTGCAAAACGAAAACGCAGTTAACGTTACAGGATAACACATTTGCTGCAAATGATTATCCTTCGACATGGCCGACCTTCGCACAGAGGTGGTTTGGCTTTGATGCCGGTTCTCATTCTCCTTCCAGTGCCACAACTAACTATTGACGTACAAGAAAATTACTAAAATTAAAGTTAACGAAGCGCAAATGTTGCCAACCTCTTCGCTCAGATGGTTGTCATGCCATGTCCGATGGATGCTATTGCGAAGAACTCCATCAGGTTGTTTTGTGTACATCTTGGAAATTGTACAAAGATTTTCAGTGAGGCGAGAGGTTTCTGTTTTCAAGACTATACAGTTTTTCTTTTTTTTTGTGGGGTATAACTTAGCCACCCCCATTACCTAACTATCTGCCAAAGTCGCCTAGACTGATGTGTTACTGCCAGGTGTTTCTTTCTTTTCATTGCCGGGTTTTGTACTCCTCTGTCAATAGAAATACGCATCCAACTAACGAAGCATTCCTTCACGATGACTACTTCTTGGCATGCACAAATACAAAAGCCAGCCAGCCAGCCAAGAACCCAGGATCCAGGATCGGAGTAGGGAGAGGAGAGAGAGAGAGAGGGTGTGGTGTGCTTGTGCGTGGAATTGCAACAAATGAGGATTAAAAGTTAAATTCTTGTTTTGTGGAAATTAAATTAGAGCTAAAATGTTGGTGCGGAGTTTGTAGCCACTAGCACTGCCACCATCATCCAGAGCAACACTGCAGCACCAATGCAAACATCTCCAATAATGTGTTTTATATTGCATTTCTTCGCAAAGAAACTCTTTTGAGACAGGAGGAGGAGGAGAAGTAGCAGCAGCAGAAGAAGATGATGACGAAAAAAGTGGAGAAGCTAAATGCCAAGGGCCATTGCAAAGGGAGATGGGCCATAATTGAAGGATTCTGCCAGCTTTGCTTAAACGTTGTCTTCAAGTCATTTCGCACTTTACAATGATAGAGGAGATGTACAGCTTTTCTCTTCCCTCCCCCGCCCTCCTTTACGTTTTACGCTCGTTTGTTATTTCGAGGTTTGCTGTTTAATTCGAGGCATTTGGCAAATAGAAAAAGTTTCTTTGCTTTTGTGTTAAATTGAAGTTGAAGGAGTTTGTTAAGGGGTAAATTGTAAAATTCTTCTTCTTCGTTTTTTCTTTCAACATCCCTTCGTTCCTTGATTCCATTAACAAAGTTCAGAAAATTGCAATAAGAAGACGAAAAAGCAGAGGTGGAAAATGCTGGAAAAAAAAGTAAACAAAACACCAACATAACCTCCAGCCATTTGGAAAGAGGGTTGCAATGGAGCCTCCATTAGATGAAATACTCTTGAAATCTAAGGTCATTGTAAAGATGAAATGCAAGAAGAGAGAGGGAAGAGGCAAAAGAAGTGGGGGTAAAGGATGCTGGAATTTATGGTAGCCATATCTTGTCTCGAATGCATAAGATATTACTTCATAAAAATTGGTAGGCAATTCATTTTGAAATAATTGAATATGATGGAAGGGGGGAAAAGGACCAGCAGAACCAAAAAAGAATGCAATTTAAGTTTGTTATTCGAAAAAAAGTAAAACAGAAACAAAATTTTTGAAAGTTGGCAAATTAATGGCAACACTTTACATCAGTTAAAGTAAATTTCGAATTGGGGAAAAGAAAGGGACTTTGGAACCAAAAAAAGGGCTTCCATTTGGAAGATCAATCTGGAGGACCTGTAGAAGGCATCCTATACTACAAAGGACCTCGATGTTACCGTACAGAGTTATAAGAGGTCTTCTATTCCAAAAGTGGTAGATCTTCCTCCCACCCTAATAAGATTTAATACCTCCTTTCACATCCATCCAAAAACACATTTTTTGCCTGAAAACTATTTAAAAGACTAAAGAAAGCCTACTGAAGGACTTATAGAAGACCTAGTGAAGGACTTATAGAAGGCCTACTGAAGGACTTATAGAAAGAATGCTGAAGGACTTCTTTCCATGGCAGACATGTAGAAATCATTATCTCCAAAGAAGATTTGAAGGAAAAAATGTGGATGTTTTCTAAAAAAGAATTCTTGAGGTCTTCAATAGAAAAAGACAATTTATAGGAAGGTCTATCACAGGAAAAGATCTTTGCAAGTTTTATATACTAAGAGGAGCTCTGGAAGAATATCAATACAAATAAGTCCTTTACTAAGACTTCTATACCAAGAAGTTCTATTGGAATATTTCTAACGAAAAGAGCTTTGAAGGTCTTCTATACAGAAAATAACTATTACAATTATTTTATACAGAGAAGACATTCCAGAGGTTTTCTATCCAATGAGGACTTTCTGAAGGTCTTCTCTAAAGAGAACAAATCTTAAATTTTTTTACTGAAAGAAGACATTTTGTCGATCTTTCCTACAGAGAGCATTTTTTAAAAGACTTTCATACAGATGCGGCCTATGGGGGTTTTCCAAACAGGGAAGGCCTTCCGATAGTCAGGAGCCGTAGGAAGGTTTTCGGTACAGGGAACATTTTTTGAATGTGTTCTATAAAGAAATGCCTTTTAAACATATTCGATATAATGGATCCTTGGAATGTCTTCTACAGAGAGAAGAGCTCTTAAAAGCCTTCTCTTGAAGGTCTCCAGACAGAGAAACCCTTTTCTGAAGGTCAGTTATACTGAAAACACCGATTGGATACTTTCTGTAGAGAGAGAGAAGGCCTTGTAGGTGTTCCCTATGAAGAAAAAACCTTTAAAGTTCTTAAAGAGAGACATTTTTTGGCTGTTCGAAAAAAGAAGGCATTTGAGGTCTTCTGTACACAGAAGGCTTTTTGCAGGTTTTCTGTACAGGGAAAAGCTCCATGAAAAGTCGACTTTATAGGGTTTTCTAAGGAAATGCTCTTTAAACTTTTCAAGGGAGGGCTTTTAAAGATCTTCTAGAATACTAGAGAATACCTTTTAATGGTATTTCGTACAGAGTCCTTGGGAATGTGTTCTGTAGAGAAAAGGTACTGTGATCCTTTCCATATAATATAGATCCTTTGAAGGCTATCAATACAAAAATACCTTTTGAGGGTATTTTACGGAAAGAAAATAGATCGAAGGTATTCCATTGAAAGAAGAGTTTTCAAGAGCCTACCTTTGAACGTCTCCAAAGAAAATATATTTAGATGGTCTTTGGGAGAAAACCTTTTTCATGAATTCCATATAAAGGAGACTTTTCAAAGGCCTTCTGGGTAGAGAAGACTGTTTGAAGGTCTTCATTTTAAAGTTTTTTTGTTTTTTTTTTTTTAATAAAAATAAGATCTTTTGAAGCTCTTCCATGCCGGAAATCCTAAATTGAATGTCTCCTATACTGAGTAGTCCTTCCTTACTTCTTTCGTTCATAAGAAGCCCGTTAAAGTCCTTCTATACCGACAAGGGGTCTTTCAGATCGCCATACAGAAAAGGCCTTTTGAGGGCCGTGGAGGCGAAATTTAGGGTCTAAAGCATCAGGGAGTCGATACAAGCGAGCTAAAGGCCCAGGCCAAGTCGATAAACATATAATGAGGGGCTAGGAATTCAATATGGGCGAACTGATAGTTGAGAGATTTCATATAAACGAATTGAAGGACCAGTGAATCAGTAAAGGTGAAATGAAGGACCTGGTTGTTGATATATTCAGGATGATAAGCCAGGGATCCAATATAGACGAGCTTATGTGCCAATGTCTCGATAAAACGCCAGAAAAAGGGTCAGGGAGTCGCGTAGACGAAATAAAAGCTCAGGGAGTCGATAAACGTCTGATGAAGGGCTAGGGATTTGATATGTTAGGGAGTCGATATATACAAATAAAAGGTCAAAGGAATCGATGTAGGTCATATGAAAGACCACAGATTCGACATAGATGAGCTGAAGGCTAAGTACTCAAAAAATCCTGATGAAGGGCCAGGAACTCGAAAAACCCAGATGAAGGGCCATGGACCTGAAATAGACAAGATGAAGGGCCATGGACTCGAAATAGACCTGATGAAGAGCCAGGGCGATGATATGGATGAGTTGAAGGCCCAGGGACTTGATAAAGACGAGCTAAAGTTCGAGAGAATCGATAAACACAAGATGATAGGGTAATGATTCTGTATAGACGAGCTGATAGTTGGAGGATCAGGGTATTTGTATAAGTGAAATTATGTAACAGGGCATTGATATATTCAGGATGATAAGCTAGGGATCTAATATAGACGAGCTGAAGAGCCAGTGACTCGATAAAAGCCAGACGAAGGGCCAGGGAGTCTCGGAGACGAGCTAATCGCCCAGGGAGTCTATACACCCTTGCGATGATATGGATGGGTTGAAGACCCAGGGACTCGATATAGACTAGCTAAAGTTCGAGGTAATCGATAAACACAAAATGAGTTGAAGGACCAGGAATCGGTATAGTGAAATTAAGGACCAGAGCATAGATATATTTAGGATCATAAGCTAAGGATCCAATATAGACGAGTGAATATAGACAGTGACTAGATAAAAGCCAGACGGAGGGCCAGTGAGTCGATAAACGCATGATGAAGGGCTAGGGTTTCGATAAAGTCGAGCTGTTACCTATCAGGGAGTCGATATATAAAAATTAAGGAGCAGGTAATCGATGTAGATCATGTGATGGGCCACGGACTTAAAAAAAGTCAGATGAAGGCCCACAGATTCGATGTAGAAAATCAGAAGAGCCAGGGAGTCGAAATAGACCAGATAAAGTGCCAGGGCGACTATATGAACAGGTTAAAAACCCTGAGATTCGATATAGACTACCTGAAGGGCCAGAAATTCGATATAGTGTAGCTGGAGGGCCAAGGAGGCGATATAGAGAAGCTGAAGGATGAGGGATAGACGAGCTGAAATGTCTGGAAGTTTATGTTTAAGATTTCTGCAGCAAATATCTCCAAAAATCCAAATAAATGCTCTATACCCATCGAAGTTCCTCGGAATATATTTTTTATGAAAAGTTCTCCTTTTAAGTCCTTAGTCCTTATACAGAAGGTCTCCTATGCAACTAAGGCCTATAGAAATTTATAAATCCATCACAAAAAAAAAAAAATATATAGAACTTCTTCCATTTCCAAAAGGCCTGTATAATATATAGAGAAGCTGAAGGATGAGGGATAGACGAGCTGAAATGCCAGGAAGTTTATGTAAAAAGATCTCTGCAGTAAATATCTCCAAAAATCTTAGTAAATGCTTTATATCCATCGAAGTCCTTCGGAATATATTTTTTATGAAAAGTTTTCCCTTTAAGTCCTTAGATGATGTACAGAAGGAAAATAAGACCTGTAGAAATGTATAAATCCAAAAAATCCACAAAAAAAACATGTAGAACTTCTTCCATTCCCAAAAGGCCTGTATAAGGTCTTTGGTCCCTAGAAGACCTGTGGAAGAATTTTTCTGCGTTGAATATCCCTAAAAAGTTTTCAATTCATAAAAGTCCTGCATAAGGTCGTAAAAAGTTTTCAATTTATTAAAGTCCTGCATAAGGTCTAATATCTATGGAGGACGTAAAAGAAACCTGGAATGGTCTTATATACGACCTGCAGGAAGTTATTTCATTCAAAGAACCTCGGTAGAAGATCTCCAATACGACTTCTACATTCAAAGAACCACGGTAGGCGATTGTCAATATGTCTTCCACATTCCGTTAATGATTCCAACACATTCTTATATAAATTCCAAAACTCCATTCTTTTAACATTCCACATTGCCTGAAGATATGTCTAGCATTATCCTTGCGCTGATTTCCTTCTGTATTTGTTTTGTTTCGTTTTGTTTTGTGTGCTGCAATTTCATTTCTCCTCCCCTTCCACTGCTGCTGATGATGTTTTCATTCCCATAATTATTTAAATTCAGTCAAATGTCAGGGGAGTCCTTATGTGGAGGTCTAATTAAAATCAATTGTTTTGCTGCAGCCAGACACACACACGCAAGCACTCAAGATGAGGAAATTAAAAGCTGAGCTGGTAAAAGGGCAAGCGAACAGTCATCGTCATTGGAGTCATCATCATCATCCTCATATGTGGAACAAAAAGTAATGAGTTCAGAGAGACATACAAACAAAACAAACGCAGACAAGGAAGAGGACCAGGACCAGGACGATGAAAGGGAAGCGGAAGCTATAGAGAAAAACATTAACACAGCCAAACAATTGAGACACGAAAAGGGTCTTGAGGAGTAAAGGATGAAGTTGAAGGGTGAAAGTAGAGAAAGAAAGCAGCAGAAAAATACATCAGCATTTGCCCGGTTGGCGGTGCCGCCGGTGGTGATGATGATGATGATGAGGATGATGCTGATGCCGATGATGATAAGGGTGATGGTGTTTTGTTACTTAACTCTGTTGGAATGCTGTTGAAATTTCGCTAATGAATCTCATTGCTCAAGTGGCAGCAAAAATAACAACATCAGCAGCAACAACAACAACAACAAGGGAAGCAATAGCAATGGCATTAACAAACTGTATCACCAACGAAAAAACCATTCAGCTACTGCAACAACTTTTTACCGGCAATGAAACAAAAAAAAAAGAAACATGGATGAAGGCAGCAATAACCCAGTAAAAGGATTTGCAAAGGGACAAAAAAAACAACAACGACAAAACACAGAGGTAGGGGACAAAAGTTCTATAAATAGAAAAACATAATAATAATTGTTAAAAAAAAAAACACACGAAGTAACCGAGAAGCTCTGCCAATGCATTGGAGAGTTGTGGAATGTAGCCAGCAAACTGGATGAAAACATAATCCCCAATGTCAGAAATGCAAGGGATATGACTCGGGGAGAAAAAAAAGAGAGAGGGGGGGAGTATAGAAAAACGGCAGCAACACAACAAAATTACATCTGTAAAAACCCTTTGTATTTGCTCGCTTGCTAGCTTTCTCTGTTTCTATTTTCTGTTTTTTTTTGTCAGACCAGGGAATAGCTGAGTGTTGTTAATTTTTTCCACGTATTTGTATCCCCATTTTGTTTGCTGCTGCTGTTGTTGTTGTTTTTTTCCCCCGACCCTTTGTTGTTATTATTATTATTATGTTTTGTGCTGTTTACTTTTTATTATTGTCGAGTTTGTTTGCAACTCTTTTGCCATGAATGAAGTTAGTTAAGGATATCCCTTTTGCACACAAATACACAATAACTCACACATGCACACACACACAACTAGACATGGCAACATTGACATATCAGCTAACATATTTTCATCAATGGACCGAGGACAAAATGCATTGGAGAAAAAAAATTGGAAGAATGAAATGGGACTTGAATCAGTTTTAGTGAGAGAAAGAGAGAGAGTGAGTCTATATAGACTGAGAGAGTCTATATAGACCCTAGAGTCGGTGGAAAAGAGCTCATAAGCCAGAGAATCGATATACTGGAATATATTAATCAGGTACTCCATATGGATGAGATACTGGGCCAGGAAAGGTCAGATAGTATATTTAGGTGATTATATTTTAGGTAATGTAGATTAGTTCAAGGACGAGTTAAAGGATTCAATATAGAAAAACTAAATGTTCAAGAAGTCGATGTAGGCGAGCTAGAAGCCAGGGAGTCAATATGGGCAAGCTGAGGGACAACAGACGAGTCGTAGCCCAGGGAGCCAATATAGATGAGCTGGAGCGATAATAAGTAGATATAGACGAGCTGAGGGCCATTGTTCGATATAGACGAGCAAAAGAGCCATGAAATCTACATGGACTCGCAGAATGAACATATACGAGCTAAAGGGCCATGGAATCTAAGTGGAATCGCAGAATGACCAGAGAGTCAATATAGACTAGTTGAAGGTTCAGCGAGTCGATATAGGTGAACTGAGAAGTCAGTGTGTCGATATCGGTGAGCTGAAGGGCCAGCGAGTTGATATAGGCAATGCTGAAGGAAAAGTGAATCGATATAGGCGAGCTAAAGGACCAGCGAGTTGATATGGAGAAACTGAATGGCCAGAGAGTCGATATTGTCGGCCGATATTGTGGATCTGATGACCAGAGAGTAGAATACGACGAGCTTAAAAGCCAGGGAGCCGATATATATGAGTTGAAGGACCAGGGAGTCGATATAGATGAGCTGGAAGGTGATACACCGAGCAGAAGGGTAAAGGAGACAATGTTGACTGATGGCTTGAAGTAAATAAAGACGAGTTGAAGGACCGTGGAGCCAATATAATAGAAAAGGCCAATCGGTCGACATAGACGAGTATGAAGGCCAATGAGTCAATATGGTCTGGCTGATGTCCAGAGGTTTAATGTAGACTAGTTGAAGGGGCAGGGAGCCTACATAGACAAGTTGCAGGGCCAGGGAATAATACAGACGAGCTGAGGGCCAGGAAATCTATGTAGACGAGCAGAAAGGCAAATGAGTTGAGGGTAAGGCTGAAAAGCCATGTAGACGATATTACCGATCTGACGGCCCGAAGTAAATATAGATGAGTTGAGGAGCCATAGAGTCGATATAAACGAGCTAAAAGGGCTGTGGGTAGATAAGAGCGAGTTGAGGGTCAGAGAGTGGATATAGGTGAGCTGAAAAGCCAGGGAGACGACATTGACGAGCTGGAGGGCCATAAAGTCGACATAAACGAGCTGGAGGGCCATGAAGTCAATATAAACGAGCTGATGGGCCAGAGAGGCGATATTGGAGAGCTGATGGGCAGGAAGTCGATGTAGACAATATGAGGGTTTGGGGCTAGATATAGACAAGCTGGAGAGCCAAGAAGTCGATATATACGAACTTAGACCTTGGAGTCGATATAGACGTGCTGAGGTGCAGGGAGTCGATATAAGAGAGATTATGGTCAGGAAGTCGATATAGACGATCGGAGGTTCTGGGGGAAGTCAAAGGGGTTGATATTGACAAGCTGAAGGACCAGGGAGTCGATATAGAGATGCTAACGGACCGGGAGTCTGCATAGAAGAACTAAGGGCCAGGGAAACGATATAAGCGAGCTGAAAGGCTGAAGATTTGATATGTATGAGCTGAAGCGTCAAGGTGTCTCTATAAGGCGGAACAACCAGGTACCTTTTGAGGATCTTCCATAGAAATAAGACTTTGTCAAGGTCTACTTAACAAATATGATTCTAAAGATTCTCCATAAGAAGAAGATCATTTATAGAAAACAGACTTGTTGAAGATCTACTGGGGGGCCTGATGAATGATACAGCAGATTTAAGTGAAATGAGTCGATAAAGAGACTCATTTCACTTAATCGCATCACTAGCGATATAGACGAACTGATAGATGAGGGAGTCGACTTATAAAAATTAAAGTCCAGGGAATCGATATAGGTCATATAATGGGTCAGAGATATGATTAAGACGAGATAAAGGGCCAGGGACTTAAAAAAAAAAAATAGATGAAGCGCCAGGTTCTCGAAAAAGCCACATGAGGGACCAGATGTGCCACAGAGTCGAAATAGACCAAATGAAGGCCAGGGTAATGATATGGACGAGCTGAAGGCATAGAGATTCGATATAGACTGCCTGAAGGACCAAGGGGTCAATATAGACGGACTAAGGGTCAAGGAAACATTATGGGATCATTCTGAAGGTTCCTTATGTAGAAGATTTTATGGTGAAGACCTATTGAAGGTCTTTTATACGAAGATGACCTATTGAAAGTCTTCTACACGGAGAAAACCTATTGAAAGACTTTAATACGTAGAATACCCATTAAAGGTCCTTTTTAAGGTCATCTTTACTGAGCAGAACTTAAAAAGGTTTTCTACACGAGGAAGACCTCTTAAAGGTCTTTTATACGGAGAGGACCTCTTGAAGGTTTTATATATTGATTCTTCTGTAGAGAGAAGACCTTCTGTCCGTAGAAGGAGGACCGTTTGAATATTTGTTACACAGAAAAGGTATTTTTAAAGTATTTAATTCGGAAAAAAATATTCAGAAAATCTCCTGTATGGAGAGGACTTTTTTGTAGGTCTTCTATATTTAGAAGACCTGACGAAGTTCCTTTAGACAGGACCGTTTAAAGTTTTTCTTTAAAATAAAACCTTTTTAAGGTATTATATTCAGATCCAATCATTCGATTTCCTTCCGTTCGGAGAAGACCTTTTGGAGGTTTTCTATATGGAGACCTTTTGAAGGTCTTTTGAATGAAGGAGGGCTTTTAAAGTCTCCTCTATTTTGGAGGATTTTTTGTAGGTCTTCTATATTTAGAACACCTGATGAAGTTCTTCAAGACAGGATCATTTGAAGGTTTTCTATGAAAAAACTTTTTTAAGGTATTATATTCGGATCCAATCTTTCGAAGGTCTTCTGTATGGAGAATACCTTTTAAAGGTCTTCTGAATGAAGAAGACCTTTTAAAGGCTTCTTATATTGAGGAGGTCCTTTGAAGTACTTTTTAAGGTTTCCTTTGAAGTCATTTTTTGGGTTTCCTATACCGAAAAGGCAACCTAAAGGAATTTTTAAAATTCTCTATATGGAGAACAGCTTTTAAAGGCTCTCTATATAGAGACGACCTTTTTAGATGTCTACTGAGAAATACTATTGAAGATCTTCAATACTGAAATATATACTAACAAAGGTCGCCTTTACGGGAAAGAAGGCCTTATCTGCTTAGAAGATCTCTTGAATATTTTCTCTTCAAAGAACACTTCTTGTACGACTTCTAAATTCTGAAAAGCTCTTCTGGAGTTTTCTCTTTTAAAATGAATATCAGTTACAGATTTTCTCTGCAACACAGACCTATTGAAGATCTCTTCTCTCTCTTCCTAAACCGTCTCTTGAAGATTTGGTTTGATCTACCTGGAGAACTTTTGACTATTTTCCTTTACTTCTCGCTTCACTCGCCCTTGGCTGTTCTGACACCATATCATGCGGCAGTTGCATCAACCAAAAGTGGACAACAAACAAGCAGCAGCAACAAAAACTTACAACCTCATTTATTTGAGATGACTTGCAATTGGAATATATACGCGTGTCTCTAGAGAGATGTAGTAAGTTGATGGGCCAAAAACAATACGTGCTATATACATATTTACAATTTGCGGAATGTTCTATATTGCAGCATTTGTAATTGTTGCAGTTTTTTTTTTTTATTTTGGGGCATACGATTTGGAATTTTTCAAAAATATTTTACAATGTTTTCCTGGTCCTAGAATTTTGGTTTAAAGATGTCTTTGATTTTTTTCAAGTAAAGTAATCTTCATCATTATCGTCAATTAATTGGATATGAATATCTCAGGCAAACTGGCCCCTTATAAAACCTGAAGTACGAATATACTCAGTGGAAAGTACCGGATTTCTGGTTGGACACTTTTTTTAAATCCCCTTTTTCTCTTCTCCTTTCCCAATTTAGATGTTTCAGGACCTGTGTGAAAAACACGACCCGTATGAACAACATCACCTCCTTTACATTCCCATTGCATGACATGTCTGAACACAACATTGTAAAAAAAAAGCAAAATCCCCATTGAGTTGTTTATTTAATTAAAAAACAGAAAACTGCGGAATTCCGGGAGTGTGAATAAGTGAGCGGCCAAGCATTTCGTTGATGCCTTTGTTTTTCGCGTTTTCAATTTGTATTTTTTTGTTTTTCTTGTTAGCATTCACATTTCATTTGAATATTATTATCGCTTGTGTGTTTGGCGAAGGACAGACGGTTGGAACCACAACAACAATAATAAACAAGAACAACTGTCCGGTCACTAAAAGCAAGCCCCCACTTTGTACAAAACATATTGACCCTTGTTAACGCATGGCGGTGGCGGTGACGGTGGCGATGGTGGCAGCAATAAATGCTACGCTTTGCTGTTGTTATAGCCACAACCAAATATCATGGCAAAGGGCAGAGTTGGGGGGGTCAGATTCCTCACATTGGTTTATTTTATAATTTTTTCCCCCCCGACCATGTTATGCCAACAAAATTACTGTTGTTGTTGCTGGTGTTTTCAACGCATTTGGGATTCCCATATTCGCTGGATGTTTACTTTTTCGTGTTCTTTGAGCAGAATTATATATTGGCTCATTTGCTTTTTTGGCGAGAATTTTCATATATTGGTGCTCAATTTTGTTAGAAGCGAACGATAAGTTGGCCTTAACATCATTCCTCATCTCGGTGTTTACTTTTCTGCTTCCCTTCTTTGGAGATTTTTTCCCTGACTGGCTTCCATTGCTCCTCATAATTTTTTTTTTGGCTTCTTCCTACTTTTATTGTTTTTACAAATTAATGAGCGTCCAAAGGAAAAAGTTTTGATTGCGAGGTCCCTACCAACTAAGCTCCAAGTTTCATTGGGTATTTAACATTTATTGTCTTGTTGTATCTGAACAAATCATTGTTGTAAAGAAGAAGAAGAAGAAGCTGGAAAACAACAAACTTTTGATTTGCTTTGCCAAAGTTCTTTTGCAGTTCATAATCTTTGACAATATTTTGTTTTCGCAAAAAAGCAGATTATGAGTGCTTTAGGGGGTGGAGGATAGATGGTCCAATCAAAAAATACAATCAACATGATGCGATAAGGAAATCTCAGAAAATACCAGTAAGTTTTTGAAGGACTTAATGACAGAAGAGCCAAATGGCCACGGTACCTATGTGGAGATCTGGAGGCCCTAGGGGTCCTTGAAAATACTTCAACGATCCAGAGGTTATATAAATAGATATCAGCTGGCCTGAAAGAAAATTAGGCAACATAAATTGTGAGTCTTTTCCAGGAGGCTATATAGAGGAGCTCAGGTCCTACGAAGGCTATCTAGGCGAGCTAGGAAGGCGGAGATTTTTATGTTGACGGTCCTAAGGACCCATATAAACGATCTGAAGAGGCAGAGTGGAGATCTGGAGGCCCTAGGGGTCCTTCAAAAATGCTTCAACGATCCAGAGGGTCTATAAATAGACATCAGCTGACCTGAGAGAAAATTAGGCAAAATAAATTGTGAGTATTTTCCAGGAGGCTATATAGAAGAGCTCAGGTCCTACGTAGGCTATTTAGGCGAGCTAGGAAGACAGAGATTTTTATGTTGACGATCCTAAAGACCTATATAAACGATCTGAAGAGGCAGAGTGGAGATCTGGAGGCCCTAGGGGTCCTTGAAAATGCTTCAACGATCCAGAGGGTCTATAAATAGAGATCAGCTGGCCTGAGAGAAAATTAGGTAACGTAAATTGTGAGTCTTTTCCAGGAGGCTATATAGAAGAGCTCAGGTCTTACGAAGGCTATCTAGGCAAGCTAGGAAGACAGAGATTTTTATGTTGACGATCCTAAGGACCTATATAAACGCTCTGAAGAGGCAGAGTTCCAATACATACAAGTTGAAGGCCCAATGAGTCTATGTAAAACAGCTGAAGGGTTATTTAGGCAATCTGGAAAAGTTGATGATCCTTAGGGGACATTTAGACGATACAGACGAGCTGAAGAGCCAGGGTGTCCAATAGAAGAACTGAAGGAAAAGGGGGCTAAGCTAGTAGGCCAGAGAGTCGTTAAAGGTGAATTGAGTTGTTAGGCATTTCAAGCGAGTTGAACGGCCTGTGAGCATAAATTGAGGATCTGAAGGATAAGGAAGTATTTGTGGATGATTTGAGAGGCTATGGAGTCTATACAGCAGACCCTGGGGCTTCGATGTCTCTACAGACAAGCTAAGAGAATGAAAGGCTAGTGAGATTATATAAAGTAGCTTGAGAGCCAATGAGTCTATGTAGATTATACCGGGCGTGAGCGTTACAAAGATGAGCTACAGGACCGGAATGATTGGCCAGCGATTGGATAAAGCCTAGTCCATCAGTTCGGGAGTTGATTAAAGGAAGTTATCTAAAAAGGCTATATAAAGGGATCTCTATGGCTTAGCTACAGAGTTAGTCCGAATAGGAGAGCAGAAGAGCTATGGGGTCTTTAGAATCCATATGGAAGTTGGAGAGCTAGAAGGTTAATAGAGGCCCTGGCGCCCAATTTATCTGAAAAGTTGTCACAGGAGTTGATTAAAGGAAAGTATCTAAAAAGGCTGTATAAAGGACTCTCTATGGCTTAGCTACAGAGTCAGATAGTCTGAATAGGATAACAGAAGAGCTATGGGGTCTTTCGAATCCATAGACAATTGGAAAGCTAAAAGTTCTGGTAATCTTAATAGAGGCCCTGGCGCCCAAGTTATCTCAAATGTTGTCTGACTTAACCGACAGGCTCTCTCTTTTAAGAGCAGCTGGCAGAAAGGGTATCTTTTTCTGTGAAGAGTTTCTGGATGGTCAACCTCTCCATTTCAAGAGTAACTGACTGTCTGGCCAGGTTCTCTACTCATAGAGCAACTGACTGGCTGGCCAGGTTCTCTACTCATAGAGCAACTGACTGACTGGCCAGGTTCTCTACTCATAGAGCAACTGACTGGCTGGCCAGGTTCCCTACTCATAGAGCAACTGAGTGGCTGGCCAGGTTCTCTATTCATAGAGCAACTGACTGGCTGGCCAGGTTCTCTACTCATAGAGCAACTGACTGGCTGGCCAGCTCATCTACTCATAGAGCAACTGGCTGGTTGGCCTGGTTCTCTACTCGTAGGGCAACTGGCTGGCTTGCTGGCCAGGTTCTCTACTCATAGGGCAACTGACTGGCTGACCAGGTTCTCTAGAGTAGGTGGCTGCCTGGCTATCCAGGACCTCTATTCATGGAGTAGCTGGCTGGCTAGCCAGGACCTCTATTGATAGAGTAGCTGGCTAGTTAGCCAGGACCTCTATGCATACATTAGCTAGCTGGCTACCCAGGATCTCTATTCATATAGTGGCTGGTTGGCTGGCTGACCAGTCTCTCTATTCGGAGTTACTCGCTGGATGGCCAGGATCTCTGTTTATAAAGTAACTGTTTTTTTTATAGGCAGGACGAAGGTCATGAGCTGGTGTCACAATTTCCAACAGAAGGCCAGTGAGTCGTCAAAGATTGAAGACAATAAGGATCTTACCGAAGGGTTGAAAAGGCGATTTTAAGGCAGGGCAATATGCTATCTAATCTGAGGGCTAGCGAGGCTTTAAAGTAAGGGGAGCAGGACATTTTTACCGCACAGCTTACGAATGGGCGTTTTATAGGCGCTCAAACGACCCAAAGACTTTCCAATGTCAGGCGGAGGAGAATTTAAGGTATCCTGCATGATTTGAATGAAGTATTTCTGAGCAATTTGAAAAAAGGTTCTTTTCCAGAATTTTATAATGTTATCTATCAAAGGATCTAGCAATTCAACCAGCCTGGTGGTCCCCGACGCTTTTCAAGAAATATCCCAATTTCTTAAAAGCTTTGAAAAAAATGTTTGTGGAAAATTTGGGGAAACGTCAATAGGGTCATTTTTCAGATCCTTTCTGGATCTCTCTTCTGGATGTTTCATAACATCATCTATTAGAGTAATCTACAATTCTGGCCATCCTATTTGCCTCTGCCCGTTTCTAGACATTTTTCCTGTTTCCAAATTAATTTTCTTGCCCTTTTTCCAAAATTCCTTGTAAAATCCTTGAGATATTTTCCATTGTATTCTCATCCCAAATCCTCCATCTCGATCTCCTCCAACAAAACCCTAATTCCCCCCCAAAAACAAATGTAATTCAATTAAGTACATGCCAAGCTGAATCCTATCGACGCACTTAATTATTTTTGCTAGCCACTTGAACTTTGATTTATTTACTTGGCTCTTGATAATTGTCTGCTACCTTTTTTTCGGTTGCTTTAATTGTTTGACTAAATTGTTGTTGAACTTGGATTTGTAACCACTTCATATGGTTGCTAGTCGTCGTTGTTGTTGTTGGCGTTGTCTTTGGCTCCCTTGAGAGACATGAAAACGAAAATGTTCGCTATTTCCAAGTGCCTCCAAGTGGGGGGTGTTTGTTTTCATAGCTCTTCAGTTTACATTCAGCCAGCCAACATTTTTACTTTTAATTTTCAGTTTTTGGGTGAGCTTTTCCACTTACCTCTCTCTTTCTCTCTTTCGCTACATTTCTCTACCTCTCTCCCAAATGACAATTATTTCCAAGTGTTTACATGTGCTAGATTGTGTGCACACACAGATGGGGGTGGGGTGTGAGTGTGTAAGTTTTTATTTTTATAATTTGGTAACTGAATCCAGTCTGAGTGTTTTGAATGTTACACACACACATGCTCATGACATTTCATATCATTTTCAGATAATCATTGACATTGTTTGGATACATACATGTGTGTGTGTGTGTGTTTGAGTCTCCCTTCATGCATTGTAACACATTCTCTCTTTCTCTCCCATTATTTTGTTTGTGATCTCTCAATGATACTCTGCATTTAGCTGGAAGTATATCACCATCATTATCATGATTGTCATCGTCATCATCATTATCCTCATCATCACACCAATCAAAGCAATCATTGTTCGGAATCATGACAATCGTCGTCAGTATCACCAGCATCTGTGGCAGTAGTAGCATCACAGAGCCATTATCAGGGCATGAATGAGTACTGATGCTACTCCTGCTGCTGCTGTCGCTGTTAGATTGAGTAAATGAACGAATGTCAAAACGTATGAATTGTGAACGAATGTAATTTGTTGTTTTCTCCTCTCTACCACCACCCCTCTCGGAACAAAAGAGATGCTACTGCTGATGATGATGATTGCAATAATAATCCTTCTGAATGATGATTATATGGAAATTTCAAGCATATTGTATGGAAATTGAATTAAAGTTGTTTGTTTCCTTGGCAATATTATTTTGTATTTTACGAATGCTTGAAGTGTGAATGCTCGAATGTATGCATACATGTGTAAATGAGGGAGAATGAGATGTGTGTGTGTGTGAGTGGGGACTTTGTTTAAGACAGACATTTACCAAAATTTTTATGAAAAACAAATTTCATGGTAATTTAAATACACTACTCGGAGAGTGAGCGCCGAGAGCTGGGATAAAAGTAAACCATGTTTGTCCAGACAGCCAAAGGTATTTGCCGAGTAAAATATTAAATCTGACCAGAAGAAAAAATATTAAATGGACAAGATGTACGACTACGGTAAAGGCAGAAAGACAGAAAATTACCAAAAAGTATGCAATGCAAAAACACAAAGAAAGGAAACAAAAAAAAAATTAACGTAAATGTAAATGTAAAACAAAACCAAAAGGATATCAACATTCAACAGACATTCATAATTAAGAAGGCAGGTAGACAGACAGCCATGTGAGGGGAAAATGCTAACCACTAGTTTCTGCTGGCAAACCGGGATTTAAACCAAAGTAAATATTTAAGAATTTTTACAGAAAAGAGGTGGGAAAAATTAAATTAGCAAATTTATTAAAGAAAAATATTCTATGGAAAGAAGAAGTTTTAAAATATGTAAAAAAAATTCAAAAAATGTGTAAAAATATTGAAAAAATTTATAGGAACAGGACAGAAGACCTTTAACAGATCTCCTTTCATTGGAGAGAAGACCTTCAAGAAATATTCTGTGGACATGAAGAGGAGCCCTTCAGCAGATTTGTCAATGGAGAGAAGAACTTCTGCAGGAGAGAGTGCATTAAACAGGGTTTCTTTCGAGAAAGCCATAAAGCAGGACTTCTATGGGGAGAGAACATTCTGTAGGTCTACTGTGGAGAGAAGAAATTCAGAATACCTTTAACATATCCTCTTTCATTGGAGAGAAGACCTTCAAGAGATATTCTGTGGACATGAAGAGGAGCCCTTCAGCAGATCTAACATTGGAGAGAAGAACTTTTGCAGGAAAGAGTGCATTAAACAGGGTTTTTTTGCGAGAGAGGACATTAAGCTGGACTTACATGAAGAGAGAAAATTCGGCAGGTCTACTGTGGAAAGAAGAAATTCAGGAGGTCTCATGTGGAGAGAAAACCTTGAGAAGGTTACCAATGGACAGAAGATATTCAAAAGATCTTCCATAAAAAGACTTTTAGCATGTCTCCCATTGAAGGAAGTCCTTCAACAAGTCTAAAATATCTTCAGCAGGTCTTCTGTGAAAAGAAGACCTTCAACAGCTCTTCCATAGTCAAAAGACCATCAACCGTTCATCTATGGAGGTCTTCTATTAGATCTCTATCAAGAGATCTTCTAAGGAAGAGAGAAGACCTTCAACAGTTCTTTCATGCAAAGAAAATATCTGCAGGTTTTCTATGGAGAGAGAACCTTTAGCGGGAATTTTGTCGAGAAAAGACATTCAGCAGGTCTATTGTGGAAAGAAAAGAGAGAAGATCTTCAGACTGTTATCGATGGAAAAAATGATATTCCATGAAGAAAAGACCACGTCTCCCATGGAAAGAAGACCTTCAACAGGCCTTCTGTGGAGGAAGATTTTCGACAAGTCTTGTGTGACCCTATGGACAGACGACCTTCGGAATGTTTTCTTTGTTCAAAAACCGTAAGCGGGTCTGAAGAAAATACCTTCAGCAGATCTCCCATTGTAAGAAGACCATCACCAGGCCTTCTATGGAAAAAAAATACCTTTTTCAAGTCTTCTACTGGACCTCTACCAGCAGATCTTCTATGGACAGAAAACAATTAAGAGGTGTTCTATAAATGTAAGACCTTCAGCTGGGGTTTCATTCGAGAGAAGACCTTCAATAGGTCTCCATGAAGAGATAAGATCTTCAGCAGTTATTCTATGGAGAAAGGATATGTCTTCTATAGAGAGAGAGAGGATATGTCTTATATGGAGAGGGGAGATGTTTTCTATGGAGAGAGGACACATCTTCTGTGAAGAGAGGACATATCTTCTATGTAGAGTGGAGATATCGTCTATGGAGAGAGGACATTTGAAGATATAAGACTTTTAGCAGTTCTTCCATAGAGAAAGGATATGTCATGCAGGTAAGACCTTTAGCAGGTCTTCTATTGACAAAAGATTTTCTGTAGGTCTCCTAGGGAAAAAAAACTTCCGCAGGTCTTCTTGAAGAAGAAACATTCCAAGAGAAGATCCTAAGCAGGTCTTTCATGGAGAGAAGCCTTACAGAAGGTGTTACGCGGAAGAAATTGTATGCACCGTTTTAGTTTTGTTACTACACTGTTTTTATTCATTTCAAATAATTCTTAAGTACTACTTATGATATTTTTTCTTAACCTAGTCTAGTATAAAGTGTAAGCGAGAGAGAGAGATATACATCTACAATGCCTGTGCACCATGAGTCATAAATTCTAAGGGGAGGTCATAAAAGATGCATAGCTATCTCAGTTGTGGCAAGCAAACATGCTACATTTGCTTATCAGTCTGAGTAAAGATTACATCCCGTAATCTAACTCAAAAATACCACATGCAGCAAATAGAATTATTTTACAGACATCGCACTATGCTTCCTTATCACACTGTATTACTTTATTCAAAATAGATTTTCTTCTCTTCATTACCTAACTGCAATAATCTTATAAAAAATGTTCACTTATCTGTGAACATCTTCCCCGGCGGCTTAATAACACATATTTAATATTTATTTAATCTACTCTTCTGCTTTCGCCAACGGACACACTTTTTGCACTGGCCGTTTCAAGCAACCATTCTGCAGTTTTATAGATACTACACGCACCTTTCCATCTTTACCAGGAAATACCTCCTCAATTAAACCAAGAGGCCACTTTGCTGGGTGCGTTGTTTCATCCTTCACTATCACGACATCTCCTTTCTGTAAATTATCTTGAGGTTGGGACCACTTTCTTCTGTGTTGTAATGTGGTTAAATATTCATCCTTCCATTTGTTCCAGAAGTCCTTTTTCATCTTCTGAATAAGCTTCCATCGATTTAAGGACCCAATCAAATTTTCCGTGTGCTCTGGCTCGTCCACAAAGGACCTGCCTATTAAAAAGTGAGCCGGTGATAAAATATCAAGTGATTCGATATCCTCACTTTCTGCATACGTTAGGGGTCTTGAGTTTAACATTGCTTCAATTTGGCATAGCAACGTACTCATTTCTTCGTACGTTAATTTTGACTCTCCAATCACTCTATTAATATGATATTTAATTGATTTGACACTTGCCTCCCAAATCCCTCCTTGGTGAGGGGCTCCAGGTGGAATAAATTTCCATTGCACTTTCTCCTCCGTCAAAAAACTCATTGCTGAGCTGTTGTTTTTAATAGCTGCTTTGAAATCTTTGTCCAATTTGCGACTAGCGCCCACAAAATTAGTGCCATTATCACTGTAGATAACCGCACACTTTCCTCGCCGGGCCAAAAATCTCTTCAGGGCAGCTATAAAGGCTTCGGTTGTCAAGTCACTTACTGCTTCCAGATGAATGGCTTTCGTTGCCATGCACACGAATACTGCAATATAGCCTTTGAAAGTTTTTTGCCCTCTTCCTCTTGAACATTTCATTGATATAGGCCCAGCGTAATCCACGCCAGTGTGTAGAAATGGGTGACTTATTATCACCCTGGGTTCTGGTAGATTTCCCATCAACTGCTTAGACGTCTCTTGCTTGAAACGAATGCATTTAGAGCAATTTCGAATGTGCTTTTTTATAATTCGTCGTACTCCAATTATCCAGTATTTCCGCTTAATCGCTGTCTCCGTTAACCTGTTACCTCCATGGAGTGTTGATGTATGATAACCGGCAACTAATATCTCCGCCAGGTGTGATCTTTGCAGAATTATTGGATGTTTCTGGTTAAATTGCATACTTGCATTATGTAGCCGACCTCCAACTCTTATAATGCCGTCTTTATCAATAAACGGATAAAGACTTGCAATTCCGCTGTCTCTGCTTACAAACTCTTTGTCTTTCAGCGCTCTTCGTTCTTTCGGAAACAATAATTCTTGGTGGCGCTGAATTATTGCCTTTTCTGCCTTCTCCAATTCTACGACTGTGGGTGTTAGCGAATTTGGCTTCCTTCCTCTCAGCATTTCAACAAATCGCAAAACGTAGGCCACAATTCTCCTCAGCTTACCAAAACTTGAGCATTTCTCCGTTATTTCGTCCAAAAAATGAGTTTTATTATTTTCTGCTGTATTTACCAATACTTGTCGCTTTTGTTGTGGTATTGACGGCCATTCATCCGATGTTTTCTGTAGCCATGTGGGACCCTTCCACCAAATACTGTCTCTTTCTATAGATAATACTCCTCTAGAGCCAAGATCAGCTGGATTTTCTTTTGTTGGTACATAGCTCCATTGTGTGTTAGGCAGCTCGCTGATTTCACTCACCTTTTTTCGGATGAATCTATTAGAATTCTTTCGGTTATTTATCCAACTCAACACTATTGTAGAGTCGCTCCATGCATAAATTGTAAAATTATGTTTCATATTACATCTAACCCTCTTCAAAAGGTTTGCCAATAAATGCGCCGCACAAAGCTCCAACTTTGGCAATGTTTTTCTGTTCTTAATTGGATTCACCTTCGTTTTTGATGTCAGTAAATGTACGTTACCATTGCACTTAACATAGACCACAGCCGCATAAGCTTTCTCTGACGCATCTGAGAAACCGTGCAGTTGAACGGACTCATTTCTTGCTGTTGACACCCATCTTGGCATCCGGAGTGTATTCAGGGTGGCAATTGCGTTGACGAACTGTTTCCATTCTGCTACTATCTCTGCTGGAATTGTTTCATCCCAGCCTAATTGAATCATCCACAACTTCTGCATCAGCAGTTTTGCTACAACAGTCACTGGTGTCAGCCATCCCAGCGGATCAAAAATTCTCGCAATATGCGACAATATTTTCCTTTTTGTAAGTTCTGACGTTTCCTGGAACTTCATTTCAAATTTGAACTCATCTCTGACTGGGTCCCATAAAACGCCTAACGTTTTTATCGACTCATCGTCCTCAATCTTCAGCAACTCATTGTTTCCTTTATCTGACACGAAATTTAATATTTGATCTTCGTTTGAGAGCCATTTTCTGAGGTTGAACTTGTGCTTCTTTAATTGACTTGAAACTTCGGACACAATTCTTCTGCATTCGTTGATTGAATCAGCACCAGTCATCAGGTCATCCATATAAAAGTTTTCTTTTAATATATTTTTTATTAGCGGCTCTAATTCTGGGTCGTCTCCAATCTTTAGCAGTGTCCTCACTGCTAAGAAGGGCGCTGCTGTTGTTCCATACGTCACTGTGGTTAGTTTATATTGTTGAATTTGATCATTTTCATTTTCTCTCCATAGGATGTACTGATACTCCTGATCAGCTCGATGTACTCCTATTTGACGATACATTTTTTCTACGTCCGCCGTTACAACGTAGCGCCACATGCGCCATTGTAACATGATATCTAATATATCTCTTTGCAGTTTAGGCCCCGTATACATGATGTCATTAAGACTTCTTTTATTTGATGTCTTTGCTGATGCGTCAAAAACAACCCGCACTTTCGTCGTCAAGCTTCCTTCGCGTATGACAGAGTGGTGAGGTAGGTAATATCTTCCCTCAGCATCAGCTGGCACCTTTTCCATATGACCCAATTCCTCGTATTCCTTCATAAATTTTCTGTAGCAGTCTTGCAGTTTAGGATTACGGCGTAGTTTCTTCTCCATTGAAAGCAGTCTTGCTAATGCCAGGCCTTTTGATTCACCGAGTGATGTGTCCGTTTTTAGCGGTAATTTTACCACTATTCTGCCATCGTCTTCTACCACGGTTGATTCCTCATACAACTGCATACACCAGTCATCTTCAACTGTCATCTCTGCAACTCTTTCCACTTCCTCTAGCTCCCAAAACCTTTCCAAATTTGTCACAGCTGTATGATATTTTCGGCATTTATTTTTAAGTTGTACTTTTCCAGACAAAATCCAACCAAGTTTAGTTTTTTGTGCAAAGGGTCCTTTGTCTTTTCTTTGTCCTTCTTCCATGATCTCCGAATACAGATCGCCGCCGATAATTATATCCACTCTGTCAGACTTATTAAACAAAGGATCAGCTAACGAATAGTTGCTCCAATCTTCAGTATTTATATCAAATGACTCTTCGGGCTGGGCACTCATGACCGTTGGCAGCACTAAAGCTTCTGTGCAGAAGAAATCGTTGCTCAGAAATCTAGGTTTGATCTCTATTTTTAACTTATATTTGGAAACTCCAACGGGCGTACTGCCAAGACCATGAATCACTGTATTGGTTTTAATTCGCGGAAGTCCAAGAATCTGAGAAGCTTCCTCAGATATAGAAGTAAGTTGAGATCCTTGGTCTATTATTGCTCTCATTGTTACGTAATCTCCTGTTATAGATCGAACTTTTACTTGTGCTGTCGCTAGTAACACGGTCGAAGAACTTTTTTGCGTGATCATCGTTGCCTTTAGACCGCTTGATTCTTTCTTTGAAGTCATTGTTTTACTGCCTTTTTGTTCGTTTACATGCAATAGCGAATGATGTCTTCCATTGCACGTCTCACATCGTCGATTGCTGAAACATCTTCTGTCTGTTCTATGACTCAGACAGAAGTAGCATAATCGATTTTCCATAGCCTTGCTTTTTCTCTCCTCCGGTGTCATGGATAAAAATTTTCTGCACTCTATCATTTTGTGGTTTACGCCATTACAGACAAGGCACGCCTCTTGTATTTGATTGTACCTTTTTTCGACCTTTATTTCATTGTTAGCCGTAAAAGATTCGCCTGCTGCTTCCAACGCCAAATATTGTTGTTCCAAAAACTGAATAACGTCAGTTAAATTTTGTATTTCTCTTGGCTTTCTTATTTGCTGTTCGTACAGCCTTAATCCATTTCTGTCAAATTTCCTCAAAATGACTCTAGCAAAAATATTTCTGTGTTTTCCAAATTTATATTTATGGACTTAAGCCCTTGAATGCTATTCTTTGTTGTGTCCAGCATCAGCTTAACGCTGGTAGTGGACTCACTATCCATTGTTGGCTGATCCAAAATGGCATCCACCATCTTATTGAATAACACCCTCCGATTCTCGTATCTTTCTTTCAACAACTGAAACGCCTCTTCATATGTGTTATCCTGCGTCCTTAGGTGTTGAATTATGTGACTCGCCTCTCCTTTTACCGCCGTCTTTAGCCTATGCATTTTTTCCACGTTGGTGTAGTACGGTGCATCGTGCACTAGGCTCTTGAAAAGATCATGAAACGATTCCCATTCACTTATATCACCACTGAATGTGGGAACTTCAATTTCCCTTTTATTGATAATGCTGTACGGCTGTTCCACCCTTTCTGCTATTTTTGGCTGAGTTGCTCTGATCGCTGCTGACTTTTTGGACTTCTTCATTAAACATCGTCTCCATTGTTCCTGAATTTCTGGATCGGTTAGTATCTCCCTATCCGCGTTCTTCACAAGGTTTGCGATAAAACCAAATGCTATCTCTATATCATTTTCCGTCTCTAGGCTATCCATCAGTATTATGGTACATTCTATTTCTCGTATGATCCCTCTAGCCTCTAACTCGATTTTGGTCGATGCCGAGCTTCCAAACGAATTGTCCTCCCGGGAGTATGACCCCACAGTCACATCCCTTTTGTCTGACGCCCTTTTGCCCAGATGTGAGGCCCCCTCATCGTGTTTGCTCGCCGTCACCGCCGTTTCTCTTGCCGCAATCTCCTTTTGACTCCGCATACTAGGGAAATTCCATTGAATGCTCCTTGCACCCAATTCTTCTCTTTCCTCTGTTTCGGGACGTAGGTTTTGAGTCTCTATTCCTTTATTATCCTCGTGGTCTGCCGCCATCAATTTATTGTCTGCTCCAGTTTCTTCAGCTTCTGTTGAGTCTTCCGAAATCAATTTTTGGGATCTTAATTCTCCGGTTTTAATTTCATCAATTGCTTTTTCGATTTCCTGCATCAATTTTCGGGTGTAGCCGTATACATCTTTTTGTAATAGTCACCATATTTAAAAGGTTTCGACATTAATATTTCGTGGTTTTTTAGGAAAATGTCCCATTTTCCTCTAGCAGTTTTTTCCACTACGGACACTCTACAAGTGCGCATTGGATCTTCCAGCTGCTGTTTAATTTTTACCAGACAGTCGACTATGTCTCTTTGGTTCTCAATCATGGTTTCTGTTTTGCCCATTTTATTATGCTTCTTTTTTATTTAGCTGGTTCTTTTATTATTTTTTTTTTGTTTTACGTTTAGGCTCGATGGACCAGATGTTACGCGGAAGAAATTGTATGCACCGTTTTAGTTTTGTTACTACACTGTTTTTATTCATTTCAAATAATTCTTAAGTACTACTTATGATATTTTTTCTTAACCTAGTCTAGTATAAAGTGTAAGCGAGAGAGAGAGATATACATCTACAATGCCTGTGCACCATGAGTCATAAATTCTAAGGGGAGGTCATAAAAGATGCATAGCTATCTCAGTTGTGGCAAGCAAACATGCTACATTTGCTTATCAGTCTGAGTAAAGATTACATCCCGTAATCTAACTCAAAAATACCACATGCAGCAAATAGAATTATTTTACAGACATCGCACTATGCTTCCTTATCACACTGTATTACTTTATTCAAAATAGATTTTCTTCTCTTCATTACCTAACTGCAATAATCTTATAAAAAATGTTCACTTATCTGTGAACAGAAGGCCTTCCTTCAGAATGTCTTCTTTGTTGAAAAGACCGTCAACGGGACTTTGGAAGGTTATCAATTGATAGAAGACCTTAAAAAGATAATCCATAGGAAAAGGCCCTCAGCATGCCTCCCATGGGGAGAAGACCATGAGCTGGTCTTCATTAGAGAGCAAACCTTCTATGGTAAGAAGACCTTCTATTCTATGAACAGAAGTCCTTCCTCTAGTGTTCTTTGGTGAGGCAACCTTCTAAACGTCTTCTATGAAATGAAAGGTCCTGGGATAGATAACCACAAGAGATCTCTTACTTTCCAAATGCCTTCTGTGGAGAAAAGGCCTTCTATAGGTCTTCTACTGGAGTTCTTTACTAGACTTTTTCTGAGAAAAAAAAAACTTTCATCGGTATTCGGTGGAAAGGAGACCTTCAACAGGTCTTCTATGAGGAGAAGACATTCAGCAGGTCTTCTATGACGAAAAATCCTAAGAAGACCTTCAGCAAGTCTTCTATTTGGAGATACCCTTAGCAGATCTCGGGTGTTCTTTGGTTAGAGAACCTTCTAAACGTCTTCTATGAAATGGATGGTCCTTCTAAGCATACATAACCACTAGAGATTTCTTATTTCCCACATGTCTTCTGTGGAGAAAAAGCTTTTTATAGAGGTTCTACTGGTTCTAATTAGTATTCGGTGGAAAGCAGAACTTCTACATGTCTTCATTTAATAGATTTTCTCGAATAGCAGGTCTTGCAAAGCTATATGAATAAATTAACTTTTGGATATCTTTTATAGACACGATCATGGCCAAAAAACCTGTCACAGCTGGAAAACTTTCCAGAGGTCTTTCTGGACTGGAACACCTTTTAAGGATATTTTTTGTGAACTTTGTGATATTTTTTATAGATATGATCATGCCCGGAAAGCCTGTCACGGCTGGGAAACCTTCTGGAGGCCTTTCTTGACTGAAAAATCTTCTAAAGATATTTTGTGAATAGAAGATTTTTCACAGGTTCCTTCGAAGAAAAAATATTTAATCAGAAACATTTTAAGAACTTTTCAAGGACCTCTTTATAGTTCTATGTAAAACTTGTTTTACACGTCCTTATAAAAACATCATGCATTCTCCGAAATCTCATGCATTCTCCGAAATCTCCTGCAAATATATTCCTTCGTCAGCCTATCTGTCGCCATTACTGTCTAATTAATTTTCATTGCTGATACGTCTTGATATCAATCAACATTTGAATAATAAATGATATGCGTGTCTTGTTAATTTCCTTTAAGATTATCATTGGAAATGATACAGATTATGGCATTTTACATATGTACATACATATATGTTATTCAAAACATTAGGAAAATACATATGTGTGGAATATGTTATGCCCTAAGCCCTGATCAATACCAAGAATATTTTCCTTTATGGTCTCATTTGCACAAAAAAAAAAGCCACAGAAGAAAATTGTTAATCATTTTTTCCCCGAGCGGTGTGGATGAATGTATGTCAAATGTAATTAAGCCTTCAATCAATTAAAGCCCAGCCATAAATTTGTTCGTTGGCATCATTTGTGGTTTCACAAGAAAAAAGAATACAAATTTAATCAATTCGCCAAAAAAGAGAGAGAGAGAGAGAGCTCTTGTAATGAAGTCTTGTTGTGGTGGTGGGCGAAACACATGTGTGTTTGTGTGAGAGTGTGTGTTAAAATATAATACCAAAGACATTTATAATCATATTATACAATAAGTTCTGCCAACCACCCACCCGCCGGCAATAGACATTCTTAATCGGTTTTAATTTAGTCCAAAGGGCTCAACCAGCCAACTTGAAGTATATGCCCCTGGGGCAAAAGTGAGAGATTTGTGAAAGAAAATAACCGACATCGCCACAACCAAAGCCAATAAATTGAGCGGGTTTTTAAAAACCTTGACGTCTAGCTTGATTTTTGCAAAAAAATATATAGATTTAAATCAAGAGAAGCCATAAAGCCATTAGTAACATTTTCCCTGGTTATGGTGGCCGAAACTCAGGCATGAGAGGCAATGTGAAGGAGCAATTTTCTCTCAATTTTCCCATTGAAAAGAAAGTGTGTAAATAACAGATTAACCATTGTGTTGTGGTGTTCAATGTTGAAAATAAGAAATCCTGCATTTGGATACACGTGCAGACATGGCCTTTCAGGCGCATTTGAAATAAGCTGTGGCCTTGGCCTTTATACATGCGGGATAAAAAAACTTCAAGAAAATCAAACGCCATAACTTTTACATTTTTTTTAAAATTTTTTTGATGGAAAGCAAAAAATGTCGGAAATAGCATCAAATTTTAAAATAAGTTTAAATTTTTTCGAATTGTTCACCTTTGGCACGAATTATGACCTTCAAATGGCCAATGAAACCTGCTGCCCGAATCTTGCTCTGCGGTATTTTGGCCCATTGCCGGCGAAGCGCTTGCTTGAGGTGATCGACACCTTGGTATGTTTTAGTGCCAACCTTGCTTTCCAAAATACTCCAGACACAATAGTCCAACGGATTGGTATCCGGAGATTTTGGTGGACATTGTGGCCTGGAAATGAAGCGAGGAACCTCATTTTGTAATCATTCTTGGGTGGCCCGTACTGAGTGCGATGGTGCAGGGTTCTGTTGGAATGTCCAAGGTCTGCAGCCAAAATGTTTGCGTGCCCAAGGCTTTAATAAACCCTTCAGAATATTTCCGAAATAATATTCGGCATTTATTCTAATGCCATGGTTCGATTAATACGAGCGGAGAATGACCACCGACTGTTTAGAATTACTTTAGATTTCTGCGCATTGGTCACACTTGGCACGAATTATGGCCTTCAACCGGCACATGAAGACGTCACACGCTGCCGGAGTGTTGCTCTGCTATATTTTGGCCCATTCCCGGAGAAGTGCTTGCTTGAGGTGATCGACACTTTGGTATTTTTAGTGCCAACCTTGCTCTCCTAAATACTCCAGACACAGTAGTCCAACGGTGCGCTGGAAATGAAGCGAAGAACCTCATTTTTTTAACAATTCTAGGGTGAAGCGTGCTATGTGCGATGGTGTTGAGCCCTGTTGGAATGTCCAAGGTCTGCGGCCAAAATGAGTGTCCAAGTCTTTAATACACCCTCCAGAATATTTTCGCGAAAATATTCGGCATTTATTCTGATGCCATGGTCGATAACTACGAGCGGAGAGCGACCATCAGCATGACCGGCGCTTGAGTTGTGGTGGCCAACCGAAGGTGCACACTTTCAGCTGACCTCTTTGGCAAATAAATTTCAATGGCTTTACCCCGAGTATTGTTGGAATGTCTAAGATCTGCGGTTTAAGGCTTTAATACACCCTCCAGAATATTTTCGCGATAATATTCGGCATTTATTCTGATGCCATGGCCGATTAATTCCAGTGGAGAGCAACCATCATCTGTTATGGCGGCCCACACCATCAGCATGGTTGGCGCTTGAGTTCTGGTGGCCAACCGAGGCTACACATTCTCAGATGATCTCCTTGGCATGTAAACACGATCGGATCATTTTGTTTGTTTACAAACTACTGGACAACGAATGTTTTCTCATCGGAGAAATGTAAATTCGGCAGTTCACCACTTTCGGCCAAGTGAAGCAACTCCTTAGCTCTTTTCAGTCTATTTTCTTTCTGTTGTGGTGTAAGTTCTTGCACATTTTGGAAGTTCAATGGCTTTACCCCGAGCTGAGATTATTTTTCAATATTTGCCGAATGGAATATTGCGATATGTTCAGCCCTCAAGCCGTTTTTCGGCCACTGCGACGAGGGTTTCGATCAAGTCGCTTTTTTACTTTTCGAACCATTTCAGTTCACGAGCCACTTTTTGGCCACTGCGACACGGGTGTCGATCAAGTTGCTTCTTTACTTTTCGAACCATTTCTACTGATGTTGCTGTTTTCTTCCGTCCACTTCCTTGACATCGGGCTACGCTACCAGTATCACGGAAATGAGCGATGGTACGAGACACAAAAGATTTATTCACATTTAAATACTGGAGAGCTTTTACGAAAGCCACTTGTGGTTTTCCAGCCGAATATAAAGACATCCACTATCACGCTTCCATCACGAATAATTTCTTTTCTTGAAAATTCTCACCAATATGCTTTTGTACGCTTGTAAACAATATATTGAGCTGTCACTGGAATAATTTTAACAGCTGTCGGAAGAGTGGCTTAGAAATGACAGCAGTCTGAAGTTGGTTGCAGTTTTTTCATCTCACCCGTATATTTGAATTCAAAATGAATGGCTAATAATCCTGCATTTTTTTAAATATTTTTTTTTCAAATAAAAATATTTTTTTTTTTCAAAAAATTATAAAAATGTCCTTTCAAAACTTAGAGTTTTTTAAAAATACTTTCAATTGTTTCTTGCATCGCAAATTATGTATCCTTTAACATTTTCATTTACTTGTTGCTAAAAATGAAAAAAAATGCGAAAGAAATATGCCACCAACAACAATTACCCGCTGCTGTCTTTCAATGTCCTCTAAGTGATAATAACTGACAATATATTGCAGCGTCCACGACAGAGACATCTGTCACCAGTTTTTCTCGCATTACCAAAGCCAGTCAAGGCAAATGTCAGTTTTAATTAAGGACACTGATGCAAAAACGCCAACGCTTCCTGGAGGAGGACTGGCTGGCTGGCTGGTTGGCTGACTGGCTTCAGCCACGACCAGTAGCTGCATAATGCCAAAGCCGATGATGACAAGTTACAAAATATTCAAAGGCTTAAAGCATATCCAGGGCAAAAAAAAAAAAAACAACGGGATCCTCGATTAAAGAAGCGAACCATAAAGCATCGCAGAACAATGCCATAAATACAAAGTTGGCTTTAACGGGGCAAAAAAAAAAAAAAAGGAAAGCCAACTAAATACTGAGAGGCTTGAACAGGAAAAAGCAACGGAATCTAGGCATGGTTGTGGCAACGGCATAGACAATGTGGGAGAGGGAATAGCCAAAAACAAAGCAAAAGGCAATGGAGACTATTGCCACACCAAGAATGCATTGTAGCACCAGAGGGGAGGACACAACGGGAAAGGAAAACGGAAACATAGCTTGCCAATAGCTAAGTAGTGTATCCGTATCCTGTCATAAGAGCCAAACAAAAAGACAATTTTTTTTCGTCGTTGTTGTACACTGTTCAGCCTTTGCACTTGCTTCTATTTTTTCTGCCGACAAATGCCTACTCTTCTAATATACACCACGTTTAATGTTCAACAACTAAAGGGGGATAAATGTTAAACCGGCATTAAGAGACATTCTGGAGTTAGACTGTTTGGATGACTAGCTGGCAGACTCAAGCATACACACAGCCATAAAACCTTTGCCAAACAGTAGCAAAACGGAACATTGACTACACCACAAAATGCTCATAAACATAAGGATAATATTGTTGCTTGCTTTGCCGACTTTCCGCTGCTCTTGCTTTTTGTTTTTCTCTGTCGCACTTTCTGTCTATGGCTTCAGGTTCGGGAAGTAAATGTTGCGCGTTAGCCTTGTAACGACAACAATGTTCATTTGCACGTTCCTTCTGTCTTTGATGTTGGGCAAAGGACATTTTGTTGCGATATTAACAAACTTTAAGAGGGGGTTGTAGGCTTAAAGGAGAAGCGAAAGTGAACAGATAGAATCCCATTCCAGGGAATTTCTACGTAGAGAAAGTGACCAAAGATGCATTTTTTGATTACCCAAATGCTGTCAATACCAATTTTTAAAAAAGATAATTTTTTCGATATTTTTTTCATATAAAAAAAAAACATCATCTACTATAAAAATTTCCAAAAAAAAAAAATTTATTTATGGGAAAATTAATTCCTGAACAACTTTTCCAAAGGAAAAGCCATTGAAGAGCCTATTTACAGGAAATTTCATCTTCGATGAGCTTTTCTATAGAAAAAATATATCAAAAATGAGTTTTAATTAGGAACGGCATTAACGATGAGCTTTTCTTGAGGAAATGCTGATAAACTTTATGTCTTTGAGTTTTTCTAAAGGAAAAGTAGAAGTTCAAGTGGAAAATTCTTCTACGATAGTTTTGTCTATCGACGAAAGGTGAGGCATCGATTATAAGTATCCCAAAAAGAAAAGTCTTCGACAATGGGAAAAGTCATCTACATTGAGCGTTTCTATGGAAAAAAGTAAATTTAGATGAGCTGTTTTCTATAGTAAAATTAATCGACGATGAGCTTTTTTATATGACAAGATAACGAAGATGAGCTTTTGTATAAGAATCAGCTTTTCCTTTACAAAAAGTCGTTAGCAATGAGTTTTTCTTTAGGAAAAGACAACGGCAATGAGGTTTTCTATAGCTATTCAATACGAAAGCTCATCGATGTCGATCCTCTATATGAAAAGTAATGATGGTGAGCTTGTCTATTGGGAAAGTCATCGACGATAATTATGTCTCTCTCGGAAAAGTAAACTTCGATGAGCTTTTGTATAGGAAAATACATCAGCGATAAGCTTTTCTATGGGAAAAGTCGAGTACCAAGAGCTTTTATTAAAAGAAATAACGACGATAAACTTTTCAATAAAGAAAATGTCATCGACGAAGAGTCTTTCTATAGGATGACGAGCTTTTCTACGCAAAACGTCATGGACGATGAACTTTTCTATAGGAAGAGTCATCGATGATGCGACTTTTCTATAGGAAACGGTATCGAAGATGAGTTTTTCCATACAAAAAGTTTTGACGATGAGCTTTACTATTCGAAAAATGTTTAAAGATGAGCTTTTTAAGCGAAAAATCATCGACGAGGGTCTTTACTGTAGGAAAAGTCAACGACAATGAGCCTTTCTATAGGAAAAGTCATATCCGATGAGCTTTTCTATAGGAAAGAAGTTTAGACGATGAACTTTTATATGCGAATAGTTATCGACGATGAACTTTTGTATAGGAAAAGTCATCGACATATACAGGTAAAGTCATCTACGATAGGAAAAGTCATATATTATGAGCTTTTCTATGGGAAAAGTCATCTACGTTTCTATAGGATAGTTCTATTAAGATGGGCTTTTCTATCATCCACGCTTAGCTTTTCCATAGGTCATGGCGATGACCTTTTTATGGAAATGAGCTTTTTTATAGGAGAAGTCAACGGCGATGAACTGTCAATAAAAATGTTCTCTATGAGGAGCTTTTCTACAGAAAATCTCTTGGACGATGAAATTTTCTTAAAGAAAAGTGAGCTACGATGAGCTTCTATATATTTTATATAGGGCGACTATAACCTCTTCTAAGCGAAAAAGTGTTAACCAGCGATGAGATTTTCTATAGGAAACAAGTAAAAAAGCTGTAAGTTCGGCCGGGCCGATATTTAAACACCCTCCACCATTTGGAAAGATTTTGGCAATTTTCAAAAAAAAAAAAAAAAAAAAAAAAAAAAATCCGTTAAAAATTCTGTTAAAATCTTAAGAGTACCGAATGTAGCCGTTATATTAGGGTCTTTACTACGAGGAGGTGGACCTGCACAGACAATTTTCTGTCATAGGCTGTAGTATCCATTACGAACTTCAAATACCAAATTTGAAACAGTTTCGGTGAAAAATGTCGTTAAAATCATCAAAATACCGAATATCGGGAGGTGCTATTATATGGGGTCTATACGAAGACCTGGACCTGCGTAGGCAATTTTCTGTCACAGGCTGTAGTATCCGTTACGAACTTCAAATATCAAATTTGAAACAATTCCGGTGAATAATGTCACTGAAATCATCAAAATACCGAATATACGGAGCTACCCTTATATGGGGGCTATAAGAAGTCGTGGACCTGCACAGGTAATTTTCTGTCGTAGGCTGTTGTATCCGTTACGAACTTCAAATATCAAATTTGAAACATTTGCGGTGAATAATGTCGCTTAAATCACCAAAATAACGAAAAAAGGAGGTACCGTTACATGGGGGCTATACGAAGACGTGGACCTGCACAGACAATTTTCTGTCATAAGCTGAAGTATCCATTTTGAACTTCAAATATCAAATTTGAAACAATTCTGGTGATAAATGTCCCTAAAATCATTAAAATACCGAATATCGGGAGGTACCGTTATATGGGGGCTTTACGAATACGTGAACCTGCACAGGCAATTTTCTGTCGTAGGCTGTTGTATCCATTACGAACTTCAAATATCAAATTTGAAACAATTCCGGTGAAAAATATCCCTAAAATCGTTAAAATACCGAATATTGGGAGGTACCGTTACGTGGAAGCTATACGAAGAGGTGGACCTGCAGAGACAATTTCTTATCGTAGGCTGTAGTCTCCATTACGAACTTCAAATATCAAATTTGAAACAATTCCTGTGAATAATGGCGCTAAAATCATTAAAATACCGAATATCGGGAGGTACTATTATATGGGGGCTATACGAAAACGTGGACATGCACAGACAATTTTCTGTCATAGGCTGTAGTATCCATTGCGAACTTCAAATACCAAATTTGAAAAAATTCCGGTGAAAAAATTCGCTAAAATCATTAAAATACCGAATATCGGGAGGTACTATTATATGGGGGCTATACGAAAACGTGGACATGCACAGACAATTTTCTGTCATAGGCTGTAGTATCCATTGCGAACTTCAAATACCAAATTTGAAACAATTCCGGTGAAAAAATTCGCTAAAATCATCAAAATACCGAATATCGGGAGGTACTGTTATATGGGGGCTATACGAAGACGTGGACCTGCACAGATAATTTTCTGTCGTAGGCTGTAGTACCCATTACGAACTTAAAATACTAAATTTGAAACATTTGCGGAGAATAATGTCGCTTAAATCACCAAAATAACGAAAAAAAGGAGATACCATTCTATGGGGGCTATACCAAAACGTGGACTTACATGACCCATTTTCAATACCAAAAGTCCTGCAGACATAATAAAAATTTCAGTAAAATTTTATCAACCTACTTCATTTCGTTCGGAAGCTAGATTGATTCTCACAGACGGACAGACGGACGGACATTGATAAATCGACATAGAATTTTATGCTGATCAAGAATATATATTCTTTGTGGGGTCTGTTCGAGGTGTTACAAACGTAATGACAAACTTAATATATTCTGCAAGCCATGGTGGAGGGTATAAAAAGAAGGTACCATTCTATGGGGGCTATACCAAAAGTCCTGCAAACATAATACACATCTCAGTAAAATTGTATCAATCTACTTTATTTCGTTCGGAAGCTAGAGTGATTTCCACAGACGGACGGACATCGCTAAATCGACATAGCATTTTATGCTGATCAAGTTTATATATATTTTGTGGGGTCTAAAATGTATATACAATTGTGGAGGGTATAAAAATCACTGATCTTTCCGGACTGAAGTTCGCTTTACTTTTATATGGGAGAAATCATATTCCATGATTTATTTTCTTTTTCTTTAGGAAAAATCATCTCTTCATAACTTTTATAATGAAAAAGTCCCTTAAACTTTTTTAAATAGAATTCATCTCGAATAAAGCTTTTTATGCTGCAGAATATATATGCAGGAAAATTCAATTTCTATGAATTTTTCTTGACGAAAATGAATGTCTGATGAAAAATATAACTTTCCATAACTAAGATATTTTTATTAAATCTTTATGATCCTATCATTTCAACTTACAGTAAATCATGTTCCAATATTGAAATCCACTTACCTGAAATTAAAGAGAAAGAGAAAATATTTACTATTGGTAATTTAATAATAGTTTATTTACTTAAATTATGCATTTGATATTTATATCAATATCACCCATAGCTAAAAATTGAAATATTGTTTAAATTTTCCATTTGACCTTTTGTTGTCAGCCAACAAATTAACCCAAAATTTATAAGGAATTTTTGGCAAGTTGAATTCTTTCGGATGCTACACTTGCACTAACACAGAGACAAAAGCAGAGAATTTGATAAATATAATATCAGTTCATCAGATGCACTTTACCATGATGACGATGATGACGACGACGACAATGAAGATACAATCTTTTGTCATTTTTGCTTTTGTTTTTCATAGAATTTTACTATTTACTTAAGTAAAATTTATATATTACTTATCATGAGAGAGAGAGAGGGGTGGGGCAAATGGAGGGAGAGAGAGAGGGTGGATAACAATTTGTATGAATCTGCTTTTCAATTTTCTATTGAAGGAAATATAAAATTCTTGTAATAAATATTCAATGGGCAACATAAAAGGGGGCGAAGAGAAGAGAGTTATAAGTAAAGAACAATGAATGAATTCAATGTATTTCATTTCAATATCACACAAATGCATGTACTCATATAGACAATACGCACTCACACACGCACACACATACGCAGTGAGATGCCCCAGCCATAGATGACAAGGCTCCTACATCGCACACACACTCATTTGCACTTTGCCAAGTTAACAGTAAGTCCCTAATGTGCTGGCACATCTACAAATTATTTCACTTACACAGATACAGGATGCAGATTACAAACAAATATATCCGTCTTTCTTACACTCTCTCACACGCATACACTCACACTTTCCACTCCGGCATGAACAACACCACATATCCTGCCATTTACTGCAACTAGTTGGGGGTTTATTTACAGTCACAGTTGCATCGTTAGAAGGCGAGAGTCCTGGGGAGGGAGGAAGGGGGTGTCCTGCCTTACATTCATAAGTATTGTTGAAATGTTCTGAGTAAAGGATATGCAATATTTTATTAAGCATGTTTAGAGCATGCAAAGCATTCCCTACTTAACAATGTCGAATCGACGTTGTATCCTTGTGAACTGAAATCTTGCCAGTATGTGGGCTAGGGACATCCTGTGCGTGTGTGTGTCAGTGTGTGAGTAAGTGCACTTATTATAGGCCGGTTTGAAGCTGAAAAATGGCAACATATGTATGGTTAAAAGTATTTCATAGTCATTCACAGGGAGTGAGGATATTGCCAAGAAAAGAAAAATGTAGAGGAAAAGTCATCATTTCTATGGGAAAGGGATCCCGGATGAACTTTTCTATAGAGGAAAAGTCATCCCGGATGAACTTTTCTATAGAGGAAAAGTCATCCCGGATGAACTTTTCTATAGAGGAAAAGTCATCCCGGATGAACTTTTCTATAGAGGAAAAGTCATCCCGGATGAACTTTTCTATAGAGGAAAAGTCATCCCGGATGAACTTTTCTATAGAGGAAAAGTCATCCCGGATGAACTTTTCTATAGAGGAAAAGTCATCCCGGATGAACTTTTCTATAGAGGAAAAGTCATCCCGGATGAACTTTTCTATAGAGGAAAAGTCATCCCGGATGAACTTTTCTATAGAGGAAAAGTCATCCCGGATGAACTTTTCTATAGAGGAAAAGTCATCCCGGATGAACTTTTCTATAGAGGAAAAGTCATCCCGGATGAACTTTTCTATAGAGGAAAAGTCATCCCGGATGAACTTTTCTATAGAGGAAAAGTCATCCCGGATGAACTTTTCTATAGAGGAAAAGTCATCCCGGATGAACTTTTCTATAGAGGAAAAGTCATCCCGGATGAACTTTTCTATAGAGGAAAAGTCATCCCGGATGAACTTTTCTATAGAGGAAAAGTCATCCCGGATGAACTTTTCTATAGATGAAAAGTCATCCCGGATGAACATTTCTATAGAGGAAAAGTCATCCCGGATGTAGTTTTCTATAGAGGAAAAGTCATCCCGGATGAGGTTTTCTATAGAGGAAAAGTCATCCCAGATGAAGTTTTCTATAGAGGAAAAGTCATCCCGGATGAACTTTTCTATAGAGGAAAAGTCATCCCGGATGAACTTTTCTATAGAGGAAAAGTCATCCCGGATGAACTTTTCTATAGAGGAAAAGTCATCCCGGATGAACTTTTCTATAGAGGAAAAGTCATCCCGGATGAACTTTTCTATAGAGGAAAAGTCATCCCGGATGAACTTTTCTATAGAGGAAAAGTCATCCCGGATGAACTTTTCTATAGAGGAAAAGTCATCCCGGATGAACTTTTCTATAGAGGAAAAGTCATCTCCGATGAACTTTCTATAGCGGAAAAGTCATCTCCGATGAACTTTTCTATAGCGGAAAAGTCATCTCCGATGAACTTTTCTATAGCGGGAAAGTCATCTCCGATGAACTTTTCTATAGCGGAAAAGTCATCTCCGATGAACTTTTCTATAGCGGAAAATGCATCTCCGATGAACTTTTCTATAGAGGAAAAGTCATCCCGGATGAACTTTTTTATAGAGGAAAAGTCATCCCGGATGAACTTTTTTATAGAGGAAAAGTCATCCCGGATGAACTTTTCTATAGAGGAAAAGTCATCCCGGATGTAGTTTTCTATATAGGAAAAGTCATCCCGGATGAAGTTTTCTATAGAGGAAAAGTCATCCCAGATGAACTTTTCTATAGAGGAAAAGTCATCCCAGATGAACTTTTCTATAGAGGAAAAGCCATCCCAGATGAATTTTTCTATAGAGGAAAAGTCATGAACTTTTCTATAGAGGAAAAGTCATCCCGGATTAACTTTTCTATAGAGGAAAAGTCATCCCGGATGAACTTTTCTATAGAGGAAAAGTCATCTCCGATGAACTTTCTATAGCGGAAAAGTCATCTCCGATGAACTTTTCTATGGCGGAAAAGTCATCTCCGATGAACTTTTCTATAGAGGAAAAGTCATCGACGATGAACTTTTCTATAGAGGAAAAGTCATCGACGATGAACTTTTCTATAGCGGAGTAGTCATCTCCGATGAACTTTCTATAGCGGGAAGGTCATCTCCGATGAACCCTTCTATAGCAGAAAAATCATCTCCGATGAACTTTTCTAAAGCGGAAAAGTCATCTCCGATGAACTTTGCTATAGAGGAAAAGTCCAGAATAGAAAAGTTCATCGGAGACGACTTTTCCTATAGAAAAGTTCATCGAAGATGACTTTTCCTATAGAAAAGTTCATCGGAGATGACTTTTCGTATCGAAAAGTTTATCGGAGATGACTTTTCCTATAGAAAAGTTCATCGGAGATGACTTTTCCTATAGAAAAGTTCATCGGAGATGACTTTTCCTATAGAAAAGTTCATCGGAGATGACTTTTCCTATAGAAAAGTTCATCGGAGATGACTTTTCCTATAGAAAAGTTCATCGGAGATGACTTTTCCTATAGAAAAGTTCATAGGAGACGACTTTTCCTATAGAAAAGTTCATCGGAGATGACTTTTCCTATAGAAAAGATCATTGGAGATGACTTTTCCTATAGAAAAGTTCATCGGAGATGACTTTTCCTATTGAAAAGTTCATCGGAGATGACTTTTCCTATAGAAAAGTTCATCGGAGACGACTTTTCCTATAGAAAAGTTCATCGAATATGACTTTTCCTATAGAAAAGTTCATCGGAGATGACTTTTCGTATAGAAAAGTTTATCGGAGATGACTTTTCCTATAGAAAAGTTCATCGGAGATGACTTTTCCTATAGAAAAGTTCATCGGAGATGACTTTTCCTATAGAAAAGTTCATCGGAGATGACTTTTCCTATAGAAAAGTTCATCGGAGATGACTTTTCCTATAGAAAAGTTCATCGGAGATGACTTTTCCTATAGAAAAGTTCATCGGAGATGACTTTTCCTATAGAAAAGTTCATCGGAGATGACTTTTCCTATAGAAAAGTTCATCGGAGATGACTTTTCCTATAGAAAAGTTCATCGGAGATGACTTTTCCTATAGAAAAGTTCATCGGAGATGACTTTTCCTATAGAAAAGTTCATCGGAGATGACTTTTCCTATAGAAAAGTTCATCGGAGATGACTTTTCCTATAGAAAAGTTCATCGGAGATGACTTTTCCTATAGAAAAGTTCATCGGAGATGACTTTTCCTATAGAAAAGTTCATCGGAGATGACTTTTCCTATAGAAAAGTTCATCGGAGATGACTTTTCCTATAGAAAAGTTCATCGGAGATGACTTTTCGTATAGAAAAGTTTATCGGAGATGACTTTTCCTATAGAAAAGTTCATCGGAGATGACTTTTCCTACAGAAAAGTTCATCGGAGATGACTTTTCCTACAGAAAAGTTCATCGGAGATGACTTTTCCTACAGAAAAGTTCATCGGAGATGACTTTTCCTACAGAAAAGTTCATCGGAGATGACTTTTCCTACAGAAAAGTTCATAGGAGATGACTTTTCCTACAGAAAAGTTCATCGGAGATGACTTTTCCTACAGAAAAGTTCATCGGAGATGACTTTTCCTACAGAAAAGTTCATCGGAGATGACTTTTCCTATAGAAAAGTTCATCGGAGATGACTTTTCCTATAGAAAAGTTCATCGGAGATGACTCTTCCTATAGATAACTTTTCTGGATTTTTCCTCTATAGAAAAGTCGATGAATGTCATCTCAGTCGTCTCCGATGAACTTTTCTACAGAAAAAATCATCTCCGATGAACTTTTCTACAGGGGAAAAGTCATCTCCACCACCATGTTTGCTGGGTTATCCCTGCCACATGGCATTATTATCACACATTTACAAGTGGAATATTTTCCTCATTTTGTTTAGATACATTTTCATCTAAACAATTGTCTCGATTTGCAATTGTTGTACTTGTACAATGGCATATGCACATGGTTGGAATTAAATGTGAGCATGTGTGTGTGTGTGTGCGTGTGTGCATCCATATGTATATTAGGATTTATATTGAAGTCATTGTGTTGATGGTTTACCATAAATGTTTCAATAACATTTGGGGGGTCCTCTCGTGCATATATAAATATAAATAGGCCATAAGTTTACTAATATGTAGGTTGAGATAATGGAAGGAAAATGGAGAGGGGGGGGAATTTAATGTTTAAGGATTAGATGTTAAAAATAAAAAAATATATAAAACATATATTAATTATCATTGGAAGAGTGGACGTATGAGGGGTCACTGCAGAATTAAAAATTATAGATTAAATATTGGAAAAAAAAAAATAAAAACCAAAATTAACAAAAAAAAAAAAAAAATGAGAAAAAGGGTTGAAATTATTATTTAACCCTTAAAAAATATTAAAGTCGGAATATTTTAAAATTTGCTCGGGAAATTTATAATCGATTATAATATCCATCATAAAATCCACAAACAATCCAATATTTTTAATAATTCTTTTTCCCCCTAATATTTTGGATCTGAATATAGGTATTGCGAAGTAGGGTTCATTTTGGAAACTTGCCTCCAAGTACTGTAAGCGGAATTTGATTCCATATTCGGATTGGATTCCATATTTAAACATTGATTTTGATTATCTTTAAATAGTCACGAGTTGTGCCAGCTTTTGAAAAATGTTAAATATGCAGATACTAAGTCTCCAAACTGCATTAGACATTTAACAGCTGTTACCACATAAATATTTATTTTTATTTTTGTTTCTTTAAGATTTCCATAACTCTCTGCGACTCCTACCCCCACCTCATTTAAAATTTTATGCTTAACATTCACACTTAGTTCCTCAAATAGATATTTCATTCCTTCAAGACCTGAGAAAAAATTCTTCATAAAACATTAACATTCGACAAGCCGTTGCCATTTCTGATTTAACTTTGATTGTTTACATAACTTTTTGGAAAAATGGAAAACAGGTGACGTTCGGAAAAAATTTCGTGAGGAAACTCTAGGCATAATGTATTCTGTGTTACAAAATCTCAACACCTGTGTTCCAGTCAAAACATTTAACAAAATATTAGAGAAAATTTATCTTACATCCCCCCCCACACACACATCCATACAACAGACACAACACTCCCCCATTTCCTTGGGAGGCAAGATTTGTTTCCCAATCTTCCAAGGAAAAATGAAAACAACATTCAGGAACAGCTTTGTCACCATCTATAAAACATTAACTCCGAACAAGTGTTCGAATATTTCAAGAATATTTAAAGCGGAAAATTTCCTTGGAAATTGTTCATGTTCTGTTACATTTCACTGTCATTCTGTTACAAAAACAACAAAATGCTCACAGACAATACGAGTACTACCCCCCTCCATTCAAAGCCCGCAGAAAAAAAAAACGAAATAAAATCGTTTAAAAAACACAAGTAAACGTCTACAACATTAACAACAACATCAGCACCATTACAAATGTTGCTGAAAATTTCAAAATAAATTGTTACAAATTGCTTGTGTACGCTAGTGATTTGTGCTGATGAGCAGCCAGCTATTCCGAAAAAAATCTCCAACCATTATTCCCCATAGCAAACAAAGCAAGAAAATATTAAAATTCAAAGAAAACAGCTCCCTTTCGAAATTACGGTGGCGAATATAACTAAGATCATTTTTAACGATTTTCATATTTGTAAATATTAAAATGCTATTCGATTTCAAAGCCCAGGCATTAGCTTAAATTAAAACATGTTTCATATTTTACATAAATTGGCCATTTTTAACGATTTTCGTTAGGCAGGCCAATATTTTCAGATAACGAAGGCAATCAATCAAGAAATATAGATTTATGATGCAAAAATTATTCTCAAAAAAAAAAGAGAAATTACGGAGGGGGCAAATATCACACCATTATCGTTGAGAAGTTTCCTTTATAGAAAAGGTCATCGGAGATGACTTTTTCGCTAAAGAAAACTTCATCGCCGTCGATGACTCTTTCGCTATAGGAAAGTTCATCGCCGTCAATGACTTTTCCTCTATAGAAAAGTTCATCGGAGATGACTTTTCCGCTATAGAAAATTTCATCGGAGATGACTTTTCCGCTATAGAAAAGTTCATCAGCGATGACTTTTTCTCTATAGAAATGTTCATCGGCGATGACTTTTTTTCTATAGAACAGTTCATCGGCGATGACTTTTCCGCTATAGAAAATTTCATCGTCGATGACTTTTCCGCTATAGAAAATTTCATCGTCGATGACTTTTCCGCTATAGAAAAGTTCATCGTCGATGACTTTTCCGCTATAGAAAAGTTCATCGTCGATGACTTTTCCGCTATAGAAAAGTTCATCGTCGATGACTTTTCCGCTATGGAAAAGTTCATCGCCGTCGATGACTTTTCCGCTATGGAAAAGTTCATCGCCGTCGATGACTTTTCCGCTATGGAAAAGTTCATCGCCGTCGATGACTTTTCCGCTATGGAAAAGTTCATCGCCGTCGATGACTTTTCCGCTATGGAAAAGTTCATCGCCGTCGATGACTTTTCCGCTATGGAAAAGTTCATCGCCGTCGATGACTTTTCCGCTATGGAAAAGTTCATCGCCGTCGATGACTTTTCCGCCATAGAAAATTTCATCGGAGATGACTTTTCCGCTATAGAAAAGTTCATCGGAGATGACTTTTCCGCTATAGAAAAGTTCATCGGAGATGACTTTTCCGCTATAGAAAAGTTCATCGGAGATGACTTTTCCGCTATAGAAAAGTTCATCGGTGATGAATTTTTCTCTAAAGAAAAGTTTTTCAACAGTAATGAAAAGTTTTTCAAGAGGAGTGAAAAGCTTTTCAAATGTGCTATATCGCCCTCTTCTTCATTCAGAACCTTTTACTTTAATTTTCCCCTATTTCTACATGTGGAAACAAAATTTTGGAAGTATTAAATGGAAAAATTCCTGTTCGTTAAAGTTCTTCATGGAAAATATCATCAGGTCATCAGATACCTTTACCTCACATTTTTTTCTGAGAACCATACATCTCTCGGATTCTCTTGTTATTAAATCCTTTTCGAAATTGAAAAATGATTCAAGTTTTAATATAAATTGTTCGAACATCATTTGCCATGTGTATTTCTGTTTTCTTCCTCCAACTAAAGAGCAAAGGATTCCATTGAAGTAAATTGCAAAAGAAAGGCCTTTTGTGGGAAAAGAAACGTAAGAATCTCAATGTTTCAACAGATGTATGTTGCGGGATAAACCACAAGAACAATTTGCATATAAAAGACTTTCAACTATTTTTAATTAATATCCCATTTCAATTAATGGAATCCTCAGAGGTTGGTTGGTTGGTTCGATGCCTGGTCGGTCGGTCGGTTGGTTGGTTGGTTCTTTGGCTGCTGAATGCTTCAATTCATTACTTGTCAGCGGCAATATTGTCCTTATTGTCCTCACAACCGTTGTCGTCGTTGTTATCGCCGTCATCATCATCGTCGTTGTCGTCGTCGTCGTCGAGATGCACTTTGTTGCTTCCACCGACTTCATATGGAATAAAATCCATTATCCTTGCATGGCAAATATGCCGCCAGCAAATGCGTAGCAATAACAGCAAAATCACACTCGACTGAAATTCTGGCATGGATTCCAGCAACTTAACTCGAAATTGAATCTTGTAGCAATTGTGAATAATAATCGCAAACTTGTCGTGTGCTCCTTCAAGGTGTGTGCGGCATGCACTCATCGTGCGGGGAGTTTTTGGCACCAGAGGGGGTGGCAGGCCAGCTGGCTGGGTGGTGGTGCATAGATGTGATGGTGATGATGATTGGTGGTGTCACTTTTATGCAGGTCATTAATGACTCGCTGCAATCAGAGTGACAGCCAGCATGGCGAGTCGTGCACCGTGTCATTCTCGAGAATCCAATGGCTTTTGTCCTGACGACGGTCATTCTGTTTCCAATTTAATGCAAATAACATAAAAATTAATTGCACTCCCATAATTTGTCTGTGCAAATCCATGGCCAGCCAGTCGGTCGTTCAGTCAGTCATTGAATCAGTCAGATCAGACGATATTCAATCAATTCATATCATTCACCTTCCATCCACGACACACAAATACAATTTCACACAAACGCACACACACACACACATACACTCTCAAGAGCTTTAATATTTATCGCTTTCACACATTTCTCCTTATAAGGACTTCGTAATTAATGCCTGGTAAGACAAATAAAACAAATAAAGTTGTCGATATCACGCTGATGAAGAGGATAATGCGGGTGGTTGGTGGAGGGTAGTTTTGTGGAGTTCTGGGAGGGGGGAAGTTTCTGTGGGACATGCTTCGATTGTATCTTATTATTTTGTCGATGAATGGCGATAATAAAAGCTTGAATGATTAATCCAATGTTAAATAATTGTCAGATATGAAACACTTAAGAAGTTTCTGGAAATCCGTATTTTAATTAAAAATGCAGACAATTTAATGTGCAGCGATAAATTTTACATAAAGGATACTTTTCTAAAGAAAAATTTAGCAAAAATGAACTTTTCTATGGGAAAAATTTTCGACGACATCATTTTCTATTGGTGAAGCTATTGAAGATGTCATTTTCTAAAGGTAAAGCTATGAAATATAAAATTTTCCTTAGGAAAAATCAGAGAAGAAAAACCATTTGATATAATTTTCCTATAGAAAATATCATCCTCTACGACTTTTCTATGGGAAAAGTCATCGAATAGATTGTCCTTGTGTCTTGTCTCGCAATGTACAACTATTGAAACATTGAGATTCCTACGTTTCTTTTCCCACAAAAGGCCCTTCTTTTGCAATTTACTTCAATCGAATTCTTTGATCTTTAGTTAAAGGAAAAAAAAATACACATGGCAAATGATGTTCGAACAATTTATATTAAAACTTGAATCATTTTTCAATCTCAAAAAGGATTTAATAACAGGAAAATCCAAGTGAGGTATGGTTTTAAAAAAAATGTGAGGTAAAGCTCATCAGTGATATTATTTTCAATGAAGAACTTAAATGAATAGAATTTTTTCCATTGAAAACTTGGAAAATTAAGTTTTCAATGCAAGAAATCCTATTCTATAGTAGCTGACCATAGAGGTCACTATTGTAAAGTAGTTGGCCATAGGGACCACTACTGTAAAGAAGCCCCTGAAGCTACGCAGAAGATCTTTTATCGACAATAAAATATCCTGAGAGGGAAAGAGGATAATACTCTTGGCTACTGCTCCTTTTGAGTAATTGGATACAGAGGACGCCACCGCAGAATAGGTGGTCATAAAGGTCCCTACTGTTAAGTAGCTGGCTATAAGGCCCACTATTGCAGAGGATCACCGGGCCTCAGAGGCCACTACTGTAGAATATATGGCCTCGGAGGCCACCACTGTCAGTTGGTGGCCGTAGCTTTCACTGCTGTATAGAAGCTGGCCATAGGAACCACTGCTGTACAATAGTTGACTATAGAGGTCACTACTGTAGAGTACTTGGCCATAGGGACCAGTATTGTAAAGAAGCCTCGGAAGCTACGTGGAAGATCTTTTATCGACAATAAAAGATCCTGAGAGGGAAAGAGTATAATACTATTGGCCACTGCTCTTTAGTAGCTGGTCATGGCGGCCTTTTGAGTATTTAGACTCAGAGGACACCACCGCAGAATGACTGGCCTTAAAGGTCACTGCTGTTAAGTAGCTGGCTATAAGGGCCACTATTGCAAAGGAATGTTGGTTTCAGAGGCCACTTCTGTAGAGCATTTGGTCTCGGAGGCCACCACTGTCAGTTGCTGGTCGTAGCTTTCACTGAACATAGAGATCACTACTGTAGAGTGGTTGGCCATAGGGACCACTATTTTTAAGAAGCCTCGGAAGCTACCACTATATTATAGCTGAATAGTAGCTGACCAAAGGGGACCCTGCTGTAAAGTAGCTGGTCTAAGAAGCATCAACTTCACTTCCGATGTCATTGCTGTAGAAAATTTGGTCTCAGAAGCCGTTACCACAGAGTAGAACTGTGGAGTAGCTGTCCATAAAGGTCACTTGTAAAGAGTATCTTGCCATAGAGAATACTACTGTAGTATAGCTGACCTCAGAGGCGCCCAGAGGCCACTACCCCTCAAAAGACACTACTGTAGAGTAACTGGCCTCAAAGACTGCTGTTCTAGAGTACTTGGCCACAGAGTCCTCTATTGTAGAGTAGCTGGCCCTAAAGGCCAAGCTACTGCAGACAAGCTGACCCCAAAGCAAGAGTAGCTGTCTACAGAGGTCACTTGTAAAGAATATATGGCCATAGAGGATACTACTGTAGTATAGCTGAACTCCGAGCCCCCAGAGGACGCTACGCTAAAGGAACGGATCTCAAAAGGCACTACTGTATAGTAGCTGGACTCAGAGAACACCGTTCAGGAGTACTTGGCAAAAGAGACCTCTACTGTAGAGTAGCTGACCCCAAAGTTATTGGTCATAGAGTACACTACTGTGGAGTAGCTGTCAATAGAGGTCACTTGTAAAGAGTATCTGGCCATAGAGGATACTACTGTAGTATAGCTGAACTCAGAAGCCCCAGTGGCCATAGAATCTACAACTGTTGAGTAACTTTCCATAGAGGTCACTGTAACAGAGTATCTTGCCGTAGAGGATACTATTGAAGTATAGCTGATCTTAGAGGTCCTTAGAGGTCGCTTTGCTAAAGAAGCTGACCTCAAAAGTCACTATTGTAGAGTAGCTGGCCTCAGAGACAACTGTTCTAGAGTAATTGGCAATAGAGCCCTCTATTGTAGAGTAGCTGACCTAAAGCAAGCTACTCCAGAGTAGCTGACTATAGACGCCACTATTCGATATGAGTTGGCCATAAAGGCAACAACTACAGTATAGCTGAACTTTGAACTTGAACGGGAACCGGACTCAGAGACCTGCTGTAGAGTTCATGAATAACAAATTTCACCAAAAAATGAGGCATTTATTTATTTATTTTAATAATATTCTGTAATTTAATCATTTCAAAAATTAAATTTTCTTGGAAAAACTTTACATATTTTCCAATTCTCATCCCCTTCATTGTCATATCATATTTTGCTCATCAAAAAATTGATTAGCTGTCAATTCATGTTCCTCCACATTAATATGCCCATATGATGTGGCCATTACTGCAAATAATTTCCTGGCATGTTTATTTCATTCCCTTTTTTTATTAAATTTCCAACACCATAATGATAATTTGCCACAATTCAATTTTCAACAAAACAAGGCCAAGAGACCCCTCTTCTGCACAAATTCCCATCCTTGTTGCAAATTAGAGAATTATTTAATATTTCTCCTGCCAACGGCATCATTAACATTGAAATCCCTTCACAAACATTAGCACTTACTCAAACTCACACAGACACAAGAAGATACACTCACACATATGCTCAGGCATTCGTTATATGCTTGTGTATGTGTAGATAGGGCTTGCATGTGTTTAGTTGGTTATCTTCCTTTTTCAATTTTGTTCTTTCATTCTTTCTTTTTTTTTCTCTTCCTTTGGTCCATGAACAATGAACGAGCCTACAATACCGGAAAGATTATCCATGCAGGAAATCATTAAATTATGATTGATATCTAAGCAAGTTTTTCTTTGCCTCTTCGAGAGTTAGATTTCAATGAGAGAGGAAGGATGCAAGAGAGCCCATGGAAAATTGTCTGATATGATGATGAACCATCGTCAAGGAACGACAATGATGCCGATGATAAAAATACAGATTGTATATGTGTGAGGTAGTGGGTGTGTGTGTGTGGCATCATGATTGAGGTAAGTTAGGTAAAAAAGTGAGGGTGTGTGTGCCCACTTTGCCCCATAAGAGGTTAAGTATTAATATATTTTTTTCTGCCTCTTCTAAACCATAACGGAAATGTGTAGAGGAAAACAAGCTAACAAAATACTTAAGCTGCTTAAATAAAATATATTTATATTATTGCCAAAAGAAATAAAGGGAGAGGGGAGTGGAGTGGAGTGAAGAGAAGAGAAAGCTGAGAACTTGAAGCATAATTTTGAAAAATGAATGATCAGCAGATGATGGATGACGAAGTTTGTGCCATTGAAACGGGGATAAGGCAGCTCAAATTGGTTGGTTAGGTTGGGTTTCCCTATTACGTTTTGTGTGTGCTCTGTAGGGTCATACGTGCATGGTGATGGTCGGGGTTTATTAATGTCAATTTATTTTTTTGCTATTGGAAATGACAGAATTGGTTTTCCTTGTCATACGTGAGTGTCTTCCATGGATATGGAATAGATTGAAAACATTCCACCTTTTTTCGGAATGTTAAATATGTGAGGGTGTTAGATGAGGTGTGGGGGCGGAATAGAACAAATGCAGAAAACGTGTTATTCTTAAAAAGAAGGAAGGTGATTAAAGATAGAGAGGATTTTTTGAGAATGTGAGATTTTTATAAAAAAATGGAAATTTTCATTCTAAGTTTGGAATGAAGCTTTAATAGATCCAAATCAAAATTTTTATAGAACATGTCATATTTAAAAACAAATTTTTAGAAAATTAATTTCAAAACCAAAATTTTAAAATTCAAAAATAAAAAAAAAAATAAAATAAGAAATTAACGTTTAAAAATCAAGTGGTACTCAAAAGCGATTTTTGGATAATCACATAAAAAAGTGGTTAGTCCATCAATGAAAAATTTAAAATCAGCACATTCACCAATCTGTGGTCCTCAAAATCCCGGAATTTTTTAAAAATGCTAAAAATCGGGAGTGCATAAAAGAATAAAATTTTCTTGATTAAAGCCATCACATTTGAAGATCGGATGGATCCCAAAAAACTTAAAAATTTAATATTTGAAAAACCATAAATGCTAGAAAAATTAAGGAAAATAATCACATTTTAAAAAGGAATGATAATTTAATAATTTTAAGAAGAAAATTACCTTTAAAAATCTTGTTGAACTAAAAACTATAAATTAAAAATCAAATTGGCGTTTTATTTCAAAAAATTTAAAAATTGAAGGTGTGGTGGCTCATAACAAATTCTTTTTAACCAACTTACCTTAAAGGTCCTGAGCCTCCTTAATATAGTGTGGAAACAAACAATATGGACTTTGAAGATATTTATTTAAAAATGTATTATTTGAAGGTCAGTTGGTTCCTGAACAACTTTCCTAAGAATGTTGATGTTATCCATGAAGAAAATTCGTTAAGGCAGTCTTAAATATATCATTAAAAATCCTCGCTGAAGTTCCTTGAATAAAAATTATTTAAAATCAAAATTTTTTGGGCTTTTGGGTCTTGATATAATATATCCCTTAAAAATTACACGTTGGAAACATAATTGGTCCTTGAAATATATGTAAGAAAAAATATTTTTACTCCTGATAGATACTCTTAAAAAACACATTTGGAAGATATTTGGTCCTTGAAAACCCCACGTTTTCTGGACTGTTCGTCCTTAAAATATATTTTTAATAAATCCGAATTTAGAGGACTATTGGTCCTTAAATTATTCGTAAAATATATTGTATATTTGAAGGGACGTTGATCCTTGATTTTTTTCTTAAATTTTTTTCTTAAATTTTTTTCTTAAATTTTTTCTTAAAAAACAGGTATTTTGAGCATTGGGTCCTTGAAAAATTATTTCAAAAAAATCCTTTTTTGAAGGACTGTAGATCCTTGAGAAGCTATTATAAAAATTCGCGATCCTTGGAAAACAACTATTAAAAATCCATCATTGGAAGACTTGAAAACATATTCTTAAAATACTGGTTTGGAGGGATGTAAATCCTTAAAGATTTTTGTTTTCATCCGGGACAAAATACTGTTGCTTCTTTAAGAAATATGAAAATATACGATTAAATTGTTCTTAAAAAATCCATGTCTGCAAGGCTGTACATCTTTGAGAAAATATTCTCAAAAAATCCACGTCTGGAGGGCTATAAATCCTTGAACACATTTTTTTATACCCATGATTGGAAGCAAGTTGAAATAATATTCTAAAAGTCCATTTTGTGGTCTTTAGATCCTTGAAAAAAGGGCTATAGATCCTTGAGGAGATAATTAAAAAAAATACATTTGGAGGGGTGGATATCCTTGAAGAAATATTCGTAAATTGATGAAATTAATTAAAGAAAATAGCTAAGGTTTGGAAGGTTAAAAATTCAGAATGAAAATGTTCTAAAAATTCATCTCTGGAGGGCTTTAGATCTTTGAAGAATGGGCTGTAAATTCGAGTGGAGATCTTCTTTGAAAAAACACAGGTGGGGGGCTCTATGCTTTTGAAGAAATGTTCCTAAAAAAATCTACATTTGACGGGTTATCGACATTGAGGAAAGAGTCTAAACATTTAGAAGGCTATAATCCAGAAGGAAATATATTAAAAATCCATATCTGTCGAATATGAGGAAATAGTTAAAAAAATATCTCTGGGGAGGCTATAAATCCAGGAAGCAATGTCCGAAAATCTGATATTTGGAGGAAGAGTTGTATGTTTGGAAATAATTTAAAAAATCACGTTTAAAAAATCCTGATTTTTGGTCTTTAAAAAATATTCCTCCAAATCAACAATCCAAGAACTAAGGGTCAAGGAAATGATGTTACTAAAATCCACATTAGTCCTAGAAAAATTATGTTAGAGCCTTCATTTATGTGATCCTTGAAAATATATTCTTAAAAAATCCATACAAAAATATTTTAAAAAAATCAATGACTGAAAAAATTCTTGAGAAAATATTCAAGAATTTTTGATTCTTAAAAATATATTCCAAGAGATCTATAATAGATCCTTGAAGAAAATTGTTGAATTAGATTAGTCCTTAAGGAATATTTCTAAAATTTGAAAAAATTATCTTAAAAACTCAGGATTGGTTCCTTAGGAATATCTCAAAAATTACTCCATAAAAATTCGCAACGAACTCTTACAAAATTCCAATATTTATGTTAATTTGATCCTTGTCAAATATTATCAGATTCCTCGCTTGTATTCTTGAAAAATTTAAAATGAGGACTTTTTCGGAGTTATTTTAAAAATATCTACCATTGCATTAATAATTCTTAATAAGATAATAAGACTGTGGTTCTTTCAAGAAAATCCTAAAAAATACAGTTTAAGCTCTTTTCAAAAAACATCCTTCATTATACCTCTCGACTGTTATTACTTTTTTATTTTTTTTTTTAAAATCCTCCAATACAGCTTTAGAAAACTACTCTTCTTTTTTTTTTTGTCAATAATAGGCTTTCATTTTCTAAAGCAAATTAAACTGTTTTAATTTAAAATAATTTTAAATGGGAAATCCCCATTTATGAATATTTGAAGACCAGCCAAGAGCGTACTTTCCATGAAATTCACCTCCAACCTCAGTTCTGAGAAGTGGCTGAAGGTAGTCTGGCTTTGACGTTCGACGACAACATTGTTGTAATATTTATTTATTTATATGGTCAGTATGTGTAAGCACATGAAGATTTCATTTCAGTAACAGTCATATGCATAAGCCCATTTGCAGAGAGAGACAAAAACAACGAGAGAAAAAGAGGGGCAGGCATAGCAAACGGAATACATGCAAGTATGTATATGTGTGCAGCATTTTTCTCCTAGGATTTCATGCGTTATTCCCTTGTTTCCGCACCAGCAAAAAAAGAAGCTATGCATATTCATGTAACCCTGCGTATGTATGGGGCTGCATTTCATTTGACCATTTCCACACAGAGGAATTCTCATTCTTTTTACTCTCTCTCTCCCTTGTCCTCATTCCCCTAATACACTCTGTGTCTGTGGTTAAGCTTTCCTTTGGATTCACAATGGTGTTTCGTATTTTCAACTTTGAGTGAATTTTTTTCGGGGGATTTATTTTTAAAATATTTCGTTTTGAGTTTTTTTCGTTTTTGTTGGAAAAAGGGTCTAAAGCCCTATGATGCATTTATATTTTTACACGTGCAATGTCAGTTGTCGTTGTTTTATTTTTTTGTGGTTTTTTTTTATCTTTACAAAGAGAAATGTGTGAGGAGGGAAGGAAGAACAAGTAATGTGGTTCTTTACTGTCATTTTCAGGACATCATATATGGCATGTTACAAATAGCTTTGTGTGCCTGAAGAAAAGCAAAGTGAGATAAGGTATATATTTTCGAATCTTTGGCGTGGATGGAGATTTGTAAATAAGAAATTAAAATAAAAATAAAATTTAAATAAAATAAGTAAATACATTATGTTCTTTTTGGTCTTCAAATTTCAGATGGCGTTTATATAAAATATTCCCGAAATTCCACGTGTAAAAACCAGACAATTTAAAAAAAAATGCTGAAAATTTGCGTTAAAAGGGCTGATTGTCCTAAGTAAAATATTTAAAAATGTGACTTTAAAGAATAAGCAGTTTTTATCTTGAAAAATATTTTTGAAAATACACCGAGGACCTTGAGTAATATTTTTGAAAAAATCCACATTTAGAGGTGCTTAAAAATATTTTTAAAAAAATCTATATTCAGAGGTCCAAAGGTCCAAAGGTCCTTAAAAAATGTTTTTAAAAAATCTACATTTGGAGGTCCTTGATAGCTATTTATGAAAAATCCACGTCAGAGGTCCTTGAAAACTATTTTTGAAAAATACACGTTTATTAAAAAAATATGATTAAAAAATATTTTTGAAAATTCCGCGTTAAGAGGTCCTTGAAAAAATAATTTTGAAAAATCTACCTTTGGAGATCCTTGAGAGTATTTTTTTAAAAAATCCACATGATTGAAGGTACTTCAATTTTTTTTTTTTTTTTTTTTTTGAAACTCTAAATGTTTCTTTGTAAACAATTTTTGAAAAATCCGCATTTAGAGGTCCTTGAAAAATCCAAAAATATTTTTGAAAAATTAAAAAAATATTTTTGAAAAATACAATAATATTTTTTGAGAAATTAGAGGTCCTTGAAGAAATATTTATGAAAAGTTAGAGGTCTTTGAAAAAATATTTTTACTAATTAGAGATCTTTGAAAAAATATTTTTGAAAAATTAGAGGTTCTTCAAAAAATATTTGTGAGAAATCCACATAAAGAGGTCCTTGAAAAATATTTTACAAAAATCCACTTCCTTGAAAATTATTTTGAGAAATTAGAAGTAGTTGAAAACTTTTATTGAAAAATTCACATTTTGAAGTCCCTGAAATTTTTTTTTGATAAATCCACATTTTGAGGTCCTTGAAAACATTTTTTGAAGAATCCACGTCTGGAGGTCTTTGTTAACAATTTTTGAAAAATCCAAGTTTAAAGGTCCTGAAAACTATTTTTGAGGTCCTTGAAAAATATTTTCGAAAAATCCACATTTAGAGGCCACTGAAAAATAGTTTTGAGAAATCCATGTTTATATGTTTTTGGAAAATAAAATTTTTTTTTTTTGAAAAATTCCACGTTTGGAGGCCCTTGAAAAATATTTGTTTGAAAAATTCCACGTTTGGAGGTCTTTGAAAAATATTTTTTTGAAAAATTCCACGTTTGGAGGTCCTTGTAAAATATTTTTTTTTGAAAAATTCCACGTTTGGATGTCCTTGAAAAATATTTTTTTGAAAAATTCCACGTTTGGAGGTCCTTGAAAAATATTTTTTTGAAAAATTCGAAGTTTGGAGGTCCAAGAAAAAATATTTCTGAGAAATCCACGTCCTTGAAAAAATATTTTTGAGTAATCCACGTCCTTGAAAAATATTTTTCAGAAATCCACGTCCTTGAAAAAATATTTTTTAAAAAATCCACGTCCTTAAAAAAATATTTTTGAGAAATCCAAGACCTTGAAAAAATATTTTTGAAAAATCCACGTCCTTGAAAACAATTTTTGAGAAATTCGCGTCCCTGAAAAAATATTTTTCAGAAATCCACGTTCTTCAACAAATATTTTTGAGAAATTAACGTCCTTGAAAAAATATTTTCGAGAAATCCAAGTCCTTGAGCAAATATTTTTAAAAAATACACATCCTTCAAAATGTTTTTGAAAAATCCACGTCCTTGAAAAAATATTTTTTAAAAAATTCACGTCTAGAGGTCTTTGAAAAATATGTATGAAAAATCCATGTTTAGAGAAGTCCTTGAAAAAAAAATTCCTGAAAAAATCCACGTTTAGAGGTCCTTAAAAAATATTATAGCAAAATTCAAATACCCCTGAAAATCACTCTCTCAATGACTTCTCTCAATTTTTAAATAATATATCAAATTTACCCACTAGAGTCCACAATATGTGAGAATGATGAAAAAGGGAGAAAACCTACTTTCAGGTCTGAAATAGTTACCCAGGATGTTTGATAAAATCGTCTCCTACAAAAAAGAGGTCAGACATCTAAAACTCCAACCTGCGCTATTTGTCTCTTAGACTACTTGGCTTTTTAGGTGATTCTTTTTTTAGTACATGTGTTGAGTATTGCATAAGCGGTTTAAAACAAATGAATTTCATTTATAGTGGTCTTTTGTAGTTTCTTTTCCTCTCTCTCTCGCTCTCCCCTCCCTCTTTCTAGATTTTTATGATGATTTCTGTTTTCGTTGTCACTTTTCTGTTCTCCACTTTTTTCTGTTAACTCATTTTTATGCTCTGGCATTCTTTTTCATAAAATAAAATAAGTGCATTCGTTCGTAGGTAGTAGACCGTACAACTTCACATACGACTGTACAACTTTTACGTATATGTGTGCATATGTGAGTGTGTGTGTGATATATCTATATTTTGCTGGACTTCAGTATAAAAATATATATATCAGTATTTATTTTTATGGCAGCAAGGCAAAGGAGATATGAAAAGGAATTGGTTTTTCTGTCATTCCCCTCTTGTCTCTTCTCCCCTCTCTCTCTCTCTCTCCGCCTTTCTCTTGAATAGAGGTTAAAAAAGTAACAAGTTTTGTTAACAAAAATATTAAGGGATTAGTCTTAATGGAGATATATTTCAACTAGTTCATGGAAACCAAATAAAAGAGCGTGATGCCGGGAAATAAGATTGCAGAACTTTGACACTTATTCCACAAAAAGAATGGATTTTTCTGTGAAAGAGTATTACAAAATATTTTTAAAAATTGCCGAAGGATAATAAAATTTGTACCACCACTTTACAAAGGCATTCTTTTCAAATGAACAGCAGGTCCATTTTTGCTTTTGCTACTCTATGTTTGGAGGGCGTTTCGTGCTATTTGAATGGAAATGCCTGAAACCTGTAGATTTTAACCTCTCTGGGGCATTATTGCCCAGCTATTGAAGGGCTTCTTTGTTGTATTCAATTACCATACAATCGGAAAATTAAATTTATAAAATAGACGTTTTATTGCAAACAACAAACGCACATAACAACGCTCACGCCATCAGGCTTTAAGGAACAAAGGCGGTAAATCGCATCTATACAAAATGGTACATAGATATTTATGTATGTAGCAGGGTAATATTCTAAACAAGGGTAATAGGATGGAATGGGAAACTGAGTACCATTTCCAAATAAAATCTTAAAAAAATCTTCCTTGGAAAATCTGTAATACAGCCCAGGGTGGTTGGGAGTTTTGATGGGGTATCTGGCCAAAAAGGGATTTCAAGGGAAAATTTTATTCAGTTCCCCCTGAAGATCTCAAATTTAGTCCTTAGAATAAAAAAATATTTTTGAGAAATTCACGTCCTTTAAAAAAATATTTTTGAGAAATCCACGTCCTTTAAAAAAATATTTTTGAGAAATCCACGTCCCTTAAAAAAATATTTTTGAGAAATCCACGTCCTTAAAAAAAATATTTTTGAGAAATCCACGTCCTTTAAAAAAATATTTTTGAGAAATCCACGTCCTTAAAAAAATATTTTTGAGAAATCCACGTCCCTTAAAAAAATATTTTTGGGAAACCACGTCCTTTAAAAAAATATTTTTGAGAAATCCACGTCCTTTAAAAAAATATTTTTGAGAAATCCACGTCCCTTAAAAAAATATTTTTGGGAAACCACGTCCTTTAAAAAAATATTTTTGAGAAATCCATGTCTTTTAAAAAAGTATTTTTGAGAAATCCACGTCCTTTAAAAAAATATTTTTGAGAAATCCACTTCCTTTAAAAAAATATTTTTGAGAAATCCACGTCCTTTAAAAAAATATTTTTGAGAAATCCACGTCCTTTAGAAAAATATTTTTGAAAAATCCACGTCCTTTAAAAAAATATTTTTGAGAAATCCACTTCCTTTAAAAAAATATTTTTGAGAAATCCACGTCCTTTAAAAAAATATTTTTGAGAAATCCACGTCCTTTAGAAAAATATTTTTGAAAAATCCACGTCCTTTAAAAATATCCGAGAACTTAAAAAAAAATTTTGAACAAATATTTTTGAAAAATCCACGTCCTTGAAAAAATATTTTTGAAAAATCCACGTCCTTGAAAAAAAATTTTTGAAAAATCCACGTCCATGAAAAAATATTTTTGACAAATCCACGTCCTTGAAAAAATATTTTTGAAAAATCCACGTCCTTGAAAAAATATTTTTGAAAAATCCACGTCCTTGAAAAAATATTTTTGACAAATCCACGTCCTTGAAAAAATATTTTTGAAAAATCCACGTCCTTGAGAAAATTATTTTGAAAAATCCACGTCCTTGAAAATATGTTTTTTAAAAATCCACTTCTAGAGGTCCTTGAAAAATATTTTTAAATAATCCATGTTTAGAGATCCTTGAAAGTATTTTTGTTAAATACACGTTTAGATGTCCTGGAAAAATATTTTCCCTAACAATCCACGTATAAATGTCCTGGAAAATTTAGTCCTTAGAATTTTTTTTTTTTCAAAATTTTATTTCGACCCAACCTAACATCCAATTGAGTGCTTATGCCAAATGCATGTATGTTTATTCCAAATAAGTGGTACAAATACCAATTTACAACGGTAAATCACAACATGTCATTTGCACACAATGCCAGACACTTACGGGACTAATCTTATGCAAACATCACATACTCAGACTCACACTCACACACACATACATACACTTGCACGACACGACTCACATTGCAAATTATACCGGCTGGATGTGAAAACATGGTAAAATTTATCGCAAAGAGACCCTAACCCCAAATTGCCGGCAGAGTCATCAAATGAAAAAGTGATAAATAGAAGAGGCAACGCCGGCATTAGAACAAATGTACAGAGCAACCGAACAACAGACCGAGCGACAAACAAATGCACATTCATTTAAATCATTTTAAAACGACTACAAATTTCCGATTCCTCCCCTCTCCACCCCCTTTCCATGCATACAACCCGATTAACCACCTCTCGCTTAAGGAGTGGTGGTTTGGTTGCCCAATATATCTGGCAAATACAACGACAATCAATCTCTGCTGGAGCCAAGGAGCAGGGCATGAGAATGCGAAGATTTAAAGAGACAGATGGACAGACACTTAGATAGACGACAGCCAAACAATGGCACTTATATCCAGGCAGGTATCTAAAGCGATTTATCAGTACAATGACACTTTATGGGGCCAGTGATACTCGGGAACCACCTGCCAGCCGGCCAGTCAGCCAGTCGGACAGTAAAACGCCCCATTATTGTTTGTAAAAGGAAAAGGTCATTTTTGTGAATGTGTGTATTTTAAATACAAGAGAGAGAGAGAGAGAGGGAGAGACACTAAAGGGCAAACCCCCTTAAATGTGCAACAGAGTATTCAGTGTTCAAACTTACTTTTTGTGCAAAACATTTCCTGGAGTGTGGCAACACTTCGTAACATTAGCTAATGGGAAAGAAGTTTTGCTGCTGACTTTGGCGGAAACGGAAACGTTTTACATACAACACCCAACACTTCTTTAGTGGGGTATGTGTGTGTGTACGAGTTAATAACAGTTGTTGTCACAGTAGGTGAAAATCAAGTCACTAACTTGACGTTCCATTACCCGGAAACAGCAATTGCACGGAGAAAAACTTAAAGTCCATTGTCAGCCATGGCCATGTTGGAACATCACTGGTAATTGCTGTCAATAAGTGATAATTGCATTAGACTCCCCCCTATTTCACGATTTTTCTCTTGTTTGTTATGCCGTCACATTTTTTATCGATTTCAACGAAGGAGGTAGATGTAGAATGGTCTAACGCTTGAACCTGAATAAATGTGATATGAATATTGCGAAGTGCCAGGTTTGTTTCCTTTGTCTCAAAATCTTAAACCCCATATGGGGGACGTACCAGAAGAAATGGTCCAACATCTACCATCCTTGTAGCAGATCTCGTCTTGATGGAAATATTGAGATGTGCCAAGTCTGAATGGAATCGGATATTATTTTCGCATTTTATGAGCTTCGTGGTTTGATCCTTGTCACCACCCTCTTAACACCAAACGTGGGGTAATAAAAATATTGTGATGTGTGAAATATGAAGAAAATCGGAGGCATTTTTCGAATTTTATAATAGTTTTGGTGTGGGAGGTACCAAGAGGAATGGTCCGATCTCTACCATCTTTATAACAGATCTTGTATTGATAGAAATATTTAAATTTGTCAAGTCCGAATGGAATCAGATGTTAATTTCGCGTTTTATGAGCTCCATGGATATTCCAAATGTTGACCCTTTGGGAAGGAGTGGACCGATATTGTCCGTTTTCGCACCAGACCTAGCACCGATGGGTATATTAGGATTTGCAAAGTTGGAGCAAAATCAGGCTATCTTTTTCCTTTCTGTGCACTCCAGAAGTAGTGGAGCGATATTGCCCAGCTCCGAACTCGATCTAAGTTTGATAATAATATTGTGATGTCCATGTATGGACCAAATAGAAATTGAACGAACGGACGAACATCGCTAGATCGACTCAAAATGTCCTAAAACGGATTTTGTCCAAAGAGACCTGGTGTCAAAAACCGTTAATTCAATGATACACGTTTTGGCCATATCAAATGATGAGGGTGAGATAAAAAAAAACTGCAACAAAGTCAAACGCCATAATTTTTAATTTTTTTTTAATTTCACTGAATGAAAGCAAAAAATGTCGGAAATAGCATCAAATTTTAGAATAAGTTTAGATTTGTTCGAATTGGTCACCTTTGGCACGAATTATGGCCTTCAAACGAACAATGAAACCGTCACACGCTGCCCGAATGTTGCTCTGCGGTATTTTGGCCCATTCCCGGCAAAGCGCTTGCTGGAGGTGATCGACAGTTTGGCATTTTTTAGTGCCAACTTCACAAAAAACTCCAGCTACAAAAGTCCAACGGATTGGTATCCGGAGATTTTGCTGGCCATTGTGCGCTGGAAATGAAGCGAGGAACCTCATTTTGTAACCATGCTTGGGTGATGCATGCTGAGTGCGATGGTGCTGAGTCCTGTTGGAAGTTCCAAGGTCTGCGGCCAAAATGTTTGCGTGTCCAAAGCTTTAATACACCCTCCAGAATATTTTCGCCATAATATTCGGCATTTATTCTGATGCCACGGTCGATTAATACGAGCGGAGAGGGACCATTGGCAGTTATGGCGGCCGACACCATCCCCATGGCCGGCGCTTGAGTTCTGGTTGCCAACCGAAGGTGCATATTTTCTGCTGAGCTGACCTCTTTGGCAAGTAAACACAATCATTTTGTTTATCTACAAACTGCTGGACAACAAATGTTTTCTCATCGGATTTCGGAGAAAACCAAATTCGCCACTTGTGATTTACCAGCCAAATATAAAAAAATCACAATATCACGCCTGAATTCCATCACGAATAGCTTTTTTTCTGGAAAATTCTCACCAAAATGCTTTTGTTCGCTTATAAACAATATGATGGGCTGCCACTGGAATAATTTTAACAGCTGTCGGGCAAGTGGCTTAGAAATAACAGCAGTCTGAAGTTGGTTGCAGTTTTTTTTTATCTCCCTCTCTACCCATATGGCTGTGGGTATAACTAGCCACATAGCTGAGAGTATAAAAAATTCCTGGTCCCAGAAAATCGTTATTCCTTCTGTTGGTCCCTGAAAAAACACTTTTTAATAACATCCACCTCAATTCGTCCTTGAAAAAAATTCTATTAAAAATTTCAGCAGGGCTAAATAGAATATTTCCTAAAGAAAACATCTATTCAGCCCGGCTAGGAAATTCTTATTTAGCCTGAGCAGAGTAGAAAATCCCCTAAGGTAATTCCCTATTCAGCCTAGGCTGAGTAGAAAATATCCTAAGGGAAATTCCTATTCAGACCGGGCGGAAACGAAAATCTCCTAAGGGAATTTCCTATTCAGCCTGGGCTGAGCAGAAAATCTCGTAAGGGAAGTTCATATTCAATGCGGGCGGAGTAGAAAATCTCCTGAGTGAATTTCCTATTTAGTCAGGGCTGAGTGGAAAATCTCCTAAGGGAAATTCCTATTCCGCCCGGGCTGAGTGGAAAATCTCCTAAGGGAGTTTCCCATTCATCCTAGGCTGAGCAGGAAATCTTCTAAGGAAATTCCCTATTAAGCCCGGTCTGAGTAGAAAATCTGCCATTAAGCCCGGGCTGATAGCAAAAACTCTTAAGATAATTTCCTATTCAGAGATCTCCATTCGGAAATTTTCTACATAGCCCTGCCCTTATGCATTATAAATCTGTCTGTATTTTATTTTATTTATTTCCCAAATTCTTTGTCGTGATTTAAAGATTTAAGGTCTGTTTTCCTAGATAAAAGGATTAACCCATTTATCGTTGAATTGGATTTTTTTTAATTTACTCAAATTCCGAGGGGAGACCGAGTGATGTTAGCTGCCACCTCCAGGAAATCCCCAGACTGGCGCTGAACCATTTCTTTTTTTGTTGTTTCTTTGGCTTTGCAATTTTCATTAATGTTGCAAAGTAGTTAAATGGATGTGATTAACATTCGTTACATTTTTGTAATGGCATTTCTGCCATGTCTGGCTATTCTGGTCTGCGTCAGTCTTCTTTGTCTTGCTTTCCGATTTTTAGTTTTTTTTTTTATTTTTATGCAACTCAATTGCAGTTCAATACAAAATCAAACTCGGAAAAAAAAGCTGGGAGGATTTCAATAATGCTACTGTTTTCCAACTGTTGATTACGCTGGCGTTGAATTGGCCAGGGCCAGAATGGTCTAGTCTTTGGTCTAGGGTTATTGTCATTGTTGTTGGCTTTTGTTGTTGGTGCCGATGATATTTATTCCATTTTGTAATTAGAGTTGCGGAGGTTTTTTTTTCTCTCATTCACCAGACTATTGTTGTTTGCAGAAGCCCCAGCCATGCTGCCACCCCCTCCCTACATCGGTGCATGGACGGAGGAGCATTGATTTTAATTAGTTAATTGATCCAATTTGTGATTTAATGCCCTTTGATATCCCAGTAGTTGTTGTTGTATTAATTGCCATTGTTATTGTTGTTGTTGTCGTTGTATGATTTGTTGGACCTGCTGTTTTTCTTCGTTTCACTCATAGCCAATTATCATTGATATTGGCTTTAACAATTATGGAGTGATTTGAAATATTTTCCAATTACAACTACTACAACAACGACGACAACAACAACAACAAATCAATACATTTCAGCTGACAGAACGTGATTTGCATAATTTACAGCTTAATTTATGTTTATGCCAGCTAACAAGGCAAATGGAAATTCCTTAAGAATTTCAAATAATTCTGATCGTCGGCTGCGTCCTGGTGTCAATGTATTTTAAATTGGGTTAATTGCCATTCATTATGGCTGTGATAAACACATGCATGTTTATGTATGTGCGTGTGTGTGAGTGGTTGTATGAGAGGTTGTGTGTCTGTGTGTGTGCGTCCATGCTTAAGAGTATCTGCAAGAAATTTACTGGTAATTTGATAAATAATTTAATTACGCTTAGTTATCATTTTCAAATCGTTTTCTAATTGAGGCCAAAATTATGTCTTTGAAAAATTTTGAAATAAAATAAAAGACAAATAAAAAATTATCGCTAAGTTTTGCCGACAGATGTATACCCTCAGCCAATATTCGATTATGTAAAAATTTTATGAATTCTGTTATGATTAATCAAATGTTTAACCCCTTATGCAGTCGGTTCCGAAGGAATGGGCCAATATTGTTAGTGGAAATAATGGAATGAAATATAAAAAGAACCTGATGCTTATTTCGGATTTTAGAAACGATGTTAATTTCGCGTTTTATAAGCTTAATGGATATTCAAAATTTCGAATATTGGACCGATATATTCCATCTTAACACCATATATTGGGTTTATACAAAAATTGGGATGACTGAAATTTTAAGACAGTCGGACTCTTGCATCACACTTTATAAGACTTATAATTACCCTTTGTGGGGGAGGCACTTGATGGAGTGGACCAATATTATCAATTTTCACACCTGACCCAGAACTGACGCAAATATTAGGATTTGCAAAGTTGGAGCAAAACCGGATTATTGCTTCTCTTTCTGTGCAGAATTTTATTTTTTTTTTTTTGGAAATTTCGACCTTGTTTGGGGGAGGTACTTGATGGGGTGGACCGATATTGTCCATTTCCACACTTGCCCTAGCACTGACGCAACTATTAGGATTTGCAAAGTTGGAGCAAATTCGGATTAGCCTATCTCTTTCTGTGCAAAAAATATATTTTTTGAACATTTCGGCCTTTTGTGGGGGAGGTACCAGAAGGAGTGGACCGATATTGTTCATCTTAACACCAGACCTTGGGTCAATATAAATATTAGAATGTGTGAAATTTCAAGACAATCGGACTCTAACATCACATTTTATGAGAGTTGTATTTATTTAGAATTTTTACCCTTTGTGGGGGAGGTATCAGAAGGAGTAGACAGATATTGTCCATTTTCACACCTGACCTAGGACTTACGCAAATATTAGGATTTGCAAAGTTGGAGCAAAATCGAATTATCATTTCGAACTTTTGTGGAGGAGGTACCAGAAGGAGTGGATCGATATTGCCCATCTCCGAACTCGATCTAAGTTTGACAAAAATATTACGATGTACCAAGTTTGGACCAAATCGGATACTCCCTTCGAGAGTTATCATGTGCACCAGCCAGCCAGACAGACAGACAGACAGACAGACAGATGGACGGACGGACGGACATCGCTAGATCGACTCCAAATGTCCTGAAACGGATTTGGTCCAAGGAGACCTAGGGTCTAAAACCCTTATTTCGACTAGGCACGTTTTGCCCATATCAAATTATATATAACCTCTGTAGCCATATGACTGAGGGTATAATTACCAATATTACCATGGGAGAGGAAGACGCTGCAACAGTGAAAACAATACACAGAAAGCATAATTAAGGAAATTTTCTTTATTTAGGAAATATTTTTTATTTGGCCCGGCTATGCAAGGATTTCTCTAGGACCCTCATTTGGGACATTTTCTAATCAGCCGGTTGAATAGGTATTCTAAAGGAGATCTTCCAGTCTTCTTGTATGTTGATGAGTAGAACTACATTTCAGTTGACTAAATACATCTATCTGTGTATGTTTGTATCTATGTTGTTTGTATATTTGTATGTGTGTGTGAGTTACTCCAATGTATTGTTAAAAATTTGTTTTCAATTTAACAACACAAAAAAGAAAAACTGCAGTTATTTCTCCGTTTCCTTTGTAATCCGAATACATACGAGAGTTGAGCATAGCTTTGTGTCCTGTTAAGCCTTTACATTGTTTGCCGGTATTTGTTTGTACACATTTGCCTTTCGTGTCTGTGTATGGGTAAGTACCAATGTTTTTGTGTGTTTTTAGGTTAGTATTGTTTAGTTACATTTAGTTGTTGTTGTTTTTTTCTTCCTCTCAATTCATTGTGATGACAATGTTTATTTTTGTTTCTACTTCATCTCTAATGCAGACATATTAGTGCCACGGTGGCTTTGCATGAGCGTATGCAGCCTAAGAGTATGCAACACTTTATTGTTTCTCTCTTTTTTTTTCTCATAGTTAGTAAGTAGGAAAAGTGTTTTTGTAAGCAACAAAGAATACACACAATAAAGTAATGCATTAGTGTGCATTATTGTTATTGTCGTTGTATTGTCAAAAGATTTAAAAGAACAAGAAAAAACTACAATAACAACAAAAGTTGCAACAAAGAACACAAATGTAATGTAACACAACATGTATGCCGAACAATGCCATAAAGAGACCGATATTGTTTTTCTTGTTGCACAATTGTTTTGTAGTGGTGCCGTTTGTGGGTCATTGAATCATAAAAGGGTTAAAGGTTTAGGGCTAAATATAAATAAATTTTCCATAGGAAAACTTTAATTCCTAAATAGAGATTTCCATAGGAAACCTTTCCTATCGGAAATCTTCAGTTCAGGCTGAATAGGGGATTTTCCATAGGAAATCTTAATCCCGGGCTAAATGGAGGATTTCCCTATATGAAATCTTCTATTCAGCCGGGGCTGAATGGAGGATTTTCAATAGGAAGTCTTCTATTCACCCAGGGCTTTATAGAAAATTTTCTGAGGAAAAATCTCCCATTCAGCCCGGGGCTGAATAGAAGATTTCCTATTGAAAATCCTCCATTCAGCCCTGGCTGAATATAAGATTTCCTATTGAAAATCCGCCATTCAGCCTTGGCTGAGTAGAAGATTTCCCAGGATCGAATGGGAGATTTCTCTTTAGGAAATTTTCTATGCAGCCCCGGGTTGAATTAGAGATTTCTCTTTAAGAAATTTTCTATTCAGCCCCTGGCTGCATATGTTATTTTCCATAGGAGATCTTCAGTTCAGTCCTCGGGCTGGATGGGGGATTACTCGTTAGGAAATTTTCTATTCATCCCCGGGCTGAATGGTGGATTTCCCTATAAGAAATCTTCTATTCAGCACGGGCCTCTATTTAGCCCAAGCTGAATGGGGGATTTCACTTTAGGAAATTTTCTATTCAGTCCCGGGTAGAATGGGAGATTTCTCTTTAGGAAATTTTCTGTTCAACCCCGGGTTGGACGGGAGATTTCTCCTTAGGAAATTTTCTATTCAGGCCCGGGTTGAATGGGAGATTTCTCTTTAGGAAATTTTATATACAGCCCCGGGCTGACACCACTCTGTCTGAATGGGGAATTTCCCTATAGGAAATTATAGGAAACAGTCCAGGGCTGAATATGTGCTGAGTAGGAGATTTTTTTGAAAGGAAATCTTCAGTTCAGCACAGGCTGAATAAAAATTGCCAATACAGGGTGTTATTAAAAACTGCTGTCATTTCTAAGCCACTCGTCCGACAGCTGTTAAAATTATTCCAGTGACAGCTCATTATATTGTTTACAAGCCTACAAAAGCATTTTGGTAAGAATTTACCAGAAAAAAAGTTATTTGTGATAGAATTCAAGCGTGATAACGTGATTTCTTCATATTTGGCTGGAAAACCACAAGTGGCTATCGTTAGAACACTCCAGCACTTAAATGTGAATAAATCGATGTCAAGGAAGTGGACGCAAGAAAAGAGCTACATCAGCAGAAATGGTTCGAAAAGTAAAGAAGCGACTTCATCGAAACCCTCTCGTCAAAGTGGCCGCAAAATGGCTCGTGAGCTGAACACATCGGAATATTCCATTCGGCAAATATTGAAAAATGAGCTCAGGCTTCAAGCCATTGAAATTCCAGCAAGTGCTAAGACTTACACCGCTACAGAAAGAAAATAGACTCAAAAGAGCTAAAGAGTTGCTTCGCTTGGCCGAAAGTGGTGATCTGCCGAATTTTCTTTTCTCCGTCTCCAATGAGAAAACATTCGTTGTCCAGCAGTTTGTAAACAAACTATCTGATCGTGCTTACTTGCCAAAGAGGTTAGCTGAAAATGTGCACCTTCAGTTGGCCACCAAAAAAAAAAAAAAAAAAAACTCAAGCGCCGATGGTCGCTCTCCGCTCGTATTAATCGACCGTGACATCAGAATAAATTCCGAATATTATCGCGAGAATATTCTTGAGGGCCGCAGACCTTGGAGGACCCAGGCCTTGATCATTCCAACATGACTCAGCACCATCGCACTCAGCGATCGCACGCGCCACCCAGGAATGGTTATGAGGTTCCTCGCTTAATTTCCAGCGTACAATTGCCACCAAAATCTCCGGATACCAATCCGTTGGACTATTGTTTCTGGAGTATTTTTTGGAAAACAAGGTTGGCACTAAAAAAAAACAAAGTGTCGATCACCTGAAGCAAGCGCTTCGCCGGGAATGGGCCAAAATACGGCAGGGCAATATGCAGGCAGCGTGTGACGGTTTCATTGGTCGCTTGAAGGCCAAAATTCGTACCAAAGGTGACCAGTTCGAACAAATACGAAAGTGTTGATCACCTTAAGCAAGCGCTTCGCCGAGAATATATCAAAATTGTGCGTTTGAAGGCCATAATTCATGCCAAAGCTGACTAATTCGAACAAATCTAAACTTATTTTAAAATTTGTTGCTATTTTCGACATTTTTTGCTTTCTTTTAAAAAAATTAAAAAAAAAATGTAAAAATGATGGCGTTTGACTTTGTTGAATTTTTTTCTTTATCTCACACTTTATCTAGCCCGGTCAGAAGCGGATCTGAGCTTGAGAAATTTTTCCCTTTGGGTCCTGATTTCGGTTCTATATTGAGAATAGTTTATATATTCCTCCCTTTGATAACCCTTTAAAAATCCAATATTTCTTTCTTCCATGCCACCCCTAAAAGTATGCCTCGTTTTTGAATCGATTACATATTTGTTGCAGATTAAGGTCAGTGGTGTTTCAAAAGGTTTTCTGTTTTTTTTTACCAAAAAACATTTTTTCTTTTTTCCTGCTTTCCATAGAACAATATGTAAACCCCCCCCTCGATTTCCCCCCTCTACCCCATTTTCTTTCCTAATGTTTAGCCATTATGAAAATTATAGACATTTAAAACGAAATTTTCATATTGACCTTTTGTTTGAGCTTTGAGTGCCATTTAGTTAGGGGAAATTATTCTCTTTAGAATATTTCCGGCACTGAAAGGAAACCAGGATGTCATAATACTTGAACCTAAAGCTGGCAAATAAATTTTACCATTTGTCAATGGTTATGAAAGGTTTCTGTAGTTTTTGTTAAATGTTTTGTTTTGAGGATTTTGGATTGTTGTTTTGATTTTTCTGAAATAAAAGCCTTTTCACTTTGTGCCATCTATCCTTGCCGAAAATGGCAAAGGAAAAATTGTTTATGGTTTAGTATTTCTTGATGGCCTCATTAGTGGGAGAGCCTATAATCGATCCATGGCCTTTGACGTTAGTATTTTTTTTTCGAATATTAAGTTTTATTGTAATGTCGTTCAATAGCAATTGCATTTTGTTGAGAATCGGCATCAGAAGCATTAAAACAAATGGCTTTCTATGGCTGGAAGCCATCAAGCTTTGATGTTCATTTGCTGAAAAGCCATTTTTGTTTAAGTACAAAGGTATTAACAATTTCATTGAAAATTGCAGACATTTCTTGAAGTCGTTTTGGAAAGAAGATCAAACTAATTCATTTTTCTTTGACATACCCCGAATTGGCCATGACGACATTGCTACTTTTCCCCATTGCTAAACTAAAAATGTCTTTTAGGTCACATTTTTTGTTTGGTGCTCTTAAATTATGCCCATATTATTCCTCCAGAATTATTTTTATTGCCCCGAAATAAAAATGAGATAAAAAAAACATTCCGAACAAATATTCATGGCTGTAGGGGCTAAACAAAACACTGCATTTGCACAACATCAGACCATAAACGAAATACCGTGACTTTTTGTTTTAATTTTGGCACACCGTTGCTGGGGAGGGGGTGGAGGGAGGATGGTGTTCTGAAAAATGCCATGAATTGATATTGGCTTTTACGAATATTGCCAATACTGACAATTGGCTTTTGCACTTATATTGTCAGCTCGTGTTGCCGGGTATTTCTCAGTCTCTTAATCCAATGCAATTGTTCGGCTGTTCCGGTTTGCATTTTAGCCTTAACACTTAAAGTGGCAATACATATTTTGTTCAAAGCCAAAGAACAAAAGGATGGGGGGAGGGGTTGGCTCAACAATTTTCATTTCCACCAATAATGGAAAGTGTTGAAGAATTACCCATTTCCCCACATGGAAATTCGTTATCATGTTCCACTTTCCATTTTACCGAAGATAAGGAAGAAGAAGAACAGAAAGTATGAAAACAAATTCTTGCTATCATTTCTAGCTTTTTATGATTTTTTTTTCCAAACATGTGTAATCATGAAAATGCCTGCAACATTTGTTACACGATTTTCTCATTCTACATTCAACTGGGCTTTTTTTCTAATAAAAAATTGCATCATAAATTAAAATGTTGTAATATCAAAGGGAAAATGCTTGAAAATACCTCCCGCCTCTCTCCAGTAGGGAAGGGAAAACTGGTGCACAATGAAACACAAAGGCCATATTAAATGGAAATTGTTGCATTTAACACAAGTGCTTTTTATGGGGCAGAACTTCGTACAAGCAAACCAACAATTTTCCTACAAGCCAAATTGAAGAAAAATAAAGGGAATAATTATCGTTTTTGAAATGTTAGTAAAAGAGAAATGGGAAAAAATGTGGAAAAAATTATCTTCTAAACGATTTCTCTTGAAAAAATTCTCCAAAAACTCTATAGGATATTTCGATAGAAATGTATAGGATTTTCAATGGAAAAGAAGATTTAAAATGGAAATTCTTATTCACTCGAGCTGAGCTGGAAATTTTTTATGGGAGACTTTATTCCCCGGGGCTGAAAAGAAAATTAGCTGTGGATAACTCCATTCAGGCGGGGCTGAGTAGAAGTGATCCATGGAAAATCTGAATAGAAGAATTTCATTTTCTGGTCTTCTGTGAAAAAATCTTCTGGTCTTCCATGAGAAGACCTTCTTCTGGGCTTCTATGACTCTCTAGTCTTCTCTCAGAAGACCTTCTTCTGGTCTTCTATGAGAAGAAGACCTTCTTCTGGTCTTCTACGAGAAGAAGTCCTTCTTCTGGTCTTCTGTAGACTTTCTTCTGGTCTTCTACAGATCTTCTTCTGACTGACCCGGCTGAATAGCAGATTTCCTATTGAAATCCCTATTCAGCCCGGCTGAATAGCAGATTTCCTATTGAAATCCCTATTCAGCCCGGCTGAATAGCAGATTTCCTATTGAAATCCCTATTCAGCCCGGCTGAATAGCAGATTTCCTATTGAAATCCCTATTCAGCCCGGCTGAATAGCAGATTTCCTATTGAAATCCCTATTCAGCCCGGCTGAATAGCAGATTTCCTATTGAAATCCCTATTCAGCCCGGCTGAATAGCAGATTTCCTATTGAAATCCCTATTCAGCCCGGCTGAATAGCAGATTTCCTATTGAAATCCCTATTCAGCCCGGCTGAATAGCAGATTTCCTATTTAAATCCCTATTCAGCCCGGCTGAATAGCAGATTTCCTATTTAAATCCCTATTCAGCCCGGCTGAATAGCAGATTTCCTATTGAAATCCCTATTCAGCCCGGCTGAATAGCAGATTTCCTATTGAAATCCCTATTCAGCCCGGCTGAATAGCAGATTTCCTATTGAAATCCCTATTCAGCCCGGCTGAATAGCAGATTTCCTATTGAAATCCTTATTCAGCCTGGGCTGAATAGCAGATTCCCTATCGAAATCCCTATTCAGTCCGGCTTAATGGGGATACCAATAGGTAATCTGCTATTCAGCCCGGTTAAAAAGGAGATTTTCTATCAGCCTGGGCTGAATAGCAGATTTCCTATTGAAATCCCTATTTAGATAGGGATAGGGAGATAATAGATATTTTATCGAAATCCATATTTTGCGCCGATTTTCTTTTCAACCATCTTGATATGGCTTCAGAGATCCTAAAAAATCCAATTATCTCCAAAACCCAAAATCGACACCATTCCCACTTCAGCCAGAGTTCATTTCAAAAGAACTCCAAATTCAGCAGCATAAAAATCATAACAGTAAATGAAAACAATGGCATTTTAAGTAAATGGCTGAATATTAAAAGTGGCCACTAAGCGCCAGAAAACCCCTCCAGAGAAATCTTCGAAACTGCAACAAGCCATGGTATTTCACTTCATTTCGTTGTTGTTTTTGTTTTCTTGCAAAGTTGCCGCAATGCTGGCTGCTGCTGCTGCCATCTAACCGCAATAAACAATAAAATATTACCAGCAAAGTGGCCGCAAGTATTGCCACATGGCGGAGATTAGCACAACAATAAACAACTTCAAGTGCAACCAGAATCCCATAACCTTTGAGGCAATTCCGAAACAAAAGAATGGGGCAAAATTTAGCTTTTTGCAAACAGCAACAATGCCATATCGTTACAGTAGCAGCAGCAGCATCGCACACACACACACACACCCTAGAAGGCACTGCGAAACGGAAACAAACTAACACAGAAAGCTATAACGGGTCAGGCACAAGACCACTCATCTTTCGCTCTTCTCTGCATCCATGCAAAAGTAGGCAAGCATGGTGGAGCTTCCTGGCTGTCCTGTTTCGTTGGCCGTTGTTGCCGGTCCATAAATTGTGGATGATGTGCCGGGGGTTTCACTTCTCCAGGCTGCTACTGCTACTGTTCATTTCGATGCCAGACAAAGTCACAACAGTCCGAAAATAAAAATGTTGAATTGGGACAAATCATAGAAGCGAGGTTTCTCAAGTGGCCTGACAATGGTGGGTTATATTCTCAATACTATCGCCACCACCAGTACCAGAATATGGCATTGTTTTGTAAACAGAATTTTTATGAAAATTTAATAAAGTCCTGGACACGAGAGCAACAGATTTTGGGCAAAGGAATTTCAGAAAAAAGGAGAGGAGAAAGAGAAAGAGGGAGATTCGAGATTAAGTCATATTTTAATGAAAACCAATTTAATTTTCGTCAGTTACATTGTTATGAAGAAGGATACTTTTCATTCTGTGACCTGCAGCAGGAAGATAAATTTGTGATCTGAGGATTTTTTTTGTGTTTCTATAAAAAGTTGGACTCTCTGAGGACTCTTTTTTCTGTAGAAAAAAAACTTCCATAGGGACCCAATGAACTTTTTTCACTTTTTTTATCGGAAAATCCTCAGGTCACTGAGGACACTTTTTTATACGAAAAAATATCTCAGGTTCCTAATCACACTTTTTTATACAGAAAAAAATCCCTCAGGTCCCTGACGATATCTTTCTATAGAAAATTAAAATGCCTCAGGTCCCTGAGGACTTTGTTTTCTATAGAAAAAAAATCCTCAGGTCCCTGAGGACACTTTTTCTATAGAAAAAAATTCCTCAGATCCCCGAGGCCCTCTTTTCTATTGAAAAAAATTCCTCAGGTCCCGGAGGACACTTTTTTCTATAGAAAAAAAATCCTCAGGTCCCGGAGGACACTTTTTTTCTATAGAAAAAATCCTCGGGTCTTTGAGGTCACTTTTTTCTATAAAAGAATCCTCAGGTCACTGAGGACACTTTTTCTATAAAAGAATCCTCAGGTCACTGAGGACACTTTTTCTATAGCAAATAATTCCTCAGGACACTTTTTTCTATAGAAAAAATTCCTCAGGTCGCTGAGGACACTTTTTTCTATAGAAAAAATTCCACTTTTTTCTATAGAAAAAATTTCCTCAGGTCCCTGAGGACACTTTTTACTATAGAAAAAATTTCCTTAGGTCCCTGAGGACACTTTTTTCTATGGAAAAAATTTCCTCAGGTCCCTGAGGACACTTTTTTCTATAGACAAAATTTCCTCAGGTCCCTGAGGACACTTTTTTCTGTAGAAAAAATTTCCTCAGGTCCCTGAGGACATTTTTTTTATAGAAAAAATTTCCTCAGTTCCCTGAGGACACTTTTTTCTATAGAAAAAATTTCCTCAGGTCCCTGAGGACACTTTTTTCTATAGAAAAAAATTCCTTAGGTCCCTGAGGACACTTTTTTCTATAGAAAAAAATTCCTTAGGTCCCTGAGGACACTTTTTTCTATAGAAAAAAATTCCTTAGGTCCCTGAGGACACTTTTTTCTATTGAAAAAAAATCCTCAGGTCCCTGAGGATACTTTTTTCTATAGAAAAAATTTCCTCAGGCCCTGAGGATACTTTTTTCTATAGAAAAAATTTCCTCAGGCCCTGAGGACACTTTTTTCTATAGAAAAAATTTCCTCAGGTCCCTGAGGACACTTTTTTCTATAGAAAAAAATTCCTCAGGTCCTTGAGGACACTTTTTTCTATAGAAAAAGTTCCTCAGGTCCCTGAGGACACTTTTTTCTATAGAAAAAAATTCCTCAGGTCCCAGAGGACACTTTTTTCTAAAAAAATTCCTGAGGTCCCTGAGGACAATTTTTTCTATAGAAAAAAATTCCTGAGGTCTCTCAGGACACTTTTTTCTATAAAAAAATTCCTCAGGTCCCAGAGGACACTTTTTTCTAAAAAAATTCCTGAGGTCCCTGAGGACACTTTTTTCTATAGAAAAAAATTCCTGAGGTCTCTCAGGACACTTTTTTCTATAAAAAAATATAGAAAAAAGTATCCAGAAAAAAATTTCTCAGCTCCCGGAGGACACTTTTTCTATAGAAAGGAATTCCTCAGGTCCCCGAAAACACTTTTCTCTATAGAAAAAATTTTTCAGGGCCCTGAGAACACTTTTTTCTTTTAAACAAAAATTCCTCAGGTCCCTAAGGACACTTTTTTCTATATTTTTAGCAATGTTTTTATCTTTGCAGCCTTCCATCCTGCTCCATTACAAATATCTATCAATCACACTTTAAGTACTTTACAGATACTTAACTGCTCAACAGTCCATGTGTGGAGAAAACTTCCATTTGATTGCACTGCCATTGAGTGGCAAGAGGCGAAAGCGAAATACGGAAATCAAAACAAACGAAGAATAGCGGAAGCCATTGTGTTATTTGCTCAAGAACAGACCTACTCCTACCATTACACAAACATTAAATGAAAATCACAAAACTATGCCCACATATCAATCGGAATATATGAGCTTGCATGCGAGTGTGTGTGTGTGTGCGTGTGGAGTAATGAACGAAACTTACAATATTATTTACACCTCCATAACAGACGAGTACCTCGACGACAACATCGATGACATCGACATAATCATCGTCGTCGCCGTCGTCGTCATCAGTCTCGTCATAATGCCGATAATGAATGTCTTAAACGTCAGCGATGTCATTATGTCTGTCACCTTTTATAAGAAATACATAAAGGAACATGGATTGCTACAACAACAACAACAACGACGATTACAATTACAATAACGAACGTATCATTAAAACACACGCATACAAGAAGTAACAACAACATCAACACCATTAAATGCGTTAAGAAGGTGTGAATGTGGGGGGAGAGGTGGTGTGATACACGTTACAAGGCCTGGAAGTACTTCCTATCAACTTGTAGTCGTACGCCTCTCATTTATTCCAATTGTCTTGGATATCAATGAGAAATGTTCGTAAAGGAAGAGACCATTTGGAAATTGGAACAGAGGGAGAGTCAACATTTTTTTCGTTTGAATCAAACAAATCGAAGTAATGTCAAGAAGAGGCAGAAGGTGGTTCCATGGCTGACACCACGACAAGGAAATGAGGTAGAGGTGTTAACATGATGGGATCACCTGCAATGTACTTAATTCTGAGATGGGGGAAAGATATTTCTCAGTGATGGCAAATGTAAGTAACAGTGGCCTGTATTGTAGACCCCACATTATTTACGAGTAATGGAAGTAGTTTTTTACGAATAAAATAAAATTGTTATTCAAGGGTATTAAAATGGGAAAATATGAATTCAGGAGATCAGCAATTTCTGAGGTCCCTTTAGAAAAAATCAATTCTATTTCAAAAGCAAGTAAAAATGCCCTAAGCCCTCCTGATTGGAAGTATATAGTCCACTACCATGGAAAAGCTTTATTACACTGTGTAGCATGAAAAATAATTAAAGGAAAAATCTAGTAGATTATGACAGTAGAGCTATATAGAGAAGATACGTTTGTTGACGTTTTGAAAGTTAACATCCACAAGTAACCTCTGAATAGAGTGGCATGTTCTCCCCTCCTCCACAATATTTTGAAATTTTCGGAGATGTATTTCTTGGGATGCATTCTTTTTATGTATATTGTGTCTCCAGCAACTTTACTTATAACAATATGAGGATTATTTTGGCGGTACATTTAAAACCCTCAAACGAGTCATGAAAACTGTTTTCCTGGTACTTTTTTGTTAGTCAAAACCTTCTACAAAAATTATTTATTAGAAAATTCTACTTCAGATCCTAGAAGACATTTAAAGACTAAACCTCACCTAAAGAAGTTAAGGAAATTTTGGAGTTAGAGTCGTAGTTTATGAGAGATTATGAAAAATTCTCCAACAAAGCATTATTTCTGAGGGATGACGCTAGAGACAAAAATGTTCTACATCAAATTTGACCATAAGTCACTGAATATAAGTAATCGAATTTGATACTACTTATAAAGAAAATATCGAATTTAACTTAGCTAAAAAAAAATTAAATATTCAAATTTTTTCATGTTTTTTTTTTTTTTTTTTTTTTCTTCCAGTTGATCCATGAAAGTAATATATAACGGGAAGTTCCAAAGAAGACAACAATCGGCATCAAATTCTACTATGGAAAGAGAAACCAGATTTCTGTTATATGCCAAGAAGATACCGAAGTTAACTTAGCAAAAAATACTCCAAAATATTTGTAATTTTTCCATAGATTGTTCTTTGTTTTTTTGCAAGTTGACGCATGAAACTAATACAAAACTTCATTTTTAACCGGAAGACTCAAAGAAGGATATATTCTATATCAAATTTCACTATAGGTCTCAGAATAAACTATACAGGGTAAGATGAAAAAACTACATTCAACTTCAGACTGCTGTCATTTCCAATCCACTCATCCGACATCTGTTAAAATTATTCCAGTGACAGCTCATTATATTGTTTACAAGCGAACCGAAGCATTTTGGTGAGAATTTTGCAGAAAAAAAGTTATTCGTGATGGAATTCAAGCGTGATGGTGTGATTTCTTTATATTTGGCTGGAAAACCACAAGTGGCTATCGTTGGCGTACTCCAGCATTTAAATGTGAATAAATGTTTTGTGTCTCGTACCATTGCTCGTTACCGTAGCCCGATGTCAAGGAAGTGGACGGAAGAAAACGGCAACATCAGCAGAAACGCTTCGAAAAGTAAAGAAGCGACTTGATCGAAACCCGCGTCGCTGTGGCCGAAAAATGGCTCGTGAGCAAATATTGAAAAATTAGCACGGGGTAAAGCCATTGAAATTCGAAAAAGTGCAAGAACTGACACCGCAAGAGAAAGAAAATAAACTCAAAAACGCTATAGGCAGTGGTGAACTGCCGAATTTGGTTTTCTCCGTCTTCGATGATAAAACATTCGTTGGCCAGTAGTTTGTAAACAAAAAAAAAAATATCGTGTTTACTTGCCAAAGAGGTCAGCTGAAAATGTGCACCTTCGGTTGGCTACCAGAACTCAAGCGCCGGTCATGGTGATGGTATCTGGAGTTTTTTTTTGGAAACAAGGTTGGCACTAAATACCAAAGTGTCGATCACCTCAAGCAAGCGCTTCGCCGGGAATGGGCCAAAATACTGCAGAGCAACATTTGGGCAGTCTGTGACGGTTTCCTTGGCCATTTGAAGGTCATAATTCGTGCCAAAGGTGACCAATTCGAACAAATCTAAAATTATTTTAAAATTTAAAATTTTTATCCTTTGTGGGGAAGGTACCAAAAGGACAGAACCTGTATCTTTTGTTAGTGGAAATATTAGGATGTGTGAAATATAAAGAGAGTCTGATGCTTTTTTCGGATTTTATAAACGTTTTGGTTATTCAAAACTTATACCCTTTGTGGGGAAGGTACCAGAAGAAATGTTCCGATCTCTACCGTTTTTATAACAGATTCTGTGTTGATAGAAATATTCAGATGTACCAAGTCTAATATTAATTTCGCGTTTTATGAGCTCATTGGATATTCAAAATTTCGACCTTTTGTGGGGGAGGCACTTAGACCGATATTTTAATTTTTGCACTCGTCCTAAAACTGACGCAGATATTAGGATTTGCAAAGTAAAAACAAAATCGGATTATTGCTTCTCTTTCTGTGTAAAAAATATTTTTATTTATTTTTTTATTTATTTATTTTTTTTTTTTGAAAATTTCGACCTTTTGTGTGGGAGGTAACAGAAGTGGACCGATGTATTCCATATTGGCACCAGACCTTGGGTTAATAAAGTTATTGAGATGTGTGAAACTTGAATACAATCGGACTCAAAATATTGACCCTTTGTGAGGGAGGTACCTGATGGAATTGGACCGATATTGTCCATTTGCACACCTGACCTAGCACTGATGAAAATATTAGGATTCGCTATGTCGTAGCAAAATCGGAATATCCTTTATTTTTCTGTGCAATAAATTATTTTCTTTGAAAATCCGAGCTCGATCCAAGTTTTACAAAAATATTTCGATGTACCAAGTTTGGATCAAATCGAATACTCCCTTCGAGAGTTTTCGTGCGCACCAGCCAGCCAGACAGACAGGCAGACGGACATTGCTAGATCGACTTCAAATGTCTTGAAACGGATTGGGTCCAAAGAGACCTAAGGTCGAAAATCGTTATTTCGACTAGGCACGTTTTGGCCGTATAAAATGATATATACCCGCCGTAGCCGTATGACTGAGGGTTTAAAAATAGCCAAATCGTAACCATAAATTTCCAAATTTTAACTGGAAAATCTTCTGATATATGCCTCTTCTTTTCTCTCTAAAATATCATAAACCCCAATATTATTCCTTACAAATAACTTACCAATATACCTCTGAGAAACTTTACCAATTCCAAAGTTTTTCCTTCACATAACTTCCAATTATATAACTTAAACCTTAAACATGGCAGCCGAATAATAAGAAGCCATAAAACTCATGTTGATGGCTTTTGCATAGTTTGATAACTAACCCACCTACCTAACCAAGCAACATGTATGTACAACACGTTCAAAGCACACATTATGACCTGCAATTACACACACGTCGTATTCTCACCTAAGTCCCTGGACAACAGTAAACAAATATCCAAACCATAAAATCTATATTTACTATCATTGGGTGAAAAACAGCTCGAAATAAGAATATTATTATTATTGCTCTATCAAGCTATGAGGATATAAAACGATATTAATGTCTCCCACCTCCTCTATCACCACACATTTGACATCTACTGTGACAGCAGTATACACCTACTAAAAATTATAATATTATCATTTTAATGGCAATTCCAATACCAAGAGCAGCAACAACGACAGATGACAACCACAATATTTGATATTTTTCCTGGCTAGGGAGCATTCCTCCAACTCCAACTCCAGAATGTTCCAACGGTCCTTAATGATTTCCCCAAGTATTTAATAAAGTAATACGTGCATAGCAGAGTGTCATATGTGTCGATGTGTGTGTGTCCCCATATGCAAAAGAGATCAATGACAATATCCATTACAGCCTGGGCTGCATGATATTTTATGAATTGACTTTAACATGAAGAACATACATACAGTTAGGACCCAGTACATGGAGAACATCTGTACCACCACCACCACTCCCATAATCACATCCTGACATATGCCACTGTAAATGTATTTCAGTTCTGCTCGATCATGTGTGTGTGTGTGGATTTTTATTGAAATTGCCATCTAATGATGATATCTTTATAATAAATTGGAAATTTAAAACCATATCAGAGGAATTGAATTTGTATTATTAACAATGAAATATGGATGGTGATGAGAATGGCGATGGTGATGGTGTTGATGACAACGATGATGATGGTGATGGTGACAGTCAGCCAGTCAGTCAGTCATTTACCCAAACATTCACCCATTTTTATGCAATGAGCTTGTCTCCTTAGCATATATCGAAAATTGAAGTTGAATTGAGATGACAAGAGAAATGGTAATGGTATTGTTGGAATTAAATATTTTCAGGATGGCTTTCCAAATATATATGCTGAAAGGTGTGGAATTGTGGGAATATTCTATGAGTGTGGATATATATATATATTTTATTTTTGATCAGAACCAAGTTAGAGGGGAAAAATATATTTTTTTACATTTAGGTGTTAAAAAAGTCCTTAAAAGAATATCCCAGTTCAGAATTTTAGAAAATATTTGAAAATAAAACCGTTTACAGGTAAAAAAATATAAAATATTAAAAAAATAGTTTTTAAAAATTTAACCTGGTTTTCTCATCGGCTGGGGTAGTCCTAATCGCTGCCAGGTTCTTCATTAGGACCCTCTAAACTTTATGAAATAAAAACAGTAGAATTCTCCCTTTCCGTGGGGTAAAAGTCGAATATTTTTTTGATTTAAATACTTATTTACTAACGACTCCAGGTTAAATGCCATAAAGAGGTATATTGGTGTTCTCTGAGTTCAAAGATACTCGGAAATTCAATATATAGCTGTTCAGGTGCAATTGATGATCTGATATTCGATGTTACGACGATCGAGAATGGTAGTGCTTCAATTCGATTTCTTGACGATTTGTAGGAACTATGATATAGGGATGTCAGATTGTCGACGATTTGAGGCTAATCGAGTGTAATAATGTTGATGTTCGGGATGTAGACGAATTGTAAGTGATCGGAGATAGCGTTCGGGTTAATCCCATTTTAAGAATAATCGATCGATGGGTGGTCGTCGGATGTTGACGAGTTGTGGCTTTTCGGAATTTACGATGTTGACAATTTGTAAGCAATCGAGGATTACGATGATCGGCTTGTAGGGGATTTGAAGGTAATCGGGAACTTTGATTAATGGACGTTGGGTGTCCGGGTATTGGGACGATGGTCTTCAGGTTGCTGCCAATTTGATGATAAATGGACGTCAGGTGTCCCGGGATTACGATGATGGTCTTTGGGTTTTAGATAATCAGGAAATTTGATAGGTAAGCTTCGGGTGTCCGGGGATTGCGATTATGGTCTTCGGATTGTAAGCGACTGGAAGATGAACGAGAATTCGGGTAATTGTTCGTAGGAATCACGATTTTTGGGCTACGGGTGAGCCGAGGATTATCAGGATATCTGGTGATCGGTCATAGGGGACCACGATGATGACTTTCGGCTTAGGGACGGTTTCAAGAAATTCTGGAACTCTGATAAATGGACGTCAGGTGCCCTGTAACTGCGATGATGACATTCGGGTTGTAGACGAATTGAAGTAATCGGGAACTCTGATAAATGGACGTCGAGGGTCATGGGATAACGATAATGATCATCGGGAACTCTGATGGATAGTCATCGGGGTTCACGATGTTCGGGTTACGAATGGTGCGATGATAATCAGGATTTCTGGTAAAGGGTCCTCGGGGACCACGATGATGACGTTCGAGTTGTAAACAATTTGAAGACTATCGGAAACTCTGATAAATGGACGTCGGGTGCCCCGGTTTTACTATTGCGATATTGATATTCGGGTTATAGACTATTTGAGGATCAACGAGAACTCTGTTGAATGATCGTCGGAGATCACAATATTCGGTTTACGGATGATCCAAGAATAATGGAGAGTTCTGATGAATGATCATCGGGAGCTAGGATGGTGACGTTCGGGTTGTAGACGAATTGAAAATAATCGGAAACTCTGATAAATGGACGTCTAGTTTCATGGGATAACGATAATGATCTTCGGGAACTCTGATGGATTGTCATCGGGGTTCACGATGTTCGTGTTACAGATGATGCGATGATAATCAGGAATTCTGGTAAAGGGTCGTCGGGAACCACTATCATGACGTTCGGGTTGTGGACGATTTGAAAATAATCGGGAACTTTGCTGAATTCTCGTAGAGAATCAGAGGATAATCTGATGGCCGTTTGAATTATAGCCGATCCCGCTGTTCGGTTTTTGATCGGAAACTCCGATCGGGGAAAACGATGATGACGCTCGGGTCATAAATGATTTTGCTGCTCGGATTGTAATGGGGAACTCTCGTGAAAAGCATTATCCTCATAGATGTTAGGGTAGTGTGCGACGAATAGATGATCGAGAACTTGTATCGGTGCTCAGAGGTTAGTTAGTCGGACTACGCTCTACGACTACCTCTACGTTACTACTCTAGATTTCGGTTGGGACAGCGTCTCCGAAGCTCCTTTTTGGATAGCGAACTCGAAGCTCGAGTGGGAGCTCAAAGCTCTTGTAGGGCAGGGAGCCTGAAGCTTCAGTTGGGACAACAAGCCGAAACTCTTGTGTTAATTTATTACCAGCCACTCAGGTTAACGAGAATCAGCCAAAAAAAAAAAAAAAAAAAAAAAAAAAAGATATTCCCAGCTAACAATTCTCGATAGTCGGAGGACAGTAAATGCTTTCAAAACCAAGTACCATTTAGGCAAACCTGAATTGTCCACCGAAATGAAAACTCTATATGTCACCACAACAGCCAAGTGAATGAGAATTATTTCTTGAGTGTTGTTGTTAATGATCGCTATTGTATGTTAGTTGGATCTTGTTGCTTTTTTTCAGGATGTTCTTATTTTTATGTTTTAAAGGATATGCCGTCCACCAAACTTGGATTTTTAAAATTTTTTTTTCTAGGACAATATTATTCTTAAACGTAGAATTTAAAAATGTTTTTTTTTTCAAGAACTTAAATTTTCGAACCGTGGATTTGTAAAAACTATTTTTAAGGACCAGTTGTAAACTTAGTTTCTTACAAATATTCTTTCAAACACGACCTTTCCACAAACATTTAAAATCTTTTTTAAGAAAAGCATCATATGTTTCACGTGGATATTAAAAATAATGTTTTTGAAAGTCCTGTCATCCGCTATACTTGGATTTTATAAAAATTTTTTTTTCAAGAACTATTTCATTTCTAAACTTTGATTAATTTTTTTAAAGGTCCAGTGATCCCTCCGATTTAATTTTTTACAAACATAGATTTCAAGGACGACCCTTCCTTAAAAATGTAACAAAAACCTTTCCACAAACCGTCTTACCCCTATCCATCAATATTTAATAAAGCTATTTTAAAGGACCACTTGACACCTTAACTTCGTTTTTTAGCCAAGGAGGACTTCTTTAAAAATATTCTCTCAAGTACGAACTCTTTTCAAAATTTGAAAACATTTTTTCAAGGACCAACAGATATTTCACAGTGGATTTTTATTTAAGATACCTTATTTTTTTATTTTTTTAAATTTCTTTTCAGGACTTGCCCTTATGGAAGATTGTTGTCCTTAGAAAAAAATCCACATTAAAACCCGTATTGCTCACCCAGTCCAACTTTATATTTCTCTCCAATAACAAAGAAAAATCCCCTTTCATATCTCAATTTAATCCAGCACAGGATGCTAAATAATATCACTGGTAAATCACGTAAGATCTATTATTTTTTTTTTTGCGCCAGCCATAAAGTTTGCTTCACGCTGCTGTTAAAGCTCATCTTTTGCTGTCACAAACACGTAACGGCGAGCTCACTCTAATGCATGGCCAAACAGAGGAAAAAACAAAAAAAAAAAAAAACTGAAATATGCGTTGTCAGCTGGCGCTGTATTGACTCAGTTAATGGCAAAGCAAAGCGGCAGATGTTACACACAGCTAGGACAGCTCTATTGCATGGATGGCACACTAACACACACACAGCACACACACTCTCGCATACAACTCGACACGAAACTGCGATGTGATTAATTAGAATCACTAAAAGTGACACATGGACATGCGGCGTTGCTTATGTATTTTATAATTCTCAACAGGATATTGAAATTGAAAATATAACGGCAACATGAGAAAGCAGTTAAACTGAACACATACACAGAGACGGAGAGAGAGAGAGAGGGGAGTAGACGACCAACACAAATGAGTCTTTCGCTCGCCAGATAAATTAAGCAGAAATTTTTCTGTCACGTTCATACAATTATTTTAATATGTACAAATGAGTTGTGCCTTGAATGTCAAGGATGTGGTTAGTTAGCTGACCCAGCGACCCACCAGCCATCCATTGCACTGCAATATGTGTGTGTGTGTCAGAGTGTATGTGTGTGTGTTTTTGTTATATTTGAACTTTGTTTATGTTCCCAGCTCTTTAATGATGACCTCTTCATTATAATGCCAATAATGGTCATAATAATGATGGCATACTAATTTCAAATGTTATATTTCTCCACACACACACACACACTCACACCCATACACACCGTGAGTTGCTTAACGTACACCACACATATGAACACATGTGTAACATTCGTTGAACGTGAGCTAATATGCACATCGACGTTTGAGAGTGTGTGAGTGCCAGTGCCTGTGCGTGTTCCAATATTTGAATATTGGTTTTTGCCCTGGGACACTTTCGGTCAACGGTGTCCAATTAAAATGCCAAAGTGCAATCATGAAATCAGGCTCTTCAATCATCTTTGCACAATGGGATGGGTTAAATTTTTTTGGAGGGTTGTTGGGGTAGAGGGAGTGTGTTTATTTTTATTCTTTCGAAAGTATCAATGAATTTACGAATTGCAGAAAATCAAAAAAAAAAAAAAAAAAGGAGTAAGTTCGGCCGGGCAGAACTGTGAATACCCTCCACCATTTGGAAAGAATTAGAAATTTTTCAAAAAAATAAAATCTATTAAAAATTCTGTTAAAATCTTTAAAATACCTTATATCGGAAGGAGCCGATATATGGGGGGATATACGATATTGCGGACCAACATAGACAAATCTATGTCTGGGGGTAAAGTACTCACAAGAAACTCCTTGTGTGGATTTTCTGTTAATTTCATTAGAAAATGTGACTAAAATCATCAAAATTCCGAATATCGGGGGGTACCGTTATATGGTGGATATACGATATTGTGGACCCATATAGACAATTCCCTTTCAGGGGGTAAAGTGCTCACAAAGAACTCCTTGTGTAAAATTTAAGATAATTCCGTTGAAAAATGTGGCGCAGGGTGCTGTTATATGGGGGCTATACGATATCGTGGGCCGATATAGCCCACCTTCGAATTTGACCTGCCTGCAGATAAAAAAGAGATCTGTGCAGAATTTTAGCTTCCTATCTAAATTCGTGTAGACTGTAGCGTGATTACCACAGATGTACAGATTATTTCGATGAGTTACAAACGGAATGACGAACTTAATATACCCTCCATACTATGTATGGTGGAGGGTATAAAAAAACAAATCGAAGAAGAAAGTTGCTGCGACCGCAAGCCATATGCCGTTGAGATCGAGCGATTAGATGGAAGCATTTGTGGATGGCTTGATAGCGGGCGTCCATTTTGCAACAAGTGAGACAATCCAACATTTTTTGGCTAGCAGGCAATTCACGAGGATATAAATAGACTATGGACGCCTTAAATCTAGACTAATACCCCTAATTCCCAGTTTGTGAGGAGATTTGAAAAATATAAGTTTCTTTTTGGGCAACATGCAAGAAAAAAGGCAAGATCAAATGCATATATTTGCCATTTCGAAGGGAGGCAAGCGTATGTCCAATTTTCTACTAGAAACCTTGATAAAAGTCACAAGAACAACCCTACACTAGCAACCATAGCCAACAACCCTCAATAGCAGCCTATTACACCATATCACGCTCTAACAACACGTAGCCATTTCACCAACCTATAGCAACAAAATAGACCGAAGAACTCAGCTCAACACCAAAAGCATTGCTTGCACCGGTTATTGAGGAATAATCGCTCATTTGACATCATCACCATAACAAACGTAAGAAATAATTCTCATTTACTTGGCTATGGTGGAGGCATATAGACTTTTCTTTTGCGTTGACAGAGCAGGCTCGCTACTGCAGGTGACTTGCCTGAAAGGTACGTAGTGATTTTGAAAGAATTAATTGTCAGGATTTGTTAGTTGAGAATATCGTTCTTGACAGCTCTGATTATCTTGAGTGGTCGGTAATGTATTGACAATAGAGTTTCGAGCCCGCTGTCCCAACAGGAGTTTCGGGTCGCTAACCCACAAGAGCTTCAGGCTCGCTATCCCAACTGGAGTTTCGGTGTCTCGGTTCAGCAGGAGCTTTGGACTCCCTATCTCAAACGAAATCTAGTAACGTAGCGGTAGTTGTAGACCGTAGCATAGTCCGACTAACCACATAGTACGTAGTGGTTTGAAAGCATTTACTGTCCTCCGATTATTAGCTTTGTTAGTTGAGAATATTGTTCCTGGAAGCTCTGATTATCTTGCGAATATATTGACTAGGGAGTTTCGGGCTCACTGTCTCACTGGAGCTTCGGGTACGCTGTTCGAACAGTAGTTTCGGGTCGCTGTCCTACAAGAGTCTCAGGCTCGCTCTCCCAACTGGAGTTTCGGGGTCTCGGTCCAACAGGAGCTTCGGACTCGCTGTCTCAAACGAAATCTAGAGTAGTAGGTAGATGTAGTTGTAGACCGTATCATAGCCCGACTAACTAACCTCCAAGCACCGATTCGAGTTCCCGATAATATACTCCTCGTTTATGACCTCGAATACATGTAAGATCAACGTCATTCACCAGAGTTCTTTATTATAACCCGAACAGCGAAAACATCTACAACTCGAGCGCCATCATCGTGGTCTCTCCATTCATCAGAGGTCCCGGCACTCCGCTATAACCCGAAGTTCATCATCGTGTTCCCCTGACACCCGACGTCTATTCATCAAATTTTCCGATTATCTTCAACCCAGGGAGTATATACCCCCAGGGGGTATATAGCAACAAAAGCCATATATCATTCTCTTCCATCCGTCCCTCCATCCATCCGTCCGTCTGTCTGGTGTAAACGACAACTCTGGGACAATCCGATTCGATCCAAACTTGGTATTTCGTAATATTATTGTCAAACTTAGATCGAAGAAGACCTTCTGGTCTTCCATGTGAAGACCTTCTGATATTCTATAAGAGGACCTACTGGGCTTCTAAAGGAAGACCTTCTAGGCTTCTATGAGAAGACCTTCTGGGCTTCTATAAGAAGACCTTCTGTTCTTCTACGAGAAGACCTTCTGTTCTTCTATGAGAAGACCTTAAGCTTTTTTATTAGAAGACTTTCAGCTCCTCTATGAGGAAGCCTTGTGGTCTTCTATGTCAAGACCGTCTGGTCTTCTAGAAGAAAACCTTCTGACCTTCTAGGAGAAGACATTCTCGTCTTCAAGGAATGATCTTGTGGTCTACTAGGCGAAGACCTTGTAGTTTTCTATTAGAAGACCTTCTGGTCTTCTATGAGAAGAGCTTCTGGTCTCCTATGGGAAGATCTTCTGATCTACTATGGGAAGACCTTCTGGTCTTCTATGAGAAAACCTTAAGGTCTTCTATGAGAAGACCTTCTGGTCTTCTATGAGAAGACCTTCTGGTCTTCTATGAGAAGACCTTCTGGTCTTCTATGAGAAGACCTTCTGGTCTTCTATGAGAAGACCTTCAGCTCTTCTATGAGAAGACCTTCAGCTCTTCTATGGGAAGACCTTCTGCTCTTCTATGGGAAGACCTTCAGCTCTTCTATGGGAAGACCTTCAGCTCTTCTATGGGAAGACCTTCAGCTCTTCTATGGGAAGACCTTCAGCTCTTCTATGGGAAGACCTTCAGCTCTTCTATGGGAAGACCTTCAGCTCTTCTATGGGAAGACCTTCAGCTCTTCTATGGGAAGACCTTCAGCTCTTCTATGGGAAGACCTTCAGCTCTTCTATGGGAAGACCTTCAGCTCTTCTATGGGAAGACCTTCAGCTCTTCTATGAGAAGACCTTCAGCTCTTCTATGAGAAGACCTTCAGCTCTTCTATGAGAAGACCTTCAGCTCTTCTATGAGAAGACCTTCAGCTCTTCTATGAGAAGACCTTCAGCTCTTCTATGAGAAGACCTTCAGCTCTTCTATGAGAAGACCTTCAGCTCTTCTATGAGAAGACCTTCAGCTCTTCTATGAGAAGACCTTCAGCTCTTCTATGAGAAGACCTTCAGCTCTTCTATGAGAAGACCTTCAGCTCTTCTATGAGAAGACCTTCAGCTCTTCTATGAGAAGACCTTCTGGTTATATATGAATAGACCTTCTGGTCATATATGAAAAGACCTTCTGGTCTTTTATGAAAAGGCCTTGTGGTCTCCTATGCGAAGACCTTCTGGTCTTTTATGAAAAAATCTTCTGGTCTTTTAAGAGAAGACCTCTCAGCATTTAATTTCGCTCCACTGTTTCTTCCCTCACCTGAAATCCTTAGCAAGTACCACCTCCGCCCCACACATGCAACACGTACGAACATTAACATATATGACCCCATTTAAATTTGCAGTTTGACACCTGACAGACAACATTTTATCATTATCATCGGGATCATCATCATCGCCATCGTCATCATCAACACCAACACAAAATATAAATATAGCTCGTGAGAGCTATTTTTTTCGGATGGCCACTTCTTTCTTTGCCGCCTGCCTGCCAGCCTGCCAGCCATTGAAATTGGTATTGGCAAAATGTGTAGCCTGCTTTTGGGCTGAACACCAAATATGGAATATCATGAACAAATAAAATATATAATGTCACGTAGATAACCGCTTTAACCACTATAATTGTGGCCAAAAAGCAACAGCACAGCAATGGCAACATCAATAACAAAAGCAACAACAACAAGCACAAGCAAGGAAGGCAAGCGAAACTAAAGTGTCAGCAGACATTTGTGTACAATGTTTTGTGATTGGGTTTGTTTTCCATGCCTTTTTCATATTGTATATGAATATGTATTGGCATATTGTGTGTGTGTGTGTAGGTATGTGTGTGTGACTGTGTGTTGAACTTATGAAGCCCATGTATATTTGAAATATTTTATTTTAATTGGGTGCCATGTGTCATTGATTGAGTGTACAAGGCGCGTATTTATTTATCCGTCCTGGGCCCAGGGTGCGGATGTGTGTTGTCATACACATACACCGACACACACCCACAATCAATGACATTCAGACTCATTTGATATGCACGATATAGGATTACACCAAGAATAACACACATGGAGAACGTGTTATTGTCATAAATTGATTCCATTGCAAATATTCACAAATAAATGCTGACACGAAAAAAAAAAAATAAAACAGCAACAACAACAAAAATAACAACAACAGCATATGGTGTTTGTAAACATCGCCATTAAGGATAAGGGCAAAGCCAACATTTGCCAAGGTAATCTAAACATTAGTTCCGACATCAAATCAAAGTGGAAATTCAAAACCAAAAACTACTTCGTTCGGCAAAGCTGGTGGTATTATTTTGAATATCGTAAAAGAGGATTACCGATATTGACATATTTTTTATGGCTCCAAGTTGCCAGGAAAATTTTCTAATACCCTCCAAACCTGGAGAGCTACGTGAAGTAACTCGTATAAGACCCAATGGGGAAAGAATTATACTGATTTCATTGTTTGTCAGCTTAAATCTCTCAAAACAAATCTACTTGACTTTTAGAGGGATACTCCTTCCCCCGCTATTGAATTACAAAACTAAACAGGAAATAACAGAGCCAGAACAAGCAACAAAAAAAAATAATAGACGGACAATCAGAGGAATAGAAACGGAAATCACAAATGCACTTCAAGTACTTGGGATTCTGGAATGGCTGAGAGTAGAGATGGGTTAGTAACCCACAAGGAATAGGGAAATACAAACAAACGGGCATTATGCTCTACACGACGATGAAGAGGAAGATGAGAAAGAAGGCGGCAGGCTACAATCCACGTTAAAGGAGAAAAAAAAAAACTCACAAAGAGAAAGGTTATAGAAATGCCATTGTATGGAGAAATGCAATTTGATTTGATTCGCTGCAGGCTCCCCAAGGCAACACAAACAAACTCTGAACTCCTGGCAGCCAGCTCCACCCCACCCCACTCCCTGCCTCTCCTCTATACAAGCCAGCGATCATCTTATTAACCATGATATGTGCAGCATGCATACATGCATGTAACAAGCAATAACATGCTTAAGGCATCATCCCGGGCACACACACACACACTCATCTGCACCCACGCAAGGATGCAGTAGGTTACTTGCATGCACATGCCTCCAAGCGGCATATGTATAAAATAGAAGGGTATTAAAATTTAAGTCGCTTGTTATCCTTTTAAAACGATGGCAGACATGTTTACCATTCGCAATGAGTGGCAGGCGCAACATATTAACAAATGTGTGAGTGTGTGTGTGAGGAACATCCATCTATCCATCACGCTGGAGTTAGGAAATACATATGACCGTACAAATGAAAATCTAAAGTAAAAAGACAGGGAAACATAGGATACAAGTAAGTAATTCAAGACCACGGATAGCTAACAAAGAGGTTTACAAAAAATATGAGAGACTTAAAAGGGAGAATAATAGAGAGATAGAGAAAGAGGGAGAGAGAGAGAGAGAGAGAGAGATAGAAAGTTGGACTCGTATTTCAAGAGGTAAAAGACAATTTTTGCACCGCGTCTTCATCATGCCAGGTATTGGAATCTTCATCAAAATAATTCTCTTTCAATGAGCACGTCGTATACGTTATGAGCATTAGTCTTTTAGGTTTCTATTTTAAAAATGAGAAACCGATTTTTTCCAAAATGCAGGGTCCGCCATATAACATTTTAAATGGTTCTCTTCTAGGCTTCTATATTAACCAGTAAAGAAAGTTCTAAAGTCCCTACGCAACTTTGCTAATTTAGTAGAGCTCCACATAACAATTTAAAGTTTTTATGGGAGAGTTCAATCCTACACGCTATGTACGCCCATTTGGTGGACAATTAATTTGAAATCGGTTAAAAAATATATGGGAGCTATATTCAAATCGGAACCGGTCCGATAAAATTTGGCAAAGATATTTCTGAGCTGTATTTGATATATTTTCCCAAATATTGTTATTACAGAGGGCATATTACGGCTGTGGAGGACAAAAATAACAAATCGGATGAATAATATATATTGGAACTATAGCTATATCTGAACCGATTTCGATCAAATTTGGCATACTTATTTTCAGGCCTAATTTGATTGTATGTGCAAAATTCCATACTATTCGGGCCGATATTACACGTTTGGTGCACATTAAAAGGCAAATCGGACGAAGATATATATGGGAGCTATATCTAAATTTTTACCGATTATCTCCAATTTCAATAGGGTTCGTCCTTGGGCCAAACAAATGTTGTTTGGAAAATTTTATCTCAATCGGATAATAAATGCGATCTGCATTTTTTTCATAAGGATACATGGACAAACGGACGGACATGCATAAATCGACTCAGAATATGATTCTATGCAGATCATTAAAAGGAACTATGGGTCTATCTTGTGTCCTTTTGCCTGTTACAAACAAATGCACAGAGACATAATACCCTGACCACCTTGTGGTGTAGGTATAAAAATAGGATAGCGATATACAGGGTCCGCCATATAACATTTTATTCAACTAATGTTTATTTCTCGTCTGATTTGAGAGATCATAAGTTGTATTCTTCCGCCTTATGAGTATGGTTGAGTTTACGTATGAACAAGGCTAAGAGATATTGAGACATTACTTTGAAAACCTTACTGTGTTGCAGAAGTATGCAGATATTGTGTAAGGATTTTGGAAGAAGAGAAGTATCGTTAGCTCCGTATGAAAATCTGCCGCTGTATTTCACCAATGGACCAAATGTCTCTGGCTTTGTCGGAATAACACTTATATTTACGGGTGAGATAAAAAACCTGGAACACAGTCAAACGCCATAATTTTCATTTTTTTTTTAAATTTTATTGAATTAAAGCAAAAAATGTCGGAAAAAGCATCAAATTTTCTAATAAGTATAGATTTGTTCGAATTGGTCACCTTTGGCACGAATTATGGCCTTCAAACGGTCAATGAAACCGTCCTACGCTGCCTAAATGTTGCTCTGCGGTATTTTTGCCCATTTTCAGCGAAGCGCTTGCTTGAGGTGATTGTCACTTTGATATTTTTAAGTGCCCACCTTGCTTTCCAAAATACTACAGACACAATAGTCCAACGGATTGGTATCTGGAGATTTTGGTGGCCATTGTGCGCTGGAAATGAAGCGAGGAACCTCATTTTGTAACCATTCTTGGGTGGCGCGTGATGAGTGCAATGATGCTGAGTCCTCTTGGAATATCCAAAGTCTGCGGCCAATTTTTTTGCGTGCCTAAGACTTTAATACACCCTGCAGAATATTTTCGCTATAATATTCGGCATTTATTCTGATGCCACGGTCGATTAATACAAGCGGAGAGCGACCATCGGCTGTTATGACGGCCCACACCATCACCATGGCTGGCTTGAGGCTTGAGTTCTGGTGGCCAACCGAAGGTGCAGATTTTCAGCTGACCTCTTGGCACGATTTTGTGGTTTTCCAGCCAGATATAAAGAAATCACACTATCACGCTTGAGTCACGAATATTTTTTTTTTTTTTTTTTTTTGGTAATCAATATAATGAGCTGTCACTGGAATAATTTTAACAGCTGTCGGACGAGTGGCTTAGAAATGACAGCAGTCTGAGTAGATATACAATCTAATCTTAGTTCATGGAACTTCTTCCTAGATCAGGGATTTCTCGGGTATTTTTAGAGGGGGTATTCTTCCTAATATTTTCAGAAGCAAGATCGTATGCTTTAGAGTTCGTTGAAAAGCGTAAATATTTCAAATGTTCTTTCAAAGAAACGGAAGTATGCTGATCTGGAGGGTATGTTCAAAGAATTAAAGACAATATTTTCAAAACGTGGGTTGTGGATTTTTTTTAAATAATTCTTTCAATCACAAAGACAGGATTATTTTTTTTTTTTATTTTGAAGGATGCTGATTCTTTCAAAATTGGATATTTTCACTATTTGTTCGATTTATAAACGAGACTATAGTAGTACATTTTTGGGATTTGTGCTTTGGAATGAAATTTTATGAAGATAACAAAAGATTCTGAAACAAATTTTGTGAGTAGACTGGCTTTTGGAGGGTCCTCTGGAATCATCAGGGTGGAAATTTAAAGCTATAACTGTGAATATGCTGTATGTGAGAGGCAGCCATTGAGTGCTCTGTTCTAGAACCTGCAAAAAACTACTAGTTTTGCATTTTTTTAAAGAAAGCGACTGTTATTGAGTAACAAATTTTACATTCTTGAAGTTCTGAAAAGGGCCAGAGGTCTGCATTTACGTCTGACTCTTGAATTGCTTATAAATCAAGGAGAAATTTAGCATTTTAAATTTGCATTGATTTTTTTTTTTTTTTTTTGGGTTTGAAATTTCATCACATTTTTCAGACACAAACGAAAGCTCTCGTCTGCTGCACTTAAAATCATTTTTAATTCTGACCGCTTTTGCAACTCTTTGGCAAAGGACTTCGGTTGTCTCTAATCAGACATCAAGTCATTTGCAAATACCCAACAAATCATCCATGGAATATATATTAGACTCAATCTCTCAATTGCAGGGGGGTTGAAGGTTTGTTGTGATGTTGGCTATTTCCGCTTGTTTATTTTGCATCTTGTAGTTTATGCGTACCCGTCTTTCTTCCGTTCTCTTTCTCTTTCTGGCTTTATTACTTATTCAAATATTTATATTTTCATTTCAGACATAACCAACTGGGCTATGTTTTTTTTTTTCATTCTCATTCTTCAACGTAAATCGTTTATCCTCTCTGGATTTATGTTTAAGGCGGGCGGTTTTTTTCTTCTCCAACTCTAGAGCTGGGGGTGCTGGTTGTTGTGGGGTTGGTGTTGTTATTGGTGGCCTATGGAATGTGGCAACGTACAATTGCAAAGCACTTACATATTCCATATATTTATGACCAAACACACACACACATATATACTCACCAGTATAGACTCAACAAATATTTATGTTTTTGCCCTTGCGGAGTGACTATGTGCCAAAGGAAAGGAATTGGAGGAAAGATGTCCAAACTTGGTGACGGAAAGGGCATATATATTTTAGTGCTCTTGGAAAAAAAAAATATAAATGTTTTTGAGACATTGCGAAAAGAAATAAGAAGATGTAGAAGATCTTTTGAACTCTTCTGGGATTTACTCAATATTGGTATTCTACCTAAATAAAGGAAGTCCTCTAAAAGTAGGGTTTTAAAGATTATATTCCCAAATACTAAAAGCCCTTAAACCTTGGACCTTGAATATTTGAGTTTTGGATCGCATTTTTCTTCACCAGTTTAATTGCGATGGTCTCTGAGGTAAGAGGAAGAAAATTGCTACAAATTTGTGATGGATAGAATGTATTGAGGAAGGATCGCACTAGAGGTGGTGGTGAAGGACTAGCGTTCCTATTGCAATACTCTGTCTATTGACTCATATATGCCACATATGGGGGGTATCGGTCAATTCTTTCTGCAATTTCCTTAACCAAAGGGACGTAAATTGGCAAAAATTCAGAAAATATATCAATCGCCGCTTCAGACAACTAACCAACCCATCCGATTTCCAGGTAGCAGATAGGTTTTTCGGTGGCATCATCAATGTTGCAGCTGATCGCTATTTATTGCTGGTCAAATACATGAAATAAGACCATATTTCCCGCCAGAAGCAGCGGTAATAGCCAATGAGCGAATTGGAGATCCTCAAGTCTCTTTCCGGCAGCATTTACGGGGCTGATAAGGAAACTGTTTGACTTTCTACAACGCGATATACCGGTCTGTGGTAAACTACGCGTCTTCGGTGTGATCCGGTACAGTTAGTATATTTAACCCTGCTAGAACGCCTCCCTTAGAACCACAAATTGTGACTCCTCATGACACCAGACGACCATCTACATGAGGAGGCGGTGTACAAATTTCTGTCACATTTAGGTATTTTTAACCTAATTGCGGATAAATATATTCTTGTGGGGGTTTACTCCGTTAGTCAATTCGAAAGTTCGGATACAAAATCTGGTGTTTATCCGGTTCTACAATACTGAAATTTGAAAGCTTATGGAAACACCTATCCAACTTAATACCCCATAATGGGTCCAAAAAGTTTCGGTATAAACTATTAATTTTCTTGTCTTACTCCGTAACCGTTTCAAACCCCAACCTATTACCACTTGTTGGATAGGTGTTTCCATAAGCTTTCAAATGATATCCATTTTTGTATCGGTTTTGTAAAACCGGTTCAGACCCGGATTTTTTACCTGAACTTCTGGATCAAGTAACCAGGTATTTCCCCCGCGAAAAATATTACTTGCCGTAGTCATGGTAAAAATACCTACCAGTTTTAAAAAGATCTGATTATACCCCCAAAACTCAACTTGCACCGCAACCTCCGTCCAAGCACATAAGGATAGACCTTTATGTCCCAGAGAGAGAGAGAGAGAGACATAGAGAATTTGAACAACAGGACTTCCAAGTAGGACTGAATGGTATTCCCTATGACGCGGTCACAGAATTTATGAGGAATATAGAGTGAATAACGGAGACCATAACCCTCCATTTGGTCAATTAAAATCTGGATGGTGTAGTTTTCTTAATTCGTATTCGTCCAGCTTGTGTCACATTCCCACATGACATGCTGCACATCTTTCACTGCCAAGCCAAGCCTACTCATCTAACTCCAGTATCGTTAAGGACCCAAACTATATAGGTAGAACCTGTTTGAGAAGAATCAGAAGGGACACAGAGATAGGAGCTGCTACAATAACGTCGATTTTTTTATATTTTTTGAGAATATTTTATTAAAGGATTTTAAGGATATTATATTTGAAAGGATATTCTTTCAAGGACCAAACACTCTCATTTTTTCTAAAAACATCAATTGTAGATTTTTTAGGAAAAAAATTAAAAAAATGTAGATTTTAGAAGAATGTGTTTCTAAGGATCAACAACCTTCCAAATGTGATTTCTTCAAGGATAAGAGCCAAAATGTAAAAATTTTTTTTTGCGAATATTTTTTTCAGGACCAAAAGCCCTTTAGTCGACAATTTTTTAGAAAATTGTTATAAGAACTGGAGGCCTTGCATTTTTTTTATTATTTTTTTAAATATCCTTTTAATATTTTCAGGAAAATTATCATGTAAAACCATGTAACATGTAAAAAATATATATTTTTTGCGAATAACTTTTTTCAGGACTAAAAGCCCTTTAATCAGAAAGGACAAAGAGATAGGAGCTGCTACAATCACGTCGATTTTTTATAATATTTTTGAGAATATTTTTTTTAAGGATTTTAAAGATATTATATTTGAAAGGATATTCTTTCAAGGACCAAACACATTCATTGTGGACTTTTTAGGAAAAAATGTAAACAAATGTAGATTTTTAAGAATATTAGTTAAGAATGTGTTTCTAAGGATCAACAACCTTCCAAATGTGATTTTTTTAAGGATAAGATAAGAGCCAAAATGTAAAAAAAAATGTTTTACAAATATTTTTTTCAGGACCAAAAGCCCTTTAATCGACGATTTTTTAGAAAATTTTTTAAGAACTGAAGGCCTTGCATTTGTTTACTATATTTTTTTAATATCCTTTTAATATTTTCAGAAAAATTATCCTGGGTAAAACGTGTAAAAAATATATTTTTTGCGAATAATTTTTTTCAGGGCCAAAAGCTTTTTAATTGAGGATTTTTTAGAAAAATTTTTAAGAAATAAAGAGCTTGCAATTTTTTTATTATTTTTTTTTTTTTCTAATATCTTTTTAATATTTTCAGGAAAATTATCCTAGGTTTTTACTATGGAAAAATCCAATATGTGTAGCCTCCTCTTTTACCAGATGCGCGTTTGACTGTTTATCCACGTTTGACCATATAAAGTTTCCATTTTTCATTACGAACCTCAGCTTCCTAGGTAAATGGTTGTGAAAGTTTGTCCTTCCCTGTCGAGGAAAAATAATATTCATCTATTTTGTTATTTTTTCCCCTCGTTCGCCCAACATTCTCATGCGGAATCTAAAACAATACGAAAACATGTGAAGTATTGCATATTTATAAAGCCTAAGCCTATTTGTGATTCTTTCTTGATGTTTGCTTGTTATTTTATTTTTTTGGTGGCTTCTGGGCTTCCATATTTTTGGCCTCCAAGTTAAATGTACATATGCCGGGAACATGTTGCCGAGACATGGCTGCAAAAAGGAATGGGAAAAAAACTGGAAAGCTTCAAAGGGAAGCAGTCTAACAAATTTTCGCTACCAAAAACTCTAGTTTCTTTCCATGAGAGTGTCTGTGTGTGAGAGGGAGTGAGAGAGACGCAGACATTTATAAATAGAAATGTCTACACATGTACACATATGAATTTTATTTGAATAAAATTTGTTTCTTTTCGTTTTTTTTTTTCTTTTTTGTGGAGCGTACATATTTTCCTTTCAAATATTTGAATTGTGTCTAGAAGGCAAACTTTAAAAGCCGTAGCCCTTTTGAATATTCCATTCCCAGCTTTTTTTATTCACATTTTATTTTTTTAGTCTGAAGCGTCTACAGTGTCTATTTGCTTTTGATTTTAATGCAATTTAGGTTCATCCTGCCATGGCAACAGTCATTAACACCACCATACGACCTCCCCTCACAGCCATGGAGCCAACCATTTTTGCTGTAAATTTTCACAATTATTTGAATGCTTAATTATAACCTCAAAATAGTGTAGCCAAAATAAAAAAAATCGCTTCTAACACCTTTATATAATTCTGGAACCGTTAACATTTTTTGCTAACAACGCCGAAACTTTTGTGTTATCTTATTTACATACACATATATACCTAAGCTAACCTCAATATTTAACTTGGCAAATAAAGCAAATGCTTGCATTACAACAAGTTCGGTATAGTAATAACACAGTGGAACCTGTTTGTTATAAGACTAGGTATGGGTTGGCTGTTTCAAGTCATTGCTATAAATACTATGGGCCTCCCATATTCTTATTTAGAATTTTTTGGAGATACTCATTTGACAAATTTCTTACGGTCAACAACTCAGCAACATGACTAATGGAAAAAAAATAAGGCAGATCCGTTTCAAGCATTTCTTTACCAAGTATATTTTTTAAAAAATTATGTCAAATATTTTTCTAAAAACCCTTTCAAGGCTATTGCAAAACAGGATTTTTTGAAAATATTTTTTCAAGGAATTTTAAAGTTCTTATTTTTATATCCTCCGCCATATAGCTACAGAGGTTGAAGCCGTCAAGGCGATAATCATGTAAAACCCCTCGACATCATCATCATCTCGATATTTAAATCATCTCAAAATGTATTTATCAACTCCTCGATACCTTCCCAAGGCCAGGGAGTCTTAACAGAGCAGACAGACGAGCTGACGACCAGGCCATATTTATAGAAGAATTTCAAGCCAAGCAGTCTCTGTAGACGAGCTTAAGGGCGGTAAGTTCATATAAACGAGCTGAATGCCATCGAGCCTATAAATACGAGCTGTAGGAGAGGTAGTCCATATAGACGAACGTGGCTGGAAGCCAGGATGTATATATAGTAGAGACGAGTCCCGGAGAGGGACGAGCTGAAGGCAGTCTTTCCCTCTCCATCTCTTTTTCTATATCTCTGTCTCTTTATACACATAGTACATATAGTAGAACTGGGGGACGAGGACAAACCCAAGGTAGTCTTTCTCTCTCTACATCTCTTTCTTTCTTTCTATCTCTCCATCTCTATCTATCTCTCTCTATTGAAGCTAAAGGCAGCCTCCCACTCTATACGAGCTATGCCAGTTACTTACTCTAGATGAGTTAAATGGGGGAAGCAAGCTGATATGCCATCGAGCCTATAAAGACGAACTGGAGGCCAGAATGTCCATATAGACAAACATCTGACCCGGATTCCATGAAGACAGAGACCAGAAAGTCCACATAAATGAGATTAATGCTGGGGATTCCATAAATACGAAATGGAGGCCAAGGAATCTATGTCAACGAAATAAAAACCTTGGAGTACCATATAGACGAGCTGGAAGCCAGGATGCCCATATAGTCGAATTGGTAGACCAGGACGAGCTGAAGGCAGTCTTTCTTCTTTCTCCCTCTCGCTCTCTCTCTGAAAAAGCTAAAGGTAGTTTCTTTATCTTGGCGAGCTGAGGCAGTTACTTACTCTAGACTAGTTAAAGGGGTGCTCTGTGAAGGAGCTGAAAAAACTGAAGATAGGCGCCCTTGAAAGAGGTGATGGAAGACTCCATTGATGAGATTATCAAGAAGACAAAGAGAGATCCTTTCGACGACTAAGGATAGCCTCACGAACTGAGCGCGTCTCAATAAACTTGGACCTCAAATGGATCTTCAACGATCTCTGAGCTGAGTTCATATTTTTTACCGATAGAGGATAAAGTGGGATACTTTGGTCCACAAATCTGGCACATTGTTAATATTTACAGCAGATTTATGTTAGACACTAAACGGAAAATATTGACCAACTCCTCTGTAACTGCCCCCATAATAGGGACAAGAGTTTCAATGAGGGTATACCTCTGTCGGCAAAACTGACTGATATTATTTAATTTATTTTTATTAAAAAAAACAAGTAAAAAAGCTAAAAGTTCTGCCGGGCCGATCTTTGAATAGCCTTCACCATTTGGAAAGATTTTGGCAATTTTCAAAAAAATAAAATCCTTTAAAAATGCTGTTAAAAGCTTAAAAATACCGAATGTAGCCGTTATATTAGAGTCTGCACGACGGCGTGGACCTCTAAGGGATTTCAGATTTTGCTAGAATTATATGCATACTAACATTTTCTATATTTATTGCTATAATTTTTATAGCATACTTTTAGACACTCCCAGAAATTTTTAAACTAAATTAAAAGGCTATAGATCAGACTATAAATATATTTACAGTATAAATATGATATGAATATGGTTTAAGTATATTACATAATTGGATTCTGGGGAGCGCCTAAAAGTATGCTATACTAATATTATAAAAAAATTTACATAAAAAATAATTTTCATAAAACTCTGACTCGGATGATCATATGATTGTTTGATAGTTACCAAGGTCCATTTAATTTTTTCTAGAATATTTTTTTGTTCAAAGTAATTTTCTCTCTAGTCTCTGACCCGTTTCCTTAGCTAACCACTAACATTTCATTTTTAGTTGCGATAATGTTTTCACTGAAGGAAGGCTTCACTGTTCTCTCATACATACATACAATTATTTACTTTGTATGTATGTATATACGGATCAAGTTACTATGTATTTGATATCATACATGTATGCATGTCTACTTATATACAAATATGCAGATTTTTTTCAAAATCACACACACCCATTTGAGTAGAAAGAAAAAATTACAAGTTTGCCTTTACTGCCGCTAAAAGTTACCTTTCGACTCCATTCATGTTTTATATTCATTTAACACTTGGCCTCCATGTCCATAGACAAACACGTCCTCCATACATGCATGCTTTCGTTCATTCATTCATTCGTTCGTTCAGACGCCCATACATTCATACTGCGACGGCTACATACCTGCAATGAAAAATAAAAAAACAACGAAACGGATAAAAATACAAAAGTGAAAAGTTTTGCAGTTTTTAGTTTTAGTTTTTTTTCAGATTTTGTTGTTTGTTGTATGTTGTAATTGGTGTTGTTGTAGTAGTAGTAGTTTTTTTTCTTTACTTTCTCATTGCCACCTCCCCTATGTAAGTTGTTAATTAACGCATTATTAGCTAAGTAAAGTTTAGAAAATGAAAACAAACATTTGAGCAGACATTAGCATAGAAAATTCCATTTAACGACATGTCGACTAGCTGCCGGGCAGGCAGGCATTTCACACACATATCAAATATTAAACGTGTGTATGTATGTGTGTGTGCGCACATTTGTGTTTATTTTGCGAGCGCAAAAAAGTAACAATTAAATACGAGTTGAAATTAATTGAGTTTTGAAAGGGTGTTGCAAATAAAATAAAAAATTAATAGAAAGTCGTGTGCAACTTGGATTGCCTCATGTGGGGAAGTAAGGGTCGGGGTCGAGTATGATACCCTATATAACCAGACATATTTAGGGGAGCTACCGATAACAAATATAGATCTATAATCCCAGCCAACTATAATTATTATTGAATGAGAATTAGGATTTTTAAGGGGGTTTACATTTGAAATCGGATGGAACTAATATATGGGAGTTATATTTGAATCGAGGTTATATAAATTTGATAAAGGTAATTGTACCCTACACCACAAGGTGGTCAGGGTATTATGTCTTTGTGCATTTGTGCAAGCAAAAGGAAACAAGATAGACCCATAGATCCTTTTGATGATCTGCATAGAATCACATTCTGAGTCGATTTATGCATGTCCGTCCGCCCGTCTGTCTGTCCAAGAATTTTTGTGAACAAAGTACACTTCGCATTTATTACCCGATCCAGATGAAATTTTGCACAAATCATTTGTTTGGCCCAAGGACGAACCGTATTAAAATTGGAGATAATCGGTAAAAATTTAGATATAGCTCGCATATATATCTTCGTCCGATTTGCTTTTATTGTGCACCAAACCTGTAATATCAGCCCGAATACTATGGAATTTTTTGCACATACAACCAAATTAGGCCTGAAAATAAGTATGCCAAATTTGCCAGAAATCGATTCAGATATAGCTATAGCTCCCATATATATTGTTCATCCGATTTGTTATTTTTGTCCTCCGCAGCCTTAATATGCAACAATATTTGGGGAAATATATCAAATACAGCTCAGAAATACCTTTGCTAAATTTTATCGAGATCGGTTCGGATTTGGACATATCTCCCATATATAACTTCGTCCGCTTAACTTTTTATTGTGCACCAAACGTCTAATATTTGCCCGAATGGGATGAAATTTGGCACTTACTACCGAATTGAGTCTAGAAGCTAATATCTCCAATTTGGCGAAGATCAGTTCAGATATAGCTATAGCTCCCATATATATTGTTCATCCAATTTGTTATATTTGTTACCCACAGCCGTAATATGCGCTCCGTAACAACGATATTCAGGGAAATATATGAAATACAGCTCAGAAATATCTTTGCCAAATTTTATTAAGATCGGTTCAGATTTGGATAGGGCTCCCGAATTTAAAAGATACAAATGCTTCGACATATTTAGTCTTTTGAACTTTAAATTATAATTTTAATCATAGCGTGTATAATTGAATTCTCCCATAAAAACTTTTAATTGTTATGTGGATCTCTACTAAATTAGCAAAGTAGTGTAGGGGTGGTGTAAGTCGGCCCGCCCGACTTTAAGACTTTCTTTACTGGTTTTCAGTTGTATGTTGTCATAGAGTCTACATTATGACATTGAGAGGGCCTACATATATATTCATATATACAGGGTGAGATGGAAAACCTGCAGCCAATTTCAGACTGCTGTGATTTTCAAGCCACTCGTCCGACAACTGTTAAAATTATTCCAGTAAGAGCTCATTATATTGTTTACAAGCGAAAAAAAAGCATTTTGGTGAGAATTTTTCAGAAAAAAAAGTTATCCGGGATGGAGTTCAAGCGTGATAGTGCGATTTCTTCTTATTTGGCTGGAAAACCACAAGCGGCCATCGTTGGAGTACTCCAGCATTTAAATGTAAAATAATCTCTTGTGTCTCATAACATCGCTCGTTGTCGTTTGTACACTGGTAGCGTAGCCTGATGTAAGGAAGTGGATGGAAAAAAACAGCATCATCGCCAGAAATGGTTCGAAAATTAAAGAAGCGACTTGATCGAAACCCGCGTCGCAGTGGCAGAAAAATGGCTCGTGAGCTGAACATATGCATTCCGCAAATATTGAAAAATGAGCTCAGAATAAAGCCATTGAAATTCCAAAAAGTTCAAGAACTTACACCGCAACAAATATAAAATAAACTCAAAAGAGCTAAAGAGTTGCTTCGCTTGGCCGAAAGTGGTGAACAGACGAATTTGGTTTTCTCCGCTCTCCGATGACAAAACATTCGTTGTCCAGCAGTTTGTAAACAAACAAAGAGGTCAGCTGAAAATGTGCACCTTTGAAGGTCAGCTGAAAATGTGCACCCAGAAGGTGTGGGCCGCCAGAAGAGCCGATGGTCGCACTCCGCTCGTATTAATCGACCGTGGCATCAGAATAAATGCCAAATATTATCGCGAAAATATTATGGAGGGTGTATTAAAGCCTTGGGCACGCAAACATTTTGGCCGCAGACCTGGGACATTCCAGCGAGGTCGCACAATCGCACTCAGCACGCGCCATCCAAGAATGGTTTCAAAATGAGGTTCCTCGCTTCATTTCCAGCGCACAATGACCACCAAAATCTCCCGATACCAATCCGTTGGACTATTGTGTCTGGAGTATTTTGGAAAGCAAGGTTGGCACTAAAAAATACCAAAGTGTCGATCACCTCAAGCAAGCGCTTCGCCGGGAATGGGCCAAAATACCGCAGAGCAAAATTTGGGCAGCGTGTGACGGTTTCATTGGCCGTTTGAAGGCCATAATTCGTGCCAAAGTTGACCAATTCGAACAAATCTAAACTTATTCTAAAATTTGATGCTATTTCCGAACTTTTTTTCGCTTTCATTCAATAATATTTAAAAAAAAAGTGTGAAAAGTATAGCTTTTGACTTTGTTGCAGTTTTATATCCTCCACCATGCTATGGAGGGTATATAACGTAAAACGATATAAAACGATATATATATATATATATATATATATATATATATATATATATATATATATATATATATATATACATATATATATATATATATATATATATATATATATATATATATATATATATATATATATATATACAGACAGACAGTCCGTCTGTCTGTCCGTTCGTCTGTCTGTTGTAATCACACTATCTTTGGAACGAATTGAGATAGAAGGCTAAAATTTCGCACACGTGTTTTTTTTCCCAGTAGGCAGGTTAGGTTCGTAAATGGGCCATGTAGGTCCACGTTTTCATATAACCCCCATATAACGGTACCTCCCGATATTCGGTACTTTGATGATTTTAGCGACATTATTTATCGGAATTGTTTCAAATTTGGTATTTGAAGTTCGAAATAGATACTACAGCCCAATACAGAAAATTGTCTGTGCAGGTCCACGGCTTCGTATAGCCCCCATGTAACGGTACCTCCCGTTATTCGGTATTTTGATGATTTTAGCGACATTATTCGCCGGAATTGTTTCAAATTTGGTACTTGAATTTCAAAATGGGAACTACAGTCTGTGACAGAAAATTGTCTATGCAGATCCAGGTCTTCGTATCGGCCCCATATATCAGTACCTTCCTATGTCCGGTATTTTTACGAGTTTAGGTACAAAACCCACCGAAATTTTATGAGATGTCGTATTTGAAGTTCGTAATGGATGCTACAGCCTGTGACAGAAAATTGTCTATGCTGGTCCAGGTCTTCACACAGCTCCGATGTAACTGTAGCTCACTATATATGATACTTTGATGATTTTAGCTACATTATTCGCGGTTTATTTCAAGTTTCGAATTTGAATATGGTAATGGCTTATGACAAAAAATGCCTATGTAGGTCCACATCGTATAGACCCCAATATAACGGCTATATTTGGTATTTTTAAAAATTTTAACAGAATTTTTTAAGGATTTTATTTTTTGAAAATTTTTAAATTCGTTCCAAATAGTCGAGGGTATTCAAAGTTCGGCCCGGCCGAACTTAATGCTTTTTAACTTAAAATTAAAAAAAAAAAAAACTTTTTTTCTTTAAATAATTAAAAAATCACGAATGTAGTACATCTTCCGAAATTTGATATTTTCCTCTTAAATTCTACAACAGACCACTCCGAACTCCCATCACTCATCTCGTCTTCCACTCACATCATTTCGGCTTAATTTTATCCACCAATCAAAAAATAAATGAAACAAACAACGTCATTCAAATTCATTTACAGCGATAAGCTTCGCTTTAACATCTCCCGACCACAATTAAAAATAGGTCAATTATTTAACACCGCATGAGCCTATCATTTCAATCTGTCACCGCGAACAGCAGTAGGTCAGCTATGGGCAGGTGTATGTGTGCGTGTGTGTTTACAAAAATTTCAATTATTATTAATTTTTTAAATGATGTTAATCCCTGCTGCTACTGGTGCTGCTGCTGTTGTTGTCTCTCGTCTGATTGAACAATACAATGTGGTTGAGCAATTAAAAAGACAGCAACAACAACAACATATAACGATAAAATTACAACGGCAACATGGAAATTAATTTACAGTTAGCTAGAAGTACAATTTTATTAAGAACAGCAACAAAACAAAAAAATCAACAACAACAATCCGGGTGCCGACACACGATGATATTCACAGCCATGGCAAAACTATGTAAATATGTCAATAATTATATGTGTGTGTGTGTGTGTGTGTGTGTGTGTGTGTGAGTGAGTGTGTGCGTCCATACTATAATTATTAACGTGGAAACTACTGACCAGATTTACAACTTTACACGAGGCTTGTGTTTAGTGTTGTTTACCGAAAGAGGCGTTACTGGTCAAGCCCCCAAAAACGGAAAATCCGAACAGAGTCATGTTTTCGTATCAAAAAAAAAAAAAAGGACGTGTTGTAAAAATACAATTTTTAATAGAAAAATAAATAGATATTTTGTGAAATGTGTTATTAACTTTTCTCGAGTAAAGGAATTGGAAATTAAAATTGTAAAATAAAAAGTACAGGGTGAGATAAAAAACTGCAACAAAGTAAAATGCCATAATTTTTACATTTTTTTCTATACTTTATTGAATGAAAGCAAAAAATAATTCTGAATATTTGACCCGCCATAGAGGAGGTACCCAAAGGATTGGGCCGATATATCCCATCTTCACTGCAGATGCTATGCTAGTATAAATCTTGGCGAAAGTAAAATTTGAAGAGAATCGGATGCTTTTTTCGTTTTTTTTTTTTTTTTTTTTTTGGTGGGTGGTATAATAATTCTAAAATTTTGACCCGTTATGGGAGAGAAACAAGAAGGAGTGAACCAATATGTTCAATACACACAGTGGATCGTAGGTTCGTGGAAATATTGTGATGTGTCGACCATGAAAATAATCGGTTGCATATTTCGCATTTTATAAGAGTAAATAATATTCAAACATTTTGAAAAAAATAAAACTGCAACAAAGTCAAACGACATCATTTTAAAACTTTTTCCTATATTTTATTGAATGAAAATAAAAAATATCGGAAATAGCATCAAATTTTAGAAAAAGTTCAGATTTGTTCGAATTGGTCACCTTTGACACGAATTATGACCTTCAAACGGCCAATGAAACCGTCACACGCTACCCGAATGTTGCTCTGCAGTATTTTTGCCCATTCCCGGCGAAGCGCTTACCTGAGGTGATCGACACCTTGGTATTTTTTAGTGTAAACCTTGCTTTGCAAAATTCTCCAGTCAGAATAGTCCAACGGATTGGTACACGGAGATTTTGGTGGCCATCGTGGGCTGGAAATCAAGCAAGTAACCTCATTTTGTAACCATTCTTGGGTAGTGCGTGCTGAGTCCTGTAGGAATGTCTAAGGTCTGTGGCCAAAAAATGCAACAAAGTCAAACGCCATAATTTTTAAATTTTTTTAACTTTTATTGAATGAAAGCCAAAAATATCGGAAATAGCATCAAATTTTAGAATAAGCATAGACTTGTTCGAGCTGGTCACATTTGGCATGAATTATGGCCTTCAGACTGCCAATGAAACTGTCACACGCTGCCCGAATGTTGCTCTGCGCTATTTTGGCCCATTCCCGGCGAAGAGCTTGCTTGAGGTGATCGACACTTTGGTAGTTTTCGGTGCCAACCATGCTTTGCAAAATACTCCAGGCACAATAGTCCAACGGATTGGTATTCGGAGATTTTGGAGGCCACTGTGCGCTGGAAATGAAGCAAGGAACCTCTTTTTGTAACCATTCTTGGGTGGCACGTGCTGAGTGCGATGGTGCTGCTTGGTCCTGTTGGAATGTCCAAGGTCTGCGGCCTATATATTTGCATGCCCAAGGCTTTAATACACCCTCCAGAATACTTTCGCGATAATATTCGGCATTTATTCTGATGCCACGGTCGATTAATACGAGCGAAGAGCCACCATCTGCTGTTATGGCGGCCCACACCATCATCATGGCCGGCGCTTGAATCCTAGTGGCCAACCGAATGTGCACATTTCAGTTGACCTCTTTGGCAAGTAAACACGATCATTTTGATTGTTTACAAAGTGCTGGACAACGAATGTATTCTCATCGGAGATCAGGGAAAACTAAATTCGACAGTTCCCCACTTTCGGTCAAGCGAAGCAACTCTTTAGCTCTTTTGAGTCTATTTTCTTTCTGTGGCGGTATAAGTTCTTTCACTTTTTGGATTGGAATTTCAATGGCTTTACCCTCAGCTCATTTTTCAATATTTGCCGAATGGAATGTGGCGATATGTTCAGCTCCGGAGTCATTTTTCGGCCACTGCGACGCGGCAGGTCTCGATCAGGTGTTTTTTTTAACTTTTCGAGCCATTTTTCGGCCACTGCGACGCGGGTTTGGATCTAATCGCTTCTTTACTTTTGGAACCATTTCTGCTGATGTTGCTGTTTTCATACGCCCTTTTCTTTGACATCGGGCTACGCTACCAGTATCACGGTAACGAGCGATGGTACGAGGCACAAAAGATTTATTCACATTTAAATTCTGGAGTGCTCTGTTGATAGCCACTTGTGGTTTTTCAGCCAAATATAAAGAAATCACGCTATCAGGCTTCAATTCCATCACGAATAACTTTTTTTCTGGAAAATTCTCACCAAAATGCTTTCGTACGTTTGTAAATAATATATTGGGCCGTCACTGGAATAATTTTAACAGCTGCCGGGCGAGTGGCTTAGAAATGACAGCAGTCTGAAGTTGGTTGCAGGTTTTTTCATCATTAAATGGGAATTTAAATAGTACCCTTATGAAAATTGAAATTTTGTTTTAAAATAGAGTTAAGTGGAAATGCATGGCTGCCGAATTCAATTTTGAAAATACCGGGGTTGTAAAGAAAGCCTGATTTGTTGCCATTAATTATCAACCAAATTATGTCTTATTGATTTTCCTCGCCACCCTCCCGTACTTTAACAAACAATTTTATTGACAAATATTTAATAGTTATCCTTGTTAACATATGGTTTTAATGCAGTATTAAATTCATATCATTAAAAACGCTTGACGGCGAACAAAACACAACAAAAAAATAATAAACAAAAAAAAACAAATAATAATAATACAAGAACAACACAAAAAACCAATTTAACATACATTCAGGCTATTTGCATTGCAATGCATAAAATTATCCTTTAGTTGTACAGGCTGATGATGATGATTGTCTCTGTTTTTATATCTCTCCCGCTCGCTCGCCCTCATGGTAGGCTCAACAACATAACCTGCCTACTGCCTACCATCTGCTGCCAACGTCGCTATGATATGCTGCACCTACAACAAATGTTCGTATTACTCATATAAAGTTATTTGCCAGGCATATGAATATTGTCTGTCACACACACACAGACAATTAAATATCCATCGAAATGGACTTTTAATAAGTAGTAACATGACAATGTATTTCAAAAACGAAAAAAAAAGAAAATTAAAATAAAATAACAAAAACAGAAATTCTCATTTTGGGTTTCAATAACACAAAGCCAATTTGTTTCCAGGAAATTGCTTTGCATTTCAAAAGGAGGGGGTGGGTGGCAGAAAAATACGCAGTGATAATCATGCAACAATGAGGCAGATAGTAAATAGTATGAAATAATGGAATTTATTGAAATGTTGAAGGGAAAATACTTCGTTTTAAATGGATTTAATTATAATTGTTAGGGAAAAACAATAAGTGTTGAATACATTTCTTTACAAGTACCAGGTGGCGTATGATTATCAGTTATTGATCATACGCTCAGATGGACTATCTTCTGCAAAATGAAAATTAATTACAATTATACTCCGAGGAGAGAAGATAGGGCCCAACTAAAAATTTAGTGGTTATTGTAACAGCCCTATTATCGGGCTGACTTGACAGTACTTAGCAGAGTAAAACCGAGATAGCTTCAGATCTTCACAACGACTGTCCTATGACAAGTCCCGGGTTTGAATTATTGAGGCTTTTTTTTAGAAAACCACGTCATCGTTTTGTTCTATCTGCGCTTATATCCCTTTTTGGTTAGGTGGTCTCCCAGAGCTATTTCTGTTTTTACGCCAAGAAAAATCGAACTACATCTTTGCATGGATTTTCAGGTATACTTTGGAAGAATTAGTGAATATTTAAGATTATAATTCAAAGACGATTTTTGAGACCATAAACTTGTATATTTTTAAGGTTTTAACTCCACGGCTCGAAACCATTTAAGTGTCACATTTTTTAAAATTTATATAAAGACAAAGGCATGGGTACTTCCTACAAGTTTTTTAAATCCTTTAACCAAGACTACAACAATTTCAAATTAATCTTCATTTTTTTTTTACCGGGATACAGATAGTTTTGATTCTTTTTAATGAAACTTCCTACCAATACCCTTACAAAGGCTTGTTAATTCCAAAGCCAAAAAAGGTTCTTCTGTAGTGCATTTTAAGGATATCTAGTACATTAAAGTCCTGCAAAGGCGCTAATTATAGTAAATATATTTATGAAGATTTCTCTAAGGGTTCATAAATTTTATAACGCAATTTTCATCACTCTTTCTCAACGACTCATAGATTTTTGTGATTCTTTACAAACTTTCTGAAAAAGGTCGTTGATTTATGAGTTATTTTTCCTAAGACTTTGGTAAAGGCTTTTAAGTTTCTGATATCCCTTGAAAAGGCTCGGGATTTTTTTTTTACCAAGTCTTATTTTCATTAAGGCTCCTGGTTTTCTAAAAATATTTTATCAAAATTGTTAAAAAAAATTGTAAATATTTAATAATATTTTAACAGACTTTCAAAAAATTTTATGGGTGTGTTTTCAAGACTTCATAAAAATGTTAATAAATGTTTATCCCTCCACATAAATCTCCTGGATTTTAAAGATTATTCAGGACTCTTCTGCTTTTTAGAGTAAAGATTGTTTAAAACTCAGAAAAGCAACTCGATTTTTAATAAAATTTTATCTTGACTTTAAAATTGGTCCGCGAATTTTTATACCCTCGCCCATAGAGCAACAGAGGGAGTATTTCATTTGATACTGCCAAAATGTGCCTCATCCAAATGACGGCTTAAGACCCTAGGTCTCTTTGAAATAATTCCAATTTAGGAAATTTGAAGGCCAAATCCGATTCAGGAAATTTTGGGGGCCCATCTTTTCGTCCGTCTGTCTGGCTGGATAATGCGCACGATAACTCTCGAAGGGAGTACCCGATTTGGTACAAACTTGGTATATCGTAATATTATTGTCAAACTTGAATGGAGTTCTGAGATGGAGAACATCGGACCACTCCATTAGGTACCTCCCCCACAAAGGGTCAAAATTTTGAATAGCCATGAAGTCCATATAACTCGAAATGAGAACTAAAAGCGCAATTCACTCACTCTGGTATATCCCCTACAACGGGCCAAGCACTGATACACGTGACCAAGCAGTGATACAAGTATTAGGACTTGCAAAGTTTGCACAAAGTTGGATGATCCCTTCCTTTTTTTAAGAGGTAAATTATTTTCTGAAGGGGGAGTACAAGAAATAGTGGTCCGATATTGCCCATCTCGGAAATCGATTTAATTTGATAATAATATTACGATTTATAAAGATTGGAACAAATCCCTTCGAGAGTTATGGTGCGCATCCAACAGCGAGAGAGACAAACGGACGGATGGACACTGATAAATCGACTTCAGATATCCTGAAGCGGATTTGGTGCAAAAGAACCAAGGGTCTAAAACCGTTATCTCGATGAACAGGTTTCGGTCGTAACTGCAGCCATATGACTGATATTATAAAAATTAAAGGCTTAGACTTTTTTACGGATATGATCCTTAAAAGGTTCTTAATTCCATATTTTAAGGGCTCTTGCTTCTTAGGCAAAATATATAAAAGTTCAAAGGAGGAATGGCTTGAATAATTGTATTATGAGTGTATTTTTATTCCCCTTATTTGTGGTCATTAAGTCTCTGGCAAAAAACCCGGTCCTTCAAATATTACGTTAAAATATTTCGATTTAGGGTTTTTGCGCCTGGTTTGAAAATTTATATGTGTTGAAATCTGTTGGTTCTGCAAATAATTTGCTATATATGCTTGAAAAACTTTTTAAATTCTATAAAAATCCTTGCTTAAAGGACATTTGAACCATAAAGAAATTTTCTCAAGTATCCACGATACGAAGGCTACTAAGCCTTGAAATATCATCCATTAAATTAAGATTTATTTAAGGGTTTTAATCTTGGAGCAAAAATACCTTAAAAAATCGTCGTTTTAGGACTAGTTTTCCTTGAAAAAAAATATCTTTAAGTGTCCTAGACAAACTAACATTTGGCATCTCTTAGTACGGAAAAAAAATCCTTAAAAGTCCAATAGTTGGATTTTTTCACTTAAAAACTCAACTCGAAATTTCAGGGTCATTTGGTCCTTAAGCAAAATATATAAAAATCCCGAAGGTTGTAAGGGTGTTGGTCCTTGAAAAAAAAAGAACTCTACAACAAGAGCCAATACAGACTACAAATTGACCTCCTCTTTCCCTCTTTTCTTATATATAGTCCTTTGGTCCTTTTGGTCCTTTTCTTCTTTAAAATGACTCCTGTTGGATTTATGTTGAACAAATACAAGCAAAACGAGGTAACATTTTTGACTTAAAAAGGAATGTCGGTTTTTAAACACTTTAAAGGATCAAGAGCACATAAGGTCCTTAAAAATAACTTTAAAGCAATTTTTTTAAACATAAAAATGTCCTCTCCTTTCCTTGATTTTGTGTTAAAATAATCTTTAAATACACAGAAGACATTTTTTAACAAAAATGGACAATATATTCTCACTTCACAGAATAACAGTAGAGGAGCTAAATTTGCGGTATTCTCTATTGGGATGACCTTCAATAATTACCTTAAGATTTAAGGACATTTTTGCCACATTTCATGTAAATTAACAAATACAACCCGAAAAGTGTTATGTTGAAATTGCTTACCAAATTAAGCTAGATTTAAAATCATCCCCGAAAAAAAAACCTTTAAATAAATTAACAACAACAAAGGCTAACAAAGAAATCTGGGGATGTTTAAAATGTGAATTTTTAAGTAATAAGTGAATCCACCAATAGCATTCACTGGCCTATTTTGTCTGCATTGCCCAGGCCATGGCCTAATTCAACAGTTTAGAAAGATAGAGCAATTTGTGTACCTTCCTTTCTCTAACCTTATTTTTTCAACAAAAAATTATCTCTGTTTTACTTTCGTTCGCCCCCTTCATTTCGTCTCTTCGTCCAACATTTTTAAGTGTCTGCACCATTGTTGTGAACATTTGATAATTCAATTAAGATTATTTTCATTTATGCCATGTCGAAGGACCCTTTCCTTTTGGTCTCCCAGCCAAGGAAGTGTTGCTTTTGAAGTTGTTGATTTTTATGTGGTTGAATAGTCTTTTTGTGGTTTCCTTAACCATGGCCTTTTGTGTTGTGTTGTGTTTTTTGTTTCATTTGCTCCTTCTTCGTTTTGGCCGGCAAAATTCAGGCCTAAATATTTTGTTTATTTAAACAATATTTCCGGCTGGCGCAAGTGAAAGTACAAACTCCCCCAGTCAGACAGACAGACAGGGAAGAGGTTTTCAATTAACTTTCAACAATATTTGAAATTCTACACCAAGGCCTACACTCAGAGATAAGGAAGGAGAGCCAAACAGAGATAGAGAGAGGGAAGAGAATGGAAAATGGTGTGGAGGACATGGACACTGAGTGTATGAAAATGAAGCTGTTCATTTTATCTTTATTATTTCCAAGATAAGAAACCGGCTAGAAATCCTATCTCACACACAGACGTACTCTCACACACCACTACAAGTTTGGCAATGTTTTACACTCTATTTGAAATCATTATCATAATGTTGTGTCATATCTTTGGGTATTTTTTTTGTTGTCGTCCTTTAGCTATCTTTTTCCTCTGTTGCTTTAAATTCTTCTGGTTGATTTTTGCCACAAAAGTTTTTCAATAAAACTGCTGCTATGTGGTGGGTTGCTTGATTAAAAATGATAATAATCATTGTCTAAGTAAAAAAAAAAATATACATAAATATTCAAAATTAAGAAGCAGAAAAAGGAAAATAAAGGGTTAGAGCAAAAGTTAAGGGAAAAACCAAAAATGGCATGCATATTAATGGCTTGGAACAGAACCAAAGGCCAAGGGAGTTTTTAGAGCCGTGGCGGTAACAAGGACCATGGCTATAATGTCAAAATGTTTGGAAATTAGAAGCCAGGAAATAATGTGCTAAATATTGGTTAGGCAATAAAGAACTTTAAAAAGTGACCATAAAATATTCAGGCTATTAAAAAAGACAAAGAAAAAAAAACAGTAAGGGAAGATCAAAAATCGGGCAGGGCCGACCCTATGATAGCCTACACCACTAGGCGTATTTTGTAGAGTTCTCGCAGCCAAATATTTTATATAGGGAATTTAAGTGAAGTAGATCATACCAACTGTGATCCAAATAACATAGCTGTATAGACCATGATATAACTTCGATGAGGATTATTTTAAAAAAATATTTATTGGAGCATTAGATATACCGAACCAAGTATCACCAAATGGTAAAATTCGGTTGAATATTTTTTGAATATGAAAAAATCTGTTCAAATTAAGCTGATATTACATATTTGGTGAGCAATAACCGCAAAATCGGATGCAGTTGTATATCGAAGCTGTACAAAAATCTGAACCGATCTCGATAAAATTTGGTAGAGGTATTTTAGAGTTGTATCTGATGTCCGGAATCAAATATCATTCTAGAGGAGTGCATATTATGCATGCGAGGGACTTCAACACCAAATCGGAAGAAACATGGGAGCAACAGCCAAATCTAAACCGATTTTCACCAAAATATGAAGACAAAATTCAGTTCACCTAGGCTGATATTAGCCATTTGGTGCTCAAAAAAACCTGAAATCGGATAAAGATATACAGGGTGAGATAAAAATAACTGCAAAATGTCGGAAATAGCATCAAATTTTAGAATAAGTTTAGATTTGCTCGAATTGGTCACCTTTGGCACGAAGTATGGCCTTCAAGCGGCCAATGAAACCGTCACACGCTCGAATGTTGCTCTGTGGTATTTAGGACCAGTCCCGGCACAGCGCTTGCTTGAGGTGATGGACACTTTGGTATTTTTTAGTGCCAACCTTGCTTTCCAAAATACGCCAGACACAATAGTCCAACGGATTGGTATACAGAGATTCTGGTGGCCATTGTTCGTGCTGAGTGCGATGGTTCTGAGTCCTGTTGGAATATCCCAGGTCTGCGGCCAAAATGTTTGCGTGCCCAAGGCTTTAATACACCCTCCAGAATATTATTGCGATAATATTCGTCATTTATTCTGATGCCACGGTCGATTTATATCAGCGGAGAGCGACCATCGGCTGTTATGGCGGCCCAGAGCATCACCATGAGTTCTGGTGGCCAACCGAAGGTGCTCATTTTCAGATGACCTCTTTTGCATGCAAACACGATAATTTTGTTTGTTTACAAACTGCTGGACAAAGATTCGGCAGTTCACCACTTTCGGCCAAGCGAAGCAACTCTTTTTGAGTCTATTTTATTTCCGTTGCGGTATAAGTTCTTGCACTTTTTGGTATTTCAATGGCTTTATCCCGAGCTCATTTTTCAATATTTGCCGAATTGAATATTGCGATATGTTCAGATCACGAGCCATTTTTCGGCCACTTCGACGCGGGTTTCGATCAAGTCGCTTCTTTACTTTCGAACCATTTCTACTGATGTTGCTGTTTCCTTCCTTGACGTCGGGTTACGCTACCAGTACCAGTATCTCGGTAACGAGCGATTGTAGATTTATTCATATTTAAATGCTGGAGACCTCTAACGATAGCCACTTGTGCTTTTCCAGCCAAATATAAAGAAATTACACTATCACGCTTGAATTCCACCACGTATAACTTTCTCACCTAAATGCTTTTGTACGCTTGTAAACAATATAATGAGCTGTCACTGGAATAATTCATATATATGGGAGCTATAGCTATATCTGAACCGATATTCTTCAAATTTGATGTACTTGCTTCTAGATTGATGTTGGTCGGATGTGCAAAAATGCAGGTATTGGAGCTATATCTGAATTTGAAACGATTCTTACCAATTTCAATAGGATTCGTCCTTGGGCCAACAAAATATTGTTTGCAAAAGTTCATTTCAATCAGACAATAAATGAGACCAGATAATAAATGAGACGGACTGACATGCATAAATTGACTCAGAAAGCGATTCAATGATTATCCTCAAGAGAAACAATGGGTCTATCTCGCTTCCTTCTCCCTATCACTATGTGGCGTAGGTTATAGAAATCCAAGAATTGTTTGTGTTCTTAGAAACCCCACATATAAAAGGAAATTGGCTGAGATGTCTGAAAGCCCTTGAAAAACAGCGGTATATTTATGGTGTCTTCACTTTGCTTTAATATCCTTGACAATCCTTTTCGAAGCTTATTGAAGGCAAACCTAATAAAAAATGGCAATATAAATCTCAGCGTTGATTATCTCTATGAACCTTTTATAATATCACTTAGGGGAATAGTTCTTGGTCTTCCTCATCTTAGATGACGGTTATGACCACGCCCCATAGTTGTGTGCGAGGGGTGTGAGGGCTTTATTAGTAAATGAAGTTTAACTAAATGTTTTTATAATTTATATAAATGAAACACGCAAACACTTTAACTTTGCCCATCATAAGCGAACTTTGCAACAGCAGTTAAAAAGCTCGAAGAAAAATTATTCCCTTGGCCATGGAATTATGAACTGGTGAAATCGTGGGGGGAATGAAGGAAATGGTGCTCTGCACAAATATATCATGAACTTCCTTAGACATTTGAAAGTTTCGTTGCCACCGCTCGGTTATGTTTTGTATATAGCCAATAGCCAAGTTACAAGAAACAACTTAAATGTGGCCAAAATATAATTAATTACTGCAACAATATCTACACTTATTGTGGTTGGCCAGGCCATCAAATTTAACCCCTCTCTTGGCATTAACTCTTTCTTTTTTACTTTTCTGGTTTTGGGTTCTTCGAATAGGGTTGCCGTATTTTACATTTCTTGCTTGAAGGTTTAAGAATGTTTGGAAAATTTTTTTGAAGCCTTTTGAACGAGGCTGGCTAATTTACTCTAAGGATATTCGAAATGTAATGAAGGATTGTCCTTGTAAGGATTTTTTTAGCTATTGGTAATAAGGTTCTAGGTGTTAACTTTAATATAAAGTTTAAATTTTTGAAGGTTTTGCAATTCTCAACAGACTTTTTTCGTTTTTTTTTATAACCTCCACCTTGAAAAGGAGGATATATTAACTTTGTTATTCCGTTTGTAACATTCGTAAAAATGAGATATATCGGTCCACGTTTTGGTGTAGTCCCCATATAACGGTACCTACCGATATTCCGTATTTTGATGATTTTTTCACGGATTTGTCCGAAAATTGGTATTTGTGGGTCATAATGGGTCCTAGTCCACATTTTTGTATACCATATAAGGGTACCTCAAGATATTCAGTATTTTGATGATTTTTGCCACATTTCTTTGCAGATTTGTCTAAAAATGGGTATTTGTGTGTCCCAATGGGTTCTAATGTTTTCCTTACCTTTAGGTGGAAGGTATTAAAAGTTCGGACCGCCCGAACTTAATTTTTTTGTAAAAGTGTATAAGAAATGAATTTCTATTGATTATGAGTACTGAAATTTTTCACTTAAAAATCGCCCTGTGTGGGTAGAGAATAAGCGGATTCTTCTCGAATTTTTTTTTTTAAAATTTCGTCCATATTTTTGTAAAAATATTTCAATCGATAAGGCAACACTACACCTAAGCTTCCTGGCTTCTGCCGATAGAATGAGGAGGGGAAATATTATTTGTTGCTTTTTGCACCAACAACAATATATCACTAGTTTTGCAAGCCAAGGGGTGCAAAGTAGAACAACGCTTTTAATTTACGATATCACTGTAAGGAAACTTTTTCGAAAAGGAAGCCCTGAAACCCCTTTCATTGTTCCAAATAAATTGTTTAGTGCGTGTTTTGTCGTGTTAAAAGTATTATTTACTCCTTGCGAGGTGTGTTCGAATATTTATTCAAGTCTTTATTCCTCTTTTTGGTAATAAACTTTTTCTAACATGTCAAACTTAATTTGAGGCTTACACTTACACTGCGGTGGGAGACGTGGGCTGTTATCCTTTTTCTCTGCTGACGAAATGTTTGGTGGTAATGATAAATGAAAATGCCGGTAAATTTGACAATGACAACAATATTGCCGTTGGCAAACAAACATTAAATTTGACATAATTCAAGAGTCAACAATTGAAAGTTGTGGCGTTTCTTTGGCGCTCAATTTTCCCGGTGGGGAAGAAATGCGAAAATTAATGAAGAAATAAATGTCACATTTTTTGACATAATTGTTAGGCATATATTTTATGGGGCTTAGGTAATTTAATGAGGGGAAGGGGGAGTGTAAGGGTTTCTTAAGAAATGAAGACTGAAGAAGGAAAGCAAAGGGTTTCGTGGCAAAAAAAAAAAAAAAAAAATTGAAATCTGCCCTACGGACTGCCCTGAACGAAAGCAAAGGGTTTCGTCGCAAAAAAATAACTTGAAATCTGCCCTACGGAGGACGGCCTCCTGGAGCCTCTACCCTACAGAAAACGGTACCCTGACATCTCTAATTCATAGAGTGGACGTCTTCCGGGCCCCTCCACTCTAGAGAGTAGACGGCCTTCTGGCCCATCTACTCTAAATAGTCCCACCCATAGGCGGCCCTTATGGCTTCCTCTTGACCTCTCTCTACTCCTCCGGACCTCTCTCTTCTCCTCCGGGCCTCTCTACTACTATTCTACAGAGTAGACGGCCTTCGGGCCCAACTACCCTACAGAGTATACGGTCTCCGGCTCCATCTGCCCTACAGTAGTCGACCTCCGGGTCCATCTACTCTACAGTAGACGGCCTCTGGGTCCATCTACCCTACAGTAGACGATCTCCGGGTCCATCTACTCTACAGTAAACGGCCTCCGGCAGCATCTAACTCATCCTCCGGGTCCATTTAATCTATAGCAGGCGGCCTCAGGGTCTATTTGCTCTACAGCAGACGACCATCTACTCCACAGTAGACGGCCTCCGGACCCATCAACTTTACAGGAGACGCCCTCCGGGTCCATCTACTCTACAGTAGGCCGCCATTCACTATACAGTAGACGGCCTCCGGGCCCTTCCACTCCACAGTAGGCGGCCTCCGGGCCCATCAACTCTACAGTAGACGGCTTCCGGATCCATCAACTCTACAGTAGACGGCCTCCGTGCCCATCAACTCTACAGTAGACGGCCTCCGGGCCTATCAATTCTACAGTATACGGCCTCCAGGCCCTTCAACTCCACAGCGGACGTCCTCCGTTCCATCTACTTTTTTCTTTCTGACCCATCTACTCTATAGTAGACCGTCATCTGGCCCATCTAAGCTTGAGAAAATATCAGCTACTCTGAAAGAGCATCGGACTCTAAAAGATCATGTATTGTACATCGGAGAGCTTAATAGGGAAGAACAGGAGGAATTTCTCCATTGGCCCTGGGGGATACCACCTATTACCCCTAGGGTGATCCTGGCATCTTGCTCATCCGTATGGGCTCCATGTTCTGCCACTCTTCTATATGGTCCCCCTATCCCCCAGTTCGTTTACATAGATACCCTGACCTCTAAAGCGCCTATATGGAATTTCTGGCTTATAGGTGGCCTATATGAACTCCATGAACTCTGACTCGTCCATGTGGACGAATATTCTTTATATCGAGGAGCATCTTTATAACGAGGATAAGAACTTTTCAGAAATTGTTCGTATTCAGAAAGGCTAGAGGAAAACACCCCTAAGAGCGCAGTTAACGTAAAATCTCTCTCTCTCCCTCTCTCTCTGCAACAAAGTTTTATAATCTGCCTTACGCTGAACTAGATGATGTACTAAGTTTTGGCGTATGAGTTTTGACAATACACATACGCCTTACGATTTATTATACACTCCACCTTAGAGGAGGGTATAACTTTGTCATTCCGTTTATAACATCCCTAAATATTCGTCGTAGACGTAGATGTCCGTCTGTCTGTCTGCATATCGCATATCGTCAACATTTAGCAGAACAATTTGTATTGATATATCGGTCCACTTTTTAGTATAGTCCCCATATAACGGTACCTCTCGATATTCGGTATTTTGATGATTTTTGCCACATTTTTTCAAGGATTTCCCGGATATTGTTTTTGGACCTAATTTGTTTTAATTTTTAAATTTATTCAGTAAGGCGTTGGCATCCTTCTTCAAATTATCTGACCCCTGAGATGAATAAAAAAACCCCCTTAGCGGAATTTTTAGTATAGAAGAAATAAGCCAGGACCACTTAGGACGATCATGTAGACCTCTAAAAAGTCATTGTTAAGATTTTTTCATTCAAAGTTTTTTCTAGGGCTCTCCAGAAACCAAAAGTAATTACTTTCGGATGTCACATCTATTTTTTTATTCATATTTCCATTTCCACACCAACACTTAAAAAATCTCCTCAAATCTTTTCATCCCTCCATAAAACAAACATCCAAATTTCTGTGGCATAAATTAAGGCTTATCAAAGCCCCATTTACTTAGTTCCCCTCCATTAAGTCTGTCAGTCAGTCAATCAATATTCTGGCAACGCATTATCGAATTATTAAATTAGCCATAGAAATGCCATAAATACGTTTGGCAAAATCTCTGGGACCTCTAGGAAATGTTGAGCGTTTCTTTTTTTTTTTTTTCTATTCTTTCTCAAACTACGTTGAGTGGTGTGGAATCACAATTTTACGGAATTTTAGCCAAAAGATTTTCGTTAATGTAGTTTTTGTTGTTTCCTTTGACCCAAATAGTATGCAAACCTGGCCGCCTCACTGGCCCCAACTGGGACAGTGTTAAAGTGTTGGCTGTAAACGTGATCGCATGTGGGTGTGAGTGTGTTTTTATTACCGCTATCGTTGTTCATGTTGGCTTTGTGATTATGCGAAAGCAAACATGTTGTGCATATAAATTATGTGGCCTAAACACCAAGAACAACAACAACAACAGCAATAGCAATGGCAACACCAACAAAATGGTGGGAAGGCCGCAAATGTTTGATGCGGTTTTCGTTATTTTGGCCGCACAAAACTCTGAAGATGAATTGAGGTCACATAAGGCTGACAAACAATTTCGAAATCATGGCAAAAGCCTAAAAGTATGCTATCATGAATTAAAAAGCCATAACATGACAAACACTTGAAATGCCAAAGCTTGTTGGTGGGCTAAGGGTGGGTGCTTGCATGTAGGTGTCATAGGTCAACAAATCATTACTGGCGAATGTCATAAACATCAGCCACAGTTTCCACTGCGTTGAGAAATTTCTTTCAAGGACGAGAGCCGAAGAGAGCAGCCTCATTTTTAGAAATCTTTAAAACAAAACTAAAAACTGAAGTCCCACACCAAAAACTGAGGATTTCCTCTCAATTACAGTTGGTGCTTTTGTGTGTCAATTACAGGCCTGAAATGCAATTCCTTTTAGTTTTCGTTTTTCGGTTTTGGAAATAAAAAAAAACATATCCTATCAAAATTAGAAAGCTTAACACGTAATTACTGCAGTAACAACTGCAGCCAGGGCATTTGGAATTTTCCAACTATAAAGGAATGGCGAGAGAGAGAGAACAAAACTTGAAAGTATTCCCAAAACAAAAAATAAATATACCCTGACATGTACCAGTTTTTTTATTCCGTATTTTATTTTGGCAGAAAAAAAGAGCAAAATATTTACATGGTAACTGTAAGCCATTGGAGAAAAGGACAAAGAACGTTATTTTTGTAACTGACCACCAGACAAGCTCAAGTAGCGGCCGTTATAATTGAGAGGCAGGCGAAGTAGGGAATTCAAGTAATTTTTACTTATAGAATAAAGTTAGTAAAAAGAGGAGGGGTCCATGAATGCTTATTGGCCTTCCTTTTAGAAGAATAACATTTGCATGGTTTGGCCCTTCTTCCATTATTCATTTGAATATCTTGCATGTAGTAGACTCACATAAGACCTACACTAGATTGGGTTAGGGTCAATCCTTGAGATCTGATATTGATAAATTCTAACACCTTTTCGCTTCTCATAGAAAATAATCAAAAGGAATTTCATTGTGTAAACATGACCCCTTATAGACCCCCTTCCAGAAAAGTCCTTTAACAATTCAAGATTCATTTTCAAGACATCTTGAAGAAATCTCTACATGATTCCAAAGTTTAAATATCAAAACTAGTTCTTTAAACAAAAAATAAATAAAAAATAAAAATTCTTTTTCTAAAAAAGTCCTTGGAAGCTCCATTCTCCATTCTCCCTATAAAAGTGGTTCTGTTAAAAATTTTGTTTTTAAATTGTCACATTTTTTGATAAATGACGCAAAAAAATATTCTTTTCATAAAAAAGTCCTTGTTCTCGCCATCTGCTTTTAATAAAAGAACAGTTCTTTAAAGGTTAAAGAATTTTAGCAATAGCGAAGGGTCTTTTAAATCATGCCATCTTTACGAATTGTCAAAAGGTCAACAATTTCTTCAAAAAAGAGGCATTTTCGTCCCTCTCTCTTCAGAAAAGGATCCTTACAAGTGAACTGAATGATCCACTTTTACATTTTTTTTTTTTGATAAATGCCGCCAAAATACCCTTTTCTTAAGAAAAATCCTTGTTCTCGCCATCTGCTTTTAATGGAAGAACAGTTCCTTAAAGAGTCCATTCTGTAAAGAATGTTGAGGAATAGCGAAGGGTCCTTAAAATCATGCTTTCTTTACAAATTGTCCTAGGTCAACAATTTCTTCAAAAAGTGGAATTTTTGTTTATCTCTATTAAGAAAAGGATCCTAACAAGTGAACTGAATGATCCACTTTTGCATAAGGTCCTTGAAAATATTTTTTTCCAAGAAGCTTCCTCTATGATAAGGGGCCTTTAATAGAGAATTTTTGTACAAAAAGCCCCAAAAACATAATTTCTCCGAAAGAAGTTCCTTCTGAAAGCACCTTCTGTAAACCTGACTACCATAAAGCACCTTAGCTCCGAAAAGGGTCCTTACAATAATCACTTCCCAAAGATGTTTAAAATTACCCTTCCATTAGAAATTGTGCTATTCTCACTCTCCCTCTTCTCTTCTGTAAAGTCCTTTAAACCAAGATTTTACTATGGAAGGTCCTCGATGAGAATAGATCCTTAAATTATATTTTTAAAGGAAAGGGGGTTTAGAAACTAAAAGAATCACTTATTAACAAAGGTCCTCTATGAGAACAGATCCTTAAATTATATTTGTAAAGGAAATGATTCTTAGGAACTAAAAGAACCATTTAAGTCAGTCTCCTGAGAAGGTCGGCCTTAGAAGAATTATTTCTTGCAGATAGGCTCTTTAGAAGAATCAATGGTCCTTGAAGTACCATTTAAAAAAGTAGGATTGTTTTTTTTTTTTTTTTTTTTTGGAAAAGTGCCAAGAAAAGACCTTCAAACCCAAAATATATTTACAAAAAGTTCCAAATAGGTTTCCTACAAAAAGCGCCCTAGGCTAAGTAAACTAATCCTGGCTACTTGGAAACTTAAAAAGCGGCTTTTAGAGGCTTTAGGCTTTTCGTAAAAAGTTTTGGAGACATCAGACATTTTCATAGAAAGGCTTACTTACTCTTATAAGAAAAGGACATTTAAGAATTATTTCTCCATGAAAGAGTCCACGGATAACTATTTCTCCAAAATAGGGTCCGTCAAGTCACATTTTACCTTAAATGAAGTCTGAGAACTATTATTCTGGAGCAAACGGTTCTGAAACACCCTTGCTCTGCGAAAATATCCTTAAGAGCTCCTTTTTTTAAAAAAGTTCCCTAAAGCCTTTCTTTCCTTATTAAAATTTAAGACTTCATATCTCTAAAATGTTTCCCTTAAAGCAATCTTTCTCTAAGAAAGGACCAAAAAAAATGCGCGAACTGCCCGGCCCGAAATTTGAATACCATTTATACCTCCACCATTTTGAAGGAACTTGAAAATTCAAAAAAAAAAAAAAAAAAAGAAAAACAGTCCATTCAAAGGAACACATGACTGTGGGGGCTATATGATGACGTGGCCTAGCATAAGTGTTTTTTTGTCATAGACTGTAGCACCCTAGAGAATTTAAATATGAAATCTGAAACAATTCGGGTAAAAAGTATCGATAATACCATCGAAATACCAAACAAAGGGATATACCGAATATAGGGAGGGATATACGATATGGTGGACCTATATAGAGAATACTCTTCCAGGTTGTAATATACCCAAAAGGATCTCCTTTTGTGCATTTTAAGACAATTCCATTGACAAATGTGGCTAAATCACCAATATACCGAATATCGGGAGTTACCGTTATATGAACGCGTACACGACATCGTGGACCGATATAGCCCATCTTCGAACTTGACCTGCCTGCAGACCAAAAGACTGATCTGTGTAAACGTTTAAATTCCTATCTTAATTCGTTTTGACTTTAGCGTGATATCAACCGGCGGGCATGGCTAAATCGTCTTTGTTAAGTCTAAAATTATTACTTTGATGAGTTACAAATGGAATGAAGGACTCAATATATCCTCCATACTATGTATATTTCTCTTCTTCATGAATCGTGCATCGAATTCCGCTATTCTAAAAAATTACACTTAAAAATATTGAAATCGTCCTTTCCTGAGTAATTGGCTTTAACCTATCTATAATTTTTTATATAATACCTCTCAAAGGTCCAATGGACCGTATGTTTCATATAAGATCACTGCATGTTTTCCATTTGAAGGAAACCCGAGGTTATCTGTACTTTGGGAGATTTTTACCAATAGAAGGTCATTGATCAAAGTTCTGATTGAGAATACCCCTAAAGCAACTCCTTTTCTATAGATTCTCTCTCTAAACTGCTTCTACTTCATAAACGCTTAAATTTTATTCCACAGAAGACTTCTTCAGGACGAAATTCAAAAATTACTTTCCTCGCAACCCCTACAATGCCACGCAGTTCGATTTTCAACCAAAGAATACCATACCGCCATAGCTGTGACCACAGTTTGTTGTTGCTATTGTTGATGTCCTCGTCTCATTTCGGTGGAATTTTTATACTTCCTTAGTGCACACGGTCACGTAGCGCTCTACTTGCAATGTGCTTTTCATGATGTTGTTTTTTTATTTTTTGCTTTTTGTAGGCATTTTTGTATCGCGTTCTCCAACCTCCAATTCAGGCATAAAGACTTAGTCACACACACACATACACTCACTCACTCACACAGCTAAACACATATTTGACTAAGATGGACTTAGAGGAACTCCCCTGTTGTTTTGAAAGCAATAAAAACTATAAAAATTCTTTTCATAGTTTCCGATTTGCTACTCCTCCCCACCTCTCCTACCTACGCAGTTGATGTTGCAATGGCCTCTTTGGCCATGTTGAGCCTCTAGTTGGGTTGCCTCAATCGTTGTTTGGCGTTGGCATTGATGACGTTGATGATGGCTGTGATGCTGGTGGTGATGGTAGAGGTGCTGCTCCTACCACTAACGCCTTGACTGTTTTTATTATTGTTCTCGTTGTTGCTGCTGTTCGTTTTGTTGTTGTTGTTGTTGCTGCTGCTTTTTGGTGTTTTACAGTACGTGATTTTCATACCAAATTCCATTTTATGAGAGTTGATGTCTAACATAGGTTTCATGCCTAGCCGTAGCCATTGTCGTCGTAGTTACAGTTTACAATTCGTTGTTGTTGGTGTTGTTGTTGTTGTCGTCGTTGTTGCTGCTGCTGTTGTTCGACTACATTTAGTGTTTGTTGTATGGCCATTCTGAGCCGGTTATTGTGCCATTGTGTGCTTTGCCCGTCGTGCTGACGTGCTTTCGGCCTGTTGTCCTTGTTTAAGGCTGAGTCAAAATAGACACGGCAAAAATAACATTAGGTTTGATGTTTGCGGTTTTTATGTCCACTCTCTGGCACCACACCTCCTTCCCTTGGGTTGTCCTTTCCTCCTCAGAGTTTTAGTTAAAGTTTCGGCATTCGTTTTAGAGCAAAAGAAACAAGAACATGCCATTAAATGAAAAAAAAAAAAGAAAAACAGAACAGAAATACCTATTCCGTGCCGCCACACTAAATGCAAAAGTGAAAGGCCATTATAAGTTCCGGAAAAACATATTTTAGAAAGTCATCTGATTCTATGGCCAAGTCAAGCCGGCCATAGTCGTGTAATAAATTTGTAAGAAATATGCCACAAGGTTTGGGAGGGGGAGTAAAAGGGATTGGGTACGGGGTTTCTTTATTAAAATGCCAAAAAAAAAAATCGGGTTGGAAGGGAATTAAAGGGAGAGACACAATTTTCTTATCAAAATATATTTCACCTGAAAAATCAAGAAGTTTAATGTCCACTAAGATCTTAAACAAAATTGCAATTTTTTTGATTTTTTTTTCAAAAAACCAAACTGCAATTCAAAAGGTTAATTCAGGTGGAAATAATAAGAAATAGCGGCTTAAGGATCTCTTTCCATACATAATGTCTTATGATGCAAATTTCCTATACAACCGAACTTTTTCAGAGATCTTTTAAAGGACCTATTTTTTCAAATTTGTAATTTCAAGGACCTTTTTCAACAGAAGAAATGATTTAGAAAGAGTGGTTAAAAAAACACATATTTTCTTAAGGACGAGTGATTTCAAGGACATCTTTTAGGAAAGGTGTTCCTAAAAACAAGTGCTTTTAAGGAAAGGCTTTTGGGGAGAAAATGAACTCTTAAAGGAACTTTCGATAAAAAAAACAAACTTTCTAGTACCCTTCTTGGAGGGAGGTTACTTTCAAAAAACCCTAATATCTGAAATGGAACTCCTTAGAGAAATTTTGGTCGTCGGTCCCTTAGAATAAAAAAGCGTTCAAGGACCCCTTCTTCAAGAATGGAACATTTCTTTAGAGGAAGGATCTTCCGGAAAGCCTTGTGAATTTTGTAAAAAAAAACTTTTAGAAATTGAAATTTTTTAGGATCCCTTCTTGGAGGGATGTTACTTTCCAAAAATCTCTTGCGGAGAAATGACATTTCCTAGGGAAATAGTTGTTTACGAACTCGATCTTTAATGATAAATGCTTATGGGAAAGTTTTCTTTGAAGTGATCTTTCTTAGAATAAGAGAGCTTTCAATTACCTATCATTAAAGAATGGAAACTTTCTTTAGAGAAAGGATCTCTTTTTAAATTTTTGAAGTGGACATTTTTAGAATTCCACCTTGGAGGGAGGTTAGTTCCAAAAAAAACTCTAATAGAAAAAGGGCCTTTTCCTAGAAAAATTTTGCTTACGGACCCGTTTTTAGGTGCTGAATGCTTGTGGGAAAGGGACTTTAAAGTAACCTTTCTTTGAATAGAAGAGCTTTCAGGACCCCTTATTCCGGAAAAGAAATTTTCTTTAGAGAAAGGGTATCGTAAAAGGATCTTTTCATGGAGAATGGACGTTTTTAAAGACTCTATCAAGAATATGGATATTTCCTAATGGAATTATGCTTCTAAGGACCGTTTTTCGAGAATTTTTTTCTCATGCTTCTAAAGGATCTTTTCATGAAGAATTGATGTTTTCAAGGACCCTATCAAAATATGGATTTTTTCGTAAAGAAAATATGTTTTTATGAACCATTTTTTGACAAATTTTTCTCATGTTTTTAAAGGATCTTCTCATGGAGAATGGACGTCTTAAGGACCCTGTCAAGAATATAGATATTCCCCAAAGAAATTATGCTAATAAGGACCTTTTTTGGAGAAATTTTTACTTATGCTTTTAAAGGATATTTTCATAGAGAATTGACGTTTTCAAGGACCTTATCAAGAATATTTCCCAAATATGAATATTTCCCAACGGTCTAAGGACTCGTTTAGTAATTCTTTTAAAGGAACTTTTATTAGAAAATCGGATTGTGGACGTAATTTCCCAAAAAAATTGACTTTTTTAAGGAAAACTTCTCTAAAAAAGTTTTTAAGGACCTTTGGTTTTTTGGGAAACCTTCTTAGAAAAAGGATTTTAAGGACCTTTGCTTTTGTCTTTTTAGGAAAACTCCTTAGAAAAAAGGAATTTAGGGACCCCTTCCCAGAAAAGTTATTTTTTAAAGGAAAACGTTTCTTTTGAATGTTCTTCTTAAAGGAAAGATGATTTAAGAGTTCTTTGTTAAGAAGAATACAGCTTTCAAGTAGTTGAAAAACGATAGAATGCTTTAAAGGACTATTTTTTCAGAAACTTTTTTTAAAGCCATTTTTAGAGGTAGGACCCCTAGAATACATTTTATGAACCCTATCTTAGACAACAAAAATGTTTCCAAGGACTTCGGTAATTTTAAAACCACTTGAGAAACCCTTTTCTTCCAAAATGATACTTCTAAGGCCTCATTAGTTTGGAAAAGAAATATTCAGGAATTTTTTATTGGAAAAGTAATATTTTTCGCATGTCTTTGACAGAAAGTGTGGACTTCAATAGCCTATTTAAGAGCTCACTTGACTCTTTTTTTGGAGAAAATGTTATTTATATTTCCCTTTGTTTGAAAAATGGATATTTTCATAGAGAATGGACATGTCCTAAAATTTTTTTTTCTGGGATGGGGTCCTTAAATTTTTTTTCTAAAAAGGTTTCCTAAAAAGCCAAAGGTCCTTAAAATCTTTTTTTCTAAAAAGGTTCCCTAAAAAGCCAAAGAGCCTTAAACCCTTTTTTCAAAGAAGGTTTTCTAAAAATGGAAAACTTTTTGTTAGGAAATCTCGTCCACAATTCAATTTTCTAATAAAAGTTCCTTTAAAAGCATTACTAAACGCGTCTTTAGAAGCAAAATTTCATTGGGAAATATCCATATTCTTGATATGGTCCTTGAAAACGTCCATTTTCTATAGAAAATATCCTTTAAAACATTCACCATCCAGAAGGATTCACCATGCAAGAGGGCTCTTATTTATGTTATGAACTTCAATGTCAGAACCACTTCTTATGGAGAAGTTGCTTTTAGGTCACTTTTTTTAAAAAAGGAAGTACCTTAAATGACTTTTTTCATTAAAAATCAAATTTTCAAAAGAATATCCTTTTAATGGAAATTTTTATTTGAAAATCTCTTGGTTTTTTTAAATGCAATAAATTTCCATACAAACATTGAACTTGACTTTTGCCCAAGTATATCTCTTTTGGCCTGACTACACACCCGCTCGATTTTCCACAACCGCATTGGCTTTTAAAGCTGCAAGACACATATTTTTCGAAACTCACAAAAATCCAAAAAACAAAAAAATATAAAATAACAACAACAACAGCATAAAACACATGTTTCATAAACTGTCTAGACTTGTTAGCATTCCATCACAAGTCAAAGTATTTTTCATAACAGTGGAGCATTTAAACTATGTTCGGAAAAAAAGTTATACCATACTCTTGAAAGCAAAACAACAACAACGGCGGGGCAAAATAATAATAAACACAGAGAACGGAACCAAATACTCCATCCAACTCTTTATCGCCGATTCCATATCATCTGTTTTCATATTTTTACTGAAGTTTGTTGAAAGTTTGCCACGAACATTAAAGTTGAGCTGAAATTAAACTTTATTATTTTTAGCATTCTCTGGTTTTTTTGTTGGCAAGCTTTGCTTAGCAAATTATTTTCCGATAATCAGTTGGTGATTACTTTTCAACGCCACAAAGTATGCAATGGAAATAAGTTGCTTTGGCTGTACAACGTTCATCATTGTTATTTGTTGTTGGAGAATTTTGTTTATTCCTCTTTTTACAATTGTTTTTTTATTCTCATCAACTTTCCAACTAAACTTGAACTTTATTCGCTTCACAGTTAGTAAAACTACGCTAGTGTTCTACATTTACAGAGATATGAGGGAGCGGAGTGTTAGTGGGTTCACATACACATTTTCAATGTTACAACACACTCACACACACAGCCACAACAATATCGGCGCAAAAACAAGAAACAAGATTCCATAAATTCAGTTCAAAGTTTTCACAAATGTTTGTAAAAATAAGTATCTCTTTTGTTGTTGTTCTTGTTCTTGTTGTTGCTTTTAATATCCGTTAAGTATATAATCGCCTTTTTCCAGCGGTTAGGCACGTTCTTCTATTTATGCTCGTTGGCTGCTGCCAGAGGAGCAAGGCATTCCGTGCCATTGGAACAGCTCCTGCTGCCGCTTCTGCTTTGTCTCTAGATTCATAAACTGATAGGCGTCGTTGGTTTAAAAGCAAAACAAAGAAAAGTATTGAACAGTAAACAAAAATTAATTGAAACAAAAGTGTTGAAAATAAGATGAAAGCAAAACAGAATCATCGGGGGAGTAACTGCTCTATTGAGCAGGAGGTTCTCGATTGTGGCCCATGAATGGAGGAGGTTCAGGATAGTATTCAATGAGTGTAGATCTAATGAAAGTGATTTTTATTTATATGAAATAATGGAGGAAGTGCGTAATCTTCAACTTTTTCAATGTTAATGAAAATCATTTGTTCTACGAAAAAATAGAAACAAAAATTAAAACAAAATTTACCTTACATCACGGATCTCTTCAGAAAAAATGGTGCCAAAATTATCCTTTTCTAAAACATTTTTAATTTTGAAGGACAAAGTTTAAAATTGTTTTGCGTTTCCTTTGTCCCTTAAACGTCTATTACATATTCTCTTCCTCTAAGAATTTTTTCATAGTTTTCAAATGGTTTCCTTTCTGTAAAGGGTACTAAAAAAGTGTCCTTTAAATTTTTTTTTTCTATTGAGTGAACCTAGTTAAGATGTATTCATTAAAAGCACTCTTGCGGTCCTTTGGAACGATCTTCTTTAAAATTGTCTCCTTTAGAAAAGGGTTCAAAAGGCATCCTTTTTTTTAAAATGTCATCCTAAATATGTACAGGGTTGCCCATATTCGACGGACCCATGTTTTTTTCGGCCATTTCGATGACTCTTTGGGCCCATTCCAATCGACGAGGCTTGTCCGCAGGGAACAAATGCAAATCAATGCGAATAATTCGTTGTAAAGTGGATCGAGCCATGCCCAACTGCTGAGAACGGCGTTTTTGGGATGTTCTTGGGGACCTCTCAACATTGGCTCTTACGGCAGCGATATTCTCGGCCGATCGCCTTGGTCGACTTTTATATGGCCTCTTCGGATTAGAAAGAGCCTTACCAGTCGAAAACTTTTCGTATAAACGCTTAATGGTGTTCTTAGAAGGCGCACTTCTCACATTTTTTAATGTTTTAAAAGCACGTTGAGGTTTCACAATTGACTTCTTCTGTTGAATGTAAATTTCAACTAACTCACGATGTGACATCTCTGTCAAAAGTTATGGCGTTGCCAGATGGGTCCATCGAATATGGGCAACCCTGTAGTTCTTGTAGGAAATAATCCTCAACAGTAACCTATTTTTAAAAACAACTTTTCTAACAGAATAATTAAAATCTAAATCTCCAAACAAGAGCGTAGTCAAAAACGACCTTATAAAAGAGATTGAGCTTTAAACAGCCATTTCTGGAGAAGGATACAGAAAGCAAACTATTCCTAAAAATAAAGTAAAAAAGGGAATTTTTGCTGAAGAAACGACCAAGGAGACTTTGTGTTCTTAGAGGCATCTTCTCCAAATAAAGTTTCGTTAACATCATCCATTCCTCAAAAGAGACATTGAAACTTGTTATTGAAAAGCACCTTGTCTCTGTTAATGGATTCTAAGCGTGGCTAAAAAATTCCACTCAGATAAGGTTCTTGAAGGAACATCTTCTCTAGGAAAAGATCCTAAAAAGCCTTTAATAAAGTGTCCTTAGAAAAATCTTTCTTTACCTTAGAAAGGATACTTTGAAGCACCTTAATTCTGTACAGGATCTTTACAAAGATTATGTCTCTAAGATATGTAAGAAAGGTTTTCCTAAAAGCTCTCCTTTGTCAAAGAAAAACAGCTTACCGAAAAGCAATTATTCTCTACTAAGGCATCAGTAAACGCACCTACCTTTTCATCATGGAAAGTATTTCGTAACCTTCCTCACAGTATATCCTTGAATCCTCCCTATACTAAGAAAGGTTATTAGAAGCACGATTGCTAGACGTGAAATGAACATTTTCTCTACTAAATGGATCTTATGGGCGGACATTCCCTTATAAAGGGTCATAAGTTGCACTTTCTCTGAGAATGAGTCCAAATGCCTTTCTCCTAGAATAATATACTATTTTTTAAGAAAAATTTCCATGAGGAACCTGAAGTTTTTTCCGAAAAGTGTCCTTGAGATTGCATCTTAGCTGAGAAATAGTCCATAAAAACAAAATTTCTTAACCAAAGGTTCATGGCACTTTTTCTAATACAGAGCACAATTTCTCTCAAAATGGTCAATGAGGGAATGGAAATGAGTCCTTGGAACTATTTCTTAAAATGCGCCTTTTCCAAGAGAACGTTTCTAAAATATGCTGTCCTAAGTGTAAGGACCGCACTTCTTTGGGAATGGGCTCTAAAGGCGTAGTCCCTTCGAGAAATGTTCTTAAAACCGCTTTTCTTTTAAAAGGTATTCTTCCTTAAAACACCCCTTCTCCAGATGAGGTCAATAAAGGCATACTTTCTCTAGGAAAGGTCCGTCTAAAATTAATATCATTAAATTCAAATGTTCCAAAAAAAAGTTTTCCTTTTTGAAAGAAATTTTCTGTTCTAAAAGGTCCCAAAGCCGAACCCTATTAAATAAAGAGTTCTTTAAAAAATCTTATCTGAAGAAGAAAAGATGTTTCAAAATAAATACAGAGCATAATTTCTCTTAAAATGGTTACTGGGAAAATAGTTACTAGAAAAATTTCCTTAGATTTACTCTAAAGGCTCACTTTTTCGAGGAAATGGGTCAATGGTCAAACCATCTCACAAGAAAAAAGGTTTCTTAAAACTGAAGGCCATCTACTCTTTTACCTGATTTAAAAATAGACGTTTCCCGAGCTCAAGAGCTTAGAAGCTCTCTCTCTATCTATCTAGGAAATATTCCTTAAAAGTACAATTTTTCTGAGAGAGAATTTCAAATTTTGCTCTTGGATTTCAAATTTACCCTTAGAAGCAATGTTTCTTTCTTTTCCCGCTTTCCTTTTCAGAAAAAAGTCGCCAAAAAGAAAATTTACCTGGAAGATGGTCTTCAAATGCACCCTTTCTCGAAAAAAATACCATAAAATTCCTTTATTTAAAATCAAGATCTTAAAAGAATGCTTGCACTCGAAAAATACGCTTTAAAGCATTTTGTATCTCAGAGAGAAAAGGTATTTTTTCTCTGTGAAGGTAGTCTTAGATTCGTTTCTTCTGTAGAAGTTAGTATAACACTTTTTTCCTGAACGTTTTGATATATAGGAAACTCTACATTTAAAATATCCATGGGAGATTGGAGATTTTAAAATAGCACTTTCCCTCACGAAATGCTCCATAAAACTTCCAATCTTTAAAAATTGGACCCTAAAAGTTTTTTTTTTCTCTCAAAAAGAGCCTAATGGAAGTATCTCTTAATGAAAGTATCTGAAATCCCTCGTTCTGTGAAAAAGGGTCTTTAAGATTATTTTTCTGCAAAAGAGTGACTAAAGCAAATTTTCTAGAAGAAAGAACCACTGGAAGCCCCCTTTTAAGGGATCAAGTACGAACTTATTGATACCTTAAATAAGTTCGTACTTTCTCTCGTCATAGCGAAATTTCTATATAAAAGCATAATAAAATCTCCTTCGTGCCATTTTATTTATTATCCTCTTTTAGTATTGAATTTTCAGTTCCCTTCAATCCTCACACCTTCATGGCCAAACAAATATGAGGAATAATTGATGGACAAATTTTCCAAAATATTTATACAAACAAAATGAAACTGGTGTGTCAATCAAAAACCAAAGTTTTATTCATTTGGCTATTCCTTAATGTTGTTGTTTTTTTTCGCCGTATCTAGGCCATTTGTAGTTGGCCAAATGAAACAAATGTTGGTAAATAATTGAGAATTCCAGAATCGAATCGAATCGATTCGAATCAACAAACTGACACTCTGGTGTAATTAAATAATTAATTGTTATACAAATACCGGGCAATGTAATCGATTACAGACTGAGTGTTATTGATGACCTTCAGTGTTGAGTGTAGTGGGGAAACCCCCCACCACGAAGTATGCCATGAGAGACTAGCACCCATAAGTATACTTTAATGTTTTATGATAAATTCCAAATTGTTTTTATTCGTAATTTTTTCCTTAGTCCTTATGTCATTTAAGGTGACAGGCATTTTGATGTCTCACGTAACATTATTACAGGATCCATTAATGAACAATTTAATTAAAACAACAAACGCCTTTCTTTTTGCCATGTGGCTGGCTGGCTGACTGGCTGACTGACTACCTATCCGATGCCGCTGGTTGGACTTTAACAACTCTTTAATTTTTCTTAATTATTATTTCTCTTTGACTGCCGCCTTCATTTATTGCCTCAAAATGCCATTGTTGCTTTTTTATGTCTCATTACCCCTTTTTGTTGGTTCGTGGTAAGGCTGGAAAAACAATGGTCCGTCATTTTGATATTATCCTGCCTTACTCACACATTTCCTTCCGCTGGTCCTTGCAATGACGTGTTATGTCATGTTTACGTTAATCATTATTACAGTTTTATTAAATTCATTTACAAAAACCACCCCTTTCCCCTTCTTCTCCGATTGGGAAGAGAAAAGGGTTGCATGGGCTGGCGTAAATGAAGCAGCTTAATTTATATAAATGAGCAAAGTTGTGGCGTTCTTGCTTTTCTTTTTTATCGCTGCTTGGCCAGGTGGGAAATTTATAGTTCCGAATTGTCTTAAATTTTATTCGCCAAAATACAATTTAACAACAATTTACTTGGCGAAAGAGTTTGAATGGAAACGGCTTATAGATTGCCAGCTGGAATGTCATGTTTTGGAAGTTAAACACGAACCGACGGACCAACCAACCAACCAACCATCACTTCCCAAAATTGTCCATTATGCAAATGAGTTATTTGATATTTTGTTAAACCTGTTCGGGGTAGCAGCAAATTTTCTATTTGCTTTGCATTTTTTCCTATCCCGATGGGCTGCTACTCCCCTCCCCAGCGCCACCACTACACGTGGGTAATAAAAACGACGCGCTTGGCCAGAGAGTCATTAAAGCCACCTTGATGGTCACGAACATGAGTAAATAAAGAATTAAGCACTTCCTTGCCATTTGTTGCTAAAGTGTCTGATAGTGTGATGAAATTTATCCGTTCGGCAGTTGAAATATTTTTCAGGAAGGACAAAAAGTTCATTTGAAGTGGATATTGGGTTACGGGGAAGTTGTGAGCGGTGTTAGGTGAAAAAATTACGTTGGCAAATGGAGGAAAGGGGTTTGGTAATTGGAGAAGATGAGGGAGGGATTGAAAAAGGGTTGGAGTGAAGAAAAATACACGAGATCTTGTTAAAGAAAATTTAAAAAAAAAAATCAACAAATTGTTTAGGAAGTTCTTTAAAAAAAATTAAAAATCATTGGCATTTGTACGGTTTTTGAAAAAAAAATCAAATCCCAAAATTTCAATGGTCAAATTGGCAAGGGTCTGGAAGAAAAATAGAATTCTAGGAGCTTTTGTGGGAGTCTTGCTTAAATATTCAAGGGTCAAATTAGTAAGGGTCTCGAGGAAAAATAGAATTCTACGAGATTTTGCGGGAGGTTTGCTTAACTATTCCATAAAAAACAAAGTCTGGGTGTTTTTGTAAAAGAAAAATTAAAAAAATATTTTTAAAATCTACGAACCCTTGTTATATTTTAGGCAAAATACTTAAAGTCTAGGAGTACAGGATTTTTTGGTAGAAAATCCATCAAAATGTCCGAAACCAGGCGGACTGGAAAAAAAGAAAAATTCCCGAACTCCAGTCGATGTCTTTGGTAGATACTCTTAAAAAAATCCTTTGCTTTCTACGACATCCTAAATATTTTGTGAGAACTTGGACGAAAGAGGTTGGTAATTGGAGAAGATGCGGGAGAGATTTTAAAGGGCTTTATTAATTTTCAGTTAAAAATACTTTTCAAGTAATTAGGTGAAAAAATAATAAAAATTACTGGCATTAATAGACGTTTGAAAAAAAAATCGAATCCCTAAAAAATAAAAAATCGACGAGCTTTTTAAGGAATCTTGCTAAAAAATTCTCAAAATATCAAAACCTTAGTTTGTTTATAAAAAAAATTATTTTGAAAATGAACCCTCGCCTTTGGCAAAAAAAAAAATTGAAATACATGTCCGAAACCTCACAGCGAGGCTGGGTAAAAAATTAATTCCCGAGCTTCAGTCGGTGATTTGGTTAGTTAGACTTCAAAAAATCCAACCCTCTCTTTCGAAGCCAACTTAAATATATGAGTACATGGACGGAAGTGGGCTAATGATTGGAGAAGATGCGGGGCAGATATTAAAAGGGCTGCATTGGAAAAAAAATCCACAAGCTCCAGGGGGTTTTTGTTAAAAATATTTTTAAAAAATCCGCAAATCTTTTAGAAATGTTGGTAAAAAATATTGAACATCACAGGCTTTTGTAGGAGTTTTGGAAAAAAAGTTAAATCCCCGATAATTAGTGGGGGTCTGGAAAAAATAAAAAAAATCTACGAACATTTGTAGGAGTTTTGGTGAAATATTCCTAAAAATTTTTGGGGGAGCTGCTAGAGGTAGTTGACCGATATTTCCCATCTCCGAACTCGATCTAAGTTTGGCAATAATATAACGATGTGCCAAGTTTGGATCATATCGGATATTCCCTACGAAAGTTATCGTGCGCACTAGCCAGACACACAGATGGACAGACGGACAGACTTCGCTATATCGACTCCCCATTCCTGAAACGGATTTGATCCGAAGAGACCTTGGATCTAAAACCGTTATTTTTATGAGGCACGTTTTGGCCTTATCAAATTATATGCATCCTCTGTAGCGATATGGCTGAGGGTATGAAAAAATCCAGAGGTCTTACTGGAAGCTCGGTAAAAAAATGAAAATCACAAGGTTTTGCAGGAGTTTTGGAAAGAAAATTACAAATTGGTAAGGATCTGGAGAAAAAGAAAATATATAACTCTACGAGTTTTTGCGGGATCCTTGGTTAAATATTCCTAAAAATACTCAAAGGAGTACTTGCAATACTTTGGCGGAAAAATTGGAAATTTAAGAAATTTGTTAAAATAAAATCTATGAAATAGCTTATCTGAGGGCCTTTAAAAAATAGATTCCCGACCTCCTGTCCTTGTACTGGTGAGATAGACGTAAAAAATCTCTAGACTTTTCTAGTGGCTTTCTAACACATCTTAAACACCAATTCCTTAAAAACAATGCGTTTTTGTGAGTCTTGTAAAAAAATATTAAAAACCAAATCTAGGCTTCTGATCCTGACCTACAAACCTTTTTAAAAGGGGAAACTTATTTTTCAAAATCGAAAGAAATTTTGCAAGAGAAGCAGAAATATTTCTCAAAATCCTAAATCCTTATCACAGTCTTAGTAAAAATATCCTTTAAATCGACTAGCCTTCCTAAGGAACTTGATAAATATATTCTAACAAATCCGCTTCCCTATAAAGGATTCATTCTCAAGAAATCATTGGAAACCTGAAAGATTTTTTTTCTGATTTCAAAAAAAAAAACGTTATCATGAACATTTTTAAAACTCACTGCGATTTCGTATAGCCCTCAACTCCTTAGGGGCACATGGAAAATCTCTCCTTTAAATAGCATCTGCCATAAATGTTAAATATTTGTTTAGCAAACTATTCAAAGTTCTATCTATAAATTAAAGAAGTGATTTCTTTGACATGTAGTATTAAACACATAATATTATATGCCAGACAATGAATGATTTCTTATCGGACACCCCAGGTACACACACACACACACATACACATATCGACAATATTGGGGATCCAACTCTTTAATACCCCATACGCCCACCAAAAAAAAATTCAAAGACCCAACCACCAAAATTACTATCTTCCTAATGACAATGGAATCATCAATTAACCCCAGCAAATGACCAAAACACAAAAGGGTCAACAAAAATACTACTTTTTTCTAATTATTTATAACTCATAGCGCATAACAGGTTATTAGGTAAATTGAAGGTATAATTAATTCGTCTGCCATACAACCCTTAAATTTATATTCGAATAAAATATATATATTTATGGCGAACATATTATCCAATAGAATATGCACCCTTAAATTATGCTACAATTATGTGAGACACATTTGAACAGCCATAAATTAATTTCGGTCTTTCAATTAAACTAATAGGCAGTTGGGAATTGGAGCATGCAGTAATTTTCTAATTTAGTTGCCACAATTAATTTTGGGAACCACCCCTACGCGCTGTTGACTTTAAAGAAAACCATTGAAATTTCTATTTAATTGTTTAGACTAAAAATAGATCAACAAAATTTCTATTTCCACCTTCGCCTTTAATTAGGCAGCCCCAAAAGTATGCAACAATTTTTACCTTGACCTTTATTTTTCTTATTAATTTTCCAATTTTCATAATGGCCGGCCAGCGGAAACGTTGCATTTCCCTCAATGTTTAACTTATTAGTTGTAATGAAATATTGCATTTGTTTAACGTAAATCCACAAAATTTACATGAATATCAAATTCAATTTGCTTCATTTGTTTGTGTGGATTTGTGCGGCTGTCAGCATAATAGCTTGCCACAAATATTCATGGTTTACTAACTGACATTTTACAATAATGACTGACAGCCATTTAAATTTTTAGAATTTATAGTTGGTTACTGCACTGCACTCGCTTCACTGCAGCTGTGCGCATAATTTGTTATGATGTGTATGATGTGAGGGGAGAATGGAGAGCGGAGCTTACCTGCCAAAAACCAACAAAACCCTAAATGGTATACTAATGTTGCAAAATATTTTAATGAATGGATATCATTACTGAAATGTAAAATAGCGAACAAAAAAAAAACAAACCATTGGAAATTTACACAAAGAAAAGTGCCTCTACAGTCTCGAATACAGAAATTATGGAGGGTGAATAGGACCTCTGAAGCAAGATTTTTAAGGGAATTATGAAAAAGGCTTAACTAAGCCACTGATTCTACATGGGACGCACTTTTTTCGTTTAGCAAAATCCATGAAGATATTTCAATAACAATTTTGGATTTAAGGTCTATAGGTTGTTGAAACTATATTTTTTGGAAAATCTAAGACTACAGAACACTAGATTTTGAAAAGTTCCAAAAAATGGCCCTTTGACATCAATTGGTCCTTGAAAAAGGAATCAAAAATTGAAGGACCTTTCGTCCTTGTATTATATTCATTAAAATCAAAAGTTTTGTACCACCGAAAGTTAAAAAAATATATTCGTAGAAATGCTCGATTTGTAGACTATAGCGGTTTTTGGAAAAAGTTATATCTTAAAAGTTCTTGAAAGAAATTTCGAAAAAGTTCTCAAAAATATGTTTCCTTTTACTTTAATTTCAGTGCAAATAGTTCCCAAAAATAGATGATGTGAGGTACGATAATCCAAAAATATGAAAACATAGATTTAGGACTTCTTGGTCATTCAAAAACTTAAAATTTCATAAAAAAGTTACGATTCGGGTCAGGTTTGAATAAACATATATTCTAAATAACACAATTTGAGAGTCGTTAATAATTGAATAAATAATATTTATAATTGTACATTTGTAGTCCGATAATCCTCGAAAAATACACAGAAAATGCAAGGGTTAGAGGCCTTTAATTCTAAAAAATTATCTTAAGAAAATCCAGAACTAGGAGTCTGTTGGTGGTAAAAAAATCTTAAAAATGCATGATTTGAGACTGCTGCCCTTAAAAGTATTATCTTCAAAAATTTAAGATTAAATATCGAAATGGCCCTTGAAACCTCTTCGTATAAAATCCAAGATTTGAGAGCTGTTATTCCTTGAAAAAATAATGTTTCCAATATCAAAGAGTTCATGGTATTTGGAAAATATTCTTTAAAATCAAAGATTTAAAGTTCTAAGCTTAGAGCACTCATGGATCTTAAAAATATATAAACAAATTAGATTACGGGAATCATGAATCTTCTAAAATCCATTTTTAGAAAGCTATAGGTCCTAGAAAACACATTCCTGAAATTCCATATTTGAAGAGCTGTGGTTATTGAGAAAATCTTATCTAAAATCCAAAATCTTTTTCTAACGATCCTTCAAAGATGTGTCCTTAAAAAACTCAGAATGGAAACCAGTAAGCCTTGAAAAATATTCTTAGAATTACACGTTTGTTAGTCCATCAAAAGCATAGTTCGGGTATTAGCTAGTTTTTGAAAAATCCTTTAAAATAGTCCACCATCAAAGTCCTCTTGATCCTTAAAAATCCATTAAAACAATCCGCGATTCAAACTTTTTAGTCCTTGAAAATATTCTTCGACGTTGGAAACCCTTTTAGTCCTTGAACAATATTTTTATACAAAACAGTTGAAAAATGTTTCAAAATAATTAAAGACCGATTATGGTCCTTTTAGTGCTTGACAAATCCTTTAAGACAATCCATATTTTTACCTTTTTAGTCCTTTGAAATATTTTCTAAACAGACCGCGGTTTAAGCCCTTTTAGTCCTTAATAAATCCTTGCAAACAATTCAATTTTAAGGTCTTTGAAAATCCTTTAAAATAATTAACGTTCAAAGCCTTTTTACTCCTTGAAAAATCCCTCTAAATAAATGAAGTCGGATTAAAATCCCTTAAGTGCTTGAGAAATCCTTTAAATCAATCCCTGTTTCAAGCTTTTTAGTCCTACGAAATATTTTCTAAATAGTCCGCGGCTTAGGCTTTTTGAGCACTTGACAAATCCTTACAAACAATCTACTTTTAAGGTCCTTGTACTCCTTGAAGAACCCTTCTAAATAATCCACGTATCCTTCTACACCTTGGAAATCATTCAATATAATCCTCGTAAAAAACCCTTTAAGTCCTGTTAATGATAGCTGTTGGTCCTTCAAATATATCCTTTAAAATGCACTCCCTGAAAATTCCTTTAAAATACTCCGCATTTTAACTACTTTTAGTCCTCGAAAAATCCTTTAAAAGTAATCCACGTTTAAAGTCTTTTTAGACCTCGAAAAATCTTCAAAACATCCTATGTTTAAAGTCTTTATCGACCTTGAGAAGTCCTTTAAAACAATCCATGTTTAAAGCCCTTTAATTCTCGAAAAAAAACCCTTTAAAAGAATCCACGTTTCGTCCTTGAAAATCCTTTAAACAATCCACGCTTAAAGTCATTGAAGAATCCTTCAAAACAATTCAAGTTTAAGGTCCTTTTAGTTCTTGAAAAACCCTCTAAAACAATCCATATTTAAAATCCTTGAAAAATCTATTTATCAATCCACGTTTGAAGACTTTTTAGTCCTTAAAGCCTCCACACTTTTAGATCTGCATATCGTAGAGAAATTCAAAATAAGAATCATACAAATCCTTCAAAAAATATTTTCTAAAAACCCACGAATGTTAGTCCTTCAAAAAAATCCAAGTATAGAAGTCCCTTGTCTATGACAAAAATTCTAGGTTGGAGCCTTGATAGTCCTTAGAACTTGTTATCCCTCAAAAAAAAAAAAAAATTAAAAAAAAATAAATAAAATTAAAAATCCAAAATTAGAGGCTTGTTATTCCTTCAACAAAATAGAGCTTTTGATATCTATTTTTCCTTAAAAAAAAGTATAAAGACCTGTTAGTCCTTGAAAATATCTACGTGTGGATAGCGTTAATTCAGCGTTAATCTTCAGAAATTATCTTCATTTCTTTCAAGACTTTTCGTCCTTAAAACATGATTTTTGAAATTCCATGTCTCCCTACCACGACTGTTAGCTCTAGAAAAAAATGAAAGTTTTATGCAGAAAAAATCCACGTTTAGAGGCCTGTTATTTCTTGAAATGAAGAAATATGGCTAAAAATATTCATTAAAACATCCAAAATATTCTTTGAAAAACTCATTTGGTCCTTGAGAAAATAAATATAAGATCTATCTTTGTTACTTTTAATATTATACCTTGAGGAAATACAAGTATATCCTCGGTTGGTTGTTTAAGAAGTATTCTTATAAAGTTCACGTTTGGTCCTTTGGTCAATATTCCCAAAAATCTATTTTAAGTCTCTTAAAAATATCCTACAATTCGCCTGTGTCAAAATAATTTGAAAATCTTCACTTGATCCAAATACAAACAATTGAAAAAAAAAAATCCTGATATGGCTTTCAAAATATCTTTGAGAAACATTAGGTCCTTATTAAGACATTCTTGAAAAGTCTAGTTTCAGTCTTTGTACAAATATTTTCAAAAAAGGACATTCGGCGCTGTTTAAAATCCTTGAAATACAAATCCTTGTTTTTTTTAATAAGGACAGTCTTGAAAGAATATTGTTAAAGATGTACTTTTGTGGGACTTTTTACCATTTTTTCAGGTCTGCATATCAGTGCTGTCACAACGTATACGCCCTGAGGTCCACGTCTGTTAAATATTGTGTTTTTAACTTCAGTTAGAAATAAGCTTTCCCAATATTTCCCTCGCATACTGTCTTCCTATTACTATTTGCATTTACTTTTACCGCCATTCTTGTAACTGGCATGCATACCTCAACATTTCTATTTACATTTATGGTTTTGCGAATAAAAACCAACAAAACAAAATTGTTGTAGTATTGTTGTTGTATTGGAAAAAAGCTGCAGCTACAACATATAAATGGTGGTTCTGGCAGTCTGACTGACTCGTAGTTACTACTGGCAGCACCAGCACCGCATTCACTAACAATAATTGTCAATGGAAAGTACCAACAATTCGGCTAACTTGGCCACCACCACAGCGACTGCAGTGGGGCACAACAAACCCCAAATAATGGCATTTCAAAATGAAAACTGAAAACAGAATTCGAAGTTGTATTACTAAATGGGGTTTTATGGGTTTTTGTTAACTGCTAATGGCCATGTTTTCGACACACCATCAAAAGTGGTCGCCGCTCGGTGACACGGCCCGAAATGGAGTCTCAGTGGTCATGGGGTGAATATTTAGAGTTATGGTTAATGTAGGCGAAAACCAAAGGGGGATACACACATATATACACTCACTTGTATTGGTTTTGCTTGCAGGTACTGTGACCTGTCCAGATTGCTATTGATATTTATCTGGAAGTAGGGAAAAATGGACCCTTACCCCCTTTCTCCTCCTCCCCAATCCTTTGGCTGGTTGTCCTTCGTTCCTTGCGTGTTCATTTAAATTAGTTCGAATTTATAATGTAAACATGCAATATATACCCGACTTGCAATGATATATGACCAAAGATTTTTCTATTCAATGTTCTGACCAAGAAGAATGCCAGAGAGAGAGAGAGAGAGAGCGAGACTGGAAATGGGGAAAAGCGGCAACCAAACGATAAATTAAATTGAGGAACTTTGTTCGCTCAGTTCCTTTTTTTATCCACTTTCCTCTGGTTAGTGGCGTTTTTTCTTGAAGAGAGATTATAGTTTGGCTTTTGTGTAACATGCAACAGTAGAAAATGGAAAAAAAGACCCAGAGGTTTAAGTAAAAGTGTTATGAAGTAGAAAAAGAAATATTGCCATGCTTTCTTTCGTTTCTTAAGGAATTGAGATAATTTTGGCTTTGCAGATTGCGAAGCATGTAATTTTCAACTTTTTGTATTTGAATTTAAAAATTACAATTATTTTGCGAATTGAGTGGTAGATTTGTGTTTTACCAGGTCAGTAGTTTGTGATAACAACGGAAGCTAACTATAACAAAGGGAATTTAAAAAAAAGGTTAATATTTCAAATATTTTGTTGGGTGGACTACAGAGCGTATGATTGTGGTCAAAACGTATACGTAACATAAATTACAGCCAAATTTAAAGTTGAGTGATAATATTACACAGTGCAACACAAAAAAAATAATTACGGAGAAAATCCAGCAGATTATGAAAGTGCAGCTAAAAATAGAAGACACGTGCATAGGCGTCTTGAAATTTTTCATCCGAAAATAACCTAAATAGAGAGGGCATATTCCCTCCTCTTCCGCACTTTTGGATTAGGGTTCCCCGAAATCAGTTCGTTTTAGGTATATAGCGTCTTCGGCAATACTGCAGATAAAAATACGAGAAATATATTGGTGGAAAATATTAAACCTCAAGCGAGTCAAGAAAGAGGTGTTTTTGGTCCTCTTTTAAATATGGCCCTCCATTTAAACGGGATCGTAGGTATATAGCGTCTTTGACAATATTGCGGATAAAAATATGAGGAATATATTGGTGGAAAATATTAACCCTCCAGCGAGTCAAGAAAGGAGTCTTTCTGGTCCCTTTTTAAATATGGCTCTACCTTAAAATGGAACAAAATTTTCTACAAAATTATTAGACATACAATTCTACTATAGGTCCTAGAAGATATCAAAAGTGGAAATATTACCTAGAAGCCAGGAATTCATATACATTTATATCAAAGCACATTTTGAGGTTAAAGCCTTACTCTGTGTGAATTTGTGGAAAAATCTCCAACAAAACACCATTTAAGAAAGATAAAGTCAAAGGAAAAAATATTCTTCATCAAATTTCACTATGAGCCTCCAAACAAATTAAATCTCTGTTTCCTTGGTATATCAACAAAATATTTGCATTAATTTTTTTCAAAAAAAAAAAAAAAAAAAACACCGAAAATATTACCAAATTGTTTAGTCTATTATTCCTGGTGATATTTTTTCAAGTTGACCCCAGAGAGTAAAGCCAACTTAAATTTAAAACGAAAGACGTCAAAGACAAGTAAATTCCCCGCCAAATTTCACAATAGGTGACCAATTTTACTATAGGTGACCTATTTTCATTTTTCAGGGTGAGATGAAAAAACTGCTACCAACTCCAAACTGCTGTAATTTCTAAGCCTCTCGTCTGACAGCTGTTAAAATTATTGCAGTGACAGCTCATTATATTCTTTACAAGCGTACAAAAGCATTTTGGAGAGAATTATCCAGAAAGAAAGTTATCGTGATGGAATTCAGGTGTGATAGTGGGATATTTGGCTGGAAACCCACAAGTGGCTATCGTTAGAGCACTCCAGCATTTAAATGTGAATAAATCATTTGTGTCTCATACCATCGCTCGTTACCGTAATACTGGTAGCGTAGCCCGACGTCAAGGAAGTGGACGGAAGAAAACAGCAATATCAGCAGAAATGGTTCGAAAAGTAAAAAAGCGACTTGATCGAAACCCGCGTCGAAGTGGCCGAAAAATTGCTCGTAAACTGAACATATCGCAATATTCCATTCGGCAAATAATGAAAAATGAGCCCGAGGTAAAACCAATGAAATTCAAAAAAGTGCCAGAACTTACACCGGAACAGAAAGAAAATAGACTCAAAAGAGCTTCTCTAGGCCGAAAGTGGTGAACTGCCGAATTTGGTTTTCTCCGATCTCCGATGAGAAATCATTCGTTGTCCAGCAGTTTGTAAATAAACAAAATTATCGTGTGTACTTGCCAAATAGGTCAGCTGAAAATGTACACCATCGGTTGGCCACCAGAACTCAAACGCCGGCCATGGTGACGGTGTGGGCCGCCATCACAGCCGATGGTCGCCCTCCGCTCTTATTAATCTACCGTGGCATTAGAATAAATGTCGAATATTATCGCGAAAATCTTCTGGAGGGTGTATAAAAGCCTTGGGCACGCAAACATTTTGGCCGCAGACCTTGGACATTCTAATAGGACTCAGCAATAGCGCACTCAGTACTCGCCACCCAAGAATGGTTACAAAATTATGTTCATCACTTCATTTCCAGCGCACAATGGTCACCAAATATCCCCGGATACCAATTCGTTGGACTATTGTGTCTGGAGTATTTTGGAAATCAAGGTTGGCACTAAAAAATACCAAAGTGTCGATCACCTCAAGCAAGCGCTAAGCAGGGAATGGGCCATAATACCGCAGAGCAACATTCGGACAGCGTGTAATGGTTTCACAAGCCGTTTGAAGGCCATAATTCGTGCTAAAGGTGACCAATTCGAACAAATCTTAACGTATGCTAAAATTTGATGCTATTTCCGACATTTTTTGCTTTCATTCAAAATAGTTTTAAAAAAAATTAAAAATTATGGCATTTGACTTTGTTGCAGTTATTTTATCTCACCCTGTTTTTCTGAAAAAATTTGCACTTTTTCCAATTCCATTAAAATTTTCTTATAATTTATCTGTACCATAGCCAGCCTTGATTGTGGGGAATTCTATGTTGACATGATGCGGATCAACATCCCAAAAATTGTTTGGGGTTCTTGGGAAAAATTTAGTTAGGGCCTTTATATTGTGTTGCCTATATTCAAAGGGGACTCCTATAGTTTGAGATATATTTCGCAGCAATTGGGATAAAGCTTGAAATTTGATAGAGATATTTCGAATACATACAGAATTTTTGGTACAAAAATGGGTCAAATCGGACCACTTTTTGTGATAGTGAGCATTTAAGGATAACTCTCAATGAAATTATTTTTTAAAGGGTTTGCCATAACTTCCATTGAAAGTATTTTGAAGTTTTTGCCATTTATTCCAAACTCGAAATTTGCAAAATTGGCGTATTTTAAATTCTTGCGTAGAATCGTTTTTTAATAAAGTATCAATATAGGTCCGCATTTTGGTACAGATTTTATTTAAAAATACACCCTGATTTTAGTTATTTTAAGGCTCTTGGCCAATATTTTCCAATCCATTTGGTTTAATTTCCCAAAAAAGGCCTGAAGAAATTTCTAAGGAAATCTAAATTAATCCTCTTGAAAATATATTCTTAAAAGAATCAACGTTTGGTCTTTGAAAAATGTTCCTAATCAACTCAGATTAATCCATGAAAAAAATATCTTAAAAAATTGTCGGTTTTTCCTGGATCCTGATCCTAGAAGAAATATTTAAAAACATGTTTATCCATGAAAAAAATTCTCAGTTATTCTTGGATCCTGATCCTGGAAGAAATATTTACAAACATGTTTACATATCCATGAAAAAAATTCTAAAAAATTCTCTTTTATTCTTGGATCCTGGTCCTGGAAGAAATATTTAAAAAATGATAAATTTGATCCTTGAAAAATCTTTTAAAAAATCCACGCCTATTGGTCCTTGAAAGAAGTTTCTTAGAGAATCCATTTTTGCTCGTTAAGACTTGGAAAGATTCCCCAATAACTCAGATTTATCCTAAAAAATATTCTTGAAAAAAAGGAAGAAAACGATATGTTTCTTTGTTGTCCAAATTTGATTTTGGAAGAAATTTTTTAGATGTGGTACCTGAAAAAATATTCTTAAAAAATCCACGTTTATTGGTCCTTGAGAGAATATCCTTAAAGTAAACAAGTTTAGTCCTTGAAAAAATATATTCAAAAAATCCAGGTTTGGTTTTTGTCAAAATATTATCAAAAAATCCAAGTTTGGTCCTTAATAACAAAAAAAAAACCTTAAAAAATCAAAAAAAATCGAAAAAAAATAAACATATTTTCCAAAATAATCCTGGTTTAGTTCTTGGAAAATAAAAACCATTAACAATTATAAAATTACCTATTTTGGCTCTTAAGCACATTCTTCAAAAATCTATTTCAACCCTTGAAAAAAGTTCTTCTAAATCCATAATGGTCCTTAAAATATAATTCCTTTTACAGGACACCTACATACGTATAATACCCTCTCCACCTTATGTCGCATAATCCGTAATAATTATTAATCATTAATCTCTTAAAGAAAAAATACTATCAGATAATTGCTATTACGTACAAAGTTTAATAGCTGACAATGATACGATAGTATTTCTCTGAACCCCTACCCCTCTTCCTCCTCATCATCATCTATTCTTCCTGAAGATTCATCTTTACCATTGCAACAATTTATCACACACAACTTTATGGCAGCACAAATACTTTGTCAAGCATTAATAAATGTCATGCGGAATAGCTGCAAGGACAAATATGATGACAAACATGGAACTTCCATCAAAATCCACATCAACGAACGAAAGTCATTGATTTCTGGAAAAAAAGGCAATGAGGCAGGCAACAACAAAATTGGCAAACAGATGGACATAAAAGTCATTTCAAACATCAAAATTCACTCTTTCTTTTTCTCTCTCCGAACCCTGAAGGTCATAAAATTTTTGAAAAAAGGGGAAACCATTAAAAAGGGAAGAGCTCATAAATGGCAGAAGAAAAAAACTGCGTTGAGAAAATCCTCATAAGAAAACTAAAAGTTTTGACATTAAAATTAAGCCGGCAGCAAGGGTGGCATCAGGCAACGGCAAATCAAACATCAATTTTGGCAATTTGTATTACAGAAGTTCTGTAAAAGGATATCGAAAAAAAATCCTTACACATTACTTGCCATGTCCTTTTTTTTTTTTGTCGAAGCCTAGGCCATAACCAATAAAAAATCCCATTTAATTGCTCGAACTTTCCGTTTTTATTTGATTTTATGTTCGGTAGGTGTTTTTCTTGGTTTTTATTATTTCCTTGTTCTCAACTTTTGTTGGGTCTCTTTTTTTTTTTTTTTTTTTTGTTCGTTTGGAGCTAGGTATGAATGAAATACCCTGCAAAGGACTAAGAAAATAATTGTCAAATATGGTTGTTTGGCCATTCTTTTCGTTTGCCTTTTATCGGTGACAGCAGACATATCTCAATGTATCGATGGCACAAAGAGTGTTTACACCACACTTGAAGAAGACTCGCCGAGATTTGTAAAGGTTCGAAATATTGGAATGGAACGAATTGTTACGAGTAGTGATAGGAGGACAATTGGACTCACATATTTTAAGATTTTTTCAATTTCAATTCAATGTTTCAAATGTCCTAAATTAAGACCCAACTGTAGAATTTTAAAATGAAGATAAAAAAGCGATTTTGTTCGAATTATTCAAGGCTCAAATTTGGATTTCTAGACATTTTTTCATAGGAGCAAATATTTTGAATAAATATTTTTTGGAAATAATATATAATGGATCATAGCGTTCCTATAGGAGTAAAATGTCTATTTTAAAAAAATCACGAAAAATTCAATTGGGAATTCATCTTCCAGGACCAAAAAGTTTTTTTTTTAATCTACCTTCTTAAGATTTTTTTTCAAGCTAAAAAGTGGGGTTCCTGGGACATTTATACGAACCAAATCGTAGATTCTTACCTATATTTGTATGGACCCATCATGCATTTTTAGGACTATTTTTTAGGCAAAAAATGAAGATGTTTTTGAAAATATTTTTTCAAGGACAAAATGAAGAATATTTTAGGAACATTATTTTAAGGTCCGAATTTAAACTTGAAGAACAAAAATTGGATTTTTGCATGGATCCATGCTAATTTTCAAGGATGAATCTAAGAGAATTTTATGGATAATTTTTCAAAGACTAAAGTGTTTTGTTTTAATGTTCTTCGGGTCCGGGTTTTTTTAAGAATATTTTTCTAGGACGAATTTTAAATTATTTTCAGAAATTTCTTTCACCTCCAAAAATCCTTTGAAAATTATTCAAATTACTCATTAAAATATCTCTCCAAAAATCACAAGAAAATCTACTCTTGGTAGACCCCAAATCCATTAAAAATTCTTAAAAAATCCTCATCTGATGACCTCAAAATTCTTCTCAAAAATTCTGTAAAAAATCCACATCTGGTAGTCTCCAAATATGTTTCTTAAGTTTTAAAAAAAAAATCTACGCCTATCCTATCGAAATAACCCCAAAAAAGCTTTTAATAGCCGTAGAAAAGCCTGGTCTCGTATATTGTAAATATCCTTAAAAAGTCTTAAAAATATGAGTCTGGCAGTTTTATGTTTTTCAAAATTTTTTAGAAAATCTAAATTCAAATGTTTTTTTCAAATCCCTCCAAAAATCCCTTAAAATCCGCCTCTGATATTCTTCAAATATTTTTTCTTAAATTCTACAATATATTCCCGCCTGTTATCCTCCAAATAGCTCCAACAAATCCTGTAAATAGCCTTAGAAAATCCTCGTTTGATAAATTGTGAATATCCTTGCAGAAGTCCTAAAAACAAAATTTGAGTTTGGAGTCTTATGTTCCTCAAAAATTCTTAAGAAAATCCACGCTTGGTAAACACAAAATATTCTTGAAAAAACCACTTTGAAATTCCCAAAATCCTCAAAAATTCCTCAAAAAAATGCACTGTTGGTGGACTCCAAATATTCTTGAAAACCCACAGCATCCAGGTCTAAAGGTTTTCCAAAACCCACATATGATGACATTCAAATATTCCTATAAAATTCCTTTAAAAAACTAATAATAATTCTAAAAATCCACATCTGATGACCTCAGAATTTTTCTCAAAAATTCTGTAAAAAATCCGCATCTGGTAGCCTCAGAATATTCCTTAAAAATTCTGTAAAAGATCCGAGTCTAGTGGCCTCGAAATATCCCCATTCACAATTCTTTAAAAATCCACGCCTTTTAACCTCCAAACAATATCCAAAAACTACTTAGAAATCCTACTCTGTTGGCTAACAAAAAAATCCTCGAAAATTCGATAAAAGTCCACGTCTAAAAGTCTCCAATTTTCTCTTAAAAATTCTAAAATTTCCGAGGAAAATAACTAAAAAACCGACGTCTTTAAAAATTCACATATGATGACCTCCAAATATCCTTCCAAATTATTTTAAAATAGCCCCCAAATATTCCTCAAAAATTCTGTAAAAGATCCGAGTCTAGTGGCCTCCAAATATCCCCTCCACAATTCTGTAAAAAATCCACGCCTCCTGTAACCTCCAAACAATATCCAAAAACTACTTAGAAATCCTACTCTGTTGGCTAACAAAAAAATCCTCGAAAATTCGATAAAAGTCCACGTCTAAAAGTCTCCAATTTTCTCTTAAAAATTCTAAAATTTCCGAGGAAAATAACTAAAAAACCGACGTCTTTAAAAATTCACATATGATGACCTCCAAATATCCTTCCAAATTATTTTAAAATAGCCCCCAACTATTCCTCAAAAATTCTGTAAAAGATCCGAGTCTAGTGACCTCCAAATATCCCCTCCACAATTCTGTAAAAAATCCACGCCTCCTGTAACCTCCAACCAATTTCCAAAAAAATACTTAGAAATCCTGCTCTGTTGGCTTACAAAAAACCCTTGAAAATTCTTTAAAAGTCCATGTCTAAAATGGTATCCTTTTCTCTTACAAATTCTCAAAATTCTGAGAAAAATAACTAAAAATCCGGCGTCTTTAGAAATTCACATATGGTAGTCTCCAAATATCCTTCCAAAATTCTTTTAAAATATCAATTCTGGTAATCTTGAAGTGGTAGTCTTTAAAACGACCATGTGTAGATTTTTTTGAAATTTTTTTCAAGGACTTTCAGTACCAGATATATATTTCAAGAATATGTTTGAAAGGTCCAATAGCCCTACAAACCTGCATGTGTGTATATGGGGGCTATACAGCGACGTGGAACTGCATAGCTAATTTTTTGTCATAGACTGTAGTACCCATAAAGATCTTCAAATACGAAATATGATTAATGCCGCCAAAATTTATAATGTCGCAAAAATCATCAAAATACCGAATAAAGCTACAGTACGAAGACGTTGACATGAATACAATTTTTTTTCCATAGGCTATAGTACCCATTATAAATTTCGAATATGGAATTTGAAACAATCCAGGTGAATAATGTCGCTAAAATTATCAAAATACCGAATATCAGTAGGTACCGTCATATGAGGGCTATACGAAAGCGTGGACCTGCACAGACAATTTTCCGGAATAGGCTGTAGTATTCGTTACGACTTTCAAATATCAAATTTGAAACGTAGCTAAAATCATCAAAATAGCGAATATCGGGAGGTACCGTTATAGGGGGGCTATACGAAGACATGGATCTGCACCGACAATTTTCTGTCATAGGCTGTAGCATCCATTGCGAACATCAAATACCAAATTTAAAACAATTGCGGTGAATAATATCGCTAAAATCAACAAAATACCGAATATCGGGAGTTATATTGGGGCTATATGAAAACGTGGATCAACTTGGCCCATTTACGAACTTAACCTGCCAACTGGAAAAATTCAGATTTGTGCAAGATTTTAGCCTTCTATCCCAATTCGTTTGAATTTTATGCTGATCCAGAATATATATGCTTTGTAGGATCTATCAGAAATATTTCGAGGAGTTATAAATGGATTGATAAGGCAAATATACCCTCCATAGAATAGTGGAGGGCATAAAAACAATTCCGGAGGAAAAATCCTATTTTCACCGTTTGTTTACATTCCACCCAAATAAATAGTTGTAGGTAAAATAGGTCTCCTCATTCTCGATCACCAACTACATGTCAACAAATGTTTTCAATGTATGTGTGTAAATATGTAGGTATATCCCAACAACAAGAACAACATCGAAATCTATGTGTAAATTAATGTTGAGAGTCGTTAGTGGAATTACTCGAATTGTTTGGTTAGTCGTTGTTGAAAGCTGCTTTACGAGAATGGCTGTCTTGATATATGTACACCTATTTGGACACACATACATACATACACACTCGACTCCACAACTGGTGGCAGCAGCAGTAACATCAGCAGCAGCCGGAACTCTGTTGCCCCATTAAAACCCAACGAAATCAGCAATTCTATTTTTTTTTTTCAATGCCTTTGCTTTCATTTGTTTTTCGTAGAGGTTTTATTCATTCGCTTCGATTCGATTCGAATCGCATCGATTTGTTCGTTTCATTTCATTTGCTAGTATACTTGTGTTGTTGTTGTTTTTGTTCTTGTTGTCGTTATTGTCATTTCATTTCGGGTTTGATAGTATTAATCTCCAAAGATTTGAAGTGGTCATTGAATGACAGTTGTTATACCTATTTGAATGAGCCATAAAAATAAAAATAATTGTTTTCTTGTGTTCTCGCAGGATGTTGGAAATATGCGAGAGTGGGAGAGGAGTGGAGTGGGGAACATTGGTATAGAATTTGTGAAGTATGTCAATGATACGGGAAATGGATATCTATGGTATTGTAGAGAGACATTTCCCCGAAACCACATACTTGACTCAACTCCCAAGGACACACCTCTGTCTCTCTCTCGCTGTCTCCCTCCCCACTTTGTGTGTCATTTCTCTGCTCCTTGGCCGGACATGCAGATAAAGTTTTCGCCCATTGTTATTACAGGGGATGAGTAATGACTAAACGTGACTTATTGAGAATTTATTAAGGATAATTAGTACAAGTTTCCTTTTCCACTTCTTCGGGTGGCATGCTTTCTTCTTTTTTCTCCTTCCAACATTGTAAATGTATTTGAATGCAAGTGTGCGTGTGTGTGCGAGTGTGCGAGTGAGAGAGTAACTGAATATTTGCTGCTGAAAGCAGATGAAGTTTCCTTATCATGAATTTTATTGATACTTAAATTCCCACTAGAATTTGCAAAAGGACATGTCTTATACTTGGAATAATATTGGATTGGGTTCCATTAAATTTGTTATGGCCTTATTTAATTAGAGGCTGGAGGTGGCCCTGTATGGTTGGTAGGGAAATTTAATGTTTTTATACTTTCGATTGGGGAGGTGGCAAAAAGGTCTTTTATTGGCAACATAAAATGTCGAGTGGATAAAGGACATGTTGACATGTCATTATTGTGGTGGGAATAAGGTGGAGTGATGCCAAGGGATTGGATGTATTTATAGAATTTCCATAGACGGAAAAATATGCATATGTGTCATAAAGTTAAGGCCTTGAGAGAACAAAAATGTTGAAGGATTCTATATTCTTGTGTAAAACGTACATTTTTTTTCAATTTTCCGTAGAAATCATTCTTTAGGACATTTGATTTACAAAAGAAACTCTGTAGAGATTCCTTTGAAGATTCGAGAGTTTTGCGACCCTTGTTTAGAAGGAGGGTCTTAGGTGATCTACAAAGCATTTTTTTCTAAAAAAGGCTTGTAAAAATTTAAAATTAAAGCCCCAAATAAAATTGGTTGCCTTTATAGAATTTCCATGGACAGAAATATTTGCATATGCATGAAAAAAACATAAGCCTTAAGAGAACAAAAATGTTGATGGGTTTCATAGATCTTCTGTAAAAATTACTTTATTTTTGTTTAATTTTTCATACAAAACAAGTAAAAGAGCTGTAAGTTCTACGGAGCCGATCTGTAAATACCCTCCACCTTTTCGAACGATTTTGGCAATTTTCAAAAAAAAAAAAAATAAATAAATAAATAAAATCCGTTAAAAATTTTGTTACAATCTTCAAAATACCGAACGTAGCCGTTATATTAGGGTCTATATGACGCAGCGGACCAGATTCAAATGCGAAACTTATAAAAAATCAAAATACCGAATATCGGGGGGGTGGGGGTACCGTTTTATGGGGGCTATACGAAGACGTGGACCTGCACAGACAATTTTGGCGACCTGACTTAACGCCCAACGGACATAAAGCCAAAAATTGATTTTGGGCGTTATGTCCGCCCAAATCCCGGACATAAACCCCAAAATGAAATTGGGCATTATGTCCCCCAATGCTGCGGACATAATGCCCACTGGGCGTTATGTCCGTTTTTATTTAAAGTAACATTTTTGCAGTTCAATTGTAGAAATTAGAAGTTTATTCAAATCAAATATAAATTTCTTGTGTTTGACCCACAATTTGTCTACAGAATGGACATAATATTAAAGTACCTTGATTATTATGTTTATCTTGTATTCCTTCAAAACAAGGTTTACAAAGTTTTGCATGCCTACATGGAAGCAGAAGCATACATTTTTTGTTTTTAAAACATATTTCACATAACAACCCATCCTGAAGGATAGGTTGACTTTCATCCTCAGTTTCGCTTTCATCAATAGGTGTTCGGTCCAAAACTACTGGGGCGAGATTATTTATTTTATTGGTCATCATCTGGAGGAACATTTTGGGAGTAATCTGTTTATTTGCCAGTTGCTCTGTGAGAATTTTCACTTGCTCATTGCGGTCTCTATTTCGTTTTTTTGGTGGTTGTGAAATTTCCGAAACGCCATCTAAGATCTGTTTCAGATCAACATATTTCTGAAACTCTTGCTGTCTAATTATTTGTAAAAAGTCCCAGAATGAGCCATGCATTGGAATTTGTGCACACAAAAAGCTGTTATATGATTCCACAGCGCTCGTAGTTCGTACACATTCACCATGGACAGAAAATTTGAGTGGACTTTCCTATGGAAATATATATACATATTTAAAATTTTCTGAATATATATGTATGTACTCACTAAATCTATCCATTGTCTTTGAAAATAGTCGAAGAATTTCTCAAATACATTCTCTGATTTGTAATAACAGTTCATGGATGCGTACGCTTCTTGTTTGCACAAATTGAATGCGGTTGGTATATCGTCTGGAGGAAGCAGTGGTAAAACAAGCATCTTTTTAAAAATTCGCCTTGCCGCATCAGTGGTTTTGACAAATTTAGCCAATTCTGAGATGTTGGTTAATTTTCTTCTTAATGCTTGGCAGTAATGGAACCAGCATCCCTTTAGTTGCACCTCAGGATATACCTTTAATATTCCACTTCGTAGGGCTTTCTCAAAGTCTGTGGTAAAAGAGGCGGGTTTAAGGCGAAACACATTTGCGTCTATGAACCGCAGAACGTGTTCGCAGGATTTCTGGGTTTTCTTCGACATAAGTATATATGCAAAAGGGAATACCTGCAAAACTCGGTTCTGAATGTACCCATACGGAAAATGTATGCCTTATTTTAAATTAGAAATTGAGTAATGAATCAAGCCGAAAGATGTTGAAAGCTATTGATCAATAGTCATAGACGGCTTTATATAAGAAAATCGCGCGATTTTCTTATATAAATCCACCGTCTATGACTATTGATCAATAGCTTTCAACATCTTTCGGCTTGATTCATTACTCAATTTCTAATTTAAAATAAGGAATACATTTTATACACATAATAACATCTAACTCAACAACTTACGTGGCGCTCATACCCGATGTATATAAGAAGTAATTGTTTGTAACCGCTTGATGGCACAACTGCAAATGTAGCATCGACAAGATAGTGACGAGAGTCATCATCCATTGTAGAAATTAATTTCGTCATTGGTAAGGAGCAGAATAGGGTGTAGCTAAAGTCTATTTCCAGGATAGTTGTTTGATAAAATGGTTCGTCCGGCGCGCTCTCACACATGCCGTATTGCTTCATGTGTTCGCTGTTTGCAAATAGGTTTATAAATTCCTGAGGAGTTTGTGGAGATTTCGGCATAGCTTGGCTCTTTATCCGCCTCAAGAGCCTCTGCATTTTGTTAAAGACAATTTGATCAGCACTATCCTTAGCATTTCTGCATTCAGCGTTAAAAACAACTCGAACTTTGTTTGCTACCAAGCTCGGTTTGGAAACACCTTCTTTTATTGCAGCTTTTAATTTAAATTGTTTCATTAGGCTTTCCTAGTCGCCATGGTCAAAGTGTCCATTATTTTCTTTTGGTGAAATTCCTACTTCTCTGTTAATAACTTGAAGAAATGCTTTGCAATTATTTTGATAACAAATGTATCGCCTTATGCACTCTCCTTTTTTATTGGTGTATTGAGTTTTAAATTTGTACAATTGTTTTTTCGTCGGCGTATACACTAACTCACAATTGCGGCGAGCGCCTACAACAAACTCAAATTCAACAATTTCACCCATTCTTATCACTAGTTTGGAAACAACTGAATGATGATTGCTATTTTACGCATCAACAACTGATCTTTTACAACTCATTCTTAATAGCTAATATACCGTTATTTTGAAACCAGTTCTGCATTACAACATACCTAGTCCCCAAAATATTACATTTAATTCATTAAATTTTGAAAAAAAAACCCAAAATATTTTTTGGCCGTTATGTCCATTTCGTATGCGGACATAACGCCCAAAAAAATTTGGCGTTATGTCCTATTATTTTTGGGCATTATGTCCGCAGCATCGGGGGACACAACGCCCAATTTGATTTTGGGGGTTATGTCCGGGGTTTGGGCAGACATGACGCCCAAAATCAATTTTGGGCTTTATGTCCGTTGGGCGTTAAGTCAGGTCGCCGACAATTTTCTGTCATAGGCTGTTTTGTTCGTTGAGACCCTCAAACACCAAATTTGAAACAATTCCGGTGAATAATGTCGTTAAAATCATCAAAATATCGAATAATGGGGGGTACCGTTATATGGGGGCTATACATGAACCTACATGTCCCATTTTCAATACCAAAAGTCCTGCTGATATAATACATATTTGAATAAAATTTTATCAAGCTACTTCATTTCATTCGGAAGCTAGAGTGATTTCCATAGACGACAGACAGGCGAGCATCGCTAAATCGACATAGAATTGTATGCAGGTCAAGAATATATATACTTTGTGGGGTCTAGAATATATATTTCGAGGTGTTAAAATCGGAATGACAAACCACATATACCCACCGGACTATGGTAGAGAATATAAAAACTTCAAGATACATGATTTACAAAGCCATTTGTACAGATTCCTCTAGAGCTTAGAAGGCTTTACGAAATTTGATTAGAAGGAGGTTTTTAGGTGACCTGCTGGGCAATTTTGTTTAGGAAGGCCTTTCAAAAGGCTGGCGAATAGTCCGCATAAGGAGAAATAGCCTAAAATCTTCAGAGGATAGAAAATATTCTATGGGACTTCTTCAAAATAAAGTACCACCCAGGTTTTACTTATGCGGATTTTAGTGACCATGAGTGCTGCAAACACGGTACACTTTTAAATGTGATCTAGAAATATTTTCCATACTTTAATGTATTCCTCTAATCGACTTCCACAATGCCTTGGAAAGCCTTCGTAAGGACAGAGACCACTTATTCCTATCAACCCTCCCAAAACAATTTTATAAACTCCATCATTTCTCATAGCCTCAAAAGTTTTATTTTTAAAATTAAAAACACCTCCTTCCTCTCTGTCTGTAAAGTTCAATACATAAAAATGGGGTTAATGGCTCCACTTGAAAACAATTACCATTCAATGTTATCGAATGTCATAAATATTTGAAACACATAATGTAATAATACACCAAAGTTTAACGCGGCAACTATTTAGAGCCATTTTTATTTATTTTTTTTTTTTTTTTTTTGGTTTCTGTATATTTAAAAATTCCTAAACAATTTTCAATAATTCCAATTTTATTGTTCAATTGTCAATTGTTATTTCATAAGCCTCCTTGAAATATGGGAAAAGCAAAAAATAAAAACCTTAAATCAAATGATGGTTGTGGAGATTTTGACTTGAATTGGAATTATATTTTTAAGGGTTGTACGAGAAAAAAAATAGGAAAAATATAAATGTGGGTAGCACAGGAAAACAAAATTTCCAAAAAAAGTTGAAGCCAGTAAAGATTTCACAGATAAGAACGGTTACAAAATGTAGTTCCTCGCTTCATTTCCAGTGCGCAATGGCCACCAAAATCTTCGGATACTAATTCGTTGGAGAGTTAATATTCAAGGTAGAGAATATAAAATTAGAATGATTCATAGTACTGTTTGGTATAATTTTTTTTATACCGAAGTATACACTGAAGGATTCTTAACAAAAATTACTGTTCCTTGGCCGAAAATAGCTTTTTTGGTAAAGAATGTATTTTTAACTTTTTTCCCATGGAGCGAATGAGTGTTGAAGTGAAGTATACGCCAGAGAGACCTTTTTTATTATCAGAAACAATTCGAACAATTTAAAAATTTGCTCCACGGAAGTACGTTCCGCCTTAAATATATTTACTACACGTCATTCTCTCCTACTCTCTGAAAGGCAAAATATAACATTTTTATTACAAAACCCTGTGGTAACTATCTTATTTATTAAACAATACGCCATGAACTCCCCTAAAGAGAACCGATGTCAATCTCGATCCGGCCAAGCCAAAAATTAAACACATTTGCAAGTAAAAAGTACAAAATGTCTACTAACATTCATATAATGTTCGTAAAATTTACTACCAGAAAATATATGAAATCAAGGCCACTATCAAAGCCCCGTTTCTTGCAGACTTTGTCCAAACCTCCTTCTTTTTGTGGCGATAATTGGTATTCTTTTATAATCCTCTGCTACTGAAACTTCTATAATTATTGTAGTTCCATACGGCGTATTAGTGTTGACATAAACAATACGCCATGAATGCCGCAATAAAGAACAAGTTAAAAAGCAGTAAGTTCGGCCGGGCCGAATTTTGAATACCCTCCACTATTTGGAACTAATTAAAAAATTTCAAAAAATTAAATCCATTGAAAATTCTGTTAAAATCTTTAAAATACCTATTATCGGAAAGTTCCGATATATGGGGGGATATACGATATTGTGGATCTATATAGACAAATCTATGTGTGGGGGTAAAGTACTCACAAGGAACTCCTTGTGTGGATTTTCAGATAGTTCCATTGGGAAATGTGGCTAAAATCATCCAAAATCCCGAATATCGGGGCTACCATTATATGGGGGATATACGATATTGTGGACCTATATAGACAAATACCTTTCAGGGGTTAAAGTGCTCACAAGGAACCCCCATGTGTGGAATTTCAGACAATACCATTGGAAAATATAGATAAAATCATCAAAATACCGAATATCGGGGGTTATATGGGGGCAATACGATATCGTTTACCTATATAGAGAACTCTATGTCAGGGGTTAAAGTGCTCACAAGGAACCCCCATGTGTGGAATTTCAGACAATTCCATTGAAAAAAGTGTGGCTGAAATTATCAAAGTTCCGAATATCGGAGGGTACCATTATATGGGCTATATACGATATCGTAGACCTATATAGATAATTCTCCTCCGAGGTATAAAGTACCCACAAGGAACTCTTTGTTTGGATTTTCAGAAAATTCCGTTGAAAAATGTGGGTAAAATCATGAAAATACCGAATATTGGGGGTACCGTTATATCGGGGCTATACGATATCGTGGACCGATATAGCCCATCTTCGAACTTGACTTGCCTGCAGACAAAAGAGAGATCTGTGCAAAATTTTAGGTTCCTATCTTAATTCGTTTAGACTGTAGCGTGATTACAACAGACGGACAGACAGACGGACGGACGGATGGACAGGGCTAAATCGTCTTAGAATTTTACGCTGCTAAAGAATATATATATACTTTATTGGGTCTGACATGAGTATTTCGAGGAGTTACATACGGAATGACAAAGTTAATATACCCTCCATAGTATGGTGGAGGGTAGAAAAAAGAGTTCCGCTATCTAGAACCCCAAAAGTGGATTCAATATTAATTTAAAATTTGTATGTATTTTTTACTTAATTAATTAAATATTTTTCAATTTATTTTAATTTTGAAAACAAATTTTTCTTCTGATCAAAATTAATTTTTAGGACTCTGGTTGGTATAAGTGTTGTCGTTAAGTATACGCTCTATGAAACCAATTGGTACAAAACAATTGTAGAACTCATATCATATTAAACTTATATATCCTAAAAAATATATTTCGAACCTGCTATCTTGAAAAATTGTACTATTGTATTTTGAAAAATTTTAAGTAGATTCCGATGACATATTTCAATGGACTTTTAAAACACTTCAAAGCACCCACTTTCATGTCGTCATTCAATATTCAAATCAATATGGATATTTAGTTTTTTTTAACATTTATTCAAAACGATTTCGTTTATAACAAATCTAAAGGTTTGGAATACCACAAACCAGACAATAACGAAATAAATACCAAAAAAAAAAAAAAAAAAAACTAACGAAAATAAACCAAACTATACAATATCATACATTGTATAAATTCCAATACAAAAACAAGAACAACAAAAAAAAATAAAACAAACAACACAAAAAAACAATAGCGTCAATCGTGTATATTAAAGCTTTAATATCCTTTTTATTACATTTTTCAATTTAGCCGGTATTGCATGTCGTCGAATCGTTTTTAAACGAAAACAACAACAACAGCAGCGGCAACAAAAAAACATGTAATTGCCGCCCATTAAAATCATGTCAACTAATGCAAACGCTTTAGGGCAAAACCAGATAATGACACAAGAACCCAACAACAACACACACACGGAGACAAACGAAATCACACACACACCCGCTCACAACGGAATACCACAGCAAAGGCAAAAACAAAGGGATAAACCATACACTTTGTTGATGGAATTTATGCAGGTGGAGAGGGTGTTGGGTTTTAAAAAAACGAGTCCCCTTAAATGATGTCTGCATACCATGCCACTTTGAGTTAATAAATATAAGTTGTATACGGTTTAGACATATAAATATACAAACTTATATACATATATTAGTATGTACTAACAGAACTTATGGGTGACCAGATGGGGGGGTTAGGAAAAATTTTATTTTAAAATATAAATAAAAAATACTCTTTTACAATGTGGCGTATAAGTTGTGTCACAAAGTATACGCCAGAATATCTTAGTTTAAAAAAGCCTTTGGGTACAAAAATGTCTATAAAAACACATAGTAAAACTGTAACAATACAACCTAAAATACATGATAACCCAACGTTATAAGTGACCACTTTGAGAAAAGGAAATCCTGTCAAAATTTGTTGATATTTAATAACAACATGGCAGAAACATAAAACCAATTTGAAATCTGAGCTACTCTTTTATGGGGCCTATTCCAAAAAGTGGACCAGTATGACCCATTTTCCGAACCACTAATTCCGGATGTAACCCAAAGATCTCTATCGAATTTTAAAACTCTATCCTAAATATTGAGAAATATATCACAAACTAAAGAGACCTCTTTGTAGAGGGTGCGATGAAAAGACTGCAAACAACTTCAGACTGCTGTCATTTCTAAGCCACTTGTCCGACAGCTGTTAAAATTATTCCAGTGACAGCTCATTATATTGTTTACAAGTTTGGAAAAGCATTTTGGTGAGAATTTTCCAGAAAAAAAGTTATTCGTGATGGAATTCAAGCGTGATAGAGTGCTTTCTTTATATTTGACTGCAAACCCACAAGTGGCTATCGTTAGAGCACTCCAGCATTTAAATGTGAATAATACTTTTGTGTCTCGTACCAACGCTCGTTACTGTGATACTGGCGGCGTAGCCCGACCTCAAAGAAGTGGACGGAAGAAAACAGCAACATCAGCAGAAATCATTCGAAAAGTAAAAGAAGCGACTTGATCGAAACCCGCATTGCAGTGGCCGAAAATGGATCGTGGGCTGAACATATCGTAATATTCCATTCGGCAAATATTGAAAATGAGCTCGGGGTAAAGCCATTAAAATTCCAAAAAGTGCAAGAACTTACACCGCAACTGAAAGAAAATAGACTCAAAAGGTGAACTGCCGAATTTGGTTTTCTTCTAAGGAAAAACATTCGTTGTCCAGCAGTTTGTAAACAAACAAAATGATCGTGATTACTTGCCAAAGAAGTCAGAACTCAACGGCCGGACATGGTGTTGGCGTGGGCCGCCATAACAGCCGATGGTCGCTGTCTGCTCTTATTAATCGACGGCATCAGAATAAATGCAGAATATTACAGCGAAAACATTCTGGAGGGTGTATTAAAGCCTTGGGCACGCAAACATTTTGGCCGCAGACCTTGGACATTCCAACAGGACTCAGCAGCATCGCACTCAGCACACGCTACCCAAGAATGGTTACAAAATGAAGTTCCTCGCTTCATTTTCAGCGCACAATGGCCACCAAAATCTCCGGATACCAATCCGTTGGACTATTGTGTCTGGAGTATTTTTGAAAGCAAGGTTGGCACTAAAAAATACCAAAGTATCGATCACCTCAAAGAAGCGCCTCGCCGGGAATGGTCAAAAATACAACAGAACAACATTTGGGCATTTTTCCACGGTTTCATTAGCCGTTTGAAGGCCATTATTAGTGTCGAAGGTTCCAATTGGTACAAATCTAAACTTATTCTAAAATTTTATGCTATTTGCGATATGTTTTGCTTTCATTTAATAAAATTAAAAAAATGTAAAAATTATGGAGTTTGACTTTTTTGCAGTTTTTTTCATCTCACCCTGTATATATTATCATTTATATTATTTTAGAAAGAAGAAGAGACTCTTTCTTTGGATGATAGCTGATATTCTCTTTACAATCCTCTCAGATTTATAATTCTATAAATATTGTAGTTCGATGTGGGGTATAAGAGTTGTCGTAAGCAATACGCCATCAACGAAGAAGTAGCTTATTCGCAATCTGAATCAAAAAGAATTGTCAATGAAACATACAAGAATCGTTTTAGCTCTAAGGAAGACCTAACTGGCAATCGCCCTGAAAAAATGGTCAGGTGAAATAAATTATAGTAAAAAGAACTGAAATCGTTCTCCATTTGGGTGGATAACAATAAAAAGAGATCTTAAAATCTACCAATTCAGTAGATGTTATCCAGGTCAGTATATACCCCTTTTCCATAGCAGATGTTTGCGACATTTCCTATGAAAACACCATTTTCTGTTTTTTGCTCTTTACCTTCTTTTTCTCTGGCCAGTGGTTGATATGATTTTTTACAATCCTCTCCCATTTTATATTTGTTAATTATTAAAGGTCCATGTGACGTATTAGAGTTGACATGAACAATACGCCATGACTTCCTGGAGAAAAAAAAACGGAGTATTTTTGCAGACTAGGAGCACAAATGTTCTTTAAAGACCGAATTTGAAATATATATGACCCTTGTTCAAAAATTCCGAAAATAAAAATAGTTCTGCAGCAGTTGTTAATTGTTTAAGGTCCATGTGGCGTATTAGTGTTGACATGAATAATACGCCATTGCTTCTTAGAGAAAAAAACGTAGCATTTTTGCAGATTGAAATCCAAAATGTTCTCAAAAACCGTAAAGATGGGCTCTGAAGTCCAAATTTCGAATATATATGACCCTTGTAAAAAAAAATCCGAAAATAAAAATAATTCTGCAGCACTATGTAACGTATTAGTTTTGGTATACAGTATACGGTATGAAAGCTATGTGCCGTTACTGAAGAAGACCAAATGTACTCAAAGGTATAGCAAAATGTACAAAAACATGGTTTTCTCAAAAGATGTTTCGATGTCCCTTTGTAAAAATTGGATGAGATTAAGGTAAGACATACGCCATGGAGGTCGATATGAGCCCTTAATTCGTTTGTTTTTTTTTTTTTTTTTTTTTTTTTTTTCATGGAAACACCTATTGCATATTTATTTCTCCCCTCTCTCTCTCTCTCCCTTTCTCTCCCTCTTTCTTCATCTCTCTTGCCTCTCTCGTGGCTCGTATTGTAATATTTTGTATTGCATTCCTTTTTCAATTGTAACAACTATAATTATTACCTTATCTAAGGTGGGAGTTAAAGTCCTTTGTTGCAAAAAAAAAAAACATTCAATTCCAGCAAATCTTCATAAAACAATTTTGCCCCATAGTTTTAGTCACCATGACCTGTCATGAATTATACATATTTAAGAGGAGTTCTTTTGTTAAATTTAACAAATGCCACAAAAAAATTCTTTGAAAAAAATCTAGGCGGTGTGAGGGAGAGTTTAAATCATTTCCGTAGTATGTTTGGTATAAAGGGTGGCAGCTACCGGAACATTGTCGTGAAAAGTATTTAAAGTCTAAGTTCTACATAAATAGCAGCCATAATGACTCTGGTGTTAACATTAGTAACAAAAAACTAAAATTGGTGTTTCTCTATGGGAATTCGAAAAAAAAAATAAATAAATAAATACAGTGGGTTAAATTTTTTAGGATTTGGAAAAAATTACAGCCGGATATTTATTACAGTTTGGCCAAGATGACTATTTTTTTATGTCTATTTTTCTATGTTCTATGTTCTATTTTTTTTCTCTTTTCTTTCTTTTTTTTTTTTTTTTTTTTTTTGATTTTCAAAATGTATATTCAGAAATCCATTGGGTATCACAAATCAGAGATGGTAAACTGTTTTTGCAATTGAATTTGACAAAGTAAATTTCAGAAAAAAAGACATAGTTGGATATTATTATCTGAAGTGGAGTTACCTTGAATTAATTGTACCATAGTATGTTCTTCACTTCTCTAAGTCTTCATATTCACATTCAAATCGTCATATTTTTTATGGTGTTAACTTTTAGGAGGACTTACTGCTATCAATTTTATGTAGACACAAAATACCTGCAAGGAGAAATAAGAGAATAAAGAATTATTAAAAAATTGTTTTGGAAAAAATTTCAGATTTTTCATTAAACTGACTATTAGAAAAAACAAGTAAACCTTCACCATTTGGAAAGATTTTTCGCAATTTTCAAAAAAAAATTAAACCCTTTAAAAATTCTGTTAAAATCTTAAAAATACCGACTGTAGCCGTTATATTGGCATCAATACGACGACCTGCATGTGGACCTGCACAGACAATTTTCTGTCATAGGCTGTAATATCCTCACGAACTCCAAATACCAAATTTGAAAAAATTCCTGTGAATAATGTCGATAAAATCATCAAAATACAATTTTCTGCCTTAGGCTGTACTATCTATTACGAGCTTCAAATACCAAATTTCAAACATTTCCGGTGAATAATGTCGCTTAAATCACTAAAATACCGAAAAAAAGGAGGCACCATTATATGGGGGCAATACGAAAACGTGGTCCTACATCACCCATTTTCAATACCAAAAGTCCTGCAAACATAATACACATTTGAGTAAAATTTTATCAACCTACTTCTTTTCGTTCCGAAGCTAGATGACTTCCACAGTCGAACATATGGATAGACGGACGGACATCGCTAAATCTACATAAAATTTAATGCTGGTCATGAATATAATACTTTGTGGTGTCTAAAATGTATATTTCGGAATCAGAAAATTAATATACCCTCCATACTATGGTGGAGGGTATAAAAACACATTAGTTTTACTTTTCAAAAAAAGAACCCACTGTGCCACCTGCCAGGTATTTGACCGGTCAGCCTACCAGTCGGTCACTCAGTTCATTTCGAAAGTCATTTATCGTTGTTGTTAACGTTGCCACCCTCATTTTTTTCCATCGCCGTTTAAAAGCCGGAAAACAAACTTTTAACATTAGGTTAAGGTGTTCACCTTTCACCACTGCTCCACCCTGCCCTCAAACTGGCCCCTCCCCCTCAAACTATGGCCACTGAAACCGACGACGAACGCCCACATTCAAATGAAATATTAATGTCAAAAGTGATTTTTAAGTAAGGTTTATGATTACGTTGACATTTTTTGTTCTTGTTGTTGTTGCTGTTTTGTTTTCCAACATTTTGAAATGTGTGGCAAGCAACAAACTTCATTTGCTGGTGGACGACCATGCAACACAACAAAGTAACCACGGCCAGCCGCGTGGAGCAAGTTACGCTACCTTGGTGCGCTAACGTGTCATTAAATTGTCATCAGAAATTTATTGAAATTCTTTACATTTTTTTTTGGGTTTTCACGAGAAATAAGGTAATACGGAAACTGTAAAAGTATTTAAATGTACCGCGGGTCCCAGAAAATGCAAAGTAATTTAGAGTTTTGTTCTTCCTTGTTTTTTTGTAATGAAGATACTAAAATTGCTAAAGAATTACAAGTTTTAAAGATATTCAACGGAAAATACCCTTAATTGCTTTAGTAACATTTTGAGAATTAATTGCGGAACTTGTTACATACATTTCTTCATAAGCAAATATTAATATTAATTCCGAAGGTCATATGGTGTCCTTACGCCATTGCCATCAATTTTACGCAATTAAGCATTCCTTTGTAATAAATCAATAAAATACTAAATTTTATGCCGTCATAAATATTTGTATTAATTTTCAGGGTCAGTGGGTGCGTATGATTGTTGTCGTAGAGTATACGGCATGGTATGTGCGGGGAAAGAAATAAATAAATACCAAGGAAATAGAATAAGAGTAAATTTGGCACTGAAGGTATATTTGAGTAAAACTTTCACATATCAGACATCTTTGAAAAAATAAATAAAAATCTTCTTGATTATTGTTCGATGATCCTTGACAAAAACTTATATTTCCTATGTTGGTCCCCGGAACCATGTTCTTAATATTACGAAATTTTTGATTCGCTGGTTATTAAAAATATGTTAGAAAATTAGTCTATTAGTCCTTAAAAATGTTTTCTGCAAATTCTGGCTTGCTATTTGATAGATTATATAAATACTCTAAAAATACACAAATAAATATCTGTTTGTCCTTGAAAAAAATGCAGTGATTTGATAATTGAGCCTTTACGCCTTCAAAATAATTTTAAAATATTTTTGATTTTCTGCTTTTTATAAAAAGTCACCCAAAGGTCTTCATAAAAACACACGATTTATTTTACAGGTCCCAAATTAAAAAAATCGACGAACATTTTATCTTGATCCTTAAAAATGGTCTCTAACATCATTGTTTTTTTGTATATTATTTTTATATATCCGATGATCACTGAAAGTTTTCCAAATTTGAAGAAGTCGTGGTCCGTGTAAGACATTAAATTTGTTTTAAAAGTAGTCTTTGAGATACTAAAAAATTGTCTCAAAAATTCTTCTTTGAAGGGACGTGGGTTTTTGAAAAATTGGCTTTCAAATCCATTTTAAAAAGGCTGTTGGTCTCCAAAAAATCCATAATATCCCCGTCTGAAATACAGTGAGTCTTTGAAAAAATGTCTTTTTGACCCACATCAGAGAGACTGAGGGTCCCTGAACATTTTTTTTTTTTTTTTTTTTTTTTTTTTGTAAAAAAAAATAATTCTTTAAAGGGCTTCTTAAAAACTCATCTTGAAAAATCCACTCTCAGTTCTTAATTATTCTTTAAGAAATCCAACCTTAAAATACTATGGCGACTCAGAAAAATTATCTTAAAAACATTTAGAAAGAGTTAGCCTCAAAAATGCACCCTTTAAGCTCTTTCGGTCCCTAAAAAAATGTCCTAACATCATCGTCTGAAGAACGGTGAGCTTTTCAAAAATCTCTTTGAAGTCCATACTAGAAAGACTGAGGGTCCTTGAAAAAATGTTTTAAAAATGGGAGGGACTTTTTGTCTATTAACAATTTTTTAAACTTTTTTTGAAGGGCTCTTATTCCTTGAAAGTATAATCTTGGAAAATTCACTGTTGGTCTCTGATACAATTTTTTTAAAAATCCAACTTAACAGGACTCAGGAAACTCAGGAAAATTATCTAAAAAATATTTTGTAAAAATCCACATTAAAGTTGATGTGGGCCCTGCTAGTCTTCAAATGCACCCTTTAAAGACTGTGGGTCCTTAACAAAAACGTCTTAAAAATACTTTGAAGGCCGTTGGTCTTTAAAAGAAAGCTCCAAAAACTCACGTTTATAAGCCTGTTGGTCCTTGAAAGACTGTGTGTCTTTGAAAAAATTAATGTAAAGCCCAAGTTTGAGTAATAAGGTAATCGAATTTTCCAGGTTTTTAGGACTCATGATCCTTAAAAAATACTTCCATAAGAATCCAGGCTTGTCCTTCAAATATTTTGTTAAAGAATTACTTTTAGAGGACGTTTAGTCCACATTCGGAGGGCTGTTGGTCTTTCTAATATTTGCCTTGAAGTGTATATGGTGAGGAGGTTGTTGGTACTTGAAATATTTTTAGTAAATAATATAGTCCTGATATCAAAAATCCAAGTTGAAGACCCTTGTTGGTCCTTCAAAAATATTTCTAAGATATCCGATTTTGAAATATTGTGAGTCATAGTTGAAAGGATTGTTTGTTCTTCTGAAACATTATTATTAAAAAAAATCGGTTTGGGGTGACTGTTTTCCTTGAGAAATCAAGGTTTGGGGAGTTGTGTGTTCTTAAAAAAATGTCTAAAAAATCAATGTTTGGAAGAATATTTATTCTTGAAATATTATCAAGAGATCAACACTCGGATGCCACTTGGTCCTTAAAAATGTTCCGTAAAAAATCCAGGTTTGTAGGGCGTAAGCCCTTGAAATATTTTGTCATAAATAAAAGAATAAAAAGCATACTCTGGAAGAAATCCACATTTGGAGGGCTGTACGTCCTCGATTTTAAGAGCTTTTGTTCATTGAAAAAATATTTAAAAATAATGGATGGGAGTACTGTAAGAGAGATACATTAAAAAAAACTGTATCTAAGGAGCTCATGATCCTTCAAAAATTTCTTAAAGACAAATTCTTAACAAATCCAAGGATAGTAAGTCCTCAGAATGCTGCTAACTCTTGAAACAGTATTTAAAAAAATAAACATTGGAAAAGCTACTGGCCCTCGAAAAAAAAAATCATTTCCAGAAAAATTTAAAGAAATCTACATTGGAAGAGAAAAAATTTCCAAACAATTCGCATTTTATTTTCAATGTCCTTCAGAAAATATCCCTAAAACTGCGCATTTGTACCCAAAAAAATCCACTATTGATGAATGGTATGTCCTTCAAAAATATCCTTCAAACCGCAAAAATGTGAAGATGAACACAAAAATCATGTTCGGAGAGCGGTTTGTCCTTTGAAAAAATATTTCTAAAAAATCCGCATTTGATAAGTTTTATCCTTTCAAATACACTTCATTTTTTAAAAATTTTATCTGAAATTCACATATGAATATCTTCTGGCTCTCATAAAATATTTTTCAAAATCTTTGTATGAAGTGCTAATGATCTTTGAAATTATATGGAGAATTGTCCACATTCGTAAGGATGTTGGTTTCAAATAGATTTCCCTATAAATTATGGTTTGGAGAGCTGGTTGTCCATGGAATTATACTAACAAATCCTAGTTCTTAGGGACGATAGATCCGGATAAAAATCCCTAAAATTTACATTCAGAGGATAATCCTCGAGGCCTTAAAGGAAAAAAATTTAATATATTAATTTTAAGGGTTTGATAAACATGCAAAAATATTCGTTAGAAATGTAAGTTTTTACAACTTTTGGTCCTTATAAAATATTCTTAAAAAATCAGTTTGACAGAGTGTAAGTCTTTTGAAAATATTCCTAAAAAACCAGGAATGCTTTTTATCCCTAAAAAAATAACGATTGGAAAGCCTTTATTCCTTAAACATTATGTTTTAAAAATTGTGCAAAAATATTAAAATGAAACACTTGGAGGGCCGATGGTCGGAAAGGATATTTTATAAAATCCGCCTTCTTAAAAATCACTATATAATGTTTTCGGACGTCCATTAGTCCCTTGTTTATCGCGAGTTTCCATTCCAAAACTGTTGTTTTTAATTTATTTTATCTTATCTAATATTATCTATTCCATTCCATCATTATATATGAATATGATTTTAAGATTTATGGTTACATTGATCTCTCGCTCTCTCTCACCAAACATGATTGCAGTCTTTGTTTATTCAAAGGCATTTGTCTTAATAGAAGTCATAAATTCTGACTTCACTTACACAGACACACGCACACACAAAGGCAACTTGATTCATAAGATTCATTTCATTACATTTCCTTCCTACTTCATTCTAGTTCCTTTGCCTTTCCTATTACCAAGATACACACACACACTCTCATTTATCTCTCTCTCTCTCTCTCTCTCCCAGCTCAATAATAACGAATTAGTACTTATACATATAATATCAAAATAAAATCTAACAACAAATAAACCAAAACGAAATCGAAGGAACTTGAAAGGAAAGAAAAACAATGGCACTGGCGTTAAACTGAGAATGGGACTAAGACAATTTACAACAAGCAGGAGCGGTAGCAGAGGCTGAGGCAGTGGTAGCATCATGTGAAAGCATAATTTGATTGCTAACAAAAGATGTTTTTTGGCAAAGCTCTGGCCAACAAAACCGAAAGCAATATCGGAAATGACAACATTTATTATCAGATACCAAATTGCAGAAAGAGAGAATAAAAAATAACAGAACAAATTCAATGGCATCCAATTTCAATGGTGTTGAATGCGAAAACAATAACAAGAACAACAACAACTGCCACCAGACAGAGTGCGGTCACAGTACAGAAGGGCTAAGATTTAGAGGAGATCAAAAAACTCAAACTTATCTTTTTTGGAAATTTGTTTTATTATAGAGAGAGGGAGAGAGAGAGGGAGAGGGAGAGAGAGAGCAAAGACGGAAACGGAAATAGCAGCGAATCTCTGTTGTTTCATGAGAACAGTCAAAGCAATCGACCGTTTAAATGCTTTTGTTGCTGCTACACATATCGGCTTTATGAGCTGTATCTTGTCTGTGCAAAACAGACGGCCGACGACAAGTCAAGTGAAAATTTCTTGTCTTGGGGTAGGGAACGCCAGTCACACTAAGTGTAATAAGTGGAAAAGAATTAAAGTCATAAATTAGTTTATTTAAAATGTTTGCATTTGTTTTTCTGGGGAAAGGGGAACGAAAAAGATACTTTGTTGAGAAAAGAGTGACAGAAAATGGGAAATGTTGAAGAAATTGGGAATATAATGAAAAATATAAAATAGAAAGTTCTACAGGCTCCAAACGTGATTATTAAAAAAAAAAAAAACATAAAATAGTGGTGGATCTCTTTAATATTTTTGCAGACCGGATATAGTCCACATTGCAATTATGGGGTATATGCCCTTTTTTCTGGCCATAACCGCCATAATAAAGTGAAGATTATGTTCGCTTCCAAGAAGGATATAGTCCCCATGGGGAGTATAAGCGTTTACCGTACGGATTATGTCCGAAAAATAATCGGATATAATTCTCAAAAAAATAAAAAACGGCTAAAGTTGAGTTTAGGTGCTATGATCGGAGTGACATAACATTTTTATCACAGGCACATATAAGAGTTTTAAAGTTTAGTAGAATTATGGACAGCGGAGCCGTTATTGGACATACCCCAGAGGAGAAATTCTCAAGACCCGTTGAAGGCTGTCCGCTAAAAATAGCAATAAAGGTTAGGTACATATTAGTGGAGAAAATCTGAATGTTATGATTTTTATCACTAATATCTCCGGAACTACAAGAGATATCATCGCACTTAGAAAGAAGTAGAGAAGTGTATAGGCCACAATGAATTATATAGTTCTTAATACGCCATAATGGGTTCATTTTCGATATATGACTTGTTTTTTAAGGGTTTCTTCCTACTAATATTAATACTAATATTTCCAGAACTACAGGAGATATCATCATATTTGGAACCATTTTGAAAATGCAAGAGTATAGGCCACAATAAGGTCTGTAAATCTTAACACCCTATAATGGGTTCATTTTGAATTATTAGGGGTTTTTAAGGGGTTTTTTATCCGGTACAAAATACCAATTGTCTTGTATTGCTTCGGAACCGGTTCAAACAACCCACATATGACCGCTTTTTGGGTAGGTATTTAGATAAACTTGATACCCATTTAGATATCAGTTATGTAGAACCGGGTAAAATCCGGTTTTTTATCCGAACTTTCCGTCGAGTATTTCCCTCACGAAAAATGACTTTGTCGTTATTAGGTTCAAAATACGTACCGATTTATGTCCCCAACCGTTTTTGACCCAATTCCCATTATTATGGTCGGTACTTTCTGGGGATACTGTAGGCTACAAGATCTTAATGCCCCATAATGGGTCCACTTTCGAATTATTAGGGGTTTTCAGGTCTTTTTTTCGGTAAAAATACAAATTTTCTTGTATTTCCCCGGAACCGATTCAAACGACCCACATATGACCACTTGTTGAGTAGGCTTTCAAATGATACCCATTTATATATTAACTTTGTAGAACCGGGTAAACCCCAGATTTCTTATCCGAACTTTGAATCTAATTACGAAAATATTACCTTGACGTAATTAGATTCAAAATACGTACCCCACAATGGGGAACCCAATAATGTCTGCAATCGTTTTGGATCCAATCGCCATTATTATGGCGATTATGTCCCCTACTTTCTGGGAATTTTCACCGATTTTTTCCCCAGAACACATAGTGGATTTATATACCACCCACCATAGTATGGAGGGTATTATAAGTTTGTCATTCCGATTGTAACACCTCGAAATATACATTTCAGACCCCACAATGTGTATATAACCTTCTTCAGCATAAAATTCTATGTCGATTTAACGATGGCCGTACGTCTGTGGAAATCACTTTAGCTTCCGAACGAATTGAAGTACGTTAAGAAAATTGTATTTAAATATGTGTTTCGTCTGCAGGACTTTTGATTATAGCCCCCCTATATAACCTTATTCGGTAATTTAAAGACTTGTGTCACACTTTTCACCGGAATACTTTCAAATTTCATAATGATAGTTCGTAATGGATATTACACCCTGTGAGAGAAAATTGGCTATGCAGGTCCAGGTCTTCGTATAGTCCCCCTATATAACTGTAACTCCCCAAATTTGGTATTTTGATGATTTTAGTGACATTATTCACCGGAATTGTTTCAAGTTTCGTTTTTGAATATTGTAATGACCTGTGACAAAAAATGCTTATGCAGGTCCATATTATCGAATAGACCCCAATATAACGGTGTTTTTCGCTATTCTTTAAGATTTTAAGGGAATTTTTAACGGATGTTATTTTATTTTCATTTATTTATTTAATTATTTATTTATTTTAATATTATTATTATTTATTTATTTATTTTTATTTATTTATTTATTTATTTGTTTATTTATTTATTTACAAAAAAAGCCCATTGAGATCTAGTTTAGAAAATGGATTTTTAATTTTGTTAGCGGCTAAAGTGGATTTAACAAATATAGTTCTCAGTATCCCATTTCTATGATTAAAAAATCCTTTTTTTTAATCCGAAAATCTCCTTTTTTTTATTTATTTATTTTTATTTTTTTTTTTTTTGGATTTCAACTTCCTTCATCTTCCATCACACCAAATCCACTTCTAAATCCCTTTCATCATCCCCTAGATTTACAGGCATTTTAAGCATCTTAGACTTCTGTGCATTTTTTTTTTTTTTTTTTTTTGGCGATTTGTTTCCTATCTAAATTCAGGAGACCCTTGCCATTTGCTTGTCTCACCGCACTTTATATATTTTCCGGGCATATTTTTGGATTTGCTACTGTTGTTGACTTTTTGTAACAGCATATTTTTAGGCTGTTGACATTTTTCATAATAGATTGCCAAAAAAAATCAAATCTCTCCCTTGCTTTTAAAGGAGACACTATCATTTATTCATTCGCGTTTGTGTGTCGGCATTCGCCAGTGGTTTTTGGGGTTTTGCTTTATTTGTCTGCCATTTTAGACGCTGGAGCGTCAGAGCAAAAAAAAATTTTGGTTTTTATTTCGAGAAGTGAAATATGTTTTGAATTTCCTTCCTGCCGGAGATATGTGTTTTAAAATAAAAAGGGGAGAGGGTAGAAAGTGGTGAGGATTTGAATGGGGAAGGAATTATCAGAAAAGGTCATTGTGGAAAGTAAATTTTAAAACTGTAGTTTCCGAACGAAATTAAGTAGATTGATAAAATTTCACTCAAATGTATTTTATGTCTGCAGAACTTTTGGCGACATTATTCACCGGAATTGTTTCAAATTTGGAATTTGAAGTTCGTAATAGTTACTACAGCCTAGAACAGAAAATTGTCTGTTCAGGTCCACGTCTTCGTATAGCCCCCATATAACAGTACCTCCCCATATTCCGGAATTGTTTCAAATTTGGTATTTGAAGTTCGAAATCGATACTACAGCCTATGACAGGACATTGTCTGTGCAGATCCACGTCTTCGTATAGCCCCCATATAACGGCACTTCCGATATTCCGTTTTTTGATGATTTTAAAGGCATTATTCACCGGAATTGTTTCAAATTTGGTATTTTATGTTCGTAATGGAAACTACAGCCTATGACAGGAGATTGTCTGTGCAGGTCCACGTCTTCGTATAGCCCCCATACTACGGTACCTTCCAATATTGATGATTTTAGCGCCACTATTCTTTGGAATTGTTTAAAAGTTGGTATTTGAAGTTCATAATGGATACTGGCAGGCTAAGGCAGAAAATTTTTCTGTGCAGGTCCACATTATGGTATAGCCCCCATATAAGAGAGTACCTCGCTATATTGATGATTTTAGCTAAATTATTTACCGATTTTTTTTTTGCAAGCTTCGCATTTGAATATTGTAGGTCCACGTCGTCGTTTAGATCCTAATATGACGGCTAAATTCGGTATTTTTTTGATTTTAACAAAATTTTTAGGGGATTTTTTTTTTTTTTTTTTGAAAATTGCCAAATTCATTCCAATTGGCTCCACCATTCAAAATTCGGCCCGGCCGAACTTATAGCTTTTTTATTTATTTTTAATTTTGTTTTTCCCCGTTTTATCATACCTCCCCTCCGTTTGGAAAATTGTTTCATTTTTTTGGCCCTAGTGCCAAAAAATTAAAACCCAAACAATGTTTACACTTCTCTTTTGGCATTTTGCATTTATTCTTCCATATCCACCAGTCTTGAGCCTTGCCAAATATTTCCCCCAAAATATTCTCGCAAGACTGGGTAAGGAAAAATCCTTTGAGAACACAAATATTTATTGTCCATTTCTTCTCATAATCATATTTATAATCGTAATTCATTTTATCATCAGATCATTTGCGAATTATGTTAATGTCTTTCGTTTTAAGGATGGTGCGTTTACATATGTTGTTGGAAAATAAATGGCTCAATGTCTGCGTTTGAAGGACTCTCAGCAGGAAGGCAAACAGAAGATATGCGGCAAGGCCATAGAAGGGTGTACACGCAGACACACACATGTCGAAATGCCGCCTAACTACATGTTATTTGTCTAAGAGAGGAGTTTTTTTTATTGCCAATGTGCGTGTCTGTTGTTAAGCATTTATTTATCATTCCCTCCCCTGGAGCCCTTTGGTCATGGCTGGAGATTTTGGTTTTTTAGCCACCCATTTGACTTGACTTTTTTCATGGCATTTGGCTGCCATAAATTATTGATTGTATTTTTGCTACACAATTTCGAATGTCTGTTATTTTTTTAACTCCATGGTCTGCTGCCGAAGCTGTCGGAGTCCTCTAGACAGCCAAACCAGACACACAAAAAATGTTAAACAATGATGATTGTTAAACGTGTTTAATGGCGTGTTAATAGATTAATAATCGCAATAAAATAAATCTTAAAAAATAAGATCTTTAAGAAAATAAAATAAAACCAATAAACTTTTATTTAATGCAATTCTTATTACACCCTTTCAGCAATAATCCTTCCCCTCTGGCCACACTGTTATTGTGTTATCTTCTCATACACACCCTGGAGAATATATCGTCAGGTCCCAGGGAATAAAATCGTCATGCAATTTCCACATCGTCAATGCCATCATCAGTTTTAATCCGACCTGTCTTTCACAAACAATTTCATCAATCCATCCGGCCATTTATCCATTCATTTTTGGCATCACTCTCTCTCTCTCTCTCTCTCTCTTAGCATATATTCATGCATGTAATCTGTCTCAATTACTTATACACACGCACTCCCATTCATGTGAAGGCCTTACAAAATAAGCCAAATGGATAATATTAACATTTATGACTATATCCGACAGAGGATATTGCCTTAAATAGGGATATTGCCTTAAATAGGGAGATATATGTATGTATTTAAATCCAACTTTTGGCTAATCAAAGGTAAACCGTGGAATTTCAAGGAATCCAAACACTTTGCTTTTTGAGCAAAAATGTGGTGGCTCAAGAGACAAGACCATTCGTTTTGAGAACCAAAATTAGAACGGATTCACAACTTACATGAGATCTTAATTTAAAACTAAAATACAGGGTGAGATGAAAAAACAGCAACCATCTTCAGACTGCTATCATTTCCAAGCCACTATATGACTATATCCGAAAGGCGATATTGCCTTAAATGGGGATACTGTAGATATATATGTATTTAAATCCAGCTTTTGGATAATCAAAGGCCACCTGCGGAATTTCAAGCAATCCAGATACTATATGCTATTTAATAGATAATCTTCCCTGGAGGTAACCCAAATTAGATAGGTTTCACAACTGACACGAGAACTTAATTTAAAACTAGAAAAATAAGTTAAGAAATCAAAAAGGAATGGGTATCACAAAGAATATTAATATACAGTGAAACCTCCCAACAGTGGACAGCGAGGTTCGACAAAAATTATCCATTGTAAGGAGGTGTCCGCAAATCTCCTTTTGTTATATTTTGTTAAATAAACAAATAAATAAAAACTTTTGAAACGTTTGTATTTAACCTACCACAGGCGAACACCTCCTTACAATGGAGCAACTTCGGTCGACCGTCGCAGTCCACTGTTGAGCAATATTAACACTGTGTAACACAAAAAAATATATAAAGGAAAAATCCAGCAGATTATGAAAGTAGAGACAAAGACTTGTCTATCGGCGTTTTAAAATTTTACATCCCCATGTAAGAACAATAAAGAGAGAAAGTAACACCTCCCCCCCCCCTCATCGACAACTTTGAAAATTTCTGAACCAAGATCCCTTGAAATCCGTGCATTTTATTTACACAGTATTCTCGGCAATGCTGCAGATAAAAATTAAATTCAAAATTAACCTTTAAACGAGTCAATAAAGGGCTCTTTCTGGGCCTTCCCTTTAACTATACAGGGTGAGATAGAAAAAAAAACTGCAACAAAGTCAAACGCCATAATTTTTACATCTTTTTTTAAATTTTATTGAATGAAAGCAAAATATGTCGGAAATAGCATCAAATTTTAGAATAGTTTTGGATTTGTTCGTATTTGTTACCTTTGGCACGAATTATGGCCTTCAAACGGCCAATGCAACCGTGAAACGCTGCTCGAATGTTGCTCTGCGGTATTTTGGCCCATTCCCAGTGAAGCGCTTGCTTGAGGTGATCGACACTTTGGTATATTTTAGTGACAACCTTGCTTTCCAAAATTCTCCAGACACAATAGTCCAACAGATTGGTATCCGGAGATTTTGGTGGCCAATGCGCGATGGAAATGAAGCGAGAAACCTCATTTTGTAACCATTCTTTGGTGGCGCGTGTTGAGTCCTGTTGGAATGTCCAAGGTCTGCGCCCAAAATATTTGCGTGCCCAAGGCTTTAATACACCCTCCAAAATAAGTTTAGATTTGTTCGAATTGGTCAACTTTGGCACGAATTATGGCTTTCAAACAGCCAATGAAACCGTCACACGTTGCCCGAATGTTGCTTTGCGGTATTTTGGCCCATTTTTTAGTGCCAACCTTGCTTTCCAAAATACTCCAGACACAATAGGCCAATGGATGGGTTTCCGGAGATTTTGGGGGCCATTGTGCGCTGGAAATGAAGCGAAGAACCTCATTTTGTAACCATTTATGGGTGGCGCGTGCTGAGTGCGCTGGTGCTGAATCCTGTTGGAATGTCCAAGATCTGCGGCCAAAATGTTTGAGTGCCCAAGGCTTTAATACATCCTCCAGAATATTTTCGCGATAATATTCGGCATTTCTTCTGATGCCACGGTCGATTAATACGAGCGGAGAGCGACTATCGGCTGTTTGGCGGGCGGCCCACATCATTACCATAGCTGGCGCTTGATTTCTGGTGGCCAACCGCACATTTTCAGCTGACCTTTTTGGCATAATATTCGGCATTTATTCTGATGCCACGGTCGATTAATATGACCAGAGAGCGACTATCGGCTGTTATGGCGGCCGGCGCTAGAATTCTGGCAGTGCATATTTTCAGCTGACCTCTTTGGTAAATAAACACGCTCATTTTGTTTGTTTACAACCTGCTGGACAACGAATGTTCTCTCATCGGAGAAAACCAAATTCGACAGTCCACCACTTTCGGCCAAGCGAAGCAACTCTTTAGCTCTTTTGAGCCTATTTTCTTTCTGTTGCTGTGTAAATTCTTGCACTTTTTGCAATTTCAATGGCTTTAAGCCGAGCTCATTTTTTAATATTTGCCGAATGGAATATTGCGCTATGTTCAGCTCACGAGCCATTTTTCCGCCACTGTGACGCGGGTTTCGATGAAGTCGCTTCTTTACTTTTCGAACCATTTCTGCTGATGATGTTGCTGTTTTCTTCCATCCACTTTCTTGACGTCGGTCGGGCTACGCTACCGGTATCATGGTAACGAGCGATGGTACGAAACACAAAAAATTTATTCACATTTAAATGCTGGAGTGCTCTAACGGAGGCCACTTGTGGGTTTCCCAGACAAATATAAAGAAATCACACAATCACGCTTGGATTCCATCACTAATAACTTTTTTTCTGGAAAATTCTCACCATAATGCTTTTCTACGCTTGTATACAATATAATGACCTGTCACTGGAATAATTTTAACAGCTGTCGGACGAGTGGCTTAGAAATGACAGCAGTCTGAAGTTGGTTGCAGTTTTTTCATCTCAACCTCTATATTAGAATTTAATGACAAATAATTTTATAGAATATTTTGTCATCCTACGATCCCATATGAATAGATTTTTTCGTCGTACTTAAAAAAGGACCAAAAAGTTCCCTTTCTGAGATCCCTAATTTTTTTATCAAAATAATCCTTATATTGTTAGCTGTAATCTTGTCCCAAAAGATCCCTTTCCAAGATCCCTAAAATTTTTTACCAAAATAATCCTCGTATTGTTAGCTGCAATCTTGTCCAAGATACAATTTACCTAAAATGCGCGTATTCCGAGCAGTCTTGATCCCCTAGTTTCCAAAACCGTGGAAGTGGGGGAATTTGGTCCCCCATTTATATTTCTTTGCGATGTGAACTTTCCCAAAGCCGATACATGTGTCTCCTATTTTTAGCTCTGCTTTCATTGTCTGTTGGAATTTCTCCGGAATTATTGATAAATTTTAATTTGTCGCACAGTATTATTAGCATTGGACACACAGGGATTTTTGCATGATTTGAGTAGATTTTTATAAAAAGTAGACCCAAGAGTTGATATATTGAGAAAGTGGTTATATAATCCAGGACATGTTCTTAAGTATAGGCAAAGTATTCTCCACAAAAATAGGGCAGGATATGATCTTATTTATAAGGATACGAAGTAATGGCCCAATTCTCCACAAAAGTAAGCCCATAAATTGGTAAAATTTCATTTACTTTTTATTTTTCCACCATTACTTTTCCATTTTCTTGGCTACTGGGAATGAAGCGAACCTTGGAAGGAGAGGAAAACTTAACATCGTCACTATCTTGTCAACAAACCGCATGTTAACCGGGCTGTTTATCCGCCAAAGTATGCAACATTTTATAGCTTTTTCTCTCTTTCTTTGCCTCCAAAGGTAGGCTCTCTCTCCACATGGAAGCAATGAAATCCGACATACAAAGTGAAGGACCCATGTCTCCCTGCCCACATCCTTGCCATGCAACCGCCAACATACATGCATGTAGCATATCATCCGACCTGATCTTTATATTGGGAAATGAATGTAAATGTTTGTCGATGAGTAAATGTGGGAATCAATGTATCTCTATGTGTGTGTGTGTGTGTGTGTGTGCATGGCATCTTCCTCTCTCTCTCCAATATGGCTGTGCGTGTGCAATTACATTTTAAGCACACAATCATTATCATAATCCTTAATCGATATTATGGCTTACAGCAGCATAAAGATACCATAAAAGCCGGCATGCACTCTTTACACTTTGGCAGGGAGAGACAAACAGGGAGATGGGCAGACAGTGGCTTCGGCAGGAGTGAGTGGCAAAATATCCTGTTAATTTTAATAAATGTATGGTATATAAATAGCAGCAGACCCACTGTAATAATATGTTTGCTTAAGTCCTTCTCCACCTCTTTGCCTTTCCTTCCCCCCTCACACTCCTCGTTGTGGCCTTGTCCTGCAAATATGGGTGTAGCTCTTTCAATGGTTTGCCGGGTGTTTGCTCAAATACTACTTATCCATATGTAGGAATATTTCACGTTATGCCTTTGTAAACATAATACACTCTGCATTTCCTTCATCTTCGTTGATAATAAATACATTTGAGAGGAGGTGGGTGTCCGTCCGTTCTGTCAACCAAACCATTGACAACATGTCAATATGAGTTTTATATGTAAAACACGACTTACTTGCGTTTATCCTTTTTACGTTACAAGACTCCGAAGAAGGAAAACAAAACTGCTGTGGCTGACGATGGCGACGACGGAAAACAAACAACAAAAAGAATAAGTCAAACAGACAGGATACGGATACGAACTACGTACTCCAGTATATAATTGTGTATGTAAATCAGGATGTGTGTGGGTGATGGGATATGAGTGCTTTCCTTCGGTGCTGGCGGTAACACCTTCAGCCTTTATTTCCGCTGTTGACTGACTGTTTGGCAGCTCGTGGAGCAATTTAGCTTTCATCAAGAGGTTTGTGTGTTTTTTATACCGGTTAGCTTCTGTTGCCACTGCCATCACCACTACCTTCCTGTCTTGTTTTAATTAGTATGATATAATTATGATTTATCTAAGGATTTATTTTTTTGGTATTTGTTTGGTAAACAAGTGAAGAATCTTTTTTAAATAAAAAAAATAATACGTCCTTTCAGGTCCTTTGTAGATGAAAAGAAGTCATCTTAAAAAAAATCAGGTTTTCTGGTTAATGAAGATATTTGAGGGATTTTTGGTTATATGATATTTTATGTTGTTAAAAATAAATTGTATAGACCATTTTGAGAAGAACTTTGAGGTCTTCTCAAGATAGAAGAAGTTCGAAGTTTTCTGTAGACAGTAGATCATTGATGTCTCACATAGGAAATTCCGAAGGTCTCCTTTGGCACATCCCAAATCTACCAACACAAGCTCTGGTTTAAATACGGAATTTATAGGACCAGTGCTTTCTGGTACCACACCTACAAAAGAATAACATTTGGAATAACCATGAAGCCCAAAAATCACGAAATGAGCATCCGATTACTTTCACACTCGGTACATCTCAGATGTGAAGGTGGAATATATCTGTCCAGTCCTTTTGGTAACTCCCTCACAAAGGATCATAAAATGCGAAATAAGAATCGGATTCTTTATGAACTGCACTGTGCATTCCAATATTTCCGTCGGTGCACTCCTGCTGGCAATACCCTCTCCCACCAACCCCAACATTTGTTGTAATCTTTCTTCTTCTATAAGCGTGGATTTCTAAAGTTTTTCCAATAAATAATTTTCGAGGAGAAAAAGATTTTTAAAGTATGAATTTGAAGGTTTTTTTTTCGCAGGACTCTCAGTCCTTCAAATTTGGATTAAAAACACCTTTTCAATCACTAACAGTTCTTTTTACGTGGATTTTTAAATATTTTTTTCATGAATTGCCTTGGTATAGATTTTTATTCATTTTTTGCAAGGACCACAAGAGTCATATTCGAGGATTTTGAAATAATATTTTTCCTATGACCAACAGTATTTTTCAAGAGGATTTTTAAGAATATTTTTTAAGGACCAACAACCTTTTAAACTTGGAGTTTTAGAGAATATTTCTCAAGGATAATTTGACCTTCCGAGAAGAGCTACAATCGTGGATTTTAAAAATTGTTGAGGACAAAAAATTTTAGGATTTTTGAAGGTTTTTTTACCAAGGACTCTGAGTCCTTTAAATGTTCTTTAGACTTGGATTTTCTAAGATTTTTTATTCAGGAACCAACACTGTTTTAAATGTTGATTTTGTAATATTTTTTCAAGTCCTTTAAACGTTGATTTTTAAAAAATGATTACCCTAGTAGCAGCATTGCTTTAAGTATGAATTTTTATATATATATTGTTTAAGGACCACCAGAGCCATAGTCGTAGATTTTGAAAGAATATATTTCCTAGGACCAACAGTCCATTAAAAGTGGAATTTTGAACAATAATATTTTTAAGGACTAAGAGTCCTTTAAACCTGGATTTTTAAAAATTCAAGGACTGACATTCCATTTAATGTGGATTTTTAAAAAATATTTTTTAAAGCACTATGTGTTCTTTAATCCTGGATTTTTAGAGATTCAAGGACTAATATTACTTTAAACGAGGATTTTTAAAGAATATTTTTTTTTTCAATGGACAACGAGTCATTTAAACCTGATATTTTAAAGATTTTTTCAATGACCAACACTTTTTTAAACTAGGAATTTTAAAAGAATACTTTTTTAAAGGACTAACAGACCTACAAACATGGATTTTAAATGAATATTTTTCCCAGAACCAACAGTGCCTTAAGTATGTAATTTTATTAATTTTTTCAAGGACTGCCAAAGTAGTGGATATTGAAAGAATATCGTTCCTAGGACTAACACTCCTTTTAACCTGGATTTTTAAATAATTTTTTTTTTTCAAGGACTAAGAGTCCTTTAAGCTTGTTTTTTAGAGATTCAAGGATTAACATTCCATTCAACGTGGATTTTCAAAGAATATTTTTTTAAAGACTAAGAGTCCTTTAAACTTGGATTTTTAGAGATTCCAAAACTAGTATTCCTTTTAACATGGATTTCAAAAGAATATTTTTTTCAAGGACTATGAGTCATTTAAAACTGGTATTTTTTTTTTTTGAACTTGGATTTTTAAAATAATCTTTTTACAAGGACTAACAGACCTATAAACATGGATTTTAAATGAATATATTTCCTAGAACCAACAGTGTCTTAATTATGTAATTTTATTAATTTCTGCAAGGACTACCAAAGTCGTAGATTTTGAAAGAATATTTTTCCTAGGACTAACAGTCCTTTAAACCTGTATTTTTTATGAATATTTTTTCAAGGACTAAGAGTTCCTTAAACCTGGATTTTTGAGATAAAGGACCAGCAGTCCTTTAAACATAAATTTTTAAAAAATATTTCTTCTCACGGACCAAAAGTCGTTTAAATCTGGATTTTTAAAGATTCAAGTACTAACATTCCTTTTTACGTGGATTTCTAAATAATATTTTTTTCAAGGATTGAGATCCCTTTAATCCTAGATTGTTAAAGATTCAAGGACTAACATTTCTTTTTACGTGGATTTATACAAAATATTTTTTTCAAAGACTAAGAGTCCTTTAAACCTGGATTTTTAGAGATTCGAGAAATAGCACTCCTTTTAACATGGATTTTTAAAGAATATTTTTTTTTCAAGGACTAAGAGTCCTCTAATCCTGTTTTTTTAGATTCAGAACATACATTCCTTTTAACGTGAATTTTTAGGGAATATTTTTTAAGGACTTTTAAAAAAGATTTTAAGAAAAATTTTCCCACGACTAACAGTCCTTTAAACGTGTATTTTTGAAGGATAATTTGTCCTTCAAAGGTAATTTTTTAGCAACACTTTTTGAAAGACAATTTTACTTCAATATGTGGGTTTTTCTTAAAAAACCTGTTCTGAACCCGATTTTTTGAGAATATTTTCTCAAGGTCCACAAAAGACTTTAAACTTAAATTTTTAAAAAACATTCTTCAAGGACTATCTCATCTCCAAAATAAATTTCCAAAAATATTTTAATTAAATATATTTTCAAAGGACGAACAGATCCTTGAGTCGTAGAATTTCCCTTTTATTAAATTTCATCTTACAAAATTCCTTCCTTCTTCGTCAATGACAATTTCCAAAATTAAATTTTCAAATACATTATTATGGTGGCCTACAGCTATAAAATTGATTAAAGAATTGTTTGCAATTTCCCTCGACATGAGAGAGGATGTGTGTTGGTGCCAAATTTTCGGGGGCTGCAGATGAAGCAAGATTTATGCACTCAAGTGTATAACCGTGAACACAGTAGCTGGTGTGGTGTGCAGCAAATTAAAACGCCAGCCGGAAGATTTAACAATACCTTGCAACTAGAGATGATGCCTCCCCCCCCCCCCACACACACACTTTTCTGTAGAGGTGATGTGGGTATAATAATGTCGCCGCCAAGGACAATAGTTATTGCAAGCAAGGCGGCAATGTTAATAATATGCCTGGCGATGATGATGATGATGCTCACAATGATGAGCTGGTTACCTGTGTGTGAGTATTTCTCTTTGTATGTGTATGTGTGTGTTGGTGTTTAACCATAATATGCCACTTATTTCAACAATTACCATAGCCAAATGCATGTCATACCGCCACAATCCAACATTCCGGTTGGCGGAAAATATACGTAACTAAATTGATAGTCAGGATGAGACAGGATGTTCCATGAACCTGATGATGGACAGGACACCCAGCGACAATTCGAAGAAATCAACACAATGGCCAAGACACTTGTCAGACGCCTTGCTTCCCACTCAGGCGCTGGGTTAATGATATGTGGCAGGGAGTGAGGTAAGAGAAATGCTAATGATTAGTTGTCGGATGGTCAAGAAACCGCAAAACATTGGCCGCAAGGAAACTTAAACAAAAGAGGAAATCTGATTTGTTGGCTAGCCAACTGAAGATGATGGTGACAATGATGACTGGCTGAGTGAATAGGTTTTCGTACGAAATTATTTGGAATTTCTCAAGGAGGGGAAATGACACATGGCTGGCACACTCTTATGATGGTCAGGGCTAATTACGATTAGATGTTGGGATTATTTCAAAGAGTATAGAGTACTTTAATAATATTTAAATTTTCAAAAATTTAATTTAAACTTGGCGACCTTTTTCATTTATGTTCAACATAATTAATTTCTTAAAGGATTTAGTTTATCAGCATTTAAATCTAAAGAAAGCACACACAGACATACATACTTTTATGCCATATCCATGTTATAAATACTAAATACAAAAAAAAATTGCTCACCATACAAAAGGATCTCTAATACCGAAATTGAATGTCAGCTTGGGTAAATACTCACCGACACACACACACATCTACCGCCTTTAATACAAACATCCAAACATAATCCTTTCAAAATGGAAAAACATATAAATGTACATAATACAAAGTGACACGCATTTAGCGACTTAATTATAATTGTATAATTAAGCCTTAAATGCAAACTCTCACACATACACACGCACGCACACAGCCACAAACATAGCAACCCGTATTTGGGTACATAGATATTCGCATGTGTGTGTGTGTGTTTGTGTACTTGTAATGGTTTGTTTATATAGACTTATGTATGTGGGATATTTCATTGGAAATGGAAAGAAGAGGCTGATACAGAACTCCACCAAGGTATGTGCTATGTATCCTTTTCTAGCTTATCTTCCCAAGCTCTTCCAGAAATTTGTATGTGTTGGCCCATAAATTTACTGAAAAATATTTAAGCTGATTGATATACTAACCGATTCATCTATACCGAGGCGAAACTGCTGAAATTACAATCTTGAACCAGTATAGAAAGCCTAAAAGTCGGGCGGGTCCGATTTTATGATACCCTACACCACTTTGCTAATTTAGTAGAGCTACGCATAACAATTAAAATTTTTTATTGGAGAATTCCATCATACACGTTATGATTATATTTATAATTTAAAGTTCGAAGGACTATATATGCAGAAGCATTTGTATCTTTTAAATTCGGGCTTGTATTGCCCATTTGGTGCAAAATTAATTTGAAATCGGATAAAAATAAGTATGGGAGCTATATCCAAATCTGAACCGATCTCGATAAAATTTGGCAAAAATATTTCTGAGCTGTATTTGATATATTTCCCTGAATATCATTGTTACGGAGTGCATATTACGGCTGTGGGTAACAAATATGACAAATCGGATGAACAGTACATATGGAAGCTATAGCTATATCTGAACCGCTCTTCACCAAATTTGACATACTAGCTTCCAGACTCTATTTGGGCGTAAGTGCCAAATTTCATGCCATTTGGGCAAATATTAGACATTTGGTGCACAATCAAAAGTTAACCGGACGAAGTTATATATGGGAGCTATATATTCAAATTTGAACCGATCTCGATAAGATTTAGCTGTATTTGATATATTTCCCCAAATATTGATGTTACAGAGTGCATATTACGGCTGCGGAGGACAAAAATAACAAATCGGATGAACAATATATATGGGAGCTATAGCTATATCTGAACCGATTTCGATCAAATATGGCATACTTATTTTCAGGTCCAATCTGAACGTACGTGCAAAATTCCATACTATTCGGACTGATATTACACGTTTGGTGCACAATAAAAGGCAAATCGGACGAAGATATATATGGGAGCTATATCTAAATTTTGACCGATTATCTCCAATCTTCAATAGGGTTCGTCTTTGGGCCAAACAAATGATGTGTGCAAAATTTCATCTGGATAGGGCAATAATTGCGAACTGTACTTTGTTTACAAAAATACATGGACAGACGGACGGACGGACATGCATAAATCGACTCAAAATGTGATTCTATGCAGATCATCAAAAGGAACTATGGGTCTATTTCGTTTCCTTTTGCCTGTTACAAACAAATGCACAAAGACATAATACCCTGACCACCTTGTGCTGTAGGGTATAAAAAGAGGTACAATAGTACAAAGTGGTACACAATGGTACTCTATTATTTCTGATCTATGGCTAAGATCTTGATCTTCTAAGCTGTCCATGGAACCCACTTTCTTTGTAGAAGGGTGAATTTCGTAAAGATTTTCGGAAGGTACAAAACGCACCAAAAGGTACACAATGGTACTAAATTTTTCCTGAGAAATCGATAAGAACTGAAACTTTAAAATTTGATATAAGGGAGACTCTTAGGCGACATATGAAGAAAATTTGAAAGTTCGTACTACATGTGCATGATGCAAGAACCAAAAAGTTCTGCATATAGCTAATATTGAAAAATGAGCTCGGCAAATATTTAAAAGTAAGCTCGGGATAAAGTCATAGAAATTCCAAAAAGTTCAAGAACTTATACCGCAACAGACAGAAAATAGACTCAGAAGAGCTAAAAGTTGCTTCGCTTGGCCGAAAGAGCTGAACTGTCGAGCGGTCGAATTTGGGTTTCCTCGATGAGAAAACATTCGTTGTCCAGCAGTTTCCAAACAAACAAAATATTCGTGTTTACTTGCCAAAGAGGTCAGCTGAAAATGTGCCTTTTCGGTTAGCCACCAGAACTCAATCGCCGGACATAGTGATGGTGTGGGCCGCCATAACAGCCGATGGTCTCTCTTCGCTCAATCGACCTGACATCAGAATAAATGCCGAATATTATCGCGAAAATATTCTGGAGGGTGTATTAAGGCCTTGGGCACGCAAACATTTTGGCCGCAGACCTTGGACATTCCAACAGGACTCCGCACCAGCGCACGCGTAGCTCGCGCCACCTCTCGCGCGAAAGGTTCCTCGCATCATTTCCAGCTCACAATGGCCACCCAAAATCTCCAGATACCAATCCGTTGGACTATTGTGTCTGGAGTATTTTGGAAAGCAAGGTTGGCACAAAGTGTCGATCACCTCAAGCAAGTGCTTCGCCGGGAATAGCCCAAAATACCGCAAAGCAATATTCAGGCAGCGTGTGACGGTTTGAAGGCCATGATTCATGCCAAAGTTGACCAATTCGAACAAATCTAAAGTTATTCTAAAATTTGATGCTATTTCCGATATTTTTTTCTTCCATTCACTGAAGTTTAAAAAAATTATGGCGTTTGACTTTGTAGCATTTTTTTATTTCACCCTGTTGAAGTGTATGAGGATACGGCGCCCAACAATCCGTTCGCGAATCCGAACCATAAGGAGAATATAGTCCAGACCAGTCCCTTCTTAGCAATGAGTCCTAATGGGTTCCTATTTCGTTGTAAATGGCACTCACCCAAACTAATATTGTAAAAGTTGTTCCAGAGTAGAGCCAATTTTATTGAATTTGAGCCTGACCTGAAAAAATAATCCTGAAGGGACTAAATCTCAGAGACAATGATCCATACCGGTTTTTCCGACAGAGGAAGGAGTGCTTTAATCTTAAAAAAATCAAGGGACCGAACACTACGTCAGATAACAATTTTCGAGCGGGATATATTTCAGACTCGGGCGTAGATATAAAATATATTTTGAAGTACTAATACACAGGTCCTAAGTCTCAGAGAAAGGCTCTTTATTACATTTAATAAACGAAAATGTGGCGAGCCAAAACTTTAGTCCCGAGTATAGTAGGCCTGACTTGAAAAAATGGTCCTGAAGGGACCTAATCTCAGAGACAATGAGATTCTAGCCTCAGGAATACTATGTCAGATAACAATTTTCGAGCGGGATATATTTCAGTGGACAATATTTAGGACAATATTTTCCGATATATGTTCCAGAAGGCGCATTTACTAAAGAAAGGTTTCAAACATGTATCGGAAAATATTGCCCTAAACGGGCGTTAAAGTCCGACAAAAATATATGTGCTGTCTTAGTGGAAATTATCCAGACTCGGTCGTAGGTACAAAAAAATATACTGAAGTATTCATACTCAGGTCCTAAGTCACAGAGTATGGCTCTTTAGGACCTTTAATAAACGAAAATTTGGAGGGCCAGACTCTTAGTCAGCGAAACTTCTACTAAGCAGAAGATATTTCTGGAATATGAGTTCTGATTATACCACGTCTAAGAGTAAATGATTCTGTGAGATACACCCAGAGAAAGGGTACTTGCTGAGTTTACTCAATTCTAAACCCAACTCCAAATCTCAATTCCATTTACAAATAGAGACCGTAATACAAAATTTCGGTATTTCAGCCCGTACTCTTCACACAATACAAAATTAAGTGTCGTTTAGTACTTTTCGTACAAATATAGGAAGCACTTTCAAACCACCACCAAATCTCAAACACAGATATCATAAGTAATATAAATATCAAATTTCAAAATTTTATCCCTATCCCTTCACCCAATTCCAAATACAGTACCACTCAGTACTTTTCGTACAATTTTAGTATCTAATATCAGAAAAATAGGCCATAACGCACTTTTCTTATTTCACATTAAATACCCCATATGTATGTGTGTGTGAGGGAGTATGCGTCACCCCTTTCCAAAAAAAAAAAAACACCCCGTCATCAACGCTTTTGGGACGACATTCATCTGGAGAAAAATTGCTCACAAAAGAAAACATTGCGTGTTGCTAACACATTTGCATAAAACTAATTATAAATTCAATTACTGTATAAATTTAAGCTATGTGTTTGTACAAACAACAAGAAAAAAAAAAAACATCGAAGAGAAGAAGAAGAAGCGAAAAAACCATACAGGTCCATACATAAAGAGCCGGCACACCCACACTTATACACATGTCCATGTTAAAGACCGAGCAAGATTTTTTTTCTAAATAATTTCTTTTTGCCTTTTTTTCTATTATGGAAAACTAACTAAGAACTACTTATGTGAACTCGGCTATAATGTTAGTTTGACCATGATGGGCGTTGTATAAATGTTGTATTAACTTGCCTACTTTTAGGCAGCAAATATTTAATTACATAGAGTCGGAGTGGGACACCACCAGGATATGTAATTGTCCACCCTTGTTGTTTCATTTTTCAATTTTCCTTTAGAAATTATGCCAAGTCTAGAAAAAAGTATGAAATTATTTGTGTGACAGCTCTAAGTGATTTATGACATTTAGCATAAATATCCAACACGCCTTAAAGTATGCAATGTTTTTTCTTCATGATATCGATTTAATGAATGCAATTTAAACGGGGAGACATGCAATTGCTTAAAGTGTAAAAAGACTATAGAAAATACCTATCAAGGATTATACTGTCCACAAATATATGTACAGGGTGAGATCAAAAAACTGGAACCAACTTCAGACTGCTGTCATTTCTTAGCCAGTCGTCCGACAGCTGTTAAAATTATTCCAGTGACAGCTCATTATAGTGTTTACAAGCGTACAAAGGCATTTTGGTGTGAACTTTCCAGAAAAAAACTTATTCGTGGTGGATTTCGGGCGTAATGTTGTGATTTCTTTATATTTGGCTGAAAAACCACAAGTGGCTATCATCAGAGCCCTTCAGCATTTAAATGTCAATAAATCTTTTCTGTCTCGTACAATCGCTCGTTACCGTGATACTGGTACTGGTAGCGTAGCCCGACGTCAATGAAGTGGACGTAAGAAAACAACAACATCAGCAGAAATGGTTCGAAAGGTAAAAAAGCAACTTTAACGAAACATGCGTCGCAGTTGTCGAAAAATGGCTCGTGAGCTGAACATATCGCAATATTCTATTCGGCAAATATTGAAAAATGAGCTTGGGGTGAACCCATTGAAATTGCGAATTCCAAAAAGTGCAAGAACTTACACCGCAACGGAAAGAGAATAGACTCAAAAGAGCTAAAGAGTTGCTTCGCTTGGCTGAAAGTTGTGAAATGCCGAATTCGGATTTCTCCGATGAGAAAACATTCGTCATCCAGCAGTTTGTAAACAAACAAAATTATCGTCTTTACTTGCCATAGGGGTCAGCTGAAAATCAGAACCTTCGGTTGGCCACCAGAACTCAAGCGCCGTATTAATCGACTCCGCCATCAGAATAAATGTTGAATATTATCGCGAAAAACATTTTTGATGACCAAGTTAGCAAGTTGAACGAGTGGATGAGCGGAGTCAATGACGAGCTCCTTGGTAGACGCCGTAAGGTTAAACCAAGTAAGATCAAATGGTGGACCCGTGAGCTAAGTCTGATGCGGAGGAGACTCAATCGCCTTAGAAAGAGATTCCAACGGGCTAGACGTACCAATGCTGAGGACTTAGCTCAGGGTAAAACTGAGTTTCTTGATTTCCTTAGGACGTACAAGGACGAGCGGTTAGGAGTAAAGAAGACAATTGGAGGCGATTTATCCAGGACAATAAAGACGATCCGTGGGGTAAAGTATACCGTGTGTGCCGGCATGGTGGATCCAGTAGTCAGGGCGACCTACAGGCATTGCGTAGCAGCTCTACGACAATGACCTCGGGGTGGAGGAAGAGCGTAGGGCTTTTGTTGGGATCATTATTTTCCAGTTCGGACACTCCGCTTGTTGATGAATTGGCTGAGCCTCCGGCAGTGGAAAGGTTAAAAGTTTCGGACAGTATCTGCCGGATTAGAAGCAGAAAGTCGCCTGCTATCGACGGTATGACTGGTCGGACGTATTAATCCATCTGGTAGGTCATGCCTGAGTATATCGAGTCAGTGTTTAGCCGCTGCATGAGCCAAGGGTACTTCCCGCGTGCGTGGAAGATTGCTAGAGTGGTGGTGCTACTTAAATCGCCAGATAGAGTAAGGAGTGATCCAGACCTTGGACATTCCAACAGGACTCTGCACCATCGCACTCAGCACGCGCCACCGAAGAATGGATACATAATGAGGTTCCTAGCCTCATTTCCAACACAAAATGGCCACCAAAATCTCCGGATACCAATCCGTTACATTACTGTGTCTAGAGTATTTCGGAAAGTAAGGTTGACACTAAAAAATAACAAAGTGTCGATCACCTCAAGCATGCGCTTCGCCGAGAATGAGCCAAAGCACTGCAGAGCAACATTCGGACATCGTGTGACGGTTTCATTGGCCATTTGAAGGCCTTAATATGTGCCAAAGGTGACCAATTCCAATAAATCTAAACCTATTCTAAAATGTGATGCTATTTCCGACAGTTTTTGCTTTCATTCAATAAAATTAAAAAAAAATTAAAATTTATGGCGTTTGACTTTGTTGCAGTTTTTTGTCTCACCCTGTAAATTGACCCAGGAGATATTTTTTTGACAATTGAAGTGCTTTTTTCAAGATTTTGTTTATTTTTTGGCTCAAAATATCTTTCCGATTTTAAAATCCACTTCTGGCATATTTTTACACGCCTTAAAGTATGCAATGGTTTTTCTGCATATCGTCATAGTGAATGCAATTTTATGTGGAGACATGCAACTTGAATAAAGAAGCGGAACACTCAGACAAAGACTTCGTTTAAATACTGGTGAGAATTTAAAATACCTGAAAGATCCTATGCCTTGCATTTAAATACCCTTTTTAAAGATTGTTTTTTTTTTTTTTGTTTTTGCTTCAAATTTCTGCCGATTTTAAAATGCATTTATGACACATCTTTGTAGCATGCCTTTAAGTATGCAATGGGGTTTTTGTTGGATAACGGCTTAATGAATGTAATTTTAGGTAGAGACATGAAGCATTAAAACAGGACAATCTGATTAAAACTTCTTTAAAATACTAGAGAAAATACAAGACATGGACATGAAAGTGCCTTTGCATGGTATCTGAAACCCCCTTTTTAAATTTGTTTTTATTTTCTTTAAAATTTCTCCCTGAATTCAAAAATCCATTTTTGGCATTCGATTGCAGTCGAAGTGCACAATTCTGCCTGGGAAACATTAAAGCCTTGCGGTGCATGCCTGCCAATGAAAACAAAGATATTACTCTCCATGGGTGGGTAAATATGTTCCAAACCTCCTCACGACTCCCCCTCCCCCACATATGCAATGGAATGCGTGAGTGAGTGAGTGCTTTTGCCAAACGGAAGTTATTTCAGACATTTTTATTCACTTGGTTTAATCTGGTCAGCCAACAACAGCAACAAACATACTCTTTCTGCTGGAACAGCAAAATATCCTGGGACCCCGGGCCACACACTAAAAGTCCAGAGAATTTCTTCATTTTCTCCTGCTCCAGTTCCTCTTTGGCCAGGTATTTTTACCTTTTCCCATAGAGTGGGAATTTTTACTCAACGTTTGTATTTACTTTACGTTTGCAACAAAGGTGGGAGTGTGTGGGTGGGTGCGTGAGTGTGTGAATGTTAGCCTTTCTCAAATGCCTATGAAGTCGTGCTGGACAAGCTTTGCTGGAGTTGTTAGCTACTATTGGTGTTGCTGTTGTTGGTTGTTTGTTTGTTTGTTTGAATATGCGTTTGCATTTTAATTTATAATCGTGATAACGTATCTGCTAAGCTTACATGTGAGTTGTGTTTATTCGTATATTATGTTGTTGTAGTTGTTTTTGTTGTGGATGATGTTGGGCTTTTTTTCCAGCCCTTAGACTCTCGCATTGCTTACCTGAAAAGAGGTGCGAAAGAAAAACAAATGTTGCCTTAGTATTTATTTTGCTGCAGGACTAGAGGAGAAATTTTTAGGAACAGTGTTAAGGAAATAAAAATGGAATAATATAGTACGTGGTCTGGAGAGTATTTCATTTAAGCTACCTCAGGCACGGGACATTTCACAGAGAAATGGTCTTATTTTACCTTTTCCAAGAAAAAATTAATTTTTATGATTTTTACGGATCCTAACCAAACGGTTTCTTAGGAAAAATGACCTTGGTGCCGACCTTATTCAAGAAAACTGGTCTTGAATGGACCTTGTCATAGTGCAAACAATCTTGGCAGGATTTTATTTCAAAGAAAATTCATAAATTATATATTTTAAAGATGAAATGAGTGATTCTGTTATCTCTGAGCATATTGTCTGGATCGGACCTTCTCTCTGATAAAAGGTTCTTGACTGAAATTTAACTCTAAATTGAATTCTGAACGAATCTATAAACGTTATCTCTGAGAAAATGACATCGACCAAACTTTTCGCTGGGAAATGACTTAATCTTATCCGAATTTTACACTAGTCTAGACCGGAAATTTTCCTAATCCAGATTTTATCCCAGAGATAATGGTATCAAATCTAGCCTAACCCAAGAGAATGGGTCTGAACTAACTTCATACAAAAAAAAAAAAGATGTTGACCAGATTTTTAAAAGGCTCTGAACGTTTCTCAAAGAAAATCGTTTTAATCCGAATCCTATCTGGAGAAAATGGTCCTGAATTGGCCTTGTCTCTGATCAGATGATGTCAAAAGGACCTTACCTCAAAAGAGAATCCAATTAACTCAATATCTCGGTGAAAATGTTCATGTCGCAGGTTAAATTATCCAGATTTACCCTGAAAATAATTGCTTTCAACCAATTTTGAACAGAAACAAGATCTTGCCAAGTCCCTAATCAAAAACAAAAAAAAATAAAAAAAAAAAATAGACCAGACCTTTTTAGCAAATAGTCCTTAGTGTGCCCTGTTTCGAGGTAAATGGCTCCACAAGAACCTTATATCGGCAAAAAAAATCCTGGACGGACGTCCAGCAACAATGACCTTTTATCAGAGGAAATGGTACTGGCCAGAATTTATTTATTTTTTTTTAATTTTTCCCAAGGTCCTGACCAAACCATTTCTTACGGAATATGATTATAATCCGAATACTATCTGAGAGAAAATTATTCTCAACGGGGCTTATCTCAAAGCAAATAATCCCGACAGGACTTTATCTCAAAGAATAAACCTATTAACCCGATCTCAGAGAAAAAGACCCTCGCTTAAATTCTTGCAGGAAAAATTAGCCTGAATTGGTCCCGGATATGAAGACCATGTCAAAATAGTCGTTTTAAGCAAATTTCAAAAACAAGAAAGCTTGGCTGAGTCCTGAATTAAAGAAAATAGTCCAGGTCAGAACTTCTTTTTAGAAGAAGGTATCAGAAGGTATCGAAGGTATTAGAAGGTTATCGAGACCACGTCTAGATAGTCGCTTTAAGCCAATTTCGAACGGAGGAAAGCCCTGGCCGAGTCCTGAATTTAAGAAAATAGTCCAGATCAGAACTTATTTTTATAAGAGGGTATCAGAAGGTATCGAAGGTATTAGAAGGTCATCAAGACCACGTCAAAATAGTCGTTTTAAGCCAATTTCGAACAGAGGAAAGCCTTGGCCGAGTTCTGATTTAAAGAAAATACTCCAGGTCAGAACTTCTTTTTGGAAGAAGGTATCAGAAGGTATCGAAGGTATTAGAAGGTTATCGAGACCACGTCAAGATAGTCGTTTTAAGCCAATTTTAAACAGGAGAAAGCCCTGGCCGAGTCCTGAATTAAAGAAAATAGTCCAGGTCAGAATTTCTTTTTAGAAGGAGGTATCGAACGTATTAGAAGGTATCGTTTTCTAAATTACCTTAAAAAATTGCTCTTATCAGAACTGCCGCAGGACATCTGACCTTTTTTAAAATTTCTCAAAAAATATGTCCTGAAATGAAATCTGTCCAGATCTGCCTTTGAATAAATGGTCCATAGAAAAATTTATATTAGACAATTTGGTCATGGCCTGATTTTTTCTATCGAAGATTGTCCTGAATGGTGAATGAACCCGACCTCATTTACTGTTCTTTTTCACAGGAAGTTTATTCTTAGAGGAAGATTATGCGAAGACCGGGCCTTCTCTGAGAAAATAGTACAAACCGGCCTGTATTTCGGAAAAATGTGTCTAAGAGAAAACTATTGCTGGGGAATGGGACCTGACCGGATTCTGTCTTGCAATCAACTGTAAAGCGAAAAACTTTCTATAGATAATATGGTCCTGACCCGAATTTATCCCAGAGAAAATCGCCCGGTTTGGTTAGTGACCCTGACTTTACTTTTTCAGGGAAAACTATCCCTAGGTATTTACTGGTCCTGACAAGAACATGATACGAAGAAAATCCTTCCGATGGAACTCTTTCTCAAAAAAAAAAATGCTTATAAAGGGACTACTTCCGGGAACAGTACTGACCGGACTCCTTGTCAGGGAAAATTTTCTTGAGCGGCAAATATTTCTAAGAAATGAGATCAGTGCGAATTCTGGGTAAAATGGGCAAAGAGAATTTTTTCTATGAGAAAAGGTATAAATTTTATTTTATCTGATAAAGAATATGGCTCTGAGTGTCCGAATGGAACTTTTTATCAGTGAAAGTGATATTAACTGGGCTTTATCTTACGAAGAATATGGATCTGACTAGAACCTATGCCGGGGAAAATTATCATGACGGACATTAAATAAAATTTAAAGAAGTTTAAACAGATCCTGCAGCGTATACGTTGTGATATCACTTATACGTACAATGGCATGAAAAAATTAAAGAGTGATTAAATATATGAATGGGAATTACTAATTCTATATGCTCCTTATACATGGCACTTAAAGTTGTAGCGAAGAATATATAGCAATGATTGAGATAAAACTAGATTTCAGTAGACCTCAATGTATATATCGTATAGATATTGAATATTGTACTGCAATCTTTTTCCAATGGCTGTAGAGATTTAAGCAAAAAAATATTAAAATTTAAATTATATGGCTGCAACTCATTAACCCTCCAAATATCACTCATAATTTTCAGAATTCTTCAGCGTATACATTACGATAACACTCATACGCCTATTGCTCGACATATTTATTAAAGATAGTACCCAGGAAAATAATCTTCGCTCTGAGTATGATTCCAAAACACTGTGACCTACTCCCTCTTAAATGGCCCTTCACCTCTTACACCGGGTGACCTCAAGAGGCTCTTGCAATGCCTAACGAAAAAATTAACCCAACACTTTGGAAGAGTGATTACGACAGAGAGAGAGAGAGAGAGAGAGAGCTAGAGTGTTACTGGCTTTGATAATCGCTTTGATTTCATTTTTGTCGGCATTTAAAGTTCACCAACGGAAACGGAAGTGCACTACCGGTACGCTTTTATTGTGCGGTAAAACACTTCAAATATTGTTGGTATTTCGAGAGCCTTCGGGGGAATCCGTTGGTATTTCGCAAAAAAAAACAACAACAACAACTGCCTAGATATTTTAGAGTTTCATGTTTCAATTTAAATTTAAATTACAATTCGAGCCGGGAAATTGTGGTGGTTGTTGTTGTTGCGGTGGTCGTTGTTTAAAGCATAGTTGTCATTGTTTTCTTTGGGGGCAATTGCAGTTGCAATTTGCAAGTGGCTCAAAGGCAAACATCAGAATGCCAATGAATGAATGAATGAATGGCAACTGGAAAAATTAAAATATGCACTTAAGTGTTATTTATGGCAGCAGTGGCAGCGGCAGAGGCAGCTACAATTGCTACGCAAACACAAAACAAAACGAAACGAAAAAAATGAATACAACAAAAAAGACAACAACACCACAACAACAAGCAAGAAAACCAGCAGCAGCATCATCATCAACAGCAGCAATTGCAACAAAAATATCGCCAACACCATCAACTATTTTAATGCAAATATTTGTATTGGCAAATGAAATCGATGAAAATTGATTGCATTAAATTTCAGCATAGCGAAATAGGGGAATAAGAGAGGGAGAGTAGGGCAAAGAGATAGAGAGAAGAGCGGGCAACCAACCAACCAGACCACCAAATCACCACCACCACTTAGCCAGAAATAACCAACCTCCAAATGGAGAAATTTATTTTAGCTGTTAGAGAGCATAAATTGAATAAGTCTAGACGGCATTTTGTTGAATTGCAAATGCCGTACCGCACCGCCACAGCAAATTTGGTTTTGCTGTTTCAATTAAATGAAAATTTTTGAAATGATAAATTTAGTATTTTTTTTTTCGAAAATCATTCAACGATGAGTGGCGAGCAATGGCTAAATAAAGAAAATATCAAAGCAAACAACAAATATTATTTCTTGGAGGAGTAAAAGGTTTGCAAAGGAGGGCTTTTTGAGTCTGATTTTAAGGATCGAAACCCTTCTAGGGTATTTTACATGGATTTTTAAGAACACTATTGAACCATGAGCCCTTCATACGAGGATGTTCAGAAAAAGGAGGAAAAACAGCCCTTCAAACTTGGATATTTAAAGAATATTTCTCAAGCTCAAACAAACCTTTAAAAGTGGATTCTTGAAAAATATTTTTCAAGGATCTAAAACTATTGTCAAGTGTAAATCTTAAGAATATTTTTTGCAGGAACAAGAGACCTTCTAACGGGGATTTTCAGGGATATATCTAAGAGCCAACGATTCTCTAAATTAAATTTGTTACAAAAATATTTTTCAAGGACCAATGTAGAATTTTTTTGAATATTTCCGAAGACATATCATGGATTTTTTAAGATTATTTTTCAAAATATTTTTGACAGACCTTAAAACACACTTTTCCAAGGCCAAAACTGAATTTTCAAAAAAAAAAAAAAAATCAAGAATCCAAAGTGGATTTTAAGAACAATTCTTATGGAAAAGACATGGATTTTTTAAGAACAGTTTTCAAAATATTTTTGACTGACCTTAAAACACACTTTTCCAAGGCCAAATCTAAATTTAAAAAAAAAAATTAAAACAAATGAAGAATCCAAATTGGATTTTTAGAACAAAGACATGGATTTTTTGAGAACAGTTTTCAAGGTCCTAACGTGGATATTTAAAAAAATTTCCAAAGACAAAAAGTGGATTTTTAAGAAATTGTTTCAACGACCAAAAGTAGACTTTTAAGAATCTTTCCAAGGAATCCTTCCATAGACCACATTTTTTCGTGGCCCAAACTAGAATTTTTTTAAGGACACAAGGTAAATTTTTTGGAATTCTCCCATCAGGACTAAACTTGGATTTTTAGGAATGCTATCACATGGTGCCAATGTGAATTCAAATGACAAAGCCAGAGTGAATTTTTATCAAGAGGCAAACGTCATTTTTTCAAAGTTTTAATATGCCTCATTAAAAAAAAAAAAAAAAAAAAAAAAAAAAAAAAAAAAAAAAAACATATGGATTTTCTTAATGACCCGTAGATCTTCACACTAGGAGCAGCAGTTCTTCGAGTTTGAAAAACAATTTTCCCGAAGACCAAATGAGTTCCATATTTTGGTTTTTTAATTCTTTCTCCTCCTTATTTTTCCATTATTTATTTTTAAGGAAATTTATTCGAGGGGCATACAGGCCTTGAATTCTTTATTTTCCCAGAAATTTAAATTTCTATATCCATGGGATCACAGTCTGTTCTAGGCATCCGCACAAGCCGGTCTGTGGCTATGCGGCTCCAGTGTGGTCTGTGAATACGAGTGAATGGAAAATTATTCAGACCTTCCAGAATGCTGCCCTGAGAACTGCAACAGGATGCCTTTTTATGACTTCTGAGAATCATTTACATGAGGAACTGAAGGTTCTTTCCTTATGTCAGAATAATCATATGCTTTCTTTGTACCTGCTTGGGCGTAACCGTATGAGTCATCCTAAACATTATATGGTGGACAGAGCTTCCCCACCCGGACGTGTAAGGAAGGTCCTGCATGATGTAGAGAGAGAGAGAGATACAACGATACAAAAGAGAGGGTATCTAGGTCAGGAAGTCAGGGAAGCAGTAGCCGATGTATTTAACCATTACTGTCCATTTTTTAATACTTTTAAGGGCCCACATTCCTTCAAACGTGCATTTTTTGTATTCTCATCTAAGCGTGCATTCATGAAAGACTTTTTATGAATAAAAATCCCTAAATGTGGATTTAAAACAGAAATGAAGCATATTTGTAGGGGCGTACTCGTCAATAAAAGTTGACGTTTTACAAAATATATTTTACGGACCGAATGTGGACTTTTAAAATGGATTTTTTTAAATATTTTTTAAGGGTCATGCTACCACAGTCCTCTAAACGTTGTCTTGTGGAATTACCTCACAGATATGCTCTGTTAACAAAACTTTTCTCCAAGATCAAGTCCACCGGCGACAATAATCATTACGAATTGATCAGCAAAATACATTGCAGTAAAAATCCAAATGCCTCTAACATGAGATCAATTAAAGAAGATTTTCTCTGCAATACTTTCACGAAGAAAGCACTTAACATTTCAGAATATCGGTATATGCGTATAAGTGATATTGTTACGTATACGCTACGTTTACACGTGGATTTTAAAATGTATACTTATCTATTTTTCATAGAACCACTGACCTTTAAACATGGTATTGTCAGGGTCATTATCTCGTGAATATGGCGTTTTTTATAGCCTCCACCTTGGAAAGGAGGGTATATTAACTTTGTCATTCCGTTTGTAACATCACTAAATATTCGTCGTAGAGCCCATGTCCGTCTGTCTGTTGAAATCAAGATCCAGCCCACATTATTTGATGTAGACCCTCAAAATTTAGCAGAACAATTTGTATTGTGTCTTGGATGGTTGGTATTGAAAATGAGATATATCGGTCCACGTTTTGCTTTTGTCCCCATACAACGTTACCTACCGATTTTTGGTATTTTGATAACTTTTGCCACATACTTTTACGGATTTGTCTGAAAATTGGTGTTGGAGGCTCATAATGGGCCCCAGTTCGTGTGGCAAAATATTGTATGTATGGGTCGACGCTTTGGTATAGCCCCCATATAACGGTACCTCCCGATTTTTTGGAATTTTGATGCCTTTTGCCACATGTTTTTACGGATTTGTCTGAAAATTGGTATTTATAGGTCATAATGAGCCCTAGTTCGTATGGCGAAATATTGTATGTATGGGTCCACGTTTTTGTATAGGCCCCATATATCCGTACCTCCCGATTTTTGGTATTTTGATGACTTTTGCCACATATTTTTACGGATTTGTCTGAAAATTGGTACTTGAGTGTCATAACGGGTCCTAGTTCGTGTGGCGAAATAGTGTATGCCTGGGGGCACGCTTTGGTATAGCCCCCATATAACGGTACCTCCCGTTTTTTGATATTTTGATGATTTTTGCCACATTTCTTCGCGGATTTGTCTACAAATTGATATTTGTATGTTCTAATGGGTTCTGGCTTCGTTGGCGAAACATTGTATGTATAGGTTCACCTTTTTGTATAGTCCTATATAGCGGTACCTCCTGATATTCAATATTTTGATGATTTTTGCAACTTTTTCCCAAGAATATGTCTAAAAATTGGTATTTGTGGGTCATAATGGGTTCTAATGTTTCCGCTACCATAAGGTGGAGGGTATAAAAAGTTCAGCCCGGCCGAACTTAATTTATTTTTACTTGTTTTAATGTATTATTTTAGATAAAGTCAACCTTGAACAATGACTACTGCAACTTGGTCATCAGATTTAATTTTTCCTAACAATGTCTAGAAAAATAGAAATTTCCATCGAGGACGATTTTATGAGATTTTCAATTCTAAATATTGAAGCACGGCATCTTCAGGAAGCAAAAAGTTAATATTTCATATCAATCAATGCGTATGAGTGATGCCGTTATGTATACGCTACATTTACATCTTGGACTTAATCACTTTTTGGCCATAACGGTGTGGTATTTTAACACACAATCAAATAATTCTTTTCACACTTATTTCCCTTTTTTTCCAGCACTTACACAATCACCCAAACCAAATCGAACCGACCCGCAGTCGGACGGATCGCCAAATGAAACATCAACCAATACATAGACCGCAGTGTGAGGCAACAGCAACCCTTTTGCAGCTGCTGAATCATCAGCAGCATTTGCAGCAACATCATCATCAATATAAATAACAAATAAAAGTGCAGCTAAAAAGTTATTTTTGTTAATAAACAATTTGTTGAAATGCAAACAAAATGCGAAACAACACAGCCAACCAAACAACCAACCAACCACACAGCCAACAACGACCAGCGAACCAACGAACCGTACCAGTCAATGCGAAAGTGTTGTTCCGTGCTACATTTTTTTAACGCTCAATTTTTTTCCACTTAATGTGAATGTATTAAAGTGTGACTGTGTGAGTGTGTGTGTGTAGATTTTTGTTTTCTGTTTTTCTTTTTTTTTTGTGTTTTGCTTACCGCAATTTTTCTTCTTGCAATAACTGTTTATTCATTGATGTAAAATGCACTCAAACTCTCACATACACACACATAGACACACACTCCGACACAAACAATGAATTAATCAATTTTAAATTGATATCAAATTGCTTGTTTTACGATATTTAATCGAACACAAACAATGAAGCACCGCACTACTCTCCGGGAAATTGATATTCGCGATTGGAAAATCAATTAAACCTCAATAAACCTCTATTCTGCTCTCAAATTGGCTTAGAATGAAATTATTGAGTGAGTGGCTGTTTGTTGTTGCTGAAAAGGTTAAACGCAGCAATAATAACAACAATAATATTCGCAGTAATGTTCAACAAAACGCCAATTGATTAAAGAAGAGGTCGAGTAGAGAGCGAAAAAAAGTGTAACAGAAATAATTTACATGAATATGAAATCTAAATATTTATTTAATGAAAAATTACATTATATCAACATTTGATTGAGGGGAAAAATTGAGTTTAATTGAATGCTATAGAACCATGTGGCTAAAAAAAAGAAAAATTATTAAAAAATTCAATAAAAACATTTACAAAGAATCGACTTTTTCATGCGATATTTAATTAAGGCCACAAGTGGTCAGAAAATAATAAAAAATATATATAAAATTAGGAAAATTGACTTGATTGTATTTTTTCAAAGACAAAATTATCCAAACCGCTTCATATCTCTTAGAAAATGGATATAACTGGATTTTATATCTGAGAACATTTATGTAATCATATTTTATATCACAGAAAGTACACCTGGACTGGACTTCATCAAAAGAAAATTATACCAGCAGAATATTCGCTAAAAAAAATATCTTTACCGGATACGTAAGAAATAATGCTGGTCTACCTCCAAATTAAGGGTCGGAATGATTTTATTTGTATAAATTTGTATGTTGGAATAAGGTGTGAAAAAATGTATTTGATTGTATGCTGAAATTCAAAATCGTTATGGCCAAAAAGGGACTAAGTCCAAAATTTAAACGTTGCGTATACTTTACGACAACACTCATACGCAATGATTGAAATTCTAAAATATTGAATGTTTAATTCATACCATTATTCCACTTATACTGTTAAGAAATACAACAATAAATTCCAATTCAATTTATAGAAAATCGTCCCCAATGGAACTTTTGATCGAAAAACATTGATTTTTCACTGGACTTTTAACAAAAAAATGTTAATTTGCTAACCTAAGCACTGTGATTATTGTCCCCAGGTGGGCTTGATCTCAGGAAAGATTTGTTGGTGATCAAATCATATCATAATAACCCTGACAGGACCACGCTCAAATCACTGTGGGCCCTATGAAAAATATGTTAATATTTAAAAAAAAACCCCACTTCGAAATTTTGGCTCTTGAGAGCATATCCTTATAAAATTCATTTTGTGTGATCCAAAAAAATATATTCTTAAAACAGGTATGGTCTTTGAAAAAATAAGATTGACATTTGAAGTTTTGAAATTCATGCTTGGCCTATCAAAAAATCCACGTCCTCAAGAAAGCAATGCGTAATATATCGACTCTTGGTCCTCGATCAAAAAGTCTTAAAACCTCCTTTTTTGCCCTTGAATATATTCTCAAAAACTCACATTTATCCTTGAAACCCCGTTTTGAAAGAGTCCATGATCGGGCAGTGCCAATTTGTTTAATCTGTAAAGGTTTATTAGAAATATTCCTATAAAATCCTTGTCTTGTGTTGAAAAAATATTCCAAAAATCCAGGTTGGGCCCTTGAAAAATTGATCTAATTAATCGGCACCCGTTCAGGTCGTGCCAAAAATATTTTTTCAAACCTGTAAAGTCCATTAACTATATCCCTATAAAATCCTTGTCTTGTCGTGAAAAAATATTCTGAAAATCCAGGTTGGGCCCTTGAGAAAGTGATCAATAGACACATTCTTCGGCCAGGCAAACCAGTGTATCATGTGTGAACAGACAATCTGATTCATGATGGTGCCAGTCCGTCCAGTTCACACTCTTTGGCAAACAAGCTCAAATACTTGCTTGGTTCAGGGCGTATGATAATTGTCGTTACTTATACGCCAAGTGGAGGAAGATTTATCAACAGTTTAACGTGTGTGGACAGATTATCTAAGATTCCAAATGTCGATGGTCGTATGTGGGCAGACGCTCACACCAGACAGGCAAGTTGATCATCTGTCCATAGACTCCTTGGCAAACAGTTGGTTGTCTGTGGACAGACTCTCTGGCCAGTCATACCAGTTGGCCGTTTTTGACAGATTCTCTAGCCAGCCAGCACAGTTGGCAATCTTTGGGCAGACTCTCTGGCCAGTCAACCAGCCCAATTTATCGACTGTGGACAGACACTCTGAACAGCCAGCCCAGTTGGTTGTCTGTAGACAAACTCCATAGGTAGCCAGTCCAGTTGAACGTCTATGGATAAATTATCGGAATAGCCAGCAAGTTTGGCCATCTGTCGAAAGACTCTATAGCCAGCCAGATCAGTAGGTCGTCTGTGTCTACAGGCTCTCTAACCAGCCAGCCCATTTAGTCGTCTTCCGACACACTCTCTGGCCAGTCAGTCCAGTTGGCCGCCTGTCATCCGGCTCTCTAATCAGACAACCCATTTAGTCGTCTGTCGATGGATTGTCCAGCATGTCAGACCAGTTGGAAGTTTGTGGACAGACTATCTAGCAAGCTAAATAAGTTGTTCGTCTGTGGGCAAACTCTCTGGCCAGGCTGCCCAGTGGGACGTCTGGGCAAACTCTGGCCAGGCTGCACAGTGGGACGTCTATCGACAGTCTAGTTGGTCGTCTTTGGATAGGTTCTCAAGCCTTCCAAACCACTTGACAATTCCGTTTGCATACTTTCAAAATACTAAATTCTGAACTTGTTTACTTGTCACACACACTCATTTACTCCAAACAAGCTCAATTCACATCACTCAATTGGGCAAAGAAATTGATGTGTGTGGCCACGACCATAAAAAACCGAATGAAATAAAAAATTAAAAACCGAATGAAATAAAAAAAAAAATAAACACATAATTGTAAGTAATTTGTTAAGCACAATCATGAAAAAAAAATTAAGGGCGTATTATGGTTGTCGTTACTCAAACGCCACAATAAGAGAGAATGTGTATTGATCTCTCTTACGGGATTTTTCTCATTAAAACATTCCAAAAACGGCAGAATGTTTTTTCATCTCCTAATGATACCTTAGCTCGCAAGGAAATACGTGTTTCTTATTTTAAGAACTTGATTGCGATAGTATCTGATGAAAAAATATAAGAATTCAACACCGACAAAGAAGACATAGAAAAATGATTTTACTACAAATAAAAAATGATTCTATTACCACTAACTTAGGAAATCTAAAAGAAACTATTTGTATTTAAGCTCCTTAAAAATACACAATCCTATACTTTTAATTGGTACATCAGGGCGTATGATGACTGCCAATACTCATACGCCATGTGGTGAGATAAAATATAAATTGATCTCTTTGCAGGGTCTCTTATTATAGAATTCCAAAAACTCCATTTTTCAGTTCATTTACTAAGACTCATTGGCATGTTTGCTTGGCAAAATAAATGTATTCGTGGTCCTCGTCCTGACGCTATGTCTGTGGTTGGACATTGTATCAGAAAAATTTATCCAAATTGAGTTTTAAAAAAAATCTTAAAAAACAATAATTCCGACAGATTTATTCTACCATCCCTATTGTAAATACTCCCGCTGATATCACTTAAAAATACTGATACTAAATTCTAAACATTTCACCAATATTAAGAAAAAGAAAAAGTTAAGAAAAAGTTATAGAATATTTTATATTTTTGGAAAATGACTTTCACGAGGGGAGATTTTTTAAATTCTCTACCAAAATACTTTTGTAATACTAAATTCTACAATTTTCAGCAGCACCTCAGAGCGTATGAGTGTTATCGTCACTCATACGTCATCGAGAGATAAACTGGCAAATTGATCTGTTATTCTATAGTTCCTCAGGGTGTATGACAGTTGTTGTTATTCATACGCCCTTCAGAGAAATATTAGAAATTTGCCTTTGTTCAGGTTTTCTGGTTATAAAATATTACAAATATTAAATTTTAAACACTTTATACTTTTCCAACTATAAAATTCTCCATAAATATATATTTTTTTCATTTTCCTAGAAAATCCCCACCAAAATTTAATCAACTCTCAATTTTTCTAAGTGGGCCAACAATAGTTTAATTATGAAGTACCAGCATTTACCAAATTACTTCTTCCATTTGTTGCTCCCTCTACATTTTCCCATTGTTTTGTTTCAGCGTAATTTTCATAAGTAGTCTCGAAATATTAAATAGCAAATAGAAAAAAAAAGTCCAGATATAATCAAAAGTTTGAAAAGGGAAACAACAAACATTTAGTTGATGGTAGCATGTTTTCTTTTTCTCCTCTCCAAAAAAAAAAGAATAAAAATAAAAATAATACCATTAAAAAGCGATGTTTGGGAAAAAAACCAGCAAGGAATCATGAAAACAGAATCCGCTGAAATTTTCTCAATAGTCTACCGTTGAAATGACCAGGCAAAAAAAGCCAGCAACGACATGAAAATCATTGGGAAAACAAAATTTTTCCTATGAAATCCAGTTACTACCACTTCAACTTCTGGCCAACCGACAACCTTTTAAATGTTTTATGTTGTTGGAGTTTTTTTACTCTTGTTTTTGTGGCTGATGATTTTTGCATATCATGCTGACGTTTTACAAATTTGCTAAACCTAACCCATGTAAACGTGAACACAAAAATAAAAAAAAAACGAAACAAGACAGCCCACCATGGTGGTCAAAGTGAATAGGTAAAGGTCCTGGTAAAACAAAGCCCTACCTCCGTCAGCCAAAAAAAAAAGTTCTCTGTTTGGCGAAAAGTTTGTTTTTTTGGCTTGTTTTTGATTTTTCAATTACCTGAAATGTTAAATAATTTTTTTCTCATCGCCAGGCTGTAAATAATGCCAGGCGAATAAGTTAAAAACAAAATTGACCAAGCAAAAATTGGCGAAATATAATCACAGCCATAGCGCCGAAGTGTTGGCCAACATTTGGAGAGGTATCATGGCGGCGGGCAAGTTAATGAATCTGCTTGAATGAATATTTAAGAAGCTGGGCAGTGGCAGATATTTTTTCGAAACTCATTTGAATTCAATAAAATAAAATAGAATAAAAAAATCCGGCATAAAAGATTGTTGAGAAGGGGATATGTCTGGTGCGAAAAGAGGTCGTATACATTACGACAACAGTCATACGCATTGAGGTACTTTATTTTTTTATTGTGATTGGGTTATATTTCCAGAGTAAAGATATTGGGCAATAGCAAATATGCTGAAAATTATTTAAACCTAATGACATAAGTAAAACAATCTGAAATTTTAAAGTGGGAACGGAGAAATGTCTTCTGTGAAAAGAGGAAGTCAGAGGAAGAAATGTTTTCGGCGAAAAAAGGAAGTCAGAGGAAGAAATGTTTCTGAGAAGAGAGGAAGTCGTATTACCGACAAGCATAGACTCCTTGGCAAGCCAACTCGCCCTCACAAACTCCCAGACCGATCAGCTTGCCGACTATACTCCATAGTCAGAGAGCTTTTCACTCAGAAGCTCCCAGGCCGAACAGATTGCCTTTATAGACTCCATGGTCACCTAGCTCACCAACAAATATTTCCTGGTTGGTCATCTCCCAGACGAGGATTCCTTGGCCGCTCGACTAATCGCCTATAAACTGCATAGCCGAACAGATTGCCATCATGGACTTTCTGGTCAGTCAGCTTGGCCAAGTCGCCGATATAGAATGCCTGGTCAACCAGCTAGTCGGCTTAGAATCGGCCAACCCTCCGCCAAATATTCTCTGGATCTCGCTGGCAGAAGCTACCTGTTTAACCAGCTCCCTGTCGTAGACTCAGCTTACCGACATTAACTCCCCGCCCAATATTTCGCAGTGAAAAGAAGACAGTCATCTCGCCGACAAATATTTAATGGCCCGTCAGCTCACTTGGCAAGCCAGCTCACCATCACAGACTGTTTGACCGACCAGCTTGCCAGATATACTCCATAGTCGAAAAGATTTCGACTTAGGAGCTCCCAGGCCGAACAGAGTTCCGATATAGACTCCATGATCAGCTAGCAATTTTCCGCTTATAAACTCCATAGTCGAACAAATTGCCGTCATGGACTCCTTATCCAGTCAGCTTGGCCAATTCGCCGATATACACTGTCGGATGAGCCCGCTTGCCGGTATAGAATACCTGGTCAACCAGTTAGTCGACGTATAATCGGCCAACCCTCCGCCAAACATTTACTGGTCCGTCAGCTCCCTGTCATAGACTTCTTGGCAAGCCAGCTCGCCGTCATAGACTCCCTGACCGACCAACTTGCCAGCTATAATCCATAGCCAGCATACAGCATTCCAATCAGGAGCTCCCAGGCCGATCAGATTGCCATAATAGAGTCCATGATCATCTAGTTCGGCAAAAATTATTGCCTGAGCGATCAGATCGCGGACATAGATTCCTTGGCCGCGCAACTTACCGCCTAGAAACTCCATAGCCGAACAGATTGCCGTCATGGACTTTCTAGTCAGTCAGTTTGGCCAACTCGCCGATATACACTATCGGATGAGCCAGCCTGCTGGCATGAAATTCCTGATCAAACAGGTAGTACACGTAAAATCGGCCAAACATTCTCTAGATTTCCTGTCTTATCTCACTGGCGAAACTACCTGTTTAACCAGCTCGCTGTCGTAGACTCATAGACTTCTTGGCTAGCCAGCACCCCCTCACAGATTCCCAGGCCGATCAGCTTGCCGGTTAGTCGGAGAGCTTTCCACTCAGGAGCTCCCAGGCCGAATAGATTGCGGGTATTGACTCCATGGCTAGCCAAAATATATTGCCTTGTCGGTCAGCTCTCGGACGTAGATTCCTTGGCCGCGCAACTTGCGCCTAGAAACTCCATAGCCGAACAGATTGCCGTCATGGACTTCCTGGCCAGTCAGCTTGGCCAACTCGCTGATATACACTGTCGGATGAACCAGCTTGTCGGCATAGAACACCTGGTCACCAGTTAGTCGATGTACAATCGGTCAACCCTTCACCAGATATTATCTGGATTTCCTGCCTTATTTCCCTGCAGAAATGATCTGTTTAACCATCTCGCTGTCGTAGACTTAGCTTGCCGACATTAAATCCCTGGTCAATATTTCCTGCAGCTATTTCTGTCTAACCCCTCGGTTAAACAGCTCGCAGTCACGGAGTCCCTGGCTAGCCGACTTTTCCCTTTAGAAAGAATGCACGGCCAGTCAGTCCATTGATCAAGATTTCTGGTGCGTCAAGACGCCGTGACTAGTCAGCCAGCCATAAAAGAGCTGGAGGTCTTGGCCATAGAAGATCTGGAGTTCTTCGCCATAGAAGACCTGGAGGTTTTCGCCACAGAAGACTGCAGGACTCCGTCATAGAAGACCTGGAGGTCTTCGCCATAGAAGACATGGATATCTTCTCCAGCCACCTTGCTGTTGGAAAGAGGATATGGCTGCTGCAAGAAGAAGTCGTATAAATTATGACAACATACATACGCACAGATGTACTTTGCACTTTTATTGTCGCTCGTATTCCCTTATTGAAAATTGAAGAATCTGGACAATAGCAAATATCTTGAGTCATTTGAAGTTAATGAAATAAGACAAAAAATCTGATATAATAATGGGTAGAAGCCTAAAAGTCTGAAGAAGGGCGTATACATTACGACCACACTCATACGCGTTCACGTACTTACATTTTTTATTAGCCAAATATTCCGAAATTGAATTGGCTTGTATATTTCAGAAGGTGGAAAATAGCATGTCCTTTTTTGGAACTCTTTTAAATTTGATATAAAAAATGTAAATAAATTGTTAGGAAGGAAATGTGTCTACCGGGGTCGTATACATTACGACCACACTCATACGCATGGAGGTACTTCGAATTAATTTCAATTCCCAGAATTTTTTTTTTGCCTCCACTAATTAGCAGATCACAAAGCGGTTGAAAATAATAATTAATTTAATTTTTTCTTTACAGACATGTCAGCAGAATTTTTCTACCTAACCCCTTTTCAAAATGATAAAGGGAGGTTGTCTGTGTGTGTGTGAGAGAGATTTTTTTATTTGGTGGCGACAGCGACAGACTTTAATTAGCCTTAAAAGCCTTTTCTATCAGCCACCAGCCAGCCAAGCAGCCATGTGTCAGCGGTATTTGAAGTCAACAAGTCGTTGACTTTTATTACATTTCACGTTCCACCATTGCGCCATGGTTTCGTATCAAGGAATCTAGTCACCGAAACTAGTTTTGTGTTCCAGGGAAACTACGCTTTAGCGTGGCCAGGCCTTAAAAAAATTAACTGAACTTTTGCCACATTCATTTCAAAGTCAGTTTTTCATTTCTTCAGTACAAAAAAATCCCCAACTTCAACACCAGCTCCACCATAAGGCAACACATAGCCTCGAGTCTACTCATATTCTCCCACACCATTCATTCACTCCTCCACCACTCTCTGTTACATGTCGCCTCACTCACTGACTCATTCCAAAGACAAGTGACAAAAGAAGCTGTCATTCATTGTCAAAGCCGCCCGGTGAGTAGTTTGCCACTACTCCAAGCCTCTTTTCAACGCAGGCGGCTGGAAAATGAAATAGAGCAGCAAACAACAAAAAGAAATTAAAAGCCCAACTACTTATTGTTCGCTGTCCTTCAAAGCAAAAAAAAAAACTAACAGCAGCTGCAGGACACACTCGTTTGCAACACACATATGTGTCCTTTTTTTGTCGCAAGACTCTCGTTGAAGTAAAGCCTACTGTCTGCACCGCTTCGTTTTTTCCTTCTCTCTTCGGAGTGTTGGCCTATCTGCAGCTATAAAGTCAGCCTGGCAATTTGGTTTACCTATGCCATTTTTCTTTTCATTCGTCACTCAATGCTTTCGTACATATCATTGTCGAGTTTTCCAGGCAATGTTTCTTTTTTCGCAAGGCTAGAAGTTCTTGGGAGGAAAAAAATGTTTCATATCCACACACCCATTATTGTGGAGGAGGCAAAGTAATATTTACTGCAAATATGTTTCATTGTTACTGTGTTTTTGAAGTTTGAAAAGTAACGGAGGAATTACAGTTAGGTAGATAACGAATTGTGTTCTCCTTACGGGATCTTTTACTCATCTGTGGAGATCCATGGCCAGCCAAACTTTTTTTCTTCGTTGCGGTAATATTGCCAGTACAGGTTGCCTCCGCTGTCAGCTGTCTCGGCAATGTATACACCTGGCCATATCGTCACAGAGACCCGAAGGCCAGCCCATCTACATGGATCAAGGCCATCAGTTTGCAGTAACAGACTACCTGGCCAGTCAGTTTGAAGAAAAATACTCCCTGGCAAGCCAGCTCGCTGTCAGACTCTTTAGACACTATGGGACTTCCTGACAGGACATATTTTCGGTGTAGACTTCCTGGCCAGCTTGATCCCCACCAAATTCTCCCTGGTCCATAAGCTCGAGGGCGCAGACTCCCTGGTCGATGTAGACATTTATATCGTCGACAAAGATTCTCTGACCGACCAACTTGCCAACATATGTTCAATGGTTCATCAGCTCCATCAGCTCAGCAATGACTTGGTAGAAAGCTGTCTGTCAGGCATAGACTCCCTTCGATAATCATATCGCCGACAAAGATTCCCTGTCCGAACAGCTTGCCCCCTAGGGAATCTCTTGCCCCCTAGGGAATCTCTCTTTGTTTCTGGGCGGCAAAATGTCCGGCATACACTCCCTGACAATCCAGTTTGTCGGCTAGGTCCAGAAAAGAGTTTTTGGCTAGCCAGCTCGCAGGAATCTGAGGTCGTCAAACTCAATGGCATAGGCTCTCGTGTCGGCCTGCCTATCGTCACAAAGTCCCTGGCAGCTCAGCTTTCCGGCTAAAAATTCACTGGCCGGACAGCTCACCTACATTGTCGCCTTAGCCTGTCAACCCTGTGCATAAAAGTTCTGCTCGTCCAAATCGCCGGCATAATTTTTTTGGTCAGCCAGCTCTCTCGTACGATACTCCCTGGATAGCCATCTTGCCGGCATATAATCTCAGGTCTGCCAACTCTGCGGAATAGATTTTCAGGTCGACCAGCTTCCTGGTACAGTCTCTATGGCCGGAAAATTTACCGACTAAATACTCCTTTATCGGATAGGTCATGGACATAGACCCCTTGGTCAGTCTGCTTACCGGTACAGAATCTTTGGTCAGCCAACTCACCGACACAGAATGCCTAAGCCGCCAGGTCGCCTCGTCGAGCCCCTCCCAACTGGCTCACCAACAAAAACTCCGCGGCCAACCAGTTCGTTCGCCAACACTACCTCGCCAGCCAGTTGCTCCAACGAGGCTCTTTGGTAAGCCAGAACATACCATCTGATTCCCAGTCCGGCCAACTCGTCCTCGAGATTTGCCAGCCAGCCAGCCAGGCTAGTCAAATCTTCCAAAGAAACCTCTTGGCCAGCCAGAACATACCATCTGATTCCCAGTCTGGTCAACTTGCCGTCGAGGCTTCCGAGAGAGCCCCATCACAGATTGCAAACTGGCCAGCAGAGATTCTTCAGCCAATTTCCTAGTTTGCCAAGAAGTCTAGGCAAACCAAATTGTTTGCGAGAACACCTCGCCAGTTACCTAGTCGCAGTCAGATAGCTTTCCAGCACAAATTACAAAGCCTGTCTCATTTTCTGAACAGACAGAGATTTACAGGTCAATCAGCTAAACCGTCAAGACCCCCCAGGATAGCCTACTTGCTAGCTCTTCCATTCAAACTCTCTGGACAGCCCACTAGTTTGGTCTTAATTCCCAAATGCATTCTTCCTTTTATGCTCTCCGGTCAGCCAGTCAATATACTTGGCTGGTCAGTAGGAGCTCTGCTTCTCTTCACCTCTAAAGAACGGCTGGCTCCTAAATAATTTTTGAAGGTTCACCTGAGTCCTTGTAGACTATCCACATATTCTCCACGGCGTATCCATCCTATTAATTACCACAACATATACATTTCATGAAGTAATAAACGACATAAGGACTCCAGGATGCCCATGCATAACATACCACCACCACATAATAAAGGATATGGAAAAAAGTCGGCAGAAAATAATTAAAAACTTTTACTGCAATAGCAGAAAAAGCTCTAGTTATTTACTATGGTACCAGACAACAAAAATAACAACAACATAACAACTTATGTGTTATATTAACTTAACAAAGTCAAAATGTTGTTGAAAATGTTTGAAATGCGATAAAAAACACAAACGTGGTAGCTTGACAGAGCCTGCCTGCTTGCCTGCCAGTCAGGCAGCCAGTCATCCTGCCTGCTTGTCGTGCATTACTGAAAGCGTTTAATATAATTAAGGTCTTTAGATGCAAAGCAGAAAAAAAACTAATGACAGATAGTAAAATGAAAACAGAGACAAACAGTATCATCAGGGTTTTGTCCAAAGTTTCGTTTAATGACAATTTTTAGAGTTGTCGTGGTGGGGGTTTTTATCCCTAGTTTTTAAGTGGCTGTCAAAGTTATGACAGTCGGTATATAAAACTAATTTTTAAGATATTGCTTTGAGGGCTAGCGCATTTTAAATGGAAATATTGTACTGGGGTTTAAAAAAAGAGTTAAGAATAAATTCTGAGGAGAAATGAGGGAATGCAGGTCGTATACGTAGTGACAGCAATCATACGATCCATGGTACTCCATTTACAATGCAAATACTTGCTGGAATTCTGACAACCTAGAATTCTAACAAATATTGCAGATAATCAGGCAGCATGGGTATTATCCACAACTGAAACATTCTGAAATCCCCCAACCACAAATGAAAATGAGATGAAAAAACTGCAACCAATTTCAGACTGCTATCATTTCTAAACCATTCGTCCGAAAGCAGTTAAAATTATTCCAGTGACAGCTCATTATAATGTTTACAAGCGTACAAAAGCATATTGGTGAGAATTTTCCAGAAAAGAAGTTATTCGTGATGGAATTCAAGCGTGGTCGTGCGATTACTTTATATGTGGCTGCAAAAGCACAAGTGGCCATCGTTAGAGAACTCCAGCATTTTGTGTCCCGTACCATCGTACCGACGTAAAGGAAGTCGACGGAGACGGAAGAAAACACCAACATCAGCAGAAATGGTTCAAAATGTAAAGAAGCGACTTGATCGAAACCCGCGTCGCAGGGACCGAAAAATGCCTCGTGAGCTGAACATATCACAACATTCCATTCGGCGTATATTAAAAATTAACTCGAGATGTAGCCATTGAAATTCCCAAAAGTGCAAGAACTTACACCGGAAAGAAAATAGACTTAAAAGAGCTAGAGAGTTGTTTCGCTTGGCCGAAAGTGATTAACTGCCGAATTTGGTTTTCTCCGATGAGAAACAACATTCGTCGTCCTGCAGTTTGTAAACCAACAAAACGATCGTGTTTACTTGCCAAAGAAGTCAGCTGAAAATGTGCACTTTCGGTTGGCCACCAGAACTCAACTGCCGGCCATGGCGATGGTGTGGGCCGCCATAATAGACGACGGTCGCTCTCCGCTCGTATTATTCGACCGTGGCATCAGAAAAAATGCGGAATATTATCGCGAAAATATTCTCGAAGTTTCGGGCACGCAAACAGGACTCAACACCCTCGCACTCAGCACACGCCACCCAAGAATGGTTACAAAATGAGGTTCATCGCTTCATTTCCAGCGCACAATGACCACCAAAACCTCAAGACAACCAATCCGTTGGACTATTGTGTCTGCAGTATTTTGGAAAGCAAGTTGGCACTAAAAAATATCAAAGTGTCGATCATCTCAAGCAAGCGCTTTGGCGGGATTGGGCCAAAATACCACAGAGCAACATTCGGGCAGCGTGTGACGGTTTCATTTGCCGTTTGAAGGCCATAATTCATGCCAAAGGTGACTAATTCGATCAAATCTAATGTTATTCTAAATGTTGATGCTATTTCCGAAAATTTTTGCTTTCATTCAATAAAATTTAAAAAATAAATGTAAAAACTATGGCGTTTGACTTTGTTGCAGTTTTTTTTATCCCACCTTGTACAGTTCAATAGTGTGTCGTATGAGTAGTATCATCACTCATACGATCTGTCGTACGTACCTCCTTAAGAAAAATGTTATATGATTTCTCTGAATATTTTTTTTTTTAAATTTCTTCCTTAAGAACTATGCCGAAACCATCATAATATTTAGCCTATACCGATTCCCATATTTGTTCCAAGCTAATTCCGAAATGCCTAATTCTCCGTTTACAAGTGCCCAACCTAAATTCAGTCAATGATTTTGTAAACACTTATAATTCTTGGCATCGTTTCGGAGGCCATTCTGCTTCTCTAATAATTCCAAGCACTTGAGGTTGCTGACAGACCACTTCAGTATGGCTGTGGAGAAGAGTGATTTCATTATTTTAACAATTTCCTTTTTTCCTTTTTTTGTGGATGAATATTGTTGCAGCTTCTTAAATCGTTTTCGGGTTCTTTTTCATTCCAATATTAACATGATTATGGCATGGTTGTTGTTCATTGGCTTGTGTAATATTCTTAATTCGTTTATTTTTATCTTTTTTCGTTGGTTTTCAATTGTTGAAAATCATTAATATTTAAATTAACCCCTCTTCCAAATGGAAGAAGCCGCAAATAAAGCAGAGCCTGAAAATAAGATCATAATAATTTTCTCGCTTACTGACAGGCATTTTCTGCTTGTCTGCAATTGAACAAATGAATGAGTGAATGAATGGTGCGGTTGAATGGAAGACAGCTCATTTCTGCAACGTTGATGAAGTGGCAAACAATAAACTGCAGTATGTGCCTTGTGCAGCTCTCGTCATGCCACAAGGTGGTTTCCTACATCACTGTCTTGTGGGGAGCGTAATGTGGGTTGATTTGCAAGAATATCAGGCATCTTAAATGTGGCATTGGCTGTCTTCTTCTATGTTCGGTTGCATTTTCTGCAAATTAGAAATTCAGCGCAGACCTCAGTTTATTTTGATGCTCTAGTTTGGGGTTTTTTCTTTTCTTTTTCTTTCCACTTCCAACTCCAAATGAGAAAAGCAGAATTTTTAAAAACCCAAAACTTAGCCAAAACCCCAAAAGGAGGGCCGAAATCCACAAGGAGAGGAAACCAAGAAATGCCACCAATGACAGCTAGAACGGTAACCGTATCCAAAAAACCTTTAACAAGAAACGTGAGCCAGCCAACCAGTTTTTGGCTTGCTCTACACTTGGCCAAAAAGCTGGTGACAAAGAAATGTTAAAAGCCAAACCACATTGCAGCAGCAGCAGCAGTGGCAGCTCAAGCTGACTTAAAAATGCTGGGGTCGCTACCTCCCTCATTCACAGCATCATCACCATCATCATCATTTGAAGCCGCAACTTTGCTTTGAAACCTAAATAAGCAGAAAATGAAATGCTTGTCGACAAAATAGAAAAAAAAAACAGAAACCAACGAAATTTAAATTAAAACAAGTCTCCTCTGTTCTCCCCCTCTTACTGACTTGACTTTTTTGTCTTTCTCTCTCTCGCAGAACCGCCTGGGAAAGGCAAATAACCTCAAAATCATTTTGTAAATGGAAATGAGGTTGGTTGGTCGCTGGTTACATTAACGGAAAGTAGAACTCAATGTTTGAGGAAAACTAACTATTTTTGAATAAACCCCAAACGATGATGCTCCAAATGCATTCGTACAGCCATCTTTTTTAAGAAAATTTTCAAGTTTTTGGACAAATAACGATCTTTGGTGTATTTTCCAATTCATTTCATTCTTTCTAATGACCATTGGAGCACAATGCGTATGAGTGTTGGCAATAATCATACGGCACAGTATTTAATTATTTATTTGTACAGGGTGAGATAATAAAAAAAATACAACAAAGTCAAACGCCATAATTTCTATATATTTTTTTTTTAAATGAAAGCAAAAAATATCGGAAATAGCATAAAATTGTAGGATATGTTTAGATTTGTTCGAATTTGTAACCTTTGGCACGAATTATGGCCTTCAAACGGCCACACACTGTTGTCACACCCTGCCCGAATGTTGAGCTGCGGTAATTTGGCTCATTCCCGGGGAAGCGCTTGCTTGAGGTCATCGACACTTTGGCATTTTTTAGTACCAACCTTGCTTTCGAAAATACTCCAGACACAATAGTCCAACGGATTGGTATCCGGAGATTTTAGTGGCGAGGAACACCATTTTGTAACCATTCTTGTGTGGCGCGGGCTGAGTCCTGTTGGAATGTCCAAGGTGTGCGGACAAAATGTTTGTGTGCCCACTGCTTTAATACACTCTCCAGAATACTTTCGCGATAAAATTCGGCATTTATTCTGATACCACGGTCGATTAATACGAGCGGAGAGCAACCATAAGCTGTTTTGGCGGCCCACATCATCACCATGTTCGGCGCTTGAGTTCGGGTGGCCAACCGAAGGTGAAAATTTTCAGCTGACCTCTTTGGCAAGTAAATACGATCATTTTGTTTGCTTCTCATCGGAGAACACCGAATTCGGCAGTTCACCACTTTCGGACAAGCAAAGCGAAGCAACTCTCGAGCTCTTTTGAGTCTATTTTCTTTCTGTTGCGGTGTAAGTTCTTGCACTTTTTGGAACTTCAATGGCTTTACCCCGAGCTCATTTTTCAATATTTGCCGAAAGGAAAATTGCGATTTGATCCAACTCACGAGCCATTTTTCGACCACTGGGACGCGGGTTTCGATCAAGTCGCTTCTTTACTTTTCAAACCACTTCTGCTGATATTGCTGTTTTCTTTCGTTCACTGCCTTGACGTCTGGCTACGTATCGGCTACCAGTATCACGGTAACGAGCGATGATACGAGATCCATAAGATTTATTCACATTTAGATGCTGGAGTGCTCTAACGATTGCAACTTTTAGTTTTCTAGCCAAATATAAAGAAATCACACTATCACGCTTGAAATCCATCGCGAATAACTTTTTTTCTGGGAAATTCTCACCAAAATGCTATTGTACGCTTGTAAACAATATAATGACCTGTCACTGGAATAATTTTAACAGCTGTCGGACGAGTGGCTTGGAAATGACAGCAGTCTAAATTGGTTGCAGTTTTTTCATCTCGTTCTGTACATAGCATTTTATTTTTGCTTATGGGAAAATACCTTCCACAGTTGTCTATAAGTACAAATCGTCAATGACTTTTGCCTTTAGATGACTTTTAAAAAGCGCCTATATATTTAGAAGACTCTTTTTTGAAGATATCATTCTTTTATAGTAGAGTCCTAATACAGCAGATTTGTAAAATTAGAAGACTCATTAGAGGTCTTCAAGATCGTTTATGGAAAGAGGAGTTCTAAAAACTATTGTAGTTATATTGTCAACCTTTCATTAGCCCAAAATATGAAATGACCCGATGTCGTATAAATTACGGCAACACTCATACGCCCTGTGACCTCTGAGATTTTTTTTTTTTTTTTTTTTTTTAAATAAATCCAAAAAAAAAACAACCTTTGAGATGTCAGTCTCAGAAATTTAAATTCTAAAAACTATTTTAGTTAAATTTTCAATCTCAAAATATGAATTGACCAGAGGTCGTATACATTATGGCAACACTCATACGCCCTATGACCTCTGAGTTTTTTTTTTTTTTTTTGTTTTTTTTGGAAATTTTTTAAATAAATGTCATTTTCAGAAATTTAAGTTCTAAAAACTATTTTAGTTAAATTTTCAATCTCAAAATATGAATTGACCTAAGGTCGTATACATTACGGCAACGCTCGTACGCCATGTGACCACTGATATTTTTTTCGAAATTTTAAAATAAATTCCAAAAAAACAACCATTGAGATGTCATTCTCAGAAATTTAAGTTCTAAAAACTATTTTAGTTAAATTTTCAACCTTTCTTTAGCCGAAAATATTAATTGATCAGATGTCGTATACATTATGGCAACACTCATACGTCCTGTGAACTCTGAGATTTTTGGAAATTTTTTAAATAAATCCCAAAAAAAGTAAACCTTTGAGATATCATTCTCAGAAATTTAAATAATATTTCTCCATTTGCTTCTCCTTTCCCCGCTTACATTCGTTTCACACATCATTGAAATGAAATATTTCAATCCGAAAACTTTGTTGCACATGGCATTATACGAAAAAAAAAATGGAAATATTTTTATTGTTGATATTTTTGTTCTTGGTGTTGTTACTGCTGCTGCTTCTGCCGTGTAATACTTACATGCCACAATTTTCAATTTATACACCTTGGAAATGGATTTTTGCCATAAAATTGCAAAGTTTATGTTAAATGGCTGCTGCTGCCTGGTCGCATAACTAAGCCAAAATTGTTGGCAGTAATGTAAATGTCAAGGGGGGATTAGGAGGCATCACCCCACTCCCCCTGCCCCACTCTTCTGAGGGCCCAATTCTATTTACATGCATTTCCCCTCACCTTCACCCACTTTCCGAGCCATAACATCATGGCAAGCTTTTAAAGAGTTTTGTGTTTTGTTTGCGCCATAAAACTGTCAACTGCAATTTTTTTTACCTTATAGTTGTTTATTTAGCACACCTTTACACACACACACCATTATGTGTTTGTGTGATTTCAATATATGCATGTGTGTGACCTTAGCTTCTCTTATACGAATTCCCCTTTCACGCTGTCAACCTCTGTCGCCCCATATCTCCATTCATCTGTTCACACCATTAATTCCATTGTCTAGATGCAAGTTTCCGTCTCTGAGGGATTTTTCCAAAAACAAGTGAAGAGAGGGTAAAGAGAGAGATTTCCTCTCCCCCTCTCTCGCTCTCTCTCACTCGCTCAATGAATAGCTTTCACTTTTGCCGAAAAAACCTGTAAATTTAGTGCACATTTCAAATGCAATTTTTTCCCATTCGTTCACAAAACTTTGTATTATTAAAACTTTTCTTTTGCATACACACATGCATTTGCATGTGTGTGTGTGTGTGTGTTTGAGTGTGCAAATATAGTTGTTTCCACTGATGTCTGTAAATGATTTTAACTATGATAAATTAAATATGTGTCATTTCCTTAAACGAAAAACTAAAACTAAACTATTTACACAACAATAATTAGTGAAACTAAAAAAAAAAATGATTTCATAGAAAGCTAATGGATATAATGGGAATGTGTTTGAATTGAATAATAAATTAAAGTAAAGTTTAATTAAAATAATTTTAAATAATTGTTAGAATATTTATGGGGCGTATGAGTGTTAACGTTATGTATACGTCTAATGCAGAAAGCGAAAAAAGGGTTGAAAAAAGAAAATAAAAAAGGACTTCCTTTTGAAGAATAGCTCAAAATTATCGAGAAATTTAGTATCTCTGGTTTCAAAACCAAAAATCACTCAATATGGTCACTTTTTGTAAATACGAAAACACTTTAAAAATCGAACCAGACTACAAAATACGAATATATATTTAAAATATAACAATCGAATAAATAACCTGACCATTAAAGCCCAATAAACCCATATTAGATAATTTGGTTGGTCAAAAGGTAATGACGGCACAAGTTTTTTCTAAGGATATTTCAACATCCCTAGAACAAAAACAGTCACTTTATGGGGATATTGCCCAAGGACATATAGACTCCTAACATCTAGATATTTTATAGTGAGCTTTAAAATATTTAAATATCTCACTGACTAACTGACTGTGAACGATTCATCAATCTTGGTGAGGTGGGAAATTAGGCTGGGTTTTTGGAAAGTCGTATTAAAGGGGTTCGATAAGTACTGAAAATTGAATACTGTGTTTTGAACAAAGGAATAAGTTAAAATTCTGAAATTTGCATTGAGAGTCCCTGATGGAGTGCAAGATAGATGTACCAAATGGTTTTTGGAAATTCGATCTTTAAGGCTACGGAAAATTCTAAAATATTACTTAAGTTGTAAAATGGTACCATTTGGTATTTAAGTTTAGAAAGTAAGTTGGATATATAAAGGTGGCTTTGTAATTTCTGTACTAAGTGTGCGAACTGAACTAAATTGTACTAGATTTGGAAAATTTTCGTTTAGGCTGAACAGATTGAGCTGGAATTTTGAAATTTTATATTATATTCTATGTTGGTGGTAGGTTTGTGATAAAGAGGTGGTTTTGAAAATGTGTACTATACGTACCCGAAAAGTACTAATAATAGTAGTATATTTGGAAAACATTTGTATTAGGCGAACATAAAGTGCTTGAAATATAAAACTTGTTATTACATCGCTTTTCATGTGTAGCCTGTACATATGGAGGTGGGTTCGGAAATTCGTAATATAATTAATTGTACGAAAAGTACTGAATATGATTGGGTGAAGGTATAGGGCTGGAATCTCGAAATTTGATATTAAGGTCTCAGTTGTTATCTAGAATTAAGATATGCTGATGGTTTTTTAAAAACGTATATTAAGTGTATGAACTATACTAAATTGTACTAAGTTTGGAATCGTTTGGTTTAAGCTGCACTTAGCATTGTGGTCTCTGTTGGTCGTACAAGTGCACGAAAAGTACTAAATAATACCATATTTGGTACAATTTTCGATATTGGGTCGCTGTTCATGTGTAGCCTGAACTTATGGAGGTGGTTTCGGAAATGTGTACTAGAGTTGTACCATAAGTACTAAATAGTACTTAATTTGTTAATGGGTGAAGGGATTGAAATAAAATCCTGAAAAGTGATATGAATTGTGTCTGTGGTAGGTGTTTCTGGAAATGAGTACTTTAATTGTACCATAAGTACTAAATAGTACTATATGTGGTACAATTTGCAATTAGGATAAGGCTGAAATGTCAAAATTTGATATTGAGTTCTCTAATGATTTGTTGGGTTATATGGAGGTGATTTTTAAAATATGTACTATATTTGTACGAAAAGTAATAAATAGTACCAAATATAATAACGGGTGTAGGAATAGAGACCAAGTAATGAATTTTCACATTGAGTTCTCTGTTGATATCAGGAATTGAGACATGAAAGTGGTTCTGGAAATGTGTTCTATAATTGAACGTAAAGTACTAAATTTGGTATTAGGTGAAGGTGTAGAGTTGAGATCCTGAAATTTGATATAAATGTCACTGTTGGTGTCTAGGGTAGAAAGAGGGATTTTGTGTCGGAAATGCGTACTTTAAATGTACAAAAAGCACTAATTAGTACTAAATTTGGTATTAGGTGAATGGATAGAACAAATATCCTGATGGATGTAACTGTTAGTGTCAGTTAGTGGTGGATTCGGAAATGCGTACAATAAACGTACGAAAAGTCCAAAATGCCACAAAATATGCCGTTGCGTGTAGAGATAATTTTTTTTTCGAGGTCACTTTTTGTGTCGTACTAAATATATTACATTTTGGAATTGAACGTAGGGATGGAGTCAAATTTCGAAAATCTGATATTGAGGGCACTATTAGTCTCTAGGATTTACATGTGTAAGAATTTTGGACAGAAAAATTGGATGTGGATTCATTGTGAAATCCGAAAAACTTCAAAATGACAGATTTTACAGACTTAAAAAAAAATTCTGTTATTATTTTCGAAAAAGAAAAAAACGTGGATAATACATAAATACTTGAAAGCCTGAAAATCTAAACGAATTGTGCATTTTGGGTATTAAAAAGGTCTAACACAAAGTAACGAAGTAACAGGCATACAAGTGCTTTTCAAATTATTCACTTTTAGAATTATTCACTATCTTTTAAATTCTTTTTTCATATTCGATCCAAAATTTTTCCTTAATTCTTTAAATATTTCTTAAAATGATTTTTATTTTTTTTTTATTAGTGCTATTTCGTGGCGAAGCTGCATATCGGTATTTTCATTCGGCATTTATCTACAGTTTCCTTAGCAAGTGCTTCTACGATCCTCCAAAGCCATCTGTGTCCTCCCTGCTGTGTTCTGAAAAATTAATAATTTTCAAGTTCCTGAAGACAGTTTTGTGTAAAGGCACTCAAATGGGCTATTCAGGCCATTTAAAAGTATTTTGAATACCTGAAAATATGCTCAACTACTCTAAATGTGCCCCTGACGTACACTTTAAAAGCTTACCTAAACGTCCTTTACTTCCTTAGCACTCTAAATATGGGTCACAGAGAACCATTCGATTTTCCTCATTGCTTATGATTAATGTCGGAACACAATCTATGCAACATCATTTTAAAATAGTTATTCCGAATAGTTACTTTCTCAAAAAAAAAAAATGCTATCACGCTCCGTGCAAATGCAAAAAAAAAGGGACCAAGTAAATAAATGTGTCAACTTCTTGCACAACTTCATTTTATTGCTTGCCAAAGATAATGTTGCCAGATAACCGTGACCTAACTTCGAGCAGTTATTTTTGTTCAATTTTTTTTTTTTTTCAAATTTTATCTTTGCAATAACTTTTTTTTTTTGCTGTATTTCTTTATAAAATATTGTTTTCTATTATTTTTGCGAGCAAAACTAAACTGAAACAATAGATTTTTTTGGAAAAAATATAAAAAACTCGGCAAAATATGAGAAAAACTTATTTGAATAACAACAAAAACCACAACAACAACTAGAAATAAAAAAAATCAAATACAAATGCAAAACATTGGGCAGGTCGTCTATATTCCAGCCAAAAAAAAAAAAAAACGAAAAACAAATATATATGGAGATATAGACTACAAATACGATTGCACTGAATTTAAACATACACTGTAACAAATCATTCAGCAGCTTAGCGAAAAAAAAATACCAAAAAAAATATGGACATCGAAAAAAACTACCCGATGAGAAGTGAGAAGGGTGGGCGATGGGGTATGGGTTTGAAGTGAACAACCACAAAATTGCATTTGAAATAAACTCAAAAATGTGGCTGACCCAAATCAAAATCCCACCATAATGCTCAATTGCCAACAGTAGTGCTTTATGCCACTCAACGCCAACGTCAATTCAATTCCAAGCACCCACACACTCTCACACTTACATACACATACACACCACCCACCCGCACAGAATGCAATATGCCACGACTGGACGGCCAGACACACTCGAAAACAAGTAGCAATTGGTGGCAGACTTCGCGTCAGCCAGCCAGCGCTCCACCAACCAACCTACAGCCATCCGCCACTGCTCCATGGCCAGCGAAATCCTTTACTTCTCTAATCTATAGTTTTTTTACAGTTTGTTTATGTTGGCAACAACAACACCAACAAGAATAAATATAACCAAATCTGAATATCCCAGATCACTTCGTACTCTCCCTCCCTCTCTCTACCTCTTTTTTATGATGGCTGCTGGTGAATCAACAATGGAAGGATGAGAATTGGAAAATAAAATAAAAAACTATCTCCTCATAAAAAAGGACATTGCATTGCAATTCATTGAATGAATTTGAAATTTGAATATAGAATAACTAGTAATGGCTTCTGGATGGAAGTGGTTTTGCACTTTGCAATTTGCCCGGGAAGAAAATTCTGAATATGAATGGGATGGAATACGTAGGAGGAATTTTAAAATGAATGACCATGAAAGGCGAAAACAAAAGGGTGATACGCTAAAAGTCTGTCAGTATAGTACCTGAAATAATATACCTGAAAATCCGCGATTATTGGTCTGATAGTCCTTGGAGAAACATTTTCAAAAAATCCGGGGAAAAGGGCTCTGTTGGTCCTTTAAAAATTTTTCCTGAAAAATCTATCATAATTAGTCCGACCGTCCTTGAAAACGTATTTTTATAAATCTCAGGATTATCGTTCTCTTGGATTTTGAAAAAGATTCCAAAAAATAATTTTCCTCAAGTCCAAATAAATAGGTTATGGACCATATTCTTGAAACATCCTCTGACATTTGTCCTCTTTACACCTTCCTCCATACATTGTATGGAGTATGTCTTCCCTTTTATAATACCTCGAAATAGGCAATTTATACCCAACAAAGTATATATGTTCTTGACCACCTTAAGATTCTATGTCGATTTAGCCATGTCCGTCCGCCTGTCCGTCCGTCTGCGGAAATCACTCTAGCTTCCGAACGAAATTCAGTAAATTAATACAATTTTGGTGAGATGCATTTTAGGTCCTTTGAATTTTTGGTATTGAAAATGGGAGGAACATAGGTCCACATTTTATAGCATTTTTTATAGCCTCCATATAAGTGAACCGCCAGATTGAAGGTGTTTTAGCAATTAAAATAATATTTTTGGGCTGAATTTGCTTTAAATTACCCGTTGCGACCATATATAAAGCAAACATTCTTGCGGAAAACAGTTAATATGGACCCAAATATAGATATAGTCTCCATACTGAAAAAACTGCAACCAACTTCAGACTGCTGTCATTTCCAAGCTAATCGTCCGACAGCTGTTAAAATTATTTCAGCGACAGCTCATTTTATTGTTTACAAGCGTACAAAAGCATTTTGGTGAGAATTATCCAGAAAAAATGTTATTCGTGATGGAATTCAAGCGTGATAGGATGATTTCTGGAAATTGGCTGGAAAACCAAAAGTGCCTATCGTCAGAGCACTCCATCATTTTAATGTGAATAATTTTTTTGTGTCTCGTACCATCACTCGTGATACTGATAGTGTAGACCGACATCAAGGAAATGGACGGATGGAAACAGCAACATCAGCAGAAATGGTTCGAAAAGTAAAGAAGCGACTTGATCGAAACCCGTGTCGCAGTGGCCAAAAAATGGCTCGTGGGCTGAACATATCGCAATCTTCCATTCGGCAAATATTGAAAAATAAGCTCGGGGTAAAGCCATTGAAATTTCAAAAAGTGCAAGAACTTACACCGCAACAGGAAGAAAATAGACTCAAAAGAGCTAAAGAGTTGCTTTGCTTGGCCGAAAGTGGTAAACTTCCGAATTTGGTTTTCTCCGATGAGAAAACAAACAAAATGATCGTGTTTACTTGCCAAAGAGGTCAGCTGAAAATGTGCACATTCGGTTGGCCACCAGAACTCAAGTGCCGGCCATGGTGATGGTGTGGACCGGCATAACAGCTGATGGTCTCTCTCCACTCGTAGTAATCGACCGTGGCATCAGAATAAATGCCCAATATTATCGCGAAAATATTCTGGAGGGTGTATTAAAACATTTTGGCCCCAGACCTTGGACATTCCAACAGCACTCAGCACGTGCCACCCAAGGATGGTTACAAAATGAGGTCCCTCGATTCATTTCCAGCCCACAATGGCCACCAAAATCTCCGGATTCCAATCCGTTGGACTATTGTGTCTGGAATATATTGGAAAGCAAGGCACTTAAACAAAAAAAAATACCAAAGTGTCAATCACCTCAAGCAAGCGCTTCGCCAGGAAAAGGCCAAAATACCACAGAGCAACATTCGGGCAGCGTGTGATGGCTTCATTGGCCGTTTGAAGGCTATAATTCGTGCCAAAGGTGACCAGTTCGAACAAATCTTAAGTAATTCTACAATTTGAAGCAATTTCCGATATTTTTGCTTTCATTCAATAAAATTAAACAAGTAAAAAAAAACATTAAGTTCGGCCGGGCCAAACTTTTAATACCCTCCACCTTGGCTCATTATGACCCTCATATACCAATTTTTAGACATATTCATGGGAAAATGTTCCCAAAATCATTAAAATACCGAATATCGGGAGGTACCGTTATATGGGGGCTATACCAAATCGTGGACCCATACATGCAATGTTTCGCCACCGGAGCTGGAACTTATTATGACCAACAAATACCAATTTTTAGACAAATCCGTGAACAAGTGTGGCAAAAATAATCTGTGAAAAAATGTGGCATAAATCATGAAAATACCGAATATCGGGAGGTACCGTTATATGAGGTCTATACCAAAGCGAGGACCGATATATCTCAGGAGGGTATAAAAAAAAATAAAAATTATGGCGTTTGACATTGTTGCAGTATTTTTTATTTCACCCTGTAGCTATTAAACCCATATACATATACATACTTTATCCGATTTGGTGTTTAAGTCCCTCACATTCTTAATATGCGCAACAATGATATTCGTTACCAGATATCTTATAGACCTCAGAAACACGTCTGCTAAATTTTATCGATATGGGTTCATGTTAGGATGTAGATTCCATATATATCTTCATACCACTTTATGGTTATTGTACCACAAATGGTTAATATCAGCCCAAATAAACTGCGCATATAAGCAATTATGCTTCGCTTTAGATATCAGATACCGGTCAGAAACACCTCAGCTAAACTTGATCGAGATTTCTTCAGCTTTGGATATAGCTCCCATACATATCTTTGTCCGATTACACATTTATCGCGCGCCAAATATGTAATAGCAACGCAATACCAAATGTATCCTGGAAGCAAACGCGACAGTTAGTAAAATTCGGGTTTCTTATAACTTTTGTTCCGATTTTTTTTTTTTTTTAAATAATCCTTCTTGATGTCATAGCATGCACTATTTTTTGGTACGAGAGGTACAAATGTTTCTATCAAATTTGGTGGATTCAGAGTTGGTATGATCCAGTCACAAAAATTCCCAATATTAACTTTTATTTGTCACGGGTACCTCTTATAAATATACATACTGGTGTAGGGTATCATGTAGTCGGACCAGCCCTATTTTTGGTTATTCTTTACTGGGATTTTGTTAAGTTAAAAAGTGTTTTTAGTCCTTAACAACGTCTTAAAAATCCACTATTATATCCCATCTCCTCCCTTATAAACCCTATTTTTCTATAGGGTATTTCGAAAAAAATATTTCATTCAAGAGGCCCAAAAACATAAGAGCGTAACTTGTTGTCACTACTAAATGTCTATTTGTATTATGACTTTAGCTTCATCCCTTACATGTGTAAGTGTAACACATCCATTCTCATTGTTTGTGAAAGTGTGTAATATGTTTATCTCCCTTTGTGTGTGTGAAGGGTATGTGAAGCTGTCAGTGTCACACCAAAACTAATATAAATGCATCCATATACAAATGCCTCTCTGTATGTGTGTGTGCAAATGCCGCTGAATATTTATATAAATGTAACAGCATAAAAATAAACACTCACACATACACACACACACACACAGTTACAACCAAAACAAACACATACTACACTTATGCCTTGTGTGTGCTTTAGAATATTTCTAACAATAACAATCAACAATAACAGCAGCAACACCAACAACATGGCGAAACTGTGAGTTTATTCGCATTATACGATTACAACACCGTGGGTGTTCGACCGGCCATCAGTTATAGACATGGAGGATGACAAATAAATAAAAACAATACAACTATAACAAAAAAAAGATGGAATTTACATAAATATTTTATTGCTGTACAAACGTCAGTTTTTTGGACAAAACATGCAAAATAAAAAAAAAAACAACAAAGACTGTCACTCATTGTTAGATATGACGGATAGGGAGAGAGGACTCGTGTGTGTGTGGGTGTACATCTGTTTGTTTGCTATGGATATTTTGATACATTGCTTTTATAAATAAATGATCCCAGTCACGATGAAAGGACCTTGGGTGACACCATGAGTTCGGGGTTTTGCTAAATTTTATTTGGGTAGTCCCTACCAAAAAAATTAATAGAATAATAAATAAATTCTAAGCTAAATAATATAAATGGGTCATAAAAATTAATTATGCAATGAGTTTGTTATAATTCGCATTGTGCTGGTTGTATTGTTCATGAATTAGAGAATTAATAATAATTTTACTACAAATTTGTAAAGGAAAATAAAATTGAAATGAATGTGTTAGATGCAAGCAGGCAGCATAATGTGGCGTATACGTAACGACAGCACTCATGCCCCCTGTGTACTCTCTTTCCAATGCGCTATAATCTCTTGAATAACTGAAGTGTTATGTATTTTTTTGAACAGATTCTTGGAAAAAGAAAAAAAATATAATGGAAATTACTTAAATAAACCAGCCCAATTGTAGTTGTAAAATTTGACTTCCAAAAAACTCTTAAAGGAAAGATCCTTGAAAAAGTCTACAAAGCTCGTATTCTATCTACTCACCAGCTGTTATAACTCGACTTCGTATTTTCACTTTCTATATGAAAATGTCCTTAAAGCACCCTGTCCATAACAAAGGATTCTTTTATTTCCTATAGAAGAAGAATGCCTGCAAGAGTCCCTTTTTAAAATGAAGACCGTCAAAAATTCATAAAATAAGCATGAAAAGGTGTCCTCGCAGAAAGGCGTTTGTTATTTGTGGCTTTTGCATAAAGGGAAAAGGTCCTAAAAAAACTCATCCTATAAGCATCCTTAAAGTTACCCTCTCTAATAGGAATGCCCAACAAAGGTGCCCTTTCTAGAAGAAGGGCCCTTATAGGTTCCCTTTTTAAGAATAAAGAGTCCTTGCAGGTACGATAACTATTGCCATTTTTTCATATACCCTATCTATAAAGAAGAACTCTTCCAGATACGGTCCTTACAGACAAGGTAGATATGTGCAACCTTTCTAAAAATAAATGACCTTTCGGAGCCCTTAAATAAAGGGCTTAGTAGACAACCTTTTGAAAAAATGGTCTTCAACACACCATTTTTTTTCCTTCATTAAACAAATCCTTGAAGATCCTTTTAAGAATCAGTAATCTTGAAGTCTAGCCTTATTTGTCTATCTTTATTTTTGTCTTAAAGTCTATCTTTATTTATTTATCTTTCCAGGCCCTTTTTACAAGAACAAGTCCTTCCTGGCACGCTTTACATAAAAAGGTTCTTGCATACACACCTTCTATATAACAGACCACCTGTAGAGTATCTACAATAGTAAATTTTTCATATATTTTTTAAAGGAAAGGGACTTTAAATTAAGTGGAAGGAACCTTACAGATGCCCTTCTCAAGAAAAGGCCCTTACAAATATCCCTTCATTAAAGAAGGCCCTCAGGGAACAGTTTCTTTAAAGATTTTTATCGAAGAAGAAAACTTTTCTTAAAATAGGATGGTTGTAAAAACACCATTAATAAAAAACATCCAAGGTTTCTAGAAGATCAGCTCTTTAAGGACATTGATAAAAAATGTTTCCCTAGCTTTCTAGAAATTCAGGTCCTTATATTACAAACTGTTCTAGAAAAATAACATTTCAGGCTCCCTTTTTATAAAAACGAATCTTTATGAAGCTTCTTAGTGTAAGACGTATCCTTTCTGTAAGAAACCTTCCAGGCACAGGTAAAAAAGGGCCTTGCAAGCCTCGTATTCAAAATAGAGATACTTTTCAATTCCCTTTTTATTGAAATCATCTCTAAGTTATATAGGAAGCAACCGTTCCGGACACACTTTCCATAAGAACGAGTCCTTCTAAAATTTCTTTTTTTTAAAGGAACTGACTCGACGGACTTTTCGGGCTCCTTTTCAATAAAAACTAATCCTTAGGAAGCTCCTTGGTGTAAACAGGCACCCCTTATGTAAGAAACCTTTCAAGCACTGATAAACTTTATATAAAAAGGTCCTTGAAAGCCTCCCATCCAAAATAGAAATACTTTATTCCTCCCTTGTTATTGAAATCATCCATAACTTTTATAGGAGACCATCGTTCCATACACGCTTTTCAAAAGAACGAGTCCTTTCAGAACGTCCCTTTTTAAAGGAACTTCCTCCAAAGACACCTTTTCTATAAAGAAGAGTTCCGTTTCGGGAACCCTTTCCATACTAAACAGTCCTTTCAAAACTAGTCCTTTTTTAAAGGAACGCCCCTACGACACCTCTTCTATAAAGAGTCCTTGCCCAACCCCATTTTATTTAAAGACAATCTTTCCATAACATAGAAACTTTCATTTGCATCATTGCTTTCTACCAAAGGGTTCTTTCAGGCATTATTTTCACAAGACAGGGATTGCTTCTTTAACAAGGATCCTTATACATTCTTTCTAAAAAAAAAACGGCTCTTCTACAAAAAGTCCTTCCAAGCGCCATTTTCGGAAGAGAGGTATCCCTTCTATAGCAAGGATACCTTTCTACCTCCCTTTTTATAGAAATCACTTTTATAAGAAGCGATCGTTCCGGAAACTCTAACCATAAGAACGATTCTTTTCAGAACGAGTCATTTTCTTAAAGGAACCGCCTCTAGAGACACCTTTTCTATACAGATGAGTTCCGTCTCAGAAACCCTTTCCCTAGGAACCAGTCCTTCCAGATCTACTCTGAAAGGAGTCTCTTCTACAAAAGGGTATTTTTAGAAGAGAGATATTCTTTCAAGAATCCTTGTACATTATTTCTAAAAAAGGCACTTCTACAAAATGGTCCTTTTCAGCACTATTTTCTTTCCTGGCTTCCTTTATATAAAAAATACTCCTTACAGACTCCTTTCTTAAATGGCATTATCTCTACAGCTACAGGACCTCTTTAGTATAAAGGACTACAGGCACATTTTCTACAGCACCACCAGCTATCCAAAACAAAACGATTTTAAATATAGTTTGTCAAAGGACCTATAGTCCCTTAGCCTCCCAAACATGGGTATGAAAAATGTTTTTTCAAGTATCAAACAGATGTCCCTTATAATCTCTAGGACCTACAGCACTCCAAAGGATGATTTATCACGAATACTTCCCTATTCAATTTTTTATTTTTTTTTTTAATTTTTAAGGCCCAAGATTAAAAGCTGTTTTTCAAATATTTTAGCCCCCTATAGCCTCGATTTTTATGCAAAGTATGTCCATATAAGTTTAAGCATACAAAAGTCTGATAGTTTTCCTATTTTCATGAACAAAAGTACCTCCTCTCCTGCATATTCTCAAGATCATTATCATTGCCATGATTACCACATGCCTGAAAAAGTTTTAGCCTTCATATTTTTGTTTTGGGCAAATGTTGAACTTCCTTCAAGGTTTTCGTTTTTTTTTTTAATTTTCCAAGGATTTTCCCACCTTCTTCAATAAACAAGAAGTGACAAAAATTTCTTTTGTGAAGTTTTTTGTTTGGTAGCCAAGGGGAAAAATTGCAACAGCTGGCAATGACATTAGCAGCAGTGCCAGCGTATTGCAGAAAATCATTCCAACCTAGACAAGCAAGAAAATCTTCAAATGTTTTTCTTTCAAATTTTCTCCATGACTTTTTTCCAAAAATAAAACGTTTTGTTTGCAATATGGCAATAAAAGTTTTGAAGACCACTTTTTCCTTAAATCCTTACCTTTTTTTGTAGCCCGCTTGAAATCTGAAGGATGGTGGGATTATAGATCTGTAATATCTCAAACAGAAAACTAACAAATCATCACGTTTCATATTAGAGTGCAAACTTTTCTTGTGTGCAAGTATCCTGCTGTCTACCACTACGCCTGAGGGGAGAGGAAGAAAACGGAAAACTTTCCGATGCAGGTGCACACATTTGCTGCTGGCTGTCAGACAGACACTCTGATATGACATGAGTAAGGTCAGGGGATTTGAGGTTAAGTCTCTTCATTTTTTGTCCAAGAAAATGTAAATATTTAAGACAAAGGATTTAAGGTCCTTTCAGCCACATACGGCAATGAAATGGTAATTACTTTATTTGTATAAATGAAATGCAATTAAAATTTTACAATTCTATTTGAATGCAAGATATCAGATAACGCTGAGGAAAAACACAACAACTTAAGTAGATGTAAATGAAAATTCAATTGCACATAGGCTCACTCACACACACACACCCATAAACAACTGTTGAAATAATTCACACCAAACCCAAGAAACACACGTCTCAGAAAACAACTTGACGATGATGAGGATGACGGCAGGCAAGAACATGTTCAAATTGAAATGTAATCCTGGTGGCAAACAAGTGGCTGCCAGCCAACATTTAGACAATGGCACATCTTCGCACACACACATACATATATAAAGAAGCACACACATACCGGCATCATAAAATCACGGGCAAAAATGCAAAACTCGTACACTTAGATCCTTGCAAGCAGGATTTTCTTGTAGGCTTCCCCACACACACACAGACACATTTACACAGCCTTAGTAAAAATATTTCCTATCGCACAATTGCATCTTAAATTACCAACAATTGAATGCCACACATAAACATAGGTATATAGAGACAAGAGTTGTTAGCAGCGCCAGACTGACAAAAACCTACTTTTTTCGAGCCCTCTGGCTGAGACTTCTTTGAGCCATTCCTGGCAGCTTTTTTCCTTCGTTAGCAAATCTAGTTCTTCTACTCCTGCTTCTTGGCATTGCTTGACATTGTTTCGTTCGACAAAAAAAGAGAAAAAACTCGAACTACAATTGCTGCCAATATTTGTTTATTTAGTAAGATGCGATTGTGTGATTGTGAGCTACTCACTCACACACGCACACATACATGCATATATATATTTTTATTCAATTACGAACACATATGCTTATTCAGGATATGCAATAAAATCTATGGGGGATATTGGGGTGGAATGAAAAATATTTTTCGAGGATCAAACATGGTTTATTCTAATGTATATTTTTTAAGGATTTTCAAAGATCAAGGATCTGACGCGGATTTTCAAGAAACATGGAAGCACAAACGTGAATTATTTACATAAAATTTTGAGTCGGAAACATGATTTTTTAAAAATATTTTTTCTCAAGGACAAGGGAGAATTTTCCAGGAGGAAATATACAAAGGATATATTTAAAATATTATTTCAAGGACGAGAGGAGGGGAACCAAACGCGGACTTTTTGAAAAATATTTATTCAAGGACCAAAGTGAATTTTCAAAGGAAAGGACCCTTGAAGATACCCTTTCTATAAATCAAGATGCTTGGAGACACCTTTTCTATTTAAAATAACGATTTCCGGATTTCTACAAGAAGATGTCCAAATTGACAGAATTTCTAATAAAAAAGGATAATTCCGATTACCCTTCCCATTATTCAATGACCAAAGTGAATTTTCAAAGTCAAGGATCCTTAAAGATATTTTTTCTATAAATCAAGATCCTTGCATGCACCTTTTCTATTAAAAGTAACCATTTTAGGAATTCTACAGGAGATGTCTATTTGGGACACAATTTCTATTAAAAAGGATAATTCCTAGTACCTTTCTCATAACAGCAAGTCCTTCTAAGAAAATGTCCTTATGGACAAGCTTTCTATTAAAAAGGAATATTACAAGCACCCTATCTCCAAGAACAAGTCCTTTCAGAAATGCCCTATGTTCAACGGGTCCTTGGAGGCACTCTTTCTAAAATATAGAATAAAAGTGGGCAATGTATAAAAAATAACCCCTCCGGGCAAATTACAAAAAAATACAAAAGAATCAAAGCAAATTTTTAATGACGAAACGTGAATGACCCAACTTGTGTTCTTTTGGAAAATTTTGGCTAGGAAACATGGAGTTTATAAAATTTATTTATTTAAGGACAAAATCGAAAGAATCGTGAATTATTTAAGAAAAATTCTAAAAGGACGAACAGTTATTTCTCTAAAATCATGAAATGACCACAAATTTTATTTTAAAGGATTTTTTAAACATATATAGATCAAGGACAAAAAATGATTTTTTAAGAAAAAAATTTATGGACTAAACAAATATTTGAGAACTTAACAAGGATTTTGCGGAACACTTTTTCGCGGACCAAATATGGATTTTTTTTCCTATATTTTTCAAGCACTAAAGGATTTTAAAGGATATTTTTGGATATTCTAAAAATATTTTTTAAAGGACTTTATTGGGATTTTTTGAGAATATTTTTTAAGAAAAAAATATTAATTTCTAAGAATATTTCTCTAGGACCAAATGTGGATCATTTCAATATTATTTTTTATCCAGGACCAACTATAGATTTTTACGAATATTTTTTCAAGGATCAAACGTGGGCTTTACACTATGTTTTTCTTTATATGTTTTTTGGTACCAAAAGGATTTTTTTTAATATTTTCCCAATGACTCAGGTATAATTTTTGGAAAATATTTTCAATGATCAAAGGATTTTTAAGGATATTTTTGGATTTTCTAAGAATATATTTTTCTAGGAGTAAATTTGGATTTTATAAGAATATGTTTTCAAGGCCTAAATGAAAAATATTTTGAATATTTCTCAAGGACCAAATTTTAATCTTTTCAATGTTATTTTTAAAGGACCAATTATAGATTTTTACGAATAGTTTACCCAGGATCAAAGGTGGAACATACACAAATGTTTTTCTTAAAACGAAAATATTTTTTTTTAAATATTTTCCCAGTGACTCAACGATAATTTTTGAAAATATATTTTCAAAGATCAAAGGATTTCTAAGGATATTTTTAGATTTTCTAACATTATTTTTTCAAGGACTATATTCGGATTTTAAGAGACTATTTTTTCAAGGACCAAATGTTGATTTTAAGTATATTTCTCAAGGACCAAATGCAGATCTATTAAATATTATTTTTCAAAAATCACATGTAGATTTTTACGAATATTTTTTCAAGGACTAAACGTGGAATTTACACAAATATTTTAAAAGGTATTTTTTTTAAATTTTCTAAATTTAAGAGGATCAAAGGATTTTGGACTTTCTTAGAATATTTTTTCAAGGACTACATTTGGATTTTATGGGAATATTTTTTCAAGGACCAAATGATGACTTTCTCAACATTTCTCATGGACCAAATGTGGACCCTGTAAATGTTATTTTTCAAGGACCAAATGTAAATTCTTACAAATATATTTAAGGACCAAATGTGGAATCTACACAAATGTTTTTCTTAGAACAAAAAGTAATTTTTTTAGATGTTTTCCAAATGACTCAACAATGATTCTTGAAAATATATTTTCAAAAATCAAACGTGACCTTAATTTCAAGGTGTTCTAAGAAAATGTTTCAAGGCTAGAATTACAGTTTTTTTTTTAGGAATATTTGTTTCAAGGACAATTCAAGGATTAAAAAAAATGTTAGGGTCATTCAAGCATTTCGAATAAAACCCTTTCGAGGATCACATATGGATTGTTTAAGAATAATTTTTTCAAGGACTAGACAAGGATTATTAAGACTAATTTTTAATATCAAAACAAAGGAATGGAACCTGAAACATCATCCAATTTCGTGCTAGGTCAGTTGGGTGAATGGATAATATCGACCCAGTTCATCAAGCGCTTTCCCCACAAAGGGTCATATTTTGAATAATTGTAATTCTTTTAAAATGTGAAATGAGATTACAACCATCTTCAAATTTGGTACATCTCAACATTTCTACCAACATAATATCAGGTATGAAGAACAGATAGCATGGGCCACATCTTTTGATACCTCTTCTACAACACGAAATAAGCTCCGATTACGTTCATACTCGGCAATAATCCCTGATATTATGCTAATACTTTTCCAAAGACCTACTGATCAAAAAGGAGGAATTTGTAAATATATGATACTGTTCTTTGACATATTCCCTGGACTTATAGAGCTAAAACATGACTCTATTTGAAAAATATATTCTCTTTTCCTACGCCTTGCATTACATTCCAATACAAAAATGCTTCACCACATTCCAACCTGCCCTACAGCAATTTCTAAACCAGACAATGAAATATATTTTTTTTATTTCAACTGTAATGCGTGAGGATTTCTCTAACCATGTCTCGTCAGATACAATATTATTTTCTTTGTGTGTGTATATGTGTCTATACGTTTGTGTGTTTCGCCGCACATTTTGTCGTACATGTTTAACAGACATTTTTTGTAGTTTTGTAAGCTTCGCTTCCGTTTTGTAACGGAAGTTGGCTGGCAATTCAATTCAAGACGGCAATGACTTGCAATTGCAGCAGCGAAATCGGCATCGTCTATGGCATCATGCTGATTCTCATTGCCTTCATCATCAGCATTATTGTCGACGACAACGACGGCAGCGGCTGCCTGCATTTTTCAATTTTCCAAACATATGCTCGAATATCAATTTGTGTCACAATTGTTGTAAGCGTAATGGTGTGAGTGGTTATATGGGAAGGATATTTTTATGGTGGTTTAAAACTACTGACGAGGGCGGGATTTGAAAAGTAGAATTTTTTTAAATAATATGGAGGAACATGGTTCAAAAAGTTTATTTCAAAAGAGGATATCAGATTCATAGCCTAATGCAAAAAAAATATTTTTCGAAAATTCATGATTTCATGACTGATAGTTCCTGGATGAAACAAGGTCAGGATTGTAGATCTGATGGAACTTAGGAAATTTTAAAAAATCAAGATTAAAGCCATAAAGTTCCTCCAAAAAATTTTTAAAATTATCGATTATAACTCTGATTTTCCTTCCAAAAAAACGGGTTTAAAAATGTATAAAAATATTTTTAAAATTCTTTTATTCCATAAAGGTACATCTTGTTAAAAAGGCTGGAGTTCTTAGAAAAGTGGATTTTTAACCACATTCAGAAATCTGTCGATCCTTGAAAAATATAAATGAAAATTCTAAATAATTTGACAATTGATCCTTGAAGAACTATATATAATAATCCAAGATTAGTTGTCTCTAGATCCTTGAAAACAATATTTAAAAAAAATCCATTTTTAAAACCGTTGCTGGTCCTTAGAAATTATTTTTAGAAAATTAAGATTTAAATGCCGCTGACTTTCGAAAATATATTCCCAAAAAATTCTACTTATTCTACAGGCAAAATTCAAAAAATCAGCGTCTGAAGGATAGTTTGCCCCTGGAAGAACATTCTTTAACAAATCCCTCCTCACCGAAAACTTAAAAATTCAGAGTCAAGGTTGTGTTAAATTCCATTAACAAAAAAGGCTTAGAGCTCCATTCAGAATATTTCTTCATGGACAAAAGAGGATTTCGAAGAATAGTTATTCAATGAACGAAAATGGATTTTTAAGGAAATTTTTTTGAAAATATTTTTTTCAACGACCAACCGACCACAAAAGTCGATTATTAAAGAATATTTTTTAAAGGGCCAACAGTCATTCTTAACTGGATTTTTAAGGATTTTTTCTGAGGGAGGTCTATTGCTCCCTTCTTAATTTTTTTGAAATATTATTTAAAATTTAAATTTATTTTTCAGTTGATCCTTGAAGAACTATTCAAAATAATTCAAGGTTAGTTGTCTTTTGATCCTTGAAAAAATATTTAAAAATGACCCGACTTGAAATAAAAACTAAAAAGAACTAAGATTGAAAAACTGTTGATCTTTGAAGGTATATTCTCTAAAATTTCAGGTTTCGGTGAGCTGTTGATCCGGGCAAATTCTCAGTAAAATTCCGAAAAACCGAGGTTTGAAGGAAAATTTGTCTCTGGAAAAAAATTTACCAATCCCTACTCCCTATGGTAGAAAATCTTGGGAATCAGAATCTAGTTGGTGGTAAGTTCCACTAAGAAAAAATTTAGAGCTCCATTTAGAATTTTTCTTCATGGACAAAAGAGGATTTCTAAGAATAGTTATTCAATGAACGAAAATGAATTTTAAGGAAACTTTTTTGAGAATATTTTTTCAACGACCACCAAATTCGATTTTTAAATAATATTTTTTAAAGGACCAACAGTCATTCTTAACTGGATTAGTAAGGAATATTTTTCAAGGACCACCAGTCCTCCCTTCTTAAATTTAAAAAAAATAAATAAAATTTAAATTTACTTTTCAGTTGATCCTTGAAGAACTATTCAAAATAATTCAAGGTTAGTTGTCTTTTGTGTAGTGGCGCTTGCGTTTAATTTTGGGAAAATATTAAAAACGTTGTTTTCTATGAAACCTACATTTTGTTCTTTTGACATTCTATTAACATTGTTTACAGCGCCATCTCTTGGTTTCTGCTAGCAAACATTGCTAACTTGTTCTTTTGTTGTTGACGTTTTTCTCTTCATATTGATTGTCATCTATTATGTTTTAACTGGAAGGATTTAGGGCAGTTAAAAGCGTCACCGAGGCTTCGATAAACCTAAAGAACTTTTGTTCTGCCATTTTGTCAACTTTGATACCAGCGATTAACATCCACAGTGTACTTAAGTTCCTTTATTAAAAATAGTGAAAACTGTGAATTTACTGAAAGTATTTTCCTTTCATTTAATTAAAATCATTGGTTCTAGATTAGATACGAATATAATAAATTTGTAAGTATTAACAAGCAAAATAAAAACCAAGAGGTCTTGTGATAGTTGTTAAAACACATTAATTCTAGAAAATAATTCCCGGCAATATTATTCTCTGTCGCGAAACAACAATTTTTATAATTTGGAATTGCCGTTGGATTAATTTCCAAAACTCCTACTATAGATGGTAATGATCAATATTCTCTTTAACAACTTTCTGTCATTGATTCTTGGTGTTGATTTTTTTATTAGGTTTGCTGCTTTGATTGCGCATACGATTTTTACAGCGCACATTTGTTTGCCTCTCTCACATCAGTCAAGGTTTTTTTTCTTCAACAAGGCTATTCAGTTGTCATTGGTCTCCGCGATTTGAACATCGTTCTGCTGATCGCACCCCTTGTGTGAAGAATTGCCGTAAAAGTCATTGGTGGAAAAGAATATTAAAGACAGGCGGAATCAAAGATTTCTTTTTCTCAAGAGTGCTGTAAAACATTGAAAAGGAGCATTTATTTCTAAAGAATCCCTACTAAGTATTGCCAATAAAATCCGCTAAAAGGCAGGTGTAAATTCAAGTGGATCCCCTAAATATCAAGGAGAATAAAGTTGCATGCTTGAAATGGTTTGAAATTTTCATGAAAAAGTGCCATTAAATTCAAAATAGTACATATAACTTTGTCATATAACATTTGTGTTCCTCGATTCAGTGCTTATAATCCATTTCTTAAGATTAGTTTAAATTATTTCCATAGTAATTATATATATATATATATATATATATATATATATACGGTTTGATTTGTAGATTTGCCTTTGAACTTATTTGAAATAGAAAACAAAACAATTTTAAAGAATCATATAAACAGTGAAAAGTGCAAAAGAAATCATATGAAAAAGAATTTTAGAAAAAAAATACCGTTTGTTCTGAATAAGACCATTACCCAAGTTAAACAACAACAAACACTGCGTGTTTCAAAAACAAAAAATATGTATAATCGTAATTTACATTTTGTGTATATTGGGTAATGATCTTACGGAAATGTTGCTACTGTAAACATCATTTTTCGATGGCAACAAAAGTTTCATTTCACCACACACAAATGTTGTGAAACATTCGTGAGTAGATTCGAGAAACATTTTGCTAGCAACATTTCAGTTCTCTTCAGCTACATTTCCTAGTCTTTCTCAGCAACATAATAAACAGTGCACGCAACATTGCCCACAATAAAAGGAACGATAGCAGCTGCGCAGCCGACGTACGCATGAAAGCGCTTTCAGCGAGGGACGGTGAGCGGTGAGTTGTTGTTTTAATTCTTAAATTTTTATTACATCTTTTTCCTTGTTGTATTTTAAAGTATATTAGAGTGACCATGTCAACTGAATTGTAAATTTTACAGATTTTATTTTTTTTTTTCAAAATATTAACTATACCTTACAGTGGTTATTAGCTGTTGGTTTTATGTTCTCTTTAAGAAGATATTAATTTTAGCTGCAGAGCTTTAAGTTTAAATTTCTTTTGGTATGGTCACCCTAATATTGGTTGTTGAGAACCGCAGTCAAAGTCTGTATTATGAATTTTAAACAAAAAGGAAAACAGCAATAGTTCAATGATCTTTGATGGGTTCTAATGTACTTTCGCTGGACAACATATGTTTTAGATTTATTTAAATTCGATTTTCCAAAATTTTTATTTTCAAAGGCAAATTTTAAACTTCAATATTATTACTTTTGAAAGTCGAAATTTAATTAGTATAATGTTTACATTGTTTTTTTTATTTATTTAATTTTTTTATTTTTTTAAATATTATTTCTACTAAATTTATAAAGAACAAGTTTTGATATTTGAATTCTAATATTTTTTTCTTGTGATGGATACGATCCTAGCTAACGTTATATTCCATAATGTTTATTATTGAATTTTGCATGAAATATATTATAATGGATAGCGAATAAGTTTAAAAACTTGTCTGTTTGATTCCATGTAAACTTGGTAAGGCTTGTTGGTGACGTCATAGGGGTTGAAACACAAATGCAGATGGCTAATTAGCATGGATCGTTTCGACCATGGTTGGGAGGGCGATGTTGGCAACAAAAACAGCATGTTGTCTAAGTCTTTTGTCATGGTTTGATTCTATCAACTTTTCTCAGTATTTCCTCAATGTTTCTATTCATTTCACTCTCTTTGTCTCTTGTTGTTGCTACGACATTCACCTCAATTTTCCGTTTCCTGCTCGGACACCGAATCAACCTCTTTCCGTTTCCTTCCTTCTCTGTCTATTACTTATACGGCACGCATACAATTTAAGAATTTATTCGTTGCGTTGTGGTATTCATGGCATTGAAGTATATCGAACCCTACCCACCGACGAGTGATAAGGCCGGAGATATTGCGTGCTGGTGCTTCAGAAAAATGCCTTAGTAACATCGACCACACATTAACAACGTTGTATGCTACAGAATAAATTTAATGGCGCCCATACGTGGAGCCCGAACTAAATCTTTTGAATTTTATACCATCTTGCATTTTGCTCACATAAGTTCGGCTCTAAAACTTATTTGTTGTGTTTAATTTCTATCAAGAAAACAATTAGGATTTCTTGGATATTGGTTTTGGTCATATTACAAATCCTCTACCAACCAGAAATCATGCTTGTTTTCAAATTCGACTGTATTAAAGTGTATTGTGTTTTAGTCCTTGTTTGAATAGGAATTCAGTTTCTGGATAGATTTTATACTAGTACTGACCACAGATGAAAGATTAGGACATAATTATACTTCTTTTTATTTCTTGGATTTTTAGGAATTTGTATTTCTATACCAAGGAATATCGGATTATCTTCTTCTCTATATTTTCTGTACCATGATGAAAGACGTAACATTAACAAGCTATTCTAATTTGCAAGGAATCAAACAGACATAATTTTGAAATAGAAGTGTGGTAAACCAATATCTATTTGTTATATAGTTATTAATTATTTAATTCAAAATAGCTACAAAAATTCAACTTTTGCTTGAATTTATTGGCTATAATTTAAAATTAAAATTTCTATACTATTGATTTATTATATTTGTTGATTTCCTTTTTTTATTTCAAGCATATTTTTTTTGGTTTTTTTATTCTTAAATTTTCAAGTCTTTAACATTTTCATTCTACAATCCTTTGGTTGTGTTTTTTTCATTTGAAATTTCCATTGGTTTTTATAAACCTTGTTTTCAAAAATTTTTATAGGAAGTTTCAAAATTAGATTTTTGCATTTAATTTTCATTTTCTTATCTTGTTAGTGTTTATTTCTATGAGTAAATATAAAATTAACTAATAAATCCAGTTTTCCAGTTATCCTGCTAGGATTTAGAGATTTTAATATTGTTTTTTTTTTCATTTTTTGAAATTTTCTATCATATAAAATTGTTAATAATTTAAAATTTGTCGTTCACTTTGATCAAATTCCGTAAACTTTCAGTCAGTGCCCCTGATAATTTCAAGGTCTATTTATTTCAGTTATTTTGGTTATTTTTCTTTTGTCGGTGTATATTTTTTTTGTGTTTTGAATTAGTGTGATATTTTGTGAAGATGTCTCAAGAGGCAGGTAGTGATGTTGTTCATTCTGAGGGTATGGCTGAGTCTCAGTTGACTTGTGGAGCTTGTGCCGCTTCGGCTACCTCCAAGTCTCAGTTGCATAGAATTAACTGTGGACATCATTTTCACAAGACATGTTTATCACAATGTATGAAAACTCGTCCATTTTGTCCAGTGTGTAACGCTCGTGTTTTATCTGACCAGATAGCTTCGAATGTGTCCGGAATAACAACTAGGTCACAGGCAAGAGTTCAAACCCCCCAACCCACAACATCTCATAATGCGGATGGACAGTCGTCTTCTGTATGTCAGCCTCCAGCTGATGTATCAACACGTTCTGAGGATCTTCAAGGTATGATTGCGTCAATTGTTTCAGCTCAACAGGCACAATTGTTGACCAATTTGAGCGACCAGATTGCGAGATTAGTTCAAACGAATATTGAAGCGAGATTTTCACAATTAAATTTGAATGGCAGATCAGAATCTCCTGTTGCAGGAAATACCCAAAATACTTCTCCCAGAGGAATGCAGACTTTGCCCGCTGTGGAAGAAAGGACATTCAGGGAAATGTTTGGATTATCCTTGAACACTTCAGGTGGCCAGAATATCCATAACACTAGTCGCTCAGGTCCTTCGGTTTCTGGTACAGTTGGGTCACGAAATACCTCATCTTCGGATCTCAACGCAAGACCGGATAAAGTTTTACATATAATGACCAACTGGAAATTGAAATTTACGGGAAGTTCTAGTGGTTTGTCAGTTGAGAATTTTATTTATAGGGTTAAGGCGTTGACAATCCAAACTCTTCAGGGTGATTTCGAGCTGCTGTGTAGGAATGCAAGTTCCCTCTTTGAGGGAAAGGCTGCAGACTGGTTCTGGCGCTACCACCGTTCAGTTCCGTCAGTTTCTTGGACAGAGTTGTGTAAGGCCTTGAGACAACAATATGCAGATTCGAGAACTGATATTGATATAAGGGAGTTAGTCAGGGATAGGAAACAAAACCGGGGAGAAAGTTTCGACAGTTTTTATGAGGCTGTTGTAGATTTGACGGATAGGTTGAAAGAACCACTGTCCGAAAGTATGCTGGTCCAAATTTTACGTCGGAACCTGTTGCCTGATATTCAGCATGAGATTCTCAATCTAAAGATCAATTCGCTGCAGGAGCTCAGAGATGTTTGTAGAAAGAGGGAGATTTTCATGCAAGAAATTCGGCGGAAACATAGTGTTCCTTTTACCAAGCCATTTTCGGGGTCTAAACGGGTATCAGAATTAGTCGATGTTGAGGATGATGTAATGACTGAGGGGCTAGAGTCCATGAATGATGAAGTTTCTGCTTTGAGCCTAACTTGCTGGAATTGTAACCAAATGGGGCACAGATATCAAGACTGCCTTTCGGACAGGACCGTGTTCTGTTATGGTTGTGGGGCTCCAAATATGTACAAACCTAATTGCGCCAAATGTAATCCAAAAAACGGACGTTTGGGTGCACAAAGGAGTGCGCCAACACAGGGGAAGTCATTGGAGTAGGGTCGGAAATAAAAGTTTTGAAAAATAAATCAGAAAAAGATGGAGAGAGTATGAATGAGAATTGCGATAGAACTATGAATTTAGTGGGGAAAAATGTTAATTTTGAGAATTGTAATTCTAAACTGAGAAAAATAAAACCATTTCATGTTCGTCTAAAAGAGTATTACATAGTTAGAAATAGAATTTTTAATGAGGATAAGAAAACAACGAGATCATCAAGAAGAATGCGAGAGTTTTGGGGAAAGGTCCGGAATTTTAAAAGGAAATGTATTTGTTCGGTGTTAGATCGACCTTCAGATGTGAGACCATACGCTGAGGTAATCCTCTTTGGTAAGAAATTGCTAGGGCTGCTCGATACTGGGGCTTCTTTGAGTTGCATAGGGTCAGATGTGGCGAAGATTTTCTTGGAGTCCGGTCAAACTTTCAAGAAGTTAAATACATCCATTAAAACTGCTGATGGTACATGTCAGAAAATAGAGGGTTTCGTTGAGACCAATATCATTTTTAAGGGAATAGAAAAACCGATTACCATATTTATTGTACCTAGCCTCGATAGGGACCTGTTTCTAGGCATTGATTTTTGGAATAAATACAATTTGCTTCCCACAGGCTTGTTATCCGCTGATTATAGCTCAGACAATATAAATGTTGTTTCAGAAATAGCTTCCAAAATTCAGCTTTCAGACCTGCAACAGCATCTCCTAGACCAAGTCATTGATTTGTTTCCATCGTTTGCTAAACAGGGCTTAGGAAGAACGAATGTTATTCAGCATGAAATAGACACGGGCTTAGCAAAACCTATCAAACAACGTCATTTTCCGGTTTCTCCAGCAGTGGAGAAACTAATTTACGCTGAACTTGATAGGATGTTGGAGCTTGGAGTGATAGAGGAGTCAAATAGTGCTTGGTCCTCACCAGTAGTTCTGCATAGAAAACCGAATAAAAACAGACTTTGCCTAGATAGCCGTAAATTAAACTCTGTGACGGTAGGTGACGCATATCCGTTACCAAATATCGATGGGATCTTGAGTCGCCTTCCAAAAGCACAGTACATAACCGCCTTAGACCTAAAGGATGCCTTTTGGCAAATCCCTTTAGATCCCAAATCTCGCGAGAAGACGGCCTTCACCGTTCCTGGGAGACCGTTGTATCACTATACCGTAATGCCTTTTGGATTATGCAATGCTCCGCAAACCATGTCCAGGCTTATGGATAAGGTGATACCACCCTCTCTCAGGACGGAGGTGTTCGTATACCTCGACGATCTATTGGTTATATCTGAGTCGTTCGAAAGACACCTTGAGGTCCTAAGATTGGTTGCTCGTAGAATAAGGGAGTCAGGTTTAACTATTAATGTTGAAAAAAGTAATTTTTGTGTATCCGAAGTCAGATATTTAGGTCATTTAGTCGGAAATGGGGTAATAAGAACGGATCCAGACAAAGTATCCGCAATAACAGAATTTCCAGTCCCAAAATCAGTACGACAGGTCCGTAGGTTCCTGGGTATGACAGGCTGGTATCGAAAATTTATAAGGGATTATGCTTCGATAGCCACTCCGTTGACCGACTTAACAAAAACAAAGCGAAAATTCGTTTGGTCGGAAGAAGCTACCAAAGCATTTGAGTCTTTAAAAACCCACCTGAGCACCGCCCCGGTTCTACATAGCCCAGACTTTTCACAGCCATTCTATATACACTGTGATGCTAGTAGAACGGGGATAGGAGGAGTATTGGTGCAAAAGGATGCGGAGGGTGCAGAGTTTCCCATCGCCTTTATGTCGAAGAAACTCAATCAAGCCCAACGTAACTATTCTGTCACCGAACAGGAATGCTTAGCAGCGATGCTTAGCATTAAAAAATTCAGAGCTTACGTGGAAGGACATGAGTTCACAGTGATCACTGACCATGCGTCATTGAAGTGGCTCATGTCCCAAAACGATCTCAGTACTAGGTTAGCTCGGTGGGCACTAAAGCTTCAAGGCTACAAATTTAAAATTGAACATCGGCGTGGTTCTCAAAATATAGTCCCAGATGCCCTTTCCCGGGTTAATTGTGACGACCTATCTTCTTTAAGTTTAAGTGGCCAGTCCGTTCTTGAAATACAAAATCCGTCTGAATTAGGAAATGTAGGGTTTTTCATTGATATCGATTCTGAGCATTTTAAGTCTGTAGAATATAAAGAATTGTTGGAAAAGGTAGGAAAAAGTCTAGACACTATGCCTGATTTGAAAATAGTTGATGGTTATCTTTATAGAAGGATGGAGCATGCTACTGGTGAACAAGTACATGATGACCTGGCGTGGAAATTATGGATTCCGCGGGATATGATTCCTGATGTCTTGAAGCAGGCTCATGACGATCCCTTAGCTTCTCATGGAGGCATTAACAAAACGTTGTACAGAATCCGAAAATTTTATTTTTGGCCTAACATGGTTGTGGATGTGAAAAATTATATAAATAACTGCGACATATGTAAGTCAAGTAAACATCCAAACCAACCTCTTCGTCCTCCATTGGGTAAGACTTCCGATTCGCAAAGATTTTTCCAAAAGATTTATATAGATTTTCTTGGTCCTTACCCTAGGTCTAAATCTGGCAACATTGGAATATTCGTGGTGTTAGACCACTTTAGCAAATTCCCTTTTCTGAAGGCCGTAAAGAAGTTTACGTCAGAGGTGGTCATGGATTTCATGGAAAAGGAATTGTTTCATATATTCGGTGTCCCAGAGACCATTGTTTCTGATAACGGATCCCAGTTCAAATCCAAAGCATTTAGTCAGTTGATGACACGGTATAGAGTTAATCATATTTTTACAGCTATCCATGCACCTCAGGCCAACGCTTCTGAGCGAATAAATAGATCAATTTTGGCAGCAATTAAGTCCTATATTGCTCCAGATCAAAAGAATTGGGATAGTCTGTTGAGTAGCATAGGATGCGCCTTGCGATCTACAATACATTCGGCAATAGGAACCTCTCCCTATTTTCTAACCTTTGGTCAGCATATGGTAACTAATGCTTCTATATATCCTGTTTTACGTCAATTAGAAATGCTCGAAGACAGAACAGTTCGTTTTGATCGCAACGATTCTATGGCCATCATGGGTAGTAGGGCCAGGGAATTAATGAATAAGCAACATGAGAGGAACGAGCGAGCTTACAATCTTCGATCCAGGGACGTAGCTTATAACGTAGGCCAGGAAGTGTTTCGACGAAACTTCAAACAAAGTAGCTTCGAACATGGCTATAATGCAAAATTGGCTCCGACATTCGTTAAAGCACGCATTCGTCGTAAGGTAGGAAATTCTTATTACGAATTAGAAGATCTGAGAGGTAATTTAGTAGGTGTATATCATGCCAAAGATATTAGGCAGTAACTTGCTGCAAGCGTTATCAGCCTTGTGTTCAAATGTTGAACCCCAAGTCAGATTTTGGCTGGGGGGATTTGTAGTGGCGCTTGCGTTTAATTTTGGGAAAATATTAAAAACGTTGTTTTCTATGAAACCTACATTTTGTTCTTTTGACATTCTATTAACATTGTTTACAGCGCCATCTCTTGGTTTCTGCTAGCAAACATTGCTAACTTGTTCTTTTGTTGTTGACGTTTTTCTCTTCATATTGATTGTCATCTATTATGTTTTAACTGGAAGGATTTAGGGCAGTTAAAAGCGTCACCGAGGCTTCGATAAACCTAAAGAACTTTTGTTCTGCCATTTTGTCAACTTTGATACCAGCGATTAACATCCACAGTGTACTTAAGTTCCTTTATTAAAAATAGTGAAAACTGTGAATTTACTGAAAGTATTTTCCTTTCATTTAATTAAAATCATTGGTTCTAGATTAGATACGAATATAATAAATTTGTAAGTATTAACAAGCAAAATAAAAACCAAGAGGTCTTGTGATAGTTGTTAAAACACATTAATTCTAGAAAATAATTCCCGGCAATATTATTCTCTGTCGCGAAACAACAATTTTTATAATTTGGAATTGCCGTTGGATTAATTTCCAAAACTCCTACTATAGATGGTAATGATCAATATTCTCTTTAACAACTTTCTGTCATTGATTCTTGGTGTTGATTTTTTTATTAGGTTTGCTGCTTTGATTGCGCATACGATTTTTACAGCGCACATTTGTTTGCCTCTCTCACATCAGTCAAGGTTTTTTTTCTTCAACAAGGCTATTCAGTTGTCATTGGTCTCCGCGATTTGAACATCGTTCTGCTGATCGCACCCCTTGTGTGAAGAATTGCCGTAAAAGTCATTGGTGGAAAAGAATATTAAAGACAGGCGGAATCAAAGATTTCTTTTTCTCAAGAGTGCTGTAAAACATTGAAAAGGAGCATTTATTTCTAAAGAATCCCTACTAAGTATTGCCAATAAAATCCGCTAAAAGGCAGGTGTAAATTCAAGTGGATCCCCTAAATATCAAGGAGAATAAAGTTGCATGCTTGAAATGGTTTGAAATTTTCATGAAAAAGTGCCATTAAATTCAAAATAGTACATATAACTTTGTCATATAACATTTGTGTTCCTCGATTCAGTGCTTATAATCCATTTCTTAAGATTAGTTTAAATTATTTCCATAGTAATTATATATATATATATATATATATATATATATATACGGTTTGATTTGTAGATTTGCCTTTGAACTTATTTGAAATAGAAAACAAAACAATTTTAAAGAATCATATAAACAGTGAAAAGTGCAAAAGAAATCATATGAAAAAGAATTTTAGAAAAAAAATACCGTTTGTTCTGAATAAGACCATTACCCAAGTTAAACAACAACAAACACTGCGTGTTTCAAAAACAAAAAATATGTATAATCGTAATTTACATTTTGTGTATATTGGGTAATGATCTTACGGAAATGTTGCTACTGTAAACATCATTTTTCGATGGCAACAAAAGTTTCATTTCACCACACACAAATGTTGTGAAACATTCGTGAGTAGATTCGAGAAACATTTTGCTAGCAACATTTCAGTTCTCTTCAGCTACATTTCCTAGTCTTTCTCAGCAACATAATAAACAGTGCACGCAACATTGCCCACAATAAAAGGAACGATAGCAGCTGCGCAGCCGACGTACGCATGAAAGCGCTTTCAGCGAGGGACGGTGAGCGGTGAGTTGTTGTTTTAATTCTTAAATTTTTATTACATCTTTTTCCTTGTTGTATTTTAAAGTATATTAGAGTGACCATGTCAACTGAATTGTAAATTTTACAGATTTTATTTTTTTTTTTCAAAATATTAACTATACCTTACAGTGGTTATTAGCTGTTGGTTTTATGTTCTCTTTAAGAAGATATTAATTTTAGCTGCAGAGCTTTAAGTTTAAATTTCTTTTGGTATGGTCACCCTAATATTGGTTGTTGAGAACCGCAGTCAAAGTCTGTATTATGAATTTTAAACAAAAAGGAAAACAGCAATAGTTCAATGATCTTTGATGGGTTCTAATGTACTTTCGCTGGACAACATATGTTTTAGATTTATTTAAATTCGATTTTCCAAAATTTTTATTTTCAAAGGCAAATTTTAAACTTCAATATTATTACTTTTGAAAGTCGAAATTTAATTAGTATAATGTTTACATTGTTTTTTTTATTTATTTAATTTTTTTATTTTTTTAAATATTATTTCTACTAAATTTATAAAGAACAAGTTTTGATATTTGAATTCTAATATTTTTTTCTTGTGATGGATACGATCCTAGCTAACGTTATATTCCATAATGTTTATTATTGAATTTTGCATGAAATATATTATAATGGATAGCGAATAAGTTTAAAAACTTGTCTGTTTGATTCCATGTAAACTTGGTAAGGCTTGTTGGTGACGTCATAGGGGTTGAAACACAAATGCAGATGGCTAATTAGCATGGATCGTTTCGACCATGGTTGGGAGGGCGATGTTGGCAACAAAAACAGCATGTTGTCTAAGTCTTTTGTCATGGTTTGATTCTATCAACTTTTCTCAGTATTTCCTCAATGTTTCTATTCATTTCACTCTCTTTGTCTCTTGTTGTTGCTACGACATTCACCTCAATTTTCCGTTTCCTGCTCGGACACCGAATCAACCTCTTTCCGTTTCCTTCCTTCTCTGTCTATTACTTATACGGCACGCATACAATTTAAGAATTTATTCGTTGCGTTGTGGTATTCATGGCATTGAAGTATATCGAACCCTACCCACCGACGAGTGATAAGGCCGGAGATATTGCGTGCTGGTGCTTCAGAAAAATGCCTTAGTAACATCGACCACACATTAACAACGTTGTATGCTACATTTGATCCTTGAAAAAATATTTTAAAAATTACCCAACTTGCCAGGGTTATTGGTCCTTGAAAAAATCTTAAAAAAAAAAAAAACTAAGATTGAAAAACTGTTGATCTTTGAAAGTATATTCTCTAAAATTCCAGGTTTGGTGAGCTGTTGACCCGGGCAAATATTTTCCAACCAGGACTAATTCTCAGTAAAATTCACAAAAATCAGCGTTCGAATAATGGTTCGTCCCTGGAAAAAAAATTACCAATCCCCACGCTGGAAAACCTTGGAAATCAGAGTCTAATTGGTGGTAAGATCCGTTAAGACAAAAAAAGTATAGAGCTTCATTCAAAATATTATTTTATGGAGGAATAAGGGTTTCCAAAAATAATTATTCAATGACAGAAAATGGATTTTTAAGGAAACTTTTTTGAAAATATTTTTTTCAACGACCAACCGATCCCCAAACTTCGACTTTAAAAGAATATTTTTGAACACCAATGGTCATTCTTACCTGGATTCTTATGGAATTTTTTCGCGGACCAAGAGACCAATATTCCTAGATATTAAAAAAATTTGTTTTACAAATAATTGTGGTGGGACCCAAGGACCAATAGTATCTCCTTTTTTGGAGAAGTTACTGGTTATGTCCCTTTAACAAAAAAAAAATTAAAGCTCCACATGAGATCTTTGACGAAAGATTCATAAAAAATGTACGCTTGGTTCATAAAAAATTTAAAAAAAATTCCTGCTTAGTCTTTCCAAAATTCTTTGAAAAAATACGACAAAACTTTATTTTGGTCTCGAAAAAAATTCTTAAAAATTCCACATATGGTCCTTTGAGAAAAATGTCAAAAAATACAGCCTAGATACTTGAAGAAATATACCTGCAAAAATTACCTTGAACAGTCCTCGATTGGTCTTTGAAGAGATATTTCCAAAATATACGCAAATTTTGTCCTCAGGCTAATATGCCAAGAGAATCACATCAATTCTATTCTCAGGGCCGAAAAAGAAAATTATTGAAAAAACTTCCGTTTGGCCTCAAAAACAAAAAATCTCAAGAAACCCAATGTTTCTTCAAGAAAAATCTCAAAAAAAAAAAATACAGCCTGGGTACTTGAAGAAATATCCTGAAAGAAATCCATATATGTCCTTGGAAAAATCACCACAAAAATCCACGATTGGTCTCCGAAGAGATATATCCAAAATATCTGAGTCAATCAAATCAATCTATTAAAAATTCAGGACAGGAAAAAATTATAAAAATTCTTGTTGGGTTCTTAAAAGATTTTTTTGTTCTTTTATTTTTAACTTATTTATTTATTTTTTTTTTAAATTTACTTATTTATTTATTTTTTAAGAACCTTTTTTTGACCCGGAAAAATGTTTTTTTAATTTGGTGCTACTTGAAAAACATCCCAAAGGATAATTCATCTCAATAATGCCCCCAGTCCATCAAATCAATCTATTAAAAATTCAGGACGGAAAAAAATCACAAAAATTCTTGTTGGGTTCTAAAAAGACTTTTTATTCTTTTATTTTTAATTTCTTTATTTATTTTTTTAAACTTATTTATTTATTTAATTTTTTTTTTTTTTTTTTTTTTTTTTTGAAGAACCTTTTTTTGACCCGGAAAAATACATTTTTAATTTGGTGCTACTTTAAAAACATCCCAAAGAATAATTCATCTCCATAAAACCCCCAGTCAATCGAATCAATTTATTAAAAATTCAGGACAGAAAAAAAATCATAAAAATTCTTTTTGGGTTCTTTTAAAGGGTTTTTTATTCTTTTATTTTTTTTTATTTATTTCTTAATTGTTTTTATTTATTTATTTAATTTTTTTTTTTAAGAACCGTTTTTTGGCCCGGAAAATACTTTTTTAATTTGGTTCTGCTTTGAAAACTCCCCAAAGAATAATTCATCTCAATAACGACCCCAGTCAATCAAATCAATCTATTAAAAATTCAGGACGGAAAAAATCATACAAGTTCTTGTTGGGTTCTTATTTTTTTTTATTTTTAATTTTTTTATTTATTTTTTTATTTTAATTATTTTTTATTTTTTTACAATTTATTTATTTATTATTATTTTTATTTTTTTTTTTTTTTTTTTTTTGTTTTGAAGAACCTTTTTTTGACCCTGAAAAATACTTTTTTAATTTAATTCTACTTTTAAAACTCCCCAAAGAATAAATCATCTCAAAAACGCCCCCCCAGTGTCGTATTCGTTTTGTCAGCACTCATACGCTCCATTGGCCTTCTAAAACTTCCAATAAAAATCAAATTCTTCCCAAAAATTTTATTTCCCTTATCATACCACCTCCCTATCCTCCATTTACTTGGTTCCAACCATCATCCATCCAATATTAAATCCATTCCTAGTTCCTCTAACTAATGTGGCATCATGTATTTCAATTGTACAACAATTGCAAACGCAGTTTTCCCAGCTAAGTTTTGTTTTAGGAACTCATCTTCATCACCATTTGCAATTTAAGTTTCTTCTTTCCCCGTTTTATTACACCCCCTTCCTCACCACTCTTAACGTCGATTCAAATGCTTTTTGTGTGACACAAACATGTCGCCATTGTCTTCACAGGGCGCTGGCAATTTAATTTTCTATGCCACTGTCAGGACAACGGCAGCCAGCAATCAGCATTCGTAGCGCTAACCAACCAGCCAGGCGGATGGTCTTCCACGAAACCAGAATAAATCTTCGCTCCTTTTTGAAAAATTATGAAGATGGAACTTCAGCTAACCGCTTGAGTTGTGGTAATGGTGGCGTATTCTTTCTTCTCCTCTCATGTGTGTGTGGTTCGGCGAAGTTCATGTGGATTCTACTTGAACTTTTACAACTTCCTTGTGGCCGTATTTACCAAGAAAGGAAATGCAGGCAGCAACCGCCACCACCACCGTCGCCGTCTTAGAGAGGAAAACAAACAATCACTTTTTGGTCTATGTTTGTACTCGAGACACTCTCACATGTACACACACAAAGGATCCTGGCCAAGGATATAGTAAATTTGAAGTGCATGCCACAACACTCACAGATGTAAAGGTGTGTGCGTGTGTGTGTGAGCATGAGTGTGTCTTCTAGAGCATGTTTACATTTAAAGCTTTTAATATGTTTGTTTTCAAAGTGATTTTGCGTTTTTCTTGCCCGTCTTGCAACTACTTTTTCGTAGTCCTGTTTTCTAAGAGCACGTCTCAAGTTTTAATCGTTTTCTTATGATGTAATCTTTTTTATTGTAGTGTTGTCGTTGTTGGCTGTTGTTGTTATTTCAGGCTCATGTTCGTTGGGTAGCTGTTTTTCTTTTATTTGTCTCCTCCGTAGCTTGTGCGTGTGTGGTTGTGTTGTTGTTGTTCTTCTTAAATTTTCTCCTCGATAATCGTTTTATTGCACAATACCATTTACAAGATATCTATGGCATCCTTGCAACATCACGGCTGTCATTCCTTTGTGTGTATGTGTGTGCGTGTGTTTGATGTACAGGATGCTTTGTCTCTCAGGGTGTCCTTTAACGTATTTATTTGTGTCGTTGACATCTGCTATTTACTCAGAGGCAAAACCATGAATTAGAAGATGCATCTTCTTCTCCTCCATGGAAGAAACCGTTCTCTCCTCCCCCGTATGAAATACTAAAAGTTCACGTGAGTTTTTCTTGTTTTTTTTTTCTTTTCATTTGTTGTTGTTTACATTTTCCCCGAGTGCAATGTCTTTATCAAATTTCATTTCATTCATTGTGGTTATTGTGGTGTGTGTCTGTGTGTTTCACATTCGCAATTCAGTCTCGTTAGTCGTTACCTCAAGTGGGAATGCTGGTATTTGTCTCATTTTTGAAGTTCTCATGGAACAATGGAAGTGAAAAGAAATCAGAGATCAAGTTTATATGGTAATATTCAATGTCTGCTATATAAAAAGGATAAAGAGAAAGCCCTTGGGCCTAGAAGACCTAAAGTACTTGATTTTATATTAAGGAAACTTCTTCAAGATCGTTTATGATAAGAGAATCCATACTGAAGTCTCTTCATCTACATTTTGAGATCCTTTCAATACCCTATATCCTTATTCCAGGACAAAAAAATCTCTAAATTAGGGTTTTAAAAATATTTCACAAAGATCAATAGCCCTCCGAACGTATTTTTCTGAAATCCATTCAAGGATAAACAATCCTTAATACTTGTATGCATAAAAAAGGATTCAAGGACCAATTTTTTTAAAAAAATCTGCTTTTTAATATTTCCTTAAAGACCAATCAAGATCCGTTTTTTGGGGAACATTTTTCAAGGATCAAAAGTCCTCACACTTATTTTTGTCAGATATATTTTCAAGGACCAGCAGCACTTCAAAATCTAAAAAAAAAAATGTCGAAGCACGTGTATTTTTTTGAGAACAATTCTTCAAGGGTCAACAGTCCTCAAACTAATTTTTTTTTAATATATTTTTTTTTTTTTTCAAGAACCCACAGCCCTTTAAAATATAACTAATTTAAGAATGATTTTTAAGGACTCCCAGTCCTTTAAATTTCTTAACAATATTTTCTCAAGAATGACCTGCAAGTATTGTATTTTCAAGGAAAAAGTTTTTAAGGGTCAACTATCCTTACACTTGGAGTTTTTAGAAATATATATTTTTTTAAAGACTACCACTTCTAAATATTTCCTCAGAACGAGATATTTTCTGCTCCCAACTTTTGAATTTGTTTCAACCCTTTACTTGAAAAAACACCTCTCAAGAACCAAGAGTCTCTTTGACAAGAAAACACCCTTTAAACACGGTATTTTCAAGAATATTTTTTCAATGCGGGATAGCCCTTTAAACAAGGATTAAAAAATTGTTTTTCAAGGAGACAATTTTTTCAGAATTGTAAGTCATTTACACCGGATGGCCTGTCCCCAAAAGGTCATCTGGCGTATTTTATTCCTACCAAAACTTATAAAAGTCGCCCATACCAAGAAGAATATTTTATCTATTTTGCTTCTTTTACCTGGAAGATCTGCAAGAAGCCTTTCACTTCTTGAAGAAAATTGAAATAACTTTTTTATACAGAAGACCTTTTACAAATTTCACCTTTCGATTTCCTTCTAAAGTCCTTTTATTTCTGAAGGAGTTTTTACATTTATTCTATACCTAGAAGTTCTTCGGTAGATCGGTACTTTTTTCCTATCAAAACTTACAGAGGTCTTCTCTCCAAAAAAAAAAAAACAAAACTATATATTGTACTTAAAGGACCATTTAATATCCTTATGTAAGTAGAAGACCATCGGGAGTATTTTTTCCTACCAAAACTAACAGAGGTCTTCTCACCAAAAGAAACTAACTGGTAGACGTAGAAGACGTCTTCTTTTCTTTTAAGAACTTTAGAATAGGATTTCTGGTTTCCTTCTAAAGGCCATTTCTTTCCGGATAATTTTTACTTCCTTATATATATATAGTCCTTTCATAGATCTTCTGAGGTCCTTTACAATTTGAAAGACCATTTAAGGTCCTTTTGTACCTAGAAGACCTTCTGGGGTCTTATATTCCTACCAGAACTTACAGAAGATCTACAAGAAGTCCTCATGTACCTAGAAGAACATGGGGGTGTTTTTTCCTACCAAATTTTCTTCTCCAAAAAAAATATCTGTTAGGCGTAGAAGAAATCTTCTTTTCTTTTAAGAACTTTAGAATAGTTCTTAAAGAACTATTATTTCATTTATTTCCGGACAATTTTTACCCTATACCCAGTCCTTTCATAGATCTTCTGGGGTCCTTCACAATTTTAAAAACCATTTAAAGTCCTTTTGTACCTTAAAGACCATGCGGGGTCTTATATTCCTACCAGAACTTACAGAAGATCTACAAGAAGTCCTCATGTACCTAGAAGACCATGGGGGGTGTTTTTCCTACCAAATCTACTTCTCACCAAAAAAAATATCTGGTAGACGTAGAAGAAGTCTTATTTACTTTTAAGAAATTTAGATTAGGATTTCGGATTTCCCTCTAAAGGCCATTTATTTCCGGACAATTTTTAATGCCCTTCTATACCTAGTCCTTTCATAGATCTTCTGGGGGCCTTTGCAGTTTGAAGGGCTATTTAAAGTCCTTTTGTACCTAGAAGACCATCTGGGGTCTTATATTCCTACCAGAACTTATAGAGGTCTTCTCATCAAAAGAAATTTTAAGAAGGTCTCCTTTATCTGGAAGACCTGCAAGAAGTCTTATTTTCCTTAAAGAAATTTTTATAACATATATAAACAGAGAACATTTCAAAGGTCATATATGCCATGAAGAGCTTTCTTTAAGATACATTTTCCGATTTCCTGCTAAAGCACTATTATTTTTTGAAAGATTTTCTATATATAGAGGTCCTTCCTTGGATCTTCTTGAAGCATACAGTACTTGAAAGACCTTTTAAATACCTTCTTCTCCAGAAGCCCATCTGAGGTCGTATATGCCAACACAAATTTGCAGGAGTATCAATGAAGACATTCCTACCTTTAAAAGGATTTCTAAGAGGCCGCCATTATCCAGAGGAGCTTCTGCCACACATAGAATGACTGCTGAGGATTCTTCTATATGAAGATGTTTTTCCATATATTCTCTGGGAGCCTTCAGCACATGGAGGACCTTTTGAAGATCTTTTTATCTAGAAACCCACCTCAGAGGTCGCCACTACCCAGAAGAGCTTCTGTTCTATATAGAATACCTTTGCAGCAAGATCTTCTAGTACATAAAATAAATGTAATACACCCTCTTGCGTAGAAGAATTACTTCCCAGAAGTTATTATAACCCTTTTCTGACTAGGAGTAATACCAGAGCTAAAAATATTTTTCTAGGATGTATTTTTCTGAATTGTAGCATTTTTAGCAACTCTTTCTTGGTTCTTAGCCAAAGAGAATCCAAATGGTACATCGGGGCGTATAAGTATTGATGATACTCATACGACCTGATTTCCCCATAAAATTTAATTTAAACGCCTTAAATTCATGGTCTCCAAGTTTTTGTTTTATTTTTTCTCCTTCTAGCTTTTGCAAATTACTTAAATACTTTTTATAAAACTAAAATTTATTTCCTATATTTATCATTAAAAATTCTAGACAAGCAACTAAAAACTGCGAGAAGGAGGAAGAGAGCGAGCGAAAAAATCGCTTCATTTCCTAACACATTATCTGTCATCAAGCACGTAGAAATCTTTTAACACTTTCTTACATAAACGTCTAAAAACATGCGAGGTAGAAAAAAAATCCTCGAGCCAGGAGAAAATATACTTCATGCCAAGACAAGCGATGGCAAACACCTTCTCAGGGCAGACACACACCACGGCTGCCAGCCAGCCAGCCACCCAGTCAGCCATCCAAGTCAAATAGAGTGTTATATAGCTGCTAGACGTAAGGAAACTTTTCTTATCTCAAGTGTTATTAGGCGATGATTGTTTTCAGTAGTTTTTTTCGAAAACACCTTTTCCCAGCTTTTTCGCTGCTGCCACTTCTGCTACTGATGTTCATTGCTTTCTGGAGGAAAAATTGTAAGATTATTTATGTCTGCACATGGTTAACCCGACATTTATAATTGCCACAAACATGATGCAGCTAAAATTATACATGAACGGCAGCAGCCACAACAGCAACAATACAAATTTACGGGGAAATGGCTGCAGCAGTAACTTCCGTTTTTTTGCTGCAGCTGCTGAAAGAGAGAAAGGAGACAAGAGGACGAGAACGAAGAGGATGAGAATATAAATGCTGATAATGACGATGACGTTGATTATGACCATTATCCTGTTCTTAAAGAATTTTGTTTGTTTGCATTTTTTTCTGGTTGGATTTTCTTTGCATCGCATCAGCTTTTCTCCGGCCATGACATCGAAGGAAATGAAACACAGCAAACGCCTGAGTGTCCTTAGGGAAGATATATTGCCTTTTTGTTATTGTTGCTGCTGTTTTTCGAAAAATTATCCTTTATTTTGGGAGTCACTTTTTTTAATTTATTTTTTAAAGGACTTGTTCTTGGTTCCTGATGGCCCTTGTGTGCTCGCCATCGCTGGTCCTTATTTTATGGCCATATAATTTTGTTGTTATCATTTAATGGAAATTTTAAATCAAATAATGACTCATGTGTTGTGATTACTAGATGGGAGGTTTTTTTTTTATTCTTTACAACGAAACAATGAAAGGAATGAAAAGGTGGAACATGGGGAGAGGGGGAACCCGTTTGATAAAATAGCTTCCCATAGGTTCAATACGTGATTTAAATAAAAAGACCAAAATTATTTCTTAGATCCAGTAAAAAATATAGTTTTTTTCACTATGTCCTTATTGGCGTATGATTAATGTCATGATGTATACGCCATATTTTATATTTAGGAATAGAACAGTGTTGGCTTGTTTGTTCGGGATACCATAATATTTTGTTGTTGCAAAATGGTCAGGCTTAATCCCTTTATTGTTGTTTTTATAAAACGTTTGTTTATTAGTGGAGAACGAAGGTAATGTTTACCAGGGGATAAGGCTGGGAATACCTACACCAATCCTCATCATTTAGTAGTAGGAATATTTAATATTTTTTTCAGGATTCCTCCATATACTTTAAGATACCTATTGCTATTCAGATTTTCCCATTCGAGATTCGAATATATCGTGAAATTCTCTTGGTCGTATGAGGATTGACGTTAAGTATACGTTACAATTTGAAAATTGGGGTATTGAATAATTTTATCAATTGAAAACCTTCAAAAGGTTGTGAGAGGGATGGGGTTGTTCTTTTTGTATCCTGCCTCAAATTATTCTTCCATCACCTTTTATTAAAAGGCATTTTATAAATAAGAATAGCGTTTAGAATACCGCAAAAAAAGGTTTTTTAGGATTGCTTTCCTTTTTTTTATAAAAGAAATACACTTTGACAACAAATTTCATTTAAGGTTAAATCAGTGGTTGGATCGCCTTGCAATGCTGCAATCATTTATATACCCCACACCACATAGTCGTAAGGATATTATGTCTTTGTGCATTTGTTTGTAACATGGAGAAGGGAGCGATATAGACCCATAGTTACTTTAGAGGATATTCATGGAATCACTTTCTGAGTCGATTTATGTTTGCCACTCTGCCGGTCCGTCCATCCATGTACTCTTGTAGACAAAATACAGATCGCATTCCTTATCCGATTAAGACGAAATATTCCAAACACTATTTGCTGGGACCCAAGGACGAACCCTATTAAAATTGGTGAGAATTTGAAATTGGTGAGAGTTCAAATTTGGATAGAACTCCCACGTATATCTTCAAACAATTTCGAATTAAGCACACAATTAAGCACAAATCAACTGAATCTTGGCGATTTCGGCTGAATTCATCATAGAAACAATTACTTCAAATATGGCGAAAACAGGTGCACAAATAGATATAGCTCCCAGGGTGAGATAAAAAAAGTTACAACAAATTCAAAGGTAATAATTTTTAATTTTTTTTTTTAATTTTCTTAAAAAAATGTCGGAAATAGCATCAAATTTTAGATTAATTTCAAATTTGTTCTAATTGGTCCTTTGGGCACGAATTATGGCCTTAAACGGCCAATTAAACCGTCATACGCTTCCCGAATGTTGCTCTGCGGTATTTTGGCCCAATCCCGGCGAAGCGCTTGCTTGAGGTGATCGACACTTTGGCATTTTTTAGTGCCAACCTTGCTTTCCAAAACACTCCAGACACAATAGTCCAACGGATTGGTATCCGGAGATTTTTGTGGCCATTGTGCGCTAGAAATGAAGCGAGGAACCTCGTTCTGTAACCATTCTTGGGCGGCACGTGCGATCGCTGAGTGCAATGGTGCTGAGTCCTGTTGCAATGTCCAAGGTCTGCGGCCAAAATGTTTGCGAGCCCAAGGCTTTAATACACCCCCCAGAATATTTTCGCAATAATATTCGGCTTTTATTCTGATGCCACGGTCGATTAATGCAAGAAGAGAGCGACAACCGGCTGTTATGGCGGCCCGCACCATCAGCATGACCGGTGCTTGAGTTCTGGTGGCCAGCCCAAGGTGCACATTTTCAGCTGACCTCTTTGGCAAGTAAGCACGATTATTTTGTTTATTTACAAACTGCTGGACAACGAATGTTTTTCCATCGGAGAAAACCAAATTCGGCAGTTCACCACCTTCGGCCAAGCAAAGCAACTCTTTAGCTCTTTTGAGTCTATTTTATTTCCGTTGCGGTTTAAGTTTTTGCATTTTTGTTTGGAATATGAGTGGCTTTATTTTTCAAGCTTTGCGAATGGAGCTCAATTTTCAATATTTTCCGAATGGAATATTGCGATATGTTCAGCTCGTGAGCCATTTTTCGGCCACTGCGATGCTGGTCGCTTCTTTACTTTGCGAACCATTTCTGCTGCTGTTCCTTTTTTCTTTCGACCACTCATTATCAGTATCATTATCAGGGTACTGAGCGACGGCACGAGACACAAAAGATTTATTCACATTTAAATGCTAGAGTGCTCACACTGTCACGCTCGATTTTCATCACGAGTCACTTCTTCTAGAGTCTTAAGTAGAATTTTATGTTAAATAATTTTGTAGAATATTTTGATTTGCTACAATAACGTTTAAGTGAAGTTTTTAACCTTTTTTGAAAAAAGGACAAAAAACACCCCTTTGTTGACTCGCTTAAGGGTTAAAATTTCTGAGCGAAATCTTCCTCGTAATTTTATCTTTCATATTGTCGTAGACACCATATACCTAAAATCAACGGATTCCTAGTAATCTTTATCCGATTATTTTTCAAAAGTGTTGATGAGGGGGGAACGTGCTCCCTCCCCCTTTATTTAGTTTACTTTTGGTTGTAAAATACAATAACGTGTAAATAAATGCTTTTACCTTTTTTATAAAATCACCAAAAAGACACCTTTGTTGACTCGCTTGAGCGTTAACATTTTTGACCGAAATATTCCTCGTAATTTTATATGTCATATTGCCGAAGACACCATATACCTAAAATGAACGGATTCCAAGTAATCTTTATCCGAAAAAGTGTTGATGAGGAGGGATCGTTGCCCCTCCCACTTTATTTAGTTTACTTTTAGCTGTAAAATACAATAACGTGTAAATTAAGTTTTTTACCTTTTTTGATAAAAGGACCAAAAAGACCCCTTTGTTGACTCGCTAAAGGGTTAACATATCTGTCTTATCGCTGAAAACACCATGTGCCTAAAATGAACGAATTCCAAGGAGTCTTAATCCGAAGTGTAGGAGACAGGGGAATGTTCCCCCATTTATTTAGTTTACTTTTTGATGTAAATTTCAAAACGCCGATACATGTGTCTTCATTTTTGGCCCTGTTTTCATAGGCTTAATTATTGAAAAATTGAATATTACCGCACAGTGTATTATTTCTGTTGTTCTTCCATTAATAATAACAGGTGGTACACTGAGAGTATGAGTGCTAACAATACTCATACGTCATGGTGCTCCACAGTATTTTATTTTCTGTTTTCTTAATTTTCGGAGTTACATCAGGATTTAAGTTATCCATGACATTCTTTTAAGAAAACTTAAAAAGAAACCTCTTTACAAACCTTCTTTTTCTCCTGACTTAAGTCTCAAAGGAACTAAGTTCCTCTCCTTGAAATTGGAATTTTAATAATTCCTTAACTTACTTCGTAACATATTTTATTGGCAACAACAACAAAAAAAGGAAAATACTTCCGCATTCGGAAAATATACTCTCAATGCAATTCATTTATCCCCTCACACACACACACACACACACACTTACAAAACAAACATCGAGCAATTTAATTTCTTGAACAGTTTAGTTTTTTTCTCTCTTTTTTGCGACTACTTCAAATTAGTAGTTACTTTGTTAAGCACGAGCTTTGAAAGAAGATGAGTGAAGAGTGGAATAAAAAACTAAGAAAGTTTTCTGACAAAATGCCTTTAAACTATATTTTCAATCAATTTTACTTATCAATGCAACAATTTATCCATTGATATGCTTCGAAAAGTAGAAGGCGGACAACAACAACGACAAAAATACAATATCAATGGAATGGAAGCCAAAACAGGGAAAAAGGGGTAACAAAAGCGGAAGGGGAGAAGCAGAGAACGACAACAACTTAAGGCGAGGCGTTGAAGTGAAAAACTTTCAGACTTTATTTTTTGCTGCTGCTTCAATCAACAAATATTTCCCCATCCCCCAACCCCTCCCCTCCTTACACCATATAACACAGCATTCCCTTGTTCTTGAAAAAGAAAAAAACGAAGGGGTTTCGGAAATGCTAAATAAACAACATACTTTTCCTTTAGCAACTTGTGTGGATCCAAACTTACTTAGACCCTTACTCACTCACAGCACTCGCTCACTCTCTCACACATCTCTGTGAGCTTGCATAGCTTTTCCATTACTACAAAGTGATATGCAATTGAATATTTCCATTGAATTGAATTGGAAAAATTCTTTACAATTTCAATGGAGTACCCAGGGAATGCCGGCACCCATGACTTATTCCGGGGGTGTGGGTGGAGGTTGATATACAAACGCTTCCAATGGCATCTGAATTGTTGACTATGGTATTTTTGTAGGATACATTTCATTACAAAATAAGGGAAATTTAAAATGGTCATGGATATGGATATTCATTTGATGGTGGATAACAAAATAAAATTGAAAATTAAAATAAATAAAAATTGAATTTCAGTATTTTTTTCTTTTTTTGAAGTAGCTTCAAATGGGACGAGATAAGCAGAGAGAATGGACATGGTCATGGAAAACATACAGAGAGAGAGTTCTAAACAAAAAGCGAAATTGGAATTTATTTCAAATTAGAAAAATATTTTCTAAAAATGAGAATTATGTACTTTTTCTCTCCCTTTCTTTTAATTAACTTTTTCCATAAGCCATTAGAATATTCAAAAGCGAAACTAAAAAAATCGGTGAATATTATAGCTAAAATCATCAAAATACCAAATACAGGAGGATATAGGCTGCATACGAACGTGGATCTGCATACGAAATTTTTTGTCACAGGCTTAAGTACCTGTTACGAACTTCAAATACCAAATTTGAAACAATTCCGATGAATAATGTCGCTAAATTCATCAAAATACCGAATATCGGGATATACAGTTATACAGGGCTAGGTGAAGACGTAGACCTGCACAGACAATCTCCTCTCATAGGCTATAGTATCCGTTACGAACTTCAAATACCATATTTGAAACAATTCCGGTGAATAATGTCGCTTAAATCACCAAAATACCGAAAAAGGGGAGGTACCATTATATAGGGGCTATACGAAGACGTGGACCTGCACAGACAATCTCCTGTCATAGGCTGTAGTATCCGTTACGAACTTCAAATACCAAATTTGAAACAATTCCGGTGAATAGTGTCGCTTAAATCATCAAAATACCGAATATCGGGAAGTAGCGCTATATGGGGGCTATACGAAGACGTGGACCTGCACAGACACTTTTTTGTCATAGGCTGTTGTATCCACTACCAATTTCAAATAGCAAATTTGAAATATTTGCGGTGAATAATGTCGCAAAAATCATCAAAATTCGGAATATCGGGAGGTACCGTTACATGGGGTCTATACGAAGACGTGGATCTGCACAGACAATTTTCTGTCATAAGCTGTAGTATCCATTTCGCACTTTAAATGCCAAATTTTTGCCAAACAATTCCGGTGAATAATGTTGCTGCAATCATTAAAGAACCCGAATATCGGGAGGCATCGTTATATGGAGCTATACCAAAACGTGGACCTACATGGCCCATTTTCAATACCAAAATTCCTGCGGAAGCCTGAGTGATTTCCATAGACGGATAGATGGACATCGCTAAATGGACATAGAATTTTATGCTGACTAAGATGAGATGAAAAAACTGCAACCAACTGCGGACTACTGTCATTTCTAAGCCACTCATTCGACAGCTGTTAAAATTATTCCATTGACATTGGTTGAAAACCACAAGTGGTTATCGTTAGAGCACTTCAACATTTAAATGTGAATAAATCTTTTGTGTCTCGTATCACCGTGATACTGGTAGCGTAGCCTACCAGAATTTGGTTTTCTCCGATGAGAAAGCATTCGTTGCCCAGCAGTTTGTAAACAAAAAAATGATCGAATTGACCTGCCTAAGAGGTCAGCTGAAAATGTGAACCTTCGGTTGCCCACCAGAACTCAAGCGCCGGCCATGGTGTGGTGTGAACCGCCACATCAGAATAAATACCGAATATTATCGCGAAAATATTCTGGAGGGTGTATTAAAGCCTTGGGCACGCAAACATTTTGGGAATGTGACGAGTGGTTTTATTGGCCGTCCGAGGGCCATAATTCGGACCAAAAGTGGCCAATTCGAACAAATCTAAATTTATTCTAAAATTAGATGCTATTTCCGAAATTTTTTGCTTTAATTCAATGAAAAAAAAAGTAAAAATTATGGCGTTTATCTTCAGAAATAAACCTACCTTATTTTATTGCTTCCTTTTTAAAAAATTAAGTTGGACGTATACTAAACATCAACACTCATACGCATGGGAGAACCAACAAAAATTATTTTAAATTTCAGAGAAATTTTTATATATAAGTCCATAATTTCAATAATTATTTAAAAGAAATATGAATTTTCACCATCTCATAGGACTACCAATCCCACTTCTTAAAATCGCTATTTCGGAAACTAAAACCATTTAATTTAAAATCTATGAAAAGGAACAAAAATCTTAAAATTTCAAGGAATCGCCTCAAATCTGCGAATGTCTTCATGTAGTTAACGGGTGAACCACTGAACCAGTGAACAATTAATTACTGCATCAAAAGGATCAGTTACGCCACACCTAAGTAGCTTATAGTTTGCTCTCTATTGGAGCATAACGCGAGGGCTTAAAATCAAATGTTTGCAAATTCAAGGAATTCTCAATTCAACATTCTTAATTCAACTTACCTTTCAAAATCTCCTTGATGAATGTGTAGATGAGATAATTGCGAATATCCAGAAATAAGAGGATTCTGCAAAAGGGAATAATAATTTGAAATTAATATCTAAATATGTATTCAACAAATTTTAAATTTTAAATATTTTTCTAAATTCGGTAGTATAGCTAAGTCATTGAAAAATATTTTAAAAATATTCGAGTGTGTCCTGAACTTTCAAAAAAATATTAAGAAGACCATAATGTGGACTGACTTGAGAAAAATTTCTAAAAACCCAAAAGTGTTAATTGATCCTTTGAAAAAAACTTTGCTTAAAAAAATATTCTTAAAAATTAATTTATCTGGCGATCCACAAAGCACGCTCCCTTTGTAACCCAGGGCGTATACTTGATGGCAGTAGTTAAACGCCCACCTATTTCCAACAAAATTCTCTTTTCTTTTCAATCGTCTATTAAAGCTGTGTAAATTTTAATGCATAATAACTTGCCGTATGCCATAACTAAATAGCATTTAGTCATATCCTGATTTTAAGAAACTCCTATCTCTTTTTCTCTCACCTCCCTCCTCCCTTCCCCCTTCTATTAAAATTTAAAATCTTAAGTGCAGCACTTTTTCGCACCACATTTTCATTGTCTCTAATACAATAACAGGCATGTGTATTTATGCTGCTCGACTGTATAACTATTTCCGCGAAGATGCTTTTATGTGGTGCTGCATTTAATATGGTTGTGCCGAGCATATACTAGTGAATCTCTCTCAGTGTGAGTGTGTGTGTGTGTCGGTGACATTGTTTGGAATTTTTGTAATTTTGTGAATTTTGGCTTTTGTGGTATTTTAACGTAGCAAGAAATTTTCCATTTCCGCATTTTTGGCATAGAATGTGGCCGAAGCTGTGGTAAAGGCCAAGGAGTGGGGAAGGAGAAGGCAAGGCTCTTTTGGTTATTGCTTTTAAAAATGTTGCCTTACTTGAGGCAAACATTGTGAGCAACAAACAACCTCACTTCTATGGAAATTTGTTGTTGTACTTTTCATTAGTTCATTGCCTTGTTGTCTACTTTCAGGCGTGTTTAATTGTTGTTCATGTAAACAATGACTTAAATATGCAATGGAATTTTCAAATTTAGCTTTAAGGTGTTAATCAATTTTGGTGGGAATATTTGGGTGAGGAAAGATTTGACAATGACGAAATATTTATTTGTACCCAGGCTATATGTATGTCCACAAAGTTCTCCCCTTTTCTATACCTTGAAATTTTTTTTATCAAAAAAATGGAATTTTGCCTTTAAAATAATTTTTTGTAATGAAATTTACCTTCACACAAAATTAAAATGAAATCTAGCTTTAAAAAGTAAACAAAACAATGTCAAAAATTTTTTTTCCTGCGTATACGTATTGTCACCACTCATACGCCCCAAACATAGTTGCGTATACGTTTGCTTTGGAAAAGATAAAAATTATCTTTGGCTTATATTTCGTCAGCTATTTGAAATTTTCATTCGCATACAAAAGAAAAGTTGTATCTTGTATCTCGAGCTACAATTTTCCCGAACATATCAATTATAGAAAACTTCGCATTCATGGTCAAAAAGACAAAACGTAGAAAATTCAAATTTCTATTCTTTTTTTGGAAATATGATAATATTCTCGGACTGATATCTCATAAACTGCCTACATCTTTCACTTACTTTCAAAGGGTGGATTTTAGCAATTATTCCGGACTACAATTTTTCTGAACATGCTAACTGTAAACAACTTCATTTTCATGGTCAAACGCTCAAAAATGTAAAAAATTCAAATTTCAATATTTTATAATATTTTATTTAAAATGTGCACTTTTACAAGGCAGGAACTGCCAGAACAAGCATTCCAAAGCCTTTTCAATGTTTCAGAAGTTCTTTGCCATTGTCGTGGCTACAATATTTGTTTTAATATTGGATCGAAAATCTCAGTTTATCGGCGTTTTTATACAAACATTTCTTAAAGAGTTGAAAAATGCTAAATTCAAATTTTTGCTAAAGAAAACAAATTTTTTTCTTTATAATATGTTTCAGGAAATTGTAGCCTGCGATAATCTCTAAAATTCCTCTTTTGGTAGTAATTGAAAATTTTAAACAGATAACGCAATATGAGCCCAAGAATATTCTCATATTTTCCAAAAAACAATTGAAATGTGAATTTTCTATGTTTTCGACTATTTTCTTATTTAATTTTGTACGGCTTTTATTTCGTCAACTATTTAAAATTTTGATTTGCATCCAGAAGAAGAAATGTAGGTACTGTCTCGGTCTATAATTTCTCTAAGCATTTTAATTATAAAAAACTCCGTTTTCGTGATCAAAAACTCAAAAGTGTGGAAAATTAAAATTTCAATATGTTTATAATTTTTTAATGAAAATGTACACCTTCTCAAGGCAATAACTGCCAGAATGAGCACTCCAATGCCTTTACAATATTTTAGAGAGTTCTTAACTATTGCCTTGGCTACAATTTTTATTTTGACATTGGAACAAAAATCTTAATGGATTTGCTTTTATAGGCCATAATATTAAAAAAAAAACAGAAAACATTAAAATGATGAATTTCAATTTTTTGACCATGAAAACAAAAATTTTCCTTTGTAATATGTTCAAAGAAATTGTAGCCCGAGATAACTGCTAAAATTCTCCATTTGAAAGTAAATGGAGGTTGTAAACAGTTTACGAGATATAGCCCTAGAATATCTTCCATTTTCCAAAAAATAATTGAAATTTTCTATTTTCGACTTTTTGACATTGAAAACGAAGTTGTTTATAATTAATATGTTCGGAGAAATTGTAGCCGGACTCAATACCTACAAATGCTCTTTTGAATGCAAGTCAAAATTTCCTATAGTTAATGAAATATAAGGCGAAAAAAATTTGCATCTTTTCTAAAACAAAATAAAGTCGGAAAAAAAGGTCAAGTCAAAATGGGGAGGGGGGCTCGATTTTCACCATAGACATATGGTCAAGTGGGCTTTTTTGCTCAATACAACCCCAGGAATCAGAAATGCGACGCTTCCATTAAAGTTCTCAAATCACCCCCACCAGTTACCACTCATACGCTTAGTGGGATTTTTCAGATATTTAAGTTTTGTAATCAAAAAAAAAAATGTCATTCAACAATGAAAATTTTTAAATCTCTAAAACTTTTTCTGTTTTTTTGTACTTTTCTCACTCCTCTCAATTCGCTCTTCTCTCATTTTTATAAAGGAAAATTTAATAATTTTTCATGAAATAGTTCAAGGCTTTGTACGACTTGTGTCTCATACGTATTGCTACCACGTATACGCCCGAAATATGGTTGCGTATACGTATTGTCACCACTCATACGCCCCCATTATATTGTAGTTTTTTTTTAGTTTTTGAAAAAAATTTTATTAAATATTGACTTTTTTAAACCTCTCAAACTTTTTTTGCTTTTCTTTTTTTTTTACTTTCATCACTCCTTTTAAATAGTCCTTTTCTCCTTTCTTTTCTCTTAAAGCGGAAATGAAAATTTGTTCCTGAAATAGTTCAAGACTTTGTACGACTTTATGTCTCATTTAATGATGTAAGCTTGATGCGGAGATGCAACAACAGCAACAAAAAAACCAACGCAACAACGCAAATCCCCAGATATTTGCCAGGAATATAAAATGACATTGTAGAATCTTAAGATTGTGCACGGCATTGTGGTAATTCCTTTGTGAATATTCCTGGCAATGGCAGTGTCTTTGTCCGGGCCTTGTTCCTGTCTGTCTCGTTCGCTGGGTCGGCCAACAAAAGAAAAGGATAATGTTTTGTCGTTTAACATGCAATTTTTCGCCAAAGCACAATCCCTAATTAAATGTAAATTACAAAATACTCCAAAGAAGAAGAAGACGATGAAGGATATGGCAGGAGAGGACAGAAAGGACTAAATGCATTGCTGTGACAATGACTTAACGGCGACAATATTCCCCGTTTTGTCTCTCTGTCCTGGCATTAATATTGAGTGAATACTTCGTTTTTGCTTTTTAGGAAAATTTGAAACATCTCTGCCATGTATTCTACCCTGCTATGTCGATCCATCCGACCGTCCGTCCTTGAGAACCAGGAAGTCTTTTGTAAGTCGTGGCATTTTAACTTAAGACCAAGGAATTACGTGTAGGTGCCCGGGACCAACAATGTCACTTGGCTGGCTGGCTGAAGAATGATAATAATGACAATGTTGGCGATGACATTGTTAGGTTCCGCTCATGGCCAAGTAAAGTGCACTTTAAGCCAAAGAGGCAGGGCCAGCACCTTCTTGATGGCTTCTAATATTGCTGGTTTTGCATTTCAAGAGATACTTTGTAAGTCTTCCTTCCCCCTCCCCCAACCCACTTTCACACTTGAATTTCTAATTTTAATGCTTGCTCCATACTTGAGAGGGAAAGAGAGGGGAGTGAGAACGACTGATGATGATGAAAATGACAAAGGCATTACGTTTATAATCCCAACGGTATTATTGGGTGTTGAATATAATTTTTACATTTCCCTGGGAAAAACAACACATTTTCGCTCTGCCCGCCTTCGCATCCAGACCACTGGGTTAATGACGGAACAACACAGCCTCTTGAACTTTTTGTTTAATATTTAAGGTTAAGCATTTCTTAACACCTCGGGTCAGACAAATTGCACAATTTCTTGTTTAATCACTGGCTAGCCTGGTTTTAATCCTTCCTCATTTATGGTGACCTTAATGTTTTGTCATTACAAACATTTACCTTTTGTACTCAAGAGACAGACAGAGTGACGGAGGACAGACAGAAAGACACACACACCCCCACAAATGGGCAATCAGACCGGATGCCAGTCAGGCTGGCTGGATGGCTGTGTATTGTCATGAATCAGCCATGAAGTATGCAACAAATTAAGTATCATAAATTTAACCACTGCCACCTCGTCATCGTCAACATCATCTACCATCACCAACAGCATTATCATTATCAAGAAAAACATCCAGCATCACAGGCATTGTGGGTAAATGCCACCCATTGTGAAACCGGCAAAAGAACAACAACAACAGCAAAAACGACCACTTGGCCCAACATGACAATAATTATAACAACAAACAAACAAAACAACAAATAAAGTGATATATATTTTCAGTTGCAGACTTTTGCCTTCATAAGCCGAAAAACAAAGAGGCATTACAAAATGAAATGGCAAACTCGGGCCAGACCCTCCTCCCGCTCCGACGAAGAGAATGAGACTGAGACAACAGCCAACCAACCATAAAGTTTACAACTATTTTGTGGTTTTTGCATTAGAAGACAAATTGACCACTACTGACTAACCAAACACCCGAAATGACACACAGACAAATGCATGGAAGAGAGTGGAAGAGAAGAGAGAACAAAGGAATGTGATTGTGGTAGACAGCCAAGACAAATAGTAGTTTACCAAATATTTTATAGTCGAAAACTATCTTTTTTTTTTTTTTGAGCACAAAATCTAAATAACAAATAATTTATGGAAATTAAACAATTTAAATATTTAAGAAAATAATTGCAAAGAAATTAAAACGAAAAGTGGATTACAAGTGTCACAAATAGGTTGATAAAGACTTCATAATTTGGTACACCAGTTCTCAACGTATGAGTAATATCATATATACTTCATATTACTCATACGCAGAGTTGTCATGCATTTGACCGGAGTCCACGGAACAAGATATGAAACTAGTTGGCTCAATAGAACTAGATTGGCAAAACTCTGGGCTGATATTACTTGGAATCCTGGGTGCGTATGAGTGCTGACAATACGTATACGCAACAAGTTCCATTTTTTACCTATCTTCTCATAAAGAATGTTTGTAAAGGACCAGTTGAGCAGTAATCGAAGATTCTTAAGCAGATTCTTTTAAAGACCAAAAGTCCTGGATTTTTGATAAAAATTGTTGGGAAAAAAAAGCTCCGCCAATATGGGCTTTTAAGAATATTTCTCGAAAATATTTTACAAGAACATCTTATAGTCCCTCAAACCCTAAAAAGTCAATTTTTTTAAAAGATTTCTCAAACAAGAATAAATCTTCAAACGTGGAGTTTTCTAAGGGCATTGTTTAAAATAATACTCCGGTTTTTCTTTTAAAGAATCCTTTATGCTTGGATTTTTAAGACTATTTTTCAAGGATTTTTGATAGGATCGAGTATGTTTTTTTTCAAATTAGGTTTAAGGACTAAGTGTAAATTTGTTGCAAACCAAACGGGGATTTTGAGGAATATCTTTCGAGGACTAAGAACCCTAAATAAATTCACCTTTTTTGTCAAATTTACTACAGCTTTACAACTATGGAATTTCTTATTATTTTTCCGGGACTCACAGTCCTACAAAAGTGGATTTTTAGAAACAATTTCAAGGAACAACAAATTCGGTATGGCAGTTTTTTTCGGGTTAAATTTTCAAGGACCAACAGATCTGTAACTGAATCACCAACACTTAAAGACCAACAGCTTTGCCAATGTCAATTTTTTAAATATTTTCTCAAGGACTTTAGGAGAACAACTTTAAAGAATCAAAATTCCCAGGAACGTTAATTTTTAAAATGAAGGATATTTTGTAAGACACAAGAGCCCCTGACGAGTGGATTTTTTAAAATATTTTGTCAAGGAACTTTGGAGAATATTTTGCAAGGAAAATCAGTCCTATAAACGAGGATTTTGTAAAATATTTATTTAGGAATACTGGAGGGTATTTTACATGACCGTACCCAAAAGGTGTTTTTTTTTTTTTTTTTTTTTTTGTGGAATATTTTTTAAGGAATTGCAAGGATTTAGTCCTAGAAACAATGATTTTTTTAAGGATTTACAAAAAAAAAAAAAACGTAAGAACCATAGAAATAGTGTAGAAAAGCCGGTGTCAGCGATTTTTTCGAAGATTATCAGAGAATGACGAAGATTAGAGAGGAATATCTAAGAACCACAAGTTCAGAAACATTGATTTTTTAGGGATTTTTTTCAGGAATTTTGCAAAATATTTCATGAGGTCAACATGTCTTAGAAACATGTATCTTTAGGAATATTTTGAAAGGAGAATATCTTTCAAGGATCGCACTCCTAGAAGCATGAATGATCATGGAGATTTTTTGGAAAACCCATAGCAACGTTAATTTTTAAAGACCACGGAGATCATCCATCGGAGAAGGATCCTAGGAACGTGAATTTTTTATGGATTAATCCTGGTCCAACAGTAGACTTTAAGAATACTTTTCGCCAGGCCCTAGGAACGTAAAGTTGTAACAATATCGTTGTACGATTGTTGGAGCCTATTTTGAGAGAAATCTGCCTTAGGAATCTGAGTTTTTTGACTATATTTTTCAAGGATTTTTAGTGAATCTTTCGCAAAAACAAGGAATCCTTCATATGTGGGTTATCAAAAATATATTTTGAAAGGTCTTTTAACTCTAGAAATGAATATTTTTTTGGAACTACTAACACCCCAAGGAAAGGTGATTTTAAGAAACCTTGAAGATTTTTAGAAGGACCAACACCCCATGGAAATTGAAATTTCAGGAATATTTTTTCGTGAACATCTTGCAATTCCCAAATGCTCCAGAAACATGGTTTTTTATAACACGTTTTAGGGATTTGTGAAAAGTATTTTACGAGGATCCGAAAGAGAATAATTTGTAAAATAAACAAATAATCTCAAGAAACCTTCGTTTTTAAGAAGAATTACTTCAGGGATGTTTATATCCTCAACAATAGGGATATATCTTTTCTCTCTTTTCTCTAGGTCTCTTTGGACTAAATCCTTTTGAATACATTTGGAGTTGATTCATCCGTCTATCTGTCTGGCTGGTTGGGGCGCACGATAGCGCTCGAAGGGAGCACCCAATTTGGGATAAAATTTAAAACATCATAAGGTTATTATCAAACTTAAATCGAGTTCGGAGATGATAAATATGGGTCCACTGCTTTGGTACCTCCTCCACAACGGATCGAAAATTTTGAATTATTATAACTTTTTTCAAAATACGAAATAATTATATTTCTTCTAAAATATTTCTTCCCATAAATGATCTGATGAGATGATGATAGATATCGGCCAAGACTATAAAAATCATGGCTCCCACCTAGAATGCCAACTTTGGAACAAGCGTATGAGTTATGTCACAAAGTATACGCCACATAAATCATACTCCCTTATACCAGAAATTTAGTAAAATTTCCTTTTCATAGAAATCTTTTTAGGATACATTCTCGCTCACCTCCTCCCCCCCCCCCCTCCTTTTTAGTCCCACCCTCACTTACATTGTTGTTAACACTTCCTAGTTGGAGTTGTTGCTATTGTCACAACATTCCGTGTTGGCATCATCAACACCGCCACCACCACCACCAACAACAACAACTCCAACAACAGTAGACAATGCCTTACATCAGAGTTGCAAAACTAGAACAATGACTTTTCGTAGCGGGGTAAACGACTTAATATGGCGTATTATGGCCGACAATAAATTGTCTTCCGCTTTTTTATGACACAAGGATAGCTGCACACACACACACACATAAATACATGCATGCATATGTACAAACATTTACACCATTGTTTCACCAACAACAATGTCTTGGCGAATTTTTATTGTCTCTTAAGCCAAGGCAGACCTGCATTCTGGCTGATGATGCTTCCCATTTTACTCCTGGTAATTTATTTCCTTGTGAGTTTTCGTTTTTGGCATCTCCAGGTAACCCAACAATAAACTACCAACTATTAACATACCGTTTCATAGCTCATACTCATAGCCACAATCCCATCTCTGGTTGTTGTCTTTGTTACGAGAGGTGATAAAGCGTTTATTTGCTTTGACAGTTTTTTTTTTTCTCTTTTTCTACGTTTTTTTTCGCCTTTTTCCGAGGCACATCAAACGTGACACAATGCAAACAACAGAAATTTTCAAATACTTTTTCTTTTTCAATTCTCGAGACGGCAATGAATGAAAGTCAGAATAATGAAGTGTTTGTGTCTCACACCAAAGCTCTCAGGGCTCAGGCTAGCTAGCAACAACAACATTAAGCATTCATCAAATATAAAAAACAAAGATTAGAAATATGGGAAAACAAAACGAAATATAGATACATATATATGTGAGTGTGTGTGCGAATGCCACCAAAGCTATGGAGATATTTCAATAATGTATGGAATATTTTATTATCATATTCATGGCAGAATTGAAATATGAAACATATTTTCACACATAATGAAGTCCTTTGATCATGAAATAATATATCAGCTGCCGGTTTCTATTTTCAAACAACAATAATATCAAGGTTGGCCTACATGTGTTGTGAATAAATTGATATCGGATGAAAAGGAGTTCAATAATTAAGGATGTAGAATTGAGAACGACATTTGGCCTGAAGGGAACGAAGCCAATGTGAAATTAAAAACACGTGTGTTGAAGATTTGCTGTTTTGTCTATAGTACTGACCTGGAAACCTTTTTCTGGGCAAAAAAAATGTGGATTAGGAGGCTACAAAAATAAAAAAAGAAAAAGAATAAAATTTTCATTTCGTGTTAAAACATGTCGTGTCGTATACGTTATGTCAGCAAGTATACGCAACAAGGCTCTAAAACTCCGGATGCAAATGGGTTGATTTTCATTGGGACCCTTGGTGCGTATACGTGGTGACATTACGTATACGCAACATGGCTATAATCGAGAATTCTTAAATGGATTTCTTAAAGGACCAAAAGTAAGGAATTATCCTATTTATGCCTAAGAATAGTTTTAAAGGACAAGCAGGACAGTAACCAAGTTTTTTAAGCAGATTTTCTCAAGTGCCGAAAGTTCTTTATATATGAGAGTTTTTACGGGGACCAACAACTCTATCCATATGGGCCATTGAAATATTGCGAACATGTTTTTAAAATCTCTTATTAAAAACTGTTCTGGTGTATACTTTATGTCAGCAAGCATACGCACCAAGGCTCTAAAAGCTCGGGATGCAAATGGGCTGATTTTCATTGGGGCGCTGGGTGCGTATACGTGTTAGCAATGCGTATACGCCACACGGCTATTATCGAGAATTGTTAAATGGATTTCTTAAAGGACCAAAAGTATATGAATTATCCTATTTATGCCTAAAAATAGTTTCAAAGGACAAGCAGGGCAGTAGTTAAGTTTTTTAAGCTGATTTTTTTCAAGTGCCGAAAGTGCTTTATTCGACCCTTGAAATATTTTCGAATATATTTTTAAAATCTCTTGCTGAAACATGTTGTGGCGTATACTTTATGTCAGTCTGCGTATGCACCAAGACTCCATTAACTCGGGATGCCAATATGTCGATTTTCACTGGGGCCCTAGGTGCGTATACGTGTTAACAATGCGTATACGCAACAAACGTATACATTACCCAATATCTTCCCCATGAGAATATTTTTAAAGGGGCAGCTGGAAATAATCTAGGATTCTTAAGTAGATCCCTTAAGGGATCAAAAGCCATGATTGTCCTATTTATGTCTAAGAATACTTTCAAAGGATTTTTAAGCAGATTTTTTCAAGTGTTGAAAGTCCTTTATTTATAAGAATCTTTTTCAGAGACCAACAGCTCTATCCATTTAAGATCTCTTTCTAAAACATGTCGTTGTGTATACTTTATGTCAGCAAGCATACACACCAAGACTATATAACCTCGGGATGCCAATGGGTCGATTTTCATTGGGGCCCTAGGTGCGTATACGTGTTAGCAATACGTGTACGCATGAAGTCAAATTCCCTGATATCATTCCTAGTACAATGTTTTTAAAGGGCCAGCTGGATGTAATCGGAAATTCCTGAGTGGATTTCTTAAAGAACCAAAAGTACATAATTGTTATATTTATGCCTAAGAATATTTTTAAAAGAACAGCTGGGCAGTAGTTACTAGCGGCTGTTGGCAGGTATCTATTATCTTCACAACAGATTTTGCGTTAGAAAAATGTTTGAATGTGTGAAATTTTAAGAGATTTGAATGCTTATCTCGCGTTTTGCTTTAAACCCTTTGTGGCAGAGGTACGAGAAGAAATGGTCCGATACCTACCCATTTTTTAACAGATCTTGTGTTGACGGAAATATTGAGATATACCACATCTGAATGGAATCGGATCTTAATTTCGCATTTTATGACCTTCATGGATGTTCAAAATGTCGAACCTTTTGTGGGGGAGGTACCAGAAGGAGTGGACTGATACATTCTATCTTCACAGGAGATCTTGTATTAGTTGAAATAATGGGATGTGTGGAATGTGAAGTGAACCGGATGCTTACTTTAGAATTTATAATCCTTTTGGTTATTCAAAATGTTAACCCTTTGTGGGAGAAGGCATGGTCCGATCTCTACCATCTTTATAACAAATTTTGTGTTGATGGAAATATTGAGATGTACCAAGTCCGAATGGAATCGGATATTAATATCGTGTTTTATGAGCTTCATGAATTTTCAAAATTTTGACCCTTTGTGGGGGAGGTACCAGAAAAAGTAGACTGATATGTTCCATCTTCACATCAGACCTTGGGTTAATAAAAATATTGTGATCTGTGTAATTTGAAGAAAATCAGATTCAGATTTTATAAGAGTTATAATTATTCAAAATTTTAATTATTAAAATTTTTTAAAGTAGGTACTTGATGGATTGAACCGATACAGCCTATTTTCATACCTGGCCTAGCACTGATGGACATACTAGGATTTGCAAAAAACCAAACCCTACTGACAATATATTAGCATACTTTTAGGCAGCAGCAAGCATTTTATGTAAATTCACACATAGACAAATTACAGCATATGCAGATGAGAGACAGAGAGAGCATAGATTGTTAAAGCATAATATTAGAATTAAAGCACATTGTACATGTAGTACAGGCGAGATGAGGCTCGTTGTTGCGACTGGGGCAACATATGGCAGGCAAAACCAAAGCAAATATAAATGAAAGTATATATTTTCCATTTTTTCAGGAAAATAGGACTAAAGAGGTAAAGACGTGTGGGGAAAATTGAAAACATTTCCTGTTTTCAATTTGTCGGTTTGAATATTTTGAATTTTCTGGTTAAACATTTAAATTATTATTCCCTGTTCAGGGCGGAAAACCAACAAGGTCTCCGGGGTACTATGGGACTGAGAGGAGAGTGTAAGAGAGATGAAAACAATGAAATGTTTATTACATTGTGTTTTTTTTTTTTTTTTTTTTTTTTGAAATATTTAAAATTTTCCCAGTGTTATAATTCCTATATTTTTCCAAACATATTCCTATGTGTGCCAATATGTCTGCTGATTGTCCTGCATTTCTGTGGGATTTTTTTTTTTTTTTTTGTATTTCCTACCATTGTCATTTCCCTAGCATAGATTTTCCATTCAGCTGAGAGCAAATCCATTCATTCATTCGTTCGTCCTTTTTTACATTTCATTTTCATTTATTCTAATTTTCATTTATTTTAATATAAATTTTATATGACCAAAAAATATTGCATATTTTATGGAGGAGATTTTACATGCATGGCTTTACCTGGGCAAAGCACTCCTCTACACACACATTTGTATGTGTATGTAGGTATGTATATGTGCCACATAAACACAAGATATTTCCATTGTTTTAAAAACCACTTCCCCTGGAAAATTTCCCTCTGGCTGTTAGAATGTGGCTGGTACCGGCGTGCGTGTGTGTTTGTGTGAGTGAATTTATTTAACAGGCATATGTGTATTTGCAGTTTCATTAAATTAAATTAAAAATGTGTGTATGTGTGTTTATATATTATTTAAATCAGTGATGTGCAAATGAATCCAAAATGTTATTTTGCGGGGAAATTTGTTCGCGGAAAATTAGTTAATTTTCACGGTTTTTTAGGGAGTTGGGGAAATTAAAAACAAAAATCGAGAAAAAATGTAGACATTTAAAGGACTTTTTAGGCAACCATATAATGAGGCAATCAGAGTCAAAAACAAATTAAAAATCCTCATTTATATCCCTGAATGTCTTTTCAAAAAAATTTAATAAAATCCACGTTTATTTCCTTAATTGTCATTTGAAAAAATATTTAAAAAATCCTTATTTTTATCTCCGAATATCCTTTAAAAAAATATAATAAAATCCACGTTTATTTCCTTAATTGTCATTTGAAAAAATATTTAAAAAATCCTTATTTTTATCTCCGAATATCCTTTAAAAAAATATAATAAAATCCACGTTTTTATCCCTAATTGTGCTTTGAAAAAATGTTTAAAAATACTCATTTTTATATCTGAATATCCTTTAAAAGAATGTAATAAAATCCAAGTTTATATCCGTAAATGTTCTTTGAAAAAATATTTTAAAAAATCACATTTATATCTCTAAACGTCTTTTGAAAAAATATTTCAAAATATTTAAAAAAATCTGCGTTTATATCCCTGAATGTCCTTTGGAGAAATATCTCTGAAAAAAATTTAAAAAATCCACGATTATATCCTTCCATGTCCTTTTAAAAAATATTTAAAAATCCCTAAATGTCCTTTGGTAAAATATTTAAAAAACCCACTATTATATCCCAAAATGGTCTTTAAAAATATATTTTAAAAATCAACGTTTGTACCCTAGCATGTCCTTTGGAAAAATATTAAAAAAAAAACAATTTTATATCCTAAAATGATCTTTGAAAAAATATTTTAAAAAATCCCCGTCTGTGTCCTTGCTCGTCCTTTCAAGAAAATATTTAAAAAACCCCCAAATGTCCTTTGGAAAAATATTTAAAAAATCCCTAAATGACCTTTGGAAAAATATTTTAAATAGCCACTTTTATATCCCATAATGATATTTGAAAAATATCTTAAAAATCCACATTTATATTCCCGATAGTCCTTTGAAAGAATATTTAAAAATTCCACGATTAAAACTATGAAAAAGTATTTTAAAAATCCACGTTTATAGTCCTGATAGTCCTTCGAAAGAATTTTTAAAAATTCCACGATTAAAACTATGAGTGTCCTTAAGAAAAAATATTTTAAAAATCCACGTTTATAGTCCTTATAGTCCTTTGAAAGAATATTTAAACACGATTAAAAGTATGAGTGTCCTTAAGAAAAAATATTTTAAAAATCCACGTTTATAGTCCTTATAGTCCTTTGAAAGAATGTTTAAACATTCCACGATTAAAACTATGAGTGTCCTTAATATTTTAAAAATAAACGTTTATAGCTCTGAATATCCTTGAGATAAATATTTAAAAAATCCACGTTATTATGATTGTAGGTCCTTTAAAAAAATATTTATTTAAAAAATCCACGTTATTAGGTGTGTAGGTCCTTTAAAAAAACATTTATTTAAAAAATCCACGTTATTATGATTGTAGGTCCTTTAAAAAAATATTTATTTAAAAAATCCACGTTATTAGGTGTGTAGGTCCTTTAAAAAAACATTTATTTAAAAAATCCACGTTATTATGATTGTAGGTCCTTTAAAAAAATATTTATTTAAAAAATCCACGTTATTAGGTCTGTTGGTTCTTTAAAAAAATATGTATTTAAAAAATCCACGTTAATAGGTCTGTTGGTCCTTTAGAAAAAATATTTAAAAAATGCACGTTTATAGGTCTGTTGGTCCTTTAGAAAAAATATTTTAAAAAATCCACGTTAATAGGTCTGTTGGTATTTTAGAAAAAATATTTAAAAAATCCACGTTTATATGTCTGTTGGTCCTTTAGAAAAAATATTTAAAAAATCCACGTTTATAGGTATGTTGGTCCATTAGAAAAACTGTTTGAAAAATCCACATTTATAGGTCTGTTGGTCCTTTAGAAAAAATATTTAAAAAATCCACGTTTATAGGTCTGTTGGTCCTTTAGAAAAAATATTTAAAAACCCCGCATTTATAGTGCTGATAGTCCTTAAGAAAAAAATATTTTAAAAATCCACGTTTATAGGTCTGTTGATCCTTTAGAAAAAATATTTAAAAAATCCACGTCTATATCCCTGAATGTCCTTCCAAAAAATATTTATAAACTCACTTTTACAGTCCTGAAAAAATTAAAAAATCCACTTTTACAGTCCTGAAAAAATTTAAAAAATCCACGTATGGATCCTGAATGTTCTTTAGAAAAAAAATATTTAAATAACCCAAGTATGGATCCTGAATTTCCTTTAGAAAAAATATTTAAAAATCCACATATGAATCCTGAATGTCCTTTAGAAAAATATTTAAAAAATCCAGGTATATATACCTGAATATCCTTCAGAAAAAATATTTTAAAAATCCACGTTTTTATCCCAGAATGTCCTTTCCAAAAATTACAGACGTGAATGCTCTGAAAGAAAAATAATTTAAAAAATCTATTTTTTCAAGTTTGTCCATCTCTGCCTCCATTAATTTAAATAAACCGAAAGTAAAATAACATCAACAAAATCCATTTTTTTTGTCTCTCCTACAAATAATAACAATAAACCATTTCAATGTTTAGTTTTCATTACAAAAATTTTGTTGTTTTTGTAATTGTGGAAATCCCATGATTTATTTGTAATTTTGTAAATAGTTGCTATGCGTATGCAGGCAGGCATGCACATGCATGCCTGACAGCAGCCTGGATCTATGCTTTGCTATTTGAACATTTTAAAAAAAAATTTAAACAATGTTGCATATTTCATGGGGGAAATGGCAAGTTTTACAGGAATTTCACATAGAAATGATGAGAAAAAGAAACACCGAACTGGGTCATTGGTGCAAATGCTGGTGTTGTTGTTGCTGTTGCATGCCAAAACCAAACACAATGGAAAACTAAGCCAAATTCAATTTGAAAAATTGAACAAAAAACAGGATGTTGTTTAAATTTTCATTTTTTAAGGTGAAACGAACAATACAAATAATGGGAAATGCAGTAGCCTAAAAATATGCAAATATTTTTCATGTTTTTGCCATTTTATGTTAATTAATATAATTTAAATAATACAACAGCATAGATTTAGTAAAAAAGCCCTTTAAATACCAAAAATTATGTATAGCAAAAAGTATTGCCTACTTTAAGGCTGCCTTCAACACTTCATCGAGAATTTAATTACAAAATCAATAGATAAAAAAAACCTCTCCCATTCAATCGCTTAGTTTTTCTCCAGAATGAACAAAAACCAAACAACAACGAACAATACAAAGCAGAATTCTTAGACAAAGGGCAGCAAGAACAACAAACAAGAATATTAGATAATATCTAACAATTATTTACACTAAATGAAGCCAATCGAACAGTAATGAATGAAGACAACAAGAAAAACTTTTGCCTTGAACTCGTTTCTTGGTTTCAAGAATGAAAAAAAAAATAAAACACATAAACAACAACAAAAACAAATAAAATGTATAAAGAAAGGCCAATACCTTTGGCAGGGATGGGAGACCGGAATTGAAAACAATTGGATACACAATAAAATATTATAAATAAAATTAAGTTTATAGTTTGGTTGATCCTTTACAAGTAGAATTATAAAAACCCTAGACAATCCTTTGAAAAAATGTTTAAAGAAGTTTACGTTTACAGCTCTGAGTGTCCTTTGGAGGGAATATTAAAAAATCAACGGTTTTGGCTAGTTTTTCGTTTAATCCTTTACTTTTTATCCTTAAGAAAAATCCACGTTTAGAAGTCTCTAAATCCTTTCAAAAGTATTTAAAAAATAGAAAATAAAAAACACATTTTAGAGTCCTGTTAGTCCTTGAAGGAAATACAAAAAAAATACGTTTAGAGGTCTGTTAACCCTTCAAAAATATTTTGAAATCCACGTTTGGAGGTCGGCTAATAGTTCAAAATAATATGAAAAAATATCCTAGCTTAGAGGTCTGGCAGTCCTTAAAAAAGTACTTAAAAAATTGAAGTTTAGTAATCTGTTAGTCCTTGAAAAAAAAAATATTTAAAAAATCCACGTTATTCCTAAATAGCATCTAAAAAAATCACGTTTATTGTTCCTATTATCCTTTACCACTTTAAGAGGTATGTAAATCCTTCTCAAAATATTTAAAAAAGCTAGGGCAAGAGGTACGTTAGTCCTTGAAAAAAAAAATATATTCAAAAGATCCAGTTTTAGCAGAACTCTAAAATTTAGTCCTTGAAAAAAATTATTTAAAAAAACTAAATTTAAGGGTGCGTTAGTTGTTGAAAAAATGTTTTAAAAAATCCACGTTAGCCCTTGAAAAAATATTTAAAAAATCCAATTATAGAGTTCTGTTAGCCCTTGAAAAAATATTTAAAAAATCCAATCTGTTAGCCCTTATTTTTTTTCGTTTTTTTTTTTTAATTCACGTTAGTCCTTGAAAAAATATTTAAAATTTCCACGTTTAGAGGCCTGTTTGCTCTTTGCAAATATTATTTAAAAAATCCACAATTGTAGCCCCGAATGTTCTTTGAAAAATTATTAATATATGCTATAAAAAATATTTTAAAAATCCAATTTTAAAGTTGTGTTAGTCCTTAAAAAAATTAAAAATATTTAAAAAATGAAAATGAGGATACATGATAGTCCTTAAGAAACATTCAACAACTTCACAATTATAGCCCCGAATGTCCTTCAGAAAAAATATTTCAAAAATCCACAATTACAACTTCGATGTCCTTAAGAAAATTATATAAAAAAAAAATCCACAATAATAGCTCCGAATATCCTTCAAACAATTATTTAAAAATCCACAATTATTGCCCCGAATGTCCTTTACAAGAATTATGTGGGCAATCTATTTTAAAAGTCCACAATTATAACTCCGAATGTCCTTTAGAAAATTCTATGAAAACTTCACAAAAAAATTCCCAAATAGCTTTTAGAAAAAATATTTAAAATATTCACAATTGTAGCCCTGAATTTTCCTTAAAAAATTTCTCAAAAAATCCACAATTTTAGACCCGAATATCCTTAAAAAATATTTATAAAAAATCCACAATTACAGCCCCAAATGTCTTTTAGAAAAATTATTTAAAAAATCCACAATTACAGCTCCGAATGTCCTTTAGAAAACTTTAGAAATGTTCTTCAGAAGATTTATTTAAAAAATCAACTTTTTAAACTATGAATTTCCTTTAGGAAAATTATTTTAAAAATGCACAAATACAGCCCCGAGGGTTTTTTAGCAAAAATATTTGAAAAATCCACAATTATTGCCCCCAATTTCCCTTAGAAGAATTAATTCACAAACCTACAATTATAGCCCCGAATATCCTTTAGAAAAAATATTCAAAAAATTCACAATCTTAGACCCAAATGTCCTTTAGGAAAATTATTTAAAAAATCCACAATTACTACTCCGAATATTCTTGCGAAAGTTATATAAAAACTTCACAAAAAAGCCCAAAATTTACTTTAGAAAAAAATTTACAAAATCCACATTTACAGCCTCGAATATCCTTTAGAAAAAATAACCAAAAATCCATAATTTTAGCCTCGGATGTCCTTTTAAAAAATATTTAATAAAAATCCACAATTGCATCCTCAAATGTCCTTCATAAAAGTTATTTAGATAATCCACAATTATTGCCCCGAATGTCCTTTAGAAAATCAACAATTTTTAGCCCCGAATATCCTTCTGAAAAAAATATTATGAAAACGCACAAAAAAGCCCCAATCGGTTTTAGAAAAATTATTTTAAAAAATCTACGATTCTATCTCTCAATACCCTCAAAAAATTATTTTAAAAATACAAGTTTGTAAATCCCGGCAAAATTTGAAAAAAAAGTTTATAGCTCTAAATATCCTTAAAAAATATCTAAAAATCCAAGTTTATTCAGAGCTATCCTGGAATATTAAAAATATACGTTTACAGCTCTGAATATCCTTGAAAAAAAAAAATAGCTCTGATTATTCTCGAAAAAAATCGTTTAAAAATCCACGTTTATAACTCTGAATATCCTGAATATCCTTGAAAAAAATATTGAAAAAATCTTCGTTTATTGGTCCGACACTACTTCAGGTGACATTACCCATCTCTGGCCTACAAATATGTGGAGCAAACATCTATGGCAAAGAAATGAATGATAAAACCAAGCCTCACATAGGCAATCGTGGGGACAGACATACCAAAGAAGAAATGGAAGAGGAAAAAAACACCGTCGCCTTGCAACAGATATACCCACAGCGACAAGACTTTCAACACTTTGTAAAATAATTCTTCTTGTCTTCTTTTATTCTGTCTTTGTGCTGATTGTGTTTTGTTTTCATTTTTTTTATTTTTTAACAGCACAAAGATAGTTTCAGATATGCATAGAAGAAGAAGAAAAAACAATACAAAAAAACGATGTAAACAAAAGAAAGCAAAACTACGCTATAATTGAAATACTGAGACAAAAATAAACAGCAAGAAACGGAAGTTGGTACTACTTACACTGCAAATACACACACCACTACAAAGGCATAAGCAAACAATGACATTGAGTTATACACACACACAAACGTATTATTACTGCAGAGAATACCAGCACACAAATGAACTTTGTTAATAATTTAACACGGCTAAAGAAGGAACAAGCGAGCCACCAAGTTACCAAGACCGGCAAAAGCTCCACAGAGCCTCGCCGCTATGGGGTAAACTTTTCGTTCGACCAAATGCGTATTGAATTCCAATAATTTTATAGATGTTTATTGTTGTTATTGAGCCGCACAGAAGATGGCATAGCAATCCCTAAGAGACAACCCCCAACCCTGGCCGAAAAGTATCTGGAAAAACCACAACAATATTACATTGATTACAGCTCTGGCATAAATACCCATGAATAAGAAACTACTTATGCTCGACCACGTAGCTAGCTGCGGCCATGCTACTACGTTCTTGTCAAGAAAGTTTATGGCTTTTAAAGGCAAAAAAAGAAACGAAATTTGTTTTTGTTTCAAGCCTTTACTCTCCGTTGCTGTGCTTCGACAGCCAATAACAAAGCGCATTTGGCGTTGAATGCGACAAATGAGACAGACTACTGCAACGAAAGTAGTTTGTCATATTGACAATGGCTGGGACAGTGGTACGAAAATTTAAAAAAAAAAAACATTTAGAAATTTTCAGGAAAGAAAGAATTTGGAAAATACATTTAAACATTTTCAGGAAGATGACACGTGTATTGGCGTTTGGAAAGTTTATATCGCCAAGTAACTTAAATAGAGGGGGTAAGCTACCCTCTTCACCAATGGTCCAAAGGTTAATATTTCCTGTTATCCGTTGATTTTAGACATATACCTCCAGATGTCCTTTAAAAAATAGTTTTAAAAAAATTTGGCGACAATATCTCTGAATGTCCTTCCGACATTGTCCTCTTTAACTTTTTTTTCAAATATTCGGATTAAGATTCCGTGGTATCTGTTGATGACCTTTAAAAAATCCACGTTTATACCTTCAATATCCTTTAGGAAAAATATTTAAAAAAATCAACTTTTATATCCTTCAATATCCTTTAGGAAAAATATTTTAAAAATCCACGTTTATATCCTTTAATATCCTTTAGGAAAAATATTAAAAAAATCCACGTTTATATCCTTCAAAATCCTTCAGAAAAAATATTTTAAAAATCTACGTTTATATCCTTCAAAATCCATTAGAAAAATATTTAAAAATCCACTTTTATGTCCTTCAATATCCTCTAGAAAAAAAATTAAAAAATCCAAGTTAATATCCTTCAATATCCTTTAGAAAAAAATATTTAAAAAAGTCCACATTTATATCCTTCAATATCCTTTAGAAAATATATTTAAAAAATCCAAGTTTATAGCTCTGAATATCCTTGAGTAAAATATTTGAAAAGTCCACATTTATATCCTTCAATATTCTTTAGAAAAAATATTTAAAAAATCCACGTTTATAGATCTGATGGTCCTTTGGAAAAAATATTTAAAAAATCCACGTTTATAGATCTGATAGTCCTTTAGAAAAAATATTTAACAAATCCACGTTTATAGATCTGATGGTCCTTTAGAAAAAATATTTAAAAACCCCACGTTTATAGCTCTGAATGTCCTTAAGAAAAAAATATTTAAAAAATTCACGATTATAGCTCTGAATGTCCTTAAGAAAAAAATATTTAAAAAATTCACGTTTATAGGTCTGTTGGTCCTTTAAAAAAAAAATATTTAAAATATCCACGTTTATAGGTTTCTTGGTCCTTTAGAAAAAATATTTAAAAAATCCTCGTTTATATCATTCAATATTCTTTAGGAAAAATATTTTAAAAATCTATTTTTTTAAAAAATCCACGTTTATAGATCTGTTGGTCCTTTAGAAAAAATATTCAAAAAATCCACGTTTATAGATCTGATGGTCCTTTAGAAAAAATATTTAAAAAATCCACGTTTATAGATCTGATAGTCCTTTAGAAAAAATATTTAAAAAATCCACGTTTATAGATCTGATGGTCGTTTTGAAAAAATATTTAAAAAATCCACGTTTATAGATCTGATGGTCCTTTAGAAAAAATATTTAAAAAATCCATGTTTATATCCTTTAATATCCTTTAGAAAAAATATTTAAAAAAACACGTTTATATCCTTTAATATCCTTTAAAATAAAATATTTTACAAATCCACGTTTATATCCTTTAATATCCTTTAGAAAATATATTTAAAAATCCACGTTTGTATCCTTTAATATCCTTTAGAAAATATATTTAAAAATCCACGTTTATATCCTTTCGAAAAAATATTTAACGTTTATATCCTTTCGAAAAAATATTTAACGTTTATATCCTTTCGAAAAAATATTTAAAAAATCCAAGTTTATATCCGTTAATATCCTTCGGAAAAAATATTTAAAAATCCATATTTGTATCCTTTAATATCCTTTCGAAAAAATATTTAAAAATCCACGTTTATATCCTTTCGAAAAAATATTTAAAAATCCACGTTTATATCCTTTCGAAAAAATATTTAAAAATCCACGTTTATATCCTTTCGAAAAAATATTTAAAAATCCACGTTTATATCCTTTCGAAAAAATATTTAAAAATCCACGTTTATATCCTTTCGAAAAAATATTTAAAAATCCACGTTTATATCCTTTCGAAAAAATATTTAAAAATCCACGTTTATATCCTTTCGAAAAAATATTTAAAAATCCACGTTTATATCCTTTCGAAAAAATATTTAAAAATCCACGTTTACATCCTTTCGAAAAAATATTTAAAAATCCACGTTTATATCCTTTCGAAAAAATATTTAAAAATCCACGTTTATATCCTTTCGAAAAAATATTTAAAAAATCCACGTTTATATCCTTTCGAAAAAATATTTAAAAAATCTACGTTTATATCCTTTAATATCCTTCAGAAAAAATATTTTAAAAATCCAACTTTATATCCTTTAATATCCTTCAGAAAAAAAATTTAAAAAATCCACGTTTATAGGTCTGTTGGTCCTTTAGAAAAAAATACTTAAAAAATCCACATTTATAGGTCTGTTGGTCCTTTAGAAAAAAATATTTAAAAAATCCACGTTTATAGGTCTGTTGGTCCTTAAAAAAAATTTTTAAAAATTCGAGTTTATACGTCTGTTGGTCCTTTAGAAAAAATATTTAAAAAATCCACGTTTATAGGTCTGTTGATCTTTTAGAAAAAATATTTAAAACATCCACGTTTATAGCCCCGAATGTTTTTTCAAAATTTTTAAAATAGCCCACGTTTATTGCTCCGAATCCTTGGAAAAAACCTAAAAATCCACCTGCATTGACCTTTAAAGAGAATATTTAAAGAAATCCACCTTATAAGGTCTGATATTCCCTTCATTAAAATCAGGTTGTTCTCCACTGTTTAAATCTTCAAAAAATTCCTTGAATTCTCATAAAACAATTTCAAATACCACTGTTAGAGAAATATCCACTACCTCCCCCGCCCAAAAATCGAAAACACTCACAACTCACTTGTATTCAATAAACCTTTCCAAACAAAAACTTTCCGAACACAAAGCGAAACTTCAAGTATTTCTTATTTTCCTTGGGGGCATTGCTTTGGTGACCGTAGCCAGAAAGTACCTTAGGAAAGGCACCTTACCATCTCCTGACACCATGTCCTTTAGGCCTCAAAGAAACTTCAACTCCAGGACACAATGAACTGAAAATGTTCTGCTTTTTTTCGTTTATTTCGGTATTTGTTGGGAAATTCCAAAGGAATCAAAACATTTGAGAAGCTGTGTGCATTAGTTGCTGTTTCCGCTTCGGTGTTGCTATTTTTGCTTTATTTAGCCGGCGTGTTGTTGTTGCCATCTCTTTTTTTTTTCTTGGCCATAGTGAAGTTAGTCCAGCGGAAAGTTAGCATACCTTAAGGGCTTTTAGCGTAAACTTTACCCTACATTACGTGTCGATGTTGTGTTTAGTTGGAGGATTTTGTTTTTGTTGTTGCCTTTATGTGACAATTGAAATAGAGAAGTATCCACAAAACAATTGTAAACTTGGGAAAAGGTTTTTAATACAAAAAGGATATTAGAGGATATTTGGAAGAAGATGCTGGGAAGTGAGATAGAAATTGGAAGAAGATCTTGGAAAATGATATAGAAAATCAGATGATGGATTTTTGAGGAAAAAAGGGATGACTTCCATGCTACTATAAGATCCCAAAGCAAAAGGTTTTTTAATCTTTGGCAGATCCTAGGACCTTTGGAAAATACTGCATCTGGAGCAGAAGACATTCCAGAAAACACTCCATAAAAGACAGCTTTTTTAAGGAGGAGTTAGTTTGGTTTAATTTCCCAAAGAGCCTAAATTTGATAATTCTAGTCCTCAAATAACGTGGCGTATAAATAACGGCATCTCTCATACGCATGGAAGAACTTCATACTCTGAAGGGGCAAACCACTTGTTTTGTGTAAGAGATTCTTGAAAGTTTATGTGAATGGAAACGAATTCAACTCTTTTCTGCAGAAAATGTAGGAAAGTATTTTTGAGAATAAAATGAAAAACATTAATCAACGAAAGAGGAGCATTCATTTTACGAAGGTTCTTCGTCTGTGAAAGATCCTTAGACCTCTAAAAGATATTGCATCTGGACGTGATGACCTTTTAAAAGACCCTCTCTTAAAGTCTTCCTTCCTAAATAGAATAAGCCAATGTCTTAAGGGTGGAGAGAGAGCCCTATAGAATTTACATCTGAACTTACAATTCTCCAAATGTGGCGTATACATAACGCCAGCAATCATACGCATGGAGGAACTTCATTTGAATACTATTTTCAGCAGAGACAATACAAATTTGCCTACTTTAAATGGTTTTCCCTTAAAATCCAAAAAAATTAGGCATTTTTAAAAAATTTCAAACCAAAACTGTGGCGTATAAATAACGTCCCTCTCGTCTCTCATACGTTTTGTGGAACTTTTTCTCCCTTCCAAAATATAATTTTCAACTTTTTTCTGCAGAAAATAAAGAGGTGCATTCATTTTACAGGACATTTAAAAAGGTTCTTCGTCTATGAAAAATCCTTAGACCTCTAAAAGATATTGCATCTAGACTTGATGATATTTTAAAAGACCCTCTCTAAAAGTGTGCCTTCCTAAGGAGAATAAGCCAATGTCCAAAGGGTGGAGAGAGAGAGAGATCCCTAAAGAGTTTATAACTGACTTTACAATTCTCCAAATGTGGCGTATACAGCACTCATACGCATGGAGGAACTTCATTTTAATACTATTTTCTGCAGAGACATTACACATTTGCCTACTTTGAATGGTTTTCCCTTAAAATCCAAAAAATTTGGGTATTTTTCATATTTTCAAACCAAAACGGTGGCGTATAAATAACGTCGTCTCTCATACGTATTGTGGAATTTCTTTCTCCCTTCCAAAATATCATTTTCCCCAGCAAATCACAAAATTGACTTCATTATTCAATTTTTTTGTTCGCTTTCCTCTCACAATCAATTAGGCAATAATTTAATTTTATAAACATAAAGTGATTTCTTTTGCACAATAAATATTTTACACATGTCACCAGCATACCCTTCCAGTTCTCCATCCAATGTCCGTCTAGCCCGGGGTGCACAAAATGAGTCCGGGTTTTAATTAATTTACTTTACGATAGTGATCGGCATAACAAAATTTTCGCCAGAGAGTGGAAAAAAAAACTTTTTAATTGAATTCAAAATCATAAATTACAAGGAAGTGTAGTCGTCTACTTAAAGGCTACATGTTTGGCAGCTAGAGAGAGAGTATGGCATACTTTTAGGCCAAAAGAAACATACAACGGAATCTATGCGAAGGCCAAGTGTCAATCTCAAAGAACATCAACAAAAAAAAACAACAATAAATCATTGAAGCATGTGTTGTGTGTTCGAGTTAATAAATCAAATTAACATCAAACAAAATTCGAAAAAAAAAACCCGTCCTAAAAGTGACAGCACCTAAAAGTATGTGGTGGAAGACAATGTGTAATTTTTTGGCCAAACCTCATGAAACTTATTAAATTTCCTTCAAAATTTTTGGGTTTAAGGGTTTAATTCAATATCATGTACCCAAGTTAAAGAAGGAATCTAATTTTTTGCTTGGTGTCATTGTGGGTTTTTGGAAAATATTTCAATATGCGTGGGTGTGTGTTTGTGTGCGGAGCCAAACATCTGAGCACCAAAAACATATTTGCCACCACCAATGCCACCTAATGACAGCTATCAATCAATCCCGAATCGAGAGAGAGACAGACAAGTTGTGTCACCCACCCAAAAGCAATCGGCTCCAAAAAGGTTCTTGTAGTTTTCCTCCGTTTTCTGGTTTGATAATGGTTTCATGTCCAATCTAAGCCAACCTTAAATAACATGCCATATAAATATATACACACGCACATGTGTATGTATTTCCAAATGGGGTGGTTTATTTAAAATGTCATTTTCATTCTTCTAGGTACCAAATTGGGAAATGGGACATCAAATGCCCGAACACTGCGAATATCTTAAGCATATGACATCAATCGCTCGGTTTCATTTTCCCAAAATTTTCCAGCATTCTATTGAGTTTTGTAGAGGTTTTAAATGGTATTTTATGTTAAATCATCTCGAACGATGATGGTGCCAAAATACAAAGGAGGGAGGTGTAGAAAATGTTAGAATAGGGGGAGTATAAGTAATGGCAGCACGTATACGCCACCAGGGAGAAAAATAGAATAAGGGCCGAAGGAACCCACAAAAAGGGGATTTAACTATAGCAAACCTCTAAAATATGTTTCAAGGAGCAACGACGCTACAAATACTGATTTTTTAAAGATATTATTCAAGGACTAACAGCTCTTCAAACGTGAATTTTGGAAAGAAAAAATTTCAAGAACTAACAGCTCTTTAAACGTGGATTTTTTTAAAGAAAATTTTCAAGGACTAGCACCTCTTCAAACGTGGATTTTTGAAAGAAAAACTTCAAGAACTAACAGCTCTTCAAACTTGGAATTTTTCAAGGATTAACAGCTCTTCAAACGTGGAATTTTTAAAGAAAATTTTCAAAGACTAACAGCTCCTCAAACGTCGATTTTTGAAAGAAAAAATTTCAAGGACTAACAGCTTTTCAAACTTGATTTTTGAAAGAAAAAAATTCAAGGACTAACAGCTCTTCAAACGCGGATTTTTTAAAGAAATTTTTCAAGGACTAACAGCTCTTCAAACTTTGATATTTTAAAGAAATTTTTCAAGGACTAACAGCTCTTCAAACGTGGATTTTTTAAACAAAAATTTCAAGGACTAACAGCTCTTCAAACGCGGATTTTTTAAAGAAATTTTTCAAGGACTAACACCTCCTCAAACTTTGATATTTTAAAGAAATTTTTCAAGGACTAACAGCTCTTCAAACGTGGATTTTTGAAAGAAAAAATTTCAAGGACTAACAGCTCTTTAAACGTGGATTTTTTTAAAGAAAATTTTCAAGGACTAGCACCTCTTCAAACGTGGATTTTTGAAAGAAAAAATTTCAAGGACTAACAGCTCTTTAAACGTGGATTTTTTTAAAGAAAATTTTCAAGGACTAACAGCTCTTCAAACGTGGATTTTTTAAAGAAAAATTTCAAGAACAGCTCTTCAAACTTGGAATTTTTCAAGGATTAACAGCTCTTCAAACGTGGAATTTTTAAAGAAATTTTTCAAAGACTAACAGCTCCTCAAACGTCGATTTTTGAAAGAAAAAATTTCAAGGACTAACAGCATTTCAAACTTGATTTTTGAAAGAAAAAATTTCAAGGACTAACAGCTCTTCAAACGCGGATTTTTTAAAGAAAATTTTCAAGGACTAACAGCTCTTCAAACGTGGATTTTTTAAACAAAAATTTCAAGGACTAACAGCTCTTCAAACGCGGATTTTTTAAAGAAATTTTTCAAGGACTAACACCTCCTCAAACTTTGATATTTTAAAGAAATTTTTCAAGCACTAACACCTCCTCAAACTTTGATATTTTAAAGAAATTTTTCAAGGACTAACAGCTCTTCAAACGTGGATTTTTTAAAGAAAATTTTCAAGGACTAACAGCTCTTCAAACGAGGATTTTTTAAAGATTTTTTAAGAACTATCAGCTCTTCAAACGTGGATGTTTTAAAGAAAATTTTCAAGGACTAACAGCTCTTCAAACTTGAATTTTTTAAAGAATTTTTTCAAGGACTAACAGCTCTTCAAACTTGGATTTTTTAAAGAATTTTTTCAAGGACTAACAGTTCGTGGATTTTTTAAAAATAAATTTCAAGGACTAACAACTCTTCAAACGTGAATTTTTTAAAGAAAATTTTCAAGGACTAACAGCTTTTCAAACGTGGATTTTTTAAAGAATTTTTTCAAGCTCTTCAAACGTGGACTTTTAAAAAAAAATTTCAAGGACTAAAAGCTCTTCAAACGTGTACTTTTCAAAAAAAATTTCAAGGACTAAAAGCTCTTCAAACGTGTACTTTTCAAAAAAAAATCAAGGACTAAAAGCTCTTCAAACATGGACTTTTTCAAAAAAAATTTCAAGGACTAAAAGCTCTTCAAACGTGTACTTTTCTTAAAGGTTTTTTTTTTCAAGGACCAAACGTGGATTCCTAAAGGATGTTTTTCACGGACCAAACGTGGATTCCTAAAGGATGTTTTTCACGGATCAGACGTGGATTTCTAAAGGATTTTTTTCAGGAATCCAACGTAGATTTCTAAAGGATCTTTTTCAAGGATCAAACGCGGATTTACAACGGATATTTTTTAAGAATCAAACGTGGATTTCTAAAGGATATTTTCAAGGATCAAACGTGGATTTCTAAATGATATTTTTCAAGGATCAAACGAGGATTTCTAAAGTATATTTTTCAAGGATCAAACGAGGATTTCTAAAGTATATTTTTCAAGGATCAAACGTGGATTTCTAAAGTATATTTTTCAAGGACTAAACATGGATTTCTAAATGATTTTTCAAGGACCAAACATGGATTTCTAAATGATTTTTCAAGGGCCAGACATGGAATTTAAAAGATTTTTTTTTCAAGGACTAAACATGGATTTCTAATAGATTTTTTCAAGGACTAGACATGGAATTTTACATCTTTTTTTTTTCAAGGACTAAACATGGATTTCTAAAATATTTTTTTCAAGGACCAGACATGGAATTTTACATTTTTTTTCAAGGACTAAACATGGATTTCTAATAGATTTTTTTTTTCAAGGACCAAACGTGGATTTCTAAAATATTTTTTCCAAGGACGTGGATTCCTAAATGATATTGTTCAAGGACAAAACGTGGATTTCTAAATGATTTTTCAAAGGACCAGATATGGATTTCTAAATAATTTTTTTCAAGGGCCAGACATGGAATTCAAAGTTATTTCTTTCAAGGACCAAACATGGATTTTTAAAAGCTTTTTTCAAGGACCAAACTTGGATTTGTAATAGATGTTTTTCAAGGACCTAACGTGGACTTCTAAATGATTTTTTCAAGGATATTTTTAAACATTTTAAGACAAAGGGCTCTACCAACGTCTCTATAATTACCAATATTTTCCTAGGACCAACAGCTGTCGACTTTTTTTTTTTCTTTACCAACCTGATCATACCCTCCATTTTCTTTCAAACTTCCAATATATTGACACATTCTTCTTCCAAAAAACGACACTCCCTTAGCATGGGCACCACAATAGCCAAGAATTTCCACCATATTCCAGCACACTGCCATATTGTCCCCTCCAGGCTAATCCTTTTTCCTTTCCTTTCTCCGTCTTCTTATTTCGATTTTATTTGACCAATCCTGGACACTTGAGACTTGAAAATTGTATAAGAATTTCAGTATTTTCTTTGCACTTTGTAGCGTTTGGAAAATGTTTGCCCAAGGAAATTTTGTGTTGTATTTGCTTAAGCCCTATACAACGATGTCCTTTGGTTGGATGGACGGATAGATGGATGCATGGATGGATAGACGGTTGCTAGATGGATGCTAAGTGTATTTCAATATTTGCTGGCCAGGATTTTTATTTGCTTGACTTCATTTAGACCCTCAAAAAACGAAGAGAATGAAAAAAAAAAACGAAACGAGAAAAGAAACGAAATATTTTCAACATTTCCATGTGCCAGCAGAGACGCCAATTGGGATGGGGAATCAGCTTAAACATTTGACAAAACACATTGTAGTCAGGCGACAAATTGATGTGATTTCGTTTTTTTCTATTTTTACGCAGACAAATGAGAAAAAAGGACGCCTCGTTTCATTAAATGTGGAGCATGTTTTATTTTTTTCGGCAGCTTCCTCTCCTCTTCCGTCGTCGTCTTGTTGTTGTTCTGATGACCAGCAAAACAAATTAAATTGATTTGATTGATTTATTTTGGATTTGATTTCATCGTCTTTGTCCAGGGCATGTAGCGTGTGCCCGATTTAGCCGGGATGATATGGTCGTGATTTATATTCAAATCGTTGGAAAATTTCATTAGGCTTCATTTGAATATTTTTTTTTTTTTTTTTTTTTTTTTGTTGTGAATCCTCCCCTTCCCAGTAATCCCACACCACAATGACATCAATTCGTTGAAGCCTAAAAATATGCTACAATTTATGGTTTATGTTTAATGTCGATGGAGGATATGCTATCCAATTTGATTGTGTCAATGTATTTTGAATTGAGGGATTAATTTTTAGGGGGTAGGGGAGAATTGAGGGGTATTTAGTATGGGATAACTTTTAATCCTTTGGGGTATTATTGGGAAGAAATAATAGAAAAAGTAAAATGAAATAATAGAAAGCTGGTATTTCAAAAGGATTATATAGGCCTGAGAGACTCTCGGACATTTAATTAAAGGACCCTATTTCATATCGGGATAGCATACTTACAATTATAGCAAAGGAAACCTAATTGGATATTATGACCGTAGAACGCTTTATGGTTCTAAAATAAAATTTCTTGTAATTCTATCTGTTGAGAAGAGAAGTCCTGGAGTGCTCTTTACATCAAAGAATGCCTCATCTCTCGAATAGATAGAAATCATGTGAGAATCGCTGTTTTCCGCTCTCCTGATCCTTACAAAATCAATAACCGTTTCCCGGTCTGGTTATGCTTGAAATAAAAAATGCAAGTTTTTTTGGTCGTCCTTGAAAAAAAAAAATAAAAATAGAGGTTTCGAAGGCAATTTCTCCTTAAAAAAAAAAAATATTTATAAAAATCATCGTTTGAGAGCCTGAGAGTGGTTCCAAAATATTGCCAAAAATCCATATTTTATGAACTGTTGTTCCTGAAATAAATATTCTGAAAATAAACACCTTCCGGTGGGCTTCAGAGCTTTGAATACTATTTGTAAAAAATCCTCGCAAAAAAAATATTCTAAAAAATCAAAGTTTTTTGGCATCTTGTACCTTGAGAAAGAAATCTTAAAACCCCCAAATTTAGAGGACTCTTGATCCTTATTATTATTTGAGAAAATATTCTAAAAAACTCAAGCTTATAAGTCTTGAAATAATTCAAAAATATTCTTAGAAATTCGGGAGGACTTTTGATTCTTCAAAACACATCCTCAAATATTCACGTTTGGTGGGATGTTGCTTGCTTCTTTAAAATATATCCTTCAAATATTCAGGTTTGGCAGCTTAAAAAAGTATTTATTAAAAAAATCCTGATTTGGATGGCTGTTGATCATTTAAAAACATTTGTTCAAACCCAATGCAGGGATGTCCATTGGTCCTAACTAAATATTCTTCAATAATCAAGGTTTGCAGGACGTTTGGTACTTGAAAAACCCATTTTTGTTAATCATTGAAAAACATTAAAAACAGTTAGGATCTCTTGTTTCTTAAAAAATAATATTTTTTTTAAAGAGCCTTGTTTGGGGGATCTCTTAGTCCTTGATTAAAGGAGCTGATAATAATTTAAAAACATTAGTAAAAAATCCTCGTTTGAAAGGCTTTTGATTCATGAAAAAAATATCCTGAAAACCCCAAATTTAATGGTTCGTTGGATTTTCAAATATCCTTCCTTAAAACCCCAGATTTTGAAGAACTAATGATCCTTCAAAAATATAAGAACCAGTATGCTGGTTAATCTTTAAAAAATAATTTAAAAAATTAACGTTCGCAAGGCTCTATATTTTTTTAAGGACATCGAAAAAATATTCTTTAGAAATCTAGAATTATGAAGTTGTTGGCCCTCGAAAAAAACGATCCAAAAAATCCTAATTTAGAAGCCTAAAGGCCTTAAAAAGAAATATTCATTGACTTTTAACTAAAATAGAAAAAAATCCATTTTTGGAGGGCTGTTGTTTCTTGAAAAATATTTTTAAGAATTTCATGCTTGGTAGGCAGTTGGAACGGAAAAAGTTTGAGAAACTCAACCTTTTGAGCTGATAATACTTTAAAAATATTAGTAAAATCCTTTTGATTCATGGAAAAAATATCCTGAAACCCCCAAATTTAATGGTCTGTGGGATTTTTAAAATATATTCTTGCTTAAAACCCCAGGCTTGAAGAGCTAAGGATCCTTGAAAAATATAAGAATAAGTCAGCTAGTTAATCTTTAAAAAATAATTTAAAAAAATAATGTTCGTAAGGCTCTATATATTTTTAAGGACATCAAAAAAATATTCTTAAGAAATACAAATTTAGGGAGGCAGTTGGTCCTCAAAAAAAGTCCTACTTTAGAATCCAAAAATAATATTCACTTTTTCAGAGCTGTAGACCCTTAAATAAATTAAAAAAAAAATTTTTGGAGGGCTGTTGTTGCCTGAAAAGTTTTTTAAAGAAATTCACGCTTTGGAGGCTGTTGGACCTTAAAAGGTTTTAGAAAACCAAGTTTTTGAGGCTTTTGATTCATTAAAATATATCCACAAAAATCCTTGAAAATATATCTTTCGGGCATTCAGACTTCGAGAATTTTGATCCTCCGAAAAATCCAGATTTGAAAGGCTCTTGGTCCTGTAAAAAAATATTGTTATAAATCCTGGGCTTGGGATGCTTTTGATTCATGAAAGCACTCAAGGTTCGGAAGCTGTTGATCCTTGCAACAATATTCTGGTAAAAAAATATAGGGCTGTTGGTCCTTCAAAAATCGTAGAAAGTCAACGTTTGGAGGACTGTTAGTACTTGAAAAATGTCCACAAAAATAGCTCTTGTTAAGAAGAAAAAAAATATAATCCTTTTTATTATTTATTGGGAGTCCTGGAAAAAATACGTTTTGTCATTGGGAAAATATTCTATAACACAGATTGAATTAAAGGTCTACTTCCTCAAAATGGGTCTACATACACCTCATATGTAACACAGATTATCTGCATTTTATAAATGCCTTCTAGCTAAATAAGACTTAATGAATCTTCTCTTGTTAAACTTGTCTCTTCTACCTCTAGAAGGCATTTTTGTGTGCATCCATTTCTGTGCTCTATCTATCTGTAAAGAGCCTCATTATTGTACAGGAGATCCTATGGTTTTTCCAGTTTTAGAATACGCGGACCAATTATTAAAATAACCAATATTGTCTACTCCACATAGGAGAGGTCCCACCGTGCGTATGAATGATGTCGTTACTTATACGCAAATAGGGCATATGTTTTCAAGCCACAGATTTTACCTTCTCCCCTCCCATGTAATATCTTCAAAACTATAACAACAATAAAAAATTACAAGAACGTATACATTTCACCGAAAAAAGAAAACAACAAGCGCAATTTGGCAATATTGTTTTGCCAATACCCCAATGAGCGTTTTTCGTTTTCTTTCTCATTTTGTTGTTGCTGTTGTTATTTCCAACTGTTCCTCAAACATTATTTTTGTAAATGTAATTGACAGCAACTCAAGGAAATTCTTATAAAAAAGAAACAAAAAAGAAAAGCAGCAAACGAACAAAAAAAATATGCCAAATTGTTCCCCGAACACATCGATATTTGTTGCGTTTGCCATTTTCAAGCTGAAGGGTGATGGCGGTGAAGGTTAGCTTGGCTTGGCAGGACTCGAATAAAAAACGATGTGTCTAAAAATCGATAGCACTTGGCACTTTTTGTGCGTGTGCTAACAAACAACAATATGTGTTCAATATATTCTCTTGTATTCTATGGCTGCGAGAGGGTGGTTGCGGAGGGCTAGAGGCTGACTGGTGTTGCGATTGCGGCAAGTGCGTGTCATTGTCAAATGTTAAAGGCATTTACTGTTGTATTTCCAAAGATTACAAGTGGTTTTTGGATGGGGGGAGGGGGTCAAAAAGAAAGCCACACAAAAAACAAACCAAAATTGTTGCTATTCCTCCGAAAAAAAAACACTTCAATTCTGTGGCAGTTGTTGGTTGTTCTTGTACTCCCGCCCTCGATACGTCCACGGGCCTTATCCGATATCCTTGTGGCGTAAAAACGAAAATTTATTAGACTTTCATTGTTTGCTTTGTGCGTAGATTTTGGTTGCCTGTCTTGTTGGCTGTGGTGGTGTTGTGCCTGAAAGTATGCTTTTATTTATGGCAAATAGTGTTGGTATTTTTCTAATTTCATATTTCAAGCCTCGGGGGCCTTGATATATCACTTGCCATGTCAATAATTCACCATTGTGGTCTCAAATTCTTTTTCTGACAGCGGATAAACTAGAATGTCTTAAATGTTGTTGGTATTTTTTTTTCTTCTCTCGTCCACTGATCTACTTCCCGCTCTTCCCTCACCCGCTGTTTTATAATCTGAAATGCTTGTGTTTTCTTGGCTTTTGTTGTTCTTATTATTCTCATTTTTTTTTTTTTTCATCTTCTTCAAGTATTTACACTTAATCAATTGAAGAAAATGTGTGAAAAAATATAAAGAAGCAAAAAAACGCCTGACGTTTAATAAAAATGAAACTGAGAGGAGAGGAGAGGAGAGGAGGAAGGCACAAATAAATGCTGCTGGTAAATAATAAACTTAAGAAAAATATGTCAAGTGCTGCTATGGCTTTTTGACATGACTCAACAATGAGAAAATAAACTGAATATTCTTCGTTCGCAGGCATGGGGAATTGCAATTGACATAAAAGGCAAATTAATGGAAAGAAAAACAAGTAGGAAGAAGACAACGCGAGGACAACAAGAAAATTATTAATGTTTGCGTAATTAAAGAAAAAACATACACACACACAAGCAGAGATATTGGGAGAAAAAATAAAATAAAAAAATGAAGCATACAGTTAGGGGTATAAAAATAAAATGTAGGATATAGAGAGGTGTTAAAGGTATTATATGAATGATTGTTGGTCCGACGGTCTTGGATGGTATTAATAAAAAATTAGGAAGTTTTGCAAGGCTCGCTCTAGGATTTGGTTATTGTTATGGAAAGTAAAATGAAGTTAAATCAATGGGGGAATACTCCAGACTTATTCAATAATTTGTAAAAAAAACACATAATGACAAAAATCATGTTCTATGTGCTTCTGGCCTATAAAAAATATGTTAAAAATATCGAAAAATTGAAAAAGCTCAGTTCGACTCGTATGGATCATTAAAAATTGCTATTGAAAGCCTAAGAAATAAATATTTTTAACAAACACATCCTTAAAAATTAAAGGGGGTATTAAAAGAATTTTGAATTTATTTTCCTTCGTTTATATTAAAATATTAAATAAATCCATTAAATAAAATATTCCCGTTCCTATGGTTCCCTAAAAACAATAATAACAAAATCCACTCTTTTAGGATCTGATTTTTTTTATTTATTTTTTTAAATTTCCCGTTTGTAGATACTTTGATCCTTCTTAAAAAAATCCCCGTTTGAGGACTGTTGAATCTTGAAAATATCCCCGTTCAATGGGCTCTAATTCCATGAAATATGTTCTTTAACAAATCCGATTTTCTTGGGCTATTGGTTTTTAGAAAAATATTTGTAAAAATCCACGTTTCTTGATCAACGAAAACATCCAAGTTTTGAGGTCTTTTATCCCATGAAATAGGTCCTTAAAAATCTACGTTGGTGCGACTGTTGGCTATCGGTGGGTCCGTAACATGTGGCGCTTAAAAAGATTTAGGTTTGAAGGGTCCTAGGTCCACAAAAAAATTACGTTTTTCTTTCACGTTGTGAGGGCTGTGGGTACATGAAAAAGGTTATTTAAAAAAAACTGCGTCTTCCAGAAGTCCATGCTTTGAGGACGGTGGGTTCATGAAATTTCCTTTAAAAAATCAAGGTCATGAAAGCTGTTCCTCCTTGAAAATGTAGTTAAAAATCAACGTTTGGAGGCTGCTAGTCGATCCTACTTCTTCAAAAAAAACCACGTTGTGAAAGTTGTTGGTTATTGAAAAATTTCCTTTAAAAAATTCCAGATTTTGAGAGCAGTTGGTCCTTGGAAAAATATTTTTTTTTTAATTTTTGAAGGTTGTTTGTCCATGAAAATATTCAGATTTTAAAGACTGATGCCCCAAGGAAAATATAATTTGAGACAACGATTTTATAGCTGTTGGTTCTTGAAAAAGGAATGTAAAATAACCACATTTTGAAGGCTGTTGGTCCTCGATAAAATACTCTGAAAAAATCAACATTGTAGAGCTGTTGATCCTGGGAAAAATATTCAGGACCAGGACCTCGAAAAAATATTCAGGTCCTTGAAAAAAATTTCTCAAAAATCAACGTTGGGTCCTTCAAAAAATATAATCACTTTTCAACCTTGAGAAATGTTCATGTTAAACAATGTTTGTAATTCTGTTGGTTTTCCTTCCAACAAATCCAAATATGGGAGGCTGTTGGCACCCAAAATCTACTTTTTTCAATAATGTTTGTAAAAAATCCACACTTTGTATTTGAAAGAAAAAAATAAAATCTATTTTTACAAGACCTACATTTGGTATTTGAAAAAATATCATAAAAATACATGATTCGTCCTTGAAAGGATGTTCTTAAACCAAACATATTTTGTCATTAAAAAAGGCTCACATTTTGACCTTCAAAATATTTTCTTAAAAATCCAGGTCTAGTCCTTCAGTATATAATCTAAAAAATCATGTTTGGTTATAGAAGCCTCAAAACCCTTTTGTCTTTAAAAAAATTATTAATGAGTCAACGATGGGTCTTAAACAAATATTTCTAAAAATATTAAAAAAATATCCACGTATGTCCTTGAGCCAAATTTCTAGAAAAACACACACTTGGGCCCTGAAATATATTAAAAAGAACATTTCGTTGAAAACATATCAAAACCTTGAAAAAAAATATTCTTAAAAAAAATCACATTTGATCCTTGGAAAATTTTCTTAGGAAGCTCTCAATTGATCCTTAAAAATTATGCTTCAGAATCTACATTAGATCCATTAAATTTAGTCCTTTAGTCCTTGAATAAATGTTTTTAATATATACACATTCGGAGGACTATTGGGCTTAAAAATGTTTTTCCCAAAAATTTTCTGAGGTTTGGTTCTCCATGAAAATATATTTATAGTCCTTCATTAGGTTCTATATCACATTGTTTTTTTCTAAGCCATTTTGGCCTTTATAACCTACTTTTTAAATGCCAAAAATTACTGAGATATTCTTCAATTAGTTTACCATCTATGGGACTTTTTCTTTCTTCATAAAATCCTTAAATAATAATTTCTCCATAAGTTCCTTAATGTCCTTCCTGTGAAAATTACTTAAAAACTTAAACAACTTTTTGTTCCAATCCCATGAAAAATAGAGTTAATTTTTTTCACAAAGTTTTGTTAATATTACCATAACAATAACCAAATCCTAACGCCTTACCTATGTATTTTCTGAGCAAACTCGGGGTCCAACCATGGCACGCATGTGGAACTCTCACCCAGTTCATGGTTAACTTTTTTTCCCAACCAATATGGCCATAAAAGTACAAATCACCATTTAATCGGTTTATAAAAACTTGATTTGGCTGCTGAAATATGGTTAGGCCAACAACAAAGCTTATGCCAACCCATTCCAGGACGGATAGGATGGAAGGCATGGAGAACCCGGAACAAAAAAAAGGATCTACTTAATGTTGTAATATTAGTTTAGGTAAAGCTAGAAACTGGCTTTTCTACTTTTAGCATTAAATCTCTGCACCCCCGCCCCACACACACATTCTCATATTTGCCATTTCCGATAACTCCCTCACCTCTCTGCCCTTCTCCCACACACTTGGAACTGTAATGAAGCAGTGTGAAATAATTGATTACCCAAAGCTCTTCAAATATCCATTCTAAGGCTTTCGCACATTTGTGTGCAAACTGAAAGGTGGCTTTACGCTTGTTATAACGAGCTACTGCCGCTGCCGCCCGCTACTGCCAGGCTAAGGGGGTAACAAAGTTTAATAGAAAAACTTTAAAAACTTTGTTTGAATTGAGGGATTTAAAATAATTTAGGGAGAAAATATTGAAAAGAAAAAAACACACCACCTCATGGCATGACAAAAACTAATTTTATCAGGGGGGGGGTGGGATTGGGGGGAGATACAACTGATTAGGTTCACTTGAACATGTGTTTAAGATTCCGTAACGTTTTTAAAATAAATTTAATTTTCCAATATTTTTTTAATATCACAAAGCCCTGTTCTCGTAGAAGCCTTTAACTTCGGAAAGGCCTTGCAAAAATCTTCCTTTTGAAAAACATTGTTAAGGACCTCTCTCCTAGCGCAAAGTCCTCCCATTTTATAACGAACCTTAAAAAGGTCCTTGCCGACATTGGGAAATGCCAGCTACTCACCAAGGACCTCGTAATTTGTCTCTTTTCAAGCAGCACCTTGCAAAGGACCTATTCTCACAGAAGACAATGTAATGGACTAATTAGGATTAAGGATTTTGTAGGCCATATTTTTATATATTTTATTTTTCATAAAGGATAGCGGAAAAGTAAAGAAAGTCTTTTCACAAAAGAAATGCAAGTCACTTCCCTGAATAGGACCTTATGAAGATCCTTTATTTATAGAATATAGATAGATGTCCTTTTTGCTACAGGAATTTGAACAAATCATTTTTTTCATAGGTCCTCCTTAAATGGTCCTTATAAAGATTCTCTCATAGAGAACCTTGCACCTCACAGAGGTCCTTAAAAAGGACGTTTTCTTATACAACACCCAGTAAAGAGAATCTTTTAATAGAAGACCCAGAAAAGGATATATGTATATTCATTAACTGCAAAGGTAGTTCTGTCATACAGGAGCTAGTGAAGAGTAAAATTTTCTTCTTATGTCCTTTTTATTCAAGAGGACATAACAGGATTCCTTTTTTCATGAGAGACCTTGTAACGGCTTTTTTTCTCATTCGGAGGACTTTTTGTAATATACCTTTTCTCATAGAGGATCTTGTAGGTCCTTTCTAGGTACGGGAGAACTTCATTTTTCTTAGTGGAGGGACTACAATATACATAATCGTTCTTCAAGGACCTTGTAATACTTCCCTTTATAGAGGATCGTATAATGTCTCTCTCTATAGAAATTCTTGAGTAAGTTCCCTTGGAGGACTTCTCCAGGTCCATTTTATATGTTTGAAAGGTTATCTTCTCCTGAAGAACTTGATATTTTTTGCACTTTCGCAATCAACTTCCACCTCCTCCAATTTCCATTTGAATTGGTCACGGCAAAGAGCAACAAAAACAAATCACTTTTCTCCACCACTTTCTGCCATAATCATAATTTCTTAACTAATATTACAAATCTTTCATTAAGCCATCAAGAAATTTAATTAGTTCTATAAATCTTTTATAAGTTTGCGATTTTCTTGCGTTCTCAGCGTACCTCATTTTCGCTGTATTTTTTCTCCTTCAAATCTATTTTTCTTTTCTCCATTTTTTTTCGTTGTGCTTTATGGTTTTGTGACCATTTGCCTAGCTTGAATGATTGCAGGCAAGGGTAAATGGATTGAATTCCACTTTTGCGAGAGTGAGGAAGTGAGGGGTGGCTGAGTAAAGGAAGGGAAGGAGGGAGGACGCTCTTAAAAATGATTTCCTTGCTTCATTTCTTCCACTTTATCAGAGTGCCACTGAAAAAGTTTCGTTTGGAAAATCATAACCTCAAGCTTTTAAGTGATGCAAAGTTGCAACTCATAAATCAATATTTACTGAGAAGAGAGAATATTTACTGGAAAAGAAGAAGAAGAAGAAGAAGCACAAGTAGGAACAGGGTAGTGGCAAAATTTCTGCGATAGAGATGAAGTCTCGGAAATTTTCAGAAATGGGGAAATATATTTTTATATTTCAGGGCAGCAGCTCCTTTTGGAATAGAGCTTTTTGGAATAGAACAAGGACAAGTATATCCTTTCTATCTCGTTCATTTCTCTCTCTCTCTCTCTCTCTCTTCCCTTCTCTCTCTCTCTTTCTTTACGACATTTCTCAAAATTTAGTTTTGGAGTTTTTGGGTTTCCAGTTCATTCTACAGAAAATCTTGTAAAAGTCCGATCTTCGTGGAAGATTTTGTCAGTCCTTTTGGATATTCAGTATCCTCCTAAGATTCTCTCCTTCGACATCCCTATCCATAGTAGCATGACTGAATGCAAAAGTATAGAATATACCCGAGCAAAATTATGATGATGATGTTGATGCTGGCAATGTCAGCAAAAAAAAAAGGATGAGGTCCAAGAAAATCTCTTAAATTATGCACCCAGCCACCACCATCAGCAGCAGTAGCAGTGGCAGCAACAACAACCACAACACTGACAAAAGAAACTGTTGCCAAAGAAAATACAACGGAACAATATTTAAACAATTTTACGCGTTCTTCTTCAACTTTTATATGCCATAAAATGTTTTCAAACTCTTTATTGCTTTTCCGTGTGTATTCAAGTGGCAGCAGCCATACCCTCCGCTCTGGGGCGAAGCTGGGGTGACAAGAGCCACAGGGAAGTGGGGGAGGTCGCCAATCCCCATTTGCTGTGGCTAACATAATTGCTTGCATATTGAATGCTAAGTACTCTGGCGCCATGTTAAGCAAAATGCACTTCCGCTGTAACGCCTACGATTTGTTGAGGGGCTGACAATGGCCGGCAAATAGGCCTTAGGGACAATTCGGCAAAGTGGAGAAGAAATCGAAGAAGACGACGAAGAAATCACAAAGAGGTGCAACTATTCCCTGGGTATTGTAGAAAAATCGTATTTCCTGTTGCTGCCAGGCGGCCTGTCATAATTATAGCTCAGCCCAGCCATTATTCGTTTTTGCAGCAACAACAACAGCACTATTAAAGCGGGAGAATGCCGCTGGAATGCTGTTAAATTTCTCGGGAAATTCCTTCCACACAAAAAATTGCTATTTCTTTTCCTTAGTCTACCAGACAATGGCATAGGGATGGCATCCCTCCTCCGTAGCTCCGTTACTCCGCTGTCTTCCGCTGCTGCAAATCATTGAACTTTCTCAGACTTAAACAATTATTGGTTTAATATGCTTTTCATGATGTTGAGTAAATACAATTCACAAGAAAATGAATTATGGCAAAATTATTTGCTGTCATTTTTCAGCCAGGGTTGGAGGAAGGGTGGCGGAGGTCTTCCAGCATTTATTGTCTTGGCAAGGAAATTGTAGCCAGAAGAGAAAAAAACGAAAATGTAAAAACAAAAAAACACGAAATGAAAATCCAATTAAAAGATAATCCATTATGACTTATTGTGCCCCTTAAAGTATGCAATAATTATTGTTAAATGCTCAATGATGCCAAAGAGGCAACTACGTGTTTTTGGCGTATGAGTAGTAACAACCATTGAAATCAATTTTTTTCAAGATATTTTTAAGAGACTATCAGTAACTCAATAGGGAAATTTAAGGAATATATTTTCTGGGACATCGAAGAGATTATTGTTTTAATCGTCAATTATATAAGGATATAGAAGACCTAAAGATCTGCTACGGACTATAGAAGACATGTAGATCTTCTACTGGCTATAGAAGACCTTGAGGCATTCTACAACACACATGAGGGCTTCTATTTGATATAGAAGGAATTGAAGGTCTTCCATAGCCTAGAGAAGGCTTCATATCATTCTATCTTCTATTGGCTAAACAAGGAGCTAAAGAGCTTATATTAATTGTAAAGGGGCCTAAAGGGTTTCTATTGGCTGTAGGGGCCGGAAGGAATTCTATTGACTGTGGAACGACCTGAAGGTCTTTTATTGGCTATTGCCATGTAAGGAGCTGAACTGTTTTATTGGCTATAGAACTACTTCTATTGGATATAGAAGGATCTGAGGGACATATATTTGCTATAGAAGGACACGAAGTACTTATATTTGCTAAATAGAAATAAGAGGACCAGAATATCGTATGTTGTCTGTAGAAGGACCTGAAGGTCTTCTATTAGCTAAAAAATCATGTCCTTCCTTAGTCATCTATAGCCAATAGGAATCCTAAGAGACTTATATTTGTTATAGAAGGACCTGAAGGATTTCTATTGGTTATAGAAGGATCTAAATGACCTCTATTTGCTACAGAAGTACCTGAATGACGTCTATTATCTATGCAATGACTGAAGGTATTCTCTTGGCTAAAGAAGAAGAAGGACATGAATGACATCTACAGCGTATAGAAGGACATGAAGGTCTTATATTTGCCATAAAAGGACATAAAGGTCTTCTAATGAATTAAAAAAATCTGAAGGCTTTCTGTTGTTTATAAGAGGACCTGTAACACTTATATGTGCTGTAGCAGGACCTGAGGGTCTTCTATTGGCTAAAGAAGGACCTGAGGGAATTATATTGGCTATAGAAGGACATAAAGAACTTCTACAGGACATAAAGATCTTCTGTTTGCCATAAAGATCTTCTAATGACAGTAAAAGAACTTGAATATCTTGTACTGGCTACAGAAGATCCTGAAGGACATATATTTGCTATGGAAGGACATGAAGAACTTCTATTTAACCAAAGCCTACTTATACTGGATATGGTCTTTTCTGGATATTTCCTAAAGGACCAAATGTCGATTTTGTAGAATATTTTTCAAGGACGTTATTAAAAATACAACTGGAGCTTTTTAGAACATTCCAAAGATCAGGCATGACTTTTAAGGAAATCCTAACGTGTTTTTTTAAACTATTTTAAGGGTAAAATGTATTTTTAATATTTTCAGGGACTGTAGGTGCTTGTTTTTAAAGACATTTTTTAGGATTATTTTTTATACAGATTCTCTTCGAATAATTTTCGGGAAATAACCGTTTTAGAAAATTTAGGAAGAACCGAACGTAGGCTTTTTTAGAATATTTTCTTAAGCCCGAACGCGGTCATTTAAAGTTATTTTATAAGGATATATAGCCTCTAGTCAAGGAAATTGTTCAGCCATCAAAATTCCTATTTACGGATTTTTCCATTAGCCAATATTTCTGCTAACCTGGATAAGGATATTTTTGAAAAGAGAACAATTATCGACAAAGGCTTTCCAGGAATTTATATGTGTTTCGACTCCTTATTAGAATTTCTCCTACAAATGTGTTTTACTTCTTTATTGGGCATTTCTTTAATAGTAATAATAATTTTTATCGAAATATTTCTCATATTTTCAGACGATGGCCGTAAATACTTCCCCTTCAAAAAAAAAAATAAATAAAAATCATTCAATATTGATTCAAGCCAACAACATAAAAAACATAAAAATTTATTCAATTATTTGGAAAGAAACAACATTTGAATGGATTTTTTTTTCCATGTGGTTATAAACTTTGTTTCTTAATTTATTGATATTTGCTTTTGAAAAGAATGACCGAAAATGTTTGTGGTCATTCAGAAAAATAGGGATTTCGAAGCAATAAAAAATATGAAATCTGAAAAAATTAGTTTGAAAACATGTAAACAAAGACAAGCTATCGAATTTAGCCGCATTTCAAAATATAACTTGATTCTTTAAGGCGTAAATCCCCTTGTTTTAAATGTGTACATGGTGGCGTATGACTTTTATTAATTATGGAATAATTTAGTAAATTGTCCATAACTTAGCAACGAAATGAGTTACAAGGAAAATTCAAATTGATAATAAGAGTTAAGTAAATACAGTAATATTAAAAAAACATAAAATATTTTAAAAAGAAATCAGAACACCTTCTAGGATTTTTATAAACGAAAATTTAATTTCTTTTTCAAATTTTACCACAAAAATCATATTTATTTTAAAAACTAGCTTTTTTACCAAAAAAAATAGTTTTGACACCTGTAAACAAAAAAAAATACTTGCCTTCAAAAGGTTTAAATTCCAAATTTAAAGATTCGTACCTGGTTGCGTATGATTATTATCAATTATGGAATAATTTAGTAAATTTTCCATAACTCAGCAAGTAAATAATTTACAAGAAAAATGTAAACTGATAATGAAAGTTAACTAAATACAGTAACATAAAAATAACTTAAAATACTTTAAAAAGAAATCAGAACACCTTCATGGGCTTCTTATAAACAAAAATGTAATTTCTTTTTTAAATTTTTCCCAAAAAATCGTATTTATTTAAAGACTAGTTTTTTAATCAAAAGTAAACAAAGATGACCTATTAAACTTAGACGAAATTGTAAAAATTACTTGGCTTCTTAAGGTGTAAATCACATATTTTAAATTCGTCCGTGGTGGTGTATGACTGTTATTAATTATGGAATAATGTAGCAAAATTTCCCGAAACTCAGCAACTAAATAAGTTACAAGAGAAATTTAAATAGATAATGAAAGTAAGCTAAATAGAGCAGAATATAAATAACCTATTTTATCCTAAAAAGGAACCCTGGCACCTTCAAAGCCATCTGAGAAATTAATATATTATTTCCTTTTCCAAGGAGGGAATTTGAATCATATATCCATCCATATTTATTTAACGTATGCTAAAGATGTCATCCCTATCTCGATCATATTTTGTTTTTCTCTTTCAATAATCAATAAAATATTTATTGACAATTTTCAAGTTGATTGAATACTAGAAAACCAGAAAAAAATTCTTTCCGCCTGAAAGAAATTTTACAAAAATTTATGAATATTCATAATATTTGCCACAAGAAAAAATTTTTTTTCTCAAACCAAAAAAAAAGTATCAACAAATTGTGAAAAAGATTTCACAAATGCCTTGGCAAGAAAACAGAACTATGCAATATATTTTTAATTAACACAAACTCAGAATATTTCTACATAAACCATAAACTTTGTATTTGTGAGTTCAATACACTCAATGGGTGTATGAGTAAGTGTACTTCAAGTCAAACTAAAATCCATTGCTTCACATACCACATTTAGTCAATTTGTGGTTTTGTCATTGTTGACCGGCCGGCTGACCAACCATCCATTTCTCCATCTCTATCTCTATCTCTATATCCCTACGCACTAGAATTACACTCTAATTACACATTAAGTGGTCAGCTGAGATCCAAACACCAGGAAAATTGCCTTGGCGTTACGTTGAGCTAATTAAATTGGCTTAAATGTCAACATAAGTGTTATAAGATGACCCAAAGACCACTTACATCAAAACCACTAACACTCATCATCTCCAACATCATGGTCGACAACATCATCATCGTGGCATCTCCAACTCCATGTATCTCATCTTAAGCTAAGTTCAGACATTACCAGGACTACCGTTGACCCCCAAACAGGAAAATACAAATTTCGATGAAAATGTATTTGTGTATTGTTCGAATGTGTTTGTATGTGTGAATGTTGAGGTGTGGTGTAGTGTTACACACATTTATAGAGACAATTATTCAGGTGTCATATCATATTTATGTATGGATAATTTCATTAGAAAATTGTTCGGGTTTGGGATTTCTTTAGTAAAGGAAACATAAAAACTAGTTCATATTTTTTGGAATGTTTAGAAGAATTGTACAAAAAGTTCCCTTCACATTCACATTCCTTCTAAGCTAAAGTGTATATAATAAGCCCAATGTGTTAACTTTTAGGCTATTTTTGAATCATCAAAATTAAGCTGGGGGTTTTGAAGTTATCGCATAATTACTAAGTTGCTCCAAAATTAAAAACACTCATACGCCACCATGGACACTCTTTAAAAACCATGTTTCCGGGACATAAGTGTATTAAATTGCAAAGGATCTTTATAGTAGATCTCCATGAACTCAAAACAATATATAAACTATGTTTGCAAGACACATTTTTCTAAGTTCAAGAAAAACTTAAAATTCTATTCAGAACCTTTGGCATGCCTAGTCACTGCCTATACAATGTTTATTTCACATACAATATTTCTATGAGGTGCATATAATAAGCCCAGAATATTAACTTTAAGGGCGGTTTTGAATCGCCAAAAATGATAACATAGTTGCGAAGTTATTGCATATTTACTAAATTATTCCAACATTAAAAACAATCATACGCCTTAATGGATGTCCTTCAAAAACCGGTGACAATTCGGTGACAATGTGGAAAGGATCTTTATAACATCTCGCCCATAGGCATTCTAAAAAACATAATAATTCTTATATTGTATAAAAAACCAATTTTATTTTTTTTTTCACCAAAAAAATTTAAATTTAATTCAAAGTTTTTGGAAGGTCGTAAAATTTTGTATAAAATATTTTCTTTAGTTCCACAATTTTTCTTTACTAAAATACTCCAACATTAAAAACACTCATACTCCGCAATTGGAAATCTTTAAAAAACTTGTTTCTGAGCATGGATTTGGAAAGGCTCTTCATATAAGTTTTCCGCCGGTCATTCAGAAAATCATAAAAATGTTTAAAATATAAATGAAAGACCCAAAGTAAGGTTAAACTTAAATTATGATTTGAATTTTAGGAATATCAAAACAAGATGTATAAAATTATCACTTTAAGCAAATAGCATTTCCAAGCTAAGTAGTATATAATAAGCCTGATTTGTTGGCATTACGATACCTTTTAAATTTCCAAGAAAGACCAGAGAGTTTGGAAGTTATTGCCTAAATATACAATTAATCCGAAATTAAAAGCAATCATACGCCACCATGGACGCCCTTTAAAAAACTTGTTTTCGCGGCATAGGTCTGCGAATTTTGGAATGAGATTCTTAGTATACCTTCCACAGTCCTTCTCCAACTCTTTACATTATTTAAAATCTATTTTCAAAATCCATTTTTGAGGAGTTGAAGAAAAAATTAAAATATACATTTTTAAAATATCCAAAAGGAACTAATCACATTTTCACTTTAAAAGCATAAATTTTCTAATATAAACTGTACATTATAGGCTTCAAATATTAGCTTTCAATTCTCGTTTAAAGCATCAAAAAAGAGTCTTTGATGTTGAAGTTATTAACTGATTAATAAATTATTCCCAAATTAAAATCTATCATACGCCACCATGGACGCCCTTTTAAAAAACTTGTTTTCTCGGCATATGTGTACGAATTTTGGAATGAGATTCATAGTAGACCTTCCACAGTCCTTCTCCAGCTCTCTACATTGTTTAAAATCTGCATTCATGATTCCATTTTTAAGGAGTTCAAGAAAATACTAAAATTTACATTTTTAAAATATCCAAAAGAAACTAATCAAATGTTCACTTTAAAAGCATAAATTTTCTAATATAAACTGTACATAATAGGCTTCAAATATTAGCTTTCAATCCTCGTTCAAAGCATCAAAAAAGAGTCTTTGGTGTTGAAGTTATTAACTGATTAATAAATAATTCCCAAATTAAAAGCAACCATACGCCACCATGGACGCACTTTAAAAAACTTGTTTTCTCAGCATATGTGTACGAATTTTGGAATGAGATTCATAGTAGACCTTCCACAGTCCTTCTCCAACTCTTTACATTGTTTAAAATATGCATTCATGATCCATTTTTGGGGAATTTAAAAAAAAATAAAATTTACATTTTTGAAATAACCAAAACAAATTATTAAAATTTTCAATTTAATCCCATAACTTTTCTAAGCTAAACTGTATATAATAGGCTCCAAATATTAGCTTTCGAGCCTAGTTCAAATCATCAAAAAAGAGTCTATGGTTCTGAAGTTATTAATAAATTACTAAAATATTCCAAAATTAAAAATAATCATACGCCACCATGTCCACTTTTTAAATATGCATTTAAGTGGCAAATTTGTATGAATTTGGCAAGAATCTTCAGGGCCGTTTTCCCAGAGTCCTCGCCAAGCTCCTAAAAAATTGCAAACCGCAATTTTAGTGGCTTGTCTGAAAAGTTATGGCAGTCATTAAAGAAAATTAGTCGTTTCCATATTTTTTTTTTCTTTATCAACTAATTTCTGTTAGCCTTTGTAAACCCCTTTAAAGTTTTCAATTTTAATATATGACCTCCAGTAGGTCTATTCTGTAACTTTTTACAACTTTACTCATTGCTTTTTTTACAAAAAAAAATCAATTGCCTTTGTTACAACAATGAAAAAATTTTATGAACTTTTCAATCTATAAAAGTTAAAGAATAAGCCCACAGGTCTGGAAACATGTTTTAATATTTTCTATCAGAATTAAGAGATTTTGAAGGATTTGGTCATATATACCCAATATTTTGTTTATTTGTCTTAATATCAATCATAGGCCCCGGTACACAATTTGAACACTTCCTAGAAATTAACCTCTGACAACAATATATTTTTTACTTTCCATTTAACTCTTTCTGCCTTTGTACCCCCTTTAGCTGATTTCTGGAGTTAGTATTTCCTTTAACTTTTCGTTTTCAATAGATAAAACTCATACGCCCCCTAGGTCTGGACATAAATCCACAATATCTCTGAAATCTCTTCTCAGATTTAACTGCTTCAAATATTTTAATTTCATACCCCTGCAATCATTCCATTAATCACCTAAAAATGCCTGTCTAAGGAATACATTTAACTCTTTCTTCCCATTTTATTATCATTTCTTAAATACAATTCATCTTATTTTGTATTCTCTTCTCCTAAAAAAAGAAAAAAAAAACAAAAACTTTATCCAATCTCCTTCCGTTGAAATATTGCAAATGTAGAATAGAGCAAAGAAAAAAAGAAATCTGAGAAATCTCCTTCAGTCGTGATAAATGTATTTTTAAATAGACCTGAAAGATTATTCGATGTCCTGTTGTCAGCCAAATGGGAGACAGCTTTTCACCAACCCAGCCAACCAACCAACTGTTCCTGACTTTACAGCCTTGCTTGCTGACGTTTGCTCTCACCGTAGCCGTTTTTTTTTTCAAGCTCCCATAAATTTCAATGCTACTTTACAGAACCAGTACAAAGAAACCGTAAGAAGGTAGAACAAAAACGAGAGTGAGAGTCCCAGGGAGCTGAAATATTAAGTTGGTTTTAAAATTTCCACCATCAATGTCTCCGTGTGTCTGCCGGCAAAAGTGTTAAATTTCACCTGAACTTTGTGGCTAAGTAAGCCAAGGCAACGTAATTTCCCGGAAATTCCTTAGACATGACATTTGTACGGAAGATTTATAACCAACTCTTCCGTTTTTTTCCAATGTGTTTTTGCTTTTGTCTTTCACGGTTTGCAGGTCAAATTGCAATGTCAATAAGTTGAAATTGAAGGCAGCTGAATGAAAGTTTAAGGCAAATTAGTTGGAAGTTTTTAGTTAGAAAAGTGGCATCAAGAAAATGGGGCCAAAGTTTTAAGGATTTGAGGAAAGGAAAAAATCTGAAAAGCAACTCTTACACGTTAGGTGGGCTCATTTGAATGCATCATACACCAAGTAGCCTAATTCACTATTACTTATACGCCAAGAGGTTAAAAATAATCTCTATTAATACCAATACATAGTCAGATGAAAAAACTGCAACCAACTTTAGACTGCTGGCATTTCTAAGCCACTAGTCCGACGGCTGTTAAAATTATTCCAGTGACAGATCATTATATTGGTTACAAGCGTACAAAAGCATTTTGGTGAGAATTTTTCAGAAAAAAAGTTCGTGATGGAATTCAAGCGCGCCAGTGTGATTTCTTTATATTTGGCTGGAAAACCACAAGTGACCATCGTTAGAGCACTCAATCATTTAAATGTGAATAAATCTTTTGTGTCTCGTACCATCCCTCGTTACCGTGATACTGGTAGCGTAGCCCGACGTCAAGGAAGTGGACAAAAGAAAACAGCAACATCAGCAGAAGTGGTTCGAAAAGTAAAGTAGCGACTTGATCGAAACCCGCGTCGCAGTGGCCGAAAAATGGCTCGTGAGCTAAACATATCGCAGTATGAGAAATGAGCTCGGAATTAAGCATTAAAATTCGAAAAAGTGCAAGAACTTACACCGCAACAGAAAGAAAATAGACTCAAATGAGCTAAAGAGTTGCTTCGCTTGGCCGAAAGCGATGAACCGGCGAATTTGGTTTTCTCCGATGAAAAAACATTCGTTGTCCAGCAGTTTATAAACAAACAGAATGACCCGCTCGTGTTTTCTTGCCAAAGAGGTCAGCTGAAATTGTGCACCTTCTGTCGGCCACCAGAACTCAAGCGCCGACCATGGTGATGGTGTGGGCAGCCATAACAGCCGATGGTCGCTCTCCGCTCATATTTATCGACCGTGGCATCAAAATAAATGCCAAATATTATCGCGAAAACATTCTGGAGGGTGTATTAAAGCACGCAAACATTTTGGCCGCAGACCATGGACATTCCAACAGGACTCAGCACCATAGCACTCAGCCCGCGCCACCCAAAATGAGGTTTCTCGATTCATTTCCAGCTCACAATGGCAACCAAAATCTCCGGATACCAATCCGTTGGACTATTGTGTCTGGAGTATTTTGGAAAGCAAGGTTGGCACTAAAAAATACCAAAGTGTCGATCACCTCAGGCAAGCGCTTCGTCGGGAATGGGACAAAATACCGCAGAGCGACATTCGGGAAGCGTGTGACGATTTTCAGTGGCAGTTTGAAGGCCATAATTCGTGCCAAAGGTAACCAATTCAAACAGTTTTTTTATCTCGCTCCGTATATCCTTAATCCGATTTCAGGTTTATTGCGCAAATAATGACAAACATCAGCCCAAATGGACTAAATTTCGGGACGTATGTTTCCATTTGGTAGAACTCGGCATCGATATATATTTTTATACCCTCCATCATAGTTTGGAGGGCATATTAATTTTGTCATTCCGTTTTTTAAACCTCGAAATTTAAATATTCTTGATCAGCATAAAATTCTTTGTCGATTTAGCGATGTCCGTCCGTCTGTGGAAATCACTCTAGCTTCCAAACGAATTGAAGTAGATTGATAAAATTTTACTCAAATGTATGTTATATCAGCAGGACTTTCGGTATATATAACGGTATCTCCCGATATTCGGTATTTTAATGATTTTAGCGACATTATTTACCGGAATTGTTTCAAATTTGGTATTTGAAGTTCGCAATGGATACTACAGCCTAAGACAGAAAATTGTCTGTGCAGATCCACGTCTTCGTATAACCCCCATATAACGGTACCTCCCTATATTCGGTATTTTGGTGATTTTAGCGACATAATTCACCGGAATTGCTTTAAATTTGGTATTTGAAGTTCGTAATGTATACTACAGCCTATGACAGGAGATTGTCTGTACAGGTCGACTTCTTCGTATAGGCCCCATATATCAGTACCTCCCTATATTCGGTATTTTGACAAGTTTAGGTACAATACTCACCGAAATTGTTTGAAATGTCGTATTTGAAGTTCGTAATGGATACTACACCTATGACAGAAAATTGTCTATGCTGGTCCAGGTCTTCGCACAGCTCCGATATAACGGTACCTCCCTATATACAATATTTTGATGATTTTAGCCGAATTTGAATTTGGTAATGACTTATAACAAACAATGCCGGTGTGGGTCCACGTCGTATAGACACCAATATAAAGGCTATATTCGGTATTTTTAAAATGTTAACAGAATTTGTTAAGGATTTTATTTCCAAATTCGTTCCAAATGTTGGAAGGTATGTAAAGTTCGACCCGGCCGAACTTTCTGCTTTTTAACTTGTTCTTCCTGGTTTTTTGTTTCTCTCCTGACCATTATCACCATTTTCCCATTCGTCGGAAATTTGTCAATAAAACTCATTAATGACGCTGACAAAAATTACCAGATAAAATTACAGACTCCCGGAAAATCCTTTACACCGTATCATTTTTATGGCCAACTCATTACAAAGTCTCCCAACTATAATGTAACACAACCCACCGTCTACAATGACAAGGCCAAATGAGAGACAACAAAACAGACCGAAAAAAAACGAAAGAAGAAACATCAAAATGCCGACATTTATATCCTTATTGCCTTTATTTGTCACAGTTCAGTTGGCCATGTCAGGATAATTGCTATTATTATGAGCGTTATTATTTTATAAGCTTAATGAGTTGTTTAGATGTCATCTGTGTCCGATGCTGCTGCTGCCTCGAAAATGTCCTTGCTACTGCTGCTACGAAGATGTGTCACAATGTCGCGGTAATATGCTCCAAGCTAGCAAGGAGCCCTAAAGCTATGTGAGGGGGGAAAGTGGGCGTATTGCGTCTGTGAGGAGAAAAATTAAGGGGGGAGGGGAGGGGGTGTGTGTGTACGTTACTTCCTTCAAATACGTGTTTGTAAGTTCCTCTCGTCTAATGTTACATACAACGCTCTTTTTTATAGTTAAAAAAGAAAGGAAAACATGTCTCAATGGTTATTATCCTGTTTTTTTTTTTTTTTTGGCTATCCGCCCATTAAACGGTTCAAATTTCTTTTCCTGTGTAATTTTTTTGCGATTAATTATTTGGCATTTTCAAAGATTATTAAAGGAAACAGGAATTAACACAATTAGTCCTAAACCCATAAAAATAGTGAGATTCTGGTTGAAAATTGGGGAAAAATTTAATATCTCAAATTTCTGGATATTTTGGTTTAGATTAGCAATGCCGATATTTATCTCCAAAATTTTAAATTTTCATAAAGAACTCTACAAAAAAAGTGAATGGCCAAGCTTACCTGCTGTAATGTAATAGATATTTTAAATTGACCAGAACTGCGTACAATTCTTACCTGAAAAAGGAAAAACAGAAACATTAATAAAATTTTCCGATGTTCGTCTTTATTCATCTGATAATCAATTGCCTTAATTTAATGGAATTTGTCGTCGCACATTCCAAAACACAAACATGGCGCAATGGGTCAAACCTCTCTTGCATTAAAATTGATAAATTTTTTTTTGCAATTTTAAATAATTTTTAATTATTTCACAAATTCCAATATCCACCAAAACGTATACGCAATATCACAACTCATACGCCTTCTACAAAATGCACAATTTTTTTATAAAACAATGAGAACACTAGAAGAACGATGTATTTTTAATAACAATTTTCTCGTAGCTCACTTTTTCTACATTCGAAAATTTTGAAAATAAATTATTTGAAATATTTTCACAAAAGTATACAAATGAAAAGTATATTTACACTGTGAGACAAAATTCATTTTTTTTTTTCATAAACTACAAGGAAATTCCAAAGATTATAAAAGTAGACCTAAAAAAAGACAAGTGTATCCAAATTTTTTTTAAAGTTCAAAGTTTACATTTACCTTACGTAAGCTAAATAGAGGGAACAATTTCCCGGTCTTCCAGACTATCGAAAATTTCGGAATTTAGTTTCCTTCCTTCAGCAATATTGCAGAGAAGAATATGAGGACTATTTTGGTTGAAAATGTTAAGCCTGAAGCGAACCAAAAAGTGGGAATTTCTTAACCTTTTTTAAATATGGTTCAAAATTTCCTTCAAACGGGATAGTAGCACGTCAAAAGATTTTAGAAAATTATTAGCCATTAAATTGTGATATAGGTCCTAGAAGACGTCAAAAGTATAAATTTTATATAAAAGCCAGGAATTTATGTATATTTATACACAGGGTGAGATGAAAAAACTGCAACCAACTTCAGACTGCTGTCATTTCTAAGCCACTCGTCCGACAGTTGTCAAAATTATTCCAGAGACAGCTCATTATATTGTTGGCAAGCGTACAAAAGCATTTTGGTGGAAATTTTCCAGAAAGAATGTTATTCGCGATGGAATTCAAGCGTGATTTCTTTATATTTGGCTGGAAGACCACAAGTGGCTATGGTTAGAGCATTCCAGCATTTAAATGTGAAAAAATATTTTGTGTGGTAGGTAGTATTTTGCGCAGTGGCCGAAAAATGGCTCATGAAGTAAACATATCGCAATATTCCATTCGGCAAATATTGAAAAATGAGCTCGGGGTAAAGCCATTGAAATTCCAAAAAGTTCAAAACTTACACAGCAACAGAAAGAAAATAGACTCAAAAGAGCTACAGAGTTGCTTCGCTTGGCCGAAAGTGATGAACTGCCGAAATTGGATTTCTCTGTCTCCGAGGAGAAACCATTCGTTGTCCAGCAGTTTGTGAAAACAAAATTATCGCATTTACTTGCCAAAGAGGTCAGCTGAAAATATGCACCTTCGCTTGGACACCAGAACTCAAGTGCCGGCCATGGTGATGGTGTAGGCCGCTATAACAGCCGATGATGGCTCTCCGCTCGAATTAATCGACCGTAGCATCAGAATAAATGCCGAAATTTATCGGAGGATGTATTAAAGCCTTGGGGGTGTATTAAAGCCTTGGGCACGCAAACATCTTGTCAGCAGACCAATTTCCAACAGGACTCAGCAATATCGCCTTAGCACGCGCCACCCAAGAATGGTTACAAAATATAGTTCCTGGCTTCATTTCCAGCACATAATGGTCACCAAAATCTCCGGATACCAATCCGTTGGACTATTGTGTCTGGAGTATTTTGGAATGCATGGTTGGCACTCAAAAATACCAAAGTGTCGATCAACTCAAGCAAGCGCTTCTCCGGGAATGGACCAAAATATCGCAGAGCAACATTCGGGCAGCTTATGACGGTTTCATTGGCCGTCTGAAGGCCATGATTTGTGCCAAACTTATTCTAAAATTTGATGCTATTTCTGACATTTTTTGCTTCAATTCAATACAATTTAAAAGAAGTTAAAATTATTGCGTTTGACTTTGTTTCATTTTTTTATCTCACCCTGTATGTGGTGTAGCAGCAGAATCTCATACCGGAAGTAACCGGTAGGTTACTTCCTCAATAATTAAAACTTATCCTACACTTTTCCATTTGGGCTTCTTACCATAGGTTCACATTAAATAAAGGTATACAATTGGGATCAACAGTAACCTTTCTTTCAAGAACAGATCATGCCTTTTTTGCAAAAAAAAAATCTACACAGGTAAATTTTTGAACCTATATATGGTGAAAAACTTCCTTCCAATCTACAAACGATTTTGGTCCACATTCGCCCCAATTTATCTTCCTCAAAAAATGATCAGTTCCTCATATGAAGTTTTATTGGGAACATGGACGCGTATAAATATTGTCCATATGAGGCCGATTATTTACTCAATAATAGCAACGAATCCCACATTTTTCCATGTTCTCTCCTCTGTGCTCTTTTTTATATTGTCGCGTATGACTAATGGTGTTACTCATACTGCATTTTACATAAAAGTTAGTACTATTAAATTATTGCAATTCTACAAATTTGCTAACTATATTTTTAAGCTTTCCATTGTCTACCTCTCCTATATAACCCCCAATTTTATTTTCCCCAAAAAACCGAAAATTCCTAAACTAAAAGTAATTAAAACCTAAAAACCACCTTGTTTGACATGAAATGTCCCATTTAGTTCTAGGTTTTTTTTCTCTCCCTCTCTCTCTTGAGTAAACACATACGACAGACCAAAAAAAAAAAAAAACACAAAATGCGGCCATTAGTTGCAGTTACTCGGCAAAATTGTTTACTTGTTGTCTCACATTGGGATTGTGTGTTTCTCGGTGTGTGGATGTGTGTGCGTGCGAATGAGTGAGTACCCTGGAATGACGTTGTATTTTAAGCATTTCTATGGAAGCTATTAATTTTCAATCAGTTCAAGGTTTTTGCAATGCGAAAACAAACAAAATATCGGCAAACGAAATCATGGGCATGTGGTGTATGTGTATGTGTGTGTGCAATACACCCACACATACACACCAGGAAAGCAATAAATGCAATGAAGATTTTTTTTGCATTTTCCTGGCACTTCAATAAAAGCGAAGAACAACGTCAACATTGTCGATGCCAGAGCACAAACGACCACCTTCTGATCTACATCACCTACACAAACACATATACACACATGCAAGCATGCAAACTCACACACACACACATAAATTCAGTTTGTGTATTTTGATTATATGAAGAATTCATGGTGCAAAATTTGTTTGTATTTTGGCTGTGCAGAGACATACACATGGTTGGGGAGAAGGAGGAGGTCCACCTGCACCCACCTGACCACTGGAAAATTGGGTTGTACAAAAACCAGAGAAGGCCTTTGTTGTCCGAAACAAAATCATCGGTGGCAGCAGCACCAAACAAAGGCGATTTGCTAAAGAAAATTAAAATGTAAACAAAGAAACTGCAAGCCCCCTTCCTCCCATCCGACCCTCTTGAGAGAATTTTCCAGCGGATGTGGGCGAGATATAAAAAAAAAACAAAAGATCTATGGTGGAATTTAAGAAATAAATAATCATGTCAATTTAATTTTTTTGGGAAAGAAAACAGATATTTATGGAATTTTCTGGGCGATGGGGCCGACTCTCAACGCCAGATGTGACGTGGACTTGAAAATACGATTTTTTAAGGACTATCCGAGATACTGTCAATGTTTTTATACGATGTTAAATGATTGGACGAGAATATCTCAAAAATATATTCCAGGACAAATACAGACATTTTGAAGGGTTATAGACAGTTGTAGATTTTTCAAATGGATCTAAAAGCCTTGTTTGTGGATTATTAACAAAAAGAGTCTAAGGACGATTTTCAAAGTCTGCTAGGTTTTAAACACGACGATATATCTACGTTTTGTCAAAGAGAGAGAGAGAGAGTAGCTGTAAGAGGATTGGACTTTTTGAAAGGAATAGAAAAAGAATCAATAAATGAAATTTTTCAAAAGTCTTAGATATCGATTTTCAAGGAATCCTCGAGAGGGTATCTAAACGATTTGGACGTGACATTTTAAAAAGGGATTTTATCAAGGATTATCGTTTACATTTAAGGATAATAGATAAGAATGTATGATACCTTTTATAGACTTTAGACTTTTGCAGAATAGTTGTTTCAAGGACTATTAGAGAATATGGCAAGGATTAAAGGCAGAAAGTCAAAGGGACTATAAGGACGATTTTCAATGGATACTAGTTTTTGAACGTGAACTTTTAAAGACATTTTTCTACGTTCTGTCAGAGACTGTAGCTGCAAGAAGCTTGGAGAAGCTTTTTAAAGGAATATAAAAGACTTCAGAGTTGATTTTTTTTAAGAAATTTTTCAAAAGATTTAGACATCGTTTTTCAAGGACTAATCGAGAAAGGATCTAAACAATTTGGACGTGATATTTAAAAAAGTGATTTTTATCAAGGATTATCGGAGACTATTTAAGGATAATCGCTAAGGATATAGTATACCTAAATCCGGACTTTTGCAGAAGAGTTGTTTTAAGGACTATTAGAGAATTTGTAAAGGATTAAAGACAGGGTTCCAAGTGTGGTTTTTGAACGGGGAATAAAATATTTGGGCATGGACTTTTTAAAAGTATTTTCTCCAAGGACACACATTTTTTAAGTGCATTAACAAGAACTCTTCGGATTTAGTGTAAGATTTAGAACAAAATTTTTAGTTTCATGGGCTATAAAAGAAAAGTTGGGCTGGATTTTTGGTTATTTCTTAAAAGGACTATAAAGGATTTCCTAAAAAAATAAAGGTGAGGTTCTACATCAAGTGTACGTGGACATTTAGCAAAGATTTTACCTTAGGGCTTTCAAAGGCTTTATCAAGAATTAAGAAGAATTAAGAATTTTCAAGGATTACAAAAATGGTCCTACAAAATTTGGAATTTTTTTCCAAAGAATGTCTTCCAAGGACTTGTATAGAAGTTTCTTCTTTTCGGTAAGGGCCTAAAAGCCGTGAGAGAGATCTCTAATTTACTGCAAAAAAAAATTGTGAAATGATTTTAATAAAAAACAAATTAGGAAGGACTTAACTTACTTTCAAGGACTTCTGGATTTCAACGATTTTTTAATAGATTTTTGTATCTGCCTCTTTAAAGGCTCTTTCAAGGATTACAAAAATGGTCCTAAAAAATTTGGAATTTTTTTCCAAGGAATGTCCTCCAAGGACTATAGGGTTTTTTTATTTTCGGTAAGGGTTTAAAGAAGTGGGAGAAATCTCCCATTTACTGTAAAAAAATTGTCCAAGAATTTTAATAAAAAAATATAGGAAGGACTTCACTTTCTTTCTAGGACTTCTGGATTTCAACGGTTTTTAAATAGAGCTTCTAATGAGTAGGACGTGAATTTTGAAAAAAATTGTCTTTGTCTTTTTAAAGACTTTCAAAGGCTTTCTCAAGGATTGTAAAAATGGTCCTACAAAATTTCTATTTTTTTCCAAGGAATATCCTCGAAGAAACTTTTTAAAGCATTTTTACCAAAAAAAAAAAAATTAAAAAGACATTAGAGATTCTCCCAAAAAACTGTCCAAGAGTTTTAATTAAAAAAAAATAGGAAGGACTTAACCTACTTTCAGGGGGGTCTGGATTTCAACGATTTTCAGATAGAGCTTTTAATGAGTTAGGCGTGAATTTTGAAGAATTTTTTCTCCGTCTATTAGTGATCTTTTTTAAGGATTTCTAAACAGGGCTTTCGAATCTTTTTTGTTTTCTAAGGGCTTTCTCAGGGATTGTTAAAATGATCCTACAAAATTTGTAATTTATAAAGACGTAAAAGATTTACAGTTAAAAAATTGTTCAAGGATTCTAATAAGACAAAATTAGGAAGGACAGGGATTTCTACATTTCAACGATTTTTAGATGAGTTGAACGTGAATTTGGAACAAATTATTTCTCTATCTATTAGAGATTTTTGTGAAGCATCTCCAAACAAGGCTTTCAAAAATCTGGACATGAACTTCTTCAGAGAAATATTCCCATGAGGGAGGTTTTAAGAAGGATTTATGCCTGGATATTTTAAGACTTTTTCTAATTACTTTCAACGACCTCCCCGAGGAGAAGATTAATTCAAGTACAACCTTAACTAAAATCGAAAAGATTTTAAGAAAATATTTTGTCTAAAAACCCCCGAAATAATAAAAGACAAAAAGGATTGTATGGGAATTTTCAATTTCCCTTCATAAGACTTTGAATACAGTCAGCCATATTTTCCTTCTCTTCCAAAAAAAAAAAAAAAAAAACTACATTGATGCCCAGACTGCCCTCTCCTGACCCCCGACCCCTTACCTTGTTCTATTGTTGTTGGCTGTGAATAAATTTGTAACTTGTAATCTCTTCATTTCAATTTCATGCCCTTTTTGTTTTGCTCTACATATTTTTGTTAGGTCCCCCCGTTCAACTTTTTTCTTTGCATTCCGTTTCAACCTAACTGTGTCAAATGCAAACGAAAAAAGCAACAACAGAACTAGAGTGTCGCCAACGACACAGCCGTCTTTTCTTTCTTTTTTCTGTTCGTTTGTTTCAAGGTGGCAACCTGGGAAAATATGCATTTAAATTTCAAACAATTTGGCAGTGTAAACAAGTCAAATGGCAAAACGGGAGGAGATGAGAAAAATCTTACAAAGACACACATACACATATATACTGCACCCCAATACACATACATTTGAACACATTCCATTACTGGGGAACAAACGAAAGGATTTGGAAAAAAATCTTCGGTTTGCACCCCTCTCTTTGAATCTGTTCTTGGAACCTGGAAAAAAATCGAAAGGAATCGGAAAAAACTCCCCACTTTGGACACCTCTCTTTGAGTCTGTTTTTGGTACTCGAAAAAAAATCGAACAGGATTCCAGCAACCGTTTGCCATTTTCTTTCCATTTCAGGTACTTCAAAAGCACTTTTCCGAGTTTCGATTTTATTTTTTCTTCCCCTCTTTGGGATTTGCATGCGAACAAAATGAAGCAAAAGAAACAGAAAACACATCATCAATATGTCGAACATATGTAGGTAAGAATTGGTGACGTGGCTGTTTGTTACACACCCACCCATACATATGTATTGGTGTGGTTGAGTGATTTTTTTTAAAGGTTTTCCTGCCTTTACATGGGTACGTCTGTATTTGTTAAAAGTAAGTGTTAAGTTGATGTTTGATTGTGTAAAGTGCACACAACATACAAATACACACTCAGACACTCGCTCATACAAAAATGTAAGAAAATCGAAATGTAATCACTGAACGGAAGTGATGTAAATGCATGCCAAAATGCTTGGCTGTCTTCGTGTGTGAGTGAGTGTGTGTGTGTGTGTATGAGTTACTCCATGTATTTTGTTATTGAATGTTTACTGAATTGATGGTTTATTTAAATATTTAAACATTTTTGCACATCATTCAATGATCATTTTTTTTTTTTTTTTGAGAAGTGGAAGGGTAGGGAGGGGGTCAAGACTATGGCAGGTGGCGATGCTCCAGAGCACGAGATGACAGGCTAATGTCAAGAAAAATTTAAACAAAATACCAATCCAAGTGCATTTTAATCAATTCTTGTCATCGAGGGTTGAAGGACTAAGGAGAGATGCATGCAAGAATTTAGAAAAAAATAAAATAAATGTTTCTGTAAATAAAAATTGTATCTGAATACACTAAAGTTTCGGAATCGTGTGATTTTAAAATTTCTGTAGGGTATATCATGGCGTATAATTGTTGACACAAAGTATACGCCACTGTGGGCAAAGAGCGGCTAATTCCTTAAATCTGGCAGGTGGATGAAGATTTTCATAAGACCTGTTAAAGATTCTTTCAAGGGTTGTAGCTATAGTTCTCATCGTGGGGATTGATAGAAAATCGATTTTTTAAAAATTTTAAAATGGGGTTCAAAATACTTGGAAATAGACCTTCCGAAAAAATTTGCCTGAGAATCACAAATATTTTTGAGATCCTTCTAGGAAGAGTTTTAACAGGTTAGGAGAGGATTTTTTTGGGATTTTTTGAGGAGTGCCTCAAGACGTATTACTATCGACAACATGTATACGCCACTGTGGACATTGAGTGGCATTTTTTTAAATGGACAGATTATACAGAAGGAATATAATTTCTGAAAAGGAAGTTTTACATAAATTCTGTCAAAGACAGAATTAAATAACTCTAAAAATGTAATTCAAAACCTTTAAATATGGTCAATTTCTTTAGAGAAAATCCCACCAAGGTCTTATACAGATTTTGTTTTATAGTCTTTGAGGTTAGGTTCTAAATACTTGGAAGTGAGTTTTCCCAAAAAAATTGTCTAAGAACTATAGTCATGTTTCAAGATCCTTTTGGAAGAGCCCTAATAAATTAGAACGAGTCTAACAGATTCGACTTTTAAGGAGTTATATTATGAATGTGAAGGCGTATAACTATTGGCATAACGTATACGCCACTGTGGACATCGAAATACATCTTTTGAATGGTCAGATTATACAGAAGTATAATCATTTGAAAAATTAAAATAGTCAGTCAAAGATTTCTCAAGGATATTAATTTTTACTCTAAATGAATAAAATGTGGGAATTTCGAAAAATATAGATTTTCAGCCACTTTTTAAAGTGACTCTGAAAAACAAAGTAGCTTCGGAGAAGAACTCACCAAGGTTCTAAATACATAAAATTGCGATTTCCTAAAAATTTGTGTAAGGACCATAGTCATTTTTCAAAATCGTTCTGGAAGAACTTCAACATATTAGGACCAGGATTTTTATTTGGATTATGAAGGCGTATAACTATTGACATAACTTATACGCCACTGCGGACCTCGAGACATATTTCTTTTTAAAAATGAAAACTTGCTATCAATTTGTATTCTAAAAGGATAAAAGTTGACAATTTCAAAAAATATAGACTTTTCAGGCACTATTTAAAATGACTCTGAAAAACATAATAGCTTCGGAGAAGATCTTACCAAGGTCTTATAGAGATTCTTGTTCAAAGTCTTTACGATTAGGTTCTAAATACTTCCTAAAGACTATAGACATTTTTCCAGATCTCTCTGAAAAGCTCTGATAGATTAGGACATAACGATGTATAACCATTGTCATAATGTATGCGCCACAGTGGACATCAAGGCACATTTTTGAATGGTTAGTTCATAAAGGATAAACATTTGAAAAATTATTTTTTTTAACAAATCAGTCAAAGATTTTTTCAAGGATTATAGTTTTTACTCAAAAAGAACAAAACGTGGGAAATTTTAGAAGGTCTTACAGAGATTTTCTTTTAAATATTTTAAGGATATTTATAGGACTTTCGGGAAGATATCGCCAATGTCTTACAGAGATTTTTCAAATATTTTAAGATAAGCTTCTAAAACACTTTAAAGTGGACATATAAAAAATTGTCTAAGGACTATGGACATTTTTCCAAAGATTTCTAGGAAGAGCTCTAACTAATTAGAATGCGGATTTTCTAGGATATATATAGGGTACATGAAGGCGTATAACCTTTGACATAGCGTATACGCATTTGTGGCCACAGAGGATCATTTTTAAATTGCCAGGCTATACAGGAGGTTAATCTTATGAAAGGGTCTGTCAAAGATTTTTCAAGGATACTAAGAATGACTCTAAAAGAATAAATAAAGGGAATTTCAAAAGGCAAACGATGTTATAGACATGGATTTTTATAAGACAGGTATCTTCTTAGAAAGAATTTTTCAAGATTGTCATGAATTTTGCAGAACTCAAAGAAACTAGGATAAAGACTCTTTAAACCATTTTCAGACAAAACCCTTACGGACTACAATGTAGACCAACAGGAAGATTTTTTCCCAAATGTAGAAATTTGACAGGGACGTATACTTTTAAAGATAATTATTTTCCCGCTTTCATAGACAAAGCCTAGAAAGAAAATGACGTCAAAGATTTTTTTAAGAGTTACAGGATTTGCAAATAAGACTCAGTGATTTTTAAGGTCTATTTTTTCAATATTTATTTTTTTAGACAAGGTTCTGCAAGACCCTATCGTAAAATTAAAAAAAAAATTTCAAAAATATTTTAAACAGGGAGTTCTGAAAGACTAGGAAGTCGATTTTGAAAGAAGATTTTTCTTTGTTTTCCGAAATTAAAAAAAAACGAGGAGAACAAATTTTTAAGAAAATTTTCTATGATTTCCTAGACTTTTTGGACAGAGCCCTTGGCCACAAATGAGTTTTTGAGACGATTATGACGTGGACGTAGACTTCGAAACCATTGAACAATTCGTATCCCTTGGATATCGGGTTTTTAGGTATAACACTTTAAGACCGTTAAGTTTTTAGTGTTTTAGGTATAACCCTTAAAGAATTTGTATTCCTTGAGTACTCGGTGTTTTATATATAACCCTTGAAGAGTACGTATCCATTGTTTACTCTTTGTTGTAGATATAACCCTGGAAGAGTACGTATCTCTTGGGTATTCATTGTTTTAGTTATAGCCCTGTAAGAGTCCGTATCTCCAGAGCCCTCACGAATATTAATCCGCTAAGAACCCCTAGAACTTCTCTCTCTCCACACAGAAGGGATATTTAGATAAAAAAGATTGTCTTTTTTCTATTTTCTTTCCTAAAGCCTAAAATTATGCACCAAAAAGTTTTAATAATCCAAAAAAAGTATTTATTAAAGAAATTTGTGATTTTAAAACTTAACATCTCATCTTCTTGATAATCTTCCATTGCCAAAACGAATCTTCGTATATCTTCTGCATGCTGTACTGCGCCTAAAAGTATGTGGCTACATACACTTAACACACACTGGGAACTCCGCATGAGGTAAATGCCATACCAAATGACTGACTTAAAAAATCCTATTTCCTTTCTATTTTTCTGGTTTTTTCTTTCTTTTTAACTGGTTGCCCACCAGTAATGATGATGTGGCATATCACTTAATTTAAAAGAGTAAAACCATTATGCAGCAAAGCAGAACTCTCTCTCTATGTTTATGAGAATGAATGGCAAAAAAATGAAATGGAAAAGAGTAGCCTTTCAACCTTGCCGTCTTGCCCCTCAAAGATTTTGCCTGAATAAGGGGTACACTTGAAAAATCTAATTTTCTTTGCTTGAAGGGAGACGGTAGGAAGAGTATGAAAATGTTAACAAATCTATTTGGTTTCTGAATAATAATATCAAAACCAAAGTTGAATCTTTGGAAATTTTCCCAGTCATAGACAGATTCTTGGGCTGTGGATGGAACGAGGACACTGAATGTGAGAACAAAAAAAGGAAAAATCATTTTTACCTTGCGTAATTAGAGAGAGAAAAAGAGAGAGAGACGAAGAGATTTGGTTTCAAGGGAAAATATGTCCTTCTTTTCTGGAAAGAAACAAGTGAAACCAATAGTGCGATTCTCTAACACAATTTTTGAGTTACCGACAAAAATCGGTAACTTTGAAACCTAAAAATTTGATATAAAAAATGAGTTAAGGTTGAAAACACTGGTATCTATCGGTAGTTCTTAGCGACTTCTTTGATTTCGTCGACAACTTACTGATATATTTCGTTAATTACCGAAATTATAGGCGTTTCAATTTTACCGACTTTTGTCGGTAACTCAAAAATTGAGTTAGAAAAATCCACTAAAGGATTTTTAAAATTCTTGAAAAAGACCGACCAACTAGTCTTCACTGGCTTCTTGCAAGACCACAACAGCGGAGCTCTGGAAAGGCAAGTCAGTTTTGAAATATAGAGCGATGTAACAAATCAAACGTTGGAAGGGCAATTTGCCGATCAAGAACTTTAGAACTCTTCTGGTATACAGGGTGAGATAAAAAAAACTGCAACAAAATTAAACGCCATAATTTTTACATTTTTTTTTTAAATTTAATGTCGTTTAAGTTTTATGCAAAACTGTCGGAAATTGCATCAAATTTTATAATTTTGTTTTGTTCGAATTGATCACCTTTGGCATGAATTATGGCCTTCGAACGGCCAATGAAACCGTCACAAGCTGCCCGAATGTTGCTTTGCAGTATTTTGGCCCATTCCCGGCGAAGCACATGCTTGAGGTGATCGACACTTGGGTATTTTTAGTGCCAACCTTGCTTTCCAAAATACTCCAGACAAAATAGTCCAATGGATTGGTATCCGGTAATTTTGGTGGCCATTGTGCGTTGGAAATGAAGCGAGAAATCTCATTTTGCAACCATTCTTGGGTGGTGCGTGCTGAGTGCTGTGGTGCTGAGTCCTGTTTGAGTGTGCAAGGTCTGCGGCCAAAATGTTTGCGTACCCAATGGTTTAATACACCCTCCAGAATAGTTTCACTATAATATTCGGCATTTATTCTGATACCACGGTCGATTAATACGAGCGGAGAACGACCATCGGCTGTTATGGCGGCCCACAGCATCACCATGACCTGCGCTTGAGTTTTGGTGGCCAACCGAAGGTGCACATTTTCAGCTGACTTCTTTGGCAAGTAAACCCGATTATTTTGTTTGTTTACAAACTGCTGGACAACGAATGTTTTCTCATCGGAGAAACCAAATTCGGCAGTTCACCACTTTCAGCCAAGCGAAGCGAAGTAACTCTTCAGTTCTTTTGGATCTATTTTTTCTGTTCCGGTGTAAGTTCTGCACTTTTTGGAATTTCAATATCTTTATCCCGAGCTCATATTTTAATATTTGCTGAATGGAACATTGCGATATGTTCAGCTCACGAGCCAGTTTTTGGCCACTGTGACCCGGGTTTGGATCAAGTCGCTTCTTTACTTTTCGAACCATTTCTGCTGATGTTGCTGCTTTCTTCCGTCCACTTCCTTGATGTCGGGCTACGCTACCAGTATCATGGTAACGAGCGATGGTATGAGACACAAACGACTTATTCACATTTAAATGCTGAAGTGCTCTAACGATAGCCACTTGTGGTTTTCCAGCCAAATATAAAGAAATCATACTATCACGCTTGAATTCCATCACGAATAACTTTTTTTCTGGAAAATTCTCACCAAAATGCTTTGGTAGGCTTGCAAACAATATACTGAGCTGTCAGTAGAATAATTTTAACAGCTGTCGGACGAGTGGCTTAGAAATGACAGCAGTCTGAAGTTGGTTGCAGTTTTTTAATCTCACCCTGTATACTATTATTATCGATATTTTTCTTCCTGATAGCCAATAATCTTGTCCAATAGTAATGTCCTTCTACTTCAAATTCCAATTGAGATTCAAAAATTCCCAAGAATATTCCCTTTTATTCTCTCTTTTGACGACGACTTTTCCCTCAACTTCTTTCTTAATTTTATTTGTTTATATTCCAACCAATGTTTACCTTACCCAGCTATTCCACAACTATTTTCCCACCCAAAAAAATTGCGATTTCATTATCCTTGAAAGGAAAAAAAAAACAAACTACAAGAATAACAAAAAAACTGAAAACAATTTCCAAAGAAAGAAAAATTCATTTAATTTTAAAATTGTTTTAAGTATTCGAGTAAATATAGACAAAATGTGTGCGCACACATACCTTTAAAACCCAGGGAGATTCTGGCCAAGAATACACACACACAGCTTAAAGAGGAAGAACTAAATCTAACCACACACACACATACTTCAACAAGGATACAACCTAGGTGTATCTTGGGCGTGTGTGTGTGTGTGATGATGATCAGACACAAACAAAACCGAGTAATTGCAAATTGTTTGAAAAGCCAGTGGAACACCAAGGCAAACACACAGACCAACATGGGGACCAAGACTCAAGATGAAGAAACCAAGAACTTTAATAGTTGTAGTTGTGGCATAGTAGTAGCAGCAGCAGCAACCAACACAAAGAACACCAAAAAGGAGGAGAGACAAAATTCTCAGCTCCCCCCAGGCGCTTTTAAATCCCAGCCAAGCTGGCACAAAAAAAAAATCCTCAAAGAGAGAAAATAAACAGAGAGTTTATCAATTTAATTTAAATTTAAAACAACTACCACTATCAGACTCCCACACGAACACCTTTATAAAATTATTCCCTTATCCTTGTGTTTTCCTTTTTTCTTGTTCTTCTTTATCCCAATTTGTTTAGATATTTCAAAGATTTCATTTATTTAGATTACGTTCCTGTTTTGCCCTGCCATATTCCTACTGCCAATTGAAAATTAAACGAATTGATATTATGCCAGCCTAAATGTAGGCAATAGTTTTTCTTTGCTCTTAACAAACTGTAAAAAACCCTTAAAGTATGCCATGGCTTTTTTATTTGTAAAACTAAAATTACATATCATTACAAGCATATGGTTGGTCTATGGCCGTCCCCACCCCCAACTGACGTCCATCCCTTGCCAGCAGGGACCAAGTGTAATACCTGTAATTGATTTGTGGCCAAAGACGGAAGGAAGCCTAACGATATGTGGCCAAAGTAAGGAGAAGAAGATGAAGTAAAAACAAAAAACAGTTGCAGAGCAAATTGCTAACATGAACAAATTTGTTTGCAAAGCCAGAATCGTTAGCCTGTCTAAGACTAAAAGGAAATTTGTGTAGAGGATATTAAATGGAAGTTGGTCATCACAAAAAGGGAATTTTTAATTGAAAAGGATTTGTTAATGGAAAGTGTGCATTCTCTGGGTTATTCAGGAGTCAATCGAACTTAAATTCTGGGGTTTGTTAAAAAAAAAAAAAACTTAAAGGGATATTTAGGACATTTTTTAAGGATCATTGTGGATTTTTAAGAAAAAAAATTCCAAAGGTCCAACCTAAGATATTTTCGGTATACTTTTGCAAGGAAAGGATTAAGATGGAGATTCTTGTTATCCAGAAGGCAACTAATAATTTCAGTTTGTTATAGGATAACCGGACAATTGACTATATGTGTTGATAGTCAAGCGGCCCTCAAAGCCATCCAATCAAATGCCATCAAATCAAGAGTAATTTTCTGACTGCAAGAAAGTCCTTCTTGAAATATCATGGCAATAGAGTGGGGGTTGGATAGACTGACGAATCAGCTCGAGGTGGTTCCCAGTCGACTGATCTACCGAAGAGACTTTTTTATACACATGCAAATGCTTGCATATAAAAATAGTCTCAATATTGTGAGAAGTTTCCAAAGGTTTTGGTTTGTATAACAGTTTTTCCAAGATGTTTTCGACTTGAAAATATGTGTATTCAACTATTTCTGTTTATATTTTTACATTTTGTTGTCATTACAACAATTTGTTACCAGTATAACAGTTTCACATAACTGTTATACACTGCAAAATTTACGTATTTTGAAATAGTGTGAATGCTACTGTTTTTCGACATCATTTAGAAGTGTATATAAGTTGTACAACAGTTCAATAAAAACTGTTATACTTACTACAACATATTATTTGTACGGTGTTTGTCGAATAGTCGAATTTAGGTAATAATTGTTATACAAGAGTAAAAAAATGGAATGACTCGACGTGGTTCCCAGTCGCTGGATCTACCGATTGAAGTGACCTGTTTTAGCACGAATCTATGGTCCAAAAATATTGGAGTTTTGAGAGTGTTTGGTTTGTATAACAGTTTTTCAAGAGCCTTATCTTTACGAAAATGTGTGAATTTCATTGTTTTTGTTGAGATTTTTAAATGTTATTGTCATTATATCAATTTTGTACCAGTATAACAGTTTCACATAACTGTTATACACTGAAGAATGTATGTATATTGATATATTTTGAATGCTACTGCTTTGCGATATCATTAAATATACATAAAAGTTGCATAACAGTTTTACAAAATTGTTATACTCACAAAAATATGTATATTTTGATAGAGATTGAGTATCGTAGTTGGAGTGATGATAGTTGAAGAACAGTAAAAAACTGGAATGACTGAGGAATTAGCTCGCTGTGGTTCCCAGTCAATGGATCAACCGATCGAAGAGGCTGGTTTTATACACAAAAAAATCGTGCATATAACTATAGTCTAAAAAATTTATGGAGTTTTTAATGTTTTGGGTTTGTATAACAGTTTTTCCAAGATGTTTTCGATATGAAATTGTGTGCATTTAACTATTTTTGTTAAGATTTTTAGATTCCTCTATCATCACATCAATTTTGTAGCAGTATAACAGTTTCACATAACTGTTATACACTCCAAATTGCATGTATTTGTGTATATTTCAATTGCTACAGCTTTGTGACATCATTTAAAAGAGTATATCAGTTGTATAACAGTTTTCCAAAACTGTTATACTGACTAAACTATGTGTATTTTAATTGAGATTTGTTATTATATTTGAAGTTAGGATATGTTAGTTGTATAACAGCATAAAAAACTGTTATACACATTAAAAACATTATATTTTAAGAAAATGTTTAAGTTTTTTAAACGTTGGCGTTTTATACGAAACCGCCTTTAAGCTATTACGTCAGACTGATTCAAAAAGGTTCTCATCGAACCTCATCAGCTAGCAGAGCCATCTTATGAGGAAATATGTTGCAAGGTATCTAGGAGCATCTGAATCCCTTCTTTCAATTAATAGGTCCAATCTAAGAATCATAATGGCCATATTGATTGACCAGATATCTGACTTCTATATGGGATAACGGTACCGGTTCCGATTACTGTAAGAATGAGGACTTCGAAGAAATAGAGACAATTAAACATCTACTATGCATATGTCTATCTATATGTGGTAGCTGGGAGAGCTGAAATTATAACGTTTTTCTCAGATGTACATCCCATCAATCACATCCACAGTTTTTCTAAAAGCATATCATAGCTAGGCAAGCCCTCTTACAACTAGATATCTCCATTTCTTCTTTCTTTCCCAATTTATAGCTTTCCTATCAATAATAGTTCTTCCTAGGATAAACACAATAGACCAAAGATGCCCGGGGAACTGCCGACTCCATTGTAACGGCGCGTCCTATAGTCTAACCTAAGCCCCGAGTTTTTCAAAAAAAGCTCTTAAGGAAAACTTTTTAATGTTTATTTTTTTAATACTTTCTTAAATTTTTAAACATTTTTTTGATTTAAGTTATTAAAAAAATATCTCAAATATTTTTCTACCCATTGCATATTTTTAGGCATTTCAATTGTCTAAATAGTTCTTGACAAAATTTATATATTTTTTAAAAAATATTTTTTCAGGGACCATCCTGTTCTTTTTTAAGCCAAATACCGAACTTTTGAAAACCAATTTTAAATTTATTGCATATTTTTAGGAGTTTCGGATTTAAAGTTTTTTCTTATCATTTTAAGTTTTCGAAGGGACAACTGCCCTTTGATTGCCAATTTTTCAGAGTATTATTTGAAGCCTGTAAAAAATGCAGTAAAAAAATAAATATCTAAATTTAAAGTTGTCGAAACATTGCATACTTTTAGGCAACCACTGCATAAATTACTTCCTGTTGTCCCAACACATTTTTTCGGACAAAAATTAATATTTATTTTAACACCAGCCAAACATATTAGTGGACTCTGTTCAAAATTAAATTACCTAAAAATAACCAGGCTGTGATGTGCATAATAGATTTCGGACAAATGGCCGGGACGGCCAAAAAAAATATAGCCTACCCCAATTACTATATGTGTGTGAGTGTGAGTGTAATTTTGTTTATTTTTGGTGGGACTATTTTAAAAGCCATTGAATTGATATCGAATGCTATCTATTTTTATTGGTATTGTGCGCGATTGTGTGTGTGTGGATGTACGTAATACTCTTACAGATGTTAAAATATTCAATGAATATTTGATGACAATTAAATGACAGTCTTACAGTCCGGACAGTAGTTGTATAACACTAACGTAATTGAGCGGAATTAGGGTTGCCGTTTTTATGGGGAATTTTTACGAAATATGAGATGCCAAAATGTGTTAAAATGATTAAAGATGGTTGCTAACTAGAAGGGGTTAGGGATGGCTTTTTCATGGAAATTTTGGAAAAATTGGGAAAATTGAGTTTCAATCACAAATGAAATAGAGTGAATTTTCGGGTTGTTTATTTGAAATTTTAATGAAGGTTGGTTTTGAAAAAGGCTTCGTAAGACCAATACCGGAGGAGATAAAAAAAACTGCAACCAACTTCAGACTGCTCTCATTTCTAAGCCAATCGTCCGACAGCTGTTAAAGTTATTCCACTGACAGCTCATTATATTCTTTACAAGCGCACTAAAGCATTTTGGTGAGAATTTCCTACAAAAAAAGTTATTCGTGATGGAATTCAAGCGTGATAGTGTGATTTCTTTATATTTGGCTTGAAACCCAAAAGTGGCTATCGTTAGAGCACTCCAGCATTTAAATGTGAATATATCTTTTGTGTCTCGTATCATCGCTCGTTACCGTGATACTGATAGCGTAGCCCGACGTCAAGGAAGTGGACAGTGAAAAAATATCAACATCAGCAGAAATGTTTCGAAACGTAAAGAAACGACTTGATCGAAACCCGCTTCGCAGTGGCAGAAAAATGGCTCTTGAGCTGAACATATCGCAATATTCCATTCGGCAAATATTGAAAAATGAGCTCGGGGTAAAGCCATTGAAATTCAAAAAAGTGCAAGAACTTACAGCGCACCTGAAAGAAAATAGACTCAAAAGAGCTAAAGAGTTGCTTCGTTTGGCCCAAATGTGGTGAACTGCCGAATTTGGTTTTTCTCCGATAGAAAACATTTGTTGTCCAGCAGTGATCGTGTTTACTTGCCAAAGAGGTCAGCTGAAAATGTGCACCTTCGGTTGGCCACCATAACTCAAGCGCCGGCCATGGTGATGGTGTCGGCCGCCATAACAGTCGATGGTCGCTCTCCGCTCGTATTAATCGACCGTGGCATCAGAATAAATGCCGAATATAATCGCGAAAATAATCTGGAGGGTGCATTAAAGCCTTGGGCACGCAAACATTTTGGCCGCAGACCTTGGACATTCCAACAGGACTCAGCACCATTGCACTCAGCACGCGCCACCCAAGAATAGTTACAAAAATGAAGTTCCTCCCTTCTTTTCCAGCCACAAAAATCTCCGGGTACCAATCCGTTGGACTACCTAAAAAATACCAAAGTGTCGATCACCTCTAGCAAGCGCTTCGCCGGGAATGGGCCAAAATACCGCAGAGCAACATTCGGGCAGCGTGTGACGGTTTCATTGGCCATTTAAAGGCCATAATTCGTGCCAAAGGTGACCAATTCGAAAAAAATCTAAACTTATTCTAAGATGCTATTTCCGACTTCTTTGTTTTCATTCAATAAAATTAAAAAAAAAAAAATGTAAAAATTTTGGCGTTTGACTTTGTTGCAGATTTTTTATCTTACCTTGTACTCTCTAGGTATAAGCACTTAAAATAGGTTCTCAAAACTTGCTTTTGGAATTCTCTTTATGACAGATGGACCATTAAAAATTGCAAATTTTTACATAATTTTTTCGACCACTTTTTCCGATGGAAATGTTAAGAACCAAAATTTTGGTCGTTAAAAGTCGGCCAATAAATTCGCCCAAGCTTTTTTTGGAATATCCGTAACTAAAACAAGTTAATAAGAAACCGTACAATTTTTATAATATTTCCGACCATTTTTTCCTCTGGAAACGCCATAACCTTAAGCTCACCCAATACAACTTGAATTTTCGGAATTAAAATTCGGGCATTAAAAATCGACCAATTTTTCTTCTGCAATTAAGAATTTTCTGGACCAAATTGTATAATTTTTTCTAACTCTGTTTCCGATGGAAATACCAAAAACTAGAGCTCCTCTAACATATCTTAAATTTTCAATACTAAAATTGGATCCTTAAAAGTCGACCAATTTCGTAAAATTTTCGACCAATATTTTGTGATGTTACTACCAAAATCTGAAACTCATCCAACAAAACTAAAGTTGACACAATGGTCATGGTTGGTTTTATACGCAGTGGTTGGTTTACTCTTCTTCTTCTTCCTTTTTTTGTGTCCTCTGCATGTTAATGTGTTTGATAGTTTGCCTCGCCATGTGTGTGTGTGTGTCCATGTATGTGTGTGTGTACTTACTTAATATTGGTAGACTGTCAATTTTAACGAATTTATTTACGTTTCATTTATTCATTTGTAGTTTTATGCCTTTATCATCCAGCATGCTCTCTCCCCCCCCCCCCCCACAAAAAAAAAAACTACAGAGTAGCCCCTGATGTAATTCACCAGTATTGTTATTTAATCTTATTGTTGTCGTTTTGGTCCTCTCCTGCTTATTTTATTATTAATTAATTATTTACAACAAAAGCTCTTTAAAAACAAATTCGAAATTGTGGACATTGTTAGGTGTATTTGTATGTGTGTGTCTGATGTTAACCCTCTTTTTGTAAATGTCATTATTCTCCACTCCCACTCAACTCTATTTAAATTAAAAATATGTTTTGTTTTGTTGTTTTCCAATGAAAAACTTGATCGGCTTCTGTGTGTTAATTATAGTTATCAATGCGATGTTTGAAAGATTCTGTGGAATATTGAATTCAAACAATTGTTTAAACTTTTCTCGCTATCGTCGTCATCAGCGGCAGTTTCACCAATTATCATTAATACCCTGTCATCGTATGGTAGTCATGTTCGCCAGTATTGATTCATCCACGCTCGCTCTTATGTGTGTGTGTGAGTGGGGGGAGAGGAGGGTTATTATGTATTCAGGGGGATTTTATTATTTTTATTTTCGTTGCATTGTAAATGTTTTCAATAATAAATCATGGTAAAGCATTTAAATGAATTTAAGTGGTAAATTTAATACGAATGCATCCTGAAAATAGGCTGTGATTTTTGGGGTATTTTTTGTGTGGCCATGCATACGTACGTAATAAATTTAAAGAGATAATGTAGTGGGGTAAACATTTGTTAAAAAACAAAACATTTTTTTCCAAATAAGTGGAGAATTGAAGAGATTTTTTGGAAGCTTTTAAAATTACAATTCAGAATTATACAAAAATTATTATCCAAGGTTTCTAGACAGTTCTCAAGGTTTTTATAGTGGATCTTTCGATGTTTCAAAGGACAAAAGAAAAAAATGAAAAGAATGTTTTATCAAGGATCGACAGCCCCTTAGTCATGGCGAAAGATATACAGTTATTTTACAACAATCGTAAATTTTTATAGAATATGTTTTCAAAGGCTAACAAGGTAAACAATACATAGATTTTATGGCCAACATATCAAAGACTTTGAAACGTGGATTTTTTTAGGTAATTTTGGAAGAACTAACAGCGTTGGAAACCAAAACTATTCTGGAAGGACTAACTGAGCTCGAAAAATGATTTTCTCAATCAACATTTTCAGAAATATTGGACGCCAAAATAGGATTTTTCAAGGATAAACCATTTTCATTTTTTTTTTCATTTTTTTTTTTCAAAGACCAGCACAGATACAATTATAAAAAAAAAAAACACTTTTTGAGGCCGTTTTCAATTTTTTTTTTCATTGACAAAACACGGCATTTAAATGACTTTTAAGGGTCAAAGGGGGAATTTAAATAAATATTTTCTCAAGGTCCAAACGTGGATTTTGACGATTATCTTCTTCAAGGGTTAAACGTTGATTTTGAAGATTATTTTTTTAAGGATTCAACGTAGATTTTGAAGATTATCTTCTTCAAGGATTAAACGTAGATTTTGAAAATTAATTTTTTCAGGGGCAAAAATGGGGTTCCGACATTTCATTCTTCAAGGATCAAACGTGGGATTTTTACGGAGGACCATACGAGGATTTTTTAATGAAATTGTTTTTATGGTGTATTTATTTAAGGGCCAACCACCGAAAAAATTGGACTTTAAAGATTTTTTTGGAGGACCAACCGACAGACAATAGTTGACTTTTTCAGCTAAAAAGAACATCCTGGAATTTTTAACATCTTCTTGCAAAGACCAACAAGATTCTTAATATGGATTTGGTACAAATATGTTTTCAAGGACCAAAACCGCAAAAAGGGGATTTTTTAAGATTCTTTTGAAGGAACAAAAGGTCATTTAAGGTCATTTCTCCAATGAGCAAAAGACCTCGAAACCTATTTTTAGGATCCAACAGAACTTCTATTTAAAGATAATTTTCCAAAGAACAAGAAACTCACATCGTGAATATTTTTAAGATTATTTTTTCAAGGACCAGAAACGCTTGAAATAAGGATTTTTACAAAGTTTTTTTAAGGGCCAAGAGATTTCCTCATATGCCGTTCAAGGACCAACAAATCTTCAAGCATGTAGTCTAATTTCTAATATATTTCAAGGATAAATTTTCAAGGACTGACTTTTCCTAAGATTGTTTTCTCAACGACTGGCAAGCATGGATTAATTTAAGTAATATTTTTTTCAAGGACCATCCGTCCAAGAACCATACCATCGTTCTCCACTAATAAACAAATGTTGTTTTTATAAAAACAACAATAATGGGATTAAGCCTGACCAATTTACAACAACAAAATATAGATGATTTTAAATATTTTCAAGGACTAAATCTATTTTTTTAACATTATTTGCTTAAGAAATAAGAGGTCAGAAATCGTGTTTTCCTTTCAGAATATTTGCCAGGTCCCAAAACTCTGAAACGTGTATCTTTTTCGATTTTTCAAACACCTAACAGACCTCAGAACCCTGATTTTCCAAGACTTTAAATATAATATATTTTTAAATATGTTCTCAAGACCTCCGAAACAGGATCTCTCCAAACATATTTTTTCTCGACTTTTTTCTAAATCCAAGAACCCTTAAGACGTAGCTTTTTAAATGTTTTTCAAGACACAATAGCCTCCGAAACATGTATTTTTTAGCATTTCTTTTTAAATTCCGCTTCCCTAGAATCTAGAATTTTAAGAATTTTCTTTAAATATTTTTTTAAAAAAATTTTTTAAGTCTCTGTTGCAATCAAAACCAGAATTTCTCAAGGGTGATTTCAAGATCAATTATCCAGTAAAAATCGACCAATTTTTATAATTTTTTCTACCCCTTTTTTCGGTGGAAATGTCATAACCTTGAATTTTTGTTATTAAATGTCGGATATTGAAAATCGACATTTTTTCTTCCGTTTTTGTTACGAACTGTTACCCACCAAAAAGCCGACAAATTTGTATAATTTATTTTCGATCATTTTTTCCGATGGAAATTTTTAAGACTCCTCTTAAGACTCAAAAGTTCTCAAAACATGGATTTTTAAATATGTTCTCTACACCCAAGATCTCTCAAAAGATAATTTCTCTCGACTACTTTTTTCTATGTCCAAGAGCCCTTGAGACTTATTTGCAAGATCCAACAGCCTCCGGGACTTTTTTAAGTTTTTTTCTTCGTAATTCAGCATTCCCCGAAATTTAGGGTTTTAAGGCTTTTTCAAGACTAAAAAACCCCTGAAATGCCGATTTTTTGTAATTTTTCCAAGAGCTCTCGAAGTAGATTTTCTCTCGACTTTTTTATAGACATTTGTGATCTTGAGACATGAATTTTTAAAGATTTTTGTCAAGACCCAAAAATCTCTGAGACATAGTTTTTTTTTAATTTAAAAAAAAGTCTCCGCAGAAAAGTGGGGACTAATCACCCCTGAAATGTTATTGTTTTTTTTCAATTTTTCAAGAGCTCTCGAAACAGATTTTCTTTTGACTTTTTTACCAAAGTGCCCCTTTTTTCAAGACTAAAAAAAAACCCTAAAATGCAGATTTTTTTAAATTTTTCCAAAAGCTCTCGAAACATATTTTCTCTCGAATTTTTGTCTAGACATTTGTAACCTTGAGACATGAATTTTTAAAGATTTTTGTCAAAACCCAACAGCTTCCGAGACATAGTTCATTTTAATTTAAAAAAAGTCCTCACAGAAAATTCAGGTCTAATCACCCCTGAAATGCTGTTTTTTTTTTTTTTTTTTTTTTTTATTTTTCAAGAGCTCTCGAAACAGTCTTTCTTTCGACTTTTTTAACAAAAGTACCCTTGAGACGTGAATTTTTAAGGATTTCTGTCAAGACCCAACACCCGCCTTTTTACTTTTTTCAAGATCCTATAGCCACCAAGACGAAGAGTTCCTAAAGCCTTTATTTAGAGTAAACAGCCATTTCAATGCTGATTTTTTTAAAGATTTTCAAGATCTTGTAGCCATCAAAACGAGCATATTTTAAAGACATTTTCAAGTTTCTGTATTCACGGAAAATTGAACTTTTAAAAGATATTATCAAGAATCAAAAGCACTCGAAAAGTGGTATTTTCGGATTGTTTTTTTAATTAGAGACCAAAAAAAAGTGGATTTTTAGATAACATCTTCAAGGACGAAAGGGATAATAAGAATGAATTTTGATTTTAAAACTAATCTAAACTCAAAAAACCTCAAAATATTGATATGCCCAAAACATACTGTTTAGAACTAACCGACCAATATTAGACCAATTTTTCCAAGACCAACACCCTCTAGACCTTGGATTTTTTTAAGCACCAAAGAGTCACGAAATTTTAATTTTTAAAAACATTTTTTTAAAGGACCAAATGTGGATTTTTAAAATTTTTTTCAAGGACCCTAGGCAAATGTTTAAGAAATTTTTTGAACGTGGAGGGGTTAAAATTTTCTATATTTTCCATTCTATGTTAAATTCGAATTTTCCCACTCCCTCGTACACATCCTGCTATCCTCAAACCTGTCAAATCATCCTTGTTGTTGTTTGCTATTTTACTATAATTTATGGCAAATTATAGATTTCATTTTCATTCAATCAATTTCCTATTGACATGACAATATCTCATCGAGTCTGGTCGACTCGAACTGATTATTAACTTATAACAATTGCATGTGTAGTTGTTGTTGACAAGTAAATCGTTGTTGTTGCAACAACTTAATAAATGTTTCTATTTAACAATACAAAAATTGCAACAAATCAATGTTCGAGTCTAACAAGAGTTGTGTGGCCGACCCTCCAGCCCTTCCAGAGCACAAACTTTGTTACAAATGAGCGAATGGTTTATCGATTACAGATTGATTATGGTTTTAGTTTCGGGTTTTTTTTTTAACTTCGAACTTTTTGTTTGTAATGAGTTGAGCGGCGTGTGTGTAAGGCTAAATACCATTTTCCGTTACCAAATGAGACTACCAACAACAACAACAACAACGGGGGAACACAAAAAAACTAGGCGTAACTTTGGGGAAACCATTTTTGTGAGGAGGGCGTTTAACAACAATTATGAAAACATCAAAAGAAATGGAAGAGAGAAAGAGAGTGAGAGAGGGGGTTGCAGGGGGAGGGAAGTTACTTGTTTTGAGTTCAATAGCTTTTATTTCAAGTTCCAATAGACAGTCTCAACAAGCTATGGCACCTGGAAGACGAAAGGGAAGAAGTAGCTAAGTTTTTTTTTGAAACATCGCCTGGTCGACCATGTAGTACCCTACCCATTAAGGTCGTGATTTGATTGGAAAACAATGTTGGATTGGTGGAAAAAATTATTATTTTCTCTAGGTCTCCTAGGAGGGAAGGGGGGGCCATGTAGCACCCTACCCATTAAACTCGAGATTTGATTACAAAAAAAATTTTGGCTTGTTGGAAAAAATTATTATTTTCTCGTTAGGTCTCCTTCCAATGGGATTAAACAAATTCTCAATATACCCCACGTTATATTTTATCTTAGGTTTAATTTTAGACATTTCCAAACCCTTGAATGCAACTCAAACTTGTTGTATAGGGTACATGGGACCAACAACTTTGCGTGTTGCCAACTTTCTTTTATTTTTGTTGTTTCCATTGTTTTGAAATGAAAAATTTCTATCCATTTTGTTAGGTTTGGCAAAAGTAGAAGAAATTTGTTAGCCTTGCCAGCCAGCCAACCAGCCGGTGATTCTTGTTGTTCTAGCTGTGAGTTTGATTGTAAATGTTTTTTGTTGATAGTCCAAAATTGTTGTTATTGTTGTTGTTACTAGTGATGGGTTTGCTATATTGTAATTTGAACATCCTTTCAGTTATTGTTGGCATTGTTTTTGTTGGTTATATCCATTTAACATGCAATGCAACTGTCTGCAGTTGGAGGTTGGTTGGATGGTTAGTTAGGCCACAGTTACAACCAGCTATGGCCCCGCAGTCCTGGGCCCCTTTTCGCCCCATGGGTCTTTTGGTACTTGCTTGTCAATATTGTTGTTGTTGTTGTTGCTGGTTTTCCTTAGTAATTTGTTAAACAAAAGCTTTGTATTTTTTCCACAGATCTTTTTTTTTTTTGGTTTTTCCATTGTTTTGTGAAAAATTGTTTAGTTTTTTGTATTTTTTTTTTTTTTTTTGGTTGCAATTGCTGTTGTTGTTTTTTGTTTACAAAAACGATATTGATAATTGGAGGCGTTGTTTTCCCTCTTTGTAGTTTTGCTCGTTTGTGTTTTTTTGTTCTGTTCATTGTTCAAATTGACCTCCCACGCCTTCGACACACACACACACACACTTGGCAACACATGTGATTCCCCCTCTCAAAAAAGGCCAAAGTGAAAATCGGAAAAAAAAAAATGGAAAAATTCTAACCCAACCAGCAATTAGTTGCAGACTAAATGTTTCTGGTACAAAATAATCATGGGTTTCTTTTTAAACAAAATACCACTGAAAATTTCAATATTTCAAAAAAATCAGTGCAGAGGAGGAACTGACCACACATATAGCACCGATATTTATGGCGACACAGATATCGACGTGTAAATGACCAGTTTCGAAATGAAACAAGGTCATAGATGGCTGATTATATTAAAGTTAAGTTTGGGAGAAATTAAGGGTTAAAATGGAGGCAATAGGGGTGGATTTTTGGGTTATTTCAGGCATAATTTCAGGCATGTCAAAGCTCTGATGTTTTCTAATGGAATAATTTTCAAAGCCCAGGATCTCTGATAAATACATTCCGATTTTTCCAAATGGCAACAAATTTACTTCTAAATTAAATGTGTAAAAAATGTCTGCATATTAACCATTTCCAGGAACCCTGGATGCTTTTGATATTCCTGAAACGACACCTATTTTTTTTTTTTTTTTTTGAGTAACAGAAAGCTCTTAATTTAATATTTTCTAAAGCTGACCCCTGGAGAACTCTGGAAGAAAGCTAAGGAAAAAAACAAAAACTTGTGAATACTTTATGTTCATAGAAGATCTCTCTTTAAAAAGGAATTTAGAAAATATTTTTGAATTCAATAGAATTGAATTCCCCTTCGTCTATGGGATATCTTTAGGAGATCTCTAATTCCTCTAACTGCAGATGACCTTTGAAAATTCTCGCCTCTTGAGGGTCCTATAATAATATAGTGGTCTAAAAGTCATCCATTCTTAAGACAAATTTCTCTTAAGTTAAAGGTTACCAACGATAACAGTTCCGCTAAGAATTTTTTTATATGCAAAAAATTTGAGGGAAATATCTTTGGAAAAGAAAGCCCCATTTCCTATAGAAGCAAAACTAGTCTAAGGTCTTCTCAGCATAAATAATCACTGAAATGTTTATATCCAAAAGTTACTTTTGGAGTCGTGTTATCTAGGGAAGCCTCCGGAAAAATATCTTTAAAAAAATCTAGACCCCTGGAGGTTCTATTGAAGACCTCTTAAAAATCATACATTAAAAATGTTCTATTTAAAGAAAACTTCTCTAAGACAGATTAGATAACGTGAAAATCTTAAAAAGAATCTTGAACGTGTTTTTTGAAAGAAGTCTTCTGGAAAAGTCCTTTGGAAAAAAGGAACCCTTTTGAAGACGCAAGATCTCCTGAGGATCATCAAGCGATAGAAAACTTTTTTTTTTTTTTTTTGAGAATGACCTCTGGATGCCTTTTGTTATCTAAAAAAATATCTTTGAAAAAATAGTCCTTTGGAGATTCTGCAAAAGACTCAGGACCTCCTGATAATCATCAAACTATAGCAAAACTTCTGTATGGCTAGGCGCAACCTCTTATGAACTTTTTTTTTTGTTTTTTTTAGGATGACCTCTAGATGCCTTTTTAAAAATATCTTTGAAAAAATGAGTCTTTGGAGATACTGCAAAAGAGCTCTGGAAAATTGTTATCCAAAAGATACCTCTGGGGAGTATTTTATGTTCAGAAGACTGCAGAATAATATCTTTCAAAAACTAATGTCCTCTGGATATCTCAAAAAAGACCACTTGAAAGCCAAACGCTAAAAATTTCTTATTTTAAAAATAAAATCTCTGGAGTCTTCTCGGTATAATGACCGTTCTGGAGTCAAAATGTAATAACCCGGACAATTGTTTTCATAACAAAAAGTTTAGCTCGGAAGTGTAGCTTTAAATTATTCTTAGAAAAGTGCATCTCTAAAAATGGCTTCAAGAGCTTGAAAAGAATAACCTTTATTTTGAATCTATGAATTCAACTCGACAAGATGTATTCGAATTTTTCTAATAAATGTACAAGATTTGCCCTGAACACAGAAATTAAAAGTACTCCTGTGAATAGCAGATGTTAGCTCCGAGAGAGAGTTGCTCAAATTTATTATCAATCAGCTCCGTTGAAGTTCTTGAAATTTGTTTCTTAAATACAAAAGTTGGACTCTGAAAAAAGTACTCAAAACTATCATAATCCAAGCTTTGAGATGGATACTCAAAAACTCTCTTACAATCGACAAAAGTGGCTCTGGGAGAAATACTCAAAATTTTAATTCTCTCTCTCATTTTAATTCTCTCAACATGTGTTGAGCATTGAGAGAGCTACTCGGAGTCGCTCTCAAAGGTAAAAAAAAAAACAAATAACGAGGGGTTTTCTAAAAGTTTTATCAAAATTCCATTGCCTCAACTAAAGGTAAAGTAACAAAAAATATTCCTAAAAATCCTTTCTGAGAAAGCCCTCTTTCAAATCCTCTATGATAGATGTTTGTATATATTCTTAAAATTTCAGTTCGAGTATACTCCGAACTAATCCATATTCCGAGCCCCGAGTGTTAATCTCGGGGACTTGAGTATATTTTTTATATTTCAATATTTTCTTACAAATCCTCTGGTATAGTTCCGAAACAGCGTCTTAGAATTCACCCTTCAGTAACTCTCAAAACTTTTCACACAAATTCTGAAAAAGAGCTGAGAAATACGTGTTTTACTCTCTCCTCACTTACTCCTTGCAGAGTACTCTTTTAGCTTTTATCATATCATTCAGAATTATCATATCATTCATGTCGATACAGAAAATAATACCACTCGCTTTCTCTCTTAGAGTAAACATCGAAAATAAAACATCCTTATTTTTTTCTAAAAATAAATCATCTACTACCCCTATCCCTTTCGATTAAAACTTATTCCATTTCACTCTACGCCTACTCGTACTAACTTCATTAACCATCCATAATATATGGCATTTGACACAACAGTGTTCCATCATAACGGTCATCTCCCATTTCATCCTATCATCTTCAATATTTCCAGTTTAATTATAACCCCCAGCGACGATAGGCTAACATTCAGGGCCACACGGTATTTTTTTACAATATTCCTCCAACATATTTCTCCATCGGACAGGCATCTTCATAAATTTGATTGATTTTTGACATTTATGCTCGTTTTGAGTTCATTCGAGTGGTAGTAGTAGTAGTTAAACAACCAGCCTGAAGTTATGCTACAAAATATCACATCATTAGTTTTCATATTGTTTCAACGAAATGAATGAAGTGTAAAACGAAAATGGAGAGAGAGAAAAAAACAACAAACGAGCGAGATAGTGAGAAGATAACAAATGTTTTCAAAGGAGCCATCATCGTCGTCTTCGGCTTTGTAGTAAGGAATAACAGCAAGGAGAGGAAGGCAGAGAGTTTATTTCTCAAATTGATAGTTTTCCGCCTAGAAGCGTAGCAAGCAACTAAAAAAATAGAAAAATAAACCAACGCAGCCAGCAAAAGGCCATACCCATCGAGGCCAAACATCATTAATCAAAAGTTGGAAATTATTCTCCGAAGGGTGTTCACATGAAAAATTCTGATTAGGTTTTCTTTTGTTGCGTTTCAACTTAAATGGTTATTTATAGTTAAACGGTTTGACTGGCTGGCAAAGTTCCTGCTGTTCGGCTGGAATTAAACGGAGGAATTTAATTTTCTTGGCGGAAATAAATAATAAAGAAATTAGTAATGGAAGATTTCCGTTTTTATGGGTGGTGGGTTTTTTTAATGGTTATCCTTCAAAGGAGATTAAAATGAGTTAAAAAGGATGAGAAAACCCCTATGTGGGGGATGTACCAGAAAAAATGGTCCGATCTCTACAATCTTTATAACAGAACTTGTGTTGATGGAAATATTTAGATGTACGAAGTCCGCAATGAAATCGGATGTTAATTTCGCGTTTCATTATGCATGGATATTCAAAATTTTGAACCCTTATGGGAGAGGTACCAGAAGGAGAGGACGATTAAATCCCATCTTCACAGCAGATCTAGTGTTAGTAGAAATAATAGGATGTGTGAAATATGAAGAGAACCTGATTCTTATATGGCGTTTTATGACCTTCATGGATATTCAAAATGTTAACCCTTTGTAGGGGAGGTATCAGAAGGAATAGGCCGATCTCTACAGTTGTTATAAAAAATCCTGTGTTGATCACACATCTTCATAGCAGATCTTGTGTTAGCAGAAATAATGGGATATGTGAAATTTGAAGATAACCGGATGTTTATTTTGGATTTTATAACCGTTGTGGTTGTGGGGGAGGTACCAGAAGAAATGGCCTCATCTCTACCATCTTTATAACAGAATGGAATTCGACTTTAATTTCGCGTTTCATGAACTTCATGTATATTCAAAATTTTGAACCTTTGTGGGGGAGAAACCAGAAGGAGTGGACCGATATATCACATCTCCACAGTAGATCTTGTGTTAGCAGAAATAATGGTATGTGTGAAATATGAAGAGAACTGGATGCTTATTTCGGATATTATAATCGTTAACCCTTTGTGGACCAGGTACCAGAAGCAATGGTCCGATATCTACCATCTTTTTAACAGATCTTGTATTGATAGAAAAATTGAGATGTGCCAAGTCTGCCAAGAATCGGATGTTAATTTCGCGGTTTTATGAGCTTCATGGATATTCAAAATGTTGACCCTTTGTGGGGGAGGTACCAGAAGGAGTCGACTAATGCATCCCATCTACACAGCAGATCTTATGTTAGTAGAAATAATGGGATGTGTAAAATATGAAAAGAGCCGGATGCCTATTTCGGATTTTTTAATAGTTTCGGTTTTTTAAAACTTTGACCCTTTGTGGGGGAGGTACCAGAAGAAGTGGATCGATATATCCCATCTTCACAGCAGATCTTGTATTATTAGAAATAATGGGATGTGTGAAATATGAAGAGAACTGGATGCGAATTTCGGATTTTTTAAAAGTTTTAGTTATTCAAAAATTTGACGCTATGTGGGGAGGTACCCGAAGCAATGGTCCGATTTCTACGATCTTTATAATAGACCTTTTGTTTATATAAATATTGAGATATGCCAATTCTGGAATGGAATCGTATGTTAATTTTGCGTTTTATGGGCTTCATGGATATTCAAAATGTTGACCCTTTGTAGGAGAGGTACCACAAGGTGTAGACCAATATATTCCATTTTCACACCAGGCCTTGGGTTAATAAAATTATGGGGATGTGAGAAATTTGAAGACAATCGGACTCCTACATCACATTTTATAAGAGTTGTAATTATTCAAAACTTTGACCCTTTGTGTGGGAGGTATTTGATGGGATGGACCGATATTGTCCATTTTTGCACCTGACCTAGAACTGACGCAAATATTAAGATTTGCAAAGTTGGAGCAAAATCGAATTATCGTTCCTCTTTCTGTGCAAAAAATATATTTTTCGAAAATTTCGATCTTTTGTGGAGGAGGTACCAGAAGAATTGGACCGATATTGCCCATCTCCGAATTCTATATGAGTTTGACAAAAATATTACGATGTACCAAGTTTGGACCAAATCGCATACTCCCTTTGAGAGTTATCGTTCACACCAGCCAGATATACAGACGGACGGAAGTACATCGCTTAATCGTCTCAAAATGTCCTAAAACGGAATTGGTCCAAAAAGGCCTAGGGTCTAAAACCGTTATTTCGATGAGGCACGTTTTTAGCCGTATCAAATGATATATACCCTCTCTAGCCATAAGGCTGAGGGTATAAAAATATCAAAAATGTATATTTGATTGTAGGGCAAAATATTGAAAAAAAATAAATAAAAAAAGAATTAAAAAATAATAAAAAAAAAATAATCTAATTTCTCATCTCAAGCATCTACAATTTTTATTTATTTAATCTTAATTTTAACCCCTTCTAAATCCAATTTTCTTGAGAAAATTTGTTTTACATTAGTACATAAAATTGTTACCCTTTCCTACTCTAAACACAGATTTCTAAGGTGAATTTCGCCCTCACTTCTGGAAATCTGCAATGAAATTTTCAATTTTCATTTATTTGTTTTAAGATAAATTTTTCCTTTTCAGCCTAAAAGCATGCTACAAAACGTTTCCCCTTTCAAACATATGCCATAAATACACGCATTTCTGCTGCTTGCCTAAAAGTATGCTTTTAGTTTAATTTAATAACGAAAAGCCATTATGCTGTCTCCAATAAAAGCAAGCAAGCAAGCTACCTGATTTCTTTAATTGCATTTTCATGTTCATCTTTAATGCGGTGCCTGATTTTGTTCTGTCTTTCTCAAACAAAACTTGAAAACTTGAAGAGATTTTGCTGAGAAAATTAAATTTGTTGAAAAACTCTTGGAAAAATGGCAAATATGTTTATTTAAGTTTTTTGTTTCTCATTTTGCACTTTGTGCTTTGTCTTCGATGTTTTTCTTTTTCCCTGTCTTTCTTGTGTTTTTTTTGCGAGTTTCATGCAAACAAAGCCAGCTTTACCAAAAATATTCAACAAATTTGCCCTGCATTTTGTTTTATGCAATGCAATAGCCCGGTTGTTTGTATGTATGTATGAGTGTTAATGTGGGTGTGTGTGTGTGTGCAAGTGATGGAATGTTTCCTTTTTAAACTGAAATTCTTGATTGTTTCTCCCAGCATATTTACCATACAACGGCAAGTGGCAGCTGAGAAAGCTATGACTGCTGCTCGCTAGCTTGTCATGGCATTTAAAGTGCATCTTCAAACACCATGGCCAGCTTGTGTGTGTGTGTGCAATGTGCCAAAAGGACTCAAACAGCTGCCAACCAAACAAACAGACACACACACACACTCTCCCATGCATAGAAGACAAAAAGATGCCTCCATCATTGAATGACTGTTAAAATATCGAAATAAAAACAGGCGAACAAACACAGAAGTAAACAGAGTGGAAAAATAAAAGAAAGCGAGGAACGAGATAAAAATGTACACTTGCATTCCTTAAACTTTTGGTTGTTGTATTTGTATTCTGAACAATCAGAGTTTCAGATTTTTGTATGCAAAGACCCCTTGATATAGAGATATGAAAGTGTTTTGAAAACCAAACATTATTGCTCCGACACCCCAAATATTTAAGTAGGCGTAAAGAAAGAATTTTGAAAAATAAGAAAACAAGAGAAGCGGTATAAGAAAGTCGGCGGATTGAAATAAATATTTTCATTTATATGCATTTACAACCCTTTAACACAAAATTTGAGAAAAATACTTTTAAACCCACTTTTAAGGTAATTTATTACCAACGCCTAAAAGTATGCAATATAATGACTATTTTATACCGAGAAAGCCAATGTCAGCCTGAAGATATGCAATGTTTGATTTCATTATTTTTATGCAATCTAATAACTATTTTAAACCGAGAAAGCCAATGTCAGCCTGAAGGTATGCAATATTTGATTTCATTATTTGTTCATGAATTAACTGATAACAGTATCATTCATCTCAAGAAGAAGGTTTTTGGATCAAGAATTGAAAAGAACAACGGTGTAATGTCTGCTTCATCTAATGGCTATAAAGTAAGGAACGGTGTTGTATCCAGGAAGGAACTTAATTTAATGTATCCTCCCCACATTTAACAATGGCGATGTAGTAACAGTGTGGCTAGGGGAAAATCTGCAAAATAGCCACTCTGCTATCCTTGATTTATATGGCATATGAGGACCCTGACCCGCCCTGAAAATTTCTGTGCGATCTGCTCGAAGAAGCATTGGATAAGAGCAAAGATGTCATCGAATGCAGAGGCCAATGCGAACCACTTTTACTGGACACCCATCCCAGAGATGAGTTAACATTTGATTTTATACTCAAACATAATTTTCCAATATTCAAAGAAAGACCAAGTCCGACTTTTAAGACCAGGAAACGAGAAGAAGTCATTGACCTCACTATAACAACTATGGTGGATTCCCCAATTAGGAACGGGAAAGCAACTGATGAATTCTCCTTTTCGGACCATAAACAAATATAATTCCACATCTCTTTTGAACAGTTTATTCAGAAACACTATAGGAAAAGGTTCGAAAGCCTAACGACATCTCCATTACGCTCACGATTTTGATATGACCGTCAGTAACCTAACCACCAGCCTCCATAGCCGCTATAGGGGCTCTTGTCCGTCCATTTTTCGCGGTAAAAAAGTCGGAACCCGAAGAAAATGGGAAAGCCGCAGTATTGGCTAGGATAGGATCGTAGTCAACAGAACTTGAATTATCATTTAAACACAGGGTGAGATAAAAAAAAACTGCAACCAACTTCAGACTGCTGTCCTTTCTAAGCCACTCGTCCGACAGCTTTTAAAAGTATTCCAGTGACAGCTCATTATATTGTTTACAAGCTTACAAAAGCTTTTTGGTCAGAATTTTCCAGAAAAAAAGTTATTCGTGATGGAATTCAAGCGTGATTGTAAGATTTCTTTATATTTGGCTGGAAAATCACAAGATCACTCCAGCATTTAAATGTGAATAATCTTTTGGGTCTTGTACCATCGCTCGTTACCGTGATACTGTTACTGGTAGCGTAGCCCGACCGACGTCAAGGAAGTGGACGGAAGAAAACAGCAACATCAGCAGAAATGGTTCGAAAAGTAAAGAAGCGACTCGATCGAAATCCGCGTCACAGTGGCCAAAAAATGGCTCGTGAGCTGAACATATCGCAATATTCCATATTCCATTCGGCAAATATTGAAAAATGAGCTCGGGGTAAAGTCATTGAAATTGTAAAAAGTGCAAGAACTTATACCGCAACAGGGAGAAAATAGACTCAAAAGAGCTAAAGAGTTGCTTCGCTTGGCCGAAAGTGGTAAACTGCCGAATTTGGTTTTTTTCCGATGGCAAAACATTCATTGTCCAGCAATTTGTAAACAAACAAAACGGTCGTGTTTCTTGCCAAAAAGGTCAACTGAAAATTTGCACCTTCGGTTGGCCACCAGAACTCAAACGCCGGTCATGGTGATGAAGTGGCCCGCCATAAGAGCCGATGGTCGCTCTCCGCTCGTATTAATCGACCGTGACATCAGAATAAATGCCGAATATTATCGCGAAAATATTCTGCAGGGTGTATTAAAGCCTTGGACACGCAAACATTTTGGCCGCAGACCTTGGACATTCCAACAGGACCACAGCACAGCACCATCGCACTCAGCATGCGCCACCCAAGAATGATTAGAAGCTGAGGTTCCTCTCTTCGCATTGCCAGCGCAAAATGGCCCCCAAAATCTCCGGATACCAATCCCTTGGTCTATTGTGTCTGGAGTATTTTGGAAAGCAAGGTTGGCACTAAAAATACCAAGGTGTCCTCAAGCAAGCGCTTCGCCTGGGATGTGCTAAAATTCCAGCAACATTTGGCCGTTTGAAGGCCATAATCCGTGCCAAAGGTGACCAACTCGAGCAAATCTAAACTTATTCTAAAATTTGATGCTGAAAATTGAAAATTAAAAAAAAAACTGTAAATTTTACGACCTTTGATTATGTTGCAGTTTTTTTCAGCTCAACCTCTATATGAAATATAAGTTACTTTACAATTTTCAGATATTTAACCCACAATCTGAAATTAATACATTTCCAATTGCTAATTGAACGCCCTAACCATCTTTAAAAAAATACTGAAGGTTTATTTATTTTTTTTTTCTTCAACTATTTTTCCTTTCTGTTTCTCATTTATTTTTCTCAAATTTCCATTTTTTATTAACTCAATGATATTTAATATTTTAACTACTTATTAACTCAAATGGCAAAACAAGAAAAAAAAAACACCTCCATTACCTCTCGAAAACCACAATTTCTTAGTAAAATTATAATTAACAAGCATACCCCCGAGAAGTATGCAAAACTTTTTAATTATTCCGGGAATAGAATTTCGCGCAAATATTAAATTACCAGGAAAAATGCTGCTTTGTGGAGAAATCTCTAATGTTATTGAGAACGAGAACGACATTGAAATTATTTAATTATTCACCAGTTTGTTAAGAGTTTTAATTTGTAAACAAATCTGTTTGATTTATCATTACTTTTTGGAAAGGAAAAAAACCGAAAACTTTGTCATTCTTTCAAATAATCAATCAAGAGAATGTTGGCAAAGTTTTTGGGGATTTTTTTTTTTTTTTTTTGGTGTTTTGCTGTTTTTTTTTTTTTATTTTAGCGAAAGAAGTGGAAGTGATGAAACACAAGAAATTTAGGAAATGTGGCGAATATTTAAGAAGCTTGGGGTTCCAGGGAAATATAGAGCATAGTTTTAGGGGTTCAAGAGAAGTTGGTAAAGTTTTTGAGAATTTTTCGGCTGTTTAGTTGTTTTTAATTTAGCGAAGGAAGAGGAAATGGTGGGAAAGTCGAAAACACTAGGAAGTTTGAAGAATATTTACATGGCTTGGAGTTCCAGGGAAATATAAAGCATAGTTTTAGGGGCTCAAGAGAAGTTGGTAAAGTTTTTGAGAATTTTTTCGGTGTAGGAGAAGGAGAAATGGTGGGGAAGACAAAAAAACTAGGATCTGCGACGAAGGTAATTAAGTGCTTCCATAGATGATTTTTTAATTGTTTGTTTTGTTTAATTAATTTGTCTACACTTGTCTTGGAAATGCCTTATGATCGAATGATTGGAGAGAAAAATAAAGTAATGGCATACTTTAAGGCGTATTTGGTGTGCATGGCTTACAAAGGTCTTACATGGATAGATATGAAGAAAATCGAATCGAATAGCGAAAGAAGTGGAAGTGGTGGAAATAGAAAAAATCTGAAAAATGTGGAGAATATTTAAAAAGGTTGGGGTCCCAGGGAAATATAGAGCATAGTTTTAGGGACTCAAGAGAAGTTGGTAATTTTTTCGGCTGTTTTGATGTTTTTAATTTAACGAAGGATGAGGAAATGGTGGGAAAGACGAAAATAACAGGAAGTGTGAAGAATATTTACATGGCTTGGAGTTCCAGGGAAATATAGAGCATAGTTTAGGGGCTCAAGAGAAATTGGTAAAGTTTTCGAGAATTTTTTCGGCTATTTTTAAATTAGCGGAGAAAGAGAAAATGGTGGGGAAGACAAAAAACCAGGAAGTGTGGAGAATATTTAAATAGCTTGGAATTCCAGAGGAATATAGAGCATAGTTTTAGGGGCTAAGTTAATTAAGTGCTTCCATAGATGATTTCTCAACGAATTTTTTGTTGTAGAAAAATTTTTTAATTAATTTGTTTACATTTGTTTCGGAAATGCCTTATAATCTAATGATTAGAGAGAAAAATAAAGTCATGGCATACTTTTAGGCGTATTTGGTGTACATGGCTTACAAAGGTCTTACATGGATAGTTATGAATAAAATCGAAGTTATTGCTGTAAGGTATATGTGAACTCAATAACATGCGTCAAATTCGGTTTTAAATCACTTTGCAAAATCAAATTTTCTTAAACTCTCTCCACATTTGCCCTCACTGCGATTGTTTTTACCAAAAAAAAGTAGCCCCAGTAGTTAGTTAGAGAGAAAAGGACCAGAAATTATTTTCCAAGCCTATTGAGGCAAATTTTGTTTTTTCCAGTGATTTCTTGGTGGAAATGTATGTTCTCCTAAATCGTATTGAAGAACAATTAATTATTGACATATTACCTTTGAATTAACGGGTTCTTCAATGAAGAATTCGAATTCGGTAATTGACATTCTTCTATTAAAATGTTGAATTTTTTCCCCTAACGTCGACTCAAGTATTAAATTCAATTGCTAATTAATTTTTACACTTCAAAGAATTCGAGAAAATATTTCATTTCGATAGCGAGGAGTTACACGCAAATTAAACATTAAGTCAAGCGTATAAATTTCCAAATGGAATTCGAATTCCTGCGCTAAGAAGAGATAAGGAATTTTCTGTGATGATGGCGAGGAAAAAAAAAACAAACGACGATGATATCCAACAATAATGCATGCGATTAGCATTAGATAAATGTGTTGAGTGAATTTGTAAGCACCTAAGAGTATGCTTTAAATTTTCAATGAAATTAAAACTTAATAAAAATTTAAGAATTAAACATATTTCACAAATTTCCCATTAATCGAACAAATGTATGTTGAGCATTTTAACAGCTTGTTTATTTTATATTACCCCTAAAAATATGCTATGGAAAAATATATATTTCCCCCTAAAAATAAATAATTTGAGCAATAATTACATTAGATTTCAAAGGAAGATGTAAACTTACTGCTTTCGTTTACTATAATAAGATTGTTTGGCATTCCTAGAAATCTAATACCCATAAAGTATGCTACAAAATCTATTATTTCACCAGTAAAGTACAAAGTTTTAAGAATAAGAAGCATATGATTTCTGAGAAAAGTATGTGTTTTTCATAAATATTACTACAATTTATTTCTTTTTTTTTAAAATTCTTGGAGGTTCTAAAAGTATGCTATAAGTATCCTACAGAAAAATTGGGAAAAAGTCACTTACATACTCTAAAATGACGTGTAATTTGGTCAGTACTATAATAATATTGTTATGTGTTTTTTTAGAAAAAAAATTAGAATTTACAAGCCATAAGAATTTACTTAGAATTTACAACCCATAAAGTATGCAACAAAAAGTAAATGTTTTACCAGTAAATGTACAAATTTTACGCAATAAGACGCATATGATTTCCAGGAAAAAAATCATACTTACTATTCCTGCGTGCTATAATAAGATTGTTATATGTTCTTCTAGAAATTCTCAGAACCCATGAATATGTGTCATGTGAGATTGTGATAGAACATGAAATATTTGAGGTAAATTTAGTATCTTTCTCGGAAATCAGTTGTATGTGGATTGTCTCTTAAATTTCAAAAAACAAAATACCTCTTTATTTTAACTTTCATAGTTCAGCGCCTGAAAGTATGCTGTTGAAAATATGTACTTTCCTCTGAAGTAAATCACTTTATTTTAGAATCACTTGTATATTTACTATTTCTGTTTACCATAATAAGATTCTTATGTACTTTTGACCAATTTTTAGAATACACAGGGTGAGATAAAAAAACTGCAAAAACTCAAACACCATAATTTTACATTTATTTTTAAATTCATTGAATGAAAGCAAAAAATGTAGGAAATAGCATTTAATTTTAGAATAAGTTTAGATTTTATTGAATTGGTCACCTTTGACACCAATTGTGGCCTTCAAACGGCCAATGAAACCGTCAAATGCTGCTCGAATGTTGCTCTGCGGTATTTTGGCCCATTCCCGGCGAAGCGCTTGCTTGAGGTGATCGACACATTGGTATCTTTTAAGGCTAACCTTGCCTTCCAAAATACTTCAGACACAATAGTCCAACGGATTGGTATCCGGAGATTTTGGTGGCCATTGTGCTCTGGAAATGAAACGAGGAACCTCATTTTGTAACTACTCTTGGATGGCGCGTGCTGAGTGCGATGGTGCTGAATCCTGCTGGAATGTCAAAGGATTGCGGCCAAAATGTTTGCTTGTCCAAGGCTTTAATACACCCTCCAGAATGTCCTGTTGAAATATCTAAGGTCTGCGGCCAAAATGTTTGAGTGCCAAAGGCTTTAATACACCCTCCAGAATATTTTCGCGATAACATTCGGAATTTATTCTGATGCCACGGTCGATTAATACGAGCGGAGAGCGACCATGGGCTGTTATGGCGGGCCACACCATCACCATGGCCAGTGCTTGAGTTCTGGTGGCCAACCGAAGTGGCAAATTTTCAGCTGACTTCTTTGGGAAGTAAACACGATCATTTTGTTTATTTACAAACTGCTCAAGAACGAATGTTTTCACATCGGAGAAAACCAAATTCGGCAGTTCACAACTTTCGGTCAAGCGACGCAACTCTTTATCTCTTTTGAGTCTATTTTCTTTCCGTTGCAGCGTAAGTTCTTGCACTTTTTGGAATTTCAATGGCTTTATCCCGAGCTCATTTTTCAATATTTGCCGAATGGAATATTGCGATATGTTCAGCTCACGAGCCATTTTCCACAGTCGCTTCTTTACTTTTCGAACCATTTCTGCTGATATTGCTGTTTTCTTCCCTCCACTTCCTTGACGTCGGGCTACACTACCAGTATCACGATAACAAGCGAGACATTTAAATGCTGGAGTGCTTTAACGATAGCCACTTGTGGTTTTCCAGCCAAATATTAAGAAATCACACTATCACGCTTGAATTCGATCACGAATAAATTTTTTTGTGGAAAGTTCTCATCAAAAAGCTTTTGCACGCATGTAAACAATATAATGAGCTGTCACTGGAATAAGTCTAACAGCTGTCGGACGAATGGCTTAGCAATGACAGTAGACTGAAGTTGGTTGCAGTTCTTTCATCTCACCCTGTATGATGTCTTGATGTCTTCTTGGACCTATAGTAGAATTTTATTACAACCAATTTTGTAAAATATTTTGATAAGCTCCGATTACATTTGAAGGAAGTTTTTAACCATATTTGGAAAAAAGGACCGAAAAGATCCCTTTTTTGACTTGCATGGGGGTTAATATTTCTGACTAAAACATCCCTCGTATTTTTATCTACAATATTTCCAAAGACCATATACACCTCAAATGCAAGTATTTCGTGGAATCATAATACGAAAATTGTCAAAAGTGTGGAATGGATGCAAGTTCCTACATCCCAGTTTAGTTAGGTAATTTTAAAATACAATTATAAAAATACAACAATTCTTCTTACAATTTCGTCTTGGAACGCTTCGAAATTTGGAAAAATTTCGAGTTGTTATTGCAGTAAAAAGCGCCATCTGTACATGATGCGAATTTGATGTATAATTTTTAACTTGAGAAAATTTCCAAAAATATGGAATAGGGACAAGTTCCTCCCTACAGTTAGATCACTTTGATAAACAAACTTTCAAAACTCTTCGTTTTTAAGTTCTTTATTCACAATCTGCTAGATTTTCCCCGTAATTATTTATTTTGTCTCACAGTGTTATATTCTATTCTCATATTAAAAAATATATATCCCTAAAAATATGCTTTAAAATCTAGAAAAAATATAAAGAACCAACAACCAATAAGTTATATTTTATTGAGTCTTTTTTTATCAATAAGATGACAATTAAAAACAATATAAAGGAATCCTTAAGACTATAATGTATTATCGTAATGTCGGGATACCGTAGTATTTTGTTGTTGCAAAATAGTTAGGCTTAATCCCATTATTGTGGCTTTTATTAAAACAACGTTTGTTTATTAGTGGAGAACGATAGTAATGTTATCAGGGGGTAAGGCAGGGAATATCTAGGCTTCGGAAAAAGCCATCAATCCACATCAGTTGCCTTGTCTTTTGTCTGGGATATTCTCCCCAGGAATTATTTTAAAAATAACTCCTATGACAGAAAAAACTTTTTTTACCCAAGTGACGAGATTGTAAGCTCAAAAGAAGAGGAACCAAAGATTTAAACTAAACTAAAATTCTATTTGAAAATCTTCTAAATCGTACAACCGCACTTTTTTTCTATTTTATGATCAACATTGCTATATTTTTTCCCATATAAAAATTTCACCCCTTAAAGTATGCTTTAAAAATCCACAACAAGAATATGTTTGTGTATGTTTCTAACCAAAAAAAATATATATATATATATTTTAAACATGTCAACCAAATCGACCTATGGGGTATAAACATCAAACAATGCTGGTATGCAGCATCATTTACATTGATTGTCACTTGTGGTATGTTTGTATATGGGTGTGTGTGTGTGTGTAGGGAACAAAGGAAAACAGAAAAAAAAGAAAGAAATTTCCAAAATCCAAAACATTGGATGTCAGTTTCCCTACTTAACTTGAAATACTGATAGGAAAACACAAAGCACAAGTCGGAGCTGGAGAAGAAGACAAGGAAAAACTGTTACATCTATACCCAATAAAACTGAATGTTTGACAACATTTTAAACGTTTTTCCATACAACGTTCGTTTTTTTTTTTTTTTTTTTTTTTGAGCAACTAACACTAACGAAGATTGTCTTTGGCAAACACTCAGACACACACACTCTGTCTCTCTCTCTCCGGCTCTCTAAAGAAGAAAATTGTTCCATTGTTTGAGTTTTACGTTTTATTCTTAAAGCTGAAGATGACACCACCCCCCTTCGCCCCCTCGCCCATGCATTTTGTGCTGTAATAGACTATCACAACAGCAGCTCAGTGTCGGTCTACCTGTCTCCTATAACTAAGGTGAGGGGAGGGTAATGGCGAAGGTGTCTTTGAGTGCCACTTTAGTTTGGTATTCAAGTGTAAATTGAATCGTTTTCGTCTTGGGATAATTTTTTCTTTCTTCTGCTTCTTCTTCTTCTTTTTCTGCTGTTTCGTCATTCAACATCTTTTTACCTGAGCTCAACGCTCAATGCCGGGAGTGTTATTCTTGAAATAAACTTGGCGTTACAAGACGTTTGAGGGGTCAATTCAGTTGTTTAGTGTTGTGTTGTTTTATACGTCTCAAAGCAACACCTTAAAGTATGCTTTACTTCTTATCTGCAACTCCCTCTTGTGTTGGGGAAAACGAATTAAATACCTGTCTTTTGTTTTGATCGCCACCACCTGGATTATTTTCAACGATTATTAAGAAGAAAAAGACACACACAAACACAAAAAAAATGACAACAACGATGATAATAATGTTTGCAGGCGGGACATTAATTTTAAACCTCAACAATAATCTCAACTTGAATGGGTCTTCTTATTATCTTTTTGGGGGCAGGAAAAAATTGCACACACACACACCCACAATTAGGGCAATGCCGTTTTATTTGATAACGAAATCGAAACACGTACAAGAATTTACAATTGAATTGGTCTTTAATACACCCCCCACCTCTTTGTGAATGCCAGAATGGCAGAAAACTGCTATTTCCTCTGGCCAGCAATTTCAGTTCATTTTCTCTCGGCACAAAATGCTTTTCAACTAATGAAGCTTATCACATATTTATGGAATTGCTGGGAGTTGGCAAAAATTATTCTATGGAAAATATGTTTTCCTTTTCTTTGGCTAGGATTTGTACTTACCTTTTGAGGTGTTATTGATGTGCAGTTGAAGGGCAGTTTACTGTTCACTGTGTGTGGAGATTTGATGTTAGTTGGAGTTAACTTCGTTGCCAGATGTTGGAGTTAGAAAAATTTGTTGTTGTTTTTTTTTAAGAGAGAAAAATCAAATGCCAAAAAGGAATGAAGGTATATAAAGAACCTTAATTCGGAGCTCTACCGATTTTAGGTAAAAATTTCTCATCGATATTTTTTCAAATATTTTCATAATAAAGGGACGTTAAACACAACCATACCCCAAATTGAATTAATTTAAGGCCTAAAAGTATGTGTTGTAAAATTGGAGGTATTCTAAACCCGTGGCAAGGTAAACAAATCAAGCCAAAAATACCGAAAGAAGGGAGAAAATTATGGGGCAGTTCGAAATTTTGTAACAATCCCCAGATATAATATAAATAAAATTGTAATATGTAAAATTAAAGCATATCGTTAGGCTTTAAAGGAATTCGATATTGGAGCTAAATTCAGACACAGATTAGAGTGTTATTACAAACTAGTGCCAAGAGAAATATAATTTTCAGCCCTAAACGACAGTAATGAGTTTGAAATAATGAGCACTAGTATTTTTTTTAAAAGAATAGTTGTTAAAGTAGACGAAAGGTAGACAAATTCGGCGCAATAATTTTAGTTTAGAAAACAACGCCATCTACCTATAATGAATGGAAATGGAGTAACCAAAATAACTTAAAATTCTAAGAATACATTGAAAATAGATTTAACTCAGACGAAAACTGAGGCGTCAGTCTAAGGAGGCCATGGGTCTAAGGAGAAGGGTTTTCTTCTCTTTCCAAAAAAAAATAATTTTTTTCATTTCAAGTTTTGGTGGAACACGTATCGATCGAACTTCCGGCCTATAAATATTTATATAAAAAAATATTATAACCATAAATGACTCGACGAAAAGTTACTACAAAATGTCTTTACTGAGGGATTATATTTATTGACTAACGCCACCTACATTTCATATTCAATAATGATCTTCAATAGGGGTGACACCTATCAGTGGTTTGGAAATCGTTGAAAAAATCCTCAGTAGTCACAGGAGTCGTCGTCCATAAATGTTAGTGCAAAACTTGCAAAATGTCTTTACTGAGGGATTATATTTATTAACTAACGCCACCTACATTTCATTTTCATTAATGATCTTCAATAGGCTCGACACCTATCTGTGGTTTGGAAATCGTTGAAAAAAATCCTCAATAGCCAGATAAGTCGTCGTCCATAAATGTTGGGCTGATTCATAGTTACCGGAATAGATAATCATTTTGGGAGGCCAACCTTTTGGGGAAATTAAATGGCCCCCTTTTAATAAATTAATTCATTTTCAAAATAACTGGTCATCCTTCGCTAAATTGTAGATTATCTTGGAGAGAAGTTAAACAAATCTGACCATTTTTTTATATTAAAAATTTAAAAATTAAGTCATAGATTTACTTTGAAATTATGGCCCAATAGTTTCCAGGAGTAAAAAACTTTGTGTTTTGTCTTGAAAATTAAAAAAAAATAGATATTGATTGCGAAATTCGGTAAGACAGTAAGAAAAGACTTCAAAGAAAGAACTTCAATAATACAATACGACATCTGCCTTTCAATTTAAGAGCGTTATTCGAATTTTTGGTGTTTAAAAAATCGTCCCAGAAGAATTCGATAATGTTCTTGGTGCCAGAAAATCGGCATATTTAAATATCATAGAAATACAATCGAGGTTTGCTTTTGAAAGAATGTCGATATTAGTACAAAATTTCCCAAGCCACCCTTGAAAGTAAGAACTTAAGAAGTGGACTAAGAGCTATAAATTACGACATCTACATTTTAATTCAAAAATGATCTTCGAACTTTTGATATTGAAAAATTCGAAGCATCAGATCAGTATGTTCTCTACAGCAAATCTGCATATTAAAATATCTCAGACGAAAAACGTGAGGTTTGAATCTGCTGGAACACTATTGATATTGAGGCGAAGTTCTTCGAGACTCCTTGGAGTATATGCCAGTTATGACATCTACATTTTTATTTAATGACGTTGTTCGAAATGTTGTTGTGGTTGTTGTTGTTGCAAATTGGACAGTAAAATTGGCACCCATAAATATGTGAGAGAAATTTTAGTTCGATGCACAATTCGTCCTAACTTTAAAAATACGTTCAGTTAAGAAGCGGCCTCTACATTTCATTATTACATAAGCATTTTTTGAGGTATGTTAAAATTAAGATATAATCTTCTGTTATAAGTAAATGAAAGAAGCTAATTTTACTTAGAAGAATGTTGAAAGCCTTGGGAATTAAAAATTTCTTATGTCAGGACAAACTAAAAAACAAGAACAATATTCAAATATGAACGGTCCTACTCTATATGTCAATTTTCCATTCGATATAGTGCTGCTTTAATGTGAATAATTTTCTTAATAGAAGATTTCAATCCAAAGTTTTTATTTTTAATCTTGACCTGTATAATAATTCTTAATTAAAAACTTTATCTTCTGACATTGGAAAAAAATTGGATAACACAATGTAAAAAATTTATTGCATACTTTTAGGTTGAGGACATATTTCTATCGCGGAGTTTTATAATTTACATATCTGAAACGACGATTTGATGACACAATATTAACTTACACGTTACTGAACGATTAATAATTCGCAATTTCACAAGAAAATAGGTTTGGAATTTGAAGTATATTTTTAGACATAATACATATTTTTCTTTTCAATATTTGAACTATTTAAGAAGCGTACAGGCAAAATGACTATGAAAGAAATACTTTACCCAGAACTCACATATAAACTGGGGTCTTAAAATAGTCCTGAACTTCTTGTGACACATCTTGAGGCAGATGTATTTTGTAATGTGTAAATATTCTCATCAATGTTTAAAGCAAACTTTAAATTTGAGATTTATAACATTTTTTTTTGTAAATAATTTATCCTAAAATGTAGCACACAACTTCAACGTATTGTGCTGTAATATTCAACCTATTGAGGAAATATTGAAGAAATGGTTAAAATTAAGGGCATACTTTCAGGCCACTAAATTTATATCAATTTTATTGCATTTTAAATTCAGATAAAATCTAGGTCTTATGATCAGCTTGACAAAATGCAGACATGACAAAGGTGTCCGTTCTCAAAAATTTTGAGGATAAAATAATTATGATCATAAGACAAAACTCTCTAGTGACTATTAAGTAGTTTCCGATTTTCCGCTTCTGAAAATGGTTTGACAAATTTATTCTAAAATTAAATAAAGCCTATATTTAGGCTGCTATAAATTCTTACAAATGCAAAAATTATTTTTAGTCATTTGCTGTTAACATTTGAAGTAATAATGTAGCATACTTTCAGGCTAGTATTCGATTCAATTGAAAAATAAATTGATTTCTCACAAGAGAAGAACCTCTGAATTTCGAAATTCATTAAATGTCACCTACTTGTCAAAATTTTTATAACTCTCTTATTGTGAGAAAATCTCTTGGGTATTGGGAGTTAAAACTCCTGTGTAAATATTTGGCACAAGAGAAAGGAATTTCGGATAATTTTTATGGTCCAAATTTCCGAACTGTCAAGAATATTAAAGTATTTCATACTTAGCAGGAGTTGGAAAATATGCTTTAATGGTTTCTAATATTGAAAAGTATTTTAGCACACTTTGAGGCTGTTAATATTTTTTGTTTATTTTTTCACAGATAATCGGACCAGTTTTATTTTGACTGCGATATACCTTTAATAAGAACAACAGCCAAAAAATTAGACAACTTATTTCTATAAATATATCTTATTTTTATAATTCTACGAATAGTAAAGACAATTCTTGACAAATAGTCTTTAATGGTTTCAAATGTGGAATTTTAGTATAGCCTACTTTAAGGCTTTAAATTATATTTTTATTGATTAAAAAATGATACCGGTTTTTATTAAATTTTATTAAAATTAATTTTTAGACACTTAGATCTATATTTCCTAAACACTATGCAGACAAACGAAATAATTATTTTATGAAAATGTTCCTTTCACCTAGAACATCGTTTTCTAAAGATGGCAAAAATCGGCAGACAAATCTAATTTATATGTGATTTTAATATTCAATTATTAATGCCTTGGAAAAATTCTTGGAAAAATATTTTTTCCGGCTGGATTTAATTGGCCCATACCTTATTTTTCAAAGTACCGAATAAAATTCTTAAAAGTTTGATATCTTAAAAGGATATTTTAAAAAACTCATATTGAAATCTTTCCAGCACAGTAAAATAAAACTCTTTAAGAAATGGTTCGTTCCTCTTGATATGCAGCAAACTAGAATACAAAGTATTTCCTCCTCACAAATCATATCCAAATTTAAAAATTCCAAATTTCATATAATTTGCCTTTGAATATCAAGAAAACTAAATGCCCCAACTTCTCATCAGAATTTCGTCTCTTAACGCCCTCAGATTTATGTCGTGTTTGTAAGGAAACCCCATTTTTCATCATAAATTAGTAGTCTATTTTTAGGCCTTTCAAGAGAGCATAGAGCACTACAGCCTTTTAATCAGAGTTTCTATGTCAATTTCCTCAACTATCACCCAAATTCCAACTAACAAAACGATTTACAAAAAAATCCTACCAAAACACACCCACTCGCCTTAATACACATGGAAAACACTTAATTTGTAGCATAATTTTAGGCCTTAATTAAAATGTGTGTGTCTATTACACAGTAGTAGTGGAAGTAAAGAACAATACACACACACATCGACACATACACGTTTTCCTTTCACATTTCCTTGGCTTGTCGTACAAGAGGTTTCTGTAATTATCTGTATCTGAGTCGGAAACTGCACACGAAGTAGCAATGAAAAGTCAGCAAAGATTTTCGATAACGATTTCAAAGAAATTCTCTTTTGTCACAATTTTTGGGTGTCGTTTAGCACTTGTTATTCATTTGAAACGCGGCGCAATAAAATTTAGTGGATTGATGTGTTTCCCGTTAATTTTTCTATTTTGTTTGGTGTTGTTGTTGTTGTTTTTTTTTCTTTCGTTTTCGTTACTTTTGTTGTACTCTCGGCGAAATTGTGTTTGTATGCCATAAAAACAGCAGCCTCAACTCAACGCCACGGCATGCCAAGCATCCCGTCCATAGCCGAACCGTACCCGTGCCACAAATGCTCTATATTTTTGTTGTTCGCGTTGGTATCTGCTGCTCGGTAGGTGTTTCGCATCAAACGCAAATTTCATTTATTAATCAACTATTTGTTTGTTTATTTCTGTTAGCCCCGTCGATGTGAATTTGAACACAGAATAATTTTGTGGGCTAACAAAAATTTTCGTTTTTTTTTTCTCACTTTGCCCTGAAAAACTGAAATCTAATGTTGCTGCTGTGGCCAGCCTGCTGCTAATGTTGTTGTGGAATTTTCACTCGCGTGCGAAAATTTTCAACATTACGCATATGAACGGTTGTTGTTAACGGTTTTAATGTTCGTTTGCAACTGAATTTGGAGGAAACGATTTTTGCAATACTTCCAAGAATGAAACTTTTGCTGCAAATTCAAATAGGGAACGTTGTCGAAAGGGGAGAGGGGGGCGATGTAGGGAACCTACAACACGAGACTCACAGTCCGGCGAATGAAGTGAGAAAAATCAGTCAGAGGAACAGAATGGCATTTTTAGTCGGTTCTAACCGTTTGTCTGTTGCAAACAACAACGTCACGGCTACAACAAGAGAGGGAGAGATTTGTGGCAACAAAATCAAAACACAAACCCTCACACAAAAGTTCATGTTTCAAAACATATTTTTCAAAAACAATTTCTATCCAAAATATTTAAACAATTCTCTCCAATTACTGTTTTATTTCAAATCCCATGTCCTCCTTCTTCGTTATTTGTTAACAAGTAATCTCATTAACTCTTTTTCATAACTGCATATGGTTCCGGTCTTTTTGTCATAAATAAATGTCTCTCTTTCCGTTGCGCTCTCGCTCTCCAATGCATTCCATACAATTGTTTCCCTTTTTTCTAGGAGTATACCGCTATTTTGTTTCATTCCCATTGGAAATGAGCAAGGCATGGAAAGGAGAGACAAATAGAGAACAAGCCAACATGTGAGTAAGGGAATGCACATTGTTTATATTGCCAAAGTTTTGGAAAAAAGCTTTTTGATAAAAGCTTCTGACTCCCCAAATAGAGAAGGCCGGCAGTAGGCATTAGGGTATTTTGGAGAAATGGGAATAAATGGGGAAATTTTTGAGGTTTTTATACCTGCAGCCATATGGCCAGAAAGGGTATATATCATTTCATACGACCTAAATGTGCCTCATCGAAGTAATGGTTTTAGACCCTATGTCTTTTTGGACCAAATCCGTTTTAGGACGGCTGGCTGGTGCGAACGATAACTCTCGAAGGAAGTATCCGATTTGGCCCATACTTGGTACATCATAATATTATTATCAAACTTAGATCGAGTTCGGAGATGGGATATATCGGTTCACTCCTTCTGGTATGTCCCCCACAAAAGGTCGAAATTTTCAAAAAAAAAATATTTTACTGCACAGAAAGGGAAAAATGACCCGATTTTCACACAAAGGGTCAACATTTTGAATAATTATAACTCTTATAAAATGAGACGTAAGAGTCAAATTGTCTTCAAACTGTACACATCACGACAATTTTATTAACCCACGGTCTGGTGTGATGATGGAATATATTGCTCCTATCCTTCTGGTACCACCCCCACAAGTGGTCAAAAATTTGAATGCCCTTAAAGCTCATAACACGCGAAATTAACATCTGATTCCATTCAGACTTGGTACATCTCAATATTTCTATCAACGCAAAATTTGTTATAAAGCTGGTAGATATCGGACCATTTCTTCTAGCACCTCCCCCATAAAGGGTCAAAATTTTGAATATCTATGAAGCTCATAAAACGCATAATTGACATCAGATTCCATTCAGACTTGGTACATCTCAATATTTCCTTCAACACAAGATCTGTTATAAAGATGGTAGAGATCGGACCATTTCTTCTAGCACCTCCGCCACAAAGGGTCAAATTTTTGAATAACCAAAACAATCATAAAATCCGAAATAAGCATCCGGTTCTTTTCATATTTCACACATCCCATTATTTCCACAAATACAAAATCTGCTGTGAAGATGGAATATATCGATCCACTCCTTCTGGCACATCCCCCACAAAGGGTCAAAAATTTGAATATCCATGAAGCTTATAAAACACGAAATGGACATCCGAATCCATTCGTACTTAGTACATCTCAATATTTCCTTCAACGCAAGATCTGTTATAAAAATGGTACAGATCGGACCACTCCTTCTGGCACCTCCCCCACAAAGGGTCAAAATATTGAATATTCATGAAGCTAATAAATCCCGAAATTAACATTCGATTCCATTCAAACTTGACACATCTGAATATTCCCATCAACACAATATCTGTCATAAAGATGGTAGAGATCGGACTATTTCTTCTGGTAACTCCCCCACATAGGGTTACAATTTTCAATACTTTTGTCTTGCGAAACAAGTCAGCGATGATTATTTGATGTTGCGATGATTATTTGATGTTGCGATGATTATCCAGCCTTCCATAAATACAAAAAATAGCAAATAAACTATATTTTTTGAGTTCTAAATAATTTCCCCCAAAAGTCCTGCATTCTCTCAATCCATTAACTGCCGAAAATTTGTTGAAATACCTGACCTACTACTCTTCCAGTTCGGCATTTATTTACATGTGAGAATTTCATTACTACTCACTTCTAACAGTTTTTCATTTTCCATTTCGTTTCGCATTCCAACAAGAGACCCTACCTCAATGCTATTGGAATAACGGGTATTCCAATTCAACACTTCCCTCAAAGTGGCTACAAAATTCCAATACAGCGTAGGCAACTCTGAATGACGAGCTGCTTGCTGTTGCGTGTGCTCTACTTTTGTCCCAAAGGGAGAACAACAAACACATAAGGCAACAACAACAGCAAAAAAACTGGAATCATATCAAATTGACACTTTACCCAAATGTCCAATACCATCAACCATGTCGTCTTGGTGAGACATATCACCATGAACAGAGAAATGCCATGGAGAAATGGGAAAAGAGCAAAGGCATCCCAAGGAGAGCGTGAGAAATTCCAGCACATCTTAAGTGAGAGAGAGAGAGTTCTTGTTGAGCACGAAGTACAAGAATAAATTCTTATTGAAACGATTTGTTTTTGTTTGTATACAAACAAAGCAAACGAGAGGCGCGAACACACGAATAAACGAACGAACCTACCTTAACATAATTAATGCCGGCCGGTGGTTTTTAGTGAGCAGCACACTGCTGTTGTTGTTGGTTGATTGCCATTCGGTTGTGGGGGGAGAGATAATTTTTGAAAACAATAACAATGCGAATGAAGAAAGCAAAACAAATGCAATTTCTTATTGGGAATCTTATAAGTAATTGGTGTTATTGTGAATGGTTGCTTGTCTGGGGAAGGTTAACTCCGAGAAGGAAGTGAATATAGTCATTGAAACGCATGGTGAGGAAGAGAGAGTTGCTCTTCTGTATTTCAAAGAAGTTTTCTTTGTTGTTTTTTTATTTTAAATGATTTATCCATGTCTTTATAAGTGATTGATGTTATTGTGAATGGTTGCTTGTGTGGGGAAGGAAAACTTCGATAAGAAAATTAATTTTAAATCATTTAAAAACACGATGAAAAAGAGAGAATTTCTTGCCCCTTTTTCAAAGAAACCCTTCTGGTTTTTCGATGTTTTTATAAGTCATGGTTATTGTGAATGACCGCATAAGAGGGGAAGGTTAGGTTAGGAAGTAAGTTAAAAGTTTGCATTTCTTAATTTTTTTATTTCAATTTTTATCCTTAAGCGAGAGAGACCCATTCTGTCCAATATTTCAAAGAGGGCTTCCCACTAACTGTTTAATGTTGCGAAATAGAACAATAATGGACGGCTTGATGGAAAAATGATTGAACTTATAGTGTGTCTACATTGTTCTGGATTTATATACTCCTGGGATTTATAGCACATTTACGCTGTAGAGGATTTAGAAAACCCAGTCGGCTTAAAAAATCAAAAACCTCAAAATTTTTTTGATAAAGAAAGTTAATCCTGAAAAAAGTTAGAAGGTAAACCTGCCTTTAAATTTCCAATTTCAATGAATATACCTCACACTTGATATGGATTGTACAATTTTATTTTTTTTTAATTTAATTCAACAAATCATTTTCCCTTAATCGACTCCTTGGACTTAGTTGAGGGCGTTGGACTTTTCACATCCTTCAACGCTGGCTCACCCTCTTTGCTTGCACACTTTTTCGCCTGTTCCAGCTCCCAATCGGGATCGTTGCGATATTCCGTTACCAGACAATCACTCTCCTCCTGTAAATCTGCCATCAGACCCCGCACACGGCATATCATTTGCGATTGTTTCTTCTCAATGTTACCCATTTTCTGATTATCCCGCTCAATGCGTGGCAATTCTTCGGGTTTACATTGGCTATAGGCATCCACCTCTTCGAAGGCGATGCGTTCCAAATCGCGTAGCAATTTTTCACGTTCCATTGGCTGAGCCTGCATCAGCTGACGCAGACGAAATTGTAAGCGGGCAAATTGTGTTGTTAGGCTGAGGAATGCCGTCTGCAGCTGTTCGTAGTCACATTCGAGCTTGCGTACATATTCGATTTGTTGCACATTATTGACCGAAGGATACCAAATGTAGGAATTGGAATTACTTTTGTATTGTTTCGAGCAGAGCGACTCCGAGGAGGGGGCACTTGGTTTGTTGTCGGCGGGTTTTTTGGGGCTAGGCATTGTGGAGAATGGTGTTGGATGGAAGGAGGAGAATCAAAAGAATTTTTAAATTTAGTTCCGCAACTGAAATTTTGATTTTTTAGAAATTTTGTTCGTTTCCAGCCAAAAGTTTTGACTTAAAATTTTTTATTAGAAATTTGAATTAAATTGGAATAATAAAAAAACAAGGCATTCTAAAACTGCAAGGTATTTATAATGGTACGTTTACCGGATTAAGTAAAGCCAGTGGATTTGAATTATCAATTCCATTGGGGCAAATTGGATTGGATTAAAATTGTCATATTTATTAGTAATACTTCAAATAAATACTCATAACGGTGGTTAACCCGGTTAAAAAAAGTCTAATGTTAATAGACTATGAGGTCGGCCAGTTATAGCTACTTCGATATACCTATTTTGGAAGTTAGAGATATAAAGTAAACCTATATTGAACAATTTAATGAGAACCCTTGAATCGAAATCGCATGGAATATGGTTGGAAATTGTCAGTGAAGCCTTCAGAAGACTAAAAGTCCGGAAGTACCATAACGTAAAACATCAAGTACTTCCCGGGGAGCAAAGAACTTATAGAGGTTCTATTTATGAAGGAGACCAAATAAAAAACGATCGATATCTAGAATGTTCCATGGAAAAATACAGTAGAAAACAAGTTAAAAAGCACTAAGTTCGGCCGTGCCGAACTTTTAATACCCTCCACCATTTGCAACGAATTTGGAAATTTTTAAAAAATAAAATCCTTAAAAAATTCTGTTGAAATTTTAAAAATACCGAATATAGCCGTTATATTGGGGTCTATACGGCGTGGACATACATAGGCATTGTTTGTCATAAGCGGTGAATAATGTAGCTAAAATCACCAAAATATCGTATATAAGGAGGTGCCGTTAAATTGGAGCTGTGCAAAGACCTGGACCAGCATAGACAATTTTTTGTCACAGGCTGTAGCATCCATTACGAACTTCAAATACCACATTTCAAACAATTTCGGTGGGTATTGTACCTAAAATCGTCAAAATACCGAATATGGGGAGGTACTGATATATGGGGCCTATATGAAGACCTGGACCCGCACAGACAATTTTCTGTCACAGACTGTAGTATTCATTACGAACTTCAAACACCAATTTCGAAACAATTCCGGTGACTAATGTCGCTAAAATCATCAAAATACCGAATATAGGGAGGTATAGTTATATGGGGGCTATACGAAGACGTGGACCGACATGGCCCATTTACGAACTTACCCTGCCTTCTGGTAAACTATGCATGCATGCAAAATATATGTACTTTGTAGGGTATATTATGAATATTTCGAGGAGTTACAAACGGAATGACAAAATAATATACCCTGCATAGAATTGTGGAGGGTATAAAATGGCAACTCCGTAGTAGAGTATTTTTGTGTCAAATAGGCCTTTAAAGCTGAAGCTACTGATTTTTTAATTTTTCATTTTCCCATAAATTTCTTAAACTTGGAACTATAGTTAAAACATCTTCTAGAGGACATCTATCTATAGACACCATTGCAGGAGCCTTCAATAGCGAGAATACCCTCAAGAAGTATTTAATTGACAAAACGTTCTCTTTAAATATTCGACGGACAAATGACCTTTAAGATGCCTTCTGAAAAGAGGAGTCCTTAAATGGACATTTCAAATGGAAAGAACCTTGAAAAGGTCTACGCAGATGGAAGACATTATTGGCTTTTCAGGTCTATAGACATCCTGGAGTCTTTTAAAGAAATTAAAACATTTTCGAAGTATTATATGAGTAGAATACCTTCTGAAAGTTCAAGTGGTATTCTATGGATACATAATCGTTTTCTATGAATAAAGATATTCTGCTAAAATTGACTTTCTTTAATGTGTCTGTAGATAGAGGATTCTTTACAGGTCTTCTACACATAAAATAATTTTTACAGGCCTTCTATAGATAGAAGAGATCTTTTTTGAGTCCGAAACTTATTTTTTCCACAAATCTTCTACACAAACTCCTATTTTTTTACAGAACTTTTACTTTTTACAATTTTTTAGACATTTGCATGCTTTACAGCTGTTTTACTGGGAGTTAAACACAAATCGACGAAACAGTGTATAAAGTATATGAAACATCTCAAACCATTCTTGACCTTGCACAGAAATTCAGTACTGATATTTAGCACCTCATTGCATATAATTGCGTTTTCCTCAAAACTGATCTATTTTTTAGATGTGACATCCTTTCAGCAAATGAGCGACACGCTCTTCAACAACTTTTCTTCTAGGAGTTCAAGAGTTTCTAGAGCGCCTCCAGAACTAGAAAGTTTAATAGGGGTATTCTGTGGACATCCCAAGAGCCTCAAGAGTTCTTAAAAAAGTTCATGCCCTTTAAAGTTCTTTGAAAAATCCTTCCTTCCATTTCCCAACATCTTCACACATTATTTTAATTTTTATTTCATTTCCTATTTCCAATTCATACTTCCTCTATTACGTTCTATGTAATTTTCCCCCTTTTCTTGCCGCTCACCATCATTTGGCCAGATGTTGAACACACGAACGTGTCTAAATCCCGAAAACCCGCATCTGTGACAATAAACAGCAGACGACGATTACGACCATTACATCACCTTCTAAACGATATTTCTTCACATGGTCATTGTTGTTATTAGTGCTCCCGTTGTTCAAGCACTAAACGCATGCGCCAAGACCGGAACGCAACACACACACAAAAAGCCAAGGCTCTCGTACTTCATTAATCAGACACACAAAATTTCTTGCCCAAGGAGATCAGGCCAAACAATGGGCCCTTTAATGAAAACAGTCAGCCAGCGAGGCATTCAGGCAGTCAATCATGAGCAGAGCATACATTCAGGGCTTATTTCCCAAATGGTTAAGGGTAAGACAACAAAAGCAGATGTGGTTGGCAGACAGCCATCCAGCCAGTCCGCCAACCAACCAACAAAACAAAGATGTTGATCATCAACCAAATGAGAGAAAACACACGTTCGAACATTGAACCGCATTTGCCATGGACCTGGTAAACATTCAATGCAAAAAGATTAACACCAGCAGCAGCAGCACCGAAAACTCATAAAACATCCCCTAAAACCAGGCAGCAACAACAAAGAGAGTCTGGGCAAATATGTTGGCCTGAGATTTATTTGCTGTAAGGGTTCGGAATTCTATCCACATCAAATGTTGGCAAAAAACGAACCAAATCTGTTTGCCAGCCCATTAACATGGCAAACTAGTTTTAGACATTTAACCGTCAGTTTGCCCATGTCCGTCTGATCAGTGCGCCTGTGTGCGTTAGGTTAACAGCAAAACCTTTTTGTTTTGGGTTGAAAAGAGGGCCCAGAAAAAAAATTCCGCTTGAGTTGTTTGGCATTGTTAAGGATGCTTTTGTTTTCCGTGTGTTCCTGCCGCTTTGTCATTGTTTTACTTACTGCTGTTTTGGAAGAGAGAGGTCATTGACATGGCCATATCTAATTGTTGTTATTGTCTTGAGCCTTCGTCTATTCCGATTGGCAATTCTCTGCTAAAGACGTTATTATGAGTGATTGTGATAAATGTTCGAAGACTTCTGTTTTTCTGGGGAGATGAGATGGAATGTGTTGAAAAATTTGGGGATGTTTTACAGAATTTTAATTAATTTTCAAAAAGACTGAAAAAGAAAAAAAAATGGCATGCCAGGATATTTGGAAAAATTGAATATTAAAGTACGTTTATATATATGAGGGTTAACCCACTGGATTTGGATTTAAATTGTCATATCCATTACTTTTACTTCAAATAAATCCTCTCGAAGTAGGTTAACCCTACAAAAAGCTCTAACGTAAACATGGCATAAGCTCTATTTTATAAGGGAGGATACTGCTAGAATGTATTGCATCTAAATATGTCGATGAATGCAGGTGTGGAGATTAGTGCAGAGTTTTGGAAAACATATATTTTGTGGTTTCTGAATTTTCAATCTGGTACCCTTTGTAGCTGAAACCATTATGTCTTAAGACTTGTCCTGTACCGTGAGCCAGTAGGCACAAAAAATAAGAGTCCGTAAAAAGAGGTCAAAACTGTTTCCAATTTGCGTGTCTACGCAACAATTTCAGGCGTTCAGATCAAATTGTCTGTTTGAATTCTGCGTCCATCATTCATCTAATTCTTTCTGACCCTTAACATTCTCTATTAAAGCCGTAATGCGAAAAACATCAAAGTAAAGTGACCTCAAACTCACTGACACTTAGCCCCACTCCTCTTTCAACACAATGTTGGCGCCCAATCAATACCAATTGTCAATTGAATTTCAAGACGTGTCGTTCTATACGATAACCCGGAAAAGATTCGGATCCAGAATGATCTTCTCCTTTCCTGTTAATTTCACTTTCATTTTGCCCTTCGGCGATTTCAAGCTTTATTTTCGATATCAAAAAATTACCACTTGTGGGAGAGGGATTCGTTTACAACAATTCTAAACATTCAGGCAGAACAGACTCCTCGACACAAAATTTACCAAACTACCGTTTTGGGGGTTTGCTGGGTTTCAAACATTATTATTACATATATAGCGTTTAGCGAGGATTATCAATTGAGATTGCGAAACTATAATATCTTAATGTCGCTACGTACGAGAGGTTCTAACAACTCCTTGGCAGAAGATAGGGTACTCTTAATTTATACGGCAGTCTTATTATTATTCATGGAGTGGCGCCCAATCACAACAAATACCGTATTCTTCTAGGTGAAGACGGTCTTTTCATAGGGTTTGCACTCTGGCAAAATAACGATCAGAATAGAATAGTTTTCCGAGAATAATATTCCCACCATACCTCGAATTGATAAGTGTACCACTCCTTCTGGTACCTCCCTCACAAAATGTCAACATTTTGAATATCAGTGAAGCTCATAAAACGCAAAACTGTATCAGAATCCATTCAGACTTGACAAATCTCAATATTTCTACCAACAGAGGATCTGTTATAATGACGGTAGAGATAGGACCATTATTTCTGGTACCTCCTTCATAAGGGGTCAAAGTTTTGAATAACCAAAAGGATTGTAAAATCCGAAATAAGGATCAAGTTCGCTTTATATTTCATATATCACAATATTTGTATTAACTTATGGTCTGGTGTAAAGATGGGATATATCGGTCCACTCCTTCTGGTACCTCCTCCACAAAGAGTCGAAATTTTGCGAAATTATAATCCCATTCCATTCAAACTTGGCACATCTTAGTTTTTCCATCAACACAGGATCCGTGATAAAGATGGTAGAGATCGGATCATTTCTTATGGTACCTTGCCTACAAAGAGTTAAAATTTTAAATAACCAAAACGATAATAAAATTCGAAATAAGAATCCGGTTCACTTCAAATTACACACATCTCAATACTTTTAATACCCAAGGTCTAGTGTGAAGATGGGATATATCAATCCACAGCTTCTGGTACCACGAAGTTTTCCTCATTCACCTGGATTACTTTGCCATAAGTGTCTTCTATTTTTAGTTCTATTTTCATATTTTGATCGTTTTTTCGATTATTTTGTTATTAGTGTTATTATTATTATTATTATTATTATTATTATTATTATTATTATTATTATTATTATTATTATTATTATTATTATTATTATTATTATTATTATTATTATTATTATTATTATTATTATTATTATTATTATTATTATTATTATATTATTATTATTATATTATTATTATTATTATTATTATTATTATTATTATTATTATTATTATTATTATTATTATTATTATTATTATTATTATTATTATTATTATTATTATTATTATTATTATTATTATTATTATTGTTATTATTATTATTATTATTATTATTATTATTATTATTATTATTATTATTATTATTATTATTATTATTATTATTATTATTATTATTATTATTATTATTATTATTATTATTATTATTATTATTATTATTATTATTATTATTATTATTATTATTATTATTATTAGTATTATTATTATTATTATTATTATTATTATTATTATTAATATTGTTATCATAAAAATTATTTTAAATTTTGTTATTATTTTTTATTATCCTTTATTTTTGTTGAATTCCCCCTCCTAACATTTTCAGGCAACACTTTACATTACAGTGTATAAAATTTAAAAATAAATTTATTTAACATTTTTTTGGTATTTTTTTATTTCAATTATTATTTTTTTAAACAAAACTTCAAGGTAAATAATAATTTTTGGTTTGTTCTAGTTTCTGTACTTTGAAAAATATAATAATAAAATATTATATATGTATAGATATGCTATAATAAACATATGTATGTATTTGTATGTGAAGGAAATGAAAAACATAAAACTACAAAAATATAATAAAAAAATATTAAAAATTATACATTAATATTAAACTACATAACTTTGGCACCCTTAAATTATATTTATAAGAATAAGAAAGTAACGAGAGAGCGAAGAGTAATTCATGGGTAAAAAAATTGGTATTTACACATAAAACTTAAAAAATATTCTAAAATAGCATATATGTATGTATATGTATAAATGGCAAGAGGGTAACAATATTCTATTTGAGCCTAGACTTCACAAGGACTGCTTAAGGTTTTATTATTCCTTTTTTATATATTATTGTGTCTTTTTTATTTCTTCCCTAAGCATTGAGAAAATTATGGCAAAACTTAACATTTAATTTCATTTTCTTTAAATCGTTTTCACAAAAGCCTTTATGTGTCTGTGTGTGTGTGTTTGAGTTTTCTAAAGGATTTATTTCATTTTTAAAACTAATTGCAAAAGGAAAGTAAATTAATCTATTTTTGATGTAAAAAGTAAATATTCACAGAAAACAGTTGCTTTGTTTTAGGCAAGTTTTGTGTTTCTCTTTTTTTTTTTTTTGGTTTTTTTGTGTTCATTAAAAATTAATAATAATCTCTTTTTCAGTTTTTATTCTGGGGTTTTACAATTCATTTCTGTTTCTATTCCCATTAATGAATGAATTACAAAGAATGTAACTATGTAGGTAGGTATAAAATATATATTTGTAGGTTTTTTCATTTTTTTGTATAAAATCACAAGTAAAGTTTTCTTTTTTTTGTTTCTTTTGTAAATGGCACTTCTTTTTGTTCTTTTTGTTGTTGTCTTTTGTTCCTTGTTGAGTTTTTGGAAAATTCCTTTTTTCTTCTCCCTCTTCATTTTGCCTCACTACCTCCCATTGGTGTGGAGACATTTAAACTGCTACCCGAAGGTGATGATGAGCCAGTGGTCCCAGCTGTTGCCGTGCTGGCCACGGCATTGTTCATTTGCGTCTGCACCAGCAACATGAGAATTTTATTCATTAAATTATCCGCCTCCGAATCTTCCATGCTATTGAGTTTGGCCGATATGAAACCACAGAATTTGGAATTTAAAACTTCACGCACTGTCTGGGGCTGGGCCATTATATCGCCCATTAAACCGTTATGCGTTAGACCATTGGCCATATTCTGAGCCCGCAAATGACGATGTTGTTGCAGCATTTGGCCATCGTATTCATCCTGATCCTGGTCATCATCGTCGTCGGCATCGTTATCCTCCTCGCCGGTACTATTCAAATGTTTACGTCGGCGTTTCAGCGGTGGTACCCCACCACTGCTGCCATTAATACCCGCCCCACTCGTCGTGGGCGAGTGATGGGAATTCAATATCAAAGGATAGGGGAAATCTGCATCTATGGCTTCCAATTCTTCTACCTCATCTGAGCCTTGATTGCTTAGGGCCGCCCCCTCATCGCCGCTACGCACTGAGGAGTTATCCAAATCATCGTAAGTATTGTTTTGTCCAGTGGAGGAATCATTGCGGGTCGATGAGACACGGCTATCGTTGTGCAATAGTTGTTGGTGTTGTTGCAGCTGGTTTCCCGAATGTTGCTGTTGTTGTTGTGTGGCATTATTATTATTATTAGATGCATGTGATGATGTGTGCTGGTGTTGATGGGCCGGGGCCGGATTGAAGCTGGCTCCCAAAGCTGCTGCCAGTTGTTGTTGATGTTGGTGTACCACCGCATTGGGATTTGTATTTTGATTAGACAAATCCAATTCGGATTTTACGTTATAATAGTAATCATCGCCGCCACCGCTCATATTGAGATTCGATGAACATTTGGAGAGATTCAAGGCGGAATCATTAAACGATGAATGCATTGAATTTAATTTGTAGCTGTTTTTGTTGTTGCTGTTGTTGTTATTGTTATTAGCTGCAGCAGCATTGGAGATGTGTTGGGCCAACGCCGTGAGATTGAGACCTAAGGGGCCACTGTGCTCCAGAGCATGTGAGCCACCTCTGAAATGGAAGGAAAGAAGAAGAAGAAATAAATAATTAGAAAATTTGTAACTTTTTCAAAGTAAAGTTAAGATTTTAAATCAATTTTTATAGGAAATTATTTTAACGGTCTCTACTAAGAAGTAGAGACTTTTTTCAATTATCAATCTTATATTTTTAACTAGTGGAGACTATTTGTATTCGACATATAATGGACATATGGATTGTTGTTATTGACATAACAAAATAGTGGAGACTTTTTGTTTCAATTTTTTTGTAAGTGGAGACAATTTCTTTTTCATAAATAGCAAGTATTTAGATTATACTCTACACAATGACCCCAAAAAAACTAGACAATTATTCGAAAAATAACAGAGTGGTGACTTTTTGATTATTATTATTATTATTTATTTATTTATTTTTTTTTTTTTTTGAGATCAATGATTATATTAGTATACTTTAAACAATGAAAGCAATGACCCCTTCATTGCTCGAAAAATAACAGAGTGGAAATTTTTTGATTCGATTTTTGCTTTTGGAGACCATTGTTTTTTTTATACATATTGATTATTCAGAGCATTCTGAACATATTGGCTTCCGGAACAAGTACGTAGCTCCTACAATGTCAAAGTGGAGACTTATAACATAGATTTTTACTTAGTGGAGACTATTTTTAGTTCGCACATTAAGGATATATCGATTGTTCTCTATACAAATAACTCAAAAATGAGTTCCTAACTCGCAAAATAACAAAGTGGAGACTATTTATTTCGATTTTTTTGTTAATGGAGACCATTGTTTTCTTACATATTTTGAATATTTGGAGATTAATTAACAAAGCAACATAAAAAAACTATTTTCTATCTCTTAAAATGACAAAGTGGAGACTACAAATCTTAAATTTTACTGAGTGGAGACCACTATTTTTTCACATATATTGAATGTTTGCATCATTGCCAACACGATAAAATAAAAAACGAGTTGTTCACTCATAAAATCAAAAAGTGGAGACTCTTAATATCGAGTTTTACTTAGTGGAGAGTATTTTTATTTTGCATATATTGAATATTTGGAGAATACTTAACACAGTAACGTTAACAACTTTTTGCTAGCTCTTAAAATAAGAAAGTGGAGACTTCTAACATTGATTTTTACAAAGTGGAGACTAGTGTTATTTCACATATATTGCATATATACATCATTGCCAACACAATGAAATCAAAAACAGGTTTTTCACTCATAAAATCAAAAAGTGGAGACTCTTTATATCGAGTTTTACTTAGTGGAGAGTATTTTTTTTACATATATTGCATTTCTTGAATTTTCTCAACACAATGATATCAAGAACGAGTTGATAACTCAACAAACAACAAAGTGGAGACTTAATACTCGGATTTCTACTTAGTGGAGACCAGAATTTTTTCTTATATATTTAATGTATATAGTCTTCTAAAGCAAATAAAATCAAAAATTAGTTATTTTCTCAGAAAATAAAAAAATGGAGACTATTTCTATGATTTTTAATACGTGGAGACTATTTTTATTTTACATATATTGAATTTTTGGAATTTTCTGAACACAATGCAATTAAAAACGGGTTGATAATACGGATGAATAAAAAATTGAGACTCTGTAGAGTTTTCAAAAAACACTTAAAATTATCACTGATTACTAAATAAAGAGACTTGGATTAATTTATAAAGAGCATATGAATGTTTTAAATTAAAAAATGACCAAAAAATTTAAAGAAAAATATTGAGTAATTTCTGGAGACATGATATAATATGTGTTGATTTGAAGCCATGTGGAAATTAAGAAGGAAACTCATTTTATGATAAACCAAAAATCCCAAATAAAACCAAAATATTCTGCGGAAGTCCTATAAGAAATATGGTCCCCTTATAATTAAAAGGACATGTTTGTCTCAGAACAGCCAACAAGAACAAATCCACTACCTGAACTTAGGTAGTTTATATGTTTATGGCTTAAATCTCAGCGACTCGTATGCCAGCCAGCCGGCTTTTCCGCTCTGCAATCTAAATACAGGACTCTTCTTATTGTTCGAACCGGCAAATCCTTGACTCAATGTGTGTGTGTGTGCTTGTGTGTTTAAAAATAGTTCACACACACAGAACATGTTCCAGACACATCTGCCAAACAAATGTTTGTTTTACGTTGCTGAAATAAGAGCTCTTGAGAACCATGCATTCGCTGTCTTTCATTTCTGGTCTAAAAATGCCGAATGCCAACCAACATATGTAAAAGAACGAACAAATGTGTTCTTAAAGCGCATGCGTGCCTTTCAAAATATTTTGGGGCTCTATATTTGTCTGTCTATCTGTCCGTCTGTCTTTATGGCTTTCTTTTTTCATTTCAAGTATGGATACAAAAGAAAATCTCATGTAATTTGATATTTATACCAAAAAATATGTCTTCTTCTTGTTGTTGTTGTTGTTGAAATGTTCCCATTTAGCCTGAGTCCAATTAAAGGAAATACATTGTGTAGGATTTTTGTGTGTTTCGTTTTTAATGAATGAACGAACGAACGAATGCAGACATGCGTGAATGACTGAACTAATGTATGTATGTATGTTTGAGTGTTTGCTTGAGGGGTGGGTGTTGTCGTACCATTATTATTCATGGGAAAGTGCATGAAATTTGTTACATTTCCTTTTAAGATGGGTCAATACAATTGACATTGTGCATTATGCGGCTTCCTCTAAGTATGTATTCAAGGGAAAAATCAATGGAAACATTTGAATATTTTTTTTTCTAAAAATATCACGAAGTTGTTAGGATTTTTCGTGGATGTTTGGGAAATGTGTGTACATGTCAAAGTAACAGATTGAATTTTTAGACACAAATTATTTTTTTTTTTTTTTGTCTTTTTGTACAATTTGTTAAAAACTCACCTTTACATTGTTTGTGGAGACCCAGTTATTATGGCTTAGAATGTTTATTCAAATTCCCTACAATATATTTTCAAAGAAAATTATTTAAAATTCTCCGTGAATTTGTTAGTGGAGATCTGGCTTTTATGGGTTGGAAAATTATATTGCAACCTGCAAATTTAGTTTCAAAGGAAAAGTGGTTGATTTTAACGATATTTTAAAAAGTGGAGACTTTTTGAAAAATTCCCAAATGGTTCAAAACCAATGTTTTTTATTGAAATAAATATTTCCAGATGCTTCTATTATTAGCAATTTATTTTATAGCAACTTAGACATTTTTCATTTAATGTTGATGATTTTTAACAAATTTTGGAAAAATTTGTAAATATTCTTAGTAAATATTTTTAGTGGAGACCTCCATTTTAAGGCCCGGGATATTTTTTTGTATCGTAATAAATCTAAATCCAACGACATTTTCTAATTTTGCGAGTGTTTAATAAATGGAGACTTTTTGATTTAAAAAAAAAAACTATAAAATCAATGCGAGTTTGCTAGTGGAGACCTAAATTTTAAGAGCTGGGATATTTTACTTCTTCTTATGGAGCCTAGTTTAAAAGAAAAATTATTGATTTTAATGATATTCAAAAAGTGGAGATTTTTTCAAAACTTCAAAATTTATAAAAAACATATAATTTCCTTCTATTATGTATTTCTGGTGGTTTTAATAAGTTATATTAAAAACCAAAATAGCCATATTTCAATAATCTTTTTGAATATGACAAGTTTTAAACATTTTTATTGAAATTACTGAATGAGTTTGTTCGTGGAGACCTGGATTTTAAGTCATGAAATATTCCATAGCTTCCCATAGAATGCATTTTCAAAGAAAAAAAGCTTAAATTTATGAAAATATAAAAATGTGGAGACCTTTTCCAAATCCCAAATTGTCCAAAACAATATTTCTTATTTTAATAAACATTTCTAGGGATGTCTAAAAACTCAATGAATATAGTTTTTTTATATTAATTTTTAATGATGACGATTTTAAATGATTTAGAAATATTTTATTAAAAATACTCCATAAACTTGTTAGTGGAGACCTGGATTTTTTGAAATGGGAAACTTGACTGCATCCCATAAAATATATATCCAGAAAAAAACCTTTGATTTAAGCAATGTTTTAAAAAGTGGAGACTTTTTCAAAATTTTAAAATTGTCCAAAATCATTGCTTTTCTTTGTAACATGTGCTACTCTAAGACATTGGAAGCCAACATAAATATTTTTCGGTTAAATATTGTTTTATTTTAAATTAAACAATAAAAATTTACAATTTTCGTATGAAATTCTATTGTGGAGACTTGTCATAAAACATATATTGTGTGTATTGAAAACATTTCCCTTACTATTTACAATTAAGAAATCATAACTTTTATGAATTTTTCAAGTGGAGACTTTTGTAGAGTTTTTAAACGAGCTGAACTATAGCCATGGTGAAAATATCTATTTTAAAGGCAGTCTATGAGCATTTTAGAATTAAATGAATTAAAAAAGAAAAAATTATCTCCAAAAGTCTCCACTTTTTATTTATACACAAATTCGAAAATATCCGTGCAAGAAATGGTTAATACACATATGCTTTAAAGCAATATCACTGGAAAAATCCAAGTCTCCACTGCAGAAAACATTAACATTTTTATTTACCATTAAAAAATCGAAAATTTTATAAAAATTCAAAAGTGCAGACTTTTATGGAGTTCTTAAAATCCATTGTACTGTAGCCACTGTAAGAAAATCGACTTCATTGAGTGTTTCGAGGAATTTTAGAAACTCTCCAAAAGTCTCCACTTTTTATTTATGCACAAAATCTGGCTCTTAAGGAATATCAATAATAAAAACCAAAAGTATTCACTGCCAAAAGTATTCACTAGCAAAAACCAAGTATCCACTGCCGAAACCTTTATCTTTAATATTTACCATTAAAAATCGAAATTTTTATGAAACTGTCAAGAGTGGAGACTTTTATAGAGTTCTCAAAATCCATTGGACTTTAGCCACTGTAAGAAAATCAACTTCAGTGTGTGTTTCGAGGCATTTTAGAAACTCTCCAAAAGTCTCCACTTTGTATGTATGCACAAAATTTGAAATTTCTTTGTGGAAAATTGTTAAGACCCAGGCTCTAAAGAAATATCAATAATAAAAACCAAGTCTCCACTACATAAAACATTGAACAAAATGCATTACAAAATTTGTATTATCGATAAATTAACAGAAAACCGCTGATATTAATTTTATGTTTGCATTCATTGTGAAATTATTTGTGTGTGTTTAAGAAAAAACCCACCTTAAAGAACCCTGACCAATCTTATCATCGCTATATTTAAAATTTCACAATAAACCGATTGCAATGATTTATTCAAATCCAACGTTCAAGAACATTTTCACTTTTAAACCATTCCCCTATTGTCAACAAATGACTCATGCCGCACAGGGTAGATTTTCTTAACAAAGACCTTTTACAGCCAGCCAGTCCGCACTCGCTCGATGTGTGGATTTTTTTTTTTTTTTTTGCCACAGCGCCAATGGCGGCAATAAAAACAGATCGTTATTTTTTTCGTTTTTGTATTGTACGTACAACAATCGTATCAAAAAGTTTATAATAATGTACATATATTTCCATATTCTCGGCCAGCGACAAGGCTTGTAGTTGTTTTTTTTTTTTTTTTTTGTTTTTATTGTGAGATTCATTGGTATTATTGTGTTGCTTGTTTCGATTCGTATTGTTTTTAATTATTTAAACAAAGTCTTGAGTTGAGTTCAGAATTATTGTCGACCATAACTAACACCAGCAACAAAACACAATGTAGCGCACATGTGCTGATGTTGGTGCTGTTGCTGTTGCCACTCGGCCCAGCACCAAAACAACCAGAAAATTAAATGATAAGAAAAAGGGGGTTTAAAAGAAACGTTACCATACCCATGTGTGTGTATGAGTGTGTGTTTGGTGTGACCACCAAAACAAATGAAGAATAAACTGCATTTGTGGACGGGATGTGTGGACTGACGCCTTTATATTCACCATGCGCTGGACGTTGATTTTATTTCCATATTTTTCTTGTGGTTTCGATATATAAATAAAAATGCCACCAACAACAACAATAATAATACATAATATTGGTCAACATTTAAGGGAACGGTTGTTGTGAAAAAAACGACAACATGGTGATAAAAAATACCACCACCCCATATGCCTGGCCTGGCCTGTGTGCACCCAAAACAATGTTTGTTTGGCTTTGAAACAAAAAAAATGTGTAAGAAATTCTAAGAACGTCAAACAAATACTTTAAGTGATAAGGATTTCTTTCCAATAAAAACAGCTAAGGGAATTATATTCTTTGAAAATTTAGGTTTATGATAGAAGTTGGCTTATATTTTATCAGTTTTGAAACTCTACACAAGTCTTAGTTTCTATGTTTATGACTCAAATTTGAATTTATTTTGCGGCAGATTGAATTTGAAAACCAATTCAGGCAAAAAATGCAAGTCTCCACTTTTTTAAAGTTAAAAAAAAAATTGTCTCCAGTTCTTGAATTGAATTAATTTGCGGGAGATTGAATTTGAACACCATATCACTCAAAAAATGCGAGTCTCCAAATTTTTTTTAAGATAAAAAAAATGTCTCCAGCTCCTTACTTATGTACGAATTATAAATATTTCTATTTTATTTTGCAGTAAAATGAGTATAAATTAAAAGTCGACAGAAGAATGCAATTCTCCACTAACAAAAAATTGGAGAAAATCTTCGTTAATTCTTTAATTATGACTTAATCGGATTTTTTTAAATTGAATTTCAAGTAACTTGAAAATAGATTCGCAGAAAAGCAAAAAATTGAAGTCTCCACTAATAAAAAATTGGAGAAAAATTTTGAATTATTCATTTATTTATGATTCAATTTCACATTTTCCCCATTTCTTTACTTGTGAATTAATTTTTACTATTTAAATTTTATTTTGCAGAAAAAATACAAGTCTCCACTTATAAAAATTTGGAGAAAATGATTGTAATTTCCTCATTTATGACTTAATCTCAATTTTTTAAAGCTGAATTTAAAGTTTTTCAAAAGAAGATCCCTACAAAAACAAAAAAACTAGGTCTCCACTAACAAAAAGTTGGAGAATTTCTCTCCACTTCTTTACACAAGATAGAATTTAATTTTTTTTTATTTTATTTTAAAGCAAATGAAAGGTAAAGGGACGTGCAATTGAAAAATATAAGTCTCCACTGATAAAAATTTGGAGAAAAAAGTCTTCATTTCTTTATTATTTTGTCCAATTTTAAATTTCTTGCATTTATTCTGCTGTAAACTAAGTATAGATCCTGAGGCAGGCAAAAAATCCAAATCCACTCACAAAAAATGTAAAAAAATTAAGCCAATTTTTTTATTTTTCATTAAATTAATTTTTTTTTTGTTTTCTTCTGCAACAGAATAAAAGAAGTCCTAAGGCAAGCAAAAAAAAACAAGCCTTCACTAGCAAAAAAATCGCCAAAAATTCAAGAGTATATGTATATCTTTTTTTTAAATTAAATTTAAAAAAATGTATTCATTTTCAATAGACCTGCAAACAAAATCTGGCCGATCAAGAAATTATATAATTGTCAAAAATTGAGTTGTTTTTATTTTATTAAGATTTGTTTTCTTAAGATTTGAAAAAAATTAACTACGATTCCCTTGACAATACAAAAACACAAGTCTCCACTGGCAAAAAATTACAAAAAAAGTTTCCAAACTTTGTTAACTTATTTAAAATAGAGAGAAACTTAAGCCAATCAGAAAAACTAAAATCCCCATTAAAATGTTCTCCACAATTCTCTCCACTTCCTTATTCACAAAAAATTAATTTTTTGAAAAAAAAATATCATTTTTATGAAATGAAGATGTATATTTTTTTCGAAGTTATAATTTTTGAAAGCAAATTAAAATTTGCCAAAATTTATACTTTTATTAACTCTACACAAGTCTTCACTCATAATTTATACCTCAAATGCAAATAATTTTGGTACTTTTATGAAGCAATTTATGTGTAAATTTATTTTCAAAGTAAAAGATCTAGTCTCCACTGCTAAAAAAATTATAAGGTTTCAAGAAACCCAAAAAAATGTAAGTCTCCAATAGTAAAAAAAACAAAATGTGTCAAAATAACCTCAGTATAAATATATTTCCAAGAAATTAGGATTTTCTAATTTAAAAATCTTAGCATTTGGATAAAATTAAACTTTAAATTATAAAACTTATAACTCTCCACTACTATATTTATGTAGCCAATATAACAAATTTTGCATTTTTGAAAGCTAATTCCAATTAATATCAAATTTTAATAAAAAATTCCCAAAAAAAATAAATTATAATAACTTTGTACAAGTCTCCAATAATTATTTATGCCTGATATTCAAAAAAATTGACATTTTTGTAAATTGAATTAGGTGTAAATATATAATCAATGGAAAAAATCAGGTCTCCACTAATAAAAAAATTAAAATTTTGTGAAAAAAAACCTGGTAAATGCCAAATTTAAATTTTGTGAACCACAATAATTAAAAAAAAATATTTTTAATTATTTAAATATTTATTTGCTCCAAAAAATGTTTTTGTTTATAAAAAATATGTACCCATCCAAAACAATTCCGCAGATTAACCAAATTAAATTCACTATTTAAATCAATTAGACGATTACCTATCTTAAGCTTTTTATTCATTGCGATGACACAGAAACCTTGATTCCATTTGTTTTCCTCTCTGCCTCTCTTCGGGGCTCTTTTGTTGTTGGCTTAATCAAATCCAACAACGAGCATCAAACAACGACAACAGCCACGAAAACAACAAATACAAATTTGAAAACAAATCAAAAAACAACAGCAACAACAGCAACAAATAACGGTGTAAAGTAAAGTGACATTTCACAGCGAAATTGAAAACAGCAGAAAAAATCCGTTTAAATTAATTGAGGTTGACGATAACTGTACCATCACCATCATTGCCGCCGCCATCATCACCAAAACACCAGAATTGCGTTTATTTCACTTCACAACGCCAGCATCCAGTAGTAGTAGCAGTACCTTGCATGATTTTCATGTACTCGAATGTATGTACGTATGTAGCGATTTATAGATGTTGACATGAATGTGTGTGGGGAGGAGAAACGTAGAACGATAGGAGCAGCAGGCGGCAGTAGCAGCGGCTAAAATACCAAAAAACCTCATACAATATGTACACATACTCACAAATCTACATATCCCCCACATACAAACATACATACACACATACAATTCGTCGGCGATGACATAGATGTATAGATGTTTGTAGTTCTCAACCATATTTAAATAGCAGAAATGTACAAAATATAAAACGGTTTAAGGCTGATAAGCGGACGGGGCAAAAATAATAACAACTAATCAACAACAAACACCCAGACAGACAGACAAACTGGCGAGAATGGTACGCACATACATATGTACATACAGTCAATCAGTCTTGCATCTATCCATTTTATTCGACCATCTCTAGCCAGCACTACCACCAGAGATGCACTCACACTGAACGTACAACAATAAGCCAAGCCGAGACGAGGCAGCCACTCTCACTCTCATTTCACCCGAAACGACAGGGCATAAACAGAGCATTTGCATCCCAATAATTTCAAAGAAAAAGCCCAACAGGAAAGAGAGAATGTGGAGGAAACCCTCCCTACCATATCCACAATTTCAGGGAACAGACTTTCAAGCCATGGCACGGCTAAATAATTGATGTTCGTTCAGCCAATTTTCAACAAACCCGTCATCACAATTGTATGCCAGCTACACTTTTGGGACCATATGTCGGTGGCCCCTCCAACATAAGAACCAACCATGAACGAGGCATGCTTGACATGATGCTGCTGCTGACGACGATCATGCTAACCAACAAAAATTACACATGCGAATGTGCCCACACACACACACTCACACATGTGGACTGGTAATCAGTGAAAAGTCTGAATTGAAATGAAAAGAGAATTAAGCCAAGCAACAACCGCTGCTACCCTCTTCTCTGTGTGAAGAGTACTGCTGCATGTTTTTCCCCCATTTGCCAAGATCTGTCTAACAAAAGAAGATCGGGTAGTAAGCAAATACTGTTAAAGAACCAGGCATACGAGTGCTCAGCTAACGACGAATGAATTCCATACTCACACAAGCATGGTTTACGAAGCGTTTAATCAATTGGCGGAAAAACTCAGATGAGAGGGCAGCGATCATCATATGGGCAGGGTATGGATGATACAGTGTGCTAAGAATGGAATTTTGTGATTATGGAAATAATTAGGAAGGGCTAGGAGATTTTGACATAATTTTGATTTCAGTTATGACATAATTTCGAAAACTCTACACAAGTCTCCACTTGATCAAATTTGGTCCGAATTATAAAAAAAAACATTTAGATCGTTTTAGAAAACCTAAAATAATATAAATCAATCAAAGAATTAAGTCTCCACTCGCAAGGTTTAGAATTTATCCATAAATATTGAATTTTAAGACCATAATTTACAACGATTTAGGAAATATTCGGTAGATTAAACATTACTGACAGCTTCAGAATCAAAAATTTCCAAATTTTGCAATTTTTTAGGAACTCTACACAAGTTTCCACTCATTAAAGTTGTCTCTAAACTATAGAAAAATTACATCAGTGGTTTTACGTAACTCAAATATTTTTTTTATAAAAATAAATAGGTCTCCACTCACAACTTTTCGAATCTGGAATATAATTTGCTAAGTTTATCAGTAAATGATTATAAATTTTAAGTTTTTAGGTAGTTTAAACAATTATGGCAAAATTTTGAAAACTCTACACAAGTCTCCACTCCTTCAATTTTGATCTTAAATAAAAGAAAACTAGTTAAATCACTTTAGGCAACTAAAAGTAATATTTTTTTAATAAAAATAAATAAGTCTCCACTCACAAATTTACGAAGTAAGGATTATACTTACGCATAATGTATCATAATTTTCAATTTTTCTGTTGATTAAACACTAAAGAAAGCTACAAAATCAAAAAATTTTAAATTTTCCAAAATTTTCAAAACTCTACACAAGTCTCCATTCATCAAATTTTGCTCTAAAACAAATGGAAAATACATACACCTTCTCAGGGAGCTAAAAGTAATATTTAACAATAAACATAATTAAGTCTCCACTCGCAAATTCAAAAATTTCTTAATTTTTTATATTTTTGAGAATTCTACAGAAGTCTCCACTTGTTCGAATTGCCTATAAACTATACAAAACGTACATAGATCCCTTTAGGAGGCATTAATTTATATTTTAAGACAAAAAATTATAAGTCTCCACTTACAAATTTTTGAAATTTTGAGTGATTTTATCAACTTATCAGTGAATGTTCAGTTTTGTGTGCCTAAAAAAGCAATATGAGTTAGAAGAATGGAAGAATTCACCCTATTTTTGTAATTTTGAAAACTCTTCAAAAATGGAGACTTTTTTGTTTCCTGCTCTAAATTATTCTAAATGCATTAAAACTACTAAAAATCCATTATTTTATTAAGTTTGACACTGGAAACCAAAATTTATAAAAAAAAAATATTGCAAATATTTACTTCTAGGGCCCTAAAGAAGCGACATGATCTAGAAAAATTAAAAATACACTCAATTTATTAAATTTGAAAAATTCTCCAAAATTGGAGATCTTTTTCTTTTAACTGGAAATGTTTGTATATGCTTTAAATCACATAAAAATGCCAAAATATATTGAAATTAAATTAATAAGTCTCCACTACCAAAAAAATGTTTAAAATCAAGCATTTGATGAAAAATTTGCGATTACTTTTGAAAATGGATCCAACTACCCATATACTGTCAAAGATGGATAAACTTTAAAAATTTTACAATTTCTAATAAGTCTCCACCAACAAAAATCTCTGAAAATCAATCAATTGAATAGAAATTTTCAACAAATATTGTTAAATAAGCAATTTTAGGTAGTAAGTGACAAAAATACATATTGTTTCATGAATTTTGAAATCTCTCCAAAATTGGAGACTTTTTGTTTTAAGCTGGAAATGTGTTAAAAGATCCCAAAACTACTAGCTACCAATGGAATTATAAAATTCAACAACATTTAAAATGTCCCCACTGAGGCAAAATACCTCAAATCAAGCATTTGAAGAGAAATATAAATGGAATTGTTTTACATTTGTGCTCCAGATTTGTCTCAAACACCGATGAACTCATTTTTACCCACTGTGCTCTCACGAACAAACCGTTGGAAATTATGACTTATACCGGCACACATATGTATGTCGATCTTTCCACCAGAAATTCATTTAAAATTGTCCAAGAAAAAAAAACGACGTTTTTAGCAATTTAGAAGCCATGTTTTCCTCAATAAAGACAAAGACCAGGCAAGCCAAACAGCCAGCCAGCGACCCCAAAATCGAAAGTATGTGGCAATAAATGTTTCCACACTTGAACGGAGCCAAACCAACAATTGCCATCATGTCTTACGATTTTTTGTTTTCTCGCATTTGGAGCAATTGTGCGACGATCCGACTGGGCTCAGTGTGATCATTGTTGTTGTTGCTTCTGTTGCCGTAGTACGTCGTGTTCTGTACAATGGTTCAATTACAATCCCAAATTGAAAAATAGCAACAACCGTTTGTCAAAACGACACAAGAAATGGGGGATGAAATTGTTGTGTGTGTGTGTGCGTGTGTTTAATTTTCAGTTTTGCGTTCTTGGTTTGTACGCCTTACTTTGCTTATTGTAAGGGCCTTATGGACGCGTTTAAATAGTTTGGCTTGATTTAAATGGATGATTGGATTCAACAACATCGTCGTCATAATAATCATCAGTTGGTCGAGTGAATTCGGCCTCGAAAGTGAAAACACACACACACGCGTGTTTTTTTATTATTTAATGCGATCGCAATAATGATCAGCCTCCACACAACACGACAAAAAATCGAGCTGTGATGACATGGCTTGGTACCATCAGTCATACATCTGACCATGTGTTGTAGTGGAAGAGAAGCTTCTGAGGAGGAGCACTGAGTGGGAGGAGGTGGTAGTGTGTTTTGTACTCGTCTTTTTTAAGAAGATTATTATTATCAACGTCGTTATGGCCCCGTTGTCGGTCGTTGTTAGCAGAGTGCCATCATGCGAACGAACAGCCGGCCGCCATTATTGAGAACTCACTCATCAACACAATACAACAAAAATTCACGTCATAACTGGGCGTAAACCATTTTGTCAATTGGGATGATGCTCCGTGCCGACTTTTTTTTTTTTTTTGCTTCACATTCTTGGTATTTGTTAAGTACTCTGGCAGGCTCAGTTATTTTTGATGGGGTGGGGGATAAATCTAATAATTAGTTGGCAATTGGGGATTAAATAGATACATATTTTTTAGAGGAATGTGTTCAAAGAGGCATGGATTTTTTTCTATTGTGGAAAGTCGGCAAAAGCTTTTTGGAAGGGTTAATCACAAAGGTATGTAATTTTTTGGGAAGGTGTTCAGTCATGATAAACCTTCAACTAATTAGTGTTATTAAGCTGAATGTAACCAATCAAAATATGTTTTTATAGCATAGTATTATAATATTTGGTGTTTCAACCACGAATATGTCACCAAAAATTCATATTATGAACATTTTGAAATCTCTCCAAAAGTCTCCACTTTTCATTTGTCACTCAAAATGTATAGATTTTCCTATATCGTAACACAATTAGCATTTTGCTAATTTTTTAAACTTATTTCTAGAGTCTCCACTAAGAAATAATTCTCAAAATTTACAAATAACGAAGATTTCTTTCTAGATTTAAAGTCACACATAAATTTGGAACTTTTTGATGGCAAAAGTTGATTTAGTAGTATAGAGTATTAATTTTATATATTTCCATAGCGAATATTTCACAAAAAATTCATATTTTTAAAATTTTTAAATCTCTCCAAAAGTGTCCAGTTTCAATTATTCACTCAAAATACACAATTTTGCCAATAACAATACACAACGATATTTTTTTTATTTTTTTGGACTTATTTTGAAAGTTTCCACAGACAATTACAGTTCAAAATTCTAGCGGAGATTTCTTAAAAGATTTGAAGACATATGAAAATCTGAACTATTTGATGGTAAAATTGATTTAATGGCATAGTAAAGTAATATTTTGTGTTTCAAACACGAATACGTTACAAAAAATTGTAATTTTCAAAATTTTGAAATCTCTCCAAAAGTCTCCACTTTTTTATTTTTTACTCAAAATGCACAAATTCACTAATACCTAAACGTAAATTTAATTTCTTTAATGTTTTGGACCTATTTTTTAAGTCTTAAAAATTAACGGCAATTTCTTGATATATTTGAAGACAAAAAATTGGCACTGTTTGATGGCAGTCTAAAAATACATTTAATAGCATAATACAGTTATATTTTATGTGAATATGTTACAAAAAATTATTATTTTTAAAACCTTTTCACAAGTCTCCACATTTTTTTGAAAAAAAAGAACATTTTAAAATTAAAATACTTTCCCCAATTTTTTTTTCTATTTGGAAAAAAGTTAAGCTGATTTAGAAAAAAATAGAAAACATTTTCTCAGCACTCCTTTTTTGAAAAATATTCCAAAAAACTCTAAAATAGCTAGGATTAGATCGCTAAATAAGAAATTCGCCAAATATCACAAAAATCAGACGTTTTGCAGCATTTTGGAAACTCTCCACAAGTCTCCACTCGTAAAATGTTAATGGGAATCGACTAGAATCCCTAAAAAATAAGTTTTGATTACATTACACAACCATATCATGTCATAAAAATAAGTCTCCACTCTTGAAATTTAAAGGAAAAAGAACTATAAACACTCAAAAACAGCCAAAAAAAAACTGACTAAATTATATTAAGAGCCTGTCTCTTCACAAAATAATTTAGCCTAAAAAATAAATTAATTAATAATTTCCAAAAAGTATTGAAAAATTACTTTGAAATTTTAGCTTTTTTTAAACAAAATTAACTAAAATGGCCGAGATACCAGATAAAACCAAGTTTTTCGGGTTGTTTTTAAATTCGCTACATATTAAATTAATAAAATATTCCAAAAATCAGACGATTTCTAGCATTTTAGAAAGTCTCCACAAGTCTCCACTTTCTATATATTCATTGAAGACGACTAGAATTATCACAAAACTATTATAGTGACATCAAACAAGTATGTTACGTCATAAAAAATAAGTCTCCACTATGAATAACACTCAAAACTGAAGAAAAATTGTTCGATTAAAAAAGTAATTTTCCCGAATTATTGTTTTTTTTTTTTAATTTGAATAAATATAACTCAATTTTTCAAAAAGAAAAAAAATAAATAAAAATAAAGAAAATTTCAAAACTTTCCATTTTTGGACCAATTGTCTCCAAAAATATTTAAACTTTTCAAAAATTTAAGAAATTCCCTAATTTTTTAGCCTGATTTCTATTCGGCTACGTAAGAAATGCATAAAATATCACAGAAACCGGACGATTCTCATGACTTTCGAAACTCTACACAATTCTCCACTTTCGAAATTTTAATGGGAGACGACAAAATCCTTTCAAAACGGTTTTAATTACAACAAACGAGTTTGTTTAGGTCAAAAAAATAAGTCTCCACTGACAACAACACTCAATACTGGTGAAAAATCTCTCCCCAACATATTTTTAAATATTTGAGTTCCTTATCTTTAAATTAATAAAAAATAGTTCTCTTCTACTCACTTTCTCTCGCGTATGACGTCGCGCAAAAAATCCATTGCCTCGTACAGACTCCATTTGGGCTTGAAATTATTACCCATCAGCTTGACATGGGCCAATTCGCGTCGATAGGATTCTCGCAGAGATTTAAAAGCTCGCGCCACACGCCTGCCGGGCGCATTGAACTCCTTTCCAATCATTTCCCATGCCCGATTCTTTTCCTCTTCGGCTCCCTTGAAATTGGGCAGACGTGAGTCCCACAAAATCGGGTTGTCGTGGACCATCTGTATCAGTTTCAGTTTGTCGGAGGCATTGCGTCGAACCACTGCAAGTAAATCGAGGGTAAATAAAAATTGTTCTTTGGTTAATACAGAGGTAGGTGAAGATGACGGACTACTACAACTAGCAGATGATGACAAGATGTTGGCTGTCTTTGTTGTTGTCGTTGTGCTCAAACAACAACAATTGTCTTTACTTGACTTAAGACTACAACATTTACTACATCTAGTGGTGGAGGTGGTGGTTTCTTCTGCGCAAGCCAAGGAGAAGTAACTGGCGGCAGGAGCTTTGGCAAGCTCCTTGGCCAGTTTCTTCTTCCTATTGAGAAGACTACGAGTTAGGGGACGATTTAGTTTGTAGGTCAACGCACATTTTTTGATTTTCTGTTGATGCTGTTGTTGCTGCTGCTGCTGCTGTGGATGCTGTTCCATCATCGATGGCGGCTGGTGCTTGGGCTTCAAATCCAAAGCCAATGCTATAGCGGCGGCTGAGGCGGCGGCGCTAGCACTCATCTCTTGTGAGGATCGCTGATGATGGCTAATGTCGTTGTTCAGATCACTGGTCGTTGAGGTGGGTGATGAGTTCAGAGATTTCAATAACTTTTTATGGCTCATCAATAAAATGTTTCAAAACAAAATCTCAGGAAAATTGTTCAATATTTTTTTTTTTTTTTGGTTTTTCAATTTATTGTTAACATTAAAATTGTTTATTGTGTTTTTTTAAATTATCCGTTCATTGATCTTTGGACTGACTGATTTGGTTTAATTTCAAGTTTGTATTTTAATTTCAATTCACTTTGTTTTCAAAACGTTCTTTTTGTGGAATTTATTCTTTGTGTTTTGATTTTTCACAATTATCACTTGGCTAGCCCCGTTTGCTTTTTGGCTGTCTTCACTCGCCTGCTTGCTGTGATCTACTACCCTCTCACGACCAAGTTTAAAACCCAACTAAAAGCCATCACTGCCAAAGACCAACCACCCCAGCCAGAGCCCGCATTTTTCAAATTTGTTTTTACAGCAAATCAAAAAAACCACGGCAATACAACTACTACGGCCTGGGAGGAGAGAAAGAGCAACAACAACAACGACAACACCAACGACGGCCACAAAGGGAACGCCATTCGCCGGCAGAAGCAACAGCGGCAGAAGAGTAGCCTATAACTATAAAATTCGTCTTAGACACAAAATTTATGCCATAATGCGATGATGACGGACGGCGACGATCAGTTCAGTTCAGTCCATGTCATACACACAACTGCAACAAAACGACAGGGGCAACAACAACAACAAACACACACACACTGTCGTCACAGCCACAACAACGGAGGAATTCAGCTCGGCAAAAACTCAGAACGCAAAACCTCTGCCTGCTGCTGCCACTCGAACTCGGTCGTATAGATTTACATTAACTTTGTCTAAATAGAATCAGTCGGGCGGTCGGTTGTACTCTTCGCCTTGTTCTTCAAACATTTAACAAATACTCGGGCATCGGACGACACACAGGGACAGGGACTTTGCCATTCACACAGACGCACACGTACTCTCGCTCGCACACACACACACACGGACTCACAGCCAGGCCACACTCTGTCGCACAACACAAATCATCTCCTCGAACTCTGAGTGGTGGCGAGAGCACAAAGAACAAAAACAAAACGCGACGACAACAAAAAATCACGCTTAAAATCGCCGTAAATTGAACTCTGGAAGCAAAACAAAGGCCAATGATGGCGGAGAGGAGAAGAGAAGCCTTTGGGTGGGCCTTTTTATGATGGGATGAATTTAAAGAGGAGGCTTTAATGATGATTTGGAGGTTTTAGTGATTTTGTAGCTTGGTATAGTTTCAATTATTTGTTGGAGATCCATTTAACTGGGTCCAAGCGAAAAATATTTAATTAATAATTTTACACCTGGGAGACATGCAACAATTTTACACAATATCATGCTACAGAATGTAGGTCTTTTAAGACCTCAAGTAAATAAATCAAGAACTTATTCACATTCTTTAGAAGTTTTAGTTAAAGAGCAAATAATTTATTCAAACTCAATTAAAAACAGCCTCAATTTGGAACGGGTAGGTTTTTTTATACCCTCCACCATGAGGAAAACTCGAATTGTAGCCATATCGATTGATGGCAAAATTTATAGAATGTTGGGTTACCTTTGCTTAGTACTTAATCCAGAATCTGAAGTAGCACTCCGAGAAGAGGTTTGTTTTTCAATTGGAATTTTCAAATATAAAAAAACACTTTTAGGTAGAAAAATGCAACCAGGACATACAGAACACCTAAAATATGACGGAATCGAGACATGTGCATTTATAACAAGTAAAAAAAGCTGTAAGTCCGGCCGGGTAGAACTTTGAATACCATCCACCATTTGGAACGAATTTGGCAATTCGCAAAAACAAATAAAATTCTTCGAAAATTCTGTTAAAATCGTTAAAATACTGAATGTAGCCATTATATTAGGGTCTATACGACGACGCGGACCTGCATAGGCAACTTTTGTCAACAGCCATTAAAAAAATCAAATGCGAAACTTGACAAAAAAAATCCGTAAGTAATAATCATCAAAATACCGAGTATAGGGAGGTACCGTTATATAGGGGCTATACCTCATATTTCTTTCATAGGCTGTAGTATCCAGTACGAACTTTAAATACAATTTCAGTAAATAATATCGCTAAATTCATCAACATACCGAATATCGAGAGGTACCGTTATATGGGAGGACTACGAAGGCTTGGACCATCGCAGACAATTTTCTGTCTTAGGCTGAAGTATCGATGACGAACTTCAAATACCAAATTTGAAACAATTCTGATGAATAATGTCGCTAAAATCATCACAATACCGAATGTCAGGAGGTATCGTTATGTGGGGGGCTATACGAAGACGTGGACCTGCACACACAATCTCCTGTCATAGGCTGTATACCCATTACGAACATCAAATACGAAATTTGAAAGAATTCCCGTGAATAATGTCGCTAAAATCATTAAAATACCGAAGTTCGGGAGGTATCGTTATAAGGGGGGCTATACGAAGACGTGGACCTACACAAACAATCTCCAGTCATAGGCTATAGCATCCATTACGAACATCAAATACCAAATTTGAAAGAATTCCTGTGTACCGTTATATGGGGGGCTATACGAAGACGTGGACCTGCACAGACAATTTTCTGTCTTAGGCTGTAGTATCCATTTCGAACTTCAAATACCGAATTTGAAACAATTTCGATGAATATTGTCGGTAAAATCATCAAAATACCGAATATCGGGAGATACCGTTAATATAGAGGCTATAACAAAACGTGGACTTGCACGGACAATTTTCTGTCATAGGCTGTAAGTATTCCTCATTGTTTTCTTCTTCTCATCCATTAAGCAAAGATATTTGACAATATATATAAAAAACATGATCGGTATAAATAAGGGCTCTTAGCCCCTATATAACGGAACCTTTTAAAGGATTTTAAAGGATTTAACATACTTTCTTACCATATTAGCTGCAATTCGACCTTTCAGGTTCTATAAGGATGTAAACCTTTCCTTCAGTAAATGTTTAATGTATTTCCATTATTTTCTGTACCCCCATTTGAAGGTACTTTCAGACATTCGGAATTCGTGGGCTTCAGCTCCAATTTTACACCGAATTCCTTGTATATGGGACTTTGGGTTCTCGTTGAATGAATGTTCTACTTAAGAGGTTACTTTAATATCGGGTTGACTTAGAATCTACCTAGTAATAATACACAGAACATATACTCCTAAAATTCCACTTATATGTGTTTTGAAGGTCAGCTGAGTAACTGCCATTATATTGCATAATCGTAATGTGTCCAAAGTATATAAAAGTCCCATATGCAAGAACATATAGAATAACCTCGATCAGGTCCCTCTCTAATTTTATTTATATTATGTCCACTTCGGTTAAAAAAGAAAAGCCAAATTACAGGATAATGGTTAGAGATTAGGTTAAAATTGTTCAAAACCCCGAAAATCTCTTAAAATTTCATCTGGAGGTCCGGATCTGCAAAACAGGATTAGTTTGATTATTTTTCGTTCGAGAGGGTGTTAAACATATGCAGACTCCCTCAATCAACTGGTGGGTAAAAATCGATAAACCTATACAAAAAGGATGGCTTCCAGCTCTTATGTAAGCAAATGAAAAAATTATGAATAACAACTACGTATTTTTCCATTTAAACTCTGTCTATTCTTTAAAAATATTAAAAAAAGTAAAATCTAACCAAAACAAATTTCCTAATACCCACTGAGAATATTGTCCCAAACATGAATGATGTGTAAAGCCTTTAAGGCCCCCCAACATGAACGCCTAGACACTGCAGAAAAAAATTACTTTCCCATCTTTGTTATTATTTTGCCTGCTACAATTATTATTGCTGCGTTTTTTTTTTTTTTTTTTTGACGATATCAATGTTGTGTTTTCGTCATTTTCTCGGCAGAAAGCAAGAACGACAAAAGACAGCAAAAACAATTTAACGGTTGTGAACCTAGTTCGGAACACACAACACTGCAAAACGGCTCTCATTCTTCTTTTCGCCCAATAAGGCTGGCTGGTCGTGTTGGCTATCAGTCTTTTTGTTTTCCACTCTCACTCTCAATGTGGCTTACATACAGGCACATACATTTATACACGTGCATGTAAATATGTGTGTGTGCACGACGTACACATGGTTGTATGCAGGCAGTGTGTAATTGTTGTTGCTGGTCTATTGAAATATTTTCCCATTCTTATTTTGGGGAATTTTTGCAGTACCACGAACCCCGACCGACGGTCTATGGTTTTTACAGTTGGTCTAATTGAAGGCCTTCATGTAGAAATAAATACTGAGATGAGAGCGTGTTTTTGTTTGAGAGAAATGTAGGAAATTGACGGCAATTGTTGTGTAGATTTTGATGATGATCATCATCGTGAGGGGTTTTGCCGTAGAATTTTGTCGTTAAACTTACTTTTCGAGAAATTCCAATTTAACGGGCTCAAATGAAAGATGGGTATTTTTCCTAAATTGTTAACGTAATGCGGCAATAAGTAATGACCATTTAACGAGGGTTGTTAAAATAGGAAAGGGAAATAATCTGAAATTGTACTAGGTTCTTATGAAGATATTATGCAAAGTTGGGCATGGGATGGTTAACAGTCTTTGCACAGCACAAAATTTAATAATTTTTAAGGATGAAGATGTATATCGAAGGTATATAAAGAACTTAACCGATCTCCACAAAATTTGGCAGAGGTATTTTCGACCTGTATCAAATGTTTGATTTCAAATATCATAGTTGTGGAGTGCATATTTCGCACGTTAGGGACTTTTGCACCAAATCGGATGAAACATAAATATGGGAGCTATAGCTAAATCTGAACCGATTTTCACAAAATTTGATGTGCTTACTTCCAGGATGAATTCGGTCGGAAGTGCCACAATTCACTTCATTTGGACTGTTATTAACAATTTGGTGCACAAAGAACCTAAAATCGGATAATGGCATATATGGGAGCTATATCCAAATCTGAACGGATCTTGACAATATTTTGGGCACTTCTTTCTGAGCTGTATCTGATATCTGGTACCAAAGATCATTGTTGTGGAGTGCATATTACGCATATGAGGAATTTTAGCACCAAATCGGATAAAACATGTATATGAGAGTTATAGCTATATCTGAACCGATTTTCTCCAAATTTGAAATACTTGTTTCTACAATGAATTCAGTCGGAATTGCCAAGATTCAGTTCATTTGGGTTGATATTAGCCATTTGATGCTCAACAAGCCTGATATTGAATAAAGATATATATGGGAGCTATAGCTATATCTGAACCGATCTTGATAAAATTTAACAGAAGTATTTCAGAATTTGCTCTACTTGCTTATAGACTGAATTCGGTCGGATATGCCAAAAATTTAGGGCATTTGGACTGATATTGCCAATTTGGTGCACAAAAAACCTAAAATCGGATAATGGTGTATATGGGAGGTATATACAAATCTGAACCGATCTTATTAATATGTATCTGGTACCAAAGATCATTGTTGTGGGTAATATTACGCATGTGATTCAGTCGGAATTGCCAAAACTCAGTCCATTTGTGCTGATATTAGCTATTTGGTGCACAATATACCTTAAATCGGATAAAGATATATATGAGAGCTATATCAAAATCTGATCCGATCTCAATAAAATTTAACAGAGGTATTTCTAAGCAGTATCCGATATCTGGTACCAAATATCATTTTTGTGGAGTGCATATTACAAATGTGAAAGACTTAAACACCAAATCGGATAAAACAGATATATGGAAGCTATAGCTATATCTGAATCGATTTTCAAATTTTTTTTTCCAAATTTGATGTATTTGCTTGTAGACTGAATTCGTTCGGATGTGCCAAAATTCAGGCCATTTGGTGTACAATTAACCCGAGATCGGTGGAAGACATATATGGGAGCTATATCTAAATTTGAACCGATTCTTACCAATTTCAATAGGGTTCGTCTTTGAAAATTTCATCCCAATCGAATAATAAATGCGACCTGCATTTTGTTTCCAAAAATACATGAACAAACGGACGGACGGGCTTATATGAATAAATCGACTCAGAATGTTATTCTTGGAAGATATTTAAAATAACTATGGGTTTATCTCGCTTCCTTCTCCTTTGGTAAGAAACGATGAACTTTTATCTCCTTCAGATTTTACAAATTTCCCTGCCTTTTATCGATTAACATCACCCCAACATTTGACACAAGCCGATTTTCCCTAAATTCTTTGCCAAACCCTCATTATCACACTAAAATGTGTCTGATCGCCCCCATCGTTTAATACGGATTAGCTGCTGCCGATGCGAACGCAACAACAAATTTACGCTATCAACCTCACATAAAGCCCTAATAAACTCATTTAATTTAATTTACTTTTTTAAAATCATTTATTAACCATTTAAAATAAATACAACATTTTATCGTTCCACGGGTCGTTTTGTCAAAAGGAAATTCAGTCTCATTGGCCGGGCACTCTTCCATTAATTCACTCTCACTTTTCATTAAACAAAATCAAGCCAGAGAGTGTATGGGGCTTAAACTGCAGAGAGAAATATGTACAAGGAGAGAGAGAGAGTGTGAGCAAACTGAGATAAAGGCAAAAAAATAATAAAAACTGATTTTAAATTTCTAGGCCTACACTTCTCAGCCGTGGTGACAATTCCTCCAACATGTGATAGTATTTTGGATTGTCGTTGTTGTTCCATCAGTGTGTGTGTGTGCGTGGGGGGAGGGGGTTGGTATTTGCAGTAGCGCCTGAGACGCGCAGCCGACAATAACTCAATTCACAAGCCATGGTTTTTGAAATCAAATGAACCAAATACGTCGTCGTCGTTGTTCTTGTCGCTTCTGCTGTTTTCTGGATTTTAAAACTGTCACATTTCTTGTGTGAGGAATATGGAGAACATACTCATATGTACATACATGAGACATACATATGTAAGTTTGTACATAGAACATGTAAATATGTAGAACCCAGTGTATTGTTCTATGTCCCTATGTAGGTATGTTTGAATGAACCACCATTGGCTTGTCACTTTGGCCATTTCTAAAGATTGCTGCTCTGCTCCAAATGCTCGCCTTAGCTGTTGCTTCTTCGGTGCTAATCGTAAAAGTGGAATGAGTGTTTTTTGGAATATAACGGAAATGACTTCTTAAAGCAATATCTATTAAAATTAAAATAAGAGACTTGGTTGGAGAATATTGATGCAGATGGCTAGTTTTTATGGAAGAGGGAGAAAATATGATCGTACCTTGTAGGTTCAATAATGCATGGAAACTGTAGCTCTGATATTTTCTGATCTCAAACTCTCGCCACCTATGTGGCATGCAATTTTAAAGCAATTCTAGATGGAGTTTTATGAATAAAATGATCATTTTATCTAGGTATGTGGAATGCAATGCTATATTAGAAGGAAATATGGGAATATTCTTCGGATAAACGCATTAAATGCTTTAAAAACAATTTAGAAAGTATTTTTGCAGAGGAATATTTAGTTGTATAGAATCGCTTACTCGTTTCACTAGATATGACAGATAAAAGTATTGAAAATTGTGACCCTTTGTAGGTGAAATACTAGAAGGAGTTCGCAGATATATATCATCTTCACAACAGAAATTTGAAAAGAATTGGATGTTTTTCTCGCTTACTTTGAGCATTTTGTTTTTCAAAATTTTGAACCCAATGTGGGGGAGATACCAGAAGAACTGGTCAGATTTCTACAATCTTTATAACTAAGCTTATGTTGATGGAAATATTGAGATATACCAAATCTGAACATCTTAATTTCGCTTTTTAAAGTTTCATTGATATTCAAAATGTTGACCCCTTTTTGGGGAAAGGCGCCAGAAGGAGTGGACCGATTTATCCCATCTTCACAACAGATCTTGCTTTAGTAGAAATAATGGAATAAGTGAAATATGGAGGGCATCGGATTCTTATTTCGGATTTCATAATCGTATTGGTTATTTAAAACTTTGACCCTGATTGTCCGATCTCTACCATCTTTATAAAAGATCTTATGTTTATAGAAATATTGAGATTTGTTAAGTCTGAATCGAATCGGATTTAAATTTCGCGTTTTATAAGCTTCATGGAAATTCAAAATGTTTTGGGGGTAGGTGCCAGAAGGAGTAATATTAATGGGATGTGTGAAATATGGAGGGAATCGGATTCTTATTTCGGATTTCATAATCGTTTTGGTTATTCAAAACTTTGACCCTGATGGTCCGATCTCTGCCATATTTATAAAAGATCTTATGTTTATAGAAATATTGAGATTTGTTAAGTCTGAATGGAATCGGATGTTAATTTCGCTATTTATAAGCTTCACGGATATTTAAAATGTTGACATTTTGTGGGGGAGCTACCAGAAGGAGTGAACCGATCTCTACAATCTTTACACCAGACCATGGGTTAATAAAACTATTGTAATTTGTGTAATTTGAAGACAATCGGACTCTTACATTAACTTTTTTAAGAGTTAAAATTATTCAAAATTTTGACCGTTTGTGGGGGAGGTACCGGAAGCAATGGACCGATATTGTCCATTTTCGCACCTGTGGCAAATGTAAGGATTCGAAAAGTTGTGCAGTACAATAATTTTTGGAAAATGTTGACCTTTTTTGGGGGAGGTATCAGAAGGAGTGGATCGATATTTCCCATCGGACTCGATCTAAGCTTGATAATAATATTACGATGTACCAAGATTGGACCAAATCGGATTCTCCCTACATTTTCCAGCTTTAAGTACGTAAAAGCTTGAAGTCATGGCTAGGCATATTTTGTGACATTTCATAGAGGAATTACAGTGCCGCACTAAAATTCTGCCGTCATTTTCCATTATTATTTGACATTATAACTTCAAGTATTTTATGTACATACAGCCTTACAAACTCTCAATATCTCAGCTGTCATAGCCTCTTTCTCAAAGCGCTCACTTTTTCGTTAACAGAAGTCTTTCAGGGTAACCAAACATCCCAATTTTTTCTTCAGCATACAAGTCAACTCTCATTCTCTTTTGTGGATCAATCCAGTAAAATTTTGTGGCTGTTGCGAACAATCTGTGATTTTTGGCTAATGGTTTTTGGGTGCATAGGAATATGAAAATGTACATTTCAATATAGGTACCTAAACATTTTTAATACATTGACTCACATATACCCTTGTCTTATACAATTCCCCAAAGATAAAATGCAAATCAGCATAAAAACCCGCAGTGATATTTTTCTTATGTTAAGAAACAACATTTCCTCAAGAGAAAATCTCACCGGTCTAGTTTACATATCCGGATTTAATTGTATTCCAAGACCAGAGATCAAGGTTCAAATTAGTTTCCTTTCAAGACCCCTCCCAACAAACAACTCGTCTTCCTTCCTTCTTCCAACAGACTTTGACACATTCATTTGGCATTTTATGTTCTTATGTTAACCCTTCAAATGCAGTTTCTTCACTGCAGTGCTAAGATGAACAAAATGGTACGTTTGCGTCGATGACGCGTTCGTGTGTATTTTTATTCTCTCGCTTTCAGTCGCTGATGAGACATCAACGGATACACACATGCCTGGGTGGTGCACGCATTGTTTTGCCGTAAACACTCAGAGAAAACAAATTGCAGATTTAATGAGACTGGATGGGTAGGGAAATATGAATATGTTGAGTTCTTATTTTATGCTTTTGAACATGTAAAGTGTCTTTTATTGTCATCGGAAAACATCCCGTTTTAAGTCAAACTGTATATAACATTATTACGTATATTTTTAAACCTCTTGAACCCTAATCAACTGAAATTTACTTCTTTTTGAAACAAATCTACATTTTCACACATTTCTTGAAACATTAAATTACAAAAGAAGTTATTTCATACAAATTCAATGTATTTTTAATTTAATTGATATTTTAATTGGAAAACCTCCATACTTATATTTTCCTAAATAATTTGAATTAGAAACCCAAGTACATAAATATTATTTTAATTTTATTTTCATAAAAAACGTATCTAGTCACACATGTGTTCGCTATCCAAATATCGACCGCTTGCTGTAATCAAAAATTTCTTTACGTGCATTTTTGTTTTCTCTCACACATACAAGCGCAATGTTCATTTTGTGCATCTATGGCATAGATGCACAAAATGAACATTGCGCTTGTATGTGTGAGAGAAAACAAAAATGCACGTAAAGAAATTTTTGATTACAGCAAGCGGTCGATATTTGGATAGCGAACACATGTGTGACTAGATACGTTTTTTATGAAAATAAAATTAAAATAATATTTATGTACTTGGGTTTCTAATTCAAATTATTTAGGAAAATATAAGTATGGAGGTTTTCCAATTAAAATATCAATTAAATTAAAAATACATTGAATTTGTATGAAATAACTTCTTTTGTAATTTAATGTTTCAAGAAATGTGTGAAAATGTAGATTTGTTTCAAAAAGAAGTAAATTTCAGTTGATTAGGGTTCAAGAGGTTTAAAAATATACGTAATAATGTTATATACAGTTTGACTTAAAACGGGATGTTTTCCGATGACAATAAAAGACACTTTACATGTTCAAAAGCATAAAATAAGAACTCAACATATTCATATTTCCCTACCCATCCAGTCTCATTAAATCTGCAATTTGTTTTCTCTGAGTGTTTACGGCAAAACAATGCGTGCACCACCCAGGCATGTGTGTATCCGTTGATGTCTCATCAGCGACTGAAAGCGAGAGAATAAAAATACACACGAACGCGTCATCGACGCAAACGTACCATTTTGTTCATCTTAGATCTATGCTGCAGTGTCAAGTCAAGCTAATGTAAATAACAACAAAAACACAACAAAAAATTATCATATTATCTTTTACATTCGCTCAGACGCTTCGCTTACTCATATCACCCGGCCAGGCCGCTGCTGCATTGACAATAAGGCCAGAACAGCAACAACAACAACTGCGAGAATAGCATTAATATCAGTGAGAACAACTGCTACTGCATTTTATAAGGCTGTTGCTTTCGTTTTTGTTTCTTTCCGTTTTGTTGTTATTTTTTTTTTGTTCTTTCTTTTGGTTTGATCCCACCAACCATCCATATTTACATACGGACAAATGTTTATCAACAACATTTATTGTTCTGATTGACAGTTTCGAAGAGTGTTGTGAGTAAGCCATGCTCAGACATCATTACTGTAAGGGAGGAGAGTGAGAGTAACAAATGAGAGAAAGAGAACGACTGCACTTAGAACTCATGTAATCAGTTTAAATATGTAGGTATCGTTGCTAATGCCTTGTCTTGAATGCATTTGTCATAGAAATTGCATTGTTTCGTATTTTTGTTGTTATTGTAGCTTTCAATAGGTTATTCTTTGTTGAAAATACGTGAAAATATCACTTGAGCAGGGCTTAAACATTGAGTCATGGCTTATCAGTACCAGTCAAAGGGAGAAATGTGACCTTTGCAGTAAAAATATTACGTGCTGTTTACCTTTAAATAGAAAATGTACGAAAAGGATCAATTTCGAATGAGGCAATTGATGGACAATTCAGTACTATAGCAGGGTCTGTTACATTTATACCTCCCAACTTGGAATGGAGGGTATATTAACTTTGTCATTGCATTTGTAACATCCCCAAATATTCGTCATAGACCCCATAAAGTATATATATTCATAATCAGCATCAAATCCTTAGCCTATTTAACGATGTCAAGTTTTTGAAATCACGATACAGCCCACATTATTTGACCTAGAGCTTGAAAATTTGGCACATTAGTTTATATTATGCCTTGGATGATTGTTATTGAATATACATCGGTCCACGTTTCGGGATAGTCCCCATATAACGGTACCTCCTGATATTCGGTATTTTGATGATTTATGCCACATTTTTTTACGAATTTGTCTAAAAATTGGTATTTGTGGGTCAAAATGGTTTCCAGCTCGTGTGACGAAACTTTGAATGTATAGTTCCACGTTCCCCATATAACGGTCATTCCTAAGCCACTCGTCTGACAGCTGTTAAAGTTATTCCAGTGACAGCTCATTATATTGTTTACAAGCATAGAAAAGCATTTTGGTGAGAATTTTCCAGAAAAAAAAGTTATTCGCGATGGAATTCAAGCGTGATAGTGTGATTTCTTTATATTTGGGTTGGCCACCAGAACTCAAGCGCCGGTCATGGTGATGGTATGGTATCTCCGCTCGTATTAATCGACCGTGGATCAGAATACATGTCGAATATTATCGCGAAAATATACTGGGGGTGTATTAAAGCCTTGGGCACGCAAACATTTTTCCGCAGACCTTGGACTCATCCACCAAAAGGACTCAGCACCATCGCACTCAGCACGCTCTACCCAAGAATGGTTACAAAATAAGGTTCCTCGCTTCATTTTCAGCGCACAATGGCCACCAAAATCTCCGGATACCAATCCGTTGGACTATTTTGTCTGGAGTATTTTGGAAAGCAAGGTTGGCACTAAAAATACCAAAGTGTAGATCACCTCAAGCAAGTGCTTCGCCGGGAATGGGCCAAAATACCGCAGAGCAATATTCGGGCAGCATGTGACGGTTTCATTGGCCGTTTGAAGGCCATGATTCGTGCCAAATGTGAACAATTGGAACAAATCTAAACTTATTCTAAAAATTTATGCTCTTTCCGTCATTTTTTGCTTTCAATTCATTGAATAAAATTAATACTAAAATTTAAAAATTATGGCGTTTCACTTTGTTGCAGTTTATTACCTTACACTGTAATGCTAGGATCTGCATACACTCCTAATATATGTATCAAGGTCCTAGCCAAGGCCTATTTTATAAGTCTTAGACGACTGAATTCGCCTTAGTCTTCCGTTTTTGTCAAAAGCCTTTCTTAGCAAAATCCATCAAAAATAAAGAAAACATGAAACAATATTTCATAAATTTTATATTTAATTTTTGAGAAAGAAAATTTTTGAAATCGACAGCCGACCTTACCGTGTCACTTTGTAAATACGTTTTGGTCCAAGCCACTTCTTCTTTATCTATGGGATATTTTGACTTCACATAGAATGGATCAACATCGTAGGATTTTTTTTATATATTACCTTGATTTTATTTAAGATGATTTATCAAATGTTCGGCCCGTCGTCTTTAACTCCTTAATTTTCCATCTGATATCTCTCTTATATGCCATCTCTCTATATTCCTTTTAATTTTTGTCTTGAAAAATTCTTATTACCATAAAAATTCCACTTTAGTGGTTGTTGTTGACTTCCAGAGGAAAACAAAGTCATAAACTACAATTAGAAAAATCTACTTACCTAAATACATACATACATACACACGATTGGACTTCAAAATAAAAATGGACATTAATGTCTCATTTGCATTACATTTTTTGCCTGACTGGCTGCCTCACAGACCGGGAGAGTGCTGGTAGAATTCAATTGAATGGGGGAATTATCGCTCTTCTAAATGAGAAAGAAAAGGTTCCATATGGTAATGTTTGGTCAATAATAAAAACAACAACAACACACATCACTTACTTATTCTGTCAATAATTCTTGGCGATAAGAATGTTTTATTGTTTTCAGTTTTTCGTTTTTTTTTTTTTGGTAAAATCCAATTTCTGTTCCACACATGATGAGTCAGAAATGCATTTTGAAATCCCGTTTCAATTTTGTTTGTTTACCATTTTTGACATTTCAAAATAGGTAGGTACTTTTTGTGGTTGTGATCTTGTGGTTATTAAGTCCCGCTTTATCGCAGTTTTGTAACTCTTTTTTTTTGTTTGACATTGTTTCTCAGCGCTGATAAGCTGTTAGGTAATTACTCTTAATCTCTTTGTATGCTTATTGCAGTAAGAGAGAGAGAGAGGGAGAACTAGTAGATAAACTCTTTATGTCAGTTACTTTTAACTGAGATGTCTCTGTTTGTAAGAGGACAATTGTAGGTACTTATTTTTATAGAAGAAAATAGAGATAAAACTTCTATTGGTCTTCCTGATAAAAATAACATGGAGCGATCTGATGTAAAATTAAGACCTTTTGTATAAATCTAAAGAACGACTTCTCTTCTGAAGACATTCTATAATATTTAGTAATTTTTCATATAGGCATACTACCTTTTCCATCCCCGATCTATGTATGTGGTTATGTATGCCTGTCCAAGTATTCATCGAAGAAATGTAGGTACCCACTTCATATTTTTACATTACACTTCACAATAAATCTGTTTCCCAAAAACCAAACAAAAAACTCTTCTCTGTTACCCCATACATTCCGGTTGATCCCTGGTCAAAATTTGAATATCTTGTCCCATGTCCATCGCAACATGTTCCAAACTACTCAAAAGTCCATCAAACTGTCATATTGGTGTCCGAACCGATGTTGCGTCTATTGATAGCGGTGATGGTTTTGTAACGCAATGTTATGTTGTTGTTCCTGTTATTGTTGTTGCTGTTCTTTTCGTTCACACTTCAAAGGCAAACAGAGAAGCTCATGGTTTGAGAGAAACATTCAGAAGACTATTTTGCATATATTTTTTTTTAAATGGGGTAAGCTTTTGGGTTAAGATAGAGAGATTAAATAAAAAGCAAGAGGAGAAAATAGGGAAGCAGTGTTACGGCATAATAACAAAGACAACATTTATAACAACTGATTTTTGTAAAATGCCAGAATATTCGGTTTTAAAAATACTTCTTCTCGTACATTTCACTGACAAAAAAAGTCTCAGAGAGCGTGCAGTCAAAAACAGAGATTTTCAAGTAACGTGACAGCAACAAGGAAGTACATGACGAAATAACAAGCAACCAACCTTATGATAATCGAACCTAACCGAATTGGCCGAATACTTACTGACATACATATCGTCGCTGTTATGCTTGAGTGTTCCATACGGGATTTTGGACTTTTTGGGATATATGTCATTTGTAAGGTTTTCCGGAGTGTTGTTTCCGAATTTTTTGGTTGTTTTTCGATATCTGCTCCAATTTTCGAGATACCCACTTAAATTGTTAAATTTAAAGATTTTTTGAGTTTTGCCTTATTAAGGCGAAGATCATATGTTTTATGATTAAGTGTTTGTTTTCTCTTTCGAGACGAGCTTAATGATCTGAAATTTGCAGTGAAAAGGAAAGCCAGATAGACACTATCACACACTCACCACTATGCGACGCGTTTCGCCGTTGGTTAAGCGGCTCATCAGGCATATTTGATGTGGATGATGGCTTACAAGGGCCGTTCTCTGAAAAGTAGTATATATTTCGAACTTATTGCAAATTAGCATATGCGAATTATACACTAGAAACTCTCCAGGTTCGACTCAAGTTCTATTGGCAGATCTTTTATACAGCAACGTTTTTTTTTTTGTCTTAACTTTTTAATCAAAATATTTTTAATTTAGAAATGAAGGCTTCCGAAACTCAAGGATAAGAACAATGTTATGTATTCGATTGTATGTTAACATAAACATATATGAAGATGTAATTAATGGATGATTAGAAATATTGAAAGGTAGCATATAAGTATACTGATGTGCATATTTTGATCCAAATCGGAATCTCACATAAATTTCTATGATATTTGGATTTTTGAAAAGTGTCACTGTTTTTGGGGGAGGTGATTTACATAACTTTTTTCTCATTCTAGATTTTGTGGTGGTGGAAATATTGGAATACGCTCAATTTAAAAAAGTAAAAAAGCTGTAAGTTCGGCCAGGCCGAACTTTAAGTACCCTCCACTATTTGAAACTAATTTGGCAATTTTCAAACAAATAAAATCAGCTAAAAATTCCATTGAAATCTTAAAAATATCGAATGTAGACGTTATATTGGGGTCTATACGACAACATGGGCCTGCAACTTTTGTCATAAACCCTTACAATATTCAAATGCGAAACTTGAAAAAAATCGGGGGATAACGTAGCTAAAATCTTCAATATAGGCTATACCAAAACGTGAACCTGCACAGATAATTTTCTGTCATAGGCTGTAGTATTCATTACGAACTTCATATATCAAATTTGAAACAATTCCTATGAATAATGTCACTAAAATCATCAAAATACCGAATATTGGGAGGTACCGTTATATGGGGGATATACGAAGACGTGGACCTGCAGCGACAATTTTTTGTCATAGGCTGTATTATCCATTACGAACTCCAAATACCACAATTGAAACATTTTTGGTAAACAATGTCGCTTAAATCACCAAAATACCGAAAATAGGGAGGTACCATTATATGGGGGCTATACCAAACCGTGGACCTACATGACCCATTTTTAATACCCAAAGTTCTGCATACATATTATACATATGAGTAAAATTTTATCAACCTACTTCATTTCGTTCGGAAGCTAGAGTGATTTCTCCAGAGAGACGGATAGAGGTACAGACGGACGGACATCGCCAAATCGACATAGAATTTTATACTTATCAAGAACATATATACCTTGTGGGGTCTAAAATGTATATTTCGAGGTGTCACAAACGGAATGACAAACTTAATATAACTTCCATACTATGGTGGAGGGTATAAAAAGGGGAATAATATTAAATTTCATGAGAGTTCTGGTTATTTAAAGTTTTGACCTTCAAAATATCAAAAAGTCTAATATTCGCAGTTGAACTAATTTTGAAATAAAGTTTATCATTGATTCCCTCTGATTATAAATGCAAACGCCAGCCTTATCGGATTCTTTACTTAATTTCTAAAAAATATTGAAATTGTTTTTTCCTTTTTTGAAAAATATGTCCCTTGGTGAGAGATGTTCCAGATAGAGCGGACTTATGTGCCAAATCTGGAGAAAACATTGAATAATTTTCCATTTTATGCACCAGTTTTTATAAATTTTGCATCTCATCGAACTCGATCTATTCATAACAAAAATATGGACCCAATCACACACCCCCTTGGGCGCCAGCCGGTCAGGACGACCAACGGAATCGACTTTCAATGTCCTGAGACAGATTTCATCCAAGGAGTTAAGGTTTCCAAACGCGTTATTTCAATGAGGCACATTTTGGTGGAATCTACAAAATTCGAAAGAAAACGGGGAATAATTTCAAATTTCATGGAAGTGGCAATAATTAAAAATTTTGACCTTATTTAGAGGAGATACCAGAAAGTCGACATTCACTCCTGACCTAATTCTAATATAAATATATCGAAGCATATTAATATATCATCCAATCTTCCAATCTAAATTTATCATCCAATCTTATTGGACTCGCCATTTGTAAAAATATTTTTTTTTTTTTTTCGTTGGAAAACCAAAAAAAAAATTTGCCCGGTTATGGGAGAGGTAGGTTCCAGAAGAAGACCCATCACAAAATTTAAAGAAAGATTCAATGATTGCGTATTTTATTGGTCAATATTGATAAGATTTGCCTCTCTTCGAACTTTATGTAAAAAGGGGAATAAATATAGGACCCAATCGAACGCTCTCATCGCTTGGGCGCCATCCAGCCAGGATGATGACTTTCAATATGCTGAAACAGATTTCCTCCAAGAAAATAAGGGGTTCAAGTGCGTTTTTTCAATGAGGCCATATCAAATCAAATATGCCCTCTGAATTGTCTAAGAGTATAAAATCGGTGATATTTTTGGAGATCATATTTAAAAAAATATATTTAAAAAAAATATTTAAAAAAATTTCCAAAATTTAAGTTCTTATCCAACCCTAGGCGAGCCATAAAAACCGTCCATTTTTTTTCACAAAATATATGTTGAATTCCCACAAATTTTTTATTCCCACTTTTAATACCTTAATTTCCCCAAATAATTTATTGAGAAAAAAGTCTAAGATAGCAAATCAAATGTAGTTGGGTTAGAAAAATTGATGAACTTCAAGAGCCTTATCTTCTGTTTCCCCCTCAACAGAAAAAAATATGGCCATAAACAAAATACACATTTGATTTCAATTTACAAATAACCCTAATCGATGAAAACCACAAAAACGACGATCAAAAAAAAATTAAGTCAATATTGACAAAGGTAATCAAATATCCAGCCAATAGCAACAATAACAACAACAACAAAATTGGGAAACATTGGCCATTAGCGATGACACCATCGCCATTCAGGCAAACAATTGCTGCCCGTCTAGCTGGCTGGAAATTCTTGAGCCCAACCCAATCCCATGGCAGGCAGAAGCAACCACAACAACAACAACAACGACGAAAAAATGGTTATGGAATTTATCTGATCAATGAATGAATGAATTATAAATTGTCAACAATCTAGGAAGACCAACAGAAAAAAACGGTATTACCAACAAAATCAATCTTTTAAACTCATATCAGCTCTCTAGTCCCTGATAATGGGAAGATTTTCCAATACCATGGGCACAGCTGTTAACTCAAACACACAGAGGGATACAATCATAAAGGGGTCGGTCACACATTACAGAAATTCCAAAATTTTAACAAACAAATTATTTGGCCACATTTGTTGAAGGGAAGAAGAAAGAAACGCACACACGAGACACATTGTTATTAACAAACATATACATACTCACACAAAGATGCCTGGGTATTGGAATGAAATATGCCAAGCAACAATTAACTCATCAATTACAATAACAACATGACTGAGTATGGCAAAAACTAACAACGGCTGCAACAACATTCATTGAAAGTTTTTTTTCAAAGGCGAATTGTAACCCTGTTTGGGGAGAGTATGGAAGAGTTAAGGCATAGACTGAAATGAAAATGAAGCCCAGACCAGTTGTCGAACCATGTGATATAGAATGAAGACCATGTCGAGGGAAGAAATACAAGAGTGACAACTGATATCTTTGCTTACACGGGCCAACAGCTATGAACAACAACAAAAACAGCTATGAATGCTCGGTCTAACAACACGGCTTTCCATTATTTTACAACTCTTTTCACGATAAGAAAATTCAGAGATTTTGACAAGAAAACAAAAACACGAGGGTACAACATATTGATCCGTTCTTTAAGTGTTGATTATGACCCACAAGGAAAGATACATTTTCTTATTGGGAAAGAGAGTGGCAAGAGAGGTTCTCAAGAGAATATCTCTCTGAAGAGTAAAGCTAGGGTTAGGAATTTGAAAAAAATATGTAGAAAATCATTAGCTCAATTACGGTAACAGTGTCATACTCAGTAGAGCTTATTTTGCAGTGAAGGCATTTTAGTGCTGCAAGGAGAAAATATATTTTGTATTACAAAGAAGGCAGCTCATTTCAAAGCACGATTTATATGAGGACATTATAAGATATTTAATATTTGGAATGAAACCCAATCATTTGTATCTGTAGACGATATATGGAAGTGTTTCCATGTTAAAAATATCCAAAGGAGATAGGAGAGCTAGCATATGATAATTTGGATTTTGGCGTAACATATTGTATCATGTCTAGAACAAATGGATTTGGTATAAAAGCTCCTTATTTCAGGATTTTGAATGTTATATCCTCAGCCTCATAATGAGGGACGGCTACAACGGTATTATCCGATTTGATGCAATCTTGGTATATCGTAATATTATTATTTGATTTAGATGATTAATATCATCAAAATACCGAATAATATTTCCTGTACAGGAAATTTTCTGTCATAAGAAGTAGTACCCATTTTGAACTCCAAATTCTCAATTTGAAGCAATTCCGGTGAAAACTGTGACAATTCATCAAAATACCGGATATCTGAAGGTACAGTTATATGGGGTCTATACCAAAATTTGAACCTTTATAGGGTGGGATAAAAAACTGCAACAAAGTCAAACGCCATAATTTCTACATTTTCGGTTTTTACATTTTATTGAATGAAAGCAAAAAATGTTGGAAATATCATCAAATTTAAAGAAATGTTTAGATTTGTTCGAATTGGTCACCTTTGCCACGAATTATGGCCTTCAAATGGCCAATGAAACCGTCACACGCTGTCCGAATGATGCTCTGCGGTATTTTGGCCCATTCCCGGCGAAGCGCTTGCTTGAGGTGATCGACACTTTGGTATTTTTTAGTGTCAACCTTGCTTTCCAAAATACTCCAGACACAATAGTCCAACTGATTGGTATCCGGAGATTTTGGTGACCATTGTGGGCTGGAAATGAAGCAAGGAACCTCATTTTGTAACTATTCTTGGGTTGAGCGTGCTGAGTGCGATGGTGCTGAGTCCTGTTGGATTGTCCAAGGTCTGCGGCCAAAATGTTTGCGTGCCCAAGGCTTTAATACACCCTCCAGAATATTTTCGCTATAATATTCGGCGATTAAAACGAACGGAGGGCGACCATCGGCTGTTATGACGGCCCACACCATCACCATGGCCAGCGCTTGAGTTCCGAAGGTGCACATTTTAAGCTGACCTCTTTGGCAAGTAAACACGATCATTTTGTTTGTTAACAAACTGCTGGGCAATGAATGTTTTCTCATCAGAGAAAACCAAATTCGGCAGCTCACTCATTTCGGCCAAGCGAAGCAACTCTTTAGCTCTTTTGAGTCTATTTTCTTTCTGTTGCGGTATAAGTTCTTGCACTTTTTGGAATTTCAATGGCTTTACCCGAGCTCATTTTTCAATATTTGTCGAATGGAATACTGAGATATGTTCAGCTCACAAGCCATTTTTCGGTCACTGCGACGCGGTTTTCGATCAAGTCGCTTCTTTACTTTTCGAACCATTTCTGCTGATGTTGCTGTTTTCTTCCGTACACTTCCTTGACGTCGGGCTACGCTACCAGTATCACGGTCGTGCGAGCGATGGTACGAGACACAAAAGATTTATTCACATTTAAATGCTGAAGTGCTCTAACGATATAAAGCAATCGCACTATCACGCTTGAATTCCATCACGAATAACTTATTTTCTGGAAAATTCTCACCAAAATGCTTTTGTACGCTTGTAAAAAAATAATTAGCTATCACTGGTATAAATTTAACAGCTGTCGGACGGTTGGCTTAGAAATGACAGCAGTCTGAAGTTGAATGCAGTGTTTTCATCCCACCCTGTAGCTACATTCAATAGAAAGACTCAGAGTAGTCTTCTATTATAAGAAACTCAACTGAACATTTTCTTTATAAAGCACACTATGACCCAAAAATTTTCAGCTGCAATAACTAGCATAGCATAGCTTCTTTTGCTCTTTCCCACATGACTTGGCATTTGCTTTTGTACCTTTTTCAAAGCGAAATTACTGCAATTCCAGATTTAATAACAAAACTCGTCATTATACCAGTCAAGAGAAGAAATAAAGCAGCGATTAGTGTAGAACACAAAGCAGCAAGAGCCCCTAACGGTTCTAATAACATCTCAGTTATGCTACTGCCAGAGCTATCAATGCCACCACCACTACGACGGCCATGCAACATGGCTACGGCATGACATCGCATGGCTGGCTGGCTAGATTGGGTTGTTGTGTTAACACATCCTCGGAGTCTAGTCGAGTAGCGGTGAGGCCGCTGATCGCCAAAACGACTCAGTTTCAACTTTATCAGAATCATTGTCATCAGCACCGCTGAACGACTAACCGACCAGCCATTTGGGGCCACTCGACAACTATCAAATTAAAAACAACAACAGCAGCAACAACAACAACAACAATTGAAAGTTTCCTGTCTCATTTAGGTTTTGTTGTAGCCACCGCCGGCACCACCACTAGTTCGACATATGCCACAGCAGCCAACCACTCAGCCATACAGCCAATTTAACCAATGTAACAACAACAAAAGCAACAATAATGGATAACAAAAAAGCAAGAAAACAAAAACAATATTCCGGTGGTCATGATAGCGGGGACAAAGCCAACGCATGTCGGCATCATCACCATTACCCCATGGACAATTGATTGTTGCCGTTGTAATGTCAGTCAGCTCTATTCAGTCAGTCATTGAGGAGAAGCGTAGGTCCATTGCAAAGCAGCCGAATTAACGATAAACGCTCTTGTCAACAAATTTATGCTGGTTTAGCAGTCAATGCAGTCCGTGGTGATATGGGCCTCTCACTCTCTGTGTGTATGTACTGCTATCACCAATATGATTGCCAAATTGTGCTACTCACCACCACCACCACTACTGCAACCATAATAATAACGATAGGTAGGGGGAGTGTTCCTTGTGAATTAACCGGGAGCATTGAGAATTCCCTTGGATGCACAGGAAACTATTACCACATCATCGTCAACGCCATCGGAAGTAGAGTCTCAATGGAGAGACAGAGTCAATCGAGCGGCTGTTTGGACAGTCCATTAGGGCATTATCGAATACAATTCCTAAAGCCAGCAAACGCAACCATATGTGTGCAAAAAGTAACACATCACAGCTCGGGAGTTCATTCCGAAAGATTTGGACAATTTTGTAATGTTCTATTTGTTACAAAAACAAAAACAATTATGAAAACTATAATCTCTTGGGCAGCAGATATGGGAGTAATGAGAGAGGAGTTGAGAGAATGTTGTAATTGTTTCGATATTATAAAAGAAGTTGGGAAGAGTAACATTTAAGAGGGTGGTATACAAACCATAGAATACTTAAAGGTACTGAATATGGTACCATTTTCAATAAGATGAAGGAATGTATGTAGAATTCTGATAATAGGAATGACGGGATACTGGTAGAGCTGTACCAAAGAGTTATTAGGAAATTCGAATTGTAAGTGTACGAAAAGTACTTAAAGGTACTAATTTGGTACAATGATGTTTTTTTCAACGGATTGAGTTAAAATTCTGAAATTTTAAATGGGAATCAATGTTGGGAAGTGGTTTTGGAATAGCGTACTTAAGTATACCAATCGTACCAAATGGTACTAAATTTGGTATCATATTGTTTTGGGGTACTAAGGGTACTAATTTTGAACAATGATGATTTTTTTGACGGATAGAGCTAAAATTCTGATATGTTAAATGGGAATCAAAGTTGGGAAATGGTTTTGGAATAGCGTACTTAAGTGTACCAATCGTACCAAATGGTACTAAATTTGGTATAATATTGTGTTGGGGTACTAAAAGATACTAATTTTGTACAATGATGATTTTTTCAACGAATGGAGCTAAAATTCTGAAATTTTAAATGGGAATCAAAGTTGAGAAATTTTTTTGGAAAAGCGTACTTAAGTGTGCCAATCGTACGAAATGATACTAAATTTCATATAGTATTGTTTTGGTAATTGGATAAAGGTAGAATTTTGAAAGTCAGTATAGCGTGTACGGTTTCGATTAAAACGTGATTCTGGAAATGCGTACAGCAAGTGTACGAACTGTACTAAATGGTACTAAATTTGGCAAAGAGTGAAGGAATGTAACTGGAATTCTGAATTTAGTTATTAGGATCACTGTGAGTGTATAGCGTGTAGAAATGGAGGTACATTTGGAAATGGGTACCATCATGTGTACAAAAAGTACTAAATTGTACTAAGTTTGAGATAAAGTGTAGGGAAAAAGCTGTAATTGGGCATTTTACCATTATTATCGGTGTGGAGGTATATATAGAAATTCGTAACATAACATATGCAAAAAGTACTAAATGGTACTAAATTTGGTATAGAGTGCAGGTAAAAAGAGAACTAAATGGTACAAAATTTGGTATAGAGTGCAGGTATCGAAAAGTACAATATGGTACCATATTTAATATAAAGAGTAGGAAAGGAGCTGGAATTAAGCCCTTTGGTATTAGGAGCACTGTGAGTGTATGGAGTCTAGGTATGATTTGGAAAAGCGTACCATAACGCATATTAAAAGTACTAAATGGTACTAAAATTGATATAGAAGTACGAACTGGTACTAGGCGACCGTGGAGAGCTAAATGCCCAAATATTGTACGATTTTTTTTGGAAAGTTTTAATATTTGTTTTTTGGAAATTTGTACTAAAAGTACCAAAAATTGTAACGGGTACTAAATATGGTACCATTAATATTGAATGATCGAAAATAACTCGAAACCTAAAGAAACTAAATGTTGTACAAAAAGCGATCTAGTCAAATATGCACTAGAGTGTACTAAAATGTACCAGAGGGTGCTAAAATGTACCGGAGGGTACAAAAATGTACTTTTCGAATGCGGTCTATCTCACGAACGTTTACAGGAGGTGCAATAAGACTTTCAGTTGATCTTATGTGGTTTAATGACCTTCAGTAGGGCTTCTATTTAAAAATGACCCTTAGGACGTCTAATACCTTTAGAGGAACTTCAAAAGATTTTTTTATAGCGAAGAACTGCTGTTTTTCTTCTACCCATAGACGACCTTCAGAAGAAATCCTTCGGAATGACTTCTATCCATTGAAGCATGTCGGAATGCTGCAGAAACCTTCTATCTGTAGAAGACCTCCGAAGGCATTTTTCCGCCTATGGAAGGTGTTCTTAGTTCCATTGGGATATCTTACTTGTAAAAATATTTTCTGCGTCCAAAGAAAGTCTTCACATATGTCTAAGGAAGACCTTTAGAATGTCAATCATCTAAATAAGACTTCCAGGAGGTGTTGTTCTTAAAAGGCCTTCAGAAGGTCCTGTATCTACTGAATAACTTCTTTTCTACAAAGAAAACCGTTAGGATAGATTCCATCCAAAGAAAACTTTCAATGGGTATCCTTAGAGGCTCTCCGGAGGGTCTTCCAACTCAAGAAAACCTTCACTAGAAGACTTAGACTGTAGAAGACTTTCCGTAGGTCATCTATCTTCAAATCATTTTTGGGGGGCTCTCTATCTATAACAGATCTGCCCGAAGGAAGAAGACGACCGTCAGGGATCTTTTTTCACCAAAAGACCTCATAATGTTATTTTAGAGAAAAAAAAAACACCTCCTTTACTTGTAAATGATTTCCTCCATTTGTCACTCCACCTTCGTTAAATCCCATATGTTTTGCATGCCTTAATGACATCTGTATTGGATTATTATTACTTTTGTATTGTTGGTCATCTTTCTTGCTATTTCCGCTTCATTTATTTACAACATACATACATTCACACACACACACAACACTTGTGACCATTTTGGCTGAGACTCTGTGTGTTGTCATCATAAAATTAATTTCGCCAGCATAAATGAAATTTACCACCTCCCACGTTACCTCCTCTTCTGCCACCATCAGACGACCTAACATTTAAGGCGTTTTAATTTGGCACAAAACAAAAAAAAAAAAAACTTTTGCATTCAGCCGCCGATGGCCTCTTTTGTGTTTATGATTATTTTCAATTTTTAGTTCATTTATTAAGGGTTCCCTCCTCTCCTCCACCCTCCCCAACCGAAAAAAAATGAACAAAACTTTAACGAAGGGCCAAGTAAGAAGATAAAAACGGCCAGTCTTACGGCTGGTCTTGGTATACGACCGTCCGGCCATTCGTAATTGTCACATTAAAAATTGTTTGGGTTTTGAAAATTCTACAGGCTTTCTTATGAAGAGATATGGAGAGTTTTGTTTTTCGTTGAAGAGAGGGAGGCTATTGAATGGAATCACTACTGGTATTGGCATTTGAAAATATTGATGGGTTTCTTTGTCGTTGTCATAGTCTCCGATGTTGTTGTGGGACATTGTCGTTAATGTGTTGATGGTGTTGTTGCCTCATTTGGCTATCTGAGTTGCTGAAGCTGAATATATGACGACTGGCTATTGAAACCGTAATTGGTTTAAATTGTTGAGATAAGAACATTTAATGATCGTTTGGCGTTTATGCTTCAAGTTACTTTTGTTTTGTTTCGTTTTGTTTTTTTGGAAGAGATATGAGGGGAGGCATACAGGATGTGGGTAATATCGTTTAATATATGCACGAAACTTGTTTTTCCGCATTAAAGTACCAATTTTTTTGGAGAATTTTAAAAATAAAAATTATTTTTGAGGAAATGAGAGAACCGTCTGTGAGGGAGTCATTCATAAGAGAGCTCTTACTCTCTGATATTTATTTCGAAGGAAGGAGAAATTTAAGGAGCCGTTACAAGCGAGGCTACTTTTTTTAATATGAACTCCTATAGAAGAAATGAACTCCTAGAGAAATCAGTTGTCAGGAAAGGTCGTGTAAAAAAAAATTTAAAATTAAACCATTTTTGCAGGGAAGGTCTCTTAAAATGTATGTTTTTATAAATAAAAAACGTGGACTTATACCTACTATGTTCCGACACATGAACTAGAATCCATGACGAACTACAAATACAAATTTTTAGACAAATCCGTGACAAAAATGTGGCAAAAATCATCAAAATATCGAGAGGAACTGTTATATGGCGGCTAAGCAAAAATTTGGAGCTATATATACTATGATCCGCCACAGGAACCAGAACCCATTACGGAATACAAATACCAATTTTTGGACAAATCCGTTGGAAAATGTGGGAAAAATCATTAAAGTACCGAATATCGGAAGGACCCGTTTTATGGGGACAAAAACGTGGATCTACGTAAAATGTTCCGCCACCGTGGCTAGAACCCATTATGACCTACAAATACCAATTTTTAGACAAATCTGTGAAAAAAATGTGACGAAAATCATCAAAATACCGAATATCGGAAGGTGCCATTATATGGCGGCAATACCAATATTTGGAGCTATATATACTATGTTCCGCCACCGAAAGTAGAACCCATTATGACCTTTAAATATCAATTTTTAGACAAATCCGTGAAAGAAAAAAAAAATTAAAATACCGAATATCGGAAGGTACAATTGTATGGCGGCTATACCAATACGTGGACCGATATATCTCATTTTCAATACCAACCATTCAGGACACAATACAAATTGTTTTGCCAAATGTTGAAGCTCTATGTCAAATAATATGGGCAGTATCGCGATTTCCACAGACAGACAGACGGACATCGTTAAATCGACTTAGAATTTTATGCCGATTACGAATATATTTACTTAATGGGGTCTACGACGAATATTTAGGCATGTTACAAAAGTGAATGATAAAGTTAATATACCCTCCTCTTCAATGTGGAGGGTATCAAAATCCACGATTTTGGGTTGAAAAGGTCAGAAATTCTTCAAAATTTTGTCAATATTTTTTTTTAAATCCGCAATTTGTTTTTTTAAGGTTCTTTAAAAATGTTATGCTTCAAATTTTTTTTCAATGTTTTTTTTTAAATCCATGATTTTTTTTTTGAGGTTCTTTAAAAATGTTTCAAAAACACGATTTTTTTCAAATTTTTGAAATAAATTCTTTAACATTTTGTCAATATTTTACTTTAAATCCATAATTTATTTTTTTTTAATTTTAAAAAAATACGTTTTTTTTTTTCGAATTTTTGAAAAAATTAAATTAAATTGTTTAAAAAAACGAAAACCTACTTCAAATATGCCCATATATGTAGTTGAAAAGTATGATCGAATCTTTCCACGGATAAAAATCGATGGGAGTAAACCTCTGCCTATGCTTCTCCAAAATCACAAGGGACCCATTCATTGGTGGAGGGTTACAAAAATTTCTTTTATTTTTCTCATTTATGTGTGAACTTTGCTTTCTCTCAACTACGTAATGGCCCAGTTTGAAACACGTATGAAACCCTTTTAAGATCCTTCCTTAATACACACCCTTCCTTGTCTGAAAAATTAATTTTTGTCACGCCCTCTTTGGCATTACACGTCATTCCATCCAAGAAAGGACACAAGAAGAGACATTTCATTTCATTAATTTTCCATGTTTTGCAAAGTACTTTTAAGGAATTTTCCATTTCTAAAGCAAATCGTGTCATTCATAAATGAGCGAAGAACAGAACAGCGAGAATGTATGTCTTTATTTTCAAATCTCCTTTTTTTTCAGCTGCTGTTTTTATACCCTCCACCAAAATATGAAGGGTATATTAAGTTTGTCATATACGTTTGTAGTACCTCGAAATATACATTTTAGAGCCCACAAAGTATATATTCTTGATCAGCATAAAATTCTATGTCGATTTAGCGATGTCCGTCCGTCTGTGGAAATCACTCTAGCTTCCGAACGAATTGAAGTAGATTGATAAAATTTTACTCAAATATATATTATGTCCGCAGGACTTTTGGTATTGAAAATGGGCCATGTAGGTCCACGTTTTGGTATAGCCCCCATATAACGGTACCTCCCGATATTCGATATTTTGAAGATTTTTGCGACATTATTCATCGGAATTGTTTCAAATTTGGTATTTGAAGTTCGTAATGGATACTACAGCCCATGACAGAAAATTGTCTGTGCAGGTTCACGTCTTCGTATAGCCCCCATGTAACGGTATATCCCCATATTCGGTATTTTAATGATCTTTTGATGTCGTATTTGAAGTCCGTAATGAATGCTACAGCCTGTGACAGAAAATTGTCAATGCAGGTCCAGGTCTTCCTATAGCTCCGATATAACGGTACCTCCCTATATACGGTATTTTGATGATTTTAGCTACATTTATTTATTTTTAGTTTTAGTTTAGAATTTTGAATATGGTAACGGCTACAAACAGTGCCTACGTAGATCCACATCGTATAGACCCCATTATAACGGCTATATTCTCTATTTTTAAGATTTTAAAAGATTTTTTAACGGATTTTATTTTTTGAAAATTTCCAAATGGTGGAGGGTATTCAAAGTTCGACCCGGCCGAACTTACTGCCTTTTCACATGTTATTTTTTTTTTTTTTTTTTTTTGCAAATAGAAATGACCTCGTCCGCGACTTAAGTATGGCAGGAATAGCGTCAATATCACTATGCTATTTAAACAAACATTTTTCTGCGTCCGTTCTTTTTTTGCGAATTCTTTCGCTTTCAAGCCATGGCAGCAGGTCATTATGTAAAATATGACAATATTTTTCTTAAACTCCTGATGGCACTGCTGGTGTTTCGTTTTTTTTTTTGCTCACAATCAAAATCAAATTCCTTTTGGAGCAAAAAGTCTAGAGAGAGAGAACTGGAACACACTCCATGATACTCCAAGGGGCTAGAAGTTATTTACGTTTCATTAAAAACATAACAGCACATCAAACAGACGACAGTTGGACATGCCTTCAATTTCTGGTCATGCATGTTGGAATCATCAGCATCATCAGCATCATCAGCATCATCATCATCGGTATCAGCATAGCTACGGCTATAAATGTTGAACACACGCACACACACACACCCATCCAGAATTGCATATGCCATCATCATCATAGGTGACATATCCCAGCATACGCTCCAATGCAAAGCAAAAGGACCCAAAAAAAGCGAGTAGTATCAGTGTAATATTTACTTAACTGCAGAGAAATGTAAAGGTAAAAATGGGAATATTTTTGTTCCACTTGTTTTGGTTTTGTTCTCCTTTCTTTCGCTCTTTTTTGACATTCTGCTCCTTGAGTTTGTGCCATATATCTAGCCAAGCATCCATCCATGGGTTCGTTCGTTCGTTCATTCATTTATACTCTCATAAACGTAGCATAACATTGTTATCCACACATGACTTAACCGACAGCAAAAGTCCTGCAATGCTGTTGCAGTAGTGCTGGAAAGGGGAGAGGGGGCGGTGTGGTCTGGTGTTGGACAAAATGTGTCACCTGAGCATATTTAGTGGTTTCATTGAAAGGGAGAAAAAAAATGGGTTACACAAGATCTATCTGTTCGTTTAATAACAAGAATCGTATCATTCGAATGTAGATATCGGGAGAAAAAAGGGTTGAGGAGTAAAATGTATTGAAGGTATTTTCTTTTGGCATTTTGTTGATTTATTTTATTTTTTACAAACATTTTCGGTTTTTTAGCCCCAAAAACCACAAACGCCCAAATATTGGAAACATATGAAGATGAGTTCGTCATACAGCTTTTTTATATCCTTAAGGTGCAAGAGATGACCAATGTGATTACAAATAAGAGAGGGCCGAAAATACTTGCTCCAATGGTTATCAGTTTAAATTTTGGACCTGTTTCACATTGTTTTTTACTTAAAGTGAAAGGTCTAAGAAGAGACCTCCCGATATTCGGTATTTTGATGATTTTATCGACATTATCCACCGGAAAAGTTTCAAATTTGGTATTTGAAATTCGTAATGGATTCTACAGCCTATGGCAGAAAATTGCAAGTGCAGGTTCACGTCTTCGTATAGCCTCATATAATGGTACCTCCCTATTTTCAGTATATTAACGATTTAAGCGACATTAGTCACCGGAAATGTTTCAAATTTTATATTTGGAGTTCGTAATGGTAACTACAGCCCATGACAGAAAATTGTCTGTGCAGGTCCACATCTTCGTATAGCCCTTATATAACTACCCCTACCGATGATGATTGATGATTCTAGCGGCATAATTCACCGGAATTATTTTAATTTTTTTATTTGAAGTTCGTAATGGATACTTCAAAAAACTGTGAATGCAGGCCCACATCTTCGTATAGCCTCCATATAACGGTACCTCCCGATATTCGGTATTTTTATGACATTATAGACAAGAATTGTTTCAAATTTCGTATTTAAAGTTCGTAATGGGTACTAGAGTCACGTATAACGATACCTGTCGACATTCAGTATTGTTCAACATTTCATATTTGAAGTTCGGAATCGGTACTACAGCCTATGACAAAAAATTAGTTATGAATGTCCTCGTCTTTGTATAGCCCCCTTATAATGTTTTTCATTTAAATGGTAATTTTCTACGAAATTGTTTTTATCAATTGTCAGGTTCATGGCCGAATTTAAGGCGTATTTTTACTTATTATGAAATTTAGGTACATACAGGGTGAGATGAAAAAACTGCAATCAACTTCAGACTAGTGTCATATCTAAACCACTCATCCGACAGTTGTGAAATGGTTCAAAAAGCAAAGGAGCGCCTTGATCAAAGCTCGCGTCGCAGTGGCCGAAAAATGGCTCGTGAGCTGAACATATCGCAATATTCTATTCGGCAAATATTAAAAAATGACCTCGAGGGAAGTCATTGAAATTCCAAAAAGTGCAACAACTTACACCGCAACAAAGAAAAAATAAACTCAAAAGGGCTAAAGAGTTGCTCCGCTTGGCCAAAAGTGGTGAACTGCCGAATTTGGTGTTTCCGATGAGAAAACACTCGTTGTCCAGTCGTTTGTAAAGAAACAAAATGATCGAATTTACTTGCCAAGGAGGTCAGCTGAAAATGTGCACCTTCGGTTGGCCACCAGAACTCATGCGCCAGCCATGGTGATGGTGTGGGCCGCCATAACAGCCGATGGTCGCTCTCCGCTCGTATTAATCGACCGTGGCTTCAGAATAAATACCGAATATTTTCGCGAAAATATTCTGGAAGGTGTATTAAAGCCTTGGAAACCCAAACATTTTGGCAATAGACATTGGACATACCAACAGGACTCAGCACCATCGCACTCAGCACGCGCCACCCAAAAATGGTTACAAAATGAGGTTCTTTTTCGCTTCTTTTCCAGCGCAACGGCCACCAAAATCTCCGCATACCAATCCGTGGGAATATTGTGTTTGGAGTATTTTGGAAAGCAAGGTTGGCTCTAAAAAATACCAAAGTATCGATCACCTCAAGCAAGTGTTTCGCCCAAAATGGGCCAAAATACCGCAGAACAACATTCAGGCAGCGTGTGACGGTTTCATTGGCTGTTTGAAGGCCATAATTTGTGCCAAAGATGACCAATTCGAACAAATCTAAACTTATTCCAAAATTGGATCCTATTTCCGACGTTTGCTTTCATTCAATAAAATTTAAAAAAAATGTAAAAATTATAGAGTTTGACTTTGTTGCAGTTTTTTTTCTCACCCTGTATATAAGATGAATAGAGATATATTTTCTTTGGTGACTTATAGTGAAATTTAATGGAAAATAATTCCGTCTTTGGCATCATCTTTCTAAAATGATGCTTTGTGGGAGAATTTCGGTTAAACGCACATAGAGTGCGCTTTTAACCCCCAAATGTGTTTTTAATAAATATGGAATTAGGCAAAGTTCCTGGAAGCCCGGAATTTATGATTTTGACTTTTGATGTAGATTAGGACCTATAGTAGAATTTTGTAACAAATAATTTCTTAGAATACTTTAACTGGCTACGATCGCGTTTAATAGGAATTTTTACTCATATTTTGAATAAAGGATCAAAAATACCCTTTTCTTGGCTCGCTTGAGGCTAACAAGCCAAAACTCAAAAAGTCATCCAAAATATTTCCCGTATTTTTATCTGTAATATTGCCGAAGGCATTATATACCTGAAATTAAATGATTTCAAGGAATCTGTAAATGAAAATTTCAAAAAATGTGGAGGAGAGTAAACTATCCTCCTCTGTTTAGGTTACTTTGCAATGAAAACTTTCAAACTCGTAGGGTAAGTGTGCCTAAGTTCGGCATGTCCCAGTAGTCGGCACTTTTTATTTTTAAGCCCAAATAAATGAAACTATTATAACTAAATGTATTTTGTTTACTTCAAGTATATTTTCAGCTATCTTTGTGTACAATTTTGCTAAGAAATGATGATTTATTCTAATAAAAATAAAAATTTTGTCTGTGAAGGTCCTCAACAATCCATATTCTTAAGAAAAGTACAATAAAGACGTCGAATCAGTTTAACTAAACAAAAATATTATATTTTAATGAATTTATTTATTATTATTATTAATTATTCTTTCAAAAAAAATCGGTATGCTGACTGTTGGAACATGCCATACCGACAATTGGCAAGTGGTGCCGACTACTGGCAAAAAGGCATTGTTTTAATAAAACTAAAAATTTATGAAATTTAATAAAAAGTTATTAAAACTTTATTTATTATTACAAAAACTATACAAAATTTCGAATCTGAATAAATTAACTTTGCAATAATTGAAAAGTTCCACTCAGAATGTTGAGCGATTAAAAAAGCGAAAATCCTAAAAGTGCCGACTACTGGTACACTTACCCTATCTTCTATTTTTAGCTCTACTTTCATAATCAAATGGATTTTTCCTCTAGGTATTTTCTGTGTAGCATGGTGTAAATATTACTATCCTTAATTTGTGTTATTTTCAAAATTTGAACAAGTTTTAAGATTAAATACGAGACACGAAAGAGATATGAATCCTTTATTCCTTTAGCAACTTTTCTTTAACAAAAACGTTATATAAAACCTACGCCAGAATTATTGTCAATTTCCATTTCAAAATATGCCAAATTATTTTAATTGAACTCTCAATCATGAAATGACCACAGAGTCTTCATTTTGGTTTTTGGCACAGCAGCCAAAGAAGGAATGCCTATAAAAATATTTCCTAATTAAAATGAAGACAATTTCCATTAACTTCCAAAACCAGAAGAAGCCAACTAAAAAAAACGACAGGGCAGGACAGACAAGCAACCGAACAACCAACTAGCAAAATAATAACAAAAACCACAAAGGATATCAAAGTTTTGTTTAGAAGCAAAAAGGAGAGGGAGAGGGAGAGAGAGAGAGGGAGGAAAAGGGAAGAGCACACTCACACACACTCGGTCCTGGCCATTGGGGACACAGCACCAACGGAGATATCAAGTCAAACGTTATCGGTCCATATTAAATGTCATGCAAATTCATAGACTATAAAGATTTTTCAATCGATTTTTTGGCCAGAATAAAAAAAAAATATGGAAAACTCACTAGAAAGGAGAAGCAGAGTGGTAGCTCATGAATAAGCCATAACTTCATTGATTCTCTTAAAGGGTTTCGAAACTTCTTGGCATGAAATCCGGTACACCTGTGCAACTGCTTCTGTTGACCAACAACTTGATGGCCCTCTGTCTGCCTGTCTCACTCACCGACCGAGTGACAAGCAGCCACTCACTCGCCATGGCTGACTTACTTTACATGGCCAAAGACAGACATAGACAAATTGAATGACATGGCTGGCAAAAAGGACGTAAGTGTTGCCACCTGATGACATGACAACGTAGCAGCAGTCGGTGGTGTGATGTGGCTTTTAAAAAAAACGAGCCATAATCATCTAAAAGCCAGAGAATATTGTTGCTGTTGTCGTTGTTGTTGTGGCTCGATGCTCAGCCTGTTAACGAAGATGATAATAACCAAAATTGGTTAAGCATAAAGTCATCGCAGTAGCATGTCTATGTCGACATGTCCAACACAAGGCAAATATGTTTCATATCATCACAAATCCCATGGAACGGAGAGAGAGGGGTAAGAGAGAGGAGAATTTGCTGAAATTCATAGTTGGAAAGGGTTATCTCCTGTCCATCATGCGGTGTTGTAAGTCACTGGACTTTAACGCATTGTTAAATAAGTAATTTACAAAATGTCCAAAACATATAACACTGCACGAAAAGACATCAAGACTGTGACAGGACTATTTCGGGCTGCCCTTTTTTGTGGTATTCGAAATTTTCATAGGGCATAATAATGAAAGGTGGGAATGACGAGAAAATCATTCTAATATGAGATAGGGGGCTAAAATAATTTTGTCCTTGCATTTCCATAACATTTTCCGCCAACAGCCTTCATATGTATTCTACTCACCAACAGTTGCCCACAAAGTAATTATTAAGGTTCAACCTTTAGTTGTTTCGTCTTCGAGGTCACTGAGACATTTACACCAGGTGGGTAAAATTCCCATACTATTTAAACCACTTCCAGATGTAAGCTTATATAAGTGAAAAAGCTGTAAGTTCGGCTGGGCCGAACTTTGAATACCCTCCACCATTTGGAATGAATTCTGCAATTTTCAAAAAAAAAACAAAAAAAAAACTCTTAAAAATGTCTGTTAAAATCTTAAAAATTCCAAATGTAACCGTCATATTAGGGTCTTAACGATGACGTGGACCTGTACAGGCAACTTTTGTCATAAGCCATTACAATATTCAAATGTGAAACTTGAAAAAAAAAATCGGTGAATAACGTTGCTAAAATCAGCAATATAGGTTATACCAAAATGTGGACCTGTACAGACAATTTTTTGCCTTAGGCTGTAGTATCTATTACGAACTTCAAATACCGAATTTAAAACAATTCCAGTGAATAATGTCACAAAAATCATGAAAATACCGAATATCGGCAGCTACAGTTATATAGGGCCAAACGAAGACGTTGACCTACACAGACAATTTTCTGTCTTAGGCTGCAGTATCCATTACGAACTTCAAATTCAATTCCGGTGAATAATGTCGCTAAAATCAACAAAGTAGCGAATATCGGGACGTACCATTATATGGGGGCTATACGAAGACGTGGACCTGCACAGACAATTTTCTGTCTTAGGCTGTAGTATACATTTCGAACTTTAAATGCCAAATTTGAAATAATTCCGATAAATAATGTCGCTAAAATCATCAAAATACCGAATATCGGGAGGTACCGTTATATGGGGGCTATACCAAAACGTGGACCTACATGACCCAATTCCAAAAGTCCTGAAGACATAATATACATTTGAGTTAAATTGTATCAATCTAATTCATTTCGTTCGGAAGCTAGAGTGGTTTCCACAGACGGACGGACAGACGGATGTACATGCTGATCAAGAATATATATACTTTGTGGGGTCTAAAATGTATATTTCGAGGTGTAACGAACGGAATTTTTAACCTTCCTTTCATAAACATTTTTAATTCCCAGTGTAATCGACATAAAATGCAAAGGTGTTATACGAATCTCGTCCTTAAGGCAACTTTAAGTCCTTTACAATTACTCATAACCATATTACAACAGCAACAACAACAAAATTGTTAACTATGAAAAACTTAAATGAATCACTACTCAACATAAACAAACCTTACCTAACCTTACCCTCCCCCTTTCCCATAGTCCCTCCTCTTTTTGGTTAATTTAATAACTTTTGTGACATTACAACTTTTTGAAGACAGCTTATGGCTATATTTTTTTCTTTCACCTTGTCTCCAGCCAAAGCATTTGTCATCTGGCCTCAATCTCCATACCTCAACCTTGCTTGTCCCTCTCTCTCTCTCTCTCTCTCTACCCCCTTATACCCCACAAAGCATCACCTGCTCAATTACCTGTACAAACAGCCAATTAGTCGAGTTAAAACTGAAATACTTTTAGTTGTAATTAATTTTTATAAACAAACTTGATAAAAAATGTATGTGAAAACATCAACATCAGGACGACAAAGAGAGAAGGGAGGGAGAGGGGAGCGGAGCGGAGGAATGAGAGAACTAATGAACGAATGCAATGGAGGAACTTGGCTCTGGTATATTCCCATTCAAAAAAGGCACAATAACTGACTGATGTTGCAAGGCATGAATGCCCAGGATATGCAGGAGAACAACATGCAACAGGCAGTGTTGGGGGGACAGAATTGTACAAAAATGGGTACACAGTGTATAAAACTGAGCAAAACCTTTAAAATATAGAATGCGATAAAATCAATTAATAAATATTAAAAAAAAAATGACTGAAGTTGAAAAAAAGTGGAGGGTATATTAATTCCGTTTGTAACACCTCGAAATATACATTTTAGACCCCACAAAGTATAAATATTCTTGATCAGCATAAAATGTCCGTCCGATCTAGCAATGCCCGTTCGTCTGTGGAAATCACTCTAGCTTCCGAACGAAATGAAGTAAGTTGATAACAATTTACTCAAATGTGTATTATGTCTGCAGGACTTTTGGTATTGAAAATGGGCCATGTAGGTCCAGGTCTTCGTATAGCCCCCATATAACGGTACTCCCCGATATTCTGTATTTTGATGATTTAAGTGACATTATTTACCGGAATTATTTCAAATTTGGTATTTCAAGTTCGTAATGAATACTACAGCCTTTGACAGAAAATTGTCTGTGCAGGTCCACGTTTTATAACCCCCATCGTACCTCCCTATATTCGGTATTTTGATGATTTTAGCAACCTTTTTTACCGGAATTATTTCAAATTTTGTATTTGAAGTTCGTAATGGATACTACAGCCTATGCCAGAAAATTGTCTGTGCATGTCCACGTTTTATAACCCCCATGGTACCTCCCTATATTCGGTATTTTGGTGATTTTAGCTATATTATAAACTGATGTTTTTTCAAGTTTCGCATTTGAATATTGTAATGGCTTATGACAAAATTTCCTATGCAGGTCCACGTCGTCGTATAGACCCTAATATACGGCTACATCCGATATTTTTAAGATTTTAAGAGATTTTAAATGGATTTTATTTTTTTGAAAATTGTCAAATTTTTACCAAACTTACAGCTTTTTTACTTGTTTATTTTGTAAAAATATCAAAATTGATAATTTCCTACTAAATAAAATAGAAAATATTTCTTAATATTTTTATAAAAATAAATATATTTAAATGCTTGGGTATGAGTAAATTTGCCTTCTTTCAAATGATTCTCTGATTAACATTTGTTAATATTAAGAGCTTTCTAAGGACCTAAATGCACCGAATGTATAGGGTCACATTATCATGTTAGTATTTTTTTTATTTTTTATTAAATATTAAATGATTTATAAAAAAAAAAATAAAATTGACATGCTTTTATAGAAGGGAAAGGCAAAAGGCCTTCAATGAGTGTAATTCTTTCCACACTCTCAATCGGACTCATTGAAAAACAAAAAAAAAGTAGAGAGTAACAAAATTGGAAGAACCTAAGCGACTCTCTGCCCGAACCTGTTTTGAAGCCAATATTTTTGTGAGCCTTTTGCAATCGGTTCATTTACATCCTCATAATTTTGAACTCATTTTTGATATCTCATCCCTGCCAACAAATTAAGCATTAAAAACCATTTCTCTGAATGCGTCTCGTTTGTCATTAACAAGGCAATTACGTTGATGACGATGATGATGACGTCGACGACGACGATGAGTGAAAAAGTCTAGCTTGCAAGAAGCACTTTAAATAGTTTCAAAGAAATTATCTTAAAAAAAATGTCTACTCAAATTATGCTGAGTATTGGCATTGTAACCACAGAAATTTACTGAGGAATTATTTAAATGGAAATTTCAAATTAGTTTTGTGCGTTGTTAAAAGGATATTTTGTAATAATTATAATAACAGTGAGATATTCAAGCTTCTTTCTAATTAGAAGGCTGTTTTGAGTGTTTCATTAAAATGACAATAAAAGGGTACTGTTGTCTAAGACTCTTACGAATGCCATCATTTGTGTACCAAATATTTTCCTATTTATATGTTTTTCTTTGCTGAGAAATTTCAATCACAAAAAGGCCAATCTCCATCATAAAACGCCCAATTTCTTTATCCTACTATCACTATTATCACTCTCACCTGTTAGGATTGAAGCATTTATAAGCCATATCTCAATATGTTGATATGCAAAAATGCCATAATTCTATAGGGATACTTCAGTCCAAAAAAAAAAAGCTTTAAAAGCTTTAGAAGTTCTTCAATCTATAGAAGTGTTTTTTATGGATTCGTTTTCATCAGGGCTTTAAAAGGGTTACTTCTATCTATAAAATATATTTAGAAGCCCTCCTACCATAGGAGAAATTCAGAAAATAATCTGAGAATAGAAAAAATACCCTTCTATGTATAGAAGAGCTTCCGAGGTCTTCTACGTATAGACGAGATTCGATTTATAAAAAAGCTTCAGAAGGGCTTCTATTTATGGAAGAACTTCCAAAGGTCTTATATTCATAGAAGAGCTTCTAAAGGTCTTCTTTTCATAGAAGAGCTTCCGAGGGCCTTATATGCATAGAGGAGCTTTCAAAGGTCTTCTATGTACAGAAAATTTTCAGACGGTGTTCTATTAATAGAGTAAATTCCGAAAGTCTTCTATGTATAACATAGCTTCCGAAGGTCTTTTATGTGTAGAAGAAAGGTCTTCTTTTCATAGAAGAGCTTCTAAAGGTCTTCTTTTCATAGAAGAGCTTCCGAGGGCCTTCTATGTATAAAGGACCTTTCAAAAGTGTTTTCGTACAGAAAAGTTTCAGACGGTGTTCTATTCATAGAGTAGCTTCCGAAAGTCTTCTATGTATAAAATAGCTTCCGAGGGTATTTTATGTATAGAAGAATCTTAGAAGGTATTCCATGTAGGTCTTCTATGTATGGAAGGGCTTTCAAAGGTCTTCTTAGCACGTCTTCTATATATAGAAAAGCTTCAGAAGGTCTTCTATATATAAAATAACTCTAGAAGGTATTCTATATATAAAAGAGCTTCGGAAAGTTTTCTATAACAGGACCAAGGCAAATGAAGGCACTTGAGCTTTCAATGAGCATAATTCTCTCCATACACAATCAATTCCGTTGAAAAACAATATAATCAGAGAATATCAAACGTTAAAGAGTGATCCTCTCTTTAATGAGTGATTCTCTCTTTAATGTTTGTTATTATCTGATTATATAGTTCTTCAGCGGAATTGATTGTGGGTGGAGAGAATTATGCTCATTAAAAGCACAAGTGCCTGCATTTACCTTGGCCCTGTTTTAGTTGTTATGGTTCACATAGTTCGATCCGTTCGGGGGAATTAGGCCAATACAATTTAAGTGCAGCTTAAGCTCTTCTACCTTTATTCCATTTTCAGCTCTACTATATATGCAGCTGACATATTCAAACATTTTTATTTGAATATATTTTTTGTTGGTTTTGAAATCCCCAAAAAGTTCTAAACCTGATTATGACATGATGAAAAACCCCAAAAGCTTGATTAGTTAAATCTCCCTAAGAGCCAAGAGCTGTACGCAGCATAGTTTAAAGTTCAGTTTTGGCTTCTGTGACAGCAAATGTTTCCGGGCATTAGGTTTTTGTTGCTATTAGCGTTGTTGCAGTTGTTGTTGCTGTACGACTTCGCTTCACTTGCAAATGATGTTTCTACGTCTTTGCATTATTTCTGGGAAAGTTTTCTGTTTCTTCTCAATTTCTATGAATTCTATTTGTCTAGGTTTCTGGTTTGTTTGCATTTAACTTATCCGCTTGTAATTCATTCTTTCTCTCCCTCCTTTTGCATGAGCATATCCATTCTTGTTTCTCCTTTTTTTATGCATTTTGTTATACTGATTTACAAAGTTAAAGGAATATTTACCTTTGGAGCGTTTCATCCTCCTCCTCCTTTTTTTGAAAAATGGCAATGCTTAGAATTATAAAATAGCATTAACTACAGCACAACTGCTTCCGAGTTGATTTCAAGCTAACAGGCAAGAGCAGCAACAACAAACATTAGCCATTTATTTTTTGTTTCTCTCTCCTCTCTCTTTTCGAAAATGCAGCTTAACAACGTTAGAGCAACTTTAAACTATGAAGTTATGGCACAAAAAGGATAACAAAGTTGATGATTATGAAGATGTTGTAGTTGCTGTTATGAGTGTAGCAGCAGTCACTCCCTATTGCCTTGGGTTGCTTAAGACCAGGTTGCTGCTGCAGCTGCATTTGCTGTCAATTTGTATGCTGCACCAAAAGTCAGTGTTGCATGAAACATGAAATATCAACATCATTTGTAATGTTGCTCTTCATTCATTCGTTTGTTCCTTAACAGAGTCGTTGATTTTTTCTTCTCCAATCTCTGGTCTCCTCTGATGCTAAGTTCAAGCGCAATGAAATCCTTTGAAAAATATCACATAAATTCCCATATTAGCTAGAAACGTCATAATCGTCACCGTCACCGGGGAGCTTGACACAATTGTTTGAGGGATTTCTTTCAAAAATGTAAATTACATTATTTTATAAAAGGTAATGATTGCTGGGAAATTTCGATGTGAGTTCTGGAATTATAAATTGATTCAATTAAATTAAAAACAAGAAAAAGAGCTGTAAGTTCGGAGGGGCCGAAATTTGAATTCCCTCCACCATTTGGAACAAATTTGGCAATTCTCAAAAACAATAAAATCCGTTCAAAATTCTGTTAACATTTAAAGACACCGAATGTAGCTGTTGCATTAGGGTCTATACGACGACCTGGACCTGCATAGGTAACTTTTGCTGATCGCTGAATAATGTAGCTAAAATAATCAAAATTCCGAATATCGGGAGGTACAGTTATATGGAGGCTATACGAAGACGTGAACCTGCACAGACTATTTTCATAGGCTGTAGTATCCATTACGAACTTCAAATAAAAATGTTAAACAATTCCTGTGAATAAAGTCGCTAAAATCATTAAAATACCGAATATCGGGAGGTACCGTTATATGGGGGCTATACGAAGACGTGGACCAGTACAGACAATTTTCTATCTTAGGCTGAAGTATCCATTACGAACTCCAAATACCAAATCTTAAATACCAAATCTGAATAAAATCATAAAAATACCGAATATCGGGTTGTACCGTTATATGGGGGCTAAACAAAGACGTATTAGGCTGTAACATCCATTTCAAACTTCAAGTACCAAATTTGAAACAATTCAGATGAATATTGTCGCAAAAATCATCAAAATACCGAATCTCGGGAGTTACCGTTATAAGGGGCCAAACGAAAACGTGAACCTACATGGCCCATTTTCAATACCAAAAGTTCTGCAGATATAATATAAATTTGAGTAAAATTTTATCTATCTACTTCAATTTGTTCGGAATCTAGAGTGATTCCCCCATATAAAGGTACCTCCAGATTTTTCGATCTTTAGAAGGTTTCTGCTACAATTTATAACAAAATTAGCTGGAACGTGACAATAGGGGTTCTCGGTAAATCTGTACTCTCCTTGCAAAATATGTTCGATTCAGGTACATTAATTGGTATAGCGCCCATATAAACGTACCTGCCGATTTTCGAAATTTTGAAGGTTTCTGCCACAATTTCCAACCAAATCAGCTCAAATTTTACATTTGTAGTTCCTGGTAGGACTGTTCTCTCCTTGCAAAAAAAAAGTTTTAATCAGGTCCACCAATTGATGTGGCGCCCATATAAAGGTACCTCCCGATTTTCAGTTTTTTTTTTTTTTTGTGAGCCATGATTTCCAACCAAATTACCTGCAACTTTACAATTGTAGTTTTCGATAGATCTGTAATCTCCTTGCAAAAAATGTTCGATTCAGATCCATTAATTGGTATAGCGCCCATATAAAGCAATCTCCCGGAATATTGAAGGTTTCTGCCACAATTTCCAACCAAATTAGCTGAAACTTGACAATTGGAGTTCTTGATAGGTCTGTACGATTAAGGTACACTAATTTGTATATCCCCCACATAACGGTTGAAGATATATAAATTTCGGCCGGGATGAACTTAAGGCCCTTTTTAATTGTATAAAAATTCGTTTATTTTCGATTTGGAGCCCCAAGATATTCCTTTAATAATTTTGATTTTTTTTTCGATCGGGATCCCTGAGAATTTTCTTAAAAATGTCCGCTTTTATTGTCGAAATCAAACCCCACAAATTTTTTTCAAATAAAAATATAATTTTTTGGCAATCAATAGCTGGAGATATGTCTTTGAAAAATTCACGCTTCTTGTCGGTCTGGAGTTCTGAAAAAATGTTGAACTGAAGCCCCAATATTTTCTTATTAAATTCACATACATTGTTGATCTGGTATCCAAAAAATATGAAGTCTTTCTAAATGTTTTAAAAGACCTACTGAAAAATTGAACTTTTCTTTGATTGCGGGCCCTGATAAATTTATTTAAAAAAATCACGTTTATTGCCGATTTAGAGTCCAGAGAAAATTCTTGAAAAAATTCTCGTTAACTGCAAATATGGAGCGCTAGTATTTTTTTAAGAATTCGCATTTATTGCCGATCTGGAGCTCTGGTTATCTTGCAAAACCACATTTATTTATGATTTAGAGTCCTGAGAAATTTCAGCAGATATCCTCATCTAGTGCCCTGCGAAATTACTTGAAATCAATCCAGGATTACTCTTAATCTGGAAACGTAAGAAAGATTTCAGTGTTGCCTTGGGAAAAATCCAAGTTTACTGACTAAGTGAACCCTTTACAAATCCATGCTTTTCTCCAAAATATTCATTAAACTTGAAATTATTTCTTCCATTCAACAAATGTCACTGACCTCTTACTGACCTTTCTCCCTCTGCCTCTCCCTCTCTCTTCTCTAAACCATTGTCGCCTGTTTTCCACACTCAGTTAAAAATATCAATTTCAACTTTTAGCATTCACAATGCAATGTAAAGCTGATTATATTCCTTGATCCTGCTGTAGCATAACAACATCCTTGTTATGATTTTGTTGCGAACACACATACACACACACATAGAAAAAACCAACAGAGAGTCGTACAAATTACTTAAAACTTCTTATGCGCTTTTAAAACTTGTTACTCGCCATACAAATTGCGGCCTTTGAAAGCTGGAAATATGACGAGGAACCACCAAAAAAAAAAGGATCCTCCACGAGTTGCAGCGAAAAGGGGAGTAAGTCACAATTTACAGGGAGTTTAACACTTGTTAGTACTACTACTACCACACATCTATGTCTACTACCACAACTACTACTACTGCTTGTCAAGTTGCTGTTAGTGTATCTGTTTGTGTGTGTGTGTGCGCCAACTTGTCACACAATTGCTCATCATGCCAAGCGTTACAAAACTGTAGGCTAAAATGTCACTCAGAATGCATATCGGGATAATGGCGTTATGGATAGTTCCCTGGCAAGACCAGACCAGGCCAGACCAGTGTGGGGCAGGCAGCCGCTGTTGTTGCATTGAGGATGGCATAACAAATTTTCACAGGAAAACTTTCATCAACAACATAACCGTGAAGTTGTCAATGATTTTCCTGCAGTAAATCCCTTAACAGTATCACCACAATCTACTACGGCACACGACAAGAGGAGCCAAACAGTTGCGAGAACTTCCAAACGAATGGGGGGATGAGAATTATGGGTTATACTTTTGCTAAGGAGCGAGGGGGTTCATTTAAAGTTGACTGCATCGCAGCCAGCACTGGGAGTGGTGACCAATACAAAAGGCAGGCAGGCAACAGTCATATATCCTTAAGGGATCTAAGTTTGGAACACCCTTCGATCCTTTCCCTTCCTCCCAAAAACAAGACGAGTACATCAAATTCACAAAATAGAGAGCAAATGGAGTTGTGTCAACGATGTCAACAAAGTTTATTTTGTTGTTGTTGTTGCTGTTATTATTCATTGCTGAAGCTGCAGCAGATTTGAATGATTGACTTGGAGAGAAAAAAAACGCTCGACTGACTGACATATTTATAATGGCAACAAAAGTTGTTCGGTTGGTTGGCTGTTTGGTCGGTTGGCTGTGTTTGTTCGGTTTGTTAGTTTGTCACACCACACTGCCACAATGGCAGCTTTCTGCCACATTTGTTATTTGGCAAATGTTCTTTGTGGCCGTCTCTGTGTGTGAGTGTGTGTGTGCATGTTAAAGAAGAAGAAGAAAAAAAGAAATTATATTGAAACTTTTTAATTTGTTACAACAGTTTATTTGAGGTATCATTTGCAACAAACATCAAACGGCAACAAGAGAAAGAGAGAGAGAGAGAGAGGGAGAGAAACACATTCACCCAAAACGAACTTCCTTTCCATCTAAAGCATCGTCAGCAGCGGTAGTTATAGTTTGTATTTAACAAATTGCATACTTGAGACTTTTTTCATGGGCTTTTTTTTGCGAGATGAAAGGATACAATTCCCCAGTTAACGATTCTGCCTAATGACAATAGTTGTAAATTGGCCTGCCATGTTGTTAATATGTTTTTAATTAATGAATATTGCCATTGAGGAAATTCCACTGCTGGGCCAGAATGGTACTCAACGGAAAAGTTTTTTTTTTGGTAATAACATCAAATTGGAATTATTGAAAAGTTTTGTAAAAATTATTAGTTGTATTATTATTGTTAGGCATAAATCACAATAGTTTTCCGATAATCGAAATTATTTTTTTTATTCAAGGACATATTGCCAATGAAATGGTGGCGATTTGATGGATTAAACAGAAGAGAGAAAGAGAGAGAGATAGAAGGGAGGATACAAAGAATACCACAAAAGAGGATATTTTTGATGAATCTAGGCTGGATAGGAGCTCTTTAAAAATCCTTCTATAGAGTAAAGGATCCTTAACAGGACTTCTAGCCCAGAAAAAATACTCATTACAAAACTGGTTATCAACCCGTTATTTTATAGAGGACATGTCAGGGGACATGTACTTATTTTTCACCACTGACAACTACATACTATCTACATAGCAAGTGAGCCAAAAAAAAAGTCGGGTGGGGCCGACTTTATGATACCCTACACCACTTTGCTAATTTAGTAGAGCTCCGCATAACAATTAAACATTTTTTGGGAGAATTCAATCCCACACGCTATGATTATAATTATAATTTAAAGTTCAAAAGACTAAATATGCCGAAGCGTTTGTATCTTTTAAATTCGGATTTGTATTTCCTATTTGATATATATGGGAGCTATATATACAAATCTGAACCGATCTTGATAAAATTTGGCAAAGATATTTCTGAGCTCTATTTCATATATTTCCCTGAATATGGTTGTTACGGAGTGCATATTACGGCTGTGGGTAACAAATACAACAAATCGGATGAACAATATAAATGGGAGCTATAACTATATATGAACCGATCTTCACCAAATTTGGCATACTACCTTCTAGACTAAATTCGGTCGTATGTGCCAAATTCCATCCCTTTTGGACAAAGTTATATATGGGACGAAGTTATATATGGGAGATATATCCAAATCCTAATCGATCTCGATAAAATTTATCAAAGGTATTTCTGAGCTGCATTTCATATATTTCCCCAAATATTCTTGTTACAGTGTGCATATTACGGCTGCGGAGGACAAAAATAACAAATCGGATGAACAATATATATAGGAGCTATAGCTATATCTGAACCGATTTCGATCAAATTTGGCATACTTGTTTTCAGGCCTAATTTGGTTGTATGTGCAAATTTTGACCGATTATCTCCAATTTCAATAGGGTTCGTCCTTGAGCCAAACAAATGATTTGTGCAAAATTTCATCTGGATGTGAATAGGTAGAAGTTAGCCAGTGGCCCTCAAACATTTTAGGGCACAATAGAAACCCTCAAAATTGTTTGAAAAAAAATTTTTGGCTTTACTGTCAAACAATTTCACTGTCCTAAACAAATTTTTAAGATAAATTAGACGGCCCTTCTGACGACCAACATTTTTTTTCATGTCTTACAAATTTGGGTGGAAATTTGTCCTCTAATGTCTAGAAATTGTGAAAAAATATCGTTAGCCTTAAAACCCCATAAAACTTTACAATTTTTTTTGTCGACCTATGTCTCACAAATTTTATAGAAGATTTTTGGTTGAGCTTTGAGTCTCCCAAAGTATTATCGTAATTTTTTCGTTGGTTCTTGGGGTCCACAAGGCAAAGGTAGCCCCACGTGCCTTCAGTGAGCGTAATTCTCTCCACACACACACACACACACAATCGTAACCCTTGAAGAATTATTATAGAGTGATGAGCATAAAAGAGCAACTCTCAGATTTTTGGGGCATTAAGGGCAAAGTCTTACCGAACTCTGTCTATTAATATTGAAAATTCGTGGCTAAATCCACAGGTATTGATCCTAAAAATTCTCTTCTCTCTAATTTAACATTACAAATCTTTAGACATTCTGCAACTATAAAAGTAATGATGAACGCTTGCTGTTTAAAAATTCAGGTAATAAAAAAGTCAGACGAGGGGTTAGAGAGGTTGGCAGACTTTGATTTTTCAAATTTTCTTCCTCGATTTACAACCAATTTTTCAGTCATAAGTCCCGATTACAAATCTAACATCATGTGTAATCGGATCTTTAAATTGTCTTTAATCAAGGAAGAAATTTTGAAAAATCAAAGTCATATATAAAGTGACTTTTCCATATTTTATATCTTACATTTTATGGCATACTTTGAGGAGCTCCCAAAAATATGGTATATTTTTTATAAATACACTTTTACTATCAATACTGATGCATTTTTTATTCCATACTTTCAAGTATAGCTATATATGGTTTATAAAGCGTTTATTTTTAGATAAAAAACAAGTTGGGCAGTGACTCAATGTAGGCTATAAAAATACTACAGATAATTGAGAAAAAGGTCACTACACAGTCATAGGTAGACTGTGACATTATGCGTAATCTGGGCTTCATCAATAGTTTTTCATGGTAATCAATAAAATTTCTCTGAAGTTCGTTTCACTTCCTTGTGAATAATATTTACTTTCAAATTGTATTGCCTATTCCCAGGCTTCTTCTAAATTCCAAATATTTGCCCACCATTCGACCTTTGTACAAAATGCTATTTCCTTTCAATAATTTCTGTGTGTAATACACCCTTAAATTTCTTCCTCCCCCCTAATTACAAATTCAAACTTCTAAATGATTTTTCTAATGCCAGCTAAACGTATTCGTTTGCCAAAGGTATATAATTTAATCCTTAACCATTGTTTGTGCTAACCATTTGCCGCTTTATCCGCTATACGCTATCCGCTTAGGCAAATGCGATTCGATACATTTCGGGACCGCCATGCCGTGTAAATTGTATTGTTTGGGGGGGACAAAAATTTGCGTGTAAATAACCACAGAGAGACCTATTACCACATCATTATATGACCGCAGGGATCAAATACTATTTTAAATACAGAACTCAAACTAAAACGCTCACTAAACCGTAAACTTGGCCACATGCCTAGGCAGTGGCACAAGCGAGTGCACACCGGCACACACAAACACTCGCATTCCCACATAGAGAGAGAGAGAGGGAGAGAGTGAGACATACATTTCTAGCATTTGGCCACCATGCACACGCACTGTGCATTGGCATAGCAATAAGGGACAAAGACACCAAAGAGAAGGAGAGAGGAGAGTGTAGAGAGAGGGGAGGGGACGGCACACTGCTAATGCTAAACAAAAACCGGAACTACACCACCAAAAGCATCATTAAGTCAATTTGTGACAAGGAAAGTTGCAATTTAATGGTCAAACAATGTGATAGACCAACAGACCGTCAGACACACACACACACACGTACACATGCACACACATTCGCAACAAAGTGGGAAAACGAGAACAATAATCAAACGCAAAACATACACAAAAATACCCACATACGGACTTTGTCCGACCGTTTAACATTAAACTACCAGATTGGAAATCGGGAAATGAGTCATGGGGCCAGTTTGGGACTGCACTCCATTTTGACGTTAGACAAAGAGTAATTTAGAGGAAGTATTTTCGAACTTCTGTGATAATTAAGAACACTTAGCTGTGACTTTTTTGTTGTTTGTTTGTTGCGTTTTTCATTGTTTTGCTTCGGATCTGGCTTTTCAAAAAACGCTCGTTCATTTTGCTAGAGCAAGACATTTTTTTTTTGGTTGAGCTCAGCCAAGAACTTTGGCTATAAATTATCGTTTGCGGTTGGGACAAGTGTTGGTGTTGCTGTTGTTGTTGTCACAACTATTGTATTTGTTACTGATAGGAATGTTTTTGTTACGAAATATAGCCAATGATTTTTGTGGTCACTGTTTTGTAGGAGCATTTCTTGCCATCCACATGAGTTTAAGGTGGCACAGTGGGGTGGGAAGAGAAAAAATGTGATTATATATTTCATGAATATCAAAATATTATGGAAATATTTTCGCTAAATTTGAAGACGCATAAAATGCTATCAAAAATTGTCCGTTAGTCATTTGAACCTACAAAATGTTGGCCCTTAGATATATAACATTTTATAGAAAAATTTTCTTAGCCCCTGATTTTAAAAAACAATTTACTGACAATTTAAAAAAAAATCATTGCCTTTGAGACCCGAAAATCACACCAAATTGCCGAAGAGAAAATGTAGTTAAACTCCGAAAACGAAAATTTTTTATTGATTACGGTTTGCTGGTCCCTGAGGCATAAAGAAATTTGTCGTCTCAGGCTTTTTGGATAAAACTTTTGACTGGCCCACAATTTTTTTTTTCTTAGAAAACAATTCATAAAAAACAATTTACTGACAATTTAAAAAAAAAATCATTGCCTTTGAGACCCGAAAATCATTGATTTCGGGGGCCTATACAATTTTATAGAAATTTCTCTGTTGTCCATGAACCCCACAACTTTTTACCAAGAGTTGGACACTGAGACGCTCAAAAATCAAAAATCTTGAGAAATTTTTCTTTGATCTTATTCAAGACCTTGGTTAGACCCGGATCTACTAAACCAATTGGCAATATATGTATCATTTGAAGATACCTATCATTTGAAAGTATCTATATCTATCCAAATGATTGATTTTTGTAACCCGAATTTTTTATAAAGCCCCAAAAAGAACAAAAATGTCCCATTCTCCATGATTATATAGCTATACTACCGCTGGCATTTGAACCCCACAAAATTTTGTAGTCAAATTGGGAATAACTCTAGTTTAGTAAAAATATTTGGAGTTTTTTTAATTGTTTCCAGATGTAGCTATTTATACCTGAAATATACGAAAAAGAAATTTTTTCTTGGGGGACAGACCCGGATATTTGAAAATGGGACCGAGACCCGGGTCCACTAAACCAATGGATAATATAGGTATCATTTGAAAGCTAATGAAAATTCCTATCTTCTTGGGAGACACACTCGGATACCCGGTTATTTGCAAAGGTCCCGGTGCAAGAACCGGGTTAGACCCGGATCTACTAAACCATTGGACAATATAGGTATCATGAAAATAATGAAAATGCCTATCCATTAAATGGATATATCATGGTGTTATCAAAAAACTATTCGGGATTTATTGATTTTTCATCGATTATCCATTTTTGAGATCTGCATTTTTTATAAGACCTCCAAATAACAAATAAATGGCCCATTATGGGAATCCATAAAATACATATAGCTTACACTCTAACCTTCCTTTAACCCCTGAATCCAGAGATATGGAGTTTTGAACCCGGACAACCCGATTCTGTTCAGCGCGTCGAACCAAAGTTTCCTAAATTTGATACCTTTTAGGGTGGACGGCATTTAGCTTGGAATTTTCCCCTTTGGGTATGTCTAGAAGACCCTATGCGAACCAGATTTTTTTCTAAATTTGATGCTGTTTTAGGTAGACGCTCTTCGTCGGGCCTTGAAATTTTGTCACCTGAGTAAGTCCAACAGCGACTTCACGAACCATTTTTCTTAAACTTGGTGCTATTTTAGTTATCCTGTCTTTGACCACCTGCTACTGAACCAAAGTTTTTATACATTTGATACTTGTTTTTAGTAGGAGGCCTTCGGCTCGAGATTTTCTCCCCTTCGGTGGTTCAAGATTTTCACCACTAAATTTGTCCAACATCGACCCGGTTTATGATTTTTCTCCTCTAGGTATGCCCAACAGCTTCTTCGCGAACCAAAGTTTTTAATTTTTTCCCTTTTTTAGATAGCCGGACTTCGGCAGGGACTTGAGATTATTCCCTTTTCTAAATTTGACGCTGTTTAAGGTAGATGGCCTTCGGTCAAGGCTTAAGATGTTCTCCTCTTTGTAGGTCTATCACTAGCTACTCCAAGTAAAGTTTTTAATATTGAAAATATAACTTCAATGTACTTAACTGGATCGGGTCGACAGGGTTCTTAGACCCATATCTCTGAATCCAAGAAAGATTAAAACCCCTAATGTATCATTTTGGAACGCTTTTAATGTCAACTACAATTTGTCATATATTTTGTGAGCTCCTAAATTGGGGCCTTTTTCCACTTTTGGGGTATTTTTTTGTTTTCCAAAAAATCGGTAATTTTGATATAAATCAACAAACCGTTTTATATTACACCACCATCATGTGGCTACTTGTGGGATAGGTATTTTCATTAGCTTTCAAATGATATCAATATTGTTTAGCGGTTTAGTAGATCCGGTTCAAACCCGGTTTTTGAACCCGGACTTTTGGATCAATTATTCGGGTCTGTCGCCCAAAAAAAAAAAAAATACTTTCCCGGAATAAGGGTAGAAATACCTACCTCCGGAAAAGATAAACAAATCCATGAGACTTTAAAAAATTTGAAATAAGACCTAAAGAGGCTCAGAAAATGTTTTAATAAATTGCCGTTGCGGTAGCCGATAAGTATTTTCTGTTTTGGGCTCCTATATCTAGAAACCAATATTAAAAAGCCCAAGGTGTTCAAAATTTTACAAAAAATGTTGCTGCTTGTGGGTCCTAGATTGCCATCGAGAAAATGTCATTTACCTACAAGAACCAAAAATTTTAGGTTTTGTGAGCCCCTCAAGCCTAAAACAATTTTGGCCTCAGAGCATTTTGGACCCCCAAATTGTTTCATGAGGCCCACAATATTTTATAAAAACACAATCACACTAAACTTCCCTACACTTTTATTCGGTAAATTTTTCTTGGTACCCACTGTTGCGAACCACAAAATGTCAAAGTAATAATGACGTGCTGTACACAATAATTTCGAGTATATCCTGGCGTGCCAGTGCTCGTATGGCCGACCAAACATCTTATGACCATTAACACTTGGTTAATATCCAAAGTACAAATCAAATCCCTTGTAGCCTAAATCCCTATGTCGTCGTACAATTGGTTTTGTGTATAGCTTGCATTCTCTCCGCCACCTCACCTCTCTCTGTCACTCTCCTTCCCATCCAGCCATAAACAGGCTCTCATTAAGGGACATACAGCATAGAGTGTCCAATGCAAATGCATTGTTCTATCCAGTATTTTAAGTGGTTTTCATTTTGAGGTTTTTGCAATGAGATGGATATACGTTTTGCCATTTGTCACAGCCATATCCTGGTTATTAGACGACTGACTAGCTGACTGCTGGGGATGGGATGTTCTGGCTGTATTCTAATCTTTGTGGCTAATATATTTAAAACAATATTGATACAAGATACATGTGACCGCAACAAAAACACACACTCTCACACACATGCACTTTGTCTTTGAAAAAGTGAAGTAAAATGTGACATCTTCCGAACTACTGGACTCTACAGCTCATTTGATTGTTGTTATTTTGCGGTCGAACCAATGTCCAGCCAATTTCTGGTATTTAATTCATTTAAGGACCTTAAAATTAAAAGAGACTAATTAGTGTTAGAATTCGGCAAAGATAATGGTTTTCGATTGTCCATTTCCAGTAGAGAATTATACAAAGGCATTGCTAAGTTATTGTCTGAGTTGTTGGCCTAAAAGTATGCCACATTGTTAGTTGTAGAAATTGCATAGACTGAATGTAGGCTTTTGTAGGGAATAAATTTATGATTTATATTAAATGTATATTTGTTTTTGTTAATTCAATCGTGCAAAATTCTGGTAAAAAATTGAGGATTTAATTGGAGAAAACATTAGAAAACAAGAAGAAAAACACAAAGATTTTATTGAAGGCTTTCAATGAAAAATATTTAATTATGCCGTTCGTGAGACGTTATGTTAAGAATTTATTAAAAAAGGAAGAGAATGCAGATTAAGAAAGTAGAGTTGAAAATAGAAGACACGTGTATCGGCATGTTGAAACTTTACATTGCAAAGTAGCCTTAAAGAGAGAGCAAGGGATGAAGTCCCACTTCCACATTTTTTTAAATTTTCGGATTAATATTCATTGGATTCGGTATCTTCGCCAATATTGAAAATAAGAATACGAGAATTATTTTCTTGGAAAATTTAAAACCTTTCTCCTCATTTCAAATTTTAGTTTAAAAATCCCTTTTATGGATAGTAGCCAGTCAAAATATTGAACAGTTCTATTCGTAATAAGATTCTACTATAGGCACAAGAAGACATCAAAAGTCTAAATCTTATCTAATCGGCATATATATATAGGTTGAGAAGAAAAAAACTGCAACCAAATTCAGACTGCAGTCATTTCTAAGCCACTCGTCCGACAGCTGGTAATATTGTTCCAGTGATAGCTCAGTATATTGTCTACAAGCCTACAATATCATTTTTGTGAGAATTTTCCAGAAAGAATGTTATTCGCGATGGACTTCAAGCGTGATAGTGTGATTTTTTTATATTTGGCTGGAAAACCACCAGTGGCTATCGTTAGAGCACTTCATCATTTAAATGTGAATAAATCTTTTGTGTCTCGTACTATCGCTCGTAGTTCTACGTCAAGAAAGTGGACGGAAGAAAACAGCAACATCAGCAGAAATGCTTCGAAAAGTAAAGAAGAGTCGTAGTGGCCGAAAAAGGGCTCGTGAGCTGAACATATTGCAATATTCCATTCGGCAAATATTGAAAAATATTCTCGGGGTAAAGCCATTGAAATTCCAAAAAGTGCAAGAACTAACACCGCAACAGAAAGAAAATGCTAGACTCAAAAGAGCTAAAGAGATGTATCGCTTGACCGAAAGTGGTGAACTGCCATATTTGATTTTCCGATCAGAAAACATTTGTGGTCCAGCAGGTCTGTAAACAAACAAAATGCTCGTGTTTACTTGCCAAAGAGGTCAACTGAAAATGTGCACCTTCGGTTGGCCACCAAACCACAAGCGACGGCCATGGTGATGGTGTGGGCCGCCATAACCGCCGATGGTCGCTCTTCGCTCGTATTAATCGACCGTGGCATCAGAATAAATGCCAAATATTATCGCAAAAATATTCTGGAGGGTGTATTAAAGCCTTGGGCACGCAAACATTTTGGCCGCAGGTCCTAGATATTCCAACAGGACTCAGCACAATCGCACTCAGCACGCACCACCCAAGAATGATTACAAAATGAGGTTTCCCGCTTCATTTCCAGCGCACAATGACCACCAAAATCTCCGGATACCAATCCGTTGGACTATTGTGTCTGGAGTATTTTGGAAAGCAAGGTTGGCACTAAAAAATACCAAAGTGTCGATCACCTCAAGCAAGTGTTTCGCCGGGATTGGGTTAAAATACCGCAGAGCAACATTCGGGCAGCGTGTGACGGGCCGTTTGAAGGCTATAATTCGTGCCAAAGATGACCAATTCGAACAAATCAAAACTTTTTCTAAAATTTGATGCGGTTTCCGACAATTTTTGCTTTCATTCAATGAAATTAAAAAAAAAATGTAAAAATTATGGCGATGTAGAGTGGTAGTGGAGATTTATTTTCCTTGGTAACTTTAGTAAAATTTTATGAGGAATAATTTTTTCGTTGATGCTATCTTTCTAAAATGATGATCTGTAGGTAGTACAGTACGATTTTAACCCTAAAATGTCTTATATATGAATACCTAGCGTTTGGGTAAGATTTAGACTTTTGACGTCTTCTAGTATCTATAGTAGAATTTTATGTCGAATAATTTTGTTGAATATTTTGACTTGCTACGATCCCGTTTAAAGGTAGTTTTTAAGCATATTTTCAAAAAAGGATCAAAAAGACCCCTTGGTTGAATATCTTGAGGGTTAAATTGTTCAAATAAAATAATACTTGTAATTTTATCTGAAACATTTCCACAGACACTATATAGATGGAATCAATGGATTCCAAGGAATCATGATCTGAAAATTTCAAAAAAAAAAGGATGTGGTAGGGATCGACGGATTGCATGAAATCTTAATCCAAATATTTCAAAAAATATGGATGTGGTAGGGGAACTTTCCCCCTGAATGAAGGTTAGTTCATGGTGAAAACCTTTCAAAACGCCGATGCTACGTGTCTTCTGTTTTAACTCTACTTTCATAAGATGCTTAGAATAAACGGATTATAAGGAAGCTTAATCCGAAAATTAAAAAAAAAAATAGAAGGTTAGAGCTTGCTCCCTCAATTTAGGTTACGTTGCGAACTCGTCTTTTATTCTTAGCACTACTTTCACAATCTGCAGGATTTCCCTCGTAATATTTTTTGGGTGTTGCGCAGTTTTATAGTAGCTTATATTTTTGTACTCAGTCTCCTTGTCTTTAGTCTGGATACATTCTTTTCAGGAAGTTCAAAAACAACTCTTTTGACAAAAAATGGTTTTATACTTAAATCCCAATCGCAAGCTGTATAAAATTGAATACTTATTTTAAAAATTATTTTTTTACAAAATTCCAGACTTCTGCAGTTAATTAAAAAGTTTCTCAAATTGATTTTTTTCCAATTGCTTTCAAATGATAATAGTTTAAAAGTTCCACCACACAATCCATACATTTGGGATTTGAAAAAAGAAAAACACATGCACAGACACACACATATCCACTCCCTGCAAATATCATAATCAATATTTTGAAATTATTATATACTCCTAATGCACATTGGAATTTATGTTTGTCTTATGCCATGCAATGGCAACCAACAAACCTAGCAGCGAACCACAACTCCCCAGTCAAAATGTCCTGTTTGAGTTATCCTAAATGTTATGGCAGTTGGAGCAGAAAAAGCCCTGTTATGAATATATAATCGAAACATTGGGAACAAACTAAAGGCATGCTAGGCAGGAGAGGGAAATGAAGAGATCAGGAGATGAGGGTAAACAGTGCATAAATGTATGGGTAAATACAAACACAAAGTAACATTTGAAGTGCATCAGAATATTGTTAAGGCAAACATAAGGTGAGCATCGGAGCTAAGTTAGATATTTTGTAATGTAAGACCCTCTCCCATACTTATTACCTGGCCCAGACTTTGTCAAAGTTTTTATTTCAAAAAATGTACCCAAGTAACTCGTTCTGGGTGTGTGTGTGTGTGTTTGGGAGAAAAGTTCCTCTGCTACCTCTAAACCTCGAACTCATTGAGAATTGAGAAAATATTTTTAATGGTTTCATGGCAAAAGTGCATCAGGTGCAGTGGCAAACCAAATGGGAGTTGCCGCTATTGCTCCCATACGACACGTACAGATTGAGCGTTGACATCATTGAAGTTTGTCTCCCTCCAAGAGTTTCAGTGTGTGTGTGTGTGGTAACCACTGCCATTTAAGGGGTTGACTTGGTTATCGAGAGAGATATTCTTATTTTATTTTTTGAATCTGTTTTTTTGCTTTGGTTACCAGGAAGCTGTTGTTAAAGATTGTGACTGTTGTTGTTGTTGCTGTTTTTATTGCTTATTTTAAACTGTAAGAAATGTTTATGCCACAAGAAAATTGTGCACGTTTGACACGTTAATGTTGCATCCTTCCGTTGCCGAAACATGCCAAGTGCGAGGTGTAATAAGAAGAAACACCCAAAAATATTGCCATAAAATTTGATGTTCCAGTGGGGAGAGGGTCCACATTTTTGGGTTTCTCGGAGGATAGAGAGAATGTTGAGGGTCACATCATATTTTTCTTGAAAACACACATAAATAAAATATGGAAAATATTCAGATGGGGTATGAATAGGGGCGTAGTTCGTTGGAGGTGGTGCCAAGTTAAGGTCAAAATCCAAAATCAAACCGATGCGATTTTTTTAATTTTTTTAGGGTTCGAAATAAATGTGAGAACTTTAGGAAAGGTCAAATACATGGGTGTCTTTATATTTTTCTGCGGGGTTTTCTCTCTTTTTTTTCAAAACTTTAAAGAGAATTAAAAAAAGTTTAGATTTCTAGGCTGGTATTTTATTAAGAGCTTCCAATTTTTTTTACAGAATTGTAGGAGGTTTAATTAAATGTTGTGATTTACACTATGAATGTTTCGATATTAATAAGATTTCAAGGACTTACTCAAATGTGACTCCTTTTTATTTTCATTTTTTTTTTTTTTTGAAAATTTTGAAAAAAAATACCGAGATCCCTAAACGTAGGTTTCTTTAAGAAGTTTTGAGTGGATTTGAAGGTGATTTTGTAAGAGACAAACAAAATATGGTAAATATCCAGATGGGGTATAAATTGCGGCGTAGTTCGCTGGAGATCGTGTAGAGTTGCCTTTAGGGTCAAGACCCTGGAATCAATCCGATGAGATTTTTTTGGAATTTTTTAAGATTCGAAAAAAATGAGATTATTTTAGGAATGGTCCGGAGATTTTAAGAAATATTGTGATTTACTATATGAAAGTTTCGGTATTTGTTAAGCAATTTTAGGAAGTTCCAAGGACTTCGTAATATTTGATAACTTCCTATTTTTTCTTGGGGATTTGAAAAAAAAATTGGGAGAGCCTTAAACTTACAATTTTTTAAAAATTTTTGAGGGGTTTTCAAGGAGATTTTGTGTGAGAGAATTTTGAAGAATTTTAGGATAGTCAAAGATGCGAGTTTTTTAAGGCCTTCGACCCTGTACTGTTCGTTTTCTAAAACGAAGTTTTCTCTAAGAAAGAGAGAGCCTATGACGTATTTTTCCTTACGAGTTTTTGAAGGGGTTTAAAAAAAAGTTAGTGGTGACTTTGGGCAGAGCCAAAAACATGATTTAAAGGGTAGTTTGTTGGGACTTCGTGGAAATTCCAAATAAATGTTCATTTGCCGTTACGAAACTTTCAAGAGGTTTGAAGAAAAATTTGTGTGGACTCTGAGGAGAGTGTAGGACGTGGCATTCCATAAAAAATGTGATGGACTTTGAAAGATAGCTTGTAGAGACTTAAAGAGAGCCTAAAAATTTGATTTCCTTAACAAATGTTAAGGGAATTTGAAGGTCACCTCGAGCGGACTTTGTGTTTTTTTCTAAAAAATTTTAAGAGGATTTTAAGAGAATTCGCGGAATTTGAAGGGGGTCTTTTTTGAATGGCTTTGAACGGGACGCTTTGGGGGATTTGCACAATACATGGTTAGGAGGATATTTTATTGCGAATTTGAGGATAGCCCATAACATGTGGGATGTATGTATGTATGTATGTGGGATTTGAAAATTGAAAAGAGAACCTCAGAAGAAAGACTAATATGTGACATTATAAGGGATATTTGGTGTTTTAAATTCGTAAGGTTTTATTATATAGGTTTCAAGGGAAGCTCCCAGAAGATTTCCACGAAGAAGTATTGAAAGTTTTAACGAGAGCTTATTACCTCCAATTATAAATATTTTTGAGGTTCCAATTTCAAAGAGAATCCCAAGAGAATGTCTTATATATGACGTTGTAAGGGTGTTTTTAATTCGTAAGCCTTTATTATGTTAGTTCCAAGGGAAACTCGCAGGAGATTTCCGCCAAGAAGTGTTGAAGATTTCAATGGGAGCCTATTGTTTGCAATTATTAAACTTTTTAGACGATTCAATTTCAGGACCTATGATAAATTTTAGGTTTTTTGTTGTTACTTAGCGGAACTTAAAACTTCAAAGCCAGCTGAGAGTTTTTCAAGTTGGGCGCCATGAGCTTACTCTAATCGTCTTCTAGACTACACTAGGTTTTCCACTTTTTTCCTACCTCTACAATGTCTATCCTTTATGTCCTGCCTGATTTTCAACCCACCTCCAGTCATATTAATAGCTGCGGTCTTTTCCTCAGGTTAGGAGTCATGAGCTTACTCTGAACGCCTTCTAGGGTACATTACGTTTTTCACTTTTCCCTTCCTCTACAATGTCTATCCTTCATGTCATACCTAGTTGTTTACCCGCCTCCGCTCCTGTTATTAGCTGCGGCTTTTTCCGCCTTCTAGGGTACATTACGTTTTCCACTCTTTTTCTTCCTCTACAATGTATATCCCTCCAGTACTCCCTGATTTTTAACCCAACTCTGTGTCCTGATAATAGCTTCGGCCTTTTCTTCGGGTTTTGCGCCATGAGCTTACTCTAAACACCTTCTAGGGTACATTACGTTTTCCACTCTTTCCCTTCCTCTACAATGTCTATCCTTCATGCTCTCCTTGATTTTTAATCCACCTCCGCTCCTGTTAATAGCTACGGCCTTTTTCTCACGTTGGGCGCCATAAAAAACCTATTTCTGCCGTTTTTTTATGATGTCATGTCAAATAAGATAAAATAAGACCTCTTATGGAAAGTATCGATGAGTTTAAAATGTCGGGCTAAACTACAAAGGCATGTGCATCATAAACTTTGGAACTCCTTCGTTTGCTTGCCACCTTGAAGCCATAACGGGGTAAACAAAATGTTTGGTTACTTTTTAAGCATTTATTTACCGAGGCGCCAGCCTTCATGTTTTCCCAAAGAATTTCCACAGAAGATAGCTAGGTGTCGGTTCATAAATTGATGGTGTAGTTGTTGTTGTTTAGTTCAAGGGGTTACAGATGTGGCCTAGTAGAAGCCAAGACGGAGGGCTTCACTGCGATTGTGGGTCTTCTGTGTAAATTTGTCTCAATTGGAAAGAACAAATTTTTTGGTTGAGCTTCTTCCTGGTAGTTGTTGGCAGCAGTAGAGTATGTGTGTGTGTATGTGTACTTCAGTGTGTTCATGTCTGCCTATGAGTGTTAGAGAGACATTTGCAAACGACAGACAGTCAGGCCCTTTAACGGTAATTTGTTGGCATTTTCGGTATTTGGCGGAAGTTGGCTATATTTTTTCTTGTCGCTAACTTGTGGCACTGATGGGGTAATAATGGCATATTTGGAATTTCCTTTTAATGCAGCAGCAGCAGCAGCAAAAACTCTCCTTTCACTGCTGAAAATTTTGGTGGGTGGGAGGTGGACAACATTAAATAGCTGGGCATAAACAATTTGTCAACTAATAACGCTAAGCCTGGGAGCAGCAGCTTCCAATTACAAGAAATTATTTAAAATTTATGACAGCATTATTTCATAGATTTAAAAAATTTCATATTCAAATGAGCTTAAGTCTCAGGGTAGGTGGAGTCAATACTCCAAATTTCCTTTCAAATAACTTTTAATTGCCAACTGATTAGTTAAAGAATGTACACTCCCAAAACTTTTTCCAAAAATGTGGCCAATGGCTGACATCAGATTCCATCAATATTTCACAAAGATCTTTGGTATTTCCTTTATGCATCCCTCAACAATAGGTTAGGAAGATTTTGAATAGTCCATGTAAAACGGCGGATGGTAATTGGAAACTTTTCGCTTGGTGTTGTAATAAATGTTTGGCGTTTTAGCTGTAAAGGGTGATCCTTTACCCATATAGGGATGACGATTGAGATTCGTTTTCCACATATCAGAGAATTTTTTAATTGAAGACATAATTCGCTTTATCGTCATTCGAATTTAAAATATCATTTTTTTGATATCGGTATTCCTACTTTGAAAATAAACCAAAGGATTCTGAATATTTCTTGGTTAAAAAAATTTGTGGAATTCTTGATTTTTTTGATACCGACATCCCTACTCAAAGAATAAAGCAAATAAATTTGAAAATTGCTAATATAATACCCATAGTCTTAGCAAAATTCCTCTTTGTCTTAACTTATCTGCATGCAGGGTTAAAAGAAAAGAATTCTGATCTATAGACAAGAAAACTACACGAAAAGTTTATCCATCATCATTTCAAAAAATAAAAAAAAAGGATTTTATTCCTGTTGCCTGCTAGCTGAATTGATTGTAATATAATACCTTATTTTAGTAATTATCGCCTCATTATCGATAATATTCTCGGTTCGTGTTAAGTGGGTGCTAAATATGAATAAAATTTTGTGTGAACTCGTTTTTTCCCTTTTTATCAGCATTTAAGAACTTGGGAGGGCAAATTGATGTTAATAATTTTGAATTTTGGCATGGAAATTAGGTTACTGAAATTGAGATGAAAAAAGGAGGAAATTTCGGAAGGATTGGGTGCTTTGTTACAAATTTTTTTGGAATTTAAAGCAATTTTTTTTTGGAAAATTTCTATCAAAAATTTTCTGAGAACTTTTACGTTAACTTAGCTATTTTTTTTATTTAAGAATCTTAATAATATATCCAAATATGGACGACTTCAAGGCCAGAGGGTTTATACAAAGAGCTGGAGGCCATGAAGTCTATATAGACGAGCTAAAGGCAATGAAGTTTCGTAAAGACAGGCTTGAGACCTGGGATCAAGGGAGTCATTATAAAGGAGATGGAGTTAAGGGAGTCCACATATACGAGCTGATGACCGAACTGGGCGTCTATATGTAAATACAAGCTGAAGTCCCTATAGAGCAGCTGGAGGGTGGTGTGTCAGCGACATATAAGCTAAGTTATCTATGGAGACGGGGTGGAGGCCGGGGAGTCCATATAGACGAAGTGGAGTTCAGATAGCACAAAAATACTAGCTGGATACCTGGGAGTCTCTATTGAAGAGTTGGAAGTCAAGTACTTCATATAGACGAGCTGGAGGCCAGAAAGTCTCTATAGACGATTTGGAGGTAAGCAGGTCAATATAGACAAGAGAGTTCGTATAGACGTGGCAGGGCATTTATATAGACGACCGGATATTAGGGTGTTTATGTAGGTCGAAATGAAATTAAGCATGTCTACATTGGCAAAATTGAGACCTTGGAGTCTATATAGATGAGCTGGAGATCAGAGATTCAATATAGACGAACTGAAGGCCTGATAGTCTATTTGGACCAGCTGGAGGGCAGGGTATCTATTTACACTAGCTAGAGTCCAGGTTTTCTATTTAGATCATCTGGAAGGCTAGAAAGTCTCTATAGACGACTTGGAGGTAAGCAGATCAATATAGACAAGGGAGTCCGTATGGACGTACCAGGGTGTTTATATAGACGACCGGATGTGAGGGTGTTTATCTAGGCGTACTGGAGGCAAGAATTTCTACATTGACAAAATTGAGACCTTGGAGTCTTATAGATGAGCTGGAGACCAGAAATTCAATATAGTCGAACTGATGATCTATTTGACAAGCTGAAGGCCAGGGTGTCTATTTACAACAGCTGGAGTCCACGTTTTCTATTTAGATCGGCTGGGGCAATGCTGTCAATTTACACAATTTGGAGGCCAGGGTGTCTATTTAAGACATCTGCAGGAACTAGAGTCCAGGGCGTATTTAGACCAGCTGGATGCCAGGGTGTCTATTTAAACGAACTGGCGTCTAGAGTGTCTTTTTAGACGGAGGTCAGAATGTCTATTTAGTCGAACTAGAGGTCATGGTGGCTATTTAGACCTTTTGGAGAAAAAATTGTCTGATTAGACCAGCTGTAGACCAGGGTGTCTATTAAGATGAGCTGGAGGTCATGGTGGCTATTAAGACCTGTTGGAGGAAAATGGTGTCTGTTTAGACCAGCTGGAGGCCAGGGTGTGTATTTAGGCCAGCTGGAAGCCAGGGAGTCTATTTAACTGTAGGTCAATCGTCTATTAAGATGAGCTTGAGGTCAGGGTGTCTATATAAACCACTTAAAGACCAGCGTGTCTATTTGGAGCAGCTGGAGGGCAGTCTGTCAATTAAGACCGGTTACAGGCCACGGTGTCTATTTAGACCAGTTAGAGGCTAGTGTATCTCCTTGGACCGGCAGCCTGTCAATACCGACAAGCTTGAGGACAGAGTATCTATATAGACAAGCTGGACACCAGGGTATCTATTTAGGTCAGTTAGATGCCAGTGTGTTTATGTAGACAAGCTGGAGGCCGCGGTATCTATTTAGACCAGTTCGAGGTCAGCATGTATATTTAGACCAGCTGGAGACCAGTATGTCTTTTTTAGCCAGCTGAAGGCCACGGTTACTATTTAGACCAGTTAGAGGTTAGGGTGTATATTAAGACCAGCTGGACGTCAGGGTGTCTATTGAGATGAGCTGGATGTCAAGATGTCTATTTTGACGAGCTTGAGGTCAGGGTGTTTATTTAGACCAGCTGGAGACCAGTGAGTCTGTTTGGATTAGTCGGAAGAATGTGTGTCTATTTAGACCAGCTGGAGGCCAGATTGTCTATTTGGATCAGCTGCAGGCCCTAGCCTTCACTGGAACCAACTAGAGCCCAGTAAGTCCATTTAGACCAGTTAGAGGCCATGGTGTCTATTTGGAGGAGCTGGAGGCCAGGGATTCAAGCTTGAGGTAGGTTGTCTATGTCAAACTGGTGGCCACAGTGTCAATATAAACCAATTTAGACCAACTGAAAGTCAAGGTGTTTATTTACACCAGCTGAAGGCAAGGGTGTATCCTCGCCTAATGTGGAAAACCCCAAAGGAAATACCCCGAGCAGGCGGTCAGATAGTCTTTTTCGATAAACTGGATGCCTGAGAGGTAATATAGAATAGCTGGATGAAGGATTTACATTTTTGGTCGGGGATTTTCCATTCGAACCCGGGATCCGCTCTTTGAATCGGGGATTTTTTATTTGATTAGGGGATTTTCCCTTTTTAGTTGAAGATTTCCACATTAGGCCGGGGATGTCATCTATGGGTGACAGGATTTTTCCTTTGGGCCAGAGATTTTTTTCTCAAACCCAAATCATCATTGGCGCGATGTTCTGACTGATTTCTTAGAATGAGGTGGTGGAAAAGGACGTTTTTTATTTATTCGGATGGAAGGTTTTTCTTCTGACAAACGTATTTTACTAAAATGATGCTTTTTTGACGTTATGCTTTGTTTTTTGATTTGGTACTGCCACCTTCTGATTAAGTTTTTCATAAAAATATACCCGCTCTCCCTAACCTCGTTGCAAACAGCCTCATGTATTATGTTTTCTCTCTGTAAATACCTCATTCAGTTCAATATAACTTCACACCTTTGTTTCTTTATTTAATGGAAAAAAATCTACAGCCTTACATATTAATGGCGAATGCAAGGACTGGGAAATGTCTATAAGGAAGTCAGTTCTTTTCCAACGATTACAAAGACCCAACGAGAAGGAGGCTGCAAATAATGACTCACTCCCCATGCCTTGTTTCATTTCTTCCGCCTTACAACAATTATTGCTGTTCACTTTTGTTCCTAGAAACGGGCGGCCGGAGAAAAACGTAGGAAAATAAGAGAAAAAAACCAAGAAACAAAACAAATGAATAAAAAGTAAGACCAGGCAAAAGGTAAAAGAAAGGAACTGTTGTCCCTTTGGAATCTTCCTTCTGCTAAATATTTATAACTTTTGAAATGCCATTGAAGATTCAATGCATATTAATAACATGTAAGGGGGGCGGAGGGTGAGGCAGATGAAAGCCCGCTTGGCAGAAGACGAAACACAAAAAGACAATTGAGTTGTCCGCGTTGGCGACAACTCAAACGTCTGTTAAGATGAATGCTCAATTCACAATGAGCGTTAAGGGATTTCACAACAGTATCAAAAACAACAACAAGAAGAGGCAGGCGGCCAGCCAGGCATAAGGACGAAACATAAGGCATCCAAAGGAAGAAAATCGTAACAGAAAAACAACAACAAGAACGCGAACGCAATGTTTTGCAATAAAAAGGATAACCGGGAAATGTTGACTATTATTCATAAATAAATGGTAGCTTTTTCCGTTTTCTTCATTCTGCAGCAGGTGCGTCTGGGAGTATTGATAAAACATTATAATAATGCCGCTGCTCAATAAGTGCAGAGGATGTTTTATTTATAGCAAAGTATTCAGTGAGCGGGGAGTGGGAGGCTGGTGTGATGAATGGGAAATATTGGAGAAATGAACAATTGAAACACGTTTTCTGTTTGCAACTGTTACGATTTTCAATTTTTTCGATATTTTCCCGTTAGAATATGGAGAAAGTCTAAAGAGAATTTTATCTAGAACACCAAGTCCTTACATATGTCCGTCAAATTGAATTCTAAGAGTCTGTTTAGACGAGCATGAGGCGGAGGCCCCTATTTTGAAGAATTGAAGGCCTGGTTGTCTATATAGACGAACTTGAGGCCAGGGATATCCCATTTTGACCGAGGATTTACTTTGTCGAGTTCAAGGAAACACTTAAATTAATAACCCTTTAATAGCTTTTCCAGAAGACGTACACAAATTGTCCTTCTGAAAAGAATAAAGATTCTTCCAGCGAAAGCTAAGTGTTTATGCATAGAAAACATACAGCCTTCTTCAGGAAGACCAAGGATCTTAACGAGAATGACTAAATGGTTCATGTAAGATAAATGATTTTTAAAAGAAAACGATTTTCACAAAGACGACAAATGGTCTACGTGAATGAAACCAAGGTCTTTCGTGAGGGAGACCATCGCAATTATGGCAATTTTGAGAAAAGGACTTATGATCTTCATGAATAAGATCGGATAATGAAAGCCAAAGGTCTTGTTGAAAAAGAAAAAGGATCCTATTTAAGGAGAAAAATGGTCTTCATAAGTCTACTTTGGGAAAAGCGAACGGTCGAACAAGTTTTTTCATTAGATGGTCCTATAACCTGCATGAGAAGCATTAAGGATCTTAATGCGAAAGGCCAAAAATCGTCATTAGAAGGTTAAGAATTTTCAATACAAGACCAAAGCTGTTTCCAAGATATACAAAATTCTTCATGAGAAAGACTTCCTGGGGGAGAACAGGGGTCTTCATAAGGAAAGACCGTCGGACCAACATATTTTTTCATTTGGTTGTCTTTTAAGAATTTTAAATCCAAGACCAAAAATGTTTGCGAGACCAAGACCAAAAATATTTTCTAATGGCCTTCGTGAGGAATTCCAAGGCCTTTGACAGAAGGATAAAATGTCAAAGTGAGGAGGTCCAAAGGTTTCGTGAGGAAAACCTACGAGATAAACATCAAGAGTCTTTGTAAGGAAAGACTAGGGATTTCATGAGTAAGTCCGAGGATGGTTCTGAGAAAGTCGGAGTGTATTCGTGAGGAAGATGCATGACTTTTTTCTAGAGTCTTCGTGAGGAAAACGAACGGCCTTCCGGAAAAAAGCAAGAGTTCTTGGGAAGAAGAAAAAGAAAATCTAGGAATCTTCATTGTAAAGTCCAAGATTCTTCAAAAGGAAGGCGCTGGTTTTCATGAAGAAGACCGAGAGTCTTCATAAGGAGTAAAAGAGGTCTTCAGAAGAAATATGAAATGTATATATATGAACAAGCTCGAGGGTATTTCCCAGAAAGGCACGGGGTTTCCATAAGCCTTCTTAAAGATGGGAAAGATGTAGGATCTTAATTTAGAAGACGTACAGTCTTTGGGAAAACCAACAGTCTTAAGGAGGAGATCTTGTGTTTCACGAGAAAGACCTATAGTATTCATGGCGAGTACCAATCGTCTTTTAGAGGTATATCAAGAGCATATATGGCCTGGGTCCTCCATAAGCCTTCTTAAAGATGTTGGATCTTTATACTGAAGAAGAAAATCCGAATGCCTTTGTGAGAAGTACCAGGAGTCTTCTTGAGAAACATTAAGGATTTTCTTGACGACCACAAGAAGGTCCTCGAGACTTCACAAGAAAGACGAATTGTATTCTTGAGAAAGGTTCAGAGAACTAGCAGCAGTCTTCCTGAGAAAGGGAATTCAGGCTGAACGACAGTGGGTCTTGGGAACTAAGGGTCTTGGTAGAAGGTAGGTTCCATTTTTGAAAACCAATAGATCAAAAGGAAGTTCCAAGGTCCTCAAGTGGTAGAGTAAGATGGAAAACCAACGGCACACAGGTCTGGAAGAATAACTATATTCTTGAAGAAAACTAAGGATAATCATTTCAATCACATCAAGAGAAATACTAAGGGCCTTCATGAGAAAGAGGTCCCTGGGGTTTTACAAGGAGGACGAAGGATGTTCATGAGAAAGACCCAGAGGCATATCAGGAGTCTTCTTGAGAAAGGGGAAAGATTGTGGGTTCTGAGAACCATGGGTCTAGGCAAACGTTGACAAACCAATAGATCAAAAGAAAGTTCAAGGGTCCTCAACTAGTAAGGATACTCAGGTTTGGATAAAACCAATTATATTCTTGAAGAAAACCATGGATATTCATTTGAAAAGCAAGATATTTTGTAAGAATATCAAAAGGTCTTCAATAAAAATATCAGGGGCCTTCAAGCTCACCATGTTCTCAATGAAGACCAAGGATATTCAGTAAAAATATCAGTTTTTATTATCAAAGAACAGAAAGTGCCTTATGAAGAGTTCAAGGGTCATCATGATGAGGACCAAGGGTCTCTGCCGGAAGAGCTAGAGTTTTATGGGAGAAGACTAAAATTTCGAATCCAAAACCAAATATCTTCATCTGAAAAAGCAAGGGTCTTTTAGGGGAAATGCCAGGATTTTCAAGGAAAAGGTTTCATACCCGTATGTAAGACGAATTATACATATTATTAATTAGTTTTAAAGCTACTATTTCCCACCGAATTTTCCCCTACTTTACTTTAAATCTAACATTGATTCCATTAACAAAAAAGCTCCTGAAAATATTTTTGATATAACTTTTCTTTTTATAATAGAAAAAATCCCCTAAAACTAATGGCGCCCAACTGCATGTTTATGTTAAAGAAATCTCCCTCGCGAGTTTGTTTTCTGTTTTTTTCTGCCAACATTTTACAGCATATTTATTTTGAGGGATTTTTTTCACTTGCTTCTCCGTTGCTCCCTAATGACCCCAACTATACGTTTAACATAATTCGACACATTTTCAATAAGAAGAAGGGCCACAACCTAAATGAGCAAAAGTTGCCGTCAGGGGGGGGAAAACGTGATAATTAGTGGTAGTTGTTGAAGGAAAAACATTAGCGCGTGCATTACCTCAAAAACCAAACAAATGTTATGGTTTTTCTTTAATATAAAAGCGATGAAGGAAGGGGAGTGGGGGAGAGAGGAGGTGGGGAAGAGTGAGGGCAAAAGGTCTTCATGAATCGCTGGAAATTTGATGTGATATTGCTCTCGTAACGAAATGTAAGGGGGTAGACTACATTAAAAAATAACATGTAATTAAATCGACAGTCAGGAGCTACATGTGGAGGTTCATAAAAACACATACTTGAGTATGCGAGGGTGTTTGTTTTGATGTTTAACCCTTATAACACAGAAATTACAATCTCCTAAAAAATATGGAGACATTTTCAAATTTGCAAAATTCTTTGAAAATTAATTAATTACAAGCCTTGAATATTCCATTTTTACACTTGTAAAACACGACTATTTTAAGTTCTCCTTATATCTCTCACAACTTTGTCCTTTGTTCCCTAAACGTTGCTCCTAAAGAGAGCTAACCTTTTATTAACTGACTTCACGTGTGAATATTTCAGCTTGAAGGGTTAATTCCAGCAAGTGGTAGTAGCAGTAACAACTTTAATGATGTTAAATGCTTTTTGTTAGCAAATTATCCTCCGAAAAAAGAACCCTACCCACCACATCAGCTGCATGGAGGGTCGGTGGGGAGAAAAAACCACAAAATTTATCCATTCTAGAAAAACTAAAACATTCTCCGTTTACATTGTAAACACTGGGAAACAAAAACGAAAAATCGACACAAAAACGAAAACAACGAAACTTTTTAATAGAATTTTGTTAAACTATGAACGAATTAGTTTGATAATTTTTAACAGGTGATTAGAGAGATAATCGTAGCGTCGAAGGATGTAACGGTACATTATGTGGCAAACTAAGACAATTAACTAAAAGTGTTAATATTTTCGTAAAGTATTTAAAACAATTTCATTCGGGTTTCTGGGTAGAAATTTGCCAACAGCCAGCAGCAGAATGTTATGTTAACTGTTTTAAAGGTTTCACAAGCTGCGCCTAAATATAGGCAATAACATTTTGTTTAATCTTAATTGGTGAGAGAGAAATTTGTTGACGTTTTAAAACTGGGAAAAGTTGGGAAGTAATTAAAGTTTTGTTATATTTCCTAGGGCAATTAAAAATCAAGTTTGGGTATAAGCCTGTGTTTTGAAAGAAATTAAAAAGGCTATGAAAGGCCTGGCATTTTCTTATTTCGTATAGAAGACATGGAGCTCTTCTCTAACGTCTAGAAGACTTGAAAGTCTTCTCTTCTCTCAAGGTGAGATAAAAAAACTGCAACAAAATCAAACGCCATAATTTTTAAATTTTTTTACGTTTTATTGAATGAAAGCAAAAAATGTCGGAAATAGCACCAAGTTTTAGACTAAGTTTAGATTTGCTCGAATTGGTCACCCTTGGCACGAATTATGGCCTTCAAACGGCCAATGAAACTATCATACGCTTCCCAAATGCTGTTCTGGGTATTTTGGCTCATTCCCGGCAAAGCGCTTGCTTGAGGTGATCGACACTTTGGTATTTTTAGTGCCAACCATGCTTTCCAAAATCCTGCAGACATAATAGCCCAACGGATTGTGCGCTGGACATGGAGCGAGGAACCTCATTTTAAAACCATTCTTGGGTGGCGTGTGCTGAGTCCTGTTGAAATGTCCCAGGTCTGCGGCCAAAATGTTTGCGTGCCCAAGGCTTTAATACACCCACCGGAATATGTTCGCGATAATATTCGGCATTTATTCTGATTCCACGGTCGATTAAGCGACCATCGGCTGTTATGGCGGCCCACACCATGACAATGGCCGACGCTTGAGTTCTGGTGGCCAACCAAAGGTGCACATTTTCAGCTGACCTCTTTGGCAAGTAAACACGATTATTTTGTTTGTTTACAAACTGCCGGACAACGAATGTTTTCTCATCGGAGAAAACCAAATTCGGCAGTTCGGCCAAGCGAAGTAACCCTTTAGCTCTTTTGAGTCTATTTTCTTTCTGTGGCGGTTTGAGTTCTTGCACTTTTTGGAATTTGGAATTTCAATATTTGCCGAATGGAATATTGCGATATGTTCAGCTCACGAGCCATTTTTCGTCCACTGCGACTCGGGTTTCGATCACGTCGCTTCTTTACTTCTCGAACCATTTCTGCTGCTGTTGCTGTTTTCTTCCGTCCATTTCCTTGACGTCGGGCTACGACGTCATCTCATATAGAAGACCTGGAGGTCTTGTAGCTCGTATAGAAGACCTGGAGGTCTTGTAGCTCATATAGAAGATCTGTAGGTCTTCTAGCTCGTATATAAGACCTGGAGGTCTTCTAGCTCGTATATAAGACCTGGAGGTCTTCTCTCTCGAATAGAAGACCGGGAGGTCTTCTATTTCGTATAGATGACATGGAGGTCTTCTATTTCGTATAGATGACATGGAGGTCTTCTAGTCCGTATAGAAGACCTGGAGGTCTTCTATTTTGTATAGACGACCTGGAGGTCTTCTATTTCGTATAGAAGACCTGTTTGTCTTCTATTTCATATAGAAGACCTGGAGGTCTTCTATTTCATACAGAAGACCTGGAGGTCTTCTATTTCGTATAGAAGACCTAGAGGTCTTCTATCTTGTAAAGAAGACCTTGAGGTCTCCCATCTCGTATAGAAGACCTGGAGGTCTTCTAGCTCTTATAGAAGACCTGGAGGTCTTTCAGCTCGTATGAAAAAACTGGAAATCTTCTCTCTCGTATAGAAGACCCAGAGGTCTTTCTATCGTATAGAAGACCTGGAGGCCTCCAGGTCTTATCTTTCACCTTCTCTTCTCTTTCACCTAGAAGACCTTTAAGTCTTCTATCCCGTCTAGGAAACGTGGAGGTCCTCTATCTCGTCTACAAGAATTCAAGGTCTTTTCTTCGCCTGGAACACCTGAATGTTTTCTCAGACGCCTAGAAGGCGTAGAGATATTATCTGTCGTCTATAAGATCTGAAGCATCTTATTTTTAAGCCTCTTTATCCTGTATAGTGTTGTTAGGCCATTGTAAACTAAATCAATTGTCTTCTTTTTCAAAACCTGTAAAAATTATTACCCGAACAATAACAATTTGTTCCAATAATCTTCTCAGGTTGTCAAATTTATTGCTATCTCGACGATAAACACTTTACAACTTTTCTCAGATTTCGAATTTTTATGGACAAATAATAAATTTCAATTTAGTCCAAAATGTATTAGCACAATACTGTTTACTACAACGAGATTTCTTCTTCTTGAGATTTGTTTTTTTTCCTCTGCTTCCTTAGATTTTAGCCAAGAAAATCCTAATGCCAAAGGAAATGAAACTATGTTGCCAACATTTGGGAGGAAATTGTCATCTTGGTTATTGCTACGACACCGACACAGATGCCAGTGGCATTACTTGGCATAGACTTTGTGTTTATTTTCCAAGCTTACAATATTCTATGACAATCTTTGTAAAATAACGACTTTTTTCCGAAGGCTAACATAATGGAAGGTGTGAATTGTTTGGATATTCTATAGATAACATCTTACCCGCCTGTCAGTCTCTTCGTTGCTTTTGAAAAATTCAAAGCCAAAGTTAACTGGCATTGTTAATAGACTTAGAGCGTACTTAGCTCAACTCTAAACGATAATAGGACAATGTTTAAGGGCCAAACATTCATTTACTTTGTCGGGTTCCTTTTGTGATGTAAAAGGAATTGCCTTAATATTTTATTTCTTCAAATGGAAGTCTATTTAGCCACCTTGCCAATGCACACAAACACTCACAGCTATGTAGTAAATAAACCTCCTTAATTATTCCTTTTCTCAATTCTCAGTAAACACATCCGTTTATCCGACAACGCCATGAGTTAAGAACAGAACAGAGAAGCAAGCAGCCAGGCAAACGTTTGTTCTTCTTTCTAATTAAACGGAATTCGTTGAAACTTGAAATGGCTAAAGAATTATTTAGTTTTTCTTTCGAAAGATGCTGCCATGCAAACTAAGGTTTTGAAATTTATGAAGATAAATAGAGCGACGTTAACCCGAAGATAAGCATGTGAAGATATTTAAATTGCAAGGAGTTGAGTTGTTGTTGTTCTGGTTTTTTTTAAGACGAAGTGGAATTTGGTTAATTAAAAACGGAATTAATTTAGTTGTAAATGTATGGTAGCCCAAATGTATGCAATTAATTTTAATCTCCCAGAAGTATGCCTTGGTATTTTGGGGGAACAATTTTGTAACCAAAATAATAGTAGTGAATTTGTAGGACAAAAAAGGGAAGCCGTAAAGTATGTTTTACGAAATGTTAGTATAAATACTGTCTTTAATGATCGCAAAAGGTCTAGGAGTACGAAATGTTTGAATATGTGACATGGGGTATTTTCGACTTTAGAATATGGCAAAACATTTGAATATTTTTGATAATTGACCATTGTTCAAAAGAACATATTTTACTAACACATTTTTAATTTTGTTTTTATTATTATTTTATTCTATGTCAGCATATAACTGACCTATATAATTATTGTTTGCCTTATGCAGGCCAATAGCCTAAATAAAGAAACACCTCGATTGGTTTCACATTGCATGGGTTATTGGCTGAAGTAATTTATTGCTTAGTTAACTTTAAATGCTAGTTTTAATGAATTCAAAAATGTATAAATAGAAAGCAAAAATAAATTTTCTTGGTAGATTACAAGAAATTGTAAACATACCAAGGTTACACAATTCAAGTGTTGTGTATATCTGCTTTAATTAATATTAATAAACATTTTTTGGTGACCCCGACGTGATCCTGACAAGGATTACTTGATTCACTCATAAATTTCGAATTTCCCCCCACCAGTGGTAAGGAATTTGAAATATTTATTTGTGAAAGGAGCTAGTTACGTACAACTAGTAGCACCATCTAAGAGCCAGAAACATCTGGAGAAGAAGCCAGTACCTACATCAAGAATCTGAATCAACTGATAGCTAATCACCGTAAGGCGGATACAGTATGGATCTAGCTACAGTAATCGAGCAACAACAAGCAGCAATTGCCGAGTTGAGGAAGGCAATTGCGAACGTAAAAAAGGCTCCATTGGAAAGAAGAACGGTGGAGTTCTACAGCAAAAAGCTCAAGGAAATGGAAGCACTCTGGGCAGAGATCGATCGCAATGAAAACAAAATTCGTGCAGATCCTGCGGCAGAGTCACATCTCCATATCACCAATAACGAATACCAAGTCATTGGTGAAGAGTACAGAGCTGCAATCGACAACATCGAGGCAGACATCAAAAGGGGCAAAGAACAAATGCCTCAGAAACCGCTTCCCGCAACAAGGGAGGGGGTGCAAAAACAATCAGGCCAGTTTACTGCAACCAGCAGCGTGACTGCATTAGTGAGACGTCAGAGGGCTCTAATGCAGTCCATACAAACGTTAATAAGGGGCAATTCAGGCCAAGCTGCTCCCTGTCAGACAGTGGCTGCAATTGAAAAACTGTGGACACACGTGGAAGATATCCACTTCAAAATGTTCGAGGACTTTGATGACCCAACGTTGGTGGGGTACGATGCATCAGCCTACGTTCTCTTAGAGGAAGAGACGTTAAAGTTCAAAGAAAAAATATCGACGCTAACACAGGTCGATCATTCGTCGTCTCAGCAGAGATCAGGCGGAAACTTGGCAAATCAAGTTAATCTGCCAAAAATTACAATCCCTCAATTTAATGGGGATTATTCGAAGTGGCAGACGTTTGCTGACATTTTTGGGAAAATGATCAACGAGCAAGCCTTGCCACAAGTGCAAAAAATGTGGTATCTCAAGGCCAACGTGACTGGGGAAGCCGAGAAACTCATAAGGCACCTCGAGTTGACCGAGGCGAATTACGACATTGCCTGGAAGACACTCCAAGACAGGTACAATAACAAGAGAGCTCAAGTGTCAACTATACTTGAGAGAATGCTAAACCTGCCCAACATGTCTGGCGATAGCAGATCAGTGAAGGACTTTCATGATAGTCTTCATGAATCGTTATTGGCATTGGAGGGTCTTGGAGTAAGGCCAAAGGAATGGGATCCACTCTTAATCCACATCCTAACAAAGAGGATGGACAAGACTACTCATGTGTTGTATGAGCAGTCGATTGTAGATTCGAAAGAACTCCAAACGATGGATCATTTCATGAAATGTTTGAGGAGTCGTTTCGAATCATTAGAAGCTGTCAATGGGATTCAGAAGAGCAAACCGTCAGCAACGACTGCTTCCACCACGATCCGTAGATGTCACATGTGCAAAGGTGACCACCCCCTATATTACTGCAAACAGTTCTTGGCAATGACAGTGCCCGAAAGACAGAAATGGGTTGCTAGACACAAGATGTGTCTAAATTGCTTCAAGGATGACCATCAGGCAAAAACGTGTACAAGTGGGAAGTGCAGGAAGTGTCAACAAAAACACAATACACTTTTGCATTTTTCAACGAGGCCACAAGTAGAGAACAAGTCAGCAGATTTGTCGGTTCAACAGCCGCCAACAGTAGCATCGGCGAATAGATCCCAATCATACGTACTTCTTGCAACCGCACGTGTTGCGATCAAGGCAAATAATGGAAGAAGCTATGAGTTTAAGGCGATTCTGGATTCCGGTTCACAAATTAATCTGGTGTCAGAGCGACTAGTGCAGAGGTTGGGTATCGAACCCATTCAAACATCTCTCTGTATCGAAGGTGTTGGAGGTAGATCAAGAACCGCAAACCACAGGGTCAACGTGGAGCTTAAGTCACTCACCAGCAAATTCAGAACACGCCTAGAAGCCTTTGTGTTACCAAATATAGTGCCACCCCAACCAAGCACTGAGATCGACATCACATCATGGCCTATTCCAGAAAACATAAAACTAGCAGATCCCTATTTTTATCAAACGACCAGGATTGACGTACTACTTGGAGCAGAGTTCTACTTCAACCTGATTCTCTCACAAGAACTTCGAATGTCCAAAGAGCTTCCTATATTGAAGAACTCAAAACTAGGATGGATTGCTAGTGGAAGAGTTCAGGCTGAATCAGAAACTGTGACATGCGCCGTTTTCGGAGAAGATGAACATGCTTTAGAAGATTTATTAAAGATGTTCTGGGAACAAGACGATGTTTGTGAAGACCAGAACTTGACAATAGCAGAGGAACAGTGTGAAAATCACTTCAACCAAAATACAACAGTGAATGAGAATGGTCGGTTTGTGGTGCGATTACCGTTTGCAGACGGCCCTGAGAAAATTTCTGAATCCTTGAATATTGCAGCATCAAGATTCTTTGCGTTGGAACGTCGCTTATCTAAGGATGCAAGTCTTCACGAGCAGTATGCTAAATTTATGAAGGAGTATGAGGATCTGGGACATATGACGAAAATACAATCAAGAGAGGTGCGTGGTAATCATTACTATATCCCGCATCATTGTGTCCTACGCCCAAATAGCAGCACAACAAAACTGAGGGTTGTGTTCGATGCGTCTTGCAAGTCATCATCTGGATGGTCACTCAATGATATTTTGCATTCAGGTCCCAGGGTTCAAGGAGATCTGTTTGGAATGCTGTTGCGGTTTAGACTGCCGAGATTTGTGTTTACAACAGACATTGAAAAGATGTACAGACAAGTGCTAGTCGACAAAAGAGATCGCAAATATCAACTAATCGTATGGAGAAACACTCCAGACAAGGAACTCGAACATTACATGTTGAATACGTTAACATATGGTACGACGTGTGCCCCATATCTTGCTACAAGATGTCTGAAAAGGCTAGCAGATACGAACATACAAAGATATCCATTGGGGGCGATGGTATTGCAAAAGAATTTTTACGTTGACGATTGCATGTGCGGGTCTGACAGTTTAACAACGGCAATTGAGATGCAGAAACAAGTTAATATGTTACTACTGGAAGCTGGATTTAGACTACGAAAATGGTGTGCTAACCACTTAAAACTGCTGCATGGAATTCCTCCAGAAGATAGAGAAGTAGATCTCAATTTTGACAAATCATCAACCAAGGTTTTGGGATTAACATGGATTCCTCAAGCAGACCGATTTTGTTTGAAGAGTGATGTGAACGAATGCACCAAGGTCACCAAGCGGAAGGTCACATCTGATTTGGCAAGATTGTTTGACCCCTTAGGAATTGCGGGTCCTGTGGTGTCAGCAGCTAAGATCTTTATTCAGCAACTGTGGAAGAATAAACTTGGCTGGGACGAGGAACTGCCAGCAGAAAGGGCAGCATATTGGCTATCGTTCCGAGAAGGTCTGAAGATGTTAAATGATTTCAGGTTACCCAGACACATGTTTGATGGAGAGAAACCAACAAAAATTGAGATACATACTTTCGTGGACGCGTCAGAAAAGGCATATGGTGCTGTGGTGTATCTTCGAGCTATGCTGCCAGACGGCAGGCATATAGTCAGACTTCTTTGTTCAAAATCAAAAATAGCACCAATAAAGGAGATCACGCTGCCACGGTTAGAGCTTTGTGCCGCTGAATTGGGAACAAAACTTACTGCTAAGGTCAAAGCCGAATTGGGTTACGAAGATCTAAGGACTATTGATTGGTCAGACTCAGAGATTACATTGTACTGGATCAATTCAGAACCATCAGCTCTAAAGACGTTCGTTGCCAACAAAGTAAAAAATATACAAGGCAGATCGATAAACACTCAATGGCGACATGTGGGGACGAAGGATAATCCTGCCGATTATATATCCAGAGGTATGAAACCAGATCGTCTGTCGGGATGTCTGATGTGGTTTTATGGACCCACGTATCTACATGGAAATGAATCTCTCTGGCCGGGGCCCTTCTCAAAGAATAGAGAAAATCAATCCGATCTTGAATTCAAGACAAAATCTACAGTATCAGCAATTGCCTCACAGAGTGGGTTACAGGATATGATCTATGGAATCAACCACAAGGGTTCATTTAGACGATTACAACGTATTGTCGGTTATGTCCTGCGATTTTCAGAAAGGATAAAGGGACGCAAGCATGGAAGTTCGACAGATGTATTGACACCTATGGAGTTGAATCAGGCGATGCAACTAATAGTCAAGACCGTACAGGTGGCAGATTTTGCGAAAGAAATTCAGCAATTGAGGAAACATGGAGCATTGGACAAATCAAGCTCCATACATAGTTTAACTCCGTTTCTTGATGACAGAGGAATACTTAGAGTCGGTGGCAGGTTGGAAGAGGCAACCTTAGCATACGACACAAAACACCCGATGTTGTTACCATACAACGATCCAATTGTGAAACTCATTCTTAGCATGATCCATTTAGAGAATAGCCACTGTGGCTCACAACTATTACTGGCAACATCAAGACAAAAATATTGGATAATCAAGGGGAAGGCTATGGCTCGCAACATTGTGCAAAATTGCGTAAGGTGCACCCGGGCGAAGCCAAAGTTATACAACCAAATCATGGGAAATCTCCCACCGAGCAGAGTCACACCAGCAAGGCCGTTTATTGTCTCCGGCGTTGACTATTGCGGACCGTTATGGGTCCACTACAAAATACGAGGCAAGAGACCACACAAGGTTTACATCGCTGTCTTTGTCTGCTTCGCAACAAAGGCTGTACATTTGGAAGTAGTTACAGACCTAACAACGGAAGCATTCATTGGAGCATTGAAGAGATTTATCTCTCGGCGAGGAAAATGTCAAACCCTATATTCAGACAACGCGACTAACTTTGTAGGTGCTAAAAATCAGCTCGATGAATTCAATAAGGCTGTCTTTGGGGAGAAAGGCAAAGAAATAATAGCGGAGACGTGCTCAAGAGAAGGGATCGATTTCCAGTTTATTCCCCCAAGAGCACCACATTTTGGTGGCTTATGGGAAGCCGCGGTGAAGTCAGCCAAGCAACTGTTGCTTCGCACCACTAATAGTGCATCATTAACCCACGAAGAGTTGGAAACAGTTGTTATTGAAATAGAAGCAATCCTGAATTCCCGACCGTTGACTCCTATTTCTGACGATCCAAATGATCTAGCTGCATTAACACCTGGTCATTTTCTTGTGGGAGAACCGTTAACGGCACAGGTTGACCCATCAGCGAACCAATCGTCAACATCATTGACAAGCAGATGGAAGGTCGTATCTCAAATTAGGCATGAGTTTTGGAAACGTTGGTCCACGGAGTACTTAAATACTCTGCAAGAAAGAAGGAAATGGAGTACACCATCTCCAAACGTGGAACCTGGTCAATTGGTCATTATTAAGGAAGATAACATGCCTGTAATGCAGTGGCCGCTAGGCAGAATAACCCGAACATATAAGGGCAACGATGGAGCCGTTCGTGTAGTCGACGTAAAGACACAAAACGGCGAAATTAAAAGAGCTATAACCAGATTAGCTCCTTTATGGAAAAAGGAACCTCTTCCGCCTATAGAGACCAAGAGTAGGAGTGAAGAGCCATCTCCAAAGCGATTGAAGACGTCAAGCAGCATGCTAGTATCGATGATGCTTGTGGCTTTACTATTTTTACCTCTATGCTTGTGTCATTCGTTCAACATACACAAGTTTGAGAATAAGCCCGGCATCTATTTTGAAGGAATTGGAATCACAAAAGTAGTAACAGCAGAGTGGAAACTGATCACTTATTATGATCTTTCCCCATTTTGGGCAGATATGGATGGCTTTTCTACCGGGATAGGAACCCTTCAGAAGTTGTGTAAGATAGCAGTTGAGAACAGAAGCTGTGAGATACTTTCAGAAAATCTTATTCAAGTACAAAAGCAGTTGGAATCAAATACACTGAACATATTCCCCAGGCGCATCAGGAGAGGAGCTCTAAACATAGTCGGGAACCTCGCACACTCGTTATTTGGTGTCTTGGATTCGGAATATGCGGAGCAAATGACTGTGACAATTGAGAAGGCAAATGAAGACAAGCAACATTTGTTGGATCTTCTAAAAAATCAGACATCTATTATTGATTCAACAATCAACATAATTAGAAAGGACGAAGATACGAGCCAAAGGAACTTCGGCAACATGCAAGTGGAGATGAACCTTTTGGCAAATAAGGTGAAGAAAGAAGAAGATGTTGTAAAGACAACACAATCAATTATGTTTCTCACTTCACAGCTCATGCTACTTTCATCAAGGTTGAAACATATAGAAGATAACTTAATCGACGTTTTAACGGATGCTCATCATGGTCGGATAAGTCCGTTGCTACTTACGCCACATCAATTGCTACAAGAGCTCCAAACCATCAAGGCTCACATTCCTCCATCTCGTGCTCTACCCGTTCGCGAAGATAATGTTTCGGATTTCTTCAAATTAATGAAGAGTAAGGGAAGGGTTATTAAGAACCATATCATATTCGAGATTCGCCTTCCATTAGTGGATCTCCAGCAGTATGATTTATTCAAAATGATCCCCGTACCTATGCTACGATCCGGTCGATTTATTTCAATAGCTTTGAAATCAACATTATTGGCAGCTAACGTCCATCGGGATGAGTTCATATCGCTAACCGCAGAAGAAATGAACAGCTGCATACATACCACAAATGACGTTTTTATTTGCGACAACCAAGCGAAATTTAGCAAAGGCGATCGATCACATTTATGCGAGGTGATTTTCTTATTGAACAAATCGTCAGAAGCGTGCGACTTGCAATCAACCATGCACCACCAAACTTGGAGACAAATGGAACAAAAGAATAAATGGATGTTTACTCTAGCCAATTTAACAGAATTGTCCTTTGTTTGTGGTACAAAAATGACACACCTGGAGGTGCAAGGAGCTGGAACTTTAGAAATTGGGCCAGGCTGCATTTTCAAAGACAACACATTTACAATATACGGTCACTACGAAAACAAAACAACCGTGCACACATCATATCTGAGACTTAAGCCACTGGATTCCATAATCTCAAGCAGTAAGCTTGTCTTGCTCAACAAAACATTAAACAGCACCTATGAAACACATGCTGCTGAACTCGTCACCTTACACCAACAGCTAAAAACTATTGAAATCGGACGCCTTCCACAATTAATGAAATCGACGGCCATTCACCATCATACCATCAGCTATCTAGCTCTTTGCATTGGAATTGGAGTAGCCATATACGTCATTGTCAAGTTTCGGCACCACAGAACTTCCAACAATAACATGAACCCAACACCTACCCCTCGGCAGTCAGTCTCATCATCATACGTCATTGACCAGACAGTTTCTTGAACGTTCCTCGTTCAACGTGGGGGAGAATGTTCAAAAGAACATATTTTACTAACACATTTTTAATTTTGTTTTTATTATTATTTTATTCTATGTCAGCATATAACTGACCTATATAATTATTGTTTGCCTTATGCAGGCCAATAGCCTAAATAAAGAAACACCTCGATTGGTTTCACATTGCATGGGTTATTGGCTGAAGTAATTTATTGCTTAGTTAACTTTAAATGCTAGTTTTAATGAATTCAAAAATGTATAAATAGAAAGCAAAAATAAATTTTCTTGGTAGATTACAAGAAATTGTAAACATACCAAGGTTACACAATTCAAGTGTTGTGTATATCTGCTTTAATTAATATTAATAAACAACCATAGAAGTTTTTAAGGGTATTCTAATGGTCATAGAAGTCATTAAAAGCGTTTCTTTTTGTCATGGAAGTCTTTAAAATTCCTTTATTGGTCGTGGAGGCCCTTTAAGTCCTTCTATCGGCCATAGAAGTCCTTACGAGCCTTCCGTTGACCTTAGAGCCACTTAAGGGCATTCCAAATAATAAATATGCCGATAAAAGCCCTAAAATATACTCTATTGGCCACACTTATACAGCAACGTCAATATACATTATGAAAAAACTGCAACCAAATTCAGACTGCTGTCATTTCTAAGTCACTCGCCCGACTGCTGTTAAAATTATTCCAGTGACAGCTCATTACATTGTTTACATGCGTACAAAAGCATCTTGGTGAGAATTTTTCAGAAAAAAAGTTATTCATGATGGAATTCAAGCGTGATAGTGTGATTTCTTTATATTTGACCACTCCAGCATTTAAATGTGAATAAAGCTTTTGTGTCTCGTACCATCGCTCTTTACCGGATACTGGTAGCGTAGCCCGACGTCAAGGAAGTGGGCGGAAGAAAATAGCAACATCAGCAGAAATGGTTCGAAAAGTAGGGAAGCGACTTGATCGAAACCCACGACGCGGTGGCCGAAAAATGGCTCGTGAGCTGAACATATCGCAATATTCCATTCGGCAAATATTGAAAAATTAGCTCGGTGTAGAGCCATTGAAGTTCCAAAAAAGTGCAAGAACTTATACCGCAACAGAAAGAAAATAGCCTCAAAAGGGCTAAAGAGTTGCTTCGCTTGGGCGAAAGTGGTGACCTACGAATTTGGTTTTCTCCGATCTCCGATGAGAAAACATTCGTTGTCCAGCAGTTTGTAAACAAACAAAATGTTCGTGTTTACTTGCCAAAGAGATCAGCTGAAAATATGCACCTTCGATTGGCCACCAGAACTCAAGCGCCGGTCGTGGTGATGGTGTGGGCCGCCCTACACAGGGTTCTAAGTCTATTCCGCAGGTACCAATTCAAAGATCAACTATATGGTCTTCACTTCCCTCTTGGAAAAGGGTTGAGGACTGTCTTACACCTCTGTTGCTCCATGGGTCGCAGCACCCGGTTGAGAATGCAACACCACGTCGAGGCGAAGCTCTAACCGCGATTTAGGTATAAACCACAACCACCGCGTTGCACCCAAAATAGGGACCTCTCCTTAGTCAGGCTAGATCAACAGATCTAGGGGCTCCTGACACCCACGGCACCAGTATAGTCTCCGAACAGACTTCGTAGTCGAAACTACTACCAGTTTTCGCTCTATACCGCACGGGACTGGTCCCGAAATGAGAGAACATTTAAGGCACGATCAGGGAATAGGACGACTGCAACACAAGTGCTACGCTGATGGAGCAGTCTAATCACCATGTTTACATGGACGTAGCTTTCCCACGGCGAGAAGCGAGACCTATTCACCTCTTCCGCTCTGACGCTGGCGAACGGCAACCGATTGAACTAGAAGGTGCCCCTGACAAGATCTGAAGGATCTATGATGGTGAGGCAGAGAGTTGAGATTCCTTATGAGTCCCCACCACCTGCGGTACCAGAAAAAGACCTCTGATCAGATCTCGTAACCGAGTAATATTGGGCACGCACACATTTTGGCCGCAGACCTTGGACATTCCAACAGGACTCATCACTCAGCACGCGCCACCCAAGAATGGTTTTAAAATCAGGTTCCCGCTTCATATTCAGCGCACAATGGCCACCAAATCTTCATTTCCGGATACCAATCCGTTGGACTATTGTGTCTGAAGTATTTTGGAAAGCAAGGTTGGCACTAAAAAATACCAAAGTGTCGATGACCTCAAGCAAACGCTTCGACGGGAATGGGCCAAAATACCACAGAGCAACATTCGGGCAGTGTGTGACCGTTTCATTGGCCGTTTGAAGTCCATAATTCGTGCCGAAGGTAGCCAATTCTAAACTTATTGTAAAATTTGATGCTATTTCCGACATTTTTTTGCTTTAATTCAATAAAATATAAAAATGAGGAAAAATCATGGCTTTTAACTTTGTTGCAGTTTTTTTTTGTCTCATCCTGTAGAAGTCCTTACGAGCCTTGTGTTGGCCATAGAGTCACTTAAGGGCATTCTAAATAATAAATATGCCGATAAAGCCCTAAAATATCCTCTTTTAGCCACACTTATCCAGCAACGTCAATATATAATGTGCTTCACTGCATCCCTATGGTGTGTCATCCCATGCTAAGATGCCTCTTTAATATTCCCCCATAGTTAAATTCCTCTGTTAATTGAATATAAAAAATTACTCACCTAAAAGTATGCAATAAATTTTGATTTATTTTTTTTTATTCTCATATATCTACGGTCATAACTATCAGACATCAATGTTTTATAATTGTCAATACACATACAGTTTTATTGTCATCGATTGCATTCCTTCATTCATCCAACCATCCATTCATTCATTGCTGAAAACTCGTTATGGTTTTGCCACAAAGTATGCAATAATTTTCACATAAAAATGTCATGTTTCCCCCAACCGCAATACCGATAGTCTGCAACAATTTAACAAATCATCAGCAACAAGCAATCACAATAACACACACACACTCGCAGACAAAACATACCACAACTTTTTTGAATGATTTCGTCAAATGTTATTGCCACATTTCATCGCGTGTCCTCATAACATTGCTCCTGCTTTTTTTTCCTGCTCTTCTCTTCTCCATTTTGGGTTTTGGTGAGTACTCTGATTAGTTGTTAACATTCCATGACAGCTGTCACATCACAAATAATATATACTTCTAGCTCGAAACACAACAAAGCTAACAATACAAATGACATACGGCGTTCGCAAAGAACAATGTGCAACATGTGCAACGCTAATACCCCAAACACACACACACCCTTACACACTCGCCTGCAACAAATCAGTAGTTCAAAGTTTGTCTAACAACAATACATCATCTCCGAGAAGAGTTAGACTAGGGCTTGTGGAAAAAAAACACAACAAAACAAAACAAAGCTGAGGAAAATATATAGATCTCCAAACAATGCAGTTGCAGGACCCTAAAAGCAAAAAAAAAACAGAGAACCATAATAAATTCCAAACGATATGTGAACGAATGAACTACAAGCACAAAGTATGGTGATTTTGTTCCAATAGGATTTTGTGTTACATGCAAATGATGTTTGAATCAACAACAATTGATGGGAGCCAAGGACTAGAGCAGAGGAGGGCAAACCATAGGATATGGGGGCCAAGTGGGAATTTTAATACTTATATCCCGAAAAAGAAAATTTAAGACAATTGGTACAAAAAATCCAAAAACGCCTAAAAGTAGGCAGCACTTTATAACATATATATAAGGAAACGGTTTCCACATCTTTTAAAGGATTTGATAGCAAACATTTACAGGGTGAGTTGAAAAAACTGCAACCAAAATCAGTGGGAATTTTAGGGTTTGTATCCTGAAAAAGAAAAATTTAAGACAATTGGTGCCAAGTAACCAAAAACGCCTAAAAGTAGGCAACACTTTATAACATATATAAGGAAAGGGTTTCCACAACTATTAAAGGATTTGATAGCAAACATTTACAGGGTGAGATGAAAAAACTGCAACCGACTTCAGACTGCTGCCATTTCTAAGCCACTCATCCGACAGATGTTAAAATTATTCCAGTGGCAGCTCATTATATTGTTTACAAGCGTAAAAAAGCATTTTGGTGAGCATTTTCCAGAAAAAAAAAAAAAATAGTCGCGATGGAATTTAAGCGTGATAGAGTGATTTCTTTATATTTGGCTGGAAAACCATAAGTGACTATCGTTAGAGCACTCCAGCATTTAAATGTGAATAAATCTTTTGTGTCTCGTACCATCGCTCGTTGCCGTGATACTGGTTGCGTAGCCTGACGTCAAGGAAGTGGAGAGAAGAAAACGGCAACATCAGCAGAAATGTTTCGAAAAGTAAAGAAGCGACTTGACCGAAACCCATGTCGCAGTGGCCGAAAAATGGGTCGTAAGCTGAAAATATCGCAATATTCCATTCGGAAAATATTGAAAAATAAGCTCGGCGTAAAGCAATTGAAATTCATAATTCAAAAAGTGCAAGAACTAACACCGTAACAGAATGCAAATAGACTCAAAAGAGCTAAAGAGTTGCTTCGCTTGGCCGAAAGTGGTGAACTGCCGAATTTGGGTTTCTCCGATGAGAAAACATTCGTTGTCCGGCAGGTCTCTAAACAAACAAATTGATCCGATCGTATTTACTTGCCAAAGAGGTCAGCTGAAAATGTGGACCTTCGGTTGGCCACCAGAACTCAAGCGCCGGTCATAGTGATGGTGTGGGCCATAACGCCAAAACAGCCACTGGTCGCTCTCCGCTCGTATTAATCAGCTGTGGCATCAGAATAAATGCCGGATATTATCGCGAAAATATTCTGGAAGATGTATTAAATTTTTGGGCATGCAAACATTTTGGCCGCAGACTTTGGACATTCCAACAGAACTCAGCAGCATCGCACTCAGCACTCTCCACCCAAGAGTGGTTACAAAATGAGGTTCTTTGCTTCATTTCCAGCGCACAATGGCCACCAAAATCTCCGGATACCAATCCGTCGGACTATTGTATATGGAGTATTTTGGAAAGCTAGGTTGCCACTAAAAAATATCAAAATGTCGATCACCTGAAGCAAACATTCGGGCAGAGTGTGACGGTTTCATTGGCCGTTCGAAGGCCATAATTCGTGCCAAAGGTGATCAATTCGAACAAATCTAAACTTATTCTAAAGTTTGATGCTATTTCCGACATTTTTTGCTTTAATTCAATAAATCGGCTGAGCCAAACTTTGAATACCCTCCACCATTTGGAACGAATTTATAAATTTTCAAAAAATAAAATCCTTAAAAAATGCTGTTAAAATTTTAAAAATTCCGAATATAGCCGTTATATTGGGGTCTATACGACCTACATAGGCATTGTTTGCCATTACTATATTCAAATTCGAATCTTGAAATAAACGCTAAATAATGTAGCTAAAATTAGCAAAATTACCTTTATATCGGAGCTGTGCGAAGACCTGAACCAGCATAGACAATTTTCTGTCATAGGCTGTAGCATCCATTACGAACTTCAAATACGATATCTCAAACAATTTCGGTGGGTTTTGTACCTAAGCTCGTCAAAATACCGAATATAGGGAGGTACCGTTATATGGGGGCTATACGAAGACGTGAACCTACACAGATAATTGTCTGTCTTAGGCTGTAGTATCCATTTCGACCTTTAAATACCAAATTTGAAACAGTTCCGGTAAATAATGTCGCTAAAATGATCACTATACTGAATATCAGTAGGTACCGTTATATAGAGGCTATATAAAAATGTGGACCTACATGGCCCATTTACGAACTTAACCTGTTTACTGGAAAAATTTAAAAGTTATGGCGTTTGACATTGTTGCAGATTTTTTTATTTCACCCTGTATTGTACTATGCTCCATTCTATTTTGAAAATAGTGGGGAGGAATGCCTAAAAGTATGCAATAAAATGATAAATATATATCTAATCATATCAACTTTATATGTGACTCTAACATGATGTCATAACTAGCCTTTATTTTGATATTTTAAAAAATTGATGGATGCGTTTCTTTTTTGTTTATATTTTGTTATGAACTCCTAAAAGTATGTTACAAAGAAAGCCAAATATTAATGTGAGAGAAGTCACGTTGCACGTAACTTTGACATGATGTGCAGACTAGTATTTAAAAATGAATCTATGTTTTAATGATAGTTGTTCATTCAAAATTTTCCCTCTTTGCAATTCGAAAATTAGTATTGCCTACATTTAGGCATAGGTACGATTTTTCAACCACCTTTAAAATACTAAAATTCTATAAAATTATCTTTTATATCCCTTCAAACCTAACCCCTTCCCCCCATCCCTGACTCATAAATAAAACATTGTAAACAAATCAATGCATGTCACTGTCAAAAAAAAAAAACTAACATACATACATAACATAACTTAAATATTCCCCCAAAAACTTTATGGTAGCTGGGTATCGGAAAAGAAAAGAGCGTGTATTGCAACCAACTAACCGACAACTATTTTTCAATGCTTTTACAAGTTCGTTATTGTTGTTGTTTTTTTTTTTCCAGAGCAACAAACTAGAACACAACATGTTACTAGTGTTGCATTCACCATCATCGGCAGCAGTAGCACCATCAGCCATTGCATTATCTACTCTTCGAAGTAAACAGCAGCATTCCAAGTTTACATCAAAAATCGAATAGCAAACCGAGAAAAAAAAAACATCAACAACAACTTACAATGCCTACTAAATAAGGAAAGTATTACTTACCTTAAACAGGCGTTTGTGTGTTGGTTTTGGTAAACAGAAAAAGGGTGTTGGAAGGGAGGGGTGATGGGAGTTTAAATTGCAATAATAGATTTTGGAGGAAAAATCCAGGTATTGGAGGAAATATCCAGTAAATTAGCTTACCAACTGTTCGGTCTTCTATTAAAATCTGTAATAACTTGGACTTTATGGCAGAGCCGGTCAGAGAGTTGTATTTTTATGTTCTCCCAATCTTGTTACTCTATGATGACATTGTTTTTAAATGGCTCTTTTTGAGAGTGTGGAGAAAATTACGCTCTTTAAACCCACGCGTGTCTACTCTTCCATGGACCTGCTTTATGCGACTTCCAACCATTCTTTCAACATGAGTAGGTTTTATCACGACTTTTCTTCTAACTTTTCTGACACTCTTAACCCCATGATCTACTCCTAATGCTATTGAGCACTCATTTCAGCTTTAACCACGATCGGATGCCTGTTTGCTTACACTGACTTGTACAAAACGGACCGGAATCTGAAAGGACTTTCTAACACATATTTCGAGCTCATCATCCTGTTCCTTGCCTCTATGGAGCTTTTTGTGGCTTACAAGGACCTCTTTTCATTATCTTTGGGTAAAATTCGACAGAGCTCTTCAATACCTATTGTCTCGAGCTCGTCATAATTTAAGGTTCTCATAACTTTTCTTCATAAAACTCCCCGGTACCTATACGGATCTCTAAAAAGCGCATCATTCCAGTTTTAATCACTGTTTTTTTAAACATATTTTCCGACCTTTTTCTTTGGAACCTCTATATAGTCCGTCATCATCTATTTACTGAGAATCACTACTCCCATTCGAGTCTCCATAGAACATCTTTAAACCTCTTTGGACAAGTATAGAGTTGGGCATGACTATTCTGTCTCCTATCGGGGACTTACAAGCTGTTGAGAACCCTATAGAGTTCATCATAGTCGCATCTCTATAAAGCTCTTCACCAATCTCTCTCTATCCAGAGCTCCACATCACCCGATTAGGGCCTCTATGCAGAGCAACTTCACATTTGTTCGGAACTCTTTACGGAGCTTCTTCACATTTGTTCGGAGACCTCTATACAGTACTCCTCCACATTTGTTCGGTCCTCTATACAGAGCTCCTTCACATTTGTTCGAACCTCTATACAGAGCTCCTTCACATTTGTTCGAACCTCTATACAGAGCTCCTCCACATTTGTTCGAACCTCTATACAGAGCTACTCCACTTTTTTCGAACCTCTATACAGAGCTACTCCACTTTTTTTCGAACCTCTATACAAAGCTTCTCCTCATCTATTCGGAAACCTCTACACAGAGCTTCTCCTCATCTATTCGGAGACCTCTACACAGAGCTTCTCCTCATCTATTCGGAGACCTCTACACAGAGCTTCTCCTCATCTATTCGGAGACCTCTATACAGAGCTTCTCCTCATCTATTCGGAGACCTCCTCATCTATTCGGAGACCTCCTCATCTATTCGGAGACCTCTACACAGAGCTTCTCCTTATCTATTCGAAGACCTCTATACAGAGCTTCTCCTCATCTATTCGGAGACCTCTATACAGAGCTTCTCCTCATCTATTCGGAGACCTCTAGACAGAGCTTCTCCACATTAGTTCGGACTTCTATGCAGAGCTTCTCCATATTAGTTCGGACCTCTATCCAAAGCTCCTCCACATTAGTTCGGTCCTCTATACAGAGCTCCTCCACATCTTTTCGGACCTCTGAACAGAGCTCCTCCACATTTGATCGGACCTCGGTATAGGGCTCTTTCATATTTGTGTGGATCTCTTTACACAGCTCCTTCACATTTGTTTGGACCTTTATAAAGATCTCCAGTTTGAACTCCTCGTCAACTATTCAGGACCTCTGCAGAACATTCGTCATCACGAATTCGAGGATTTCTAAAGAAATCTTTCCACCTCTTACTCTCACCTCTCTATAGAGTTCCTCATCACGTATTTCTCATCACTCCATTTCTTAAAGATCTTCGCCTCAATTTTAAATTTTTCCCTTGAAAAGTGCAAATGTCAGTCATTGGTAGTGACTGCTGCTGCTGCTGTTCTTGTTCAATGGCAGCTGATGTGTTGTTATTCCTGCTGAGAGTTTTGGCTGGTGAAAATCCAACACACACTCACACAAATGCACATGCTTATGGAGAAGAGTTATGTTCGGGTGTCGGTGCGAATATGGATGGATGTGTTGATATTTTTGATGTGATGTGATGCTATGCAATCCAATATATGTATGGATGCATACATGCAACGGGCATATCTGCATAAGTTCCATGAAGAAAACACACACTCACACCACGCCAGGAACTCCTTACATGGCCCAGCCAACCACATGTGCAGCAAAAAAAAGCAGCAACAGCCAGCGACTGCATAATTTGGTATGCAACACAACAACCATCGCACAACTTGTGATTCCTTTCATTTGTCAGTCTTTTGTGTTGTTACAACACTGGTGGCTGGTTGGTTGGCGGGATGGCTGTTTGGCAGCCTGTATGAATGGCGGGTTGTGTGATATTTGCTGCTATTACTCCTGCTCCTGTTGTTGATGTAACGGTTAGAAACTGTGATTGTTGCTACTTTTATTGTGTTGAGTTTTTCGCCTCTTAGAATGGTTATATCACGAAAATTTGAATGTTGTCCTTGCACTGATGGGAGGGCTGGCCTCCTCCATGCAGATATTTACAGCTGATTGTTGTTCATCTCGGTTAAGACGGAAGGCATTCCCATATCTGTGTCCTAAGAACGTTACTTGAAATTTAGTCACATCCACTCGTATGGACAGCTATCACTCCTACGTTTTTTTTTTCGAATTGTTGTCAGTTTTTGGAGTTGGGGGGTGTTTTTATGGGAAATATCTGGAATAGCCATTAGGGATATCAAGGCAATATATTAAGAAAAATGTTCTTAAACTGTTTGGGCTTACACCAGAAGGGAATAGTTTTAGAAGGAATGGAATATATTTTATGAAACGATATTCCAAAAATATTTCAAGGATAATTGTCCAATTACCTCGAAAAAATCCTTTTTTATCCTTTTTATATCAACTTTCAAGTTTTTCAAAAATACCCTCCATATAAGAGTTTGAAATATGGAATTAACGGTAGATTATGCACATCATTCTATAGTAACATCTAATCACCAACAGATCCTAAAAGACTTGGAATAGGGATTAGACATTAATCCTTTTATTCCATCCATTTTCCAATCGAATTCCCTAACATTGCTCCTATAGTTCATTTTGTGCTTCTTGTTGTTGATATTTTCCGTAAGATAGCTGATATTTGAATTCAGCTGCGTCTCTATATCACTCGGAAATCTGCAACTTGTAAATTAGTTATCATCTGAAAGAAATATATATGACTACGCCATTGTAGTTACTCTGAGGAGAATTCCAAAGCACAATTGTGTATTGGATGACTTACATTCCTGCTGGTGTCTGGGGAAACACACACCCACACATAGTTATCATATGCTTGTATGTATGTGTAAATTAAAACACTGGATTGGAAAAGTTCTTCAGCAGATATTTGCCATAGTTTCACATAACCTTACAACTCCAAAGAGGCTTTCAAGCCTGTTCGAATCTGTTCGAATCTCAAAAAAGGGTTCATTATCACCTTTTCGAATCTCTATATAGAAATCATCTCAGTCTGTTTGAAACTTTATATGGAGCTCCTCTTCACCAGTTTGCAAATCTATCTATCTGTCACTAACTGTTCGAATTTCAATATAGAGTCTCTCATCACTTCTTCGTATCTCTATATAGGGCTACACATCATCTTGTTGAAGCTCTTTACAAATCTTCTCATCACATGTTAAATTTTTTATATCATGCTCCTCTCCACCTATCCAAACGCCTATATAGAGATCCTCATCACCTGTTCAAACTTCTATATAATGCTCCTCCTCAACCATTCGAACCTCCTAGTCAACTATTCGAAGACCCTATATCAGAGGTCCTCCTCAACCATTCGGAGATGTCTATATAAAGCTCCTTATCACCTGTTCGGAGACCTAGTCGTAGAGCTTCTCCTCATCTATCCGGAGACCTTTTTCCTCACCTATTCGGAACTCTCTATACAGAGCTTCTCCTCATCGTAGCTTCTCCTCATCTATTCGGAGATCTCTATACAGAGCTTCTCATCTATTCGGAGAGCTCCAAACAGAGCTTCTCCTCATCTATTCAGAGAGCTCTATATAGAGCTTCTCCTCATTTATTCGGAGAGCTCTATACAGAGCTTCTCCTCATCTATTCGGCGACCTCTATACAGAGCTTCTCCTCATCTATTCGGAGAGCTCTAAACAGAGCTTCTCTTCATCTATTCGGAGAGTTCTAAACAGAGCTTCTCCTCATCTATTCGGAGAGCTCTAAATAGAGCTTCTCCTCACTTATTCGGAGAGGTCTAAACAGAGCTTCTCCTCACTTATTCGGAGAGCTCTATACAGAGCTTCTCCTCACTTATTCGGAGAGCTCTATACAGAGCTTCTCCTCACTTATTCGGAGAGCTCTAAACAGAGCTTCTCCTCACCTATTCGGAGAGCTCTAAACAGAGCTTCTCCTCACCTATTCGGAGAGCTCTTAACAGAGCTTCTCCTCACCTATTCGGAGAGCTCTAAACAGAGCTTCTCCTCACCTATTCGGAGAGCTCTAAACATAGCTTCTCCTCACCTATTCGGAGAGCTCTAAACAGAGCTTCTCCTCACCTATTCGGAGAGCTCTAAACAGAGCTTCTCCTCATCTATTCGGAGAGCTCTATACAGAGCTTCTCCTCATCTATTCGGAGAGCTCTATACAAAGTTTGTCCTCATATATTCGAAAAGCCCCAAACAGGGCTTCTCTTCATCTATTCGGAAACCTCTATACAGAGATTCTCCTCACCCATTCGGAAAGCTCTACACAGAGATACTCCTCATCCATTCAGAGACCTCTATAAGGAGCTTCTCCTCATCTATTCGTAGGTCAAATGTGCATGTAGTCTCTACATGTAGAGAGAATTGTGTTCACTGAGAGTACGTGTGAGAGGGCTTTAATCAACTGAAGCCGGAGAGAGAGTCACACTTTTAAGTTCTCCCAAAATTTGGTTGATCTCTGCTTACATTGTTTTTAATGGCTCTAAATGGGTGTGAAGAGATTTAAGCTCAACGACTCTGACTTAAATCCATTAAGAATTATTCCTTACCTGCTTAGACTTAGCATCTCTGCTACTATATTTTCTCCTCCGTACCACTAAAGATATCAACAAAGCTTCTTTGTGCCACCTTGGTCGTACAGGGGACATCAAAGGTCGTTTCTGCGATTTAAGTAGGACTTTAAGTCTAATTAAAGGCATTTGCAGGTTGTAAGGCCTGCATATCTTACAAAGATATCTATCCATCTGCTATGAAAAAATCCGTAGATTTTTAATGTCCACTGTACGTCGAAATTCTGCCACTTGTCTGCTTAGCATATCCCCAAAAAATACTCTTAGTGGCTGTGGTTACTATTGAAGAGTTAGTTCTTTGTTTTTAAATTTTGCACCCTCTTTGCCCAATTGTACGAAGCTCTAAGTTTGGGATGATATGTGGTAGAATATATACGTGAGTGAGTGTGTGTGTGTGAGTGCATGTTTGCCTTGGTAAGTGGTAGTGCTGTTGTAGTTGGAGAACCAACAACATAAAAGAGTGTCTACTTGTTTCACTTGCTTTGATTGACGAGTGTTGTTTAGATTTTTCATTTAACTGCCACTGCTGCTGCTGCTGCTGTTGTTGTTTCCGATGTTGTTCCATTTAAGGCCAAGATGAGTGCTGGAGCCCTTTTTACACATGCATGGAATAATATGAGTGTATCTGTTGGCTTATGCTAAATTGGGATTGAGTGGGTGGGTACAGAGAGAGAGCGAGAGGGCGATGAGAGAGATAGGGCAAAAGTAGTTAAAGTTGGTAGTTCAATGCAATTTTCATTACTGGCGTTTGTTAGTTTAGTTTTCAGATTTTTTCTCATCTTCTTATTGTTGTTGTTGTTAGTGGTGTTTTTGGAGGCTGCTGCTTTGTTTATTTGTTTGTTGTTTTCGTGCTGTACGTGTGCCTCAGAACTCAATTCATTATCAATGATTTGTTGTTGCTGCAAGAAGTCTTTCCATTGTCGGTTCGTCTGGCTGCCCAATTGTTTTGTGAGGAGAATCTATGCCCAGAAATAAGATCAAGAATTTTCTTGCGCTAGTCCCAGATTTCTGGTGTCGATATTTGTGTTAATGATGCATTGGAAGTAAATGTTGGATTACAGCATGTCTATGCAAGCATTGTGATGTATTGTTTAAATTCTTAGGAAAAGGGATTTAATGACGAATTGCGATTGTATAAGAGTGTATAGAAATATATGCTGAGAGAGGAGAGGAATGGAAGAAAAATCAGAAATTAAATTTCAAAAATAGAGACTATGGCCTAAGCTAAGCTAAGAGTTACCATTCTAAGAAAAAGTGACATTTTATGATTTATTTATAGCATTGTAGGGGTTCCCCAATGACAGATTAGGTAGTAATGTAATGTATAGACTCTGAATCCTTTCACTTAATAAATTGTTGTATCCTATAGGGCGCTTGCACGCAATTTTTCAAATAATAAGAAACACTTTGATAGGTTTACAGTATATATGGTATACATATTACTGTGTATATTTTAATAAGTAACTAGTAAAAAAGCTGTAAATTTGGCCGAGCCGAACTTTGAATACCCTCCACCATTTGGAACGACTTTGGCTAATTTCAAAAAACTAAAATCCGTTAAAGGCAAGTTTTGTCATAAGCAAGTTCGAATAATATCCATTACGAACTTCAAATACCAAATTTGAAACAATTTCGGTTAATAATATCCCTAAAATCATCAAACTACCGAATATCGGAAGGTACCGTTATATGAGGGCTATACAAAGCCATAGACTTCCATAGAACATTTCCCGTCATTAGATGAAGAGCCATTAAGAACTTCAAATACCAAATTGTAACAAATTCCTGTGAATAATGTAGCAAAAGTCACCACAATACCGAATATCGGGAGGTTCCGTTATATGAGGGCTATACAAAGACTTAGACTTGCATAGAAAATTGTCCGTCATTGGTTGAAGTGCCCATTACGAACTTCAAATACTAAATATAAACCAATTCTTGTGAATAATGTTGCTGAAATCATCAAAATACCGAATATCGGGAGGTCCCGTTATGTGGAGGCTATACCAAAGCGTGGACCTGCTCAGATAATTTTCTGTCTTAGGCTGTAGTATTCATTACGAACTTCAAATACTAAATTTGAAACAATTCCGATGAATAACGTCGCTAAATTTACCAAAATACCGAATATCGGGAGATTCCGTTATATGAAGGCTATACAAAGACGTAGACTTGCATAGAAAATGTTCGTGGACCTATATTGACACTTTTCTTCCAGGTGGTAAAATACTCAGAAGGAACTCTTTGTGTGGATTTTCAGACAATTCCATTTGTAAAATTTTGCTACAATAATCTTAATACCGAATATCCGGTGGTACCTTTGTATGGGGTGGTACGATATCTTTTACCTACATAGACAATTCTCTTCCAGAAGGTAAAGTACTCAGAAGGTACTCCTTGTATGGATTTTCAGACAATTCCTTTAAAAAATTGGCTACAATCTTCAAAATACCGAATATCGGGAGCTACCGTTATATGGGGGCTATACGATATCGTAAACCTATATAGACAATTCTCTTCCAGGGTGTAAAATAAACAGAAGCGACTCATTGTGTGCATTTTCAGACAATTTCATTATAAATTTGGCTACAATCATCAAAATACCGAATATAGGGGGGTAGCGTTGTATGGGGGCTATATGATATCCGATCTATATCTATGGAACCTATATAGCCCATCTTCGATCTTGAACTTCCTCCAGACAAAAGATTGTTCTGTGCAAATTTTTGGCTTCCTATCTTAACTCGTTTTGACTCTAGCCTGATTACAACAGGTGGACTGAGGGACGGCCAGACAGGGCTAAATCGTCTTAGAATTTAACACCGATCAGGAATATATATACTTTGTTAGGTCTGAAATTATTATTTCGATGAGTTACAAACGAAATGACGTACTTAATATGCCCTCCATGCCATATATGGTGGAGGGTATAAGAAATTAGAGCGGAAAATATGAGTGGGAGTCAAAATTCTCAAAATCGAATAAATGTTTACTCCAATAGGAGAATAGAATGAAAATAATAAATTTTACTCCCCCTCGAAAATGAGCACAAAATACTCGTTCGTATTCTTGTGTCATAGGAAAATAGGGTATGCTCGATTTCTTTTTTTACTTGCAGGAGTTCTCCCTGTCAAATTCGAGCAAGGTTTACTCTTTACTCGAATACGAGTAAACATTTCGGAGCTATTGGCAGTACCTAATGATTTTTGGTGTTTTGAACATTTTAGACTATCTTTTCCTAAAAAGTTCAATATAGGTCCAATAATTAGTAGAAGTCCCAACGACACCTTTCGATTAATATTTGTTGAAAGTTTTGGTGAAAATTTTAAATTATGGTACCTATAGAGGATAAAAACAGTCTCTCCTCTCGGAAAATAATATCCCAAAAACGTATTTTCTTTGAAAATTCATTTCAAACATCATTCATACCTGCTTCCATACAGAGTTTCCTTATTAAAATTTTTCCATTGGTAATTTCACCCAATGACCCGATTTCATTAGCTGATACTTGCGCTCTTTTTTGGTTTTTTATTCACAAACACTACTACTTTGGTTTTATCAAAAGTGTTGATGCCAATTAACCTTGATTTGGGTTATAAAAACAAACAGCCAAACTGTCAAAAATGTTAACAAACTCGATTTTGCACACGAAGCCACATCGGGAAGTGGGGTACAATCAACGTAATTTGCATATTCTACTTAGTGGCGGATATCAGAGAACCGCTATCAAAGAAGGAGGAAATGCTTGAAATTCGAGAGATATGTTTCACATTAAGCTGTTGCTGGCAGAAGTTTTGTAGTTTTGCAACGAGAGATGAGCTATGAGTGGGAGGAGAGAGAGTGAATACAACTTTTTCGAGTTGTTGTACAAAGACTTTAATCTAAAATGTCAATAGCAAAAATACACTTTATCATGATTGGGATAAAAGATTTGGCATTTTTCACATATACATATATACCCCCTAATACACTTCCCAATCTCTCTCCCTCTCACTCTCGCACACACACATAATCTCATAGAAGAGATTTAAGCATCACCACCACTAGATATTTTGGCCAAAAAGATAGGGTGACTATTTGATGTCGTTGCTGCTGTTGTTGTATTGCCAATACAAGTGAAAATGCGTGGTTTAAATTTTCAATTAATATGCAGCCGAAAATTGGATTTTCTCAGCAGTGTCGTCGTGCAACAGCAGCATCGCACTCTCGATGTTGGTTATTCACAATTTCTACTGTCACCATCATCATCAGCTTCATTGTCATCACATCAGGACCATCAGCTACCAACTATTACACTTCTTATGCTACTGCTGCTGTGTTTTCCTTCTTTTTTTTTGCGAATCTACCGAAAGTTCACAGGGGGGTTAGTGAAAAACAACTTAATATCCAAAATGTTTATGCAAAAATGCATGTGTTCTTTTTTCTCTCGCTCTCTCTATGCTCCTTGGCGTGAAGGGTAATCTTGTCGTTTTTTATGCAGTTATAAAAGTAAGAGAAGTTGATTTGAAAAATTAGGGGAAAAAATCACCTACATATCTTTCTGAATTTTGATAAAAAAAAAAAAAAAACAAGTAAAAAACATTAATTTCGGCCGGCCCTCTACCTTAGGGTAAAGAAAACATAAGAACCAATTATGACCCACAATTACCAATTTTTAGACATATACGTGGAAAAATGTGCCAATAATCATGAAAATACCGAATATCAGGAGGTACCGTTATATGGGGGCTATACCAAAATGTGGACCTATACATGCAATGTTTCGCCACCGGTTATAGAACCCATTATGACCAACAAATACCAAATTTTAGAAAAATCCATGAAAAAAATCGGGCAGAAATCATCAAAAACCCGAATATCGGGAGGTACCGTTATATGTGGGCTATACCAAAGCGTGGGCCTATACATACAATGCTTCGCTAAACTGGGACCCAATATGGCCTACAAATACCAATTTTCAGACAAATCCGTGTAGAAGTGTGGCAAAAATCGTCAAAATACCGAATATCGGGAGGTACTGTTATATGGGGACTATACCAAAACGTGGACCGATATATCTCATTTTAATACCAACCATCCTAGACACAATACAAATTATTCTGCTAAATTTTGACGCTCTACGTCAAATAATATGGCCTGTATCCTGATTTCAGCAGATAGACGGACATCGTTAAATCGACTTAGAATTTTATGCTGATTATGAACGCGGTATTTTGGCCCATTCCTGGTGAAACGCTTGATTGAGATGATCAACACTTTGGTATTTTTTAGTGCCAACCTTGCTTCCCATAAGCCTCCAGACACAATAGTCCAACGGATTGGTATCCGGAGATTTTGGTGGCCATTTTGCGCTGGAAATGAAGCGAGGAACCTCATTGTGTAACCATTCTTGGGTGGCGCATGCTGAGTGCGATGGTGCTGAGACCTGTTGGAATGTCCAAAGTCTGCGGCCAAAATGTTTGCGTTCCCAAGGCTTCAATACACGATAATATTCGGAATTTTTTCTGATGCCACGCTCGATTAAAACGAACAGAGCGACCATCGGCTGTTATGCGGCCCACACCATCACCATGGCCGGCAGTTAAGTTGCTGACCTCAGCTGTAAGTTCAGCCGGGCCTATCTTTGAATGCCCTCCAACATTTAGAACGGTTTTGGCAATTTTGAAAAAAAAAAATATTGTTATATTCTGGCTATAGGAAGACGTTGACGTGCACAGCCATTTTTCTGCCATAGGCTGTAGTATCCATTACGAACTTCAAATAGCAAATTTGAAGCAATTTCGGTGAATAACGTCGCTAAAATCATCAAAATACCGAACATAGGGATGTACTGATATATGGGGCCTATACGAAGACCTGGACCTGCAAATACAATTTTCTGTCACAGACTGTAGTTCTCATTAGGAACTCTAAATACTTAATTTGAAACAGTTCCGGTGAATAATGTCGCTAAAATCATCAAAATACCGAATATAGGGAGGCAGCGTTATATGGGGGCTATACGAAGACGTAGACATGCACAGACAATTTTTTGTCATAGGCTGTAGTACCCATTACAAACTTCAAATTCCAAATTTGCAGCATTTACGATGAATAATTTCGCTTAAATCACCAAAATACCGAAAATAGGGATGTTCGGAAGCTTGAGTGATTTCCCCAGACGGACGAACATTGCTAAATCGACATAGAATTTTATGCTGATCTTCGTGGGGTCTAAAATGTATATTTCGAGGTCTTACAAACGGAATGACAAACTTAACATACCCTCCATACTATGGTGGAGGGTATAACAAGACTTCTTGATTTCACAAAATTGACATATAGATGGCCCATTTGCCCAATTGTATATCTTTACAAAAACAAAAGTTCTTCTGCTCATAAAATTTATGTATAAATGGCGGTTAATCGCTTTTACTTAATTTCAATTCAGAAACTCAAAATCTAGAGGAGGTTTTGGGAGAAACAATTCAAGAGTGAGACTTCATGAGATCCAAATTGTTATAAAACCCCAAGTTCGTATGCCCATGAAAAATTGAAGCATAGATAACGTTTATTTACCTGTTTTGAAATTACGAACTCAGATGGGTTTTGGGTACTTCAAGCAAAAACAAGGACGGAAACAATTCTTAAGGATAAGAAATCAGATTTTCTTACAGAAATAGAAATAGCCTTTCAATAATCACCAAACAAAAAGTCCCTTCTTTTGAAACCTTTAACCACTTACTGCGACATTTTCCTCCCCAAAATAGTTACTCCACAATTGTTTTCCCTTAGCGAAATAACAACAATACAATTTCTTCCATAAAATGTATTGTACCTAAACTTATCACCCCGCCCCTCGTACATTCAAATCAACTTGCGTGTATTGGCCCCAATATCAATTGCCATGCAATTTGGTGTTCGAAACGCCCGCCACATACAAGGCACACACCAAAGCCACTTTTACAATATTTGTGTACTCAATTTTTAACAAGAACTTTTATCAAGTAAATATTGAAAACATTTCAACTCAAATATTGGCGGATGAAGTGTGACAAATGGTCACATTGAGATCGGAAGGGCAAAAAAAGTATGGAACACCAACATTTTACGGAGGCTATTATTGAAGGGAAAAAGTTTGCATTTTAAAAATTTGCCACAAAAATGTTACGGCCTCATACAAGTCTAACCATTTTGTGTTATTGATTTGAAATCGTTTTTTTTTCTCTGGCAAACTTAGCTGCCAGTATTAGGTAAGTGTTGTTACATATTTGTATGCAGTTTTTTTTTTATTTGCATTTGATTAAGATGCCGGCTTCCATGGCGTGCGTTAGCCTTTTTTTCGTTAGAGAACAAGATATGCGCATACATGCATGTTTTTACACACACACACCCATGCATACATATGTAAATAAATATGAATATGAATTTAGTGCCTTATGGTTTTCTACGCAGGAAAAACTGTTTGGGGTGAATATTGAAAAAAAGACCTCTAAGTGTTGGCACTTGACACACGCCTTTGTTGTTCCCATTATTGTAAGAGTGCAAGAGTTGTCGTTTTTGTTGCTGCTCCGAATTTTGTATTCAAAAATGTAATATTTTTTATAAAATTGATAGTTTAAGCGACTATGGGTGGTAAATCGAAAAGGGATTATATGCAATAAATAAGTGTGGGGGGGGGGGGCTTTTAAAGTAAATCTGCCATTAAATATATGTTTCGTCATAAATTCAATGGCCTTTTAAAGAGTCATTAACGAAAATCCAGGTACTCATATTTTAATTAAAAACAAGTTATAAACTATCTGTCGGTTTTGCCGACAGATTTATACCCTCAGCCAATGTTCGATTATTTAAATATATTTTGACTGACGATGGAATAGGTTTCAAAGGACCACAACAGAAAGAAAATAGACTCAAACGAGCTAAAGAGTTGCTTCGCTTGGCCAAAAGTGGTGAACTGCCGAATTTCTTCGAATTCTCCGATGAGAAAACATTCGTTGTCCAGCAGTTTATAAACAAACAAAATGATAGTGTTTACTTGTCAAAGAGGTCAGCTGAAAATGTGCACCATCGGTCGGCCACCAGAACTCAAGCACCGGTCATGGTAATGGTGTGGGCCGCCATAACAGCCGATGATCGATCTTCGCTCGTATTAATCGCGAAAATATTCTGGAGGGTTATTAAAGCCTTGGACACGCAAACATACCTTGGACAGACCTTGGACATTCCAATTGGACTCAGCACCATCGCACTCAGCAATCGCACGCGCCACCTAAGAATGGTTACAAAATGAGGCTCCTCGCTTCATTTCCAGCGCACAATGGCCATTAAAATCTCCGGATACCAATCGTCTGGGGTATTTTGGAAAGCAAGGTTGGCACTAAAAAATACCAAAGTGTCGATCATCTCAATCAACCGCCGCCGCCGGGAATAGGCCAAAATACCGCAATACCCAATGCAGCATCATTCGGGCAGCGTGTGACGGTTTCATTGGCCGTTTGAAGGCCATAGACAGGCCTAAGACAGAAAATTGTATGTGCAGGTTCACGTCTTCGTATATGCCCCATATAACGGTACCTCCCGATATTCGATATTTTGATGATTTTAGCGACATTATTCACCGGAATTGTTTCAAATTTGGTATTTGAAGTTCCTTATGGGTACTACAGCCTCTGACAGAAAATTGTCAGTGCAGGTTCACGTCTTCCTATAGCCCCCATATAACTGTACCTCCCGATATTCGGTATTTTGATGATTTTTAGCGATACTTTTCCCCGGAATTGTTTCAAATTTGGTATTTGAAGTTCGTAATGGATGCTACAGCTTCTGACAGAAAATTGTCTGTGCAGGTCCACGTCTTCCTATATCCCCCATATAACGGTACCTCCCGATATTCGGTACTTTGATGATTTTTGCGGAATAGTTTCAAATTTGGTATTTGAAGTTTGTGATGGATACTACAGCCTATGACATAATATTGTCTGTGCAGGACCACGTCTTCGCAATTTTTTTTTTTTTTTTATTTTATTTTTATTTTTTTTTTTTTTTTTTTGGTTAAGTTTCGCCATTGAATATTGTAATGGCTTATGACAAAAGTTACCTATGCAGGTCCATATTGTCGTATATAATGTAACAGCCACATTTGTTACTTTTACGATTTTAACAGAACTTTTCACGGAGTATATTTTTTTGAAAATTGCCAAATTCGTTCCAAGTGGTGGAGAGGATTCAAAGGATTGTTTTTCTTCCAAAAGCGGAAAACTGGACAGGATTACATGAAGTCATTTAACTAAAATTATATCTGAACCTTTTAAATTGAAATAGGGTCTAAGTATATTTTATACGAAATTCCAAAAAGATCTCGTATTTAAACCCTTTTTTAAAGGTGTAGGGTATCATAAATTAACCATGTTTTTTTTCTTTTTCGCTTTCCACTTCTTGTAATCATCCAATATTTATTGATAGTCATAATTTAAAAAATTACCAAACATAATAATGTTTTCTTTTGTGTAACGCCCAGTGTGTATTGAACAAAATCATATTGAAACTTCATTAAATATTACACATGGATTTTTTATATATTCAATGATATTAACACAATTTCACACACACACTCACATATTTATGAGCTATCAACAACTGAACAATCAAACTCGGCTTTAATAATAGCCATCATAACTTGTGTATGAGTGTTCGTGTGTGTGTCTCACATAAGTATTGGTATCGTTTACATCAACCAAAAGCTAGTATTCCAACTCATTATATGGTTTATGGGTCTTGTCCAAACTATTACATGCTACAATCAATATAAATTATATTTAATGTTTAAACAATATCAGCAGCAGCAGTGGCAGCATCAGCATCGCCATCATTGACAAGAGTAGCTTCCACATTCATTTCACTACAATATTGTATGCGAACAAAGCTGAATTTCAATACTTTATCATGAATTCGTTAAAATTTATCGTTTGGTTTAAATTATATTCTCTTCGCCCCCCCCCCCCCTCACTCCATCGTTTGTTTTTTTTCAAAATTTATGCAAAAATTATAATTGCAAAATAATGGGGAAAACATCTACACCTTTCTTTTTTTATGCCAGCTTTTTCATAATTTTTATTGCGTTCAATAAGACATCGAATCGAACGGCTGAACGAACGAACGAACCAAACAACACACCATCGCCAGCCACATTAACAAAACAGAAAACATTAAATACGCATTGCAAAAATTATTAATGAATATAAATTGTGCGAATTATGAGCGTAAATTGAGTTTCAATTGAATTCAATATTCACCGTTTTTAATGGTGGGCGAGCGAGCGAACAGTTCGTTGTCAGCCAAAGTGGGCACAAACCCTGACTCCTAGATGTGTGTGTACGTGTGTGTTGTGGATGTTAAAAATGTGATTGTGTGGTGTAAGTGGTTCGTTATTTGTTTGTTGCATTTCATACAGCATACTTTAAGGCGTTAAATGAAAGGCAAATTGCAGGAAGTGATATTTACTTTGTTCATAAATATTTAAAGACATTTTTTAACGGAATTATTAATTTCTAAGTAATAGAACGGGTCTGTAGCAAAATGTGGTAGCCGACAGGATCCCTTATTTTATAGGAACGGTTGTTGAATTTCAAAAAAATTAATTTGAAAAACCCATAAAGCAAGGAATTGGATTTTATTGCTACTTTTTTAGAAAACAAATGGGGGCCCTTTCTTAATCCTTTGGCTGTGGTTTTGTAATATTGTCCGAATTCAACAAAGGTTCGCACGTCTTTTTTATACCCTCAAATTTATACCGTGCGCCATTCTAGGGAGGGTATATTAGCTTTGTCATTCCGTTTGTAACTTCTCGAAATATTCACAATAGACCCTACAAAGTATGTATATATTCTGGATCAGCGTAAAATTCTAAGGCGATCTAGCGATGTCCGTCTGTCTGTCTGTCCGTCTGTTGTAATCAAGCTATCTTTCGAACGAATTGAGATAGAAAACTAAAATTGTTATACATATGCATGCATAGTTTACCAGTAGGCAGGTTGAGTTCGTAAATGGGCCATGTCGGTCCACGTTTTCGTATAGCCCCCATATAACGGTACCTTCCGATATTCGGTATTTTCATGATTTTAGTAACATTATTTACAGGAATTATTTCAAATTTCATATTTAAAGTTCGTAATGGGTACTACAACCTATGGCAAAAAATTTTGAATGAAGGTCCACGTCTTCGTATAGCCTCTATATAACGGTAACGGTATCTACTCGGTATTTTGATGATTTGAGCAACATTTTTCAACGGAATTGTCTGAAATTCCAGAGAAGGAGTTCCGTGTGAGTACTTTATCCACTGAAGGATATCGTATATCCCCCATATAACAGTACCCGCCTATATTCAGTATTTTGATGATTGTAGCAAAATTTGTCAATGAAATTGTCTGAAAATCCACAAAAGAATTTCCCTCTGAGTACTTTACCCTCTTAAGAAGATTATTGTCTATATAGGTCCACGAGATATACGATATATCCCCCAATATAACGGCACCTCCCTATGTATGGTATTTTGATGATTCTAGCCACATTTTTCAATGGAATTATCTTAAAATCCTTACTAGAAAATCGTTTCAAGCTCTTTACTCCCTAGAAGAGAAATGTCTTTATAGGTTGTTCAAACTTCGTACCTAGAACTCATAATGGTTACTATAGCCTATGACATAAAATTGCGTACGCAGTCCCACGTCTTTGTCTATCCTTCATATTACGGTACATCCCAATATTCGGTATTTTGATGATTCACCGGAGTTTCTTCAAATTTCGTATTAGGAGTTCGTAATGGGAGCTACAGTCTTTGACGGAAAATTTTCTATGCAGGTCCAAGCCTTTGTATAGGCCCCATATATCAGTACTTCCCTATATTCCGTATGTTGATGATTTAAGCTGCATTATTCACCGGATTTGTTGTAATGGCTTACGAAAAAATGTGCCTTGCAGGTCCACGTCTTCACATAGACCCCAGTATAACGGCTATATTTGGTATTTTTACAATTTCACAAGAATTTTTAGCGGATGTTATTTTTTGAAAATTTCCAAATTCCTTTAAAATGGTTGAGGGTATTAAAAGTTCGGCACGGCCGAACTTAGCTGCTTTTTTACTAGATACTATTTTTTCTTTTGCATATATGTCAGGAAATTCCATAGTTTCGGGAAAAAAAAAACATTTTTTGAAGAAAAACAGGTCTTTATAAAATTAACAACGAAAACTAAGGATACCTCCTTTGTCTCATGGATGCTGGACTACTTAAGCCAAACTTTAAATTGCTAAACTGGCTCGACACAACCTTAAAATAGGTAAAATACAGAATTCTTCCTTTCACTTATCCTTTTACGCAATGCTGCATTTTATATGTATGTAAGTACATATAACCGTGCACACAAAAAAACCATAAACTTATAGGCATAATCGGATGATAATGTAAATAAAATTGAAGAAACACCAATACAACAACTTTGAATAATTATGAAAAATGATAAACTTTTGTATGCCAAAAAAAAATAATTCTACAAGGAGACGATAAATGCAGTAGGAAATATCATTGGTTGGCAAGGAACAGTGGTGCGATATTATATCATTTTAGGAAATAAGTAAAGAATGCGATAACTTCAGTCGAGCCATATTGTGTATTTCCTCCAGCATGGGAAAACCTCTTTAAAAAAAAATCGATTCTAAAATTTGATATTAAAGTCTCTTTTGGTATGAGGAATTGTGATATAGAGGTAGTTTTTTAAATGTGCACAACAATTGTACGAAAAGTACTAAATGTTACTAAAGTAGTTATTGGCTGAAGGGATGGAGCTGAAATCCTCAAATTTGATATTGAGGTCTCTGTGTGTATTTGGGATTGAGTTATGGGGTTGAGTATCGGAAGTGCATATTTTAATTTTTCGAAAAATAAGTTAGAAGTTTTAATTTTATATTTTCATAGAGCACGAATTGAGGGCCTAATTTATCCATGAAAAAAAGATAAACTTTCCCAATCATTTTTTCTCATTACCTTTTACATATATTTTTCAATATTCCTGCCACTGTTCTTCACATTCTCCACCACTGTTCTTCCTTTGTAATTTGGTTATTGTTTGGTTGCTTTTGGTATTTATGACAAAAAATTACATTGAATGAAAAATGATGAAGTAAAATTCAGCTGAGCGAGCAAAACAAAAAAAAAACAGAAACACATTAAAAAACAAAAGATAAAATTAAAGAATGCCCAAAAGAAATTCACACGAAAGCGGCTCGACAATATTGCTGAATGAATATATAGTGTCGATGCGAGGGTACTAGGTGGAAGTTAAGGTATTGGAAGTTAAGGGGAATTCTCAGAAATTTCTGATAAAATATTAAACCTTCCTCATCTGCATAATAGATATAACTTTACAATTAAAACAAGTTAAAAAGCAGTAAGTTCGTCCGGGCCAAACTTTGAATACCCTCCACCATTTGGAACGAATTTGAAAATTTAAAAAAAAAATGAAATCCTTAAAAAATTCTGTTAAATTTTAAAAATAACGAATATTGCCGTTATATTGGGGTCTATACGACGTAGACCTACATAGGCATTGTTTGCCATTACCATATTCAAATTCGAAACTGGAAATAAACGGTGAACAATGTAGCTAAAATCATCAAAATATTGTATATAGGGAGGTACCATTATATCGGAGCTGTGGGAAGACCTGGACCAGCATAGACAACTTTCTGTCACAGGCTATAGCATCCATTACTAACGTCAAATACGATATCTCAAACAATTTCGGTGGGTATTATACCTAAACTCGTCAAAATACCGAATGTAGGGAGGTACTGATATATGGGGCCTATACGAACACCTGGACCTGCGTAGACATTTTTCTGTCACAGATTGTAGTTCCCATTACGAACTCTAAAGACGTAATTTGAAACAATTCCGTTGAATAATGGCGCTAAAATCATCAAAATACCGAATTTTGGGAGGTACCGTTATATAGGGGCTATACGAAGACGTGGACCTTCACAGACAATTTTCAGTGATAGGCTGAAGCATCCATTACGAATCTCAAATACCAAATTTGAAACAATTCCGGTGAATAATGTCGCTAATATCATCAAAATACGGAATATAGGAAGGTACCGTTATATGGGGGCTACACGAAGACGTGGACCTGCCCAGATAATTTTCTGTCATAGGCTGTAGTATCCATTTCGAACTTTAAATATCAAAGTTGAAACAATTTCGGTGAATAATGTCGCTAAAATCATCAAAATACCGAATATAGGGAGGTACCGTTATATGGGGGCTATATGAAAACGTGGACCTACATGGCCCATTAACGAACTTAACCTGCCTACTGGAAAAATAAACACGTGTGCAAAATTTTGATTTTGATTACAACAGACAGACGGACAGACAGACGGACATGGCTAAATCGAATTTTGTTTGTTAGGTCTGACATGAGTATTTCGAGGAGTTACAAACGGAATGACAAAGTTAATATACCCTCCATTGTATGGAAAATAATTCTATTTTCAATATTTCCCTCATTTTCTCCAAAATCCTGTTCCTGCCACCCTCGCACCTTTCCGTTTTCATTTTCCCATTTTTTGCTGCGTTACGCTTTCACACAATTCATGCATTCACACATAACTATAAACAAGTGATTGTTTGTTTGTTTATTTTTTGTGGGATCTGTTTAATCATTGTCATAATTTTAATGGCCTACCAGCCACCAACGCACTATGGGTTTTTTTACGTTTATTTTGGCATAAACTCTAATTTCAAAGCTATTGAATTGAAATTTGGTTTGTATGCATTTTTTATGCTTCCAAGATGACCTACCAATTTTCATATGATTTGGGGCACTATTTCATATAGCTGCTATATAGCCGATCTGGCCGATTTGACCCAACTTTTTTGTTTATGAAGCTATTGAAGTGAAATTTGGTTTGTATTAATTTTTTATACCCCAAAGATGACTTACGAATTTTCATATGATTTGGGGCACTATTTCTTATGTAGCTGCTATATAGCCGGTCTGGCCTATTTGACCCAACTTTTTTATTTATGAAGCTGTTGAAGTGAAATTTGATTTGTATTCATTTTTATGCCCCCAAGATGACCTACGAATTTTCATATGATTTGGGGCACTATTTCATGTCGCTGCTATATAGCCGATCTGGCCGATCGGCTATGATGATTTTAAGAAACATACTGCTCATTCATTACAATAATTATACTTTTGCTAAGCCATTTTGAATTTTTAGTTTTAAATCGCTCTAGTTTACGGATGCACTTTGGCAAATGCTTTTTTATATAATTAACAAAATCTTTCACTTGTTTTGATATCAAACGCATTTGGTCTTCATTTAAACTGATATTATTGATATTCTGTAACACATATTTCACAAGTGCATCTTCTGAGCGATTGTTGCTTCTCCAAATTTCAATAAGCGCTGCACGGACAAACACATGTTTATCTGCAAAACACGTGTTGGCACAAAATAGAACAAAAAAGGCTAGTTACTCATTAATTAACACACTTTTGTTAATAACTTGGCATTTATACCTTTTTGCAATGCTTTGCCATTCACAAGTTACACTCCACGGAACACAACTACAATTTATAGATTTTATATAAAGCTATACATAAACGAAACAATTCACAGTATTACAACAACAGACAATTATGACAAAAAGGGCACCTCGTCTTAATTTTACATACCTGCACTAACGTTTTCCATAATTACACATTTTATTTTTTTCAATTTTGTCAAATCAGAAGCACTTGAACTTAGCTGATCTTTACCGCCAGTTGTACCAAAACAAAGTGACTTTCAAACAGCTGACTTTAAAAGCTCGCCAGCAAAAAAGGGTTGCCACCCGTATTGATATTAAACATTTTTTTTTCTAATATGGGTATCTACATTTAGGAAATCAGTTAAATTTCAAAATATGAAACCAAAAAAAAATGACTTTATGCCAAAAAATCATGCTTTTTACCCATAGTGCAACGCCAACACTACAAAAAAGAAACAACAACAACGGTAACAATAATCAAAAAAGGTAGAAATGCAGTTTCATTATTTCCCCCACCACACACATACGTACATATATTCTTTCAGTTGTTTTCCCCACATATTGCAGTTGTATCCACTGCATTCTTTCTCGCTCTCTCTATACAGATATAGATACATATGTATATATGCGTTGGCCATGTGCAATGATTTACATGTGCATTGTAGGCGAGGAGAAAAAAATTATATTGCCATTGTTTTGCAGGTTGCCTCAAAACGAAATTACACGTATGTTTTTTTCTTTTTTTTGTTGTAGTTGTTGGCAAAGGAACCAAAATACTGTCCTCGTTTCGTTTGCATTACGGCGTTGTGGCAGAGGTACATCATGGACATGGCCTTCAGCCATTAAATATACTTACTCACTGGCAATGCACCAGCACCACCAACACCACGACGACTACCTTAGCTCATTGCATTTTGGTAATGCATTCCGGGCTATGTACTTGGATTTGTCAAGGTGCATATTTTTTCAAGTTATGTGTTTCATATTTATTTCCGAAAACATTGGGTTTATAAATATTTTTCCTTTTTGCCACAAACTCACGGTTTATATATATGATTTTTGTCTTATTTGGTTCAAAATGTGTTTATAAGAAGTAACGATACTTTATACCAGCAATGGTTCTTAACGGATATTTTTTTTAAAATATGTTGTGTAATCATTAAGCTATTGCAAGCCTTTGCAGTATACATACATTGAGAATTCAGAGAGCCATTGGTCTTAGCCATTAAATATACTTACTCACTGATCGTGGCGTATGATTAACAGAAAATGAACCTTGTTCAACCATGTTCATTGCTCATTCGCAATGGTTATTATATTGGGTTGTTTTTATACTTTTTATCATAAAATGGAAGATCAAACAATTTTGTCCTTCCCTTTGCTACAATTCATAATATTTGTCAGGAACCCCAGAAAAATGTTGAATTCCTCAGAATAATTCAATCATGAGTGGTACATAATTTATTCAAGAGCCATATCATTGTTGTTGAAAAAGGCAAGCATTATACGAGGAAGCAGTGTATTTCGCATCTTGATCATGTCTTCTGCAAGGCTTCTATTAGATTTCTACTTTTGAAAGCAATGCGGACTACTCTCTATTTTGATCTCAGATGACTTGATCAATTTTAGTGGGCATTATTAAAATCAGAGCACACATTTGCTCATTTTCTCATGAGAGTGTAACTTGCTAGAGAGCGGGTTTTTATACCCTCCATCATTCTATGGAGGGTATATTTGCTTTGTCATTCCGTTTGTAACTCCTCGAAATATTCATGATAGACCCTACAACGTATATATTTTCTGGATCAGCGTAAAATAGTAAGACGATCTACCGATGTCCGTCGGTCTGGCTCTTCTGTTGTAATCATGCCATCTTTCGAACGAATTGAGATAAAAGGCTAAAATTTTTCATACATGCATAGTTTAGGTTCACATGCACAGGTTAAGTTCGTAAATGGGCTATGTCGGTCCTTTTTTCGTATAGCACCAATATAACGGTACCTCCCGACATTCGGTATTTTCATGATTCTAGTGACATTTTTACCTGAATTATTTCAAATTTCGTATTTGAAGTTCGCAATGGTAATTTTATTTATGCAGGTCCATATTTTCATATAGCCCCCTTATAACGATAACTCACGATATTCCCTATTTTGATCATTTTAACGATATCATTCAGCCGAATTGCTTTAAATTTCGTATTCGAAGTTTGTAATAGATATTACAGCCTTGCCTAAAAATTTCGTATGCATGTCCACGTCTTCGTGTTGCCCCCATATAACAGTACCTCCCTTCTTTCGGTATTTTGATGACTTTAACGACATTATTCACCGAAATTGTTACAAATTTCGTATTTGAAGATCTTAGTGGGTACTACAACCTATGACAAAAAATTCTTATGCAGGTCCCCGTCTTCGTATACCCCCGAATATAGCTCATCATTTAAACGGTATTTTTCGGAATTTGTTGAAAATATTCGAGGGTATTAAAAGTTCGGCCTGGCCAAATTTATTGGCTTTCTTAATTGTTTTTATTTAGTGGAGTTTGACTTATACTCTTTTATTGTGAGGGGGTGCTCCCAAATAATTCCTATTTGAAAAACTAGAAATTACTCGAAATATACAGGGTGAGATAAAAAAACTGCAACAAATTCAAACGCTAGAATTTTTACATTTTTTTTTTTAAATTTCATTAAATGAAAGCTAAAAATGTCGGAAATACCATCAAATTTTAGAATAAGTTTAGATTTGTCACCTTTGCCACGAATTATGGCCTTCAAACGGCTAATGAAAACGTCACACGTTGCCCGAATGTTGTTGTTGCGGTATTTTGGCCCATTCCCGGCAAAGCAATTGCTTGAAGTGATCGACACTTTGGTATTTTTTAGTGCCAACCTAGCTTTTCAAAAGTCCTCCAGACACAATAGTTCTAAGGATTGCTGTCCGGAGATTCTGATGGCCATTGTGCGATGTAAATGGAGCGAGGAACCTGATTTTGTAACCATTCTAGGGTGTTGGGTGTTTTGTAACCATTTTTACCTAAGTCCTGTTGGAATGTCCAAGGTCGGCGGCCAAAATGTTTTCGAGCCCAAGGCCCTCCAGAATATTTTCGCGATAATATTCGGCATTTGTTCTGATGCCACGGGTGATTTATACGAGCGGAGAGCGACTATCGGCTGTTATGGCGGGGCCCACACCAACACCATGGCTGGTGCTTGAGTTCTGATGGCACATTTTCAGCTGACCTCTTTGACAAGTAAACACGATCATTTTGTTTGTTTACAAACTGCTGGACAACAAAAGTTTTCTCATCGGAGAAAACCAAATTCGGCAGTTCACCACTTTCGGCCAAGCGAAGCAACACTTTAGCTCTTTTGAGTCTATTTTCTTCCTGTTCCGGTGTAAGTTCTTGCACTTTTTGAAATTTCAATGGCTTTAGTATTTGCCGAAAAGTATATTGGGATATGTTCAGCTCACGAGCCATTTTTCGGCCACTGCGACGCGAGTTTCCTTCAAGTCGCTTCTTTACTTTTCTAATAATTTCTGCTGATGTTGCTGTTTTCTTCCGCCCACTTCCTTAACGTCGGGCTACGTTACCAGTATCACGGTAACGAGCGATGGTACGAGACACAAAAGATTTATTCACATTTAAATGCTGGAGTGCTCTAACGCTAGCCACTTGTGGTTTTCCAGTCAAATATAAATAAATCACACTATCACGCTTGAATTCCATCACGAATAACTTTTTTTCTGGAAAATTCTCACCAAAATGCTTTTGTACGCTTGTACACAATATAATGAGCTATCACTGGAATAATTTTAACAGCTGTCGGACGAGTGGCTTAGGAATGACAGCAGTCTGTTTAAGGGCATTTTTACAAAAATAATCCTAAAAATTGATTTTTTTCCAAATAGGTACCGTTTCTCATTATATTTTAAATTGAATGATCACATAGTGTCATAGGCCACCCCTACCGAATTCAGAAATTGATCCCTAGGTTTTGATGATTCCTACATATCAATATACACATACATTTCTCTCATATCAAGTAAATGTACCATTATTTTATTTTTCATTGCTCTATCCTTGTTTTTTCCACTGAAACCAATATTTTTACCCCCTTCAATAAATATGTATGCATTTATGCGTGAGTGATTTTTTCCACTGTCTGTATGTATACGACGAGTATATTTATTTGTAGGCCGGGGAAAATGTAAGTGCATTTCTGCCATGGTAACTACCTGTGTGTGCTGTGTGTTGTAATAAGCGGAAGTAATTACGATTACTTACAGTAAATTGACCAAATTTAATTGTTTTCATTTATAAATGTATTTATCATTAAATCTGCACCAATCGGCATGTAAACGTGGCATGTTGTTTAAATAACAAATGTAGAAAGTTATTAAAAAGTTGAGTAAAGGGAGAAGTTGTGTAAAGGGACACAAATGACAGGAACTTTTAGGAGGATATTTAAAAGTTGATACTGGAACTAATTAATGGTGGATTGATTTATATCAAAATCAAGTACGTTTTCTCAGACATGAGAAATATTTGCTCTGTTCCAGAACCTGCAAGAAGCCAGTATATTGCTTTATTTTCGATATTTTACGGGAACCAATTGCTCTATTCCAGAACTTCAACAATATGCTACAATAACCGATTTCTCCTTTAAAATATCGAAAACAATACACTATACTGGATTCTTACAGGTTCTGGAACAGGATACATATTTCTCATCTTATTTATTTTAATTCTTAAAGTATATTTACACCAAGGTCTTTTATTGGGTTAACCTCCTTAATAAGAATTAATTATTTTCAAATAAATGTCATAGAATTGGCAAATTTAAACTGAATTTACTAAATCCGGAAACTTTAAAAGTTCTATTTTATTCTTTTTATTCAAAAAATAAACATCTTGGAAAATTTGGCACTTTCCAATCTTATGTTTAAATTAACCTAATTTCTTAATTTCTCCAAATACTCCCATTCCAATGAATTTTAAAATGTTTCATCTAGAATACTATAATATTTCTCTCCCTCTTCTTCTCTCTTTGCTGTCTCCCTCCTATCCCAAGTACAATTACAAACCATCCAATTAAATTGCTTATCTCATTGTTTGTGGTTATATTTTTTAGGATTAAAAAATCGAAACAAAAAAAAATTAAATAATCCCCACTAATCACGCAAATGTTTAACGTTGAACATAAACCATACAACTGCTCCAGATAATTTGATAGGTTTTTTCTCCATCGTTTTTTTTTTCTCTTTCTCTCTCTTCCATTGCGTTACATGAAGCGCGAAATCAAAACTTCAGTCCGATGAGAAAAAAAAAATAAAATAAAGAAACAAACTACAATGCCAAGAGAATGTTGTTTATTTACGTTTTTCTTATTTTTTTTAAGACAAATTATTTGAAATCAGTTTAATTTTATGGATAAAATAAGCAGAACACTCGGGGTCCTCCCAGCAGCAATAGCTGAGGGTGGAAGAAATGTATTATAAAGTTTAAGAGGAATAGTTAGTAAAATCGAGGAAAGGAGAGGAAAGTCTTTTAAGGTACACAAAGAGAAACTCCACAAATGGTTCTTCAATGAAAAAGAAAAACTTTCAGGTCTTTTTCAAAAAATGGTTATTAAAAATATCTTCAAAGGGTAAAGGGGTTTCAAGACTCTTGTTTAAAAGAGATCTTTTAAAGGTTTGTAAACCCAGTAAATATTCTTTTATATATCCTAAGAAGGTACCTTTAGGGTTCTTTTTTATTGAAACCTTTTCTCTGAGAAGAGAACAACTTAAATTCTTCTCTATACAGGGAGATATAAAAACTAGTAAAAAAGCAGTTAAGTTCGACCGAGCCGAACTTTTAATACCCTCCACCATTTGGAAAGAACTGGAAAAATTAAAAAAAAAAACTTTCGGAAACTACCACTTAAATGAAAACTGTTATACGTGGTCCTGCTTACGAAATTTGTTGTCATAGGTTGTAGTAATCATTAATATCTCTCAACACGAAATTTGAAACAATTCCGGTGAATAATGTTGCTGAAATCATTAAAATACCGAATATCGGGAGGTACCGTTATATATGGGGTATACGAAAACGTGGACCAACATGGCCCATTTACGAACATAACCTGCCTGATGGTAAACTATGCATGTGTGCAAAATTCCCTCTATCTCAATTCGATCGAAAAATAGCGTGATTGCAACAGATAGACAGACTGACAGATAGACAGACAGACGGCCATCGTTAGATCGTCTTAGAATTTTACGCTGATCCAGAATATAAATACTTTGTAGGTTCTTTTATGAATATTTCAAGGAGTTACAAACGGAATGACAATGTTAATAGTATGGTGGAGGGTATAAAAACTGCAACAAAGTCAAAAACATGTCTGAAATAACATCAAATTTTAGACTAAGTTTAAATTTGTTCGAATTGGTCACCTTTGGTACGAATTATGGCCTTCAAACGGTCAATGTAACCGTCACACGCTGCCCGAATGTTGCTCTGCGGTATTTTGGCCCAATCCCGGCGGCGGCGCTTGCTTGCAACCTTGTTTTCCAAAATACTCCAGACACAATAGTCCAATTGGTATCCGGAGAGAGCGTGCTGAGTGCGATGGTGTTGAATCCTGTTGGAATGTCCAAGGTCTGCAGCCAAAATGTTTGCGTGCTCTAGGCTTTAATACACCCTCCAGAATATTTTCGCGATAATATTCGGCATATATTCTGATGCCACGGCCAAACTCTTTGGCTCTTTTGAGTCTATTTTCTTTCTGTTGCGGTGTAAGCTCTTGCACTTTTTGGAGTTTCAATGGCTTTGCCACCAGCTCATTTTTCAATATTTGCCGAATGGAATATTGCGATATGTTTAGCTCAAGAGCCATTTTTCGGCCACTGAGACGCGGATGTCGATCAAGTCGCTTTTTTACTTTTCGAACCATTTCTGCTGATGTTGCAATTTTCTTCCGTCCACTTCCCTGAAGTTGGGCTACGCTATCAATATCACCGTAACGAGCGATGGCACGAGACACAAAAGATTTATTCACATTTAAATGCTGGAGTGCTCAAACGATAGCCACTTGTGGTTTTCCAGTCAAATATAAAGAAATCACACTATCACGCTTGAATTCCATCACGAATAACTTTTTTTCCGGAAAATTCTCACCAAAATGCTTTTGTACGCTTGTAATCAATATAATGAGCTGTCACTGGAATAATGTTAACAGCTGTTGGACGAGTGGCATAGAAATGACAGTAGTCTGAAGTTGGTTGCAGTTTTTTCAAATTCAAAATTCTGATTTCATTGTTTCATCTGCACACGGATTTTCAGTCACTGCCCTCTATGGCAACCCTATGGCGCAGAAATGGAAATAAAAGTGGGTATATATAAAACGCTTTTTTGACTGGCTTAAGTCGTCGGCTGGCTTTTTCGTAGAGGAACAAACGAGTTTTAGGTTGACTTAGTTCGATTTTGGGCCTACGCTCCATTGTTCTGTTCCGAAGAAGCCAGCCGATGACTTAAGCTAGTCAAAAAAGCATTTTATGTATTCTCACACTAAGATCACTAAAAGAATATGCTTTTAAAGGAATACAATTCAGAATAAGGATAGGAGAACCTCATACGATTTTTCACGGCATTACGACCCTTTCAAGGCTCTTCTAGCAAAACAAGGACCGTTTAAAAGCTCTTTAATGAAAAGTTTTGTCAAAACTCTCCACCAAAAAATTCTCAGTAATATCTCCACTCCCCAACAAGAATATTGTTACAATTTTCCTAAGCACATGATTATGACCTTCATCTCATTTCATCATCCTTGCAGATAATTGCCAAGCATTTTGTCTCCATTTAACATCTCGTAACAATTTTTCAAAACATTCTATTGTCTTGTAATTGTGTCACCACCTCCTTTGCAATCATTTTTGGGGGAAATTCCTATGAGTTGTAGTTTAATTAGTTTGTGTTGTGGGAGTTGTTGCCATTGATGTAGTTGTTGCTGCTGTTGCTGTTGTCGTGTTTTTATAAAATTACACACACAAAATTGTTACAGAGATCCAAGGCAAAAAAAAGGGTACCAATCTAATGGCAACAAAACCCAGTCATAGACACAAGGAAATGCTAGAAAAAAAAAACACTGGCTAATGTTGGGAAAGGAGAAACATTTATAGGACAACAGCACAACAATTGTAGTGTTTCATCTGTTTTTCCTCTCTCTCCCTCTCTCTGCATTGTATTTCATTCGTTCGACATGAGAAGAAAAAAAGGAATTGAATCGAAGGATAAAAAAGTGGTCGTAATAATATAAACTTACAACTATTAGAGGGGCACAGTGGTTTGGGATTAGTTGTAGCAGGAGATTGTGGTAAGGTAATGAGAAGAGGGACTTAAGGGGGAAACAGATTAAAGCTTAAATCATGACTTCTGACACTTGTAGCTGACAACAGTGTTGTATTTTTACGTTTCGTACAGCCAAAAATGCCAACAGTGTTGTATTTTTACGCCGAAGCCTTATGTGACTCAGCTTTGCTAAAAATATACCTTTGAAAAATTAATCGCGAAAATAAACAAAAAGTTGTAAGTTCGGCCCGGCCGAACTTTGAATATCCTCCACTATTTGGAACGAATTTTACAATTTTCAAAAAACAAAATAGTCATTAGCAATTACCATATTCAAATTCGAAACTTGAAATAAACGGTGAATAATGTATCTAAAATCATCAAAATACCGTATATAGGGAGGTACCGTTATATCGGAGCTGTGCGAAGACCTGGACCAGCATAGACAATTTTCTGTCATAGGCTGTAGCATCCATTACGAACTTCAAATACGACATATCAAACAATTTCGGTGAGTATTGTACCCAAACTCGTCAAAATACCGAATATAGGGATGTACTGATATATGGGGCCTTTACGAAGACCTGGGCCTGTATAGACATTTTTCTGTCACAGACTGTAGTTACGAACTCTAAATACGTAATTTGAAACAATTTCGGTGAATAATGACGCTAAAATCATCAAAAGACCAAATATTGGGAAGTACTGTTATATGGGGGCTATACAAAGACATGGACCTGCACAAACAATTTTCAGTCTTAGGCTGTAGTACCCTTTTTAAACTTCAAATGCCAAATTTGAAACAATTCCGGTGAATAATGCCGCTTAAATCATCAAAATACCGAATATTGGGATGTACCGTTATACGGGTGCTATACCAAAACGTGGACGTACAGGGCTTATTTTCAATACCAAAAGTCCAGCATACATAATATACATTTGAGTAACATTTTATCAATCTACATCATTTCGTTCGGAAGCTAGAGTGATTTCCACAGACGGACGGACATCGCTAAATTGGCATAGAATTATAAGCTGATCAAGAATATATATACTTTATGTCTAAATGTATATTTCGAGGTGTTACAAAAGGAATGACAAACTATATATATCCTCCATACTATGGTGGAGGGTATAAAAAGTGTTCGGTCAATTGTTGCTTCTATCTCCGTCAGACACTCAACTCGTTATAAATCGCCACCTATTCTTTGCAACCCTTTTTTGTTTTTCGCTATTTTCTTTTTTGTGCGGGACTTTAGATCAGACTCAGTCTGTAAATAATAATGTCGCTAAGACAAATAGATGTGTTCGAGTGGGTCCGAGAGAAAAAATTATACAGAAATACTTACGATTTCGTTCGCTTGGAGCTTTCTACAATTTTTCGTTCTTATGGATTTTAGTGAGGCGGAAATCAGCTGTATATCGTGTAAAAGGTGGGCGAACGTGTTCTTTCGATATCGTGAAACAGACTGTTAATTTCTCCAACAAGGGTATAGATAGGAATATTTTTTCTGAAATAAGGTCCAATTAGAATTTTTTCTACGAGTTGAGATCTGGCCGAGTCTATATTCTGTGAGATCATATGCGATCATTATCCATGTGATAGACTAGATCTGCGCTCTTATCCCTGAACTAAAGTAAGTTCGGAACATTTTATTACATTACATAACATTTGAGATTATCCTTCTTATGATAGAGGTATGATAAGAAGCTGATGCCAATTAAGGTATAGGCATAGACAAATTAGGTATAGACTAAAAAGTTGTCTCATCTGTTATCTTCGAAAAAAGTGCTTCAATAGATGTCGTTCATGCTGTGAGAGAGATTCAGTAGACTCACTCAATTCTCTCAAACTACAAAATATTGAATATTTTTATGATTCTTTATTATTTATCAATTAAAAACGAAACAGTAACTTTGTTTACATTTACATTATCCAAATATGTCATGAAATATAAAAATATAGAATTTAAATAGCAGAAAAGTGAATAAATTGTTTTCGAAGTCGAGTGACTTCACTAGCCCTGAGTGACTTGACTGGCCCAAAATCAACAATAGTGACATCTGCCGGAAGGGAAAATTTTAAAACTTTTTAGTCTATACCTTCATTTGTCTATGGTATAGATATTCCTGAGACTTATAACTCCCTAATTTCATCTATCTAGGGATATATATTTCACTAGCATTTTTTCTCTTCTTTTCGTGCCTCCATCATTCCACTATCGCATCAAAACATAATGCATCCATTCCCATAAAACCGAACTAAACGAACAAATGAAAACAACAAGTGCTGTCATGTTCATTTGTAATGAGCAAAAATGTTTTTCTTTACGTTTTGTTGTATCCCTTTCAATCGCTCGTTCATTCGTTCGTTCTTTCTTAGCATTAGTACAAGTGAACTTTTTATGCACTATTTTTGTTGGCTGCATTTTTTTTTCACTTGTTTTCTTCCATTCTCTGGCAAGAAGAAATTATATAAAAATTGTGAAATTATTACAGGACAAAGCAATTCGCATGGAAAATAAACAGAAGAGAAGCAAGCGTATTATGGAACAACAACATATTGAGATAATGTTGTAATGATACAAAGTAATTATTAAAATTTCTCTTGTTATTGTCTTGCCATGTTTTTCCACGTTGAGGGGAAAAAATGAAATGAAAATTAGTAAACAAGGGGAAACTTTAAATTAAATGGATAATAGAGGAATATTTAATAAGCTGGATTTTATTTTTATAAAACATGAACACATTTTCCAAATACTATTTCCTTTAAAGGACCTAGTTTTTATAAAATTTTATAAAAGAAAATCATTTAAATCATCAGAGTCTAACATTTATGTTCTCCCCATTTTTTGTTACTCTATGATGACATTGTTTTTAAATGGCCCTGATTGTGAGTGTGGGGGAAATTATGCTCATCGAAGGCACTAGTACCAACTTTTGCATTAAATGATCTTCATGACAGAAGAATACAGGTAGATGCATCAACGCTTGGGAGCATTGATATGTCAAAAAAATTGTAAATGTTTTTCAAATATAAGTGGATTTTTATGTGTTTTCTTATACGACGTCATTCGGAGGTTATTATAATCCGCATTTCTCAACAATTTTTGCAAATTTAAATAACTTTTCATTCAACATTTTCAATTCCAAAATTGGTTTGACAGTTCATTGTCCAAGCAGCTGTATCGATGCGTCTACCTATATTCTTCTACCATGATGATCTTCTTAGATATAAAATCAATTGAGAAAAGCCTTTTTAATGCAAATAGCCAAAGTCGACTTACGTATACCTAACCTAGCAAAAGTCGATTTACATATACCTAACCTAGCGGCAAATGGTTGCATTGCAAAAATACTGCTATTCTTGCAGTAATTATAACAAATTAGTGGCACACTTAACATTTTCATCTTCAAATGCGTGGAACACTTTCAAATTTCAAAATATATCATTAAATTAATAAATTCTTCATTGCTGCCAATTTGAATACCAGTAATTTAAAATTTTGTCACACATAACTAATTGGCTTTTACATATTTACCCTTCTTCCGCTGATACCTAAACCTTTTTATTTCCGAGAATCGAAAAGAGTTTCCTATTTCTCTCAAATGTCCAAAATCACATGGTATAGAATATTAAATAAAAATTTATAAAAAAAAATCTTTTTAAAGATATCCATATTTCTTGTGGCTTTGATATGGCATTCACATGGGAATATTATCCAGCAAATGGAGTGATCCCACAAAAATAAAAAGAAATTATTGGAAAAGTTTTATTTCATTTCAGACCTTTTCCAGTCGACTAGAGTGCAAAGGGAAAAATGGAATACCTTAGAGTATTTAAATAATAGATATTGAAGAAAGTGGTCAATAGAAAGGAAATGCAAAGCCAAGCAAACATTTTAAGCAATAAACAATCAGTTAAAAATCAATTTTCGTTTTAGACTTTGCGTAGTCTTGCCAAGAGATGATAAGGTCGATTTTGCAACTTTTGCTGGGCACAATTAAAAAATAAGAAACTAATAACTAAAAAATACCATCCACCATTTTTAAGGAATCTGAAAAAGTTCCAGAATATTCCGCCGAAAAATACCGCTCAAAGGAAAACCGTTATATGGGGACTATACGAAGACGTGATCCTAGACTATAGTCCCCATTACGAGCTTTAAGTACGAAATTTGAAGCAATTCCTTTAAAATAAAAAAAAAACTAAAATCATCATCATCAAAATACCGAATATAGGGGGAAGGTGTACCGTTGTATGGGGGAAATATGATATTGAGAACCTATATAGACATTTCTTTTCCAAAAAACTCCTTGTACTTACAAAAACTTCTTTGTGTAGAATTTCCGGCAATTCCATTGCAAAATGTGTGTAAAATTATCAAAATACCGACTATCCGGGGGTACTGTTATATGAGGGATATACGATATCGTTGACCAATATAGACAACACTATTCCAGTTTGTAAAGTACTCAAAAGGAACTCCTTGTGTGGATTTTTAAACAATTTCAGGGTACCGTTATATGCGGGCTATACGATATCGTGGACCGGTAAAGCTTATCTTCAAACTTGAACTGCATGCAGCCAAAAGACTGATCTGTGCAAAATTTTAGTTTTTTTCCTTTAATCATTTTTGGCTCTAGCATGACTACAACAGACTAAGGGATAAAAATACTCTCAATAACTTATATATTAACGTAATGAAGGCTTTGGTTCGGTTTTTAACTTTTATATATGTTTTGTGGGAAATTTTGCGTTTGTATGTTACCAATTTTTTTTCGATAACAACAGTTCGAGAATTCCACTACAAAAGTCGACTTAGAGATCCCTAACTCATACATTATGAAAGAGAGTAACATAATGACATATGTTCAGTTAAAATGTCAGTGATGCCAATGCAGTGTTTCTTACTTAAACAGGCGTTCAAAGCGCATTAACATTCAACGATCAAGCGATCACAAAAAAATTAATTTTGTTTTCCGTGTTTGCGATTGGTCAAATAACGCAGATGACAATAAACAACAGATTTTTAAAATCAAACGCAATATCAACAATTTGCTTAGGATTGGTACTATAATCTAATGATATTTTAAAGTCCATGAATTCCGACACTTTACGTGAATATGTTCACTGCACAGCCAAAGCAATAAATTGAGTTAGAATAAAAGCAAATCAAAGATTTTTGTGGTATGAGCTAAACTTTTCTATCAACAAATGTCAATAATTTTTAAAGGGGTTTCTTCGGCAAAAAAAAAAGAAATCCCAAAAAATAAACGGCACTTTGGCAAAACGAAGAAAGTTTTTCTTCTTTTGTTTTTGGTGTTGCTTGGCTCCTTAGTTTTTTTGTTGGCGACACTTTATCTTGGCCAATATCCCTGGGAGACTAACCAAAAAAAAACTGAAAAAAAATAATAGTGAAAGTATTGAAAGAGTAGATTTCAATACCCCATGGATAAGTTTATTTGAAATCGATGATAGGGCTCGTTAAAGTTCCATATTATGCGGGAGTTAAGTTTGAAGTCTGGCCGGGAGTGTGCACTGATTTGGCCATAAAGAATTGTAAATGTCATCTGTTCAACACTTAACTTGGTTATTTGAAAACTTTCCTTTGGGGAAGTAATGGCGGGTAACCCCTGCCCCAGCATATAACAACTTTGTGTGTTTTTCATTTGATGTCTGGACAAGTTTTTAATGGCCCTTTCATTGTCAGTTTGTCGAAAAAAGAATCCTCTCCGAAAAAAAACAGGCCCAAATGTTGTTGATTTGTTGTACAAAGTGAATTATTATTGTTGAGGTGGCATAAAATTGGGATTTTGTTTTGTTTGTGTTTGCAAAGGTAACCAGCCTCGCCGCCAGCTAGCTCTGCAGTTAGCCACCAAAGCCTACCAAATAAACCAGAATTCATGCCAATGTTATTTGAAAAGAGTTTTTACTTTGTGGCGGTTATTCATTGATTGCTTGTTTTTCATTTTAAATTTGAGGTTTTCACACTTTGTAATTAAATGCAACCATCCATTGCCCCCCACCCTTGTCCTCTTTCCCCCCTTCAACCGTTTACAAATGCCCCAAACTCACAATTGACCTGTTGTGTATGTGGCTGTTTTTATCCTCTTTTACCAATTCTGCTACAGACATTGGTAAATTAGAAACAAATATCGAATATTTCCATTTTTGTTGGCCATTCGATTCGAGGTAGTAGTGGTGGTGGTGTCGGTGGTGAGTGTGTTAGAAAAACTTTAATTGGCGGTTGTTTAGCACAAAACCTCAATTGAAATTTATTTTCCAGTTGCAATTTACTACTCAATCGAACTCTAATTTTCCCAGTTTAGTTGCGAAGCCAGTAACAAGTCCTTGGCTTCAAAAAAAGTGCTGGGGTAACGAACATGAATAAGTTTTTCTAGCTGTAATGTGTTTGTGTGTGTGGGGGTGTGGCAAATGAACAATTGTTCCAGTTAAAAAAAAATTAAGGAGAAATGGAATTTCTTTAAATTATTAACAGAAAATCCATGGAGGACATAATTTTTTAAATGGGGGATTTAAAACATTGTAACATGATGGACTACTGAAATCGTAAATCGACTTCGAGTTTTGGCTACAAGAAAAATACGACCTTTCGATTTTGTCCAACCCTTCGATTTTCATCTCTTAAAAATAATAAAAAAAAAGTATCAGTCGGTTTTGGCGACAGATGTTACCCTCAGCAGATTTTCGATTATTTAAATATATTTTGACTTCTTTTATGGTTATTCAAATTTTTGACCCTCTATGGAGTAGGTTCCGAAGGAATGGGTTAATATGGTCCATTTCGTATCGGACCTGAGAAAATATTATATAAATATTGCGATGCGCCAGGTTTGGACTATATTGGTTACCCCTTTCACTTTATATGAGATTTGTGATAATATTGAAAATTTTAAAATGTGGGTGAGGTACCAGATGTAGTCGTGACCCTTTGTCGGTAAGATACCAGAAGGGGTTCGCAAATATATATCATCTTCACAACCGATCATGTGTTAATAAAAAAAATTATATTTCGCTTTCTTTGAGCGTGGGGAAGTACCAAAATAAATGGTCCGATCTCTACCATCTTCATAACAGATCTTGGGTTGATGGAAATATTGGTATATGCCAAGTCCGAATGGAATCGGATGTTAATTTCGCGTTTCATGATTTTCATGGATATTTAAAATGTTGACGCTAAGGGGGGGAGGTACCAGAAGGAGTGGATAAGTATGTTCCAACTTCACAGCAAACCATGTGTTAGTAGAAATAATGGAATGTATGAAATATGAAGAGAGTCGGATACTTATTTCGGATTTTTTTAATAGTTTTGGTTATTGAAAACTTTGACCCTTTGTGGGGGATGTACCAGAGGCAATAGTCCGATATCTACCATCTTTATAATGGATCTTGTGTTGATAAAAATATTGAGATGTGCCAAGTCTGAATGGAATTGGATGTAAATTTCGCGTTTGATGATCTTCATGGATATGCAAAATTTTGACGCTTTGTGGGGGAGGTCCCAGAAGGAGTGGACCGATATATTCCATCTTCACACCATATCATGGGTTAATAATAACATTCGGACTGTTACATAACATTTTATAAGAGTTGTAATTATTCCAAATGTTGACCCTTTGTGGGGGAGGTACTTGGTGGAGTGGACCGATATTGTCAATTTTCCAATCTGAACAAGCACTGATGCAAGTATTAGAATTTGCAAAGTTGGAACAAAATCGGATTATCCTTTCTCTTTGTGTGCAGTAAAATATTTTTTTTTTAATTTTAATCTTTTGTGGGGGAGGTACCAGAAGGAGTGGACCGATGTTGCACATCTCCGAACTCGATCTAAGTTTGATAATAATATTGCGATGTACCAAGTTTGGATCAAATCGGATACTTCCTTCGAGAGTTATCGTGTGCACCAGCCAGACAGACGGAAGGACGAACATTGATAGATCGACTCCAAATGTCCTGAAACGGATTTGGTCCAAAGAGACCTAAAGTCTCAAATTTCAATGAGGCACGTTTTGGCCGTATGAAATTATATATACCCTCTGTAGCCATATGGCTGAGGGTAAAAACCCCAAAAATTTATTATAAAAACACCAAAAGTTGATTGATCCATTGATCGATAGTCGACTTAGAGATCCCTAAAATGAACATATTTAAGTAGAGAATACATAAAACGCCTTGCTGATCGACTTAAGTCATCGGCTGGTTTCTTCGGAAAATAACAAAGGGCCGAAATCGAACTAAGTCAACCTGAAACCCCTTGTTCCTCTGTGAAGAAGCCAGCCAATAACTTAAGTCAGTCAAAAAAGCTTTTTATGTACTCTCCCCTCTTTCGTTAGTATTCAGGTAAAAAATTAGGTAAATGTATCAACGCTTGGGATATGTCAAATTTTTTAAAATGTTTTTTTTTTTTTTTTTTTCAAAAATAAGTAATTCGACACCAATCGGGGGTTGTTATAATCTGCATTTTTCAACAATTTTTAAAAATTTCAATAATCAAAATGTTCAATTTCAAAATTGGTTTGACAGTTCATTGTCTCAGCAGCTGTGTCCATGTGACTACCTGTAATCTTCTACCATTGCAGTATTATAGTCAGGTGAAACATCAAAATGTCATTGCAGGTTCTGGAACAAGGTAGGGGTGGGAATAAATAAAGCGCTCCTCTGGCTGGCTTAAGGAAATGAACAAAGGAGCCTAGAGCCAAAATCGAACTAAGTGAACCTAAAACCCCTTTGCCAGTCAAAAAAGCGTTGTATGTACTCTAGCCTCAATTGTATATTGGTCGTTGGGATTTCCAAATAATAAACTCCTGTAGAAGTTGGAAAAATACCACCAAAACGTTAAGTTGAAATATGAAAAAATTAGTTTTATTTAATTGAAAACCTCCTGAACAACTGAGATCGATAAAACACAACTTTACCTTAAAATCTAAAAGTGTGGTCATAACAAAACATAAACTGTTCATATTTCTTTCAAAAGTACATTTTTACATAATTAACATAAAATATATTACTAACAAAAATCAATATAAAAATAAATTTCATTCCCTCAAAATCTTCCATTCATTGCATTGTTATGACAACATTTCATCATTTTTCCTCACATTTCTTCAATGAATTCTTCTCCTCAGTTTTTTTTCAGACGGAAGTCAATAAAATTTAAGCAATTTTTTGTTTTTGCTATTACTTTGTTCATTCATTCGTTGCTTTAGTTCGTTTACATTGACATTTTATTAGTTGCCACTGCTGGGCTTTGTCTTTGTGGCAAATTGCGTCTCTTTTTTCCTTTTTGTGTGATTTTCTTCTGTTATTATTACCAATGGCAACTAAACAGCCGAAGCAAAGACTCTGCCACAAAAATGCCAAAAGACATATTGGTGTGGAGCAAAAACCAAAAAAAAATCGAGTATTTTATGATTTCGCAGGATATCTTACGTTCCGTTTTTTTTCCAAGTTTGCATTTTAAGTTTAACAAGCCTTAGTTTATATTAGCATCCACCACCCCTAAAAAACCTACACAGTTTATTTGTTTGATTTCAAAACGATTGAAATCTTTGAAAATGAAATAGCGAAATTAAACTTGCCAACATTCGAGGCAAACGTGTCTCCTCATCTTCTAAAAATTAAGGATGGCGGATTTCTAAAAAAACACTGCGTTTTTTATTACATTTGAAAAAATAGCTACATTTTATGAGTATTTTTACATACATCGAATTTAGAAAGTTAAAGTTTATCTTTGATATCATAAAATCGTAGTAAAAATTGTTCGGAAACGATTTTCACAGTCACTGAATAATAATAGAGCATTTACATTAAATTAAAATTCCTTATATCGCACAATATGCTATTGCATTGCACCAAAAGTCAATGCATTAAATTCGACTTAGGTCTCCCTACTTTTTTGTGATTACGAGCGTCTACGGCGGAAAATAGTAATGCTGCAGTAATATACCATTTAGACTAGTAATTTTAAATCGACACGATTTCTAAATCCAACTTTTAAATCCTACTTGTCTATACTAGCTTAAAACGATATAAAATGTCAGTCAGCTGATTTATCGAACACAGTTGCCAATTTTGGCACAGAGAACAAATAGTTGCAATTTTTAGGAGCAAAACGCAGTGTTGTTTTCCAACATTAGTTCCTTACATGGAAGAAGAATACAGGTAGTCGCATCGACACAGCTGCTGTGACAATGAACTGTCAAAAGAATTTTGGAATTGAAAATCTTGAATGAAAAATTATTGAAATTTATTAAAAGTATTGAAAATTACACATCATTACAAACTCCGAATTGAGTCGTTTAAGAAAACGTATAAAACTCTACTTATTTTTGACAAATCACTTTAAAATTTTTGACATATCAATGTTCTCAAGCGTTGTTGCTATATTCTTCTACCATGGTTAATAATATAATTTATTTCGTAGTATTTAACTATAATATTTTAAAACTAAATATTCAGGGTGAGATAAAAATATGCCACAAAGTCAAACGCAATAGTTTTTACATTTTTTTTTTTTTAAATTTTATAGAAAGAAAGCAACAAATGTCGGAAATAGCATCAAATTTTAGAATAAGTTTAGATTTGTTTGAATTGGTCACCTTTGGCACGAATTATGGCCTCCAAATAGCCAATGAAACCGTCATAAGCTGCCCGAATGTTGCTCTGCGGTATTTTGGTCCATTTCCGGCGAAGCGCTTGTTTGAGGCGATCGACACTCCAAAATATTCCAGACACAATAGTCCAACGGATTGGTATCCGGAGATTTTGGTGGCTATTGTGCGATGGAAATGAAGCGAGGAACCTAATTTTGTAACCTTTCTTGAGTGGCGCGAGCTGAGTGCGATGGTGTTAAGCCCTGTTGGAATGTCCAACGTCTGCGACCAAAATGTTTGCGTGCCCAAGGCTTTAATACACCCTCCAGAATATTTTCGCGATAATATTCTGCATTCATTCTGTTGCCACGGTCGATTAATACGAGCGGAGAGCGATCATCGGCTGTTATGGCGACCCACACCATCACCATGGCCGGCGCTTGAGTTATTGTGGCCAACTGAAGGTGCGCATTTTCAGCTGACCTCTTTGGCAAGTAAACACGATCATGTTGTTTGTTTACAAACTGCTGGACAACGAATGTTTCCTCATTGGAGAAAACCAAATTCGGCAAAAAAAAAACTTTCGGCCCAGCGAAGCAACTCTTTAGCTCTTTTGAGACTATTTTCTTTCTGTTGCGGTGTAAGTTCTTGCCCTTTTTGAAATTTCAATGGCTTTACCCCGAGCTCATTTTTCAATATTTGCAGAATGGAATATTGCCATATGTTCAGCACACGAGCCATTTTTCGGCCACTGCGACGCAGGTTTCGATCAAATCGCTTCTTTACTTTGCGAATCATTTCTGCTGATGTTGCTGTTTTCTTCCGTCCAGTTCCTTGACGTCGGGCTACGCTACCAGTATCACGGCACCGAGCGATGTTACGAGACACAAAAGATTTATTCACATTTAAAAGCTGGATTGCTCTAACGATAGCCACTTGTGGTTTTTCAGCCAAATATAAAGCAATCACACTATGACGCTTGAATTCCATCACGAATAACTTTTTTTCTGAAAAATTCTCACCAAAATACTTTTGTACGCTTGTAAACAATATAATGAGCTGTCAATGGAATAATTTTAACAGCTGTCGGACGAGTGGCGTAGAAATGACAGCAGTCTGAAGTTTGTTGCAGTTTTTTTTTTTTTTTCATCTCACCCTGTATACTTACAATAAACCATTTGGGTAAAGAAAAGTGATCTTCATATGTGTACAGTCAGCTATGTGCAGCCTGGAACGTAAAAGTATAAACAAACCAACACGAACTCGCAATGAAAATAAGAATCAGTCGTTGATGAGACACCGACGAATGAAGACGTGTGTGGCTCTACGCATTGCTGGCGTTGATGCACTTAGCAAAACAATGGTTTCATTTACATTTTTTCATTTCAGCTAAACTTTTTATGGTTAAAAACGCTTTTGACAATATTCAATGCATTTTATGGGCCAACAACTTATGAATGCTAACTGAAATTTGTTTGAGTGGACGTTCACTCTCTCGCACCAATACACATTCATTTTTAGTTGTGAGCATAGCTGGCGTACAGTATCACGAAGTGAATGAGAATTTTTTGGGGTTGCAACTATTGATGAATACATCGATGGCAAATCAAACAAGTAAATATACTTAAAATTAGTGTAGATACGATGCATTTGGGCTCAACAGTTAAAATTTTGTAAAATATGTGGCTTCAGTAGTGGAGCATAGAATTGAAAGAAAAATAGAGCTGCTACTTTTTTCTAAATTCTTAATATTCAAATATTTTCTAGCAATACAATATTTTTATTTGAATTTTTTCTTTGTTTGATTTATTGTTTTCATACAGGATTAGCCCTGTCATGCCACACTTCGTCTCTCAGCTAAAGAATATCACAGAAATTTCATGCAAAACGGAAGTAATGTCACAGTTGGCACAATTCCTTTGGCAAATGCAGCAGCGAATATGACAATGCAGCGAAACGAAATTATGAAGATTGGATGGATGACATCGAAGACAAGGAATTGTGTTCGCGCGTGTGTGAGTGTGTATGTATGGATATCAATCAATTTGTCTGAGGAGAAGAATTGTTGAAGCGGGGCCGTCACCGTCACAGATGACAGATGATATCAGCGAAACTGAAGCGTAAAAACTGTAAAATACAAACTTTTGTTAAAACTTTGGTAAGAAAAACATTTTTATTCAGCAAAATGTTTTATTCTTTTTTTTTAAATAGTTGGAAAAAAGGTTTTTCAAAAAACTAACTAAAAATTAAAAACTTTATTTTCAATTGAAAGCTGGTCAGTGGAAAATACAACATAGACAATTTTTCTAATATTTTTTTTAGTTTTTTTTTTTCTAAAACATTCATTTATGAGTTCTAAACAATTTTCCAGTTGGGACTTTAATTTTGTTTTGCAATAATTTCGTTTTTTTTGGCCATTTTTTGCTGTTGTACTTCTCAGTTATATATTTGTCCTTTGGCTTAATCTAATTGACTTTATTCTCTTGTCCTGTTAGCATTTTTCTGTGTATGTTCGAAGCTTGTAAAAATATTCCCAGCAATTCCCATTTCGTGTTATTAATGTTGACCATTGGGAATGAAATCTTGTTTTTTGTTGGCCAGTTGTTTTCTTTTTGTCGCCAAACTTGAACCAAAAAAAAAAAACGAAAATGAAAAGAAATAAGCAATTTATGAATGGCTCGAAATGAATGTTTCTGTGATGAACCAACCAACCAGCCAAGCATCCAGCCAGGCAACCACCAAAGGCTACATGGCAAAAGGGTCTTTGAGTGAGTGCTCCCTCTCCCCCCCCCCCCTCATCTTCATTTTTGGGGTTCTACTTCTGTTTGTCTTTTTTGTTTGTTGCTATGCTGTTGCAGGACAAAGTTTAAATCCCTTAAGACAGAAATCATAACTAAATGCGTGTTGGTCGGTCGGTCTGTCTCTCTGTTGTATCCGAAGGTCCTTAATTTTGTAATAGTGAAGTGGTTTGTTATTAGATTCCAATGCTAGATGGGATTTTCCTTTTAATGCTTCAACTAAAAAAAGATTTATTTCACAGCAGTTGGGGGAGGGGGGTGTGCAGGGCTGTGTGTTCGTTCCATCATCTTCGTTTTTAATAATCTTTAATTCTGCAAACACGTGGAACATTTCCAGTTATTAAATATGCATGACAAAAATCATTAGACCAAGGAGAGTAGACGACAAAAATATAATTTCAAGGGTAACATAATTGTATTACCATTGGATCGTAATGTGTTGGGTTATAGAAATGAACAAATTTATAAATACATGGGATTTTCGTTTGTGCTGAATCAGAATTTGCACCATGTTTGGGATGTCGGTCACATATGCCAGGTTATCATAAATATTTTATTTAAAAAAAATAGACTCAAAAGAGCTAAAGAGTTGCTTCGCTTGGCCGAAAGTGGTGAACTGCCGAATTTGGGTTTCTCCGATGAGAAAACATTCGTTGTCCAGCAGTTTGTAAACAAACAAAATGATCCGCTCGTGTTTACTTGCCAAAGAGGTCAGCTGAAAATGTGCACCTTCGGTTCCTCGCTTCATTTCCAGCACACAATGGCCTCCAAAATCTCCGGATACCAATCCGTTGAACTATTGTGTCGGGAGTTTTTTGAAAAGCAAGGTTGGTACTAAAAAATACCAAAGTGTCGATCACCTCAAGCAAGCGCTTCGCCGGAAATGGGCCAAAATACCGCAGAGCAACATTCGGGCAGCGTGTGACGGTTTCATTGGCCGTCTGAAGGCCATAATTCGTGCCAATGGTGACCAATTCGAACATATCTAAATTTATTCTAAAATGCTTACATTCAATAAAATTAAAAAAAACAAGTAAGCAAAGGCTACAGTCGAGAGGGGCCGACCGTTGAATACCCTACAACACTACAATAAACGATACAGTTAATATAGGCGAGATACTCGAAAGAATTCCACAAGATATTGTGACAAATAATAAAAGAAAACCATTAGGTTTCGTTCTCTAATTTTCGAATAATAGCAAGTTCCTCATTTCCAATTTATTGGTAGATATTTCCCAAAGACCTATAATCTCTCAGAAGTGGCAAAAGATTAACATTTATTATTGGTTTTTGACTGAAACGCATCTATATGAGATACAGACATTTGACTATATTCTTCAACGAAATCAGCGTTAACGAAATAGTCAGAAGTGCGTCTTTCCTGTATTTGTGAATTCTCCAAAAAGTCACTGGAATGGACATTTTCGTATTTTGTCTATAAAAGTTGGCAAACTCCTTCACACATTGAATATTTTTGTATGGCCATCCAAAACTGCTTGGCTTTTGCAATGTCCGGTAACCCCCATAATTACGACCTGCTGACAATTTTGCAGTTTTTTGGTCCATTTCAACCCCTAAATATATGGCGATCATCTCCAAAAAGAATAGGCTTTTATTCTGACCCTCATCTTATCTCCATGCAAAATTTCGTAAGGATCGGGCCATAAATGCGATCTGTATATGATATCCTGATATCTTAACTACTTAGTTTTGTTAGCTGTAGAAATATTACCAAATGTTTAATTCAAAATGAAAATATGCCAAAAATATGACAAAATTGAAAAAATATGAGAAAATGTTACAAAATCAATATTTTCATCTTTAGAGACATATTTTTATGCGATTTTTTAGATGTTTTTTGTTTCCTGCCAAGGCCATTCTGAATTAATGAGAACTGTCGAAATCAGTTCAGCCGTTCTCGACATATAAGAGATATTTCAAGCATATCTTCTTTGATAGACATATATATCGCACATATTTTGCTATATATCCGATTTGTTGTATCTTAACATCAATGTAAAGATCAGAAGTAACCTTGTCATGGCTTTGTGATTTCGCCGGGATTTAAAATATTCGCGGTTTAATGAAAAATTTTGAATTTTTTCAACAAAAAGTTATGGTCTATTTTACCCGCTAAATGTTATCCGATGACCACCCAAATGGGTAGGCTTCTTGCCAGCCCTAAACTCTAGCTACATGCGAAATTCCGCGTCGATTGGTCTATAATTGCGACCTGTAGAGCAAGTGCAAAATCAGGAATTTTTTCAGTTTTTGGTCCATTTCAACCCCTAAATAATATGCGATCATCACCAAAAGAAATAGGGTTCTATTCTGACCCTAGCCCCACCTCCATTTTAAATTTCGTGAAGATCGGACCATAATTGCGACCTGTAGAGTGATTACAAATTAACATGGACAGACGGACAGACGGACGGACGGACATACATAGCTAGATCGACTCAGCTCGGCGAGATAGGAAGATCCATATATACTTTCCTATGTGGGAAATCAATATTTCGTGGTGTTACATAATTTTTGGCCCAATCAAACTTATAATACCCCCAACACATAGTGTTGTAGGGTATAATTAGAAAATTATGGCGTTTGACTTTGTGTGACGGCAAAAATCCTTCGTCATTTTTGCCCACACAAAACGCTATAATAAATTCCAATTAGCCTAGCAAAATTCTTGAGATCAACCACACTCAAGAGAGATGAACCGTTATCACAACAACACACAGCATCACTACCATTGGCGGTGATGATAACGTGTTAGGTTGTTGTGATAACCAAATTTTGTAAACAAGTTCCCATTACTCCACTGCGAACACGTGGTGGAGCTGGGTATAAAAGGCCGGTAGATGGCAGTGAGGGCTAGACCGTAAACGTGACAACACCAGCTTCGGTAAGTGACATCCTCCCTTAGAGTACTTATTAAGGTTTCTTGCAATCATATCCTTGAATATCCTGTAGTGCTTGAGTACTTATTAAGGTCTCTTGTAAACCTATCCTAGATCCTTGTAGTGCTTGAGTACTTATTAAGGTCTCTTGCAAACGTATCCTAGATCCTTGTAGTGCTTGAGTACTTATTAAGGTCTCTTGCAATCATATCCTTGAATATCCTGTAGTGCTTGAGTACTTATTAAGGTCTCTTGCAAATGTATCCTAGATCCTTGTAGTGCCTGATTACTTATTAAAGTCTCTTGCAATCGTATCCTTGAATATCCTGTAGTGCTTGAGTACTTATTAAGGTCTCTTGCAAATGTATCCTAGATCCTTGTAGTGCTTGAGTACTTATTAAGGTCTCTTGCAATCATATCATCGAATATCCTGTAGTGCTTGAGTACTTATTACGGTCTCTAGCAATCATATCCTTGAATATCCTGTAGTGCTTGAGTACTTCTTAAGGTCTCTTGCAACCGTATCCTATATCCCTGTAGCGGAAGATCTCCTGCAGCCGTATTCTTGAATATCCCGCAACCTGCTTGAGTACTTATCCAGGTCTCTCGCAGAGAATCCATCCCGAATCCTGAACACCCTGTTCCTGTATCCTTGTCCCGTTCCTTGAGTACTTATCCAGGTCTCGAGTGGAAAAACCCCCAATCCCGACCGAAGACGGGTAGCATAGTTATTTTAATCTATAGTTATATATAGTTCAAGTTTCATTTAAAATAAAAACATAATATCAAAACGTAAACCACTGTATTTCTCTTTCTGTCTCAAAAATAAAATATCTGTACGAACCCCTGGACCCCGACGAGAAATCCTGTCGTTACATTTGTTGCAGTATTTTTTATCTCACCCTGTATTATTTAGATTCAATTTCCACATTATTGGGCCTCATTTACGTCTTTATAGATACTGGCTTATTATGAAGTAATTGATATTTGAAAAGCCTCCTTTGCTATTGTTAACATCTTGATGGCTTTTAAAAGGGTATATTTTGGAAACGCTGAAGATCTATCTGAAGTCGCATAAATTTCTTCACATCATCTTTTCCATTAGCAATCTTTTACGTTTCCGATATAGTGTAACTTTACAATCACTTATTTTAACATTTTTTTTCACTTCTCCACCAAAAATTTACGACCGTTCAGCCTTTTTGTAATTTTCTCTGCCATAATAACTTCCCAACTCTTTGCGGGAGCTTCCCATGGTAGAGTATAACATAACTTCCTTGAAGAATAGAAAACCAAAAGAAAAAAAGAACTAAAACAAACTGCAATAAGCCTTTGGACACATAAAATAAATATTATTCACACCATGTGAGACAGACACCACGAAGGTTGGACAGACGGCCACATATATTTTTTATTTCTTTCTAGGTATCAGCAATATTTTGCCATTTCAAAAACTTCAGCTAAATGTGAAACAATGAAAAACACATTGGGGCACATTCAAAGCTCAACAGTTTTCGGCTTGCCAAAATGCCACTTAAGAAGAAGGAGAGGAGGAGGACGACAACGAAAAAAGGAAAGTCAAACCAAATAGCTATTTGACTTTGTAAACTAATGGTATCACCATCCATATGCATCCCTCCTTTGAAATATGGAAATTAAACTTTGAAATAATATGAAATAACCTAAAGTCTTCACATTCATATTTTCAATTTTACCAAAAAAAAAAAAAAATAGAAAAACAAAGAAATGAAAAAAAAAGAAGAAGAACTGAACGGAAACTTGGCAAAAGTTTCGACTACCTATTTTTGTTTCATTTTCTTAACTTAAAGGTCATAAAACTTCCTTTTTTGAGAGAAAAAAGAGGAAATCATTTAAAAATGTTATTCCCAACTTTGAATTTACTGGCAAAGTAAGCTGCTGTAGCTCCCCCTTTGACATTCACATTCAACTTAGCTAGCCTAGCCTGCAGACAGTTTGGGAATATGTGACTAACTTTACTAATGATGTTGTAAAGGATTGAGTGTAGACAGGTTTCGGTCCATTGTCACTTTTCCGCTTTTCAACGTTTGTCTGTCATAGTTAATGAGTTCCTTTTGCAGCATTTTCCATAAAGCAACAACTACAAAAAAAAAACGTCATCCAATGGGTGGAACAAGGCAACAAGTTCCAATTTGCCCATGGCTGGATGGGAATACAAAAGGTGGTTGTTTCCCTCTGTTATGCCGTTAAAATTTCAAAATCACATCAAACCTATGGGACATGTGTCAGAGGACACATTCCCACACACACACACACACTGCCACCCACACTTCAGCCAGACTCCTTGATCTACAAAGTCATTGAAGCACATTCATCATTATCAATGGAAATCTTCAGGGAATTGCCTTGACTTGGCCCTTTGCTTTTTTTTGGGTTTGTTGGTTCCATATCATTTATTCATAATCGTTCTTTTAATACCGCCCGACTGTCAGACAGACTGTCTTTGGTCGCTTATCTGGTGATTTGATGTTTTGTTTGTCACACCACAAATCTTTACCACCATTCTCTGTCGTCTTGTATTTCTTCTTCCGAAATGAACGTGATTTGATTTCAAATATTTGTCTCTCTTCCAAAAAAAAGGATATTCCCAAGGAATCATATGTATATATTGTGTCCTATTCGGAGGTTATTTAAAATGTCACTAGAGTTGACAAAATGATTTCGGGATAAATCTTAAAGGGATTGGAAATGCTTCATGCACTAAGGTACGTCATAGCTAAATTTAATTGTTTTGGGGTTAGTGGTGGATTTACCTATTACTCAAATATTAAGAAATACAGCCGCAAGAATAGACTGATATTTAAATGTAATGTAGAGGGTAGAACACACATCGTGTTAGAGTCATATGTAAAGAAAATTTTGTTAACTAAATTTATAACATACTTGTAGGCGCTCTCAGCAATTTTTAAAACAAGTTAATAACTATCAGTTGGTTTTGCCGACAGATGTACAGGCTGAGATTAAAAAAATTGCAACAAAGTCAAACGTCATAATTTTTACATTTTTTAAATTTTATTGTATGAAAGCAACAAAGGTCGGAAATAGTATCAAATTTTAGAATTAATTTAGATTTGTTCGAATTGGTCACCTTTGGCACGAATTATGGCCTTCAAACGGCCAATGAAACCGTCACACACCGCCCGAATGTCGCTCCACGGTATTTTGGCCCATTCCCGGCGAAGCGTTTGCTTGATGTGATCGACACTTTGGTGTTTTTAGTGGCAGCCTTGCTTTCCAAAAAAATACTCCAGACACAATAGTCCAACGGATTGATATCAGGAAATTTTGGTGGCCATTGTGCGCTGAAATGAAGAGAGGAACCCCATTTTGTAACCATTCTTGGGTGGCGCTTCCTGAGTCCTGTTGGAATGTCCAAGGTATACCCAAGGCTTTAATACACCCTCCAGAATATTTTCGCGATAATATTCGGAATTTATTCTGATGCCAGTCAATTTATACGAGCGGAGAGCGACCTTCAGCTATTATGGCGGCCCATACCATCACCATGGCCGGCGCTTGAGTTCTGGTGGCCAACCGATGGCGCACATTTTCAGCTGACCTCTTTGGCAAGAAAACACGATCATTTTGTTTGTTTACAAACTGCTGGACAACGAATGTTTTCTCATCGGAGGAAACCAAATTCGGCAGTCCACCACTTTCGGCCAAGCGAAGCAACTTTTTAACTCCTTTGAGTCTATTTTCTTTCCGTAAGTTCTTGCACTTTTTGGAATTTCAATAGCTTTATTCCGAGCTCATTTTTCAATATTTGCCGAATGGAATTTTGCGATATGTTCAGCTCACAAGTCATTTTTCGGCCACTGCGATGCGGGTTTCGATCAAGTCGCGTCTTTAGTTCTCGAAACATTTCTGCTGATGTTGCTGTTTTCTTCCGTCCATTTCCTTGACGTAGGGCTACGCTATCAGTATCACGGTAACGAGCGACGGTACGAGACACAAAAGATTTATTCACATTTGAATGCTGGAGTGCTTTAACGATAGCCAGTTGTGGGTTTCCAGCCAAATATCAGAAAGAAGTTACACTTTTAGGCTTGAATTCCATCACGAATAATTTTTTTTCTGGAAAATTCTCACCAAAATGCTTTTGTACGCTTGTAAACAATATAAGGAGCTGTCTCTGGAATCATTCTAACAGCTGTCGGGCGAGTGGCTCAGAAATAACAGCAGTCTGAAGTCGGTTGCAGTTTTTTCATCTCACCCTGTGCTGTACTCTATGGTAGGATTTCTAAAGGATTCTCAATCTAAACGTATCTTTAAATTGCTTTTGCCCTATTCAGATTGCAGGGGCTTTTTTTTATATTTTTGAGCTGTTTAGTGTTTTCTTCGTCTACTCGCTCTTATTCGAAATAAAATATATAGAACGTAGAACAATAGAGTGCACTCGATTTCTTTTTTTCTACCCACAGGAATACTCCTGTTCTATGGGTTACCAAAAAAGGTGCGGTCTAAAAAAAATATTTAAATGAGTGATATAATTTACAGAGATTCGGATATTCAAAAAATGCATGATTTCATCTGTAAAAATCAAATCCATTCTCATGAAAATTTTTTGGAGCCAAGAAGAGAACTTTTCTACATAAGGACATCTATAGGTCACTAAACCGATCTTTAAGTACATATCTGCTCCTTTTAACTTCTTGAGACCCAATCACTCTCAAAAACCCTCATTATTCCTTCGAACATGAAATACTCTTAAAAGTATTCGGACTTCTCAAAGCCCATTTAGCCTCATCTCACCTCTCCTCATTACTCTTGGAAACTGTACAAGACTCCCAACACCAGACTCAGTAGTCTCTTGTCATTTATCTTCCAGATATTTCGATCCCTTCACGTAATTTTCATTGCGATAGAAGAGAATAAGAAAAAAAATCGGATTTAAATTTTAATTTGGATTTAAATTTTTGAACATTTCCAGTTGGTAAATAATCATCATCATCAAACTTTTTTTTTAAATATACTTTAAAACTTTTCAAAAATAATTTATTACTAAAAACAAATACAACTAAGTGGAGTCTTTTATGGTTACACAAATTTGTTTTTTTGGCACTAAGGAAAAAATAAAAAAATTGAAATGGAAATCCAAAATTATTAACTAATTCTTAACCTATAAAACAATTCAATTCACTTCAATTTGGAACTCTTGGAGTTGATTTTGATAATAAAAACCCAATTTGGTTGCTAATAAATAATACTAAAATTAATTACTATGAATATTAGGTGGAACTCGCAGACCACTCGTCGCCTACTTCTCGGCAATTAGCATGAGTATTTTGTTCATCAACTCATTGGCCATTGTCTCGTCCAAGGTATTCAGTCGTGCCGCCAGAAATTCACCAAATTTCGTATAGAGTATTTCATGAGCCGAGGGCTTGAGGAAAAGCTGACTTGGTTTGTGGGAATTTTTGCCAGCTCCCCCCGTTGCAGTTTCCTTGGGCAGTGAGACCAAGGAAGTTGAAATTGACAGACGATCATCATCCAACATATCCACATCGGGATCATCATCGATATCACTGCAGTCCCGTTCATCAATGACTAGATTTTGTGTTGAACTGTTGAGATTTTTTCCCGAGGTCACAAGTTTTGAGGGGGGATTTTTATGGGTTTTATGCAGCGGTCTATTGTAGTCTTTGATTTTTCCATTGGTGGTGGTGGCCAAAGATATGGTGTCATCCAACGAATCAGGTTCATCTTTAATATAGATCGATGGCGATGAGGAACAGGAACGTATGGTTAGGGAACGGGCCCGAGAAATCGGTCTAGCTGGAGGTTGTAAATTTGCAGTGTTGCCATTGGCATTGAGTTTTTGCAAAGCTGCCAGGGTACTGGAGTTAAGGTTCAAAATGACATCGGTGGGCACCTGATTGCCTGATATGGTGGAGACAGGAGTGTTTGGTGGATTATTGGGTATTTGTGGTGTCAACGAACCATTTTGGCTGGCAAGGGCATTGGCTGTTGGTGGCAACACCAGAGGACAGGTTGTGGGTACGGTGGCCAGTAGGGGAATGGTTTGGTTCTGTGGATTATTCGGATCATTGGGGGCAAAATATTGATATTCATCAATGCCAGTGGTGGAATTGTTGTTGTTGTTGCTGGGTGTTAGGCCATCATTGGATTTGGCGCGTTCACGTGACCTGTAACGAAAGACCATAAAATTTATTATTACATCCATATCCATTGCTGTAATTGAAAATCCTCTACTTACTTCCTCTCCCTTATGACCTCTTTGAGAAAGGCCATCTCATCATAATACTCCCATTTGGATTTGAAACGGCTGCCCAACATTTTCTCATGATTCAATTCCCGGCGAAATATTTCCCTCAGCGAGGTAAAGGTTCTCTGCACTCTCTCGCCATTTACATTGAATATTCGACCCAATTCATTCCATTTTAGGGCCTTTTTCTTGTCCGATCGTTTGTAGTGGGGCAAACGACAATCCCACAAAATCGGATTGACTTTTACCAATTCAATGAGACGCCTCTTTTCGATTTGATGGCGTGTAAAAGCCATCTCTTTGGTATTCAGAGCCAGTTTGGTGGGTTTTTGCTCTCTCTTAACGTTTCAAACAAATTACCAAACAGAATTTATCTTAAATTCTCTTTTTTGGTGTATTGGTTATTCAGTTTTCTCTCTCTCACTCACTTGCCCACACTCTCTCTTAACGATTTATTTTCTGCCAAGTTAATGCTGCCAACGACGTTGTGGTTGGGTGTCTTTACATGTGTTTGTTGTGCTGCCTGCCAACTTTACCACTACCAATACCAAAATGTTTGTTAGTTGCCGTCGCGGCTCGCAGGGCGCATGTCCGTTTCCGCTTCGTTTTGGCACATTTATCTGCAGGTATACAAACAAAATTGGCTTTTAAAGTTCATTACAATTGTTATGGGATGCTGTTAACTGTGGTAAGGGTCATAGTTTGCAAATGTTGTTAGTGTACTTGAGATAATTCGAATGTCAAATAAATCGAAAACGTACGTAGATATGTACATACATATATACAAATAAATAAAAACCTGCATAAGGTAGACAGCTAAATGGCAAATGAATGAAGGAAGTGTGGGTAATGGGAAGGCGGTGAAATTAAAAATGCATTTATTAAATAAGGAGTTTAGTTGGAATCAAATAATGAGGGGAGGAGGAGGTTTTATATTTCTGCCTAAAAATGACCCAGCGAATGTTTTATGCTATAAAATTAGCAGCATATTTATTTGATGGCGAAATTATAGAAATCTATTTCCTGGCAAAGTGAAGTTGGTAAGAGGAAAAGGAAAAATTGGCTCGATTTCCGAAGTAGCCTAAGGTTTTTTCAAAACAATTTCAAAATTCCCATAGATTTTTTCGCTACAGTACTTCCTAATCCGCCTCATACTTTTAATGTTTTCTTAGATTCTAGTTTTGAGAATAAAACATGGGGTTCATTATTCAGGCAACGCCTGCAAGTATGCTAAACAAATGGTATCCTCTTTCCCTACAACAATAGATGGCGCTGGTTATGCTGAACTATTTTTTGTCCAATTTTTACCAACCTTAATCATAAATTTCTGGCAATAATCCCCATTGAAGCCTATGCAGTATTGAAGCCTACGCAGTATTGAAGCCTATAGTTTGAAATTCAGTTACCCTCTGTAAATACGCCAAAACAATAGACGGCGCCATATTTTTTGGACAATAGGAGGACTCTTTTATTACACACCACCTTGTAAAGGGAGGGTCTGTATATTAACATCGTCAATTCGTTTGTAACATCCCTAAATGTTCGTCGTAAGTTTCATAATTATAATCACCATAAAATTCCAAGTCGATCTATCCGGCCGGTCTGTCCGTCTGTCTAAATCACGATACAGCCCACATTATTTGACGTAGAGCTTCAAAATCTGATGAATGATCTCTGCCACAGTTTTTCACGGATTTGTCTAAAAATTTGTATTTGTAAGCCACAATGGGTTCTAGCTCCGGTGGCGGAATGTCGTATATATAGGTTCACGTTTAGCTATAGCCCCCATATAACCGTACCTCCCGATATTTTAATGATTTTTGCCACACTTTTTGACGGAGTTGTCTAAAAATTAGTATTTGTAGTTCGCAATGGATTCTAGCTTCGGTGGCCACGTTTTCCTATAAGCCCCACATAACGATACCTCCCGGTATTCGAAATTTGAGGATTTTTACCACATTTTATCACGACTTTTTTCTAAAAATTGGTATTTGTAGGTAATAATGGTTTCTAGCTTCGGTGGCGGAACATTGTATACATAAGTTCACGTTTTGATGTAGCTCTCATATATCGATACCTTAGAATATTCGGTATTTTGATGATTTTCGGCACATTTTTTCATGGATTTGTCAAAAAATTGGTATTTGTAGATCATAATAGGTTTCAACTCCGGTGGAAAAACATAGTATATATAGGTCTAGGTTTTGCTATAGCCTCCATATAACGGTACCTCCCGATATTCGGTATTTTGTTGATTTTAACCACATTTGTTAATGGATTTGTCTAAAAATTGGTATTTGTAGGTCATAATGGGTTTCCGCTCCGGTGACGTAACATTGTATGCATAGGACCACGTTTTTGTATACCTCATGTAACAGTACCTCCCGATATTCGGTATTTTGATGATTTTTCCACGAATTTGTCCAAAAATTGGTTTTAGTAGTTAACGCAACTACGATACCCATCGATATTCGGTATTTTTATAATCCTAGACACCTTCACCTAAGAATTTTTTTAAATTTGGTATTTATTTTCAAATCTTGGTAGATGACAATCCTTGAAGTATAAAGTCCCCCTTAGGCCCCCTTATAACGGACTCACCCACTTTATGGTGTTTTGAAAAGTTTAACAGCGTTATTCAAACTGTCTAACTGATATTTGTAGTTTAAAGCGGAACGCATTTGAATTCAAATACTTTTATATAAAAATGTTTTCATTACCCAATGGCGGAGGGTGCTAAAAAGATCGGCCCGGCTGAACTTAATGCTGTTTTACTTGTTTTCTTTTAAGAAACAATTGTGATAGATTTCCCTTTTCGTTAGGGGTTTTTGACCTTTTCTTCTGTGAAAGGTGTTTTAGAATAAGAAATTTCTTCCTGGTAAAAGTAATTTCTCCTACGAAAATTATATTTCTTATTCTCACGATTAACTATTACTGCTTCTAAAAGAAGTCCTCTTTACTATTTTTTTTACTGAAGCAAGCTTTTCAAAAAAGAAAACCTGAGTTTTAAGAACTTTTCCAATAGATTCTGCATAAATCCCATTATAATAGCAGTGACTTCCATCACAAAAACGGCATGTTTCACAACCAGAATGATGCTATTAATTATTTTTGCTACGATTCGTTCTACCACAGTGTCCCTAAAATTGCTTTAAATTGATTCGTACTTTGAAGGTGTTGGTTACGCTTTGATTTAGACACTTAAATTTTAAAATTCCACAATTTCTTGAAAATGGCGCCCAATGTAAACAAATAGACATTGCACTGTTTCAATTCTCTGGAAGTATGTATTTTACTTTTAAGATATTGCTATTATTTTGTAGTTCAATGTGTATTTTTTATAAAGTTTATGCTTGAAAACGAACTCGGAATAAAACGTTAGAAACTGGCGCCCAACGTAAGCAGATAGTTCAATGGACCATGTATTGTTGCACCCTTCTGGGAGTCTATATTTTTCTTATAAGATTTTGCTATTATTTTTGTAGTTCACTATATTTTTCTAATAAACTTATATTTCAAAGCGAACACAAAGTAAAACGTTAGAGTAGAAAGTTAGGTAGGTAAGCCCCCCTACCACTTTTATTAAATTTTCGCTCTAAATTTTTCATTTATTCTTTTCACATGTTAAACATTCGTTCATCACTCACTAAAATTATTTTCTTTTAAATACAAATTCCTTCAAACACTTTTTTTCCGCTACCCCAACTTACCAATTGTTCTCTAAACAACACTTCCAAAACGTCGAAACTTTTTCTTAACTTTGGTATGTCTCTTTTGTGTGTGTTCTATTTTATTTTTGCAAATTTATTTCAATTTCAGAAATTTACTCCTCACCGAACCGCTACGAGATCACAATTAAGACTTCCACAATATTTTCACTTGAGACGAGATACAAAAAAAAAATTGAAAAAAAGAAATGCAAGCCAGCGTGAAAAAGAAACAACACAACTTGTCATTTGATTGAATTGAAATGACAACAAAAAGGAAAACACTGATATGACGGACGACGGCACAGTTTAATATCTTCTTCTCACAATTATTAGTAAATAAATGTCGGTATTACCAACAGTGGTTGTGTACTAGCGTTGTAGTTGTAGTAACAACAGCAGCAGCGACAGCAAACGATAATCGAACAACAAAAGCAGCAGCAGTCACTCAGTCAACCAACCAGCCATCCAACAGCCACAGCATCAAAGTTTTCAATGTAAATTAAACAATTTTGTGTTGTGTTCGGTAGATACAACCAAAATACCAATACAGCAAGTACACTAACACACACGCACGCACCGAAGCAAAATATACTCATCTGCAGATACACAGATACAATGCCCGCTATTATTCTCAGAGGCTGCAAAACAAAATAAAATCAAATTGTTGGTTGTTTGGACGAAATTAAGAGAGAGAGAGAGAGAGCGAAACAGCAAAGAGATTATGCCTTTGAATGGGAATGGTAATGAGAGTGATTTTGAGATTCGGCTTAGTTGTCGTCTGTCTGCCTGCCTGCAACAGGGCTTTGTGTGGGGAGGCAGAAACAAAACAAAAACAACAAGTATCCAGAAAATACCCACATTGTGTTGAGACAAATAGCAAAAAGACACAACAACAATGCGATATATGACCCATATAGGGGTGTCCTGTGTGATGGATATTTTCATAGAAAAACGCTAAATTCTTTTTGGAACTCTTCAACTTGATTGGAAATTTTGCAGACGGGTTAGAATGAGATAGGTCAGTGAAGGTTTTTAATACATTTTTTTTTAAAAATATAGCTTATTAGTACCTTTTCTAAAAAAGAGGGCTGTCCTTAAGTAAACGAGCTCTTTGGTAAAGAGTGAGTAAGAGTATAACACTCCACCATACATTGTATGGAGGGTATTTTAAGTTCCTTATTCCGTTTGTAACTTATCGCAATCATCAGTTTAGAATAAGCAATGTATATATATTCTTGATCAGCGTAAAATTCTAAGAAATTTATGCTCGCTTCGTCCGTCTGTTGTAATCACGTTAGAGTCAAAACGAATAAACATAGGAAGCTAAAATGTTGCACAGGTCAGTCTTTTATCTGCAGGCTGGTCAAGTTCGAAGATGAGCTATATCGGTCTACGATATCGCATAGCCCCCATATAACGGTACCCCCCGATATTCGGTATTTTGATGATTGTAGGAAAATTTTTCAATGAAATTGTCTAAAAATCCACAAAAGGAGTTTCTTCTGAGCACTTAACCCCCTGGAAAAGTATTGTCTACATAGGTCCACGATATTATATATCCCCCATATAACAGTACCTACCTATATTCGACATTTTGATGAATTTAGCTACATTCTTCAAGGGAACTGTCTAAACATCCATACTAGAAGTTATTTACCCCCTTGAAGATAAGTGTCTATATATGTCCACTATATCGTATGGCCCATATACAACGGTACCCACCGATATTCGATATTTTGACGATTTTAGGGACATTAGTGCTTTTTGGAGTTGTTTCAAATTTCGTATTTAGAATTCGTAATGGGTACTACAGCATATGAAAAAAAAAATGCGTATGCAGGCCGACGTCTGCTTTTAGCCTCCATACAGGGTGAGATGAAAAAACTGCAACAAACTTCAGACTGCTGTCATTTCTAAGCCATTCGTCCGACAGCTGTTAAAATTATTTAAGTGACAGCTCATTATATTGTTTACAAGCGTACAAAAGCATATTGGCGAGAATTTTCCAGAAAAAATATTATTCGTGATGGAATTCAAACGGGATAGTGTGATTTCTTTATATTTGGCTGGAAAACCACAAGTGACTATCGTTAGAGCACTCCAGCATTTAAATGTGAATAAATCTTTTGTGTCTCGTACCAACGCTCGTTACCATGATACTGGTAGCGTAGTCCAACGTCAAGGAAATGGACGGAAGGAAACAGCAACATCAGCAGAAATGGTTCGAAAAGTAAAGAAGCGACTTGATCGAAACCCGCGTCGCAGTGGCCAAAAAATGTCTCGAGAGTTGAACATATCACAATATTCCATTCGTCAAATATTGAAAAATGAGCTCGGGGTAAAGCCATTGAAATTCTAAAAGTTTAAAAACTTACACCGCAACAGAAAGATAATAGACTCAAAAGAGCTAAAGAGTTGCTTCGCTTGGCCGAAAGTGGTGAACTGCGGAATTTGGCTTTCTCCGATGAGGAAACATTCGTTGTCCAGCTGTTTGTAAACAAACAAAATTATCGTGTCTTCTTGCCAAAGAGGTCAGCTGGAAATGTGCACCTTCGGTTGGCCATCAGAACTCAAGCGGCGGCCAAGGTGATTGTGTGGGCCTCGCCATAACAGCCGATGGTCACTCTCCGCTCCTATTAATCGACCGTGACATCAAAATAAATGCAGAATTTTGGCCGCAGACTTTGGACATTCCAACAGGACTCAGCACCATCGCACTCAGGTTCCTCGCTTCATTTCCAGCACACAATGCCCATCAAAATCTCCGGATACCAATCCTTTAGACTATTATGTCTGGAGAATTTTGGAAAGCAAGGTTGGCACTAAAAAATACTAAAGTGTCGATCACCTCAAGTAAGCGCTTCGCCGGGAATGGGGCAAAATACCGCAGAGCAACATTCGGGCAGCGTGTGACGGTTTAATTTGCCGTTTGAAGGCCATAATTCGTGCCAAAGGCGACCAATTCGAACAAATCTAAACTTATTCTAAAATTTGATGATATTTCCGACATTTTTTACTTTCATTCAAAAAAAATTAAAAAAAAAATTTAAAAATTATGGCGTTAGATTTTGTTGCAATTTTTTTTTTAATCTCACCCTGTATATGCAATGGAATTAGTTATTCAAGTCTCTTGGGTTTACTATATCACTAAATCACCTACAAACTTACTATAAATACTATATATTACTATGATTTTCCACAACAGTCTGGAAATGGGCCTGGCCGCCCATTCCGTCCCATTCGTCATCCCTATAACTGCAAAAAAAAGAAAAATATCACATTCTTCGAAGAGACGACGCTGGGCTAAATTAATCTGAATCATTGTATTACGAATAAAAAGAACAAAACAAAGTTACAAAAAGCAAAGAAAAAAAAAACAAAGAAATAAAGAAAAGACATAAAACACCAGCAAATGATATGGAGTACGGCAAGAATGCGGGATCTTTGCCATATGAAAGTGCAAGTGCTAACATATGTCCGCGTGTGTGTGAGTGCATATAGATGTGAGTATGTGTGTGTGTGTGTTTGCTGAGGGTATCATCTCATTTGGGATAAATAATAAGGGAAATATCAACGGTTGGCTGATTGCAAGCCTAGTTGTTTGTTAGCTACTAGCCTGACGCTGCCGACAGCATCGTGGTGAATTTGCTTAAGAAAGCATTTTACAGTTGCTGATAGGAGGTACCCATCTTGTGGATAACAGTGGTAGTGGTAATAACGACACAATTGGTGGATGTATGAGTAATGGACAGATTCGGAATGAAATTCACAATCAGTTGTTTTGTTATTCACAACTTGCATTATTTTTGTTTCTTGCTCTTATTCCATAAATATTTGTGTAAATAGGTATGTGCGAGGTATGGACTGTTCTCCGATTTGCTGATATCGCTGGCGTTGGTTTTATTATCGTTGTTGTTGCTGCTGTTGGTTTTTTTCCGGCATGCTGTGAGTGTTGTTTATTAACAACAATAAAATTCAATTTATTTCAATTAACCAAACAATCGTACACAACGTTGTTGGCGGCGTCGTCGTCGTCGTCACATCAGTGTCGTACCACCACCACCACCACGACCAAATGGACGAGCGAAACAAACAACCGTCCAACCAACGAACCAAACAAACATTCCATCCCATCCATCCATCCAACCAAATAACAATTGCCTATCAACAAAACAACTGGACGGTGTTATTATTCTCTCACTTATCTTTGGCTCTGCTCTCGCTGCTGCTAGCCCTCACTTACACCGTAGATGCCCGGTCGTTCGGCCTCCCCCGATGATGGTGTCAAATGAAAACAATTTTGTTAGAATTCTCCGCCATGAATTTGCTTTGATATCATTTAAATGTTGGCGATCTTCGTCTAAATTGTGGAGAATCACAGTGGATGGCAGATTAAATCTGTGCGCCAACAATAACAAGCATGTTATGTATGGTGTTTGACACTTGTGACATTTAATGTGACCAAACGATCTACTTACTGTTGGGTTGAATGGGATTGTGGGTGGAGAGAGGAATAGGTACGTTGGATGAAAAAAAGACAGTTTTTAGACTTTTGCATTTTTCAATTTAACAAAATAATCGAATTTTCCTCCTTTTCATTTTCGAAAAATTGATTTTCTGGGCGATTTCGGTTGACGATTTTCGGTTGAAAAAATTCGGTGAATAATGTAGATAAAAATCATGAAAATATCGAATATAGGGAGGCACCGTTATATCGGGGATACATCAAGACCTGGACAATTTTTTCTCACAGACTGTAGTACCGATTAGGAACTTTCCTTAAAATGTCATCAAAATGCGGGGGGTACCGTTGTTTGAGGACTATACGATATCGGGGAAAAATATATAGACAATTCAGTTCCAGGGGGCAAATTACTCCAAAGGAATTCCTTGTGCGGATTTTTAGACATTCCATTGAAAAAATTGGCTACAATCATCAGAATACCGAATATCGAGAAGTACCGCGAATTTATCTAAAATTTGGAATTTGTAGCTCATAATGGGTTTCCGCTTCGGTGGCAGATGGATGTGTTACAGGGTGAGATGAAAACAATGCAAGCAACTTCAGACTGCTGTCATTTCTAAGCCACTAGTCCAACAGTTGTTAAAATTATTCCAGTGACAGATCATTATATTGATGGCAAGCGTACAAAAGCATTTTGGTGAGAATTTTCCAGAAAAAAAGTTATTCGTCATGGAATTCAAGCGTGATAGTGTGATTTTCTTATATTTGGCTGGGAAACCACAAGTGGCTATCGTTAGAGCACTCCAGCATTTAAATGTGAATAAATCTTTTGTGTCTCGTACCATCGCTCGTTACGGTGATATTGGTAGCGTAGCCCGACTTCAGGGAAATGGACGGAAGAAAACAGCAACATCAGCAGAAATGGTTCGAAAAGTTAAGAAGCGACTTGATCGAAACCCTCGTCGAAGTGGCCGAAAAATGGCTCGGGAGCTGAACATATCGCAATATTCCATTCGGCAAATATTGACAAATTAGCTCGGAATAAAGCCATTGAAATTCCAAAAGGTCCAAGAACTTACACCGCAACAGAAAGAAAATAGACTCAAAAAAAGATAAAGAGTTGCTTCGCTTGGCCGAAAGTGAAGAACTGCCGAATTTGGTTTTCTCCGATGAGAAAACATTCGTTGTCCAACAGTTTGTGATAAATTGTCAAAGAGGTCAGCTAAAAAGGTGCAACTTCGGTTGGCCACCAGAACTCTAGCGCCGGCCATGGTGATGGTGTGAGCCGCCGTAACAGCCGATGGTCGCTCTCCGCTCGTATTAATCGACCGTGGCATCAGAAAAAACGCTAATTATTATTACGAAAATATTCTGGAAGGTGTATTTAAGCCATGGAAACGCAAACATTTTGGCCGCAGACCTTGGACATTCCAACAGGACTCAGCATCATCGCACTCAGCACTCAGTACATTGCTGGCGCTCAGCAATGGTTACAAAATGACGTTCCTCGCTTAATTTCCAGCGCACAATGGCCACCAAAAGCTCCGGATACTAATCCGCTGGAATAGAGTATTTTGGAAAGGAAGGAAGGTTGGCACTAAAAAAGTGTCGATCACCTCAACCAAGCGCTTCGCCAGGAATGGGCCAAGATACCGCAGAGCAACATTCGGGAAGCGTGTGATGGTTTCATTGGCCGTTTGAAGGTCATAATTCGTGCCAAAGATGACCAATTTGAACAAACTTATTATATAAACTTATTTCAAAATTTGATGCTATTTCCCACCTTTTTTGCTTTCATTCAATAAAATTGAAAAAAAATGTAAAAATTTGTTGCAGTTTTTTTATTTCACCCTGTATATGAAATGACTTTAACTTAATGACTTCTCCTTCTCCTATCGAAAAAATTGCAAAATTAGTTAATTCTTGCAGATTCTAGAACATAGCAGTGCCTTACAATTTTGAATCGATCAAACTATTTTAGTCTCTTCCATTCAAAATTTACCAAAAGAGACCAGAAGGGGGCCAGTCCCTTTCTAAAATAGATTTCTACGTGATATTTTATTTGCCTGTCACAGATTTCATCCAAAGAGTCACATAATCTACCATCGTTATTTCGATCATTTTGGGGATTTGAAATTTTTAAACGTTTTGTTGAAGTTATTCACAGAGTGCCGTACAAAAAAGTACCTACCTACCCATTTATTTAAATTTCAAAAATACCATTGGCGTACACTTACCACGAAAAAACACCACCATTATCCACAACACATTGTTGAATATTCTTAAAATTGTCCTCAGAACAATCAGCCACCAGTATCTTAACAATCAGCAACTAAATTCCTCCTCCCCGTCAGCCAGCATAGAATCACACTCTAACTCTCACACACACACACACACACACACACAGAACAACCATTCCAACCCACCTACCAACAGAAACTGCTGTTGCAGTTGCTGGGTTCTTTGCTCCAACATCTATCAAATCAATTGTTTATAATAAAAATAGCCCAACACACAATGTACTCACTCAAAACGAATAAACAATTTCCAGTGGCTATTGTTGTTGAATTGTTTTGCTTTATTGGCAAGCAACGAACGAGCAATCATTTAAATTTTGTGAGATACTCTATTGCGGATAATTGTTTAACGCTAAAAACACTGGCGGACATCGAGTGAAAACAACAACGAAACGACAACAGCATCACAATAATAAAAGGCATTGCAACGAGACGTCAGCAATTCATTCAATGTTTGGCGGTATGAGAGTGAAACATATCCAACTCATCAGCGTTATGGTCTCTTTGCTTTATTTTTTAGATGAGGCTCTCTGACTTTGAATTCTCTCTTTGTTTGCATTTACAACGGATGTTGTTTATTTAGTGCAGGTTTTTTTTGTGGAATGAGCTTGGACGGTTATCAAGCACACCATTTTCTCTTCCATTGCATATTTACTGTTGTTTGAAAACCGCGAAAGAGTATTTTAATATTACACTAGAGCCCCGACTTGCATCGTTTCGTAGTTTCCAATTCGACAAGCATAATTTTCCTTTGTGTGTAATGTGTACAGAGTGAAATAAAAAAAAACTGCAACAAGGCCAAATGCCATAATTTTATTTTTTTTTAATTTTATTCAATGAAAGCAAAAACTGTCGGAAGTAGCATCAAATTTTAGAATAAGTTTAGATTTGTTCGAATTATGGCCTTCAAACGGCCAAAGAAACCGTCACACGCTGCCCGAATGTTGCCCTGCGATACTTTGGGCCATTCCCGGCGAAGCGCTTACTTGAGGTGATCGACACTTTGGTATTTTTTAGTGCCAACCTTGCTTTGCAAAATACTCCAGACGCAATAGTCCAACGGATTGGTATCCGGAGATTTTGGTGGCCATTGTGCGTTGGAAATGAAGCGAGGAACCTCATTTTGTAACCATTCTTGGGTGGCGTATGTACGATGTACGATGTTGCTGAGTCCTGTTGGAATGTCCAAGGTCTGCGGCCAAAATGTATGCGTGCCCAAGGCTTTAATTCACCCTGCAGAATATTTTTGCGACAATATTCAGCGTTTATTCTGATGCTACGGTAGATTAATACGAGCGGAGAGCGAACATCGAGTGTTATGGAGGTCCACACCATCACCATGGATGGCGCTTGAGTTCTGGTGGCCAACCGAAGGTGCACATTTTTAGCTGACCTCTTTACAAACTGTTGGACAACGAATGTTTTCTCAGCGGAAAACCAAATTTCGCAGTTCACCACTTTCGGCCTATTTTCTTTCTGTTGCGGTGTAAGTTCTTGCACTTTTTGGAATTTCAATTGCTTTACCCCGAGCTCATTTTTCAGTATTTGCCGAATGAAATATTGCGATATATTCAGCTCACAAGCCATTTTTCGGCCACTGCGTCGCTTCTTTACTTTTCGAATCATTTCTGCTGATGTTGCTGTTTTCTTCCGTCCACTTCCTTGTATCACGGTAACGAGCGATGGTACGAGACACAAAAGATTTATTGACATTTAAATGCTGGAGTGCTCTAACGATAGCCACTTGTGGTTTTCTGCCAAATATTAAGAAATCACACTATCACGCTTGTATTCCATCACGAATACGTTTTTTTCTGGAGAATTCTCACCAATTCTCCATCACAAATAAATAATAAATAAAAATATATTTTCTTTCTTTTGAATATTTGCAACAATAAATTATATATTATTGTTTTGATATATGTGACTTGATGTGTCATTAATACACCATTAATGACGTAAGCAGGGGCTCCAGTGTATGTCAAATTTCTCTTCAATACCTTTTAGCATCCCCGGTTCAAGTGCATTATATTTGAGATTATTACAATCTCTACCAACCACTTGCTCACAACAATACACCGCCATACTCTTTTCTCCAATGTGTAGTTCTCTCGATGTTTATCAAATTAGCAGAGAATTGTTCATACATTTGTGGTAGTTGGTAAATTGTTGTGGGCGAGAGTTCACACGCACACACACACCAATTTAAGTATATGGGGGGGCACAGATAAAATTGGTTGTATGTTGTATGGGTCAAATACTCTCTTTCAGTCAAAAATATGTGTTGTAAATACAAAAGAGCAAAAAATAAATAAATAAATAAATAAACTGATGTAATTGGTATGAAAACGAAAGATTCTCTTTGGCTGAGTTTTATGGAGAGTTTACTGCAGTTGTTATAATATTTTGTTGAATTGTGGTACTTTGAGTAATAAGTCTAACATGATCCATTAAGTGGTTTTATCCATAGATCGGCAAAATAATGAAAGAGACATTCTTAAGGGAATTTTGAAATAACTTTCTCGCATTGAATTTTAATTCATTTAATAATTTTTAAGCAACGATATAAATAGGCTCAAAAATTATTTTTTAAAAAGAAAATTATTAAAAAAAAACATGTTAAACTGTATCAGTCAGTTTTGCCAGCAGAGTTATAATTATTCTAGCTTTTGACCTTTAATGTTTTAGGGGGTTCCGAAGCACTGGATCAATATTGTCCAATTCGTATCTAACCTAAGTATGATATAAATATTACAAAGTGCCATATTTGGAATATATCGTCAGCTTCCCATGCTTTATATGAGATTTATGTGTAATTTTTTAGAAAATGGGGAAATATGGGTGAGGTACTAGATATAGCGGACCGAAATATTCCAATTCATCTAATACAGATATATATATTGGTATGGCAAAATTTAAAGGAAATCGAACATTTTTATCGAATTTTATATGAAATCATAAATTTCAATATCAGATTTCTGGCAAAGGTAAATATTTAGATAAAGCAAGTTGCATAGAATCGCCGACTTGTTTTGCCATTATGACATATAAGTATTGAAAATAGCGAACCTTTGTGGTTGAAGTACCAGAATGGGTTAGTAGATATGTATCATCTTCACACACAGATTTTGCGTTTGCAAAAACGTGTGGATGTGTGAGAATTTAAAGAGAGAGTTGGTTGTTCATTTCGAGTTAGATTTGATTATACAAAATTTTGAACCCTTTGTGTGGGAAGTATCAGAATTAGTGCGCCGATATATCTCCATTTCACAGCAGATATTGGGTTGGTAAAAATAATGGCATGTGTGAGATTTTAAGAGGACCGAAACTAATTTCGTATTTTATGATCATTTTTGTTATTCCAAAATTTGACCCTTTGTGGAGGACTTACCTGAAGGAATGGTCGGACCTCAACCATCTTTATTACAGATCTTGTGTTGATGGAAAGTCTTGATGGAATCGGATGTTAATTTTGGGTTTTATGAGCTTCAATGATATTCAAAATTTTGACGCTTTGTGGGGGAGATACCATAAGGAGTGGACCGATATATCCCATCTTCACACGAGTCCTTGGGTTAATAAAAATGTTGTGATGTGTGCAATTTCAAAACAATCGGACCCTAATATCATGATGTAAATATTATTTAATATTTTATATAAAGAGGTCAGCTTAATATGTGCATCTTCGGTTGGCCAACAGAAGGCAAGGTTGGCTCAAAAAAATTCCATTTTTTTTTTTTTTTTTTTTTGAAAATCTTGACTTTTTTGAGACCTAGGGTCTAAAACCGTTATTTCGATGACGCACGTTTTGGCCGTATCAAATGATATATATCCTCTCTAGCCTTATGACTGAGGGTATAGAGAGATTTTAGCTTTAATTTCTTATTATCTTACTTCCTACAGCTCACTCCCTCATAGAGGGATCACATACTCTCATTTGAGTACAGCATTGTTGTAGACAAATTTTGGGTAATGTTTCATAAATATTTGACAATTGTGGTGTCATGGCGACACATAAGCCAAGCCTTCCTCTTAAAGGGTTAATTCTTTCTCTTTACTCCATCAGCCAGCACCATGGTCTTCAAGAGCACACACGCACGCTCATTTTTTCATCACAAATACCAAATGCTTTTATGGTCTCCAAATCACCTTAAATATGATGCCATCTGTGGTTACACACCTTCAGACACATTTCTTCAATTACTTGGTTTGCGATAATAATTTCCAAGTGTTTGTACTATCATAATCTCTACAGTAAGCTGGAAGATGAATAATTGAACAAACAGTCCACAGCCAGCTGTCTTCTTAATACCCTCCACCGACCACAAGTTTGTCATTTCCTTGAAGTATGCACTTCAGACTCCATGAGTTTCGGGATCATCATAAAATTTGATGTCGACCTGCCTAACTGATTGGAACATAGCTACTTCGCCCCTAAATTATATTGGGCGCCAGGTGAATACATACAAAGTTGCTAAAGTCTGGTTGAAAGTTCAACAATCAATCTGCCATCAATTAAAATGCTAGTTTCAAAATACACCGACATACACATCAACCCATGATTCCAATTAATTACTTTGAGATAAATTTGTTTGAATGCTTTTTTAACACAATCTCTGTCATGGCTTAGCCGACTGACAGAGAGACTTTTTTTATTTTTTACTTTAAATACATGAAGGGAGGAAAAACGGAACATCAAAATTGTTTTTTTTTTTTTTAATTTTAATGAAATGGCACATTGCCGCAACAAATCACACCACCTACGAACTAACCAGGGTTGTGAACTCGATGGAAGTAACCTGTCCTCTGCGTCTGAAAAGAATGCCTTCTATTAGAGTTGGGAGATATTCGTATTTGACAGCGTCATGTGACACAACTTACCTTCGGTCCATGGCTCTTAGTTTTCGGCGTTGGCATACGCAGAGATAAAAAATAACAATTCCCTAAAATAAATGAAGTAAACAATTAGAAAAAATTATTGAAAAATTTAAATGTTAATGTGAATTCCTAAACCAGCCAGCCAGACAGACGGATGGACGAACATCGCTAGATCGACTCCAAATGTCCTGTAACGGATTTTGTTCAAAGAGATCTAATGTCTACAACCGTTATATCGATGAGGCACGTTTTCGCCGTACCAACTTCAGACTGCTGTAATTTCTAAGCCCCTCGCCCGACAGCTATTAAATTTATTCCAGTAACAGCTCATTATATTGTTTACAAGCGTACAAAAGCATTTTGGTGAGAATTTTTCAGAAAAAAATGCTATTCGTGATGGAATTCAAGCGTGACAGTGTGATTTCTTTATATTCGGCTGGAAACCCGCAAGTGGCTATCATTAGAGCACTCCAGCATTTAAATGTGAATAAATCTTTTCGGTAGCGTAGCCCGACGTCAAGTAAGTGGACGTAAGAAAATAGCAACATCAACAGAAATGGTTCGAAAAATAAAGAAGCGACTTGATCGGAACCCGCGTTGCAGTGGCCGAAAAATGGCTCGTGAGCTCGTTAACATATCGCAATATTCCATATTCCATTCGGCAAATATTAAAAAATGAGCTTGGGGTAAAGCCATTGAAATTCCAAAAAGTGCAAGAACTTACACCGCAACAGAAAGAAAGTAGACTCAAAAGAGCTAAAGAGTTGCTTCGCTTGGCCGAAAGTGGTGAACTGCCGAATTTGGTTTTCTCCGATAAGAAAACATTCGTTGTCCATCAGTTTCTAAACAAACAAAATAACTCTGTTAACTTGCCAAAGAGGTCAGCTTTATATGTGCACCTTCGATAGGCCAAAATAACTAAAGTGCCGGCCATGGTGATGGTGTGGGCCGCCATAACAGCCGATGGTCGCTCTCCACTCGGATTAGAATAAATGCCGAATATTATCGCGAAAATATTCTGGAGGGTGTATTAAAGCCTTGGGCACGCCAACATTTTGCCCGCAGAGCTTGGACATTCCAAAGTTCCTCGCTTCATTTCCAGCGCACAATGGCCACCAAAATCTCTGGATACCAATCCGTTGGGCTATTGTGTCTGAAGTATTTTGGAAGGCAAGGTTGGCTCAAAAAAATACCAAAAAATACCTCAAGCAAGTGCTTCACCGGGAATGGGCCAAAATAAAACAGAGCAACATTCGGGCAGCGTGTGACGGTTTCATTGGCCGTTTGAAGGCCATAATTCATGACAAAGGTGGCCAATTCGAACAAGTCTAAACTTATTCCTAAATTTGATGCTATTTCCGACTTTTTTTGTTTTCATTCAATAACATTTAAAAAGAAATGTAAAAATTATGGCGTTTGGCTTTGTTGTAGTTTTTTTATCTCACCCTGTATACCTCTCTAGGGTATAAAAACTGCATTCACATTTACCTGCATGGCATTCAGAATGTCCGGTATCATGTATAACAGTATGTTCTGCCAAAACATTTTCAAAAAATACGAAATAACATCGCACAACCACGAGGAGCACATCAATATGAATAGGCGAACACTTAGCATTAATCTAAAAAAATGATATAAAATGTATTTTTTTCTCAATGACCATCAATTTCAAATGTCCAACTTACGTATCACGCGAAACTTGTGTTGACCTTTCACACTCCCTCATATAATATAATACATGGACGTAGAGCACAATACTGAATGTCAGTGCAGCAATACAGGGTCCATACAGATAAATTAAAGCTGACCAGCTGCCCGCTAAAGTTGGAGTTGGCATTATGAAAAGGGATACAGTGATAATAGATTAGTTTTTGACAGCATACCAGAACCACAGACCTCTAGCGATCTGTGTCCACAAACATACATATATACGTACTAATAATTTATATTTTGTTCTCTGTTCCAGAACCAACAAAGAATGTAAAAATCTAAGCACGGCAAAGGCCTGTTTTGCATTTTATCTTCAAATCGTGCTAATCGAAATTGACTTGTAAAAGATTTTATGGATTATGGAATATTGAAATCGTATATCCTTGAATAAAAGCTCGGTTTTACAAGCGGCCATACATGGACTGACGCGCTTCTTAAAATGCATAAGAATTATGTTTGTAAATTGTAATAGCGAAGATGTGCGGTCGCGATTTCACTCTGTTTATGTGAGAAACGCTACGGCAGCATCACTGTAGCTTTAACTGAACATACCCCACATATACAACACTGTTCCTTGTTATTATTCCCCTTTTGTTACTCTCTTTCTCTTGTCATGCTAATTGTAGAAAACCCAGTGTTGGTACGGAATACCGTCACTAGCATAAATATGAATAGAGCGAGAATGACAACAAACCATAACAGAGAGAGAGAGAGACGTGAACTTTAAAAGAAACTAGAAGAAGCATCGTGCAAAGGTACTGTTTGAATAGAAGAAATCAATTGTAATTTTGTCATTCCATTCTTGCAACCAAAAGTAGAAGTTCATTGGAACTTTAATAAATACGTTATTGTATGAATAAATACAAATTTATATTTTATTTAGAACATATACTTGAGCGAGTGGAGCCATGGTAAAATAAAGATAATTGGAAGGTGCGAATAATTATTGAAGTCAGATGATGCTTTTGACGTAAGATATTGTCCGTGTCATTTATATGTTGGAGAATATTGCTTGTGGATCAGGTATTACTACAAATTGGAAAAAAATCCAATTACCCTAACAGTAGACAAATAAAATGTTCATTGGCGTATCACGGGTAAGAAGTTTTGGTCGCTTATTAACAACTGAGAAAGAAGTCCGCTATAGCTATATATACAGGGTGAGATGAAAACAGCAACCAACTTCAGACTGCCTTCATTTCTAACCCACTCGTCCGACACCTGTTAAATTATTCCAGTGACAGATCATTATATTGTTTACAAGCGTACAAAAACATTTTGGTGAGAATTTTCCAGAAAAAAAGTTATTCGTGATGAAATTCAAGCGTGATGGGGTGATTTCTTTATATTTGGCTGGAATATAATGAAATGGCGATCGTTAGAGCACTCCAGCATTTAAATGAGAATAAATCGTTTGTCTCTCGTACCATCATACTGGTAGCGTAGCCCGACGTCAAGGAAGTGGACAGAAGAAAACATCGACATTAGCAGAAATGGTTCGAAAAGTAAAGAGGCGACCGCGTTGCAGTGGCCGAAAAATGGCTCGTGAACTGGCAAATATTGAAAAATAAGCTCGGGCTAAAGAAAAAAAATCCCAAAAAATGCAAGAACTTGCACCAGAACAGAAAGAAAATAGACTCAAAGGTTGTGAACTGTCGAATTTGGTTTCCTTCGATGAGAAAACATTCATCTTCCAGCAGTTTGTAAACCAACAAAATGATCGTGTTTACTTGCCAAAGAGGTCAGCTTAAAATGTGCACCTTCGGTTGGCCACCAGAAGTCATGCGCCGGCCATGGTGGTGGTGTGGGCTGCCATAACAGCGGATGGTCGCTCTCCGCTCGTAGTAATCGGCTGTGGCATCAGAATAAATGCCGAATGTTATCGCGAAAATATTCTGGAGGGTGTATTAAAACCTTGGGCACGCAAATATTTTGGCCGCAGACCTTGGACATTCCAACAGGACTCAACACGCGCCACCCAAGAATGGTTACAAAATGAGGTTCCTCGCTTCATTTCCATCGCAGCGTTGGACTATTGCGTCTGGAGTATTTTGGAAAGCAAGGTTGGCACTAAAAAATACCAATGTATCTGAGAATGGGCCAAAATACCGCAGGGCAACATTCGGGCAGCGTGTGACGGTTTCATTGGCCGTTTGAAGGCCATAATTCGTGCCAAAGGTGACTAATTCGAACAAATCTAAACTTATTCTAAAATTTGATGCTATTTCCGACATTTTTTGCTAAAATTTAAAAAAGAATGTGAAAATTATGGCGTTTGACTTTGTTGTACATTTTTATCTCACCCTGTACACATTTCGTTTGGAAAATGCCGAAAAAAATGCTAAACATAAATGTGTAAAAATTCACCGGACACATAACTCTAACATAATGTGTAAACCGGCCTCAATAGATTATTTCTTTATGGCATCGAACTAAGCCGAGGCAAAATTAGTAGATTCTTGCCGATTCTGGAACAGAGCATTACATACTATCTATGCTGCACCGTTCGGCATTGATGCCGGGTAATAAACTCTCCTGAATTTCACTGTTCTGAGCAGCATAAGTCAGTGCCGTCATTGCCAGTGGAACTACTGAACCCAAAATCGAATATCTCAAAAAGCGTGAAGACGCTTTCATCACCACCCTGGTACATTTATACCAAACATCATAACTTATGATGCAATTCCATATCAAATAGGATGTGACACAGAAATAGTTGACGTAACCTAAAATGAAATCGAATCAAAACTAGTTTTCCGCTAGTTTTCCACTACCTACCCATAGTGACGCATTCCAATTCCGGCAACTCCACACTGGAGAGCTTCAAAAAACCTGAGAGTGAATACGAAACAGCCAGGGAGCCCAAGTAGGGTACCATACATTTGGCGTGAACACTGACCCGCATCGAGGCACAGCTGTAGAAGACAATCGATAGTAAAAAGAATGGCACCGATACCAGCATCCCTGACAAGTGAGATTATGCCATTATTATTTGTTGGGGGGATCACACACACACGCCAATATGCCACTTACCACAACCCGTGATCACTTCATCCCAGTAAAACTCTGGTGGGTAACAAACCTTGGGATCCATGAAAAAGTAGGGTATACCGTTCCATTCTTGAAATTCTATGTCAAAACAGAACTCCATGTGTTTGTTCTGAAATTTGTCCAACAGGTCACCATTCTAGAAGGAATACAACAAAACAGATAAATAAACAGGCATTTGAAAAGCAACACTTTAGAAAACACTTTAGAAAAAAAAAGGTGCAACCAACTTCAGACTGCTGTCATTTCTAAGCCACTCATTCGACAGCTGTTAAAATTATTCCAGTGACAGCTCATTATATTGTTTACAAGCATACAAAAGCATTTTGGTGAGAATTTTCCAGAAAAAAATGTTATTCGTGATGGAATTCAGGCGGGATAATGTGATTTCTTTATATTTGGCTGGAAAACCACACGTGGCTATCGTTAGGGCACCAGCATCCAGCATTTCAATGGGAATAAATTTTTGTGTCTCGTACCATCGCTCGTTACCCTGATTCTGGTAGCGTAGCCCCACGTCAAGGAAGTGGACGGAAGAAAACAGCAACATCAGCAGAAATGGTTCGAAAAGTAAAGAAGCGACTTGATCGAAACCCGCGTCGCAGTAGCCGAAAAATGGCTCGTGAGCTGAACATATGGCAATATTCCATTCGGCAAATATTTAAAAATGAGCTCGGGGTAAAGCTATTGAAATTCCAAAAAGTGCACGAATTTACACCGCAACAGAAAGAAAATAGACTCAAAAGAGCTAACGAGTTGCTTCGCTTGACTGAAAGTGGTGAACTGCCGAATTTGGCTTTCTCCGATGAGAAAACATTCGTTGTCTAGCAGTTTGTAAACAAACAAAATGATCCTGTCTACTTGCCAAAGAGGTCAGATGAAAATGTGCACATTTAGTTGGCCAACAGAACTCAGGCGCCGCCATGGTGATGGTGTGGGCCGCCATAGCAGCCGATGGTCGCTCTTCGCTCGTATTAATCGACCACGGCATCGGAATAAATGCCGAATGTTATCGCGAAAATATTCTGGAGGGTGTCTTAAAGCCATGGGCAGGCAAACATTCTGGCCGCAGACCTTGGACATTCCAAGAGGACTCAGCACCATCGCACTCAGCTCGCGCCACCCAAGAATGGTTACAAATTGAGGTTCCTCGCTTAATTTCCAGATATTGTGTCTGGAATATTTTGGAAAGCTAGGTTGGCACTAAAAAATTCCAAAGTGTCGATCACCGCAAGCAAGCGCCTGGGCGGAAATGGGCCAAAATACCGCAGAGCAACATTCGGGCAGCGTGTGATGGTTTCATTGGCCGTTTTAAGGCCATAATTCGTGCCAAAGGTGACCAATTCGAACTAATCTAAACTTATTCCAAAATTTGATGATCTTGCGTTAGCAAAGGAGGAGGTACCAGAAGGAGTGGACCGATATATCCCAATTTTGCACCATACCCTGTGTAAATAAAAATATTGAGATGTGTGAAATGTGAAGAGAACCGGATGCTTTTTTTCGGATTTTATGATTGTTTTGGTTATTCAAAACTTTGAACCTTTGTGAGGGAGGTACCAGAAAAAATGGTCCGATCTCTACCATCTTTATAACGGAGCTCGTGTTTGTGTAAATATTTGGATGTGCTAAGTATGAATGGAATCGGATGTCAATTTCGTGTTTTATGAGCTTCATGGATGCTCAAAGGTGTGGACTGGACCGATATATCCCATTTTTACACCAGACCATGGGTTAATTAAAATACTGTGATACGTGTAATTTAAAGACAATCGGACACGTACATCACACTTTATAAGAGTTAAAATTATTGAAACTTTTGACCCTTTTTGGGGGACGCACTTGATGGAGTGGACCTATATTTTCCTTTTTTGCACCTATATTTCGATCCTAAAAAAAGCGTTTGACACCCCTTCTATAAACGGCCTTCAAATCTTCAGAATGTTTACTTGTTGTTGTTTTTTCTTCTTTACCCAAAGTCTACGAACAGAACTTGTGCAGCAAATTTAGATGTAATTTCTTAGCTTTCAATGCAATTCGTTCGTCATCGCTCGGTACCCAGATATACGACATACCTAATTGTAAATAACACGACAAAAGATATAAATAGCAAATGACTTAGCTATGAAGTACGACCTTACCTCATACAGTGTATAATTAATTTCCTCGCCTATATCGGGATTCAGATATGACCAGTTCTCGTCAGGGCATTCCAAAGGTTTCACAACACGATGAAAATCCGTCATTAGGTTCATCTCGGCGGTGGTGCCGTTATTCAAGGTTATATTTTTCGTACAAACCGCATCGATGTCTTTATCCTTTAATAAGTTATACGTTTCTGCAATGTCCGACGAACAGACCGGTAAACAACGCTTTATCTTACAGATACAAACCCGCATTTCAGTGGTGGCATTTTGCCAAGAAGTTGTGAATACTAAATTTGAGGGTATTTCCGAATCTTCGAATATATAAGTACCGTTTTCATTGGCTGTCACAACTACTGACTGATTAAAAGGACACAGTGTCTGGGGATCTTCACCAATAATCCCTTTTGTCCGACCAAGAAGAAAAATAAGTATGATGGGGAGAAGACCGGTCACAGCCGTTGTAGTCATTTTTCAGGTTATTTTTATGTTGCACTGCTTATCCGTTAATTTGCTCAGTCTTACGATCTCGACAAATGTAAATTAGAAACTGAATTGCGAACGAATGAAACACAGAGTCCACAGCAAACCCTATGCGATCTTCGTTCTTATTTTGGAACATAATTAGAAAGAAAGAGTACAAGTGGGCATTGCTAACCACAGTGAGTGTGTTTTGCACAATGGACTGTTTTGTGCAAGGTATAGATATACCACATGCTAACCGCCCCGTTGAGGGTATTTAGTTTTTTTTTTTTTAAATAACTTACCTACATCAGATAGCAGCGAAGTTGGCCTCAAATATTCAATTGGCAGACTTTTTTCAATTTTCAAGGATTTTAGAGAAATATGAATTATTTAAACAGTCGTTTAACTTCAGTGCATTTAAAGGAGACCTACGAACCACAGGACTATTTTTATACCCTCCACCATACTATGGAGGGTATATTAACTTTGTCATTCCGTTTGTAACTCCGTGAAATACTCATGTCAGACCCAATAAAATATATATATTCTTGATCAGCATAAAATTATTTCGAACAAATCGAGATAGAAGGATAAAAGTTTACACACATATTTATTTTGCCAGTAGGCAGGTTAAGTTCGTAAATGGGCCTTGTAGGTCCACGTTTTCATATAGCCCCCATATAATGTTACCTCTCGATATTCGGTATTTTGATGATTTTAACGACATTATTCACCGGAATTGTTTCAAATTTGGTATTTGAAGTTCGTAATGGATACTACAGCCTCTGACAGAAAATTGTCTATTCAGGTCTATGTCTTCGTATAGCCCCCATACAACGGCAACCCCCTTATATTCGGTATTTTGATGATTTTAACGACATTTTTCACCGGAATTATTTTAAATTTGATATTTAAAGTTCGTAATGGCTACAACAGTCTATGACAGCAAATTTTCTATGCAGGTCCAGGTCTTCCTATAAGCCCTATATAGGATGAGATAAAAAAACTGCAACAAAGTCAAACGCTATAATTTTTCCATTTTTTTTAAGTTTTATTGAATAAAAGACAAAAAATGTCGGAAATAGCATCAAATTTTAGAATAAGTTTAGATTTGTTCGAATTGGTCATCTTTGGCCCGAATTATGGCCTTCAAACGACCAATGAAACTGTCACACGCTGTCCGAATTTTGCTCTGCGATATTTTGGCCCATTCCCGGCGAAGCACTTGCTTGAGGTAATCGACACTTTGGTATTTTTTAGTGAAAACCTTGCTTTCCAAAATTCTCCAGACACAATAGTCCAACGGATTGGTATCCGGAGATTTTGGTGACCATTGAAAGCAAAAAATGTCGGAAATAGCATCAAATTTTAGAGTAAGTTTAGATTTGTTCGAATTGATCACCTTTTGCACGAAGTTTGGGCTTAAAGCGACAAAATGAAACCGTCACTCGCTGCCCGAATGTTGCGCTGCGGTTTTTTGGCCTATTCTCGGCGAAGCGCTTGCTTGAGGTGATCGACACTTTGGTACTTTTTAGTGCCTATCTTGTTTTCCAAAATACTCCAGACACAATAGTCCAACGGATTGGTATCCGGAGATTTTAGTGGCCATTGTGCGCTGGAAATGCGAAGCGAGGAACCTCATTTTGTAATTATTCTTGGGTGGCGCGTGCTGAGTGCGAAGATGCCGAGTCCTGTTGGAATGTCCAAGGTCTGCGGCCAAAATGTTTCCGTGCCCAAGGCTTTAATACACCCTTCAGAATATTTTCGCGATAATATTCGGCATTTATTCTGATGCCACGGTCGATTAATACGAGCGGGGAGCGACCGTCGGTTGTTATGGCGGCCCACACCATCTCCATGGCCGGCGCTTGAGTCCTGGTGTCCAACCGAAGGTGCACATTTTCAGCTGACCTCTTTGACAAGTAAACACGATCATTTTGTTTGTTTACAAAGTTCTGGACAATGAATGTTTTCTCATCGGAGAAAACCAAACTCGGCAGTTCACCACTTTTGGCCAAGCGAAGCAACTCTTTAGCTCTTTTGAGTCTATTTTCTTGCTGTTGCGGTGTAAGTTCTTACACTTTTTGGAATTTCAATGGCTTTATCGCAAGCTCATTTTTTCAATATTTGCCGAATGGAATATTGCGATATTTTCAGCTCACGAGCCATTTTCAGTCGCTTCTTTACTTTTCGAACCCTTTCTGCTGATGTTGCTGTTTTCTTCCGTCCACTTTCTTTGACATCGCTGCTACGGCTACGCTGCCAGTATCACGGTAACGAGCGATGGTACGAGACACAAAAGATTTATTCATATTTAAATGCTGGAATGCTCTAACGATAGCCACTTGTGGTTTTCCAGCAAAATATAAAGAAATCACACTATCACGCTTGAATTCCATCGCGAATAACTTTTTTTCTGGAAAATTCTCACCAAAATGCTTGTAAAAAATATAATGAGCTGTCAATAAATACTGAACATACGGTGGATGACCGTCTCACATAGAAATTCTAGTGTTGCCAATTAAAGGGATTAACAAAATACAACACTGCATGATTATAAGGGCTCCATAGGTTCGAAAAAAAATAATAATTCTGGAAAATCCAAAGAATTTTTTAGTTGAAAAAAGGGAAACTTTACATCAATGGCGCTCATATAAAAGCAGTACCGCGAGGAAAATTCGCCATTAAGAGAATCAGCGTTGAATCTGAATCTGGAAACGATTTTGCCAATATAATAAACGTTCTCAGATTTGTGGGCACACCAACGTCTTTGTCCTGTTTTTTTTCGACTGCGTACCCCAATTTTAAATAAACAAATCCAGTTTTTTTTTTTTTGGAAAAATTTTACCTTCCGTTGCTTTTTTTTTATTGCTCGATTCTTAAAGAGTTTTGCCTAACTAAACTAGAATTAGAATAAATTCGTTAAATCCAATGAGATATCACAAGCCAGTCAGTGGGTCCATATCGCGTGTAATTTGTGCCGTAATTCAATGGCGATGACGGTATTTCAGTTTACGCACTGTCTTATAACGATAGCCGTCCTCAGCCAATTCAGCGCTTTTGGTTTCAGCAGCCATCTCAGCTTCGGCGGGCATTTCTTCGGCTGGTGGCAGGTAAGCGGCCGATGTGTTGTCAGCAGATTCGGCTTCAGCTTCACGACGATGACGGCGAACCTTGAAACGTTTGACGGTCTTGTAACGGTAACCATCATCACCCAAAATGGTTTTTAGATCGGGAGCCAATTCCACTTCAACGGGTGGCAAGTATTCGTTGGATGGTTGCTCGACTTCGCTGACATCACGACGATGACGATGGCGCAATTTCAATTTGCGGACAGTCTTGTAGCGGTAACCATCATCGGCAACCTTGGTCTCGGCCTCCTGGTCAACGGGGGGCAAGTATTCTTCACTGGGTTCATTTACGGGTGGCAAGTACTCTTGGTTGACCTCACGACGGTGGCGGGAACGCAACTTCAGGGTGCGCACCGTCTTGTAACGGTAACCATCATCGGCAACTTTGGTCTCGGCAACGGGTGGCAAATATTCCTCGCTGGGCTCATTGACCGGTGGCAAATATTCCTGCGAAACATCGCGACGATGGCGGGCACGATATTTCAATTTGCGAATGGTCTTGTAACGATAACCATCTTCGGCTAATTTGGCAGCATCGGCTTCTTCGGCAGGTGGCAGATACTCCTGGTTGGGTTCTTCCACGGCGCCATCAATGGCATTCGATTGGGCGGAGACCACGGCGATAGCAAGGCCCAAAGCCAACAAGGTTATGTACAATTTCTGAAAGACAATATTCGCTCATGATTACCAAATCTCCTGTTTTGGCCAGGACTACTTACCATTTTTGCAGAAGTTATTAAATTTGTTTAACAAAATCAAATTGGAAACAATTTCTATTTTGTTTACACTTCTGTTGGCTTATAGGCCAATGATGCTATACTTTGGTTGGCCAAGAGTATTTATAGTCGTAAACTTACTTTTGCCGGAACCATAAATGGTCGACAAGTGTGTTTTGATGTGGCTGATGATGGCCATAACACAAGTGCATACACATACATGTTTGGGTGGGTGATTTCAGGCAAACTTTCAATCATCTGCCCGCCGCCGCCACCGCCCTTCCCTTCCCTTCCCTTGCTGCCATTCTAAATTTCATGGTATATATTTTTTAGGTTTGGTTTGGTTATAATACGACTACGAATTACGACCATAAGTGGGTTACCGAACACTTAATAACAATTCTGAAGTGCTTTAATAACCACCACTACAACCGCAGCAACAACAACAACAACTGCAGCAATACAAGTAACAAACATGGAACTCCATCAGATGTTGGCCACAATTCTAAAACCCAACAACAACAACGATGACTCTTCTGAGAGATTTGTGGGGAGAAAAAATGTTGCTTCTTCTTCTCCACTTTTTGGCAAAATTCTGTTCATATTTGAATGTCTTCCGCCTTTGGGGGTTTGATGTTTGGCCAGTTTTTTGGTTGTTTTGACACGAATTAGGAAAAAAAACAAGTGTTGGCCACTTCAAAGTATTTGACTACAATTTCAATTGGAGTTGTTTATTTATTTTTTTAATTTTGAAATTAAAATAATTTATTTCAATTTGTAGCCGATCAAAGTATTAATGGTTGTGTTCAAATAAATCGGTATCCGTGTGTGGACTTAGTGTATTTGAATTTAATTTCAAATTTGTTACGTAACGCCTAATACGGCGGCGATATGTTGGGGTTTCAACACGTGGCATATATTGTCAGGAGATTCTCAACCTTTCCAACATCAGCCCTAGGGGGTCGAACAATTAAACAGGAAATTAAAAAAAAAAACTACTATCATGACAACGGAACTTGGTGTTGTGGTTCCCACACTTTGTCCGCCAATCCTTGGGCCGTTGATCCCAATAAAAAAAATAAAATTTTAAAGGGTCCCAAATCCACCAACACTTGATATTAATGTGACTCAATATATAGGCAAGCTTATATTTATCTTCGCCAAATCTGGCCATTTTCTTGTCTCTCATCTTTACCTAAAAGAGCTCTCTTAGTGATCTGAAATGGATGTTACCACTTAGTTCCAGTAAGTAAGTTCGGCAGGACCGAATACCCTCCACCATTTGGAACAAATTTGGAAATTTTCAAAAAATAAAATCCTTAAAAAATTCTGTTAAAATTTTAAAAATACCGAATATAGCCGTTATATTGGGGTTCATACGACGTGTACCTACATAGGCATTGTTTGTCATAAACCATTACCATATTCAAATTCGAAACATGAAATAAACGGTGAATAATGTAGCTAAAATCGTCAAAATATCGTATAATGGGAGGTACCGTTATATGGGGGCTATACGAAAACGTGAACCTGCACAGACAATTTTCTGTCATAGGCTGTAGCATCCATTACGAACTTCAAATACCACATCTCAAACAATTTCGGTGGGTATTGTACCTAAAGTCGTCAAAATACCGAATATAGGGAGGTACTGATATATGTGGCCTATACGAAGACCTGGACCTACATAGACAATTTTCTGTCACAGATTGTAGTTCCCATTACGAACTCTAAATAAGAAATTTGAAACAATTCTGGTGAATAATGACGCCAAAATCATCAAAATACCGAATATCGAGGGGTTCCCTTATATGAGGCCTATACGAAGACGTGGACCTGCACAGACGATTTTCTGTCATGGGCTGTAGTATTCGTTACGATCTTCAAATACCAAATTTGAAATAGTTCCGGTAAATAATATCGCTAAAATCATGAAAATACCGAATATCGGGAGGTACCGTTATATGGAGGCTATACGAAGACATGGGCCTGCACAGACAATTTTCTGTCATAGGCTGTAGTATTCATTTCGAACTTCAAGTACCAAAGTTGAAACAATTCCGGTGAATAATGTCGATAAAATCATCAAAATACCGAATATCAGGAGGTACTTATATATGGGGGCTATATGAAAACGTGGACCTGCATGGCCCATTCACGAACTTAACCTGCCTACTGGAAAAATAAACATGTGTGCAAAAATTTAGCCTTCTATCCCAATTCGTTCGAAAGATAGCGTGATTACAACAGACAGACGGACATCGCTAAATCGACTTAGATTTTTACGCTGATCAGGAATATATATACCTTGTTGGCTCTGACATGAGTATTTCGAGGAGTTACAAACGGAATGACAAAGTTAATATACCCTCCATAGTATGGTGAAGGGGTATAAAAACATACACAATTAGTCCTGTCGTAAGGGGGTAGGTAACCTTAAGGTGTGGGTACATAAACAGCTCGAAATCTCGCATGGCAAACTTTGTGATCATAAAGGGATATCAGAGCCACACTCGCAGGGTTACCGACATCAAATTTCAAATCAAGCATCAAATTTTAGTATAAGTTTAGATTTGTTCGAATTGGTCACCTTTGGCACGAACTATGCCCTTCAAACGGCCAATGAAACCGTCACACGCTGCCCGAATGTTGCTCTGTGGTATTTTGGCCCATTCCCGGCGAAGCGCTTGCATGAGGCGATCGACACTTTGGCATTTTTAAGTGCCACCCTTGCTTTACAAAATACTCCAGACACAATAGTCCAACGGATTGGTATCCGGAGATTTTGGTGGCCATTGTGCGCTGGAAATGAAGCGTGGAACATCATTTTGTAACCATTCTTTGGTGGCGCGTGCTGAGTCCTGTTGCGACGAGGGTGTCCATGGTCTGCGGCCAAAATGTTTGCGTGCCCAAGGCTTTAATACACCCTGCAGAATATTTTCGCGATAATATTCGGCATTTATTCTGATGCCACGGTCGATTAATACGAGCGAAGAGCGACCATCGGCTGTTATGGCGGCCCACACCATCACCATGGCCGGCGCGTGAATTCTGGTGCCCCACCGAAGGTCTACATTCTCAGCTGACCTCTTTGGCAAGTAAACACGATCACGATTTGTTTGATTACACACTGCTGAAAAAGGAATGTTTTCTCATCGGAAAAAACCAAATTCGGCAGTTCACCACTTTTGGCCATGCGAACTCTTTCGGCCAACAACTCTTTAGCTCTTTTGAGTCTATTTTCTTTCTGTTGCGGTGTAAGTTCTTACACTTTTTGGAATTTCAATGGCTTTACCCCCAGCTCATTTTTCAGCACTGATACGCCCAAAAAAATAAACAATCAAATTCCAATTCCCAAAGGCTACCTTTGACAATGCAGGTGTAATAACGCATCCTCTATAAATCTACTCCCACAATCATTGTCGTTCACACTTTTTAATTATTGATGCCAGTGTTATTGGTTAGTGATTTGTGATTTTCCTATTATTAACACTTGGTTAAACTTCAGCATGATGACGTTTTTTTCACACACACACACCCGATGAAATCAAGGCTTCCAGGGAACTGTTTCCGAGAGCGATTGTCGAACAAAAAAATTTGGGTATGTGTGTTTGTGTGTGATGTTTTTTTTTCACCACAGTTTACACACAACCTTAGCTGCCGGATTGTCAAGAATTTGCGGGTCAATTAAACTAGGGCCTTTTTTGGCATAAAAATATTCTGCAGGGTGTATTAAAGCCCACAAACATTTTGGCCGCAGACCTTCGATATTCCAACAGGACTCAGCAACATCGCACTCAGCACGCGCCACCCAAGAATGGTAACAAAATGAGGTTCCCCGCTTCATTTCCAGCGCACAATGACCACCAAAAATCTCTCAGAGCAATATTCAGGCAGCATGCGACGGATTCATTGGCCGTTTGAAAGCCATAATTCGTGCCAAAGGTGACCAATTCGAACAAATCTAAACTTATTCGAAAATTTGATGCTATTTCCGATATTTTTTGCTTTCATTCAATAAAATTTAAAAAAAATGTAAAAATTATGGGGTTTGACTTTGTTGCAGTTTTTTATCTCACCCACTTCCAGGCCCCTTTTGACGAAAAAACCCACCTCCCCTTCCGCCCACATTCAAATTACCTTCATTTGCCACCTCCTGGCCACATCACATGCATCGCTGCCAACAAATTTGCAGAAAATGAATCAACGAATGCGGAACCCAATGGGATTTCAGGCTTATTTGAGAAAAGATTGGCCATAAATGCTCAATGGATGGCAACGAAATGACTTTTGGGTATAGCGGCTGCTAAGAGAAATGACAAACAAATCCACCGGCAGCGAACGTTCCAGGGTTGCTTATTGAAGGATGTGCCAGTTCCAAACTTTTTTTCGTTTCTTTTTTTTAATTACGCATACGCCACATATATTTAAGCAAATATTCTCATTCTTGCTGATATCATCACATACATATGTACACACAATCCGCTGGGAAGCAACTTTTCCCTGTGACAATAACTTGCGAAAATAGACAAAAACAAAAGCAACTCAAAATTATGGCAACAAAAATATTCTCCTTTCAACGGCAAAGTTTACTGGCGGGTGAGGGTGAGGAGGGCTCTCATCATCATAACTTGGTCATGTGAAAAAAAAACAATTCAAGCCAGGTATGGTTTATTATGATTACGTTCGAGTTACAGTTGTGAGGATGTCCTTGTTGTTGTTGTTGCTGTTGCTGATGTTTTACAACAATATTTGCTGATTTTATTTGTTGGCAATTGCCATGACTTGGCATGCAATGGGGAGTTTATGGCAAAAATAAAATCGACCAGAGAATCGTTTACTGTTACAACAACAGCAGCAGCAACAACAACCATGATGACAAGCCACCCTTCCAGCCAGTCATCCAGCCAAGTAGCAACCCCTTGTCGACAGTCATCATTAATCTGTAAACATTTTTGCAGATTATTAATTATGAATTAGTGTACGAGTATTTTTGCAACATCCACAGTTTCCAATCAATTAAATTATTAAGTTGCTTGCACTTGCACACTCACACACACAGGCACACACAATGGAACACTCTCAAACAACGAGGCGTTGAATCAGACAAACACACACACACCCACTCGACAACAAGTATCCTTGCACACCACTCCATGTATGCATTTTGAGTGTGTTTCAATGTATGATGAGAGTGTGTGTGTGTGTGCTCATGAACATCTGTATGTGTGTGCGTATGGCAAGTACTCATTCACATCATCGTCGTCATCATCGCATTCGATAATATCATCAAAATTGATTTGCTGCTTGAAACCTTTTGTTTAAATCATAATGACGTTGTTGTTGCTGCTGTTGTTGTTAGTTCAAACACAAACAGCATTAATGTTTTTAACATAATTAAAAACTTTTACCCAGATTCAGTACAAATTTTGTGGGGGGGGATAAATTTCGGAGGAGGAGAAAAAAAACTTGAGCCACATTAATGGTGCAATGGAACGGATAATTTTTTATCTTACTGGATAAAATTTTAAAATTATCCAAAACTTAGTTAATTACATTTTTTACAATTATATATACTGCTATATCTGAGCTATAGCTATATCTGAACCGATTTTCTCCAAATTTTAGACACTTGTTTATAGGCTGAATTCGGTCGGATATGCTGAAATACATGCCATTTGGAGGAATATTACACATTTAGCGCACATAAAATTGCCAACGGAAGAAGATTAATATTGGAGCTATATCTAAATTTGGAATGATTATCACCTAATTCAAAAGGTTTTGTCCTTGGTCCAGTCAAATTATATATGAAAAATTTCATCTCAAACGGACAATAAATCTGACCTGAATTTTGCTCACAAAAATACATGGGCAGACAGACGGACGGATACCCGATATACCCTCAGCCATGTGGCTAGACAGGGTATATATCATTTGCCAAAACGTGCCTAGTCAAAATAACGATCTTAGAACCTACGTCTCTTTGGACCAAATCCATTTCAGGACATTCGGAGTCGATCTTGCGATGTCCGTCCGTCCATCTTCTGTCTGTCTGGCCGACTGATACGCACGAAAACTCTCGAAGGGAGTTTCCGATTTGATCCAAACTTGGTACAATGTAATATTATTGTCAAAATTAGATCGAGTTCGGAGATGGGCAATATGAGCCCACCCCTTTTGGTGCCTTCCCCACAAAAGGTCGAAACTTAAAAAATATATATTTTCTGCACAGAAAGAGAAATGATAATTGAATAACCAAAACGCTCAAAGAAAACTAAATATGCACTCAATATAATATATATCTGCGAACCCCTTCTGGTACCTCGCTCACAAAGGGTCACAATTTTTAATACTTTTATCTATCCCGTTTTGTAGGGAACATAAACTGGTAGAAGTTTCGACTACGAAGTCTGACGGGACACTCTTCTGGAGTTAGCAGCCTCCTGTTTTGGTTGTAAAGCGGTGGTTGGGGTAAATACCCAAATCGGTTCGATGTAGAGTTGCATTCTAAACCGGATGCTGTGACCCAAAGAGCCGTAGGACTCAGCCCCTAACCAAAAGAGAAGTGAAGCCCAGCAGATTTTCGAATCGGTACCTGCGGAATAGACCTCTGGACGGCTACCAACCTCAAAGAGAACTGTGGGTACTTTTAAAGTGGAGCCGGTCAAGACATCGCATCGCGAGCCCAGTGCAATTTTCCATCACAGTTGGAGCCTTCAAGGGAGACTTCATACAAGTTGTTAAATATCTCCTTTGTTAAATTTTTTAACCGCAATGAAAAATATTTTATCCACGTTGGTGGATATTATAAATAGATCAAACCTCCGAAAAAAGAAAAAATCAAGCAAACGTTTTTTTTTTTCGATGTCATGGCCATGTTTTCCTCGTTTTTTTGGGGGGGGGGGGGCTAAACTCATTGGAAATCGAACAGATTCTACACTTGCCTAACACCTAACACATTTGAGTGATATTGCTTCCACGCTCATCTACGTTATTGGTTGAATTATCTACGTCGTGTGATAAAATTTCCATGTTGTTTTCTTGGAGTAGTATTATAATTTTAATTTATATTATATTTTTTTATATTATTAAATATCTAAAAAAGCTTCCTCTTTCGTAGCGTTTTTAGTTTCCTTCTCTTCCCATTTGTGTTTACTGTATTTAAAAAAAAAAAACAAATATTCAAAATACATCATTTACGTTTTAATTTAAACGTCCCATTCCAAACATTGCCATTATTACAATAACAGCCTAAAAGTATGCTTTGAAAAGGCATTACCAAATAACCAACACAAAACAATGCAATCAACCACAGAGTTGGGAGTTTGTTATTGTTTAATTACATACATTTTAAAATGCTACTCTACCTCTCAGTCTCTCTTCCCCTCTTCCTCACTATCTCTCTCTGGTTGTTTCTCTTTGGTCAATCGATGTTTTCATTTAACCAAAATTAAATAAAAAATATTATTTCATTGTAGCCTTTTTGATTGAGGTTGTGTTGTTGTTGTAGTTGTTGTTGCTGTTGCCATTGGTCGCTGATTTTTTGCAAATGATGGTTGATGCTGTTGGTTTATTTTTAATTTATTTTGCATGTTTGACCATTCCCACGAAAGGTGGCGGCCGTTATAGTCAAATAGTAATTAGTTTGTTTTAAACTATCAAAGCCTGTAATATTATTTTCATTTAATAAATACCAGAAAAGAAGGATTTGGTTATCAATGGTTGCTACTGTATTGTTGTTATTGTTCGGGCTCATTATATGCGTTAGCAAATTAGTGAGACTTTCAAATTGTGGTTGCCCATGTGAATATTTTTTGTTATTCCCAACATGCAAACGTGGTTGAATTTAAACTGTTAAGGTTGTTTTTATTAAATTAATTTAAATAATTATAAAATCACAAATGATGCTATAAATCATTTGAATTATTAAATGCTTTCTAAATAAGCCCTTCACATAAAAAACAGGCCTATTTCGGGGAACAGTTGAAAAAGTCATGCTTAAGCTATCTTTATTCAATTACTTAAAAAAATAATAATATTTCCTACTTTATTACACCATTTTCCATACCCATGAGTAAATATCTACTTATTTATTTACACTCAATTTACATTTTGTCTGCAGTATCATCCATACTTCATCGATTACCTATGCAGGATATTTTAACATAATTGCAAACATACCAACATCCATCCTAACACACACATACAGTCATATGAACACACATACATGTATCTTCATTACTATTTCAAGCGAATTTATTTCAATACCTAGCGTCATCTTGTCATTGAGTATTTGTGTTAACGTTTGCATATTTTTTTCCGGCAATTGTCTGACCGTTCAGGCGGAAATGAGATTTTAAACGATTCCCCATTGTAAATGGTACCGTAGTCCGTATATACACACACAGAGATATAAGGGAATATATATATATATGTATGTAAAACATGGATATGGTAATACTTTTTTCGTGTGCCCAATTCATTTCAGTTTCATATGATTATTGGAATTTGTTAATGGGCTTCGCAACAAGATAAGCCCAGAGAGAGAGGTGAAGGTGGTAGGTTAAAATGAAAGCAGCCATGGGAAAATGCAAAGGAAGGAAGGAAGCATTTGGGCCAGCAGACATCGTTGAGCTAGTTATGAAGCTATGAAGAGTTAAATGTTGTATGAAAATATTATTTGAATACAGTGGCAACTCTAATGACACACCATTATACCATGTTCACATGGTATATGATTCGTTCTCAAATCGTTGTGCCGTTCTTAATTATGAAATAGCTGGAAGTATAATTTGAATACAGTGACGCATGGTAGAACAATACAGGTAGATGCGTCAACGCATGGGAACATTGATTGATACGTCAGAGGTTATTATAATATGCGCTTTTCAACAATTCTTACAAATTCGAACCATTTTTCATTCAAAATTTTCAATGTCAAAATTTGTTGACAGTTCATTGTCCCATCAGCTGTGTCGATGTGTCTACCACATAGTGGCAACAGTATTATACCATGGTACCTGATTCGCTCTCTATTCTTTGTATTGCACATGGTAGAAGAATACAGACATTTATATCCAATTTTATGCAATAAATTCCATATTCGTTCCAGGTTTCTGGTAGAGAGAAATATTTAGGCATAGCACGGTGTAAAGAATCGCTGACTTGTTTATAACAGATTTTGTGTTGATGGAAATATTGAGATGTACCAAGACTGAATGGAATTGGATGTTAATTTCGCGTTTTATGAGCTTCATTGAAAGTTAAAAATTTGACCCTTTGTGGGGGAGGTACCAGAAGGAGAGAGCCTATATATCCCATCTTCACAGCAGATCTTGTGTTAGTGGAAATAGTGGGATGTGTGAAATATGAAGAGGATCGTATGCTTATTTCGGTTTTTATAATAGTTTTGATTATTTAAAATTTTGCCCCTTTGTGGGGGAGGTATCAGAAGAAGTGGACCGATATATCCCATCTTCACAGCAGATCTTGTGTTAGTAGAAATAATGGGATTTGTGAAATATGAAGAGGATCGGATGCTTATTTCGGTTTTTAATCGTTTTGATCATTTAAAAATTTGTCCCTTTGTGGGGGAGGTATCAGAAGGAGTGGGCCAATATAATCCATCTTCAAACCAGACCTTGGTTTAATAAAAATATTGTGATGTGTGTAATTTGAAGACCATCGGACTCGTACATTACATTTTATAAGAATTATAATTATTAAAAATGTTGACCCTTTGTGGGAAGGTACTCGATGGAGTGGACCGATATTGTCCATTTTCGCACCTGACCTAGCACTGGTTCAAATATTAGGATTTGCAAAGTTGAAGGAAAATCGGATTATTCTTTCTCTTCCTGTGAAAAAAATATTTCTTTTGACAATTTCAACCTTTTGTGTTGGAGGTACCAGAAGAAGTGGATCGATATGGTCCATCTCCGAACTCGATCTAAGTTCGACAATAATATTACGATGTACCAAGTTTGGATCAAATCGGATACTTCCTTCGAGAGTTATCGTGTCATATGGCTGAGGGTATAAAAACGACATTAGAGTATTTGTCAAACAAAAATAAGTTATTTAAGTGTTTGTTTTCTCTTTCGAGACGAGCTTAATGATCTGAAATTTGCAGTGAAAAGGAAAGCCAGATAGACACTATCACACACTCACCACTATGCGACGCGTTTCGCCGTTGGTTAAGCGGCTCATCAGGCATATTTGATGTGGATGATGGCTTACAAGGGCCGTTCTCTGGAAAGTAGTATATATTTCGAACTTATTCCAAATTAGCATATGCGAATTATACACTAGAAACTCTCCAGGTTCGACTCAAGTTCTATTTCTAGTGTATAATTCGCATATGCTAATTTGCAATAAGTTCGAAATATATACTACTTTCCAGAGAACGGCCCTTGTAAGCCATCATCCACATCAAATATGCCTGATGAGCCGCTTAACCAACGGCGAAACGCGTCGCATAGTGGTGAGTGTGTGATAGTGTCTATCTGGCTTTCCTTTTCACTGCAAATTTCAGATCATTAAGCTCGTCTCGAAAGAGAAAACAAACACTTAAATCATAAAACATATGATCTTCGCCTTAACAAGGCAAAACTAAAAAATAAGTTATGACATCTAAAAATCATTTGTGCTGGGATGTCATGGTATAACCAATAATGTAGTTTAAGTTCGAAGGAAAGAGGAAAGTGCAACTCTGTATTAGAGGCTCATTTTTCGCTCTCTTTTTTTGGCACTTTTGTAGGAAAAGACATCATGCGGTAAATTTGTTTAACTCGAACACATTTTATATGAAAATGAATTCATTTTCTCTTGTGTTTTTCAAGTCACATTCCCATGTCTCCCATAAAGAAGTTCCACTGTTTGTGTTTACAAAAATCTATTTGCCAATGCTTTTAATGTAATGAGATATATTAACATAATACCAGCTTAAATGGCTGCACTTTTGAGTGTTTATGCCAGAGAACTTACAAGTCGTATAGCTAACAAAAAGAGGAAAATAACAGGACATTTATGTTAGGGATGAATACGGCAACAACTTATCATCATCATCATCATACCCGTAATCGTCAATATCATCATCATCATCAGTGTCGTCCTTCTGTCAGTCACACAATCAATTCAATTTCGTATACAAACAAATTATAATGTACACAGTTCAAAGAATCTCCTCTCCGGCCACAGCCCCTTACATCCAAAATGGGCTCTTGTTAAGTAAAACCCTCAAACATGTGTGTCGGAATCCTTGGCATAGTCCAACAACATGATGCATGCAATAATATTCCAATACATATCATGTCAACTTCTTTGCCTTTCAGGATTTACAAGTAATTTTATCAGAAATTTGTGGTCATATTTCATTTACTTTATTTGGGTTGTGGTTAAAGGGGAAATGAGGATAAATAGCAAATGCAAAGAAATAGATTTGAAAATTTGTGGTATATTTTTCAAAATAATGTATTTTTATAAAAAGTAAGGAATAATAATAGGCTGACAGATTGACCATAAAAACCTATATAAAAATTAAAGCTAAAATCTTAAACTTTGGATGGATATCGCTTTTGGAAGAAAGTATAACAAAATTTACTAAAGTTGTTCTGATGGTCCCTGAAAAATATATTAACATACACGTGTATTACTCTGATAAACCTCATGGCAAAAAAAATACAGGTAGACGTATCGACTCAGCTGCTGAGACAATGAACTGTCAAACCAAAGTTAAAATTGGAAAATTTGAATGAAAAATTATTCAAATTCGTAAAAATCGTTGAAAAATGTATATCCTAACAACATCCGATTGTTGATGTATAAGAAAAAATACAAAAATCCGTTTTTTTTTTTTTTTTTAAATAAATAAATGAAAACGCTTGGGAACATTGATATGTCAACATTAATAAAATGTATTTTTAAAAAAAGGTACATTTTTATATATTTTTCTTTTCAACACAAATCGGAGGTCGTTATGATATGCATTTTTTATCAATTTTTACAAATTTCAATAATTTGTCATTCAAAATTCTCAATTTCAAATTTTGTTTGACAGTTCATTGTCCCAGCAGCTGTAAACATTTTGCCAACAGCTGATTGATTTTCGGCAGCGTTGCCATATCAAATTTATTTTAATGGAGTATCAGTTCAGTTTCATCTCTTGAATTAACAGTGGGGATAGGACAAAAAAAAATGCCATCTATCTAAAAATATTATTTACATTTTGTAATTTATGTCATTTTGCATTTCACTAAGGAATATAATATAAATTATATTTTACCTTGCATGTATTGGCATTGTTAGTTTAATTCTATTTTAAACATGATGTTTTGTAAAATTTTAATTAAAATGTTAATGTGGAAAATTAAATTGAAATTGGTAAGCAAAACCTGGATTTATAAACATATTATTATTACATATTTTCATTTCCCCTCCCCAAATAAACATTTTACCACAATTTCCTGTTGACAATTTTTAAATTTTATTACAAAAGTCCTTTGCCATTTAGATGTGTGCGGGTTTAATGCGGCTACCAGGCAAAAGTGTGTCCAACTTCACACCAACAAATTAAATCCTCTCGTTTTAATTCCTCAACCATCTGGCAAAAAATTAAGACATGTGTGTGGAGTTTGCCTGGGAATGTTTTGCTTTTTCTTTCTTTTACGCCATCCTTCATCCGCCATACATAGTTTAGCTTTTAATTTATGCATTCTGACTGGAAGCTATCGCTGCCATCATCAGAAACGCCTAATAAGTCTAAAGGCTTTTCACTCAAAACGTTGATGGTGTTGATGATAATGGAGGAGGAAAGAATGCGAGTGGCATCAATTCTTCTAGGTCTAAAAATCCATTAGTGAGGCAAAAATTAAGAAAGGAATGAAAAAAGCGAATTGAACAAAAAACCCACTCCTGAATTCTATGGACGAAAATGAAGGAAGGCTATGGATATTTGGTGGATTTTAAGTTTGCCGAAACAGCTGCCTTTTTATTTGTTTTGGTGTCTTTTGAAACAAACAACAATTCAGAGAATTAAGAGCTTCAACAAAATCCAATCCAAAAGTCTCTTAAAAAATTTTCCTTGAAACCCTTTAAGGGACTCCAAAAACTTTATTAAACTCTACGACGACCTTAAAAAATATAAAAAAAACGGATCTGCATTTTCCTCCGAATCTGCATTTTCCTGCATCTTGTAATTCCTTTTTTTTAACACAAAAACACATTTTTAATATTTTTTTATTTATTAAAATGTTGTTTCCTTTTTAAATTGTCTTTTATACATAAATTCGTGAAATCTTCGACTTAGCTATACAAATAATAAAAATTCTTGACAAAAACTAAAATTAAACATTAAAATTTACACTTAAATAAAAACAATACATACTTTATACAAAATAATTAAACCTTAAAATTAAAACTAATAAGCAAAAAAACATTTACATTTAATTACAATATATTCTTACTTCTAAATTGCCAAAATTATTATAACTATGGCAAAGTTTTTGTTTCTTTTTTTTATTTTTTACATTATCGTACCAAAATAAAAATATGTATATTACAAATATCACAATGGTAATAAAATGGGAATGTATTTGTTTTGGGCGCGTGTGTGTGTTGTTCGCATAAAATAAATCATATATTTAATAAACAAAAAATAAAACAAAAAATTAAAACAATAAAATTACAGACATGGAAATGCTTGGCATTAAGAGGGAATTAAAATAAACATTTGATATATTAAATTGTTTTGGCATTTACAATAAAAAAAAAATTACTGATAATGGGTAATATTGGAGAAGGCATGCTCCATATTTACAATATTTATTGGTTGTGTTTAAACCCGCCATACCTTTCCAATATTAACCCCGGTTGTTTACAAAACATTGAGAGAAAGAAATTTCCTTTTTGTTGTTCTCTTAATTCCAAATGACATTTTGCGTTAATGGCATAAAACAATAATCATGATTTTTTTATCTTTCTTTTTTTCAATTAATTAAAAGTATTTTATTACAGTACTCCAATGTTATAGATTTTAACTATCATTATTTGGCTATGACACACATACTGTTGTGTTGGCTGTTTTTTGTATCCATAACTTTATATAGTTTTTAATAAATATTAAATAAAAAAACATGTTTTATTGTTGCAATAGATGGCCGGCATTTAATCCCTCACGTGTATGTGACAGCTGGCAAAATGTCATTTAAGTACTTAACGGTTAATACTCTCATTTCATTATACACATTATTCTCTTTGCTTCTTCATCAGACAAAATAAAACAAAAACAAGGCATTTAAATACAAAAAGAAAGTAAAAAAAAAAAAAACAATAAATAAAATTTAAACGAAATAAAAGAGGACTTTTACAATTTAAGATCTTGTTGCTGGCACACACAAATATCAAGGCTTTTAAAGCGGTTTAATTAAATTCAAACACTGACTCTCAAAGCCACAACTCTCTCTCTCTCTCTCTCTTTTACTCTTTAACTTCCAATATATCTAATAACATGTTCCCACTAAGCCTTGATTTTTGATATTTATGTTCACACCAGATCTTAATTTTAAAAGTCCCTTACATCTTTGTTCTTTCCCCTAAATACTTGGTTATTAGTCTTTCGTTAGAGTTACATTCTCATTCTCTTGCCAAAATACTTTAAATGTACTTCTTTCATCACATCTCCCACGCACCTTTACATCTTTATTCCCTTACCATTTTCCACTTTCCAATCGGGTTCGAAGGCCTCATTGGTACGTTGCATATCCAAAGCAGCTGCAGCATGATTTTTATTGCGCGAAATTTGTGTCGAATTACGAATGCCGTACACAAAGTATATAACATAACCGATAAATACCCAAATTAAAAATCTTATCCAGGTACCCAAATCCAATTGGAACATCAAATATAGATTGGCAAATACACTGAGGCAGGGTATGAACGGCACCAGCGGCACTTTGAAGGTCAACTCGATGGACGACACCGGTTGACAGCCAATGATTACCAAAATGAAAAGCAGCACCACACCCAATACACTCAAAGCAATAATCGAATCGGTGGAACCGAATTCAAAAACTTTATCCAAACTGCACCAGAGAATGCACACCACGCCGAAGAGGACAACACCAACTTTTGTTATGGCCGAACTTAAATCGTTTGGTTCCCGGTATGAGTTGCCATTGAAGAATTGCTTAATGACAGTGGGTAGGCGTATTGTGACTTCACGACCGCTCATATCTTCATCTTGATAACGCAAGACCAGTACACAAACAGCCACAATACTGTAGGCCAACAGGGTGCCAATGGACATCATATCAATCAGCTGATCCAAATTGAAGAGCAGGGCCATCACAGCTGGAAAAGAGGGAGAAAGCGAGAATTATTTAAATGGTCAAACAGTTTGCGGAAGTTGAATTTAGAAAATGTATCTAAACCTCAAGATAAGCTATCCAAATTCGTAGAAAAAAATATTTACGTTTGTATCTTATCCCTCACATAAGTTATGCGAGTTTGCAGGACATGTGTCTAAGCCTTCAGATAAGTTATCCAAGTTAGCAGGACATGTATCTAAGCCTTTAGAAATTGTATCTAAGTAATCCAACTATTAATCTAAATTATCCACTTTTGTATCTTATCCCTCAGATAAGTTATTCACATTCTCAGAAAAAGTATCTAGGCCCTTAGTTAAGTTATTCACGTTTTCCGAAAATGAATCTAAGTTATCCACCTTTTCAGAAAAAGTATCTAAGTAACACACCCTTGCAGAAAATGTATCTAAGCTTCCCCATAAGTTATCCACATTTGCAGAAAATTTATCTGAGTTTTCTACCGTCGCAGAAAAAGTATCTAAAACTCCAGATAAGTTATCAACATTTGCAGAAAATGTATCTACGCCACCAAATGAGCCACGTTTGTAGGAAATGTATCTAAGCTTCCAGTTAGTTATCCAAGTTTTCAAAAAAAGTATTTACGGCTCTATATAAGTTATCCACGTTTGTAGAAAATGTATCTAAGTTATCCACCTTTGCACAAAATATATCTAAGCCTCCAGATAAGTTATCCACGTTTGAAGAAATTGTATCTAATCTTTCAGATAAGTTATCCAAGCATCCAGAAAATGCATCTAAGTCTTCAGATAAGTTATCCACGTTTGTAGAAAATGTTTCTAAGTTGTCCACATTTGCACAAAATATATCTAAGGCTCCAGATAATTTATCCACGTTTGCAGAAATTGTATCTAAGCTTTCAGATAAGTTATCTAAGCATTCCTAAGCACCTAAGCCTTCAGGTAATTTATCCACGTTTGCAGAAAATGTATCTATGTTATCCACGTCTGCACAAAATATATCTAAGGATCCAGATAAGTTATCCACGTTTGCAGAAATTGTATCTAAGCTTTCAGATAAGTTATCCAAGCATTCCTAAGCACCTAAGCCTTCAGATAATTTATCCACGTTTGCAGAAAATGTATCTATGTTATCCACGTATACACAAATAGTATCTAAGCCTCCAGAAGAACTATCCACGTTTGCAGAAAATGTATCTAAGTTATCCTCGTTTGAACGAAAATTATCTACGCCACCATATAAGTTATCTACGTTTGCAGAAAATTTATCTAAAGTTTCGAATAAATCCTCAACGCTTAAGAATTTATGTCCAGAGTCCCAGAATACAAAAATGAGCCATTTTTAAATATTTTTTTTCAATATTTTTATACTTACATGCCAAAATACCGGATATAATGGTGGCCAACAATGGTGTCTTTGTATAATTGTTGACCTTCGACAGCCGCTTGAAAATAATACCATCGTTACCCATGGCATAGAGGACGCGGGGCAGGGGGAACATGGCGCCCAACAAGCTGGTGCACAAAGCAAATATGGCACCAATTGTAACAATCCATTTAACAGCTGTCCAACCAATGGCCTCAAAGGCATCAGGGAAGGGGGCATTTTCATTCTGGAAGGATCGAATATTTTTTTAGAAAAAATTCACTATCCACATTTTCATCGAGATCTTACCTGCATATAATATGGCAACATCATGGTCAAGACAGTGGACACACCAAAATACGCCAAGAAAATGATGATCAATGAAATGACAATGGCCAAGGGGATGTTGCGTTTGGGATTGATGGCCTCTTCTCCGGTGGTGGCAATGCAATCGAAGCCCACAAAACCAAAGAAACATTTTGCCGCCCCAGCCATGACACCGGCCACACCGTAAGGCATAAAACCACCTTTACCAAAACCCTCGGGTACATCGGATTCAGGAATGGACCAGTTTTTGGGATCGGCTGAAAACATAAATCATTTTGATAACTTTTTGTTTTTTTCGGATTGCTATAAAGTTTTGAAACTTACCATTCCAGCCACCGGCAACCAAAACAATCAGAATTGTAATAATATTGACACTGGTGAAAATATTATTCAGAAAAGTCGACTCCTTGACACCAAAGGCCAAAATACAGGTCAATATCAGGACCATGCCAAAGCCCAAGAAATCGGGATAGTCACCCAAGAAGCTAACATTTATGGGCAGGGCCTCTGTCAGGGTTGTTGACATGTTTTTGTCAATCAACGAATCAAAATAACCACTAAGGCCTCTGGCCACCGAGGCAGTACCTAAAAAGAAGATAATTTCGAAATAATTTGTTATAATCCCTTTAGGAAATTCTCTAAAACTTACCAATGACATATTCCAATATTAAATTCCAACCAATTGTAAAGGCCACAAATTCGCCAATGGTCACATAACTGTAGACATAGGCACTGCCCGCCTTGGGCACACGGGCAGCAAACTCGGCATAACAAATACCAGCAAAAGCTGAGGCAACAGCGGCAATCAAAAAGGATAGGGTTACGGCAGGCCCGGCAATGTTATATGCCACTGAACCGGCCAGTACATATACACCCAAACCCAGGGTACTACCCACGCCCAGGGCGGTTAAATCAACCAAACCCAAGACTCGAGCCAATTTAGATTCTTCTTCGTGTACATCATCGGTTTTCCGCCGGGTTATGGCTTTCCAAAGATTGACCATGATTTATGTGTGTGCGTGAGTTTTTGTGTGTGGGGAATAAGGTGAGTAAATAAAATTTATTTTTTTGTTGTTGTATGCGGTCTGAAAAGTAAAAGTACAACAAAAACATAAGTAAGCAAACATTTCGAATCTAATTTGAATCTAAACAAAAATAATTCAACGAAATTTGTATGCAAAAGATGTAGCAACCTGTCCAAAACCCCAAAACAGGTAATGGCGGAAGTTTTTCGGTTTATATTTAAATTTTCGGTGAGTCACATAAGGCACATAACCTACTCTAGAGCATAACTCTGTTTAGATGTAGTTCATATTCAAATTACGCTAGGTCAGGTTTTGTCATTATTAGCTATTTTAGGCGATAATCTATTTCTGAAATATTGGCAGATTTCTTCCGGAATCTTAAATTTGAAAATATTTACATAACGAATTATTGTATCAAGGTATGAACTATCACCAATTCAATTTTTTTGCGCAAACCCCATCAGTTGTTGCTAATGCATGTTTTGGCTTTCAATGACTTCATCGCCCGGATTTTCCCTACCACTGCAAAATAATGCAAAATGAAAGTGATTGACAAAAACTAATCTCAAAACCCAAATGTCAAATCTATCAGATACTACCCACAAATACTCGAAGTGTATCTCAAGTACTTCCAAACTCTTTTCAGTGATTTCAAACTTTCGAATTGATAAGAAAAAGAAAATAACAACAACAAAATAAGGCCATTGTCAGATTAAGGTTCGATTAAAAGCGATTATCGGGGACAACAATAATTTGCAGTGAATGACCTCGGACAAGGGTGAAAAAATTCCACTGTGAAGAGGTAACTGAATGCATTTTATGTATATATGTGTGTGGGGGGGGTCTACACACACGTGGACTTGTGATGAAACCTTCTTGTCAAGAAATATCAAATTCGTTGAAATATCTTAAATTTGATGGCTGCTGGAACTGAAGTGAATACAAGAAGTTCCAAGCTACAGTCGAAACTAAGCGGATAAGAAGAATTTTAAATTGAATCATTTTTGAGGAACAGATAGACCCATAATGGTTCGAAAAATATCCAAAACAGATCTGTACCATTCTATAGGTGAGAACAAATTGCTGCCAAGAGAAGAACACATGCTGTCCAAGAGAAGACTTTCATAAAATTTTGGCGGGAACAGATATATACAACAACAATGGCTTGAATATTTAATCGAATATCCTAAATGTCGAAAATAGATTTGAGCCAAATTTCAATAAAAAAGGACCTGGTCGCCATGAGAAGAATACCTGATGTCCAAGAGAAGAGTTCCCTAGTCCCCAAATGAAGCAGGTTTGATTTTCTTTAGAAAAATAACATTTGAAAAGAACTTATCTCGCCTGATCTCCATGAGAAGGCATCGGGGTTCCCAAGAGAGGAACACTTATTTTTTTTATACAATTGACATGGCCCCAAAAATATCTAGGCCCCATCCTCCAGAGAAGTTTTTGAAATAGATCGGTTTCTTTCTATAGATGAAAACCTGATGCTCAATAGAAAATGACCTCGAGGAAAGCTTAGGATATGGATTTAATGGTTAAGTCTTATTTTCAGTGGAAAAATATTTGCTATCCTTAAGAGGAAAGAGAAGACATTGTGGTCCCCAAGAGTGGGAGGCTTCTTTTTATAAAACAGATATCGCCTCCAAGAAAAGTAGCTCAGATTACCTAAAGAAGTTTTTGAAAATTGACCGGCTCCTTCCTCTCTGTGAAAACCTGATCCTCAATAAAAAAAATTGCCTCCTCGAGGAAAAACCCTGCATTTATAGATTAAGCTCCATTTTCAATGGAAAAAGACCTGCTATCCTAAAGAAGGGGTCGTGTTCTGTAAAAGAAGTACATCTAATCTTGAAAAGAAAGTGACCTGGCTTCGAAGGCCTGGATGTTCTATAGGCAAAATCCTGATACTTCAGAGATTTTCTCGTCAAGGAAAAGCGCTAGATTTGGGAAAAAAACCTGTAATCTTCATGAAGGGGTCTTGATCTCCAAGAAAATAACATCAAAAACCGAAAAGAAAAAAATTAGCGCCCTAGAAAAGAAGTCGTCTAACCAACGAGAAGAAGAACATATTTTCCTTAGAAAAACCGCGATTTCCATAGTAATAGATCCGGTCCCCAAGAGACTTCCGGATCATAAAAATTGGCAGGTTCCAATTCTCCAAGTCCCAAGAAAAGTAGATAAGGTCCGTGTTTACTAGTCAAAGAGGTCAGCTGAAAATGTGCACCTTCGGTTGGCCACCAGAACTCAAGCGCCAGCCATGGTGATGGTGTGGCCCGCCATAACAGCCGATGGTCGCTCTCCGCTCGTATTAAACCGTGGCGTCAGAATAAATGCCGAATATTGTAGCGAAAATATTCTGGATGGTGTATTAAAGCCTTGGACACGCAAACATTTTGGCCGCAGACCTTGGACATTCCAACAGGACTCAGCACCGGCCACCAAAATCTTCGGATACCAATCCGTTGGACTGTTGTGTCTGGAGTATTTTGGAAAGCAAAGTTTTCACTAAAAAATACCAAAGTGTCGATCATCTCAAGCAAGCGCTTCGCCGGGAACGAGCCAAAATACAGCAGAGCAACATTCAGGCAGCGTGTGACGGTTTCATTGGCCGTTTGAAGGCCATAATTCCTGCCAAAGGTGACCAATTCGAACAAATCTAAACTTATTCTAAAATTTGATGTTATTTCCGACATTTTTTTTTTTTGCTCTTATTCACTAAAATTTAAAAAAAAAAATTAAAAATTATGGCATTTGACTTTGTTTCAGTTGTTTTTATCTCATCCTGTAGACCTAAATTTTATTATCAGGATTTTATTTTCTATGGGATCGTATTTCATTTTCTAAAGTAGAAGGAGTGGTTCTCTAAAGAAATGACCTGGTCTGCTATTGCAGAACCCTGATATTCTATAACCGAAGACAGGGTTTTTTGAAAATAGATCACTGCTCCTCTCGAGGAATACTGGTATTTCGATAAAAATTCCCGATATTCTACATAAGAGAAATAATGTTCTTCTAAAGGAGACATTTGTTCTGGTATACGAAAATACCTGTTCTTCTTCTTTAGAGGAAACCCTGATCTCACATTAAATATGTCCCTGTTCTTTTTTAAAATCCAATTTTTTGGTCATCTATAGAAAACTTTTTATTATCTTCTGTCAAAGGAACAAGATTTCCTGGCCTTCCTTATGAAAAGACAATCCTCTTATCTGAAGACAATAAAAAAAATTCAATATAAAAATATAAATTTCTCCACACGTTTTGTATCCATAAATTGCCCTGAAATCATTAAGTCGACAATTTATAGCCCTTGAAAACTAAATTATTTACCTATTTCTGATTATCAAAACACCCTAAATCAATAATCACAAATCACACGGGAAAATCGTAAAAAGGTGGACGAACGCCAGTCTCACTTTCTTTTCCGCTAATCTTGAAATTCGAATTCCCAACGTTTTTTTTTTTCACTCGCCTCCACAAACTATATATCATAAATTAATTAAAAAAAAAACGATGGTGGTGGTGGTGGACAATCGAACGGGGAATATAGTGTCAGTTCTATGAATGGTATTTATTAAATCATCGATAATGAGTTCAAATCGAAAGCAATTATTGTTATTTTATCAATGACTGTTTTTTGTACCATTTCTGTATTTTTTTCGCTTTTTTTGCCAACACGAAGTTAAAACATGTACTTTTTTTAGTGGCACAATTGACGTCGTCAAATCGTTATAATGTTACTTTTTTCGATTATTATTTTGTATACACACACACAGAAAGTACAGGTAGATAAGTACATCGCAATTCGAATTGGTATTCGGATTTTAAGTGCAATATTGAAAATCATAAAATGTCCACTGTAGCCATTTCATGCACTAAATGAAACAAGAAAAAATCACATGAATGTTTTTTTCTCTCTCCATGTGTGAGTGTGTGTGTGGGTTTTTTTTTCTTGTTATTAATTTGATACTCATTAAAATTCACATTTCAATAATGTTATTGTTGTTTTTGTTTTTACTCGTACAGATCACTATAAATGAAGTATTTTTACATTATAACACTTGTCGAACAAACGAACGTGTTTTTTCATTCATTTTTTTCTCTATATTTTGTGGGTATTGAAATAAACTGGGATTTTTTCTCCGTGAACTGGATTTGTGTAGAGGAAAAAAAAGGTTTTATTTTTTTATAAATAATATTCAGTGTTACTGCTGTTGTTATTATTATTTTTGCTGCCATTGTTTTCCAATTACATAATGCAGAGCAAATTATTATGAACATTTCATTTGTTGCATTTAATTTTTATTATTATAAGACCTTTAAATATTTTAACATAACCTGGGTTACGTATGGGTCATTCCAAACATTTTTCCATTAAAAAACTTGCTGTTTGTCTTCTATATAAATAAACCGTATAATAGCGTGTTTACATACATCGATTTTAACTAGGTTTTTTGTGATAATTAATCAATCAAAATAAATTTAACGTATATTTACCATGCTATGGCCCGTTCTTATATCTTTCCTTTATAGTCTACTTTTTACCCCTACTTTAGGAAAAGTGAAGAACACAGTTCCCATTATCAGGTTCTCATTATTACATCTTTCCTTTAAAATATATGATTTTTTTACAGAGATATGGCAAGCTTTTTTTTAAAGTAACTGGTAGTCACTGCATTTTTTCACAATGGCATCTTCATTTTAGTTTAAAAATAATAAACAAAACCAATTTGTAATTAATTTCGTGAAGTAAAGTTAAAATTTCGTTCTTCAATATAAAATAAACGATTTGCGTTATACATTTTTTATTTAAATAAAATTTGCCACATTATCAATATAAAATATGGCAACATTAATTCGGTAAACTTTACGTTGAAAGATAAAGGGAAGATGATCTGACCTTTTGCTTATCGGACAGTTCATACTTAAATGAAACTCGTAATAACGAAAAACGTTTCATGTGTCCGACAACAACACTTTTTTATCTATCGTTCAGATGTATTAACCGGCCTATTACTAATTGTGATTGATCCATTATGATCAGGTTAACCTGAAAAAAGATTTGTATGTAAACGTAATTTAAGATAAACATTTTGTCCTGGTAGAAGAATATAGGTAGATGCATCAACGCTTGGGAATATTGATATGTCAAATTTTTTAAAATGTCCAAAATAAGTAGATTTTTATATGTTTTCTTATACGACGCAAATCGGAGGTTGTTATGATATGTATTTTTCAACAATTTTTACAAATTTCAATAATTATTCATTCAAAATATTAAATTTCAAAATCGGTTTGACAGTTCATTGTCACAGCAGCTGTGCCGATGCGACTACCTGTATTCTTCTACCATGCATTTTGTTTTCTACATATGAGCGTATTTTCACATAGACTTTTATCCATATAATAGCAGGTTTACAATTGACTAGAATTAGTAAATCCAGTGGATTTAAAATTGCCAATTCCATTGGATATACGTCAAAAAATCCACACCCATTTAAACTTATTGTTAGCCTACATTATTGGGCTTTATTTCTTATTCCGTATTTATTCTATCAATTTTACCATATATAAATATGTAGACCTTCTCGTTTAGATACAAAATATTAATCTTTTATTTTTTAAACGCATTATTTGTCTTGTGAACGGTCACGGCCTATCTAAATAAACACCTATTTTTCATCATCAACTGTTCCTATATTTGTTGTTTTGACACATCATTCTTGGCTATTTTTGGCATTCTCGGTTGTGTATGTATATGTAAACAAACATCAGCTGAGCGGCATTCATTCAGCCATTATCAGACGGAATGAGTCTTAAGGTGAGAATATATGCATTGCATATGTAAAAAAAACTCCTTTGTGAAAATCTCCAAAGAGTTTTAGCAAATCATGTGATTTAAATCACAACTCGTTTCGATGATCAGCTGTTGTAATGGAGAGTACCCGTTAATTGTGACATGTACAATTCTTTATATTTTATGCTGCAACTATAGTCTCAATTATGCATCTTGATATTCAGTTTAGTAGTAAGCTGGGGGGATCTTATGATTGGGTCATGATTTCTATGTTAATTTCTCGCTACAGGATATTTGGCTGTTACTCGAATTTTTGTCTGGTTGTGTATGTATACATAAACAAACTTCAGCTGAGTACCATTTATATCCTCCTACTGGTGTATGTAAACAAACAAGTTTTAACCACAAGATATATTGAACCCTACGAGTTAACCTTTAAAGTTTTCGGTACTTTAAGAACATTATTGTTCGGTCCTAAATGCTGACACATCCAGTGGATTTAAACTATAAATTTTATTGAATAAGTTTCAATTGAAATCCACTGGGTTTAAGAGTGTACGAACCGACGTTTAAAACGTGTACGCTATGAAATTGACATTTGAAATCCCTTAGACGTATTGTATGTAAACATGTTTATATATAATAGAACTTTGTCTTCTTATCTTCCAAAGTCTTTTACATTTTATTTTTCCGAAAATTGTCTTGTTGTCTTTTGTTTTTTGAAAAGTCCTAAAATATTGATAAATCTATATTCCCAATATACCCTATTAAATCCCAACAATTTGTATTCCAACAAGTTGAAGTGCACATTTGTCTCAACGACTTTTTTAAACATTGTTTTAAAGTGTTTTAAACAAACATTCGCACATACATATATGTGTCGTCAGGCTGGTAATCCCCTTCTATTGTAAATTACACCGCATGCCAACACAGCTTTATCAGATTTTGATAAGGTTTATTGGCCCATATTTCTTATACTATATACATGTGAGAAATATTAGCCATAGTAGTTTAATTCTTGATAGGAAAGGACCTTGACCATATATATCTGTGTGTAAACTACGTATATTTCATATGACCACCTTTCGTTTTTTTAAAGATTTCGTTGTGATGTCATTGATTAGTTTATTGCGCCTAAATATTGATTAGATCTAAATTTCACAATCTATATCATTTGTGGGTTTTTTAATGGAATTCTTGTGAATATTAGGGGGATCTTTTTTTATAAAACAAGTGTTAACCACATTTTAGTAAAACATATATTTTTGAAATAGATATCAAATGAATTCCCAGGGTATTTTTGAGGTTTTCGATGACTGTGCTCTTTGAATGAGAACTAATAAAAATGCATTATCATTAGAATTTATCTTTAAAATTAAACTTGTTATAAACAATTAAAGATGTTTGCACACTTTTCAACCCATAATGAAGGATTTGTTCATTAAAGGTATTCAAAAAAGTAATATTACCTGTTGCAATCATTTTGACATTAATAACCCAACATTTCACAATTGATATTGAGACGTGTGCGCCAACTGACACATAAAGAGGTTTTTGAACTGACGTTTGTTGTCATTGTTATGCGTGTGTGTTTTTAATAACAGTCAACAAGGTAGTAGTCATAAATTACCTTCAATCTTTCAACATGACATTTTAAAGCGAGGGGGGATTTACCCGAAGGAAGTTCATAAAAAATGCGTGTTTTAAAAAACATCTCCAAACGAAAATAGTCGGATTAAGGAAGATAAAAACGATCTGAGAGAGAGGCGAGGGAATGCCGTATACATTGAATGATTAATAGGCTTCTCTGTGATTGTTATGTCGTATGCCACTAATTAAAAGTTCTTATACTCCCCATGTTTGGGTAGGGTGTAATTATAAACATTATTAAAAAACGTTGTTATCTTTGTAAATACACCTTTGGATGGCACTGGGAATATTTAACACAATTATGACTGCACAAGATAAATTGTGCCATCAGGTCTAGTAAAATAATTTATTCAACATTCTTGATATCATGGAAAAAATTTTGCGGCGATAAAGTCACGAAAAAATAAATATTTTAGAAATTTAAACAAAGTCAAATAAATGATAGAATGAAATGTCACATTCAGTTTGAACTCAAAATATGAAATAGCTTTATAGCATGTTTACATAAGAGAAAACGAAGGAATACTTTAAATCGGAAATGCAGTGGCGTTCTTTTGAAGTCTACTGGATTTCGTATGTGTAAACAGACTCTAAGCCATATCTGTGGGAAAATATGTAAATGTATTGTATTTAAAAGAGTTACAAAGGGTGTTTTTATAAAAAAAGATGCATTGTTAGAAGAATACAGGTAGATGCATCGACGCTTAGGCACATTGGTATGTCCAGTTTTGTAATTATTATTATTATTATTTTTGTTTTTTCAAAAATCAGTGGATGTTTATATATATTTTTTTAAATTTTTAACGAATTTGAATATTTTTTAATTCAAAATATTCAATTTGAAAATTGGTTTGACAGTTCATTGTCCCTGCAGCTGTGTCGATGCAACTACCTGAATTCTTGTACCATAGAAAGAGCATAGCGGTTATCTTAGGGATCTTTAATTCGAATTATGTCTGTGTAAGAAAATTAAGAGAGTGGAGACATTTCATCTATCTACAAAAGACCTTCTTCTTTCTAAAGTTGCTATAAGGCGATAAGTGTTTTACATATGTAGTGTCAAATGTTCCATATGTAGAAATTGCACACATCGTGTAATACATGGACGACATTTCAGTTGTGAAATACGTGAGTAAAGTACATATGTACTTTTTCGATCACTGCGAGCTCTATTTTCATCGAAAAAATATAATTTCATCAAAAGCGCCACAGAAAGAAAATAGACCCAAAAGAGCTAAAGAGTTGCTTCGCTTGGCCGAAAGTGGTGAACTACCGAATTTGGTTTACTCCGGCGAGAAAACATTCGTTGTCCAGCAGTTTTTAAACAAACAAAATTATCGTGATTACTTGCCAAAGAGGTCAGCTGAAAATGTGCACCTTCGGTTGGCCACCAGAACTCAAGCGCCAGCCATGGTGATGGTGTGGGCCACCATAACAGCCGATGGTCGCTCTCCGCTCGTATTAATCGACCGTGCCATCAGAATATTATCTCGAAAATATTCTGGAGGGTGTATTAAAGCCTTGGGCACGAAAAACATTTTGGCCGCAGACCTTGGACATTCCAACAGGACTCAGCACCATCGCACTCAGCTAGCGCCACCCAAGAATGGTTACAAAATGAGCGCACAATGGCCAACAAAATCTCCGGATACCAATCCGTTGGACTATTGTGTCTGGAGTATTTTGGAAAGCAGGGTTGGCACTAAAAAATACCAAAGTGTCGATCACCTCAAGCAAGTGCTTCGCCGGGAATGGACCAAAATACCGCAAGGCAACATTCGGGCAGCGTGTGACAGTTTCATTGGCCGTTAGAAGGCCATAATTCTTGTGACCAATTCGAACAAATCTAAACTTATTCTAAAATTTGATGATATTTCCGACATTTAAGATTTTTATGTACTTGCACCTTTATCGTCTGATGACAGCTTAGCCTTAAAAGGACTTTTATGGACAAAAGATCTAAAAAAGGTCTTCCATGAAGACAGTCTCTGGAAAGCCCTCTACCCACAAACGGCTTTCAATTCTTATACCCTCTCAGGAAATTATCAGATCTTCTGTATTGAAGACACATAGAAGGTCTTTTTATAGAAGACCTGAAAAAGTTATTACTTTCATACCTTTAGACGATTTCATGTCATATTTCTGAATTCTAATTCATATATTTTTGCTTAAATATTTTCTCGAACATTACAGTACGTTTACAGGATTTAGAAGACCCAGTGGATTTAAATTCCATTGCATATAAATCAAATAAATCCTCATAACGCTTGTTAACCCGGAAAAAGCTCTAATGTAAACATACCATTAGGGTCTTAGAGTCAAGTGTTTGCTGAATCTAATATGTTTGGCTCTTTTTTTAAATAGCCCAAATTCAAAATAAATTATTTTTAAAATTAAAATTATTTATAAATGTTTCAATGAAACCAAATCTTCATTCTGTTTTCAAATTTTTCCATGACTTCTCAGTTTATCGTGATTATATTTTTAAATTTTCTGTTTTAAATTTTGTTCCCAACTTTCCATAAAGTTCAGCCACCTCTTGTTCCAAGCGTATTTCAAAATAAATATTTCTTTCAATTAATTATACATTATTAATTTTGTTTTCGTTTTTTCGGTGTTGTTTTCTTTAGACCAAAAAAATAAAATATTCATAAATTAGTTTTTAATTACACAATAGAAAAACAAACTTCATAAAAAAAAACAAAAAAACACTTGTCTTTGTCTTCAAAACAACACAAGTTTATTTTAATTATAAGTTCACAATTGGTTCGGCTTGAAGTGTGTTTTGTTTTTAATTTTCATCTTTTTTTCCTTGCTTGAATTTTGCAAAAATTTCACTTAAGTTTCTTTTAATTTTCAGAAAAAATCACCTTTTCACAATATTTGTTTTTATTTATTTCTTTCTTTTTTCGTGCGGCTATTCAAAACTCGACGATCTTAACGGCTCCGTTCCAACAGTTCACAACGTATAGACAACCGCACGCGACACGATCTCAACTCGTTCTGAACGTCGACCAACTGATTTTGTTGGCATTAAAGCTCAGAAGAAAGAAGCAGCGAACAACAAAACTCTACAACAACACAGACAAAAAACAAAGTTAACAACCAATTCAAATGCAATAATTTACCAATAATTCTTGATTATTTCTTAACTGATATTGGTTTATGGCCCAAAGAAATCAACAACAACCAAACACATACTTAGATACTCACTCTCACATACATACTGTCACATATATATTTTAAGACATATACGCTCCCGGCCATTAAACACTGTTAGTTATAAATAACAAATGTTATATACAAAATTCCTACATATGTATGTATGTGTGGATGTATATCGGAAACCCGAGTCAGTTTAGTGCTCTTTGGCGCTAAATATTGCTTGTTTTTTTTTTTTTTTTTTTTTTTTTTTTGTTGGCAGTTCTCACCACCTGAGCTGGCCGAACGCGCTTTTGGCTAAATCACATTGAGGCGGTTTAAACTGATTACCCCCGTTATCATCAGCCCGGCGTCGGCTAATTCACTTGTCCAGTTGGACAACTAAAGCTAATTCATTGGGTCATTGTCGATCGATAAAGAAAAACGCGCGACACCGACGCACTTTACAAATCATGATCATGATCGATTATAGTTTTATTTTACGAAATTTTTGTTAGTACCTACAATTTTTTTATAACTGACATGAGGTTAAGCAGAATTGTTCGTTGAGAAAACGCTGTTCAAACATATCAATTGAACTGATAAGCAATTAAACAACTTTAAATGACGAAATTAATATTTAACACGGGTAAAAAATAAGCAAAGTGCTCTTAGCGGCCACTTTAAAAGATATTCTGCGAGTCCAGACAATTCCCAAGAAGTAGATAGCGAATTTTTTGAACAAAGTACGGCTACACAATTAAAAGTTTTGCAGATAATACGATCACAAGATCGTCGGTAATAAAATCAATATATGTACAACAAGCTAATGTTAGGGTATGTTTACACATACGAAATCGAGTGAACTTCAACTGCTTAGGACTAAGATATGAAGATACGTCATTTATTTGACAAATAATCAATGAATATGACAATCTAAATAACGTGTTTTATTAAAACATTTCCCGTATTAATAAAAGTACGATTAGATTTACGAAATCCATTCGACCTCAAACGTAAATTCCATAGCGTATATGTCAAATAATATCCACTGCATTTAGAAATACGATTTACGTGATGTATACGCCATGGTAGAAGAATATAGGTAGACGCATCGACGCAGATGCTGGGACAATGAACTGTCAAACCAATTTTGGAATTAAAAATGTTGAATGAAAAATTATTTAAATTTGTAAAAATTATTGAAAAATGCATATCTTTACAACCCACGATTTGTGTCGTACAAGAAAACATACAAAAATCTGCTTATATTAAAAAAAAAACATTTTAAAATTTTTGACGTATCAATGTTCCCAAGCGTTGATGCATCTACCTGTATTTTTCTACCATGGTATACGCTATGGAATTGGCATGGGAAATCGGGTGGATTCTTTAGTCTAAACATACTTTAAGACTCCATACGTCACATGGTAGAAGAATACAGGTAGATGCATCAACGCTTGGGAACATTGATACGTTTTAATATAAGCAGATTTTTGTAAGTTTTGTTATACGACGTCAATCGAAGGTTATTATAATATGCGTTTTTTAACAATTCTTACAAATTTGAATAATTCTTCATTAAAAAATTTCAATTTCAAAATATGTTTGACAGTTCATTGTCCCAGCAGCTGTGTCTGTATTCTTCTACCATGATACGTCAAATCTAAAATCCAATGTTTTTTTGACGTGTACACAATGCAATTGTAATTTGAATTCCACTGGATAACGGATATGTTTCAGTTTAGTTTGTTCCTTTATAAAATATAAATCAGCTGTTTTTTATTAAATGGTTATTTATTTTTGTTCCAGTTTCTAAGAACAAATTGAGGCATTCTGTGTAATTTAAGATGAGATACCTTATATTTTTATACCCTCCACCATTGTATGTATGTCATTCCTTTTGTAACACCTCGAAATATACATTTTAGACCCACAGCATAAAATTCTTGATCAGCATAAAATTCTATGGCGATTTAGCGATGTCCGCCCGTCTGTGGAAATCGCTTTAGCTTCCGAACGAAATTAATTAGGTTGATAAAATTTCACCCAATTGTATATTATGTCCTCAGGACTTTTATTATTGAAAATGGATCATGTAGGTCCACGTTTTGATATGCCCCCCACATAATTATACCTCCTTTTTCGGTATTTTGGTGATTATAAACCGAAAATGTTTCAAATTTGGTATTTGAAGTTCGTAATGGGTACTACAGCCTACGACAGAAAATTTTCTCTGAAGGTCCACGTCTTCGTATAGCCCCCATATAACGGTATAAACCCTAATATAACTGCTACATTCGGTATTTTCAAGATTTAAACAGAATTTTTAACGGATTTTATTTATTTATTTATTTTTTTTTTTGAAAATTGCCAAAATCGTTGCAAAAATCGTTAGAGGTTATTCAAAGATCGACGCGGCCGAACTTGCAGCTTTTTTACTTGTTTTACTCCACTTTTTTATTGTTAAGAAATAGGAATTGATTTGTTTTGACAAATCAGCTGATTTCATGTTGGCTTTTTTAGAGGGTAGCTGTCTTTTTACTTCTTACTGTTTTCTTACAAAAGAATATAAATCTATCTTAAGGTGAGAATACATAAAACGCTTTTCTGACTGACTTCTTCGGAAAAGAACAAAAGAGCGTAGGGCCAAAATCGAACTAAGCCAACCTAAAACTCTTTTGTCAAAAAATCTTTTTACGTAACCTTTATTTTCCCCGCATGGATCAAAATCAACAATAACAAGTAAAAAAACATTAAGTTCGGCCGGGCCAAACTTTTAATACCCTCCACCCTAGGGTAAAAGAACATTAGAAGAAATGTGGCAAAAAACATTAAAATGCCGAATATCGGGAGGTACCGTTATATAGGGGCTACACCAACACGTGCACCTATTATTATAATGTTTCGCCACACGAACTAGGACCCATTATGACCCACAAATACTTTTACACAAATCAGTGAAAAAATGTGGCATAAATCATCAAAATACCGAATATCGGGAGGTACCGTTATATGGGGACTATACCAGAACGTGGACCTATACATGCAATGTTTTTCTACACGCTCAGGGACCCGTTGTGACCTACAAATACCAATTTTCAGACAAATCCGTGAAAAAATTTGGCATAAATCATCAAAATACCGAATATCGGTAGGTACCGTTATATGGGGGCTATACCAAAACGTGGACCTATACATTCAATGTTTTGCCACACGCTCAGGGACCCGTCATGACCTACAAATACCAATTTTCAGATAAATCCGTGAAAAAATGTGGCATAAATCATCAAAATACCGAATATCGGGAGGTACCGTTATATGGGGACTATACCAGAACGTGGACCGATATATCTCATTTTCAATACCAACCATCCTAGGGACAATACACACACTTGTGCCAAATTTCAAAGGTCTACGTCAAATAATGTGGGCTCTATCGTGATTTCAACAGACAGACAGACGGACAGACAGACAGACGGACAGACAGACAGACGGACATCGCTAAATCGTCTTAGAATTTTATGCTGATTATGAATATATATACTTTATGGGGTCTACGACGAATATTTAGAGGTGTTACAAACGGAATGACAAAGTTAATATACCCTCCTACCCATGGTGGAGGGTATAAAAATCAGTCAAACATTCCCAGGATACCGCTCAGTTAGTTTTGGTTTACAAACAATTTGAAGTTTATTGTTGTTGTCCGACGCTTTCGCAAAACAGTGGTGAATTCCATTAGAATGTAGATTTCACACCAGATTTAAAAAATCCATTTTTCAATTTCATTGACAAGAAATATTTTTGTATGGTAACAATACGTTTACATATAAAAGGGTTAAGCCACTGGATTTGGATTAAAATTTTCATATCCATTACTTATACTCCAAATAAATCCTCTTAAAGTAGGTTAACCCTACAAAATCTTTTAATGTAAATATGGCATAAATCTAGTTGAATAAATCTGTTAAATTTTCCGATAATCTGGATAAAAATTTGTATGTAAACACGCTATTGGTCTGCAATTGATACCTAATGCAATCAATACCAAATAACTATGTTTTCAGGCAGCATTTACATTGAAGCTCTTTACAATTATAATTGATCTGTCATGATTCATTTGACATATGTCAAATTAGAATAAAATAATTTGTCTGTAACTATAGCAAATTTTTCCTATGTTTCTTTTTCTTCTGATGGAAAATACATTCGACCTTTGGATGTTAATACTGATACCGAAGTATAGGAATTGCAACACAATCTACTGTTTCCTTAAATTTTATAATCCTAACGTACAGAGAGCAAACCAAAGAAACACATTATTTAATTCGTTTGGTCTAATGCAGTAACACTGAATAGCCGATCAAATAGCAAGAATGTGTTATATACTGCTGCCATAATAGCTGTTAAATCATTTCATAGAATGCTAATGCACATTTTAACTGCATTGTTATTATTTCTCAAAAACTGCGTTATTTGTGTTAAATTTGGTAAGTTGTTATTGTTGTTTGTTTTGAGTTGATTTTTCAACTTGACCAAAAGCTCACGTGAATTTTGTTTTGCTTCACTCCGCGATCAACCACTTATTTGGTTTGTTATTGTTTTTTTTTAGTTGGTTTTACTTGACTTCAATTTAAATTGAGTTGTTTTAGGGGGCTGAAGTTTAATATCAAAGCTGAATTCAAATTCGACCGACAACTGTAATGGTCAGTCCGAGTCATTGATCTTTGTTAAGGCCGAAAATAATTGGTATGGACGTTGAGCTGCAATGGAATGTTTTTTTTTTTTTTTTTCAAAATAACTCTGCAATACGGTTTTAAAATCATTTTAAAAAAGCAACAACAAGTACTGGTGTTTTTCTAATTTAAATACAACATTTCACACATCGAAACAGAGTAGTCTTGGGGGCATCACTTCATTTTGAATAAAAATAATTTAATTATAAATAAAATTTCCATCACCCAAGAAATGTGAAATGCAAGAAACACACCCAAGCCCCAATGACTGGAAAAATGTATAAATATACGTATAAGTCATTTAACTGATAAAAAAAAATACGTTCCCTTGGATTTTTAAAATGAATGATACTTATGATCTGGCTTTGTTAATGTTAGAGAATAAAACAATTTAGAGTAATTTAGATCTAGTGAAAATAGGGTTCATAATGTGAACAATACTTGAGTTATGCCATGATTATGTCAGATCTTTTTTCGGGTTAACCTACTTTAGGAGGATTTATTTGAAGTAAAGGCAATGGATATGACAATGTTAATCCAAATATAGATGATTAACCCATTTATATGTAAACGTACTTTTATGCCACAACAAGTCTTATGTGTTTTGTCCTTAAGGTGAGAATACATAAGACACTTTTTTAACTGTCTAAAGTCATTGGCTGGATTTTTCGGAAAAATGGAGCTTAGGGCCGAAATCGAACTAAGTCAACCTAAAAATTCTTTGTTCCTCTACCATGGTGGAAGGATACAGGTAGTCGCGTCGACATGGCTGATAGGACAATGAACTGTCAAAACAATTTTGGAATTCAAAAATTTTGAATGAAAAATTATTTAAATTTGTAAAAATTATTAAAAATGCATAAACAATCAATTGACAGAATTATATTGACTTAAAATAAATTACTTTATACTCTTGCACACATGTATTATCATTATGTGATTCACAAGCCACTTAATAATAATAGACACTTAATTGATAACCTAGTTTGACAACCCAGCCAAACATGTGGACAAATATAATAATAGTGGGTTTACATAGAATTTATTATCTGGGTTAACGCGAATTTCATTCTTCTAATGGGGGACAAATTGGTTTCTTTTGACAAATCAGCTGATTAGTTGCAAGCTTCTGCATGTATACCGTCTGTTTACCTTTCACATTTTCCTTGCAAAAGAAAATAAAACAACCTTACTCTCTCAGAAAGATGTTGCTGAACAATTCCTACAGGAAAAGTAACCAGACACATCTATTGCTGTATTAACCCATTTAGCCCAAATGTAAACATATTTTTCTGCTTATATTTGGATTTATCTTAAACCAATACTAAATTTTGATGTTTTTGAATTTGGAGACAAATCCAATTCACGAAGTACCAGAAATTGCAAGTTTTTTTACAAAACAAATGTACCATGATAGAAGATTAAAGGTAGATGCATAAACGCTTGGGAACATTGATATGTCAAAAAAATTTAATGTTTTTTCAAAAATAAATTGATTTTTGTATGATTTCTTATACGACGCCAATCGGAGGTTATTATGATATGCATTTTTCAAGAATTTGTACAAAATTAAATAATTTTTCATTCAACATTTTCAATTACAAAATTGGTTTGACAGTTCAGTGTTGCAGCAGCTGTGTCGACGCGACTACCTATATTCTTCTACCATGAAATGTACATAAAAATCTATTTTGAAATGCATGTGACCCAATTTTAATCCATTCGCAATATTTAAATAAATAATTTAAATCGCGTATAGGTTAAAAAAAAAAATTGTTAAAAGTCAAACTGGAGCAAAACCTGTTCCATTCCAAACAAAACAGCAATGTCATTTGTGTAAATCTTAATCCAAGTACTTACTATTTACATTTGACACCCTGTCTATCATTGACTTGTTTTCAAACTATAACAAACACGTATGTATAGATGACGTAAACAAATATTTATTTATAATACCTTCTACGGTGACAGATGTGAAGATAGTTTTTTTTCGTTGCTCTCCGAGAAACTCTCTAAATAGCTTTGACAACTTTGCGGTTGTTATACATTTAACACCATCACCGCAACAGATCAGTTAATAAATATTTGTTGAAAATTTGACGTCAAATTACGTCTATGGCAACGGCACATAATAGTTATTGTTAATGATTTTGTTAAATATTTTTACTGCACATAACGAGATTGTTGTGTGTATTTAACACCTAAATGATGAATGAAGAAATAGGCGGTCAAAACAAACGTCACAAGTAAAGAATTCCATTCATTTGTAAAAAATGTCGAGCAATTAGCAAATGTCAAATGAAATTAATGTTAAATAGATAAATAAATTAAATGAAATGTGAAAATCATTCAGAAAAGTATAACACAATTATAGCACCTTTGACGGAAAATACCGGTCATAACAAAAATGACATGTTTTTATTTTCCCTGTATTTATAAATCTTGGAGCTCTGTATAAACCATGTTTTATTGTCAACTGTCAAAGGAAATCCTTTCACAAACAATCGCCAACCTTATATGTGTTTTTATAATCACTCATTTTTTTCTCTTGTATGTAAATACATCAACGCCATCGCTTATCAGATTATAATTAATTAAATATACATGTATAACAACAGCAGACACTACAAGATATCTAATATTTTCCTTACCGCGTCGAGTAAGTGATTAGAAACAGAAATATTAGACGTATTTTATGACATATTTTCAGACACGCGTTAATCTTATCAGCATTTGTGGTCTGCCCGTGATCAGATCGACAGTTTGAAATAAACGTCAAACTTTTAATAACTACTCAAGTGACATTATCTCCATTGAAGTGGGGGAAAAAAATCTAATGTAAGGTGTCTAACTATCGTATACAAATTATGTGCGATTAAGTGGGATTTGAATTTTATTAAATGTAAACGTCGTACGCACTGACATATAAACAACACGTTTCACAAAGATACGTCATATATTTGACGTATAAACAAAGCAATTGACAATTTATATGACACATTGTATTAATATAGAGTTGATTGGAAATATATCCTCCAGCTGATTTGTTTATCTGAAATCCATTGGACTTTAACTGTCAATTTAACAGGGTATATGTCAAATATGCAATGAATTTGACGTACGCGCAAAGGAATTGGCAGTTGACATAATTTTATGTATGTAAACATGTTTTTACGTTGGAATATAAGCATGATAGAATAATACAGGTAGCCGCATCGACACAGCTGCTGGAACAAAGAACTGTCAAATCAATTTTAGAATTGAATGTTGAATTAAAAATGATTGACATTTCCACTTCCGATTTACGATTTTACTATTATTTTTTCAGTCTAGTCTAGACGCCTACGTCACTGAAAAAATTGTTATTTTGATAAATAAAACATGAACTCAGCTGTCCTGTCATTTGTACAAGTATGGTAAGATGAAAACGCCGTAAAGTCCAAACAAAACCAGTGAATTTGAATTATCAATTCCATTGCTTATACGTCAAATAAAATCCACTAAATCTGAGAGTCTATTTGAAATCCATTCGATTTTGTAAGTGTAAACGAATTCGTAGATATGACGTGTTGTATTAAGACATGCTCGGTTTTAGATTATTCTAATTATTTAACCTTTTTCTGGCGAGTAGCTGCTTGTCTATATAACCCGTGTAAACGTTTAACTAAGGTTTGTTTAAATATAAGTTAAAAGTTATGAACTATTTTGCTAATTACATGCACATTTAAAATGTGAATGTCAGCTATAATTATTCTCAACGTTGCTGTTTATAACCTTATTATTCATTGTTGAAACAAAACAGTAGACAATGCAAAATATGGGTAAGTGACTGCGATGATCAGACATAAAAAGTTTAATTCTTTTTAGATAAAAGAGGTAATATCTCGATTGGTATTTACCTAACCATAAATGGAAATTCACCAAGCTGGAATCGGTTGTAAATAAATTTCGACCAAATAACTTTGCACAAACAAGTTCACATTACAAAAATAGGGTTTCACGAGCTTTTCCCTTTTCTATGCTATGCAACGTTGACACATGGTAGAATTAAGAAGGTAAAGTCACGCAATCATATATTTACAATTTTTTTCTAAATTGAAAGTGAAATTTGACAAGGTAAATTACAGAAAATGCAGAGATGGGAATGCTAATTTGAAATGGTTTTACCTTCTTAATTTTACCATGCGCTTACATTAGAGTCCTTATTTGGCCATTGATATTTTCATAAATCATAGAAAAAGACATCAATGTAAACATGCTTTTACCCACGAAAATAATACATGGTAGAAGAATATAGGTAGATGCATCAGCGCTTGGGAACATTGATATCTCAAATATTTTAAAATGTTTTTTTTTTTTTCAAACATAAGTTGATTTTGAAATGTTTTCTTATACGACGTCAATCAGAGGTTATTATAATATGCATTTTTCAAAAATTTTTACAAATTTGAATAACTTTTTATTCAAAAATTTAAACTGCAACATTTGCTTGACAGTTCATTGTCCCAGCGGCTGTGTCGATGCATCTACCTGTATTCTTCTACCATGCAAATAATGCGAGTTTATGGACTATAGATTACTTTTATAGAAGTTTTCAACGTGTGGCTTAAAGCAAAGATAGAAAACGAGTTGCCAGATTAAACTTTTAAAAGATAGTGACAATTCTATAAAACTTTAAAGATTATTCAGATTATCTGCCTGCATTCTTATCTAAGTTATAAAAAACTATTATAGATTGTTTTTTTAATGCAATAAAGATATTGAATGTACATGCATATGCTATTATATTGTGCAATGGCAAATGCTAATGAACGATAGTGCAAAAAGTAATCAGGCTTAACGCTTGTATGTAAATACAATTTACACGTAGAAAGTTTAACGTGAAGTTGGCCGCTTTTGAAGAGGGTTTGTGGTAGAAGAATACAGGTAACATTGATATGTCACAAATTTTAAAATGTTTTAACAAAATTAAGTAGATTTTTTATATGTTTTCTTACACGACACAATTCGGAGGTTACATTTTTACACATTTTTACAAATTTCAATAGTTTTTCATTAAAAATTTTCAATTCCAAAATTTCTTTGACAGTTCATTGTCCCAGCAGCTGTGTCACAATGAGAAAAAAGTTATTTGTTACCTCGCTCATTTATTACTAATAACTCGCTTTTGAACCCAGCAAATTCTTCACGTGAGAAATATGACTTTGTGGCAGTTAATCGTATTCATGCATTGGAAATTATAAATGAAAGTATCAATTTATTGTGTTTATAATGCAGTGTGTTTATAAGTGATATAAAATCATACTAAATGTTATGGACATTTCATGGTATGGGCTGTTATGGACACTTTGCTTAAGTACTTTTATCGTCTTAACCACTTTGTTTTCGAAATTTCAAAAGAATTCTATGAATAATTGGCTTCTAAAGTGGTTTTTTGATAAACTAAATTTAAACCATAACAAAAAAATTTCCAATAAAAATTTGCAAAAATGATAACAAAAAAATTAAATTTATATTCACCAATAAACTAAAATATAATAGAATATAAATTGATTCTATTAATCTCATATTATTAAAACATTTCGTTCAAATCTTTTTTTTTCGAAATATTTTATGATCCAATTTTGTTATCAGCTGTCACAATAAAACTTAAGTCTGAAAATAGATATTTCGCTTTTGATTTTAACAAAAGTATATAAAACTGGTCTTTATGCATTGTAAATTATTAATTCTTCGAATGGTCAAACCAGCCTCGTATATCACAACGATTAAAAAGTCTAAACTTGACATTGTAAAAAAGCGCCACAGCACAGCAAATTAAAACAATTGGCTAATTTTATTGTTTATTGCTGCTGATAGTAGGGCCTGCGAACAATATTTCCCAATGAAGGGAAATAAATCAGAGAACCTGTAACAATGGATTTCCCACCACAACCAACAAGGCAGGTAGCCACAGCCAATTGAGACTATACTCCCCACAACACTTAGAGGCGGTGGTAATCTTATCAAATCACACTCAAACTTTCAAGTGATGAACTTAAATTTTTGACGTAGTTAATGGCTTTACACATAGACTTGGTTAAAATTCAATTGGTAACAAAATCAAAAATTCATGAAATTAAGTGAAATTTTATTGGACTTACACGCGATATGTAGAAGTTTCGAGACACCGTTTTTTTTTTAATCGAAATGCGTTAAAGTAATAAAATAAAATTTATTTTGTTAACATTTTATGAGATTTTCTTAACAATCAACGGAGGAATACATGCTGGTGTGAGGGGTATGGAGAACTGAGGAAAACAGCAATAACCGTCAATGTTTTGTTTTGCTATTGCTTCTTAAGCGAAAATATTAAAAAAAAACAGATTAAAATAACGGATCATAAGAAACCGAATACCAAATTATGATGAGCTGGTACTCAGAAAAGCAAAATGATGTCGAGATCACAGACCCAACTAGATAACTCTCTATAAAACATCGAAGCTGAAGAAGATATTATTTGTGTCAAAGAATTGGGACCATTTAAACATCATGTCATACTTTTCATAATTATATGACAGCTTTTTTGGTAATGTATTAAGAACTGTGGAAGACGCATTTAAATTAGGTCGTACTTGCAACGCAATGCTGAAACGCATCCCATGTCCTTAATGACATATTAGGTCTGTACGATGACAACTGCAAAAAGCAGTTGTCCATAAAATAATTTTTTTGTTAAATATTTGAGGAAATAGATCCAAATTTAATAGAAAAAAATCCCAGTAAGAATTTGCAAAATTCAAGTATCTCAACTGTCAAGATTGTTCTCTTCTCGCTCTCATTTACTAGTGGTTTAGGCTCTCATTTAACCCCTTAATACAAAAACCTGATATTTTTATACCCTCCACCATAGTATGGTCGAAATATACATTTTAGACCCCACAAAGTATATATATATATTCTTGATCATAATAAAACTCTATGTCGATTTAGCGATGCCGTCTGCCTGTGGAAATCACTCTAGCTTCCGAACAAAATGAAGTAGGTTGATAAAATTTTACTCAAATCTGTATTATGTCTGTAGGACTTTTGGTATTGAAAATGGGTGATGTAGGTCCACTTTTTGGTATAGCCCCCAGATAACGGGACCCCCCGATATTCGGTATTTTGATGATTTGAGCGTCATTATTCACCGGAGTAGTTTCAAATTACGTATTTAGATTTCGTAATGGGAACTACAGTCTATGACAGAAAATTGTCTGTGCAGATCCACATCTCCGTATAGCCCCCATTTAACAGCACCTCCTCATATTCTGTATTTTGATGATTTTAACGGCATTATTTACCGGAATTGTTTCAAATTTGGTATTTGAAATTCGTTATGGGTGCTACAGCCTATGACAGAAAATTGTCTGTGCAGATCCACGTCTTCGGATATCCACCATATAACGGTACCTCCCGATATTCGGTATTTTGATGATTTTAGCGACGTTATTCACCGGATTTGTTTCAAATTTGTGTTCTTTGTTTCTATAAAAGATATGCGTTTCCTAAGACTGATCTCAAATAGTTATTCTTCTTCTTCTTCAATAGAAATCCTGAAGACTTTTCTGCTGAAAAGACCCATATATATTGTATTTTCGTAGAAAATATTGTCTCAGATATAGCCTCTTGTTTAAACCAGTTAATACCTACAAAACATGCACATTCCACAGATAGCTTCGACGTGGCTTCTAAGAACAAGTGCATTTGTTCCTAACAACTTGGTCAATCATAAGTAAATATTGAAAAATACTAGTAAATACATTTAACAGTATCCATTTCATTTCACTTTTTCAGTGGAAAGACAAGGCAAGACCAGACGGAAACCTCAAATGGCGGAGCAGACATCAAGGTAAACAACTTGAAGTTGTTTTTTTTTAAGATATACCTAGTAATATGGTATGAAATAATTAAAAAAATAAATCACTTCAAGTGGTAATACAACAACAATGAAATGCTACAAAATAATACATTAAATTAAAGAATGCACATAACAAAATAAAATACGAAAAACACGATAAACAAAATATTCAAACTAAGATTAATGATATTGTCAAATTTTGCAAAAGATAGGGGTTATCAAAATGGAACCTAAAAGGAATACATATGCAATTCAAACAAGAACATCCGACTCAGTGTTCAGATAATGAAATATCTTTTGGGAAAATTTTACATTTGTGGGTGTAAAAGGATGCGAGTGGTTTCATTCGTCTTCAAAAATTTAAAATTTATTTGCAGATCTTTTTATTAAATCGATTTGCAATTCCAATGAGCGTTTGTTTTTCTATTCACTCTTATCAAACTAAGAAATGAAATAGGAGACAAATGGTCTCCTTCATATTTAAATATTCCAACAGTAGTCATCAGCATTTCAATATTTGTATTCTTTTCCATTCATCCTCTCCCCCTCACCAATAAAAATAACAATAATTGAATAATGTCCTCCACGGTCATTATAATTGTTCTTAACAGATAAACTAAAAATCGACAACGGCCATCAAAACATGTTGTGTATTTAAATTTCATTTGTGGTTAATGTGCTGATTTTTAATTGCCATAAATAAACATTACAAATAATTTATGTAATGCTGAGGTTTTTCGGAAATAACTGGCTGGTGTTTAAAGTAGAAATTAATTTAATTGACACATGCGAAATAATTTCAGAATGCAAGCACACAAAAAACACTTGAACACACGTTAAATAGCTGGCTGGCTGGTTGGTTGGCTCGCCAACATCGACGACAACAACAAAAACAGCGAAATCATGTGGTTTACGGTCATTAATTGCATTAGTCAAACCCAACCAACACCTCTAATCGAAGTGGTGACATAGTAGGACGGATCAGTTGTAACAAATTAATGCTTAATTATTGAAACATTTGTTTATTATCAAAACAATGGATATAATCACAAAAAGTAAAAAAAAAATACATTAAGTTCGGCTGAGAACAACAAGTTATACCCTACTTCATGGGAAGAAGAAAGGAAAAACAGATTTCCTTTGTTCTCAAAAAGAAAAAATGTTGAATACCCCAAGGAACATTTTTCAGGAGCACAATTCTTGTCCTATGAAAATGTGAAATGAAACCTGCATAGGTAACTTTTTCATAACCCATTACAATATTCAAATGCGAAACTTAAAAAAATTGGTGAATAATGTCGCTAAAATCATCAAAATACCGAATATCAGGAGGTGCCGTTATATGGGGGCTATATACCATGGTCCATTTTCAATACCAAAAGTCCTGCAGACATAATATACATTTGAATAAAATTTTATCAATCTACTTCATTTTGTTCGGAAGCTAGAGTGATTTCCACAGACGGACAGACGGCAGAGAATTTTATGCTGATCAGAATATACATACTTTGTGGGGTGTAAAATGTATATTTCGAGATGAAAACGTGATTCATGCCAAATATGTTATCCTCAAAACCGATCTAATTTGGAAATTCCCTTTTAAGGTGGCCATACCCAAGTTGTATATTGTTGAGAGGATACGATATATTAAAATTCAGCTGATTTGGTTAGAAATCGGGGTTGAACCTTCAAAATACCGAAAATTAGAACCAAAAATGTCAAACTATAGCAGATTTGGTTGGGAATTAGGACCAAAACTTCGAAATACCGAGAATCAGATAGTTTCACCAAATGGGGGCCATACCAAAAAGTGGTGAACATTTCAAACCTTAGCAACTTTACGATACATTTTTCAGTAAAAATTACATAGTAACAACATCTACTGGGAGAATATGCCCCCCTTATACTTTCGCCTTCACTTTTGCTCTACTTATCTATTTATATTTACTTATTTTTCTTATTTACTTTCTGTTTTTTTTTTTAATTATGTAGTTATAACGCTTTAGGAACTCTTGATATTCTTGGATTTGAAAATTCTATTTAAAATTCATATTAGATTAAATTTATGGACCTTTACTCATTACTCATCGCCACCTCCCGCATTAGTTATTATTCCAATTATAGGCAACATTTAAAATGTGTTTTCTCCTACCAAGTTTGAGTTCCAATAACCAAACTATTTTGTTTGTGATTTTTATCAAATTATATTGGCTTTTCATCGCAACTATAACAATTATTATTATTGACAATAAATTAATATGAGATATGATGATGATTTTGTGGTTTCCATGCATATGGGAATGCAAATTAATCTAAATACACATATGAACTATAGGACAGATGGAGAAATGAGTATAGATTTGATTATTCAAAATCAAAAAAAACACTGACTGAATTATGTTGAAAAATTCGCGGAGATGGGGATATTATGCCTTACGACCTTCAAGGAAATCAACGCACTCAAAGGCAGTGACATACTAGCATAGAAGTAAAAGTCAAAATAAATTCAAAAAATTCATAGAAGTTGAACTAAAACCCCATCATATTTTTAGTCTACCACACATTTGGGTGATATGCCTTCTATAAATCAAATAATTTCTGTATTTGATTAACTAACTCCAAATTATATTTATTTTTGAATTTTTGATACAAATAAAACCTTTCTGACCCAAAAATCCCATGAAATAAAATTGCATTATTTCTCAAAAGTTTACTTTGCTTTACTGTAATCTAAGATTTGGCACAATTTCATGTGACTGTGAGTGACATATTTTAATGTGTGATTTATTCGACAACGTTTCTGGCTGCTAGTCATAACTGACAAATAGTTTTTAAATTTCCAGTATCTAGGCAAACCAAACGTTTAACTAAGTATGTTGGTTGGCTCAGCCATACAAATCATTGCCAAGGTTAATTATCTGTGGAGAACAGTGTTTTTTCCTGATTCTCCGCTAACCCCTTACACAAGAGTCTATTTAAATTGTCACAGAGCAACATCAAACACCCCTTTTTGCTACTTGCCATGTTGCAAGCATGCTTAATTGCCCTGTTATTTTCTGTCTGCCTAATTTGAATTCAGTCGGTCACACCTCCCTGAAGAGAATTTTTTTGCTTTAATTTTTTTGGAGTCTGTCGCTTCAGAACACATTGCCAGCTGTTTTTGCAATAAATTAACACATACCCTCTAATGAATGTATTTTAACATTTAATTTGTATTAATATTTTAGCAACAATTTTATTCAAAAATAATATTTATGCAGTAATTAAAACAAATTTGCCGATGATGATGATGTCGAATGCAGCCATCTGGCTGACAAAAGTTGGTTAAATATTTATGTTATTTATTTTAATTGGCCCTGTTAAATGAAACCGGTTTGAGTTGGAAAGTGTACTTCTGTTTTTTTCGGTGGCCTACTAAGAAAATTTTCTTAATTAAAAATATAAACACTTCTGAGGTCGTGCGTGATATTTTTGAATTCAATAAACGGATATAACACGTTTCTAAAAATAACTAAATTTTTGAATTGTATTTTGGGGTATTATGTCAACATTTTTAAGAATTTGATGAAGGTTGATGTATTTCACATGAGAAGCAATCAATATCTGTCTTTTTATTAAAAATCATCAAATGTTTCAGGCTTTTTGCAATTATTTATATAGTTATATAAACTTCATGGGATCTATACCTAAATGTAAACATGACATTATTTGTTTCACAGTGTCATTGGAAGTCAATAAAGATTTAATGGTCCATCTTAACTTTTTTTAAGTTTCGCAAAAAATCTTGCAAACAAATAACACAATTATCTTATTATTTATTTGCATTTAAAACATTTCCGTTTAGCCATTTAAAAACATATCCATAAATATAAATGATGCTAATCAAATCTCGTTTTGTGTGGGTGGAATTGGAATATACCTCAAAAAACTAGACAGCTGTAGGTGTTAAATTAATTAGATGAACCGAAATGGTCAGTAAACAAGGCATAACGCAAATAACATGACCTACTGCAACAAAAAAGGAAAAGACATGCTAAACAAAATCAAGTTATGGATACAAATATTAATTATTTTTACTTTTTTTGAATATTTGTTTACTTTTAAAACATTATCTGTAGTGGGATTCTCTAACTCATTTTTGAAATACCGACAAAATCGTTAATTTTGAAATTTTGATATAAACAAATAAAAAAACATTAAATTCGACCAGGCCGAACTTTTAATAGCCTCCACCTTAGGGTAAAGGAAACATTTTTATATAAAAGTAAACGTGGGCCTATAAATACACCGTTTCGCCATGCGAGCCAAAACCCATTATGACCAACAAATACCAACTTTTAGACAAATCGGTGAAAAAATGTGGAAAAAATCATCAAAATACCGAATATTGGGAGGTACCGTTATATGGGGGATATACCAAAACGTGGACCTATACATACAATGTTTCGCCACACGAGCTAGAACCCATTATGACCTACATATATCAATTTTTATACAAATCCGTAAAAAATGTGGCAAAAATTATCAAAATACCGAATATCGTGAGGTACCGTTATATGGGGTATGGGGGTACCAACCATTCCAGACACAATACAAATTGTTCAGCAAAATTTTGAAATAATGAAGGCTATATCGTGATTTCTACAGACTGACCGACGGACATCGTTAAATCGACTTAGAATCTTATGCTGATTATGAATATATATATTTTATGGGGTCTACGACGAATATTTAGGGATGTTACAAACGGAATGACAAAGTTAATATACCCTCCTTTCCCAGGTGGAGGGTATAAAAAGTAGATAAAGTTGACAACATTTGTGTCTATCGGTAGTTCTTAGCGACTACTTTGATGTTGTCGCTAAATTACCGACAAATTTCGTAAATTACCAAAATTATAATCATTTAAATTTTACCGAATTTTGTCTCAAAAAATGTGTTAGAGAATTCCACTACTGATTTCATTTATTATATTTTTTTTGTAATTAAATTTGTTTAATATAATATTTTCTATTTATATTTTTTATTTTGTTGTAAATATGTTTTTTTTTTTCTTTGAAACAAAACACACTTGTATACCTGATATATTTAATATTATTGAGCGTTCTTCAGAAACACCACAATTTGATACAAAACTATAAACAGACTCACAGATGTTTTGAAATGTTTTCTCAAATGAAACCTAAACCCGTTTATTTCTACCTCTGCTCATTAGCAGATAGCTAACTGATATTTTATCAAACTGTCAGCCATAGTATAATTCATATTTCATTTGATCTCTCAAAAGGCGAGCAAAATAGTTTACGTTTTGTGTGCATGTGTTGGTTTAATGTGAACATTAGAATAATCCACCTAGCAAATATTGGCTGGACTTGAGCTTGAATTTATTTAAGGTAATAGAAATGAAGAGATCACATATGGTTCTCTTAATATTTCTGTGTGCGTTTTCTCTTAATATATTGCTACTTCTATGGTGGAAAGAGCAATCGCTTATGATATTAGACCCTAATTTAAAAATGCTATAATAGAAAGTTCTAAATACCAAAAACGAGAACATTCTTTCGAATTCATTTGTTTGTCCACATCCCCTAAAGAAATCATTTCATTTTTTGCATAAGTTCATCCTACAATGCATTGCTGATTTAAGTCAAATATCCATTTTTTTCATTAAAGTCAAACATAAACTGCATTCATTTTGGAAATGTTTATTTTTTATTTCAACGTTCATGTCATCAACTAAAACCTTTGACCCAAAGAGGATCCCAACAACATACCCATGGGTGGTGCCTGTGGCTTACGGGCATGCACTTGAGCCGCTGCACCTGGTATCGTAACACATCCTACACACGTGTGCAATGTTTCATGTATAAAAATATCACAATCAAGGCAAAAGATCTGAGAGCAAGCCTCACAACGGTATACATTTTTATCGGTAGCTTCGGTCAAAGGTTTCTGGCAGGCATAACAAATTGCTGCCTGGCCATTGTAAACGAGTTCCGTGAAGTTTTGTACGGGAAACAAATGATGATAGGATCGAGCCAAATGGGGAGCAGAAACCAAAGTTAGGCCACAGGTTTGACATTCCACGGGCAATTCACAGTATTTACTATGACATTGTGGACAATGGAAACCGGCAGATGTAATTTTGCTAGGTTCGTCAGCGTTTTCAATGTGGCACATACACATCGACAAAGGTGGATCCTTTTCCTTGCCCTCATCCTGCCTTGCATGGGGAAATCCCATTTTAATTAGAGAGTTTTCTTGAGTCTGGGCTGCCGGTGGTGGATCAACATGGGAAAGCAATTGATCGCGATAATGAGAATCATCTAAAACAGCTCCATATGTACCACCAGTTTGTTGTGTTAAATGACGGCAGACATGAATTTCAGCAGACAAGGAAATGACCGAACAGCGTATGCTCTCCTGCTTCAGGGCATCAATTGTTATGTTGATATCAATCGGGTCACAAGTGGTCAGGGATCCCATAATAATTAGAACTTCCCTAGAGGCATGCGATGGCACAACCTTCAGTGTCTTCAAAGCCAAATCAAGACCGTTTTGTAAGGAAGGCTCCCCAACAAGGTTTATCTTGTGTAATCTGCAATAGAAAGTAAAATATAAACCAAATTTTACTAACAATTTTGTTTGCATACCCATCCAAGGCCTTCAAATGTAATTTGGCAGTTCCCGTCAATTCCGTGACCTTTTCAGCACGTTTACCTTTAAGCACAATCAATCCCATTTGACTGATTGGATTTTGATCAAAAAATTCCTCAATAAATTTTTCCAATAACTACAGGGACAAGAAAGGGTGAACCATTATAGACACATTAATAAATGGGGAGGCTATGAACGCCTTACCTTAAGGGTACACAAAAGTCTGGTGGGTTTAAGATCGGGCACGGACATAGATTCCGAACAGTCCAACATTAAGTACAGATGTCTCATCATGCCGAGTTTATTTTGCATAGTTTTTTGGGCCTGCCTCTTTCGTTTGGCCTTTTGAATAATGTCCGCAATGGCACCATCCAGCAGGCCGTCATCGTCCTCCTTAATGGCTTCCCATGTTTTCTCATAGCCAGTCTCCCAGCGATATTCCTTGGGATCTTCTTCCTCTCCGTGGTGATCCATGGTATTTAATATGCAGACCAGAAGATTTCTAGATTTCTCGGATGGATTTATGTTCGATCAGGGCAAGCTCACACTTGAATGAGATGGAAGAACAAGAGAATTCCGGTCCAAAGCGAAAATGCATGATAAAGCTAAAAATCAAAACAAAAGAAAGGACCAAATGCAGGGTACTGGAAATCGAAAACACTTTGTAGGGCTCTAGAAATGTCATGATGTGTTTGCTTCATAATGATTGCGTCTGTCGAGTGGCAGAAATATAGTCAAAGTAGATAATCGCTGAAAGCCCTTTTGGTTGTATATAAATTTAATAATTATATATAAAAAAATAATAAAAAAAAAACTCAATAAAATGAGATGCCATTTTTATAAATTCATCATGATTTTTACGCGACCAAATATGTGTAGTAAAACGTTTGTCAAAAGGGTGAGTCAATTACCGCCATTATTGCTTAAATGTTATGCATGTTACAATAATTTAGAACGGTAGGCAACTTCACATCTCTGATTTCTATACATACACATATATTTAAAATGTACGAAATTATGGATAGTTGCGTTGAATAGTTATAGAATCGCATTGCAGCTGTAATTTAATATTGATACTTTTGCGTCATGGCGCGCATTTAAGATTTAAAATTTAATGAATATATATTAAATAGAAATGACGAAAAACTGCATATTTTTCAATGTATTTTAAAAGCAATAAATTTTAGCGTGGTCGCGTATATATATTATTTCAAAATTTGTAAATTTGGCAAACATATGTTTTGCGAGTTACCAACTTTAAAGAATAGTGCGTTCAATTTTGTACGCGGGTTCTTTTTATTCTAACAAAAAGCGAACATAGTTTTAGGGTTGTATTTGAATAGTTTTTTGTACCTTGAAGCTATTTTTTACCTCTGTATTTTAGCGGGACAATTTTTTTCTGTGGTTCATAAAGTAGAAGATAAAGGTGGTAAAGATGGAGATGTAGAACCTGTACTTGACACACATATTTAAAAACATAACACAATTTCTTCTAAACAAAACTAATTTGAAATGTCGGCATTAGATAGTTCTTCTGCGGCGGCGAAGGCCTAAAAAGAGCAGCCGCGCTACGCCGTCAAATCACAATCGACTCGCTTCCACCTCTGCACATGATTGGCTGTGATTGGTTAAAAAACTGCTTCCATTTTGTAGCGAACGGAAAATTTATTCATTTGCTTCCATCTGAATTTTTTTCATTCCCTCTCAAACTTCAAAAGAATATTTCATATTTCGGTGAATTATTTTGTATAAAATAATTATTTAAAATGCGTTAAAGCAAGCAAAACGCGTATACAGTTTTGAGTTAAATGCAGTGTCATAATATGAAATTGGAAAGTGTGCTTAAATGAGTAAATAGATCATCTAAAGTTTATTAACAAAAAAAGCGAAAGGCTAGAGTGAGAAATTTGTAACCAAACTTGAAACAATTTAAAGTAATTTAAGACAAAGTCTGTTGATTCGTAAACTAAAGGTAATCCGATTATATTTCGTTATATAAATTTTCCACGAATTTCTGTAATTTCTGAACCAAATTGGTATTTTATTGACGCGGCGTATAAAGTGTTCGCTAAGTAAAATCTACTGTCCATCCTCATTGGACTCCGGGTAATAGCAAGGCAATGTCTTATCAGTAAAAGGCGCGGAATATGTGAAAGTGTGGAATAAATTCTGCTTATGTCCAAAAAAAAGTGTTCTTGTAGTTTTGGCGCCGCTTTTTCTTGGAGGAGTAGTCCCCAAAAAGTTGGTACAATATTTGTGCATTCATTTTGCGCTTAAAATTTATTGTGTTTTCATGGTTTCTCCACTTTTCCTATTCTTTTCAATGCATCTTTCGTTTCGTTTTTTTTTTGCAATGTGTGAGTGAGAGAGAGGTTTAACTGTACTTCTCCTAGGCATATTACCAAAAACATTCATTGGAAAATGATAACATTCTGAAATGTTTAAAAAATATTTTTTGTTAGTGGGAGTCTGTTTATTTTCGTATTTGATCTACTTTGTGCCAAGTTTAGTTATAAAATGTGTTTTAATTTATCTATGAGTTGAAAATTCAGAAACTTCCTGGTCCTGTAAAATCTGGCTGTATTTGGGTACATAAAATATTTTTAGGTTTTGGCGGCAAAAAGTTTTCTAGATAACCCATATTAAAAATAAAACAAAACAAGCACACTGGTAAACTAACTCTTGCTTGGATTTTCCATTTCAGTAGTTACTTTCTGAGATGGTGGGACGAGAAATATCTCCAACAGAAGTGGGCAAACATGCCAAACTAATAAAAAGTAAGTTTAGAAATACTTTCAAATGTTCTGTATCTAATAACATAACTCATTTACAGGTGCCCAAGAGGAAATGGCAACAATGGATGTTTTAGTTTGTGGACGGTGTCTGAATGTCTTTCATTTCATTGAGGATTTTAAGATGCACAAGCAAAAGACTTGCTATAAGGAAAACAACAACGTTCGTGAGTGCAATGATACCAAACCGAAGATATGGGCATTCTTGCTTTGGAAGGCCACACAGCTCCACAACAATAAAGACAACAACATCACCAGTCCAAATTCATGGGCCCTCTACCAAACATGGGTGAAGATGGATGAAAATCTAAGGGAAACTTGGATTGTGGCGGGAAAAACTATACAATCGTTTGCCAAGGTCTCACAGGGAAATCTGCAAGAAATGCCCGTTAAAATAACAAAGACTGTAGTAAATAACAACAGTGGAGACGGAATATCACCTGGAAGAAGTAAGAAATTAAATTCTGTTGAAACCAGAAATATTTTAATGACCTCTTTGTATTTTAGAACCATTAACCCAAACAAAGCCACAGGTGGCAAATCTCAAGCCACCCGTCAAATTAAATATTAGCAACAAATCGGCAGTAGATTCAGAAAATGAAACGTCGCCGCTTAAAAGCCCTTTAGCAAATAATGCCGTACAAAAAATTATGCCCAAGAAACCAGTGACTGTTTCTCCGCAATTGCCCACCAAACCACCACCAGCTACTGTAACACCAGCAACAACTGCCACCACACCCGGTGCTGCTAAACCTTTGACGTGAGTTGGAATATAATTAGATTAGACACTACTACGATATTATCAATCATATTTTCCCCCTTAGACGTCGTGCCAAGCGATCTGTACCCAATAGTGAAGATATCGTCGAGGAGAATGTTGAGAAAATCGTGGCCAAACGCTTTAATCCTCGTCGAAGAATGCACGAATATCTGGTTAAATGGGAAAATCGTGCTTTGGAGCAAAACACTTGGGAGCCGGCTTCACACTTGGAAAATGTGCCCCACTTGCTAGACACTTTTGAAAAGCAATTGGCCCGTCAAAAGGAAACACGGGCAGCTCTGCAAGCAAAACAACAAGCTGCCGCTGGAACTCCTGTGCCAGGCAACAAACTTGGCGATATAAAAGTAGCTGCTAAGGATTCTCCAACACAACTGCAGCAATCTTCACCTTTAGATACTCAAAGATCACAATTGGCATCGCCATCAGATAGACCACAGCGTTCGTCGAAGACCAAAGCTATGGACCAAGTAAAGCAGTGGGTAGCAGGAAATTCCTTATCATCGGCCCATTCCCCAAACTCGGATGCGGCCTCCCATCAAAACGAAAACGATAAAGACTGGCCCTTAAATACCAGCACGGGTTCCGGTCAAATGGGAGGCCTTAAGCGCAAGCTGGATGATTCTGATTATAACGATTCTAATGCTGAGGACATGCCAGCAAGCACAACAAACACAATGGAAGATTTGGAGGAAGATCTTATACCGTCTCACACACTGAAAAAGATGAAATATGGCAATTCAGTGTCGGTAGAAGTAAAGACTAAAACAGATATGGTAAGTACTTTGGGGTGAATGCCTAAATGGATTAACTTATAATGATATATTTTCCTCTACAAGACTAAGCAAATCAAAGTCAATGGAACTGCGGCAGCCCGTAGCGAGAATCAAACTGCTGTCACCACATCCTCGTCGTCGGCGGAGGTAATTATAACTCAAGACACAAGCGCATCAGGAGTTGTCAAGAAACCAGGTTTCACTGGCACAAGTAGTGTAAGGACCTACCTTTATGGCACTCAAATAAGAAAAGTCTTGTAAATCATTCTTTGCTTTTAATTTTTAGAATAATAAGCCTGAGGCTCAAGTACGTATACTTTCCAAAGGAGAATCCGCCATTTCCAACTCTGGTATAGTTCGTGTGGGTAGTTCCAATGAGTTAAATGCTGCCACGTCTTCTCCCTTACAATCCCCACATACCACACCCGTTTCCGAAAACAAAACCCAACAATTGATTTCTAGAACTCAGCACGTCCGCACTGTTGCTAATACCACTGGACGTTCTACACCCACATCTGGCAGACCAATGGTACAGCAACAAATTGTTCGCACACCAAGCGGAACAACAATACAACGTAAAAGTATACCAGCATCAGGCAATTCTATACAACGAGGTCCCGGTGGTACTTTACAATCGCGAACCATGTCCCAGTCTTCTCCCTCATCGGGTAGAATGATTATACCACGCCAGGGAATGTCAGCTTCCAGTACACCTAGATTGGGCCAACAGAAGGCGGTCACGCCCGAACAAAAAATATTACAACTTTCCAAATCGGGTGACTTGAAAGTGACGAAGAAAGTAATGACGCGTGAAGACGTGGTAGCACAGCGCCAGCAACATCAGCAGCTGCAACAGAGACAGCGACAACATTCTCAAGTACATATACAAAAGGTTCAGCAATTATCTGGTCCCGCTCAACGCAATACGTCCATGGCTCAAAGAAAACAAATCCACCAACAACAACATCAAGTAGTTCATCATCACCAGCAGCAGCAACAACAACAACAACAGCAGCAGGAGGAAGAACATCAGGCGCGTCTTTGTCCCATAACCGGAAACATCATTGGTGGAAGTCAACAGGAGGAACAGCAAAATTTGCAGGTCCAAACCCAACTAGAACAGCAGCAGCATCAAATAACACTGCAGCAGGAACAACAGCAACTGCATGATATTGATCCCAATCTACTTCTTACCCAAGATCAAATGCTTACCAATGAAGATGGTACCCCATTGTTGGTCACGGGTGAAGATGGCACCGTTTATCAGGTTGCTGGTAAGAATGCCGAAGGACAAACGATTTTAGTGACACAAGGACCAGATGGCGAACAACACTTTGCCTATGTAGCTGCTGCCGAAGGCGAAAACGAGAATCAAGCCTTTGCCATAGACAATGCCGCTGTAGCTGAAGCTGTAGCACAGTTACCCGCTGATCAACAAGCTGAAGCACTGGCAGCTGTTGCTGCAGGCGAGGCTGGTAATGGTGGTGGTCAGTATTTGGTTAAGACAACCCAAGAAGATGGCACGACTCAAGTAGTTACCATGACGGAGGCAGAACTTCAGCAGCATCAGGCAGCAGTAGCTGCGGCGGCAAATGCAACTCCTGCAGCAACCAATCAATTATGTATACAAACCGGAGATGGTTCAGATGGACAAGCCAATATACCCGCAGAGGTGGTACAAGCGGAATTACCCTCTCCAGGTATGTTACAAAAACTTTGCCTACCGAAAAAATCTCTTAAATAATCCCATATTGTATGTTTCAGGCGGAACTCGACGAGTTGTATTACTTTTACAGGATGGCACATTTATGATGACCGAAATGCACGACGACGAGTTTAAGGCTCTAAATATTGCAGCTTAATTTGATAGGTACGAGATTTAGGAACCTTACACTTTATAGTCATCACAATTACCACTCTTCCCGATGCCACTAATCTGTGAAGAATCATATATTGTTGCAAGGTCATTATTTTAAGTATACATTAATTACATTTTATATAGAAGGTAAACAATTGTAAACTGTTTAATCTCCTGCTTTTCACTTTAAACAAATACTGTACATTATTTAAATTTTCGTTTCGTCGTTAAGTTGTTTTACATTACCTTTATCGTTTTACTTATCAACTGCTCCTGCAACAAATCGTCATTCTCCCCTAGTAGAAGAACTTTATCCAATTTAATGGATATACATGAATATATCTATGTCGGATCTATCAACATAGATACCCCAAACCCATACACACAAAATAGAAGAAAACTTCGCAAGCATAGAATTACATTTCGTTTATTTTTTAATTAAAATGATTAAAAACCTTAATAAAGATAAACATTATTTATAAGCTAACATATTAAAAAAATGTATGGTTTTTTGTATAGAAATGCAATAATTTAAAGTTATGGTAGTACCCACCTGGGAACAAAACAAGAAACGAGTTCTCCAAGTCGAGAATAGATAAAAATGTATCCTTCAATTTCAACAACTTTTGATAAACTTTGCTATAAAAAAGCCAACCGTGTCTATGTGTTTCTGATTTGAGGGACCAAAGCGTTGTAATTTTTTACGATCGTCTTCTAACAAACCATCACAGTTCCAACCACCTTCGCCATACACTGGTTCAATTTTTACCAATTTTAATTCGGGGTATGTTTTCAAAGCCCAAACCACAATTTCCTCATTCTCTGCTATGTTTACAGTACATGTACTATAAACCAATGTTCCGCCATCTTTTAATAACATAACAGCATTTGAGAATAGCCGTTTCTGGACCTTGGGATACGAATCCAACATCTTTGGAGATATACTGCTCGATAACATTGGTCTATTACCCAAAGCACTGCAAGGGGCATCTAAGAGTATACGATCAAACGTCTTTGCACGAAAAGGTGGTTTAAAATCTATGTCATTTTGCTGAACCTCATCCGAATAGGCCTTTGTGGAATCATAGGCATAGGCTTTTATACAGCTTAAATTATTTTTGCTTATTTTGTCTAAGACCAATTTGATTTTGGATTCTGTCTTATCCATGGCAACAATAACAGCTCGATTTTTTACAAGCTCTGCCAGATGTGTGGTTTTATTGCCAGGTGCTGAGCACATGTCTAAAATAAGTTCATTCTCTTGTGGATTTAGTGATCTGGCACAGACAATTGAAGGTAAGTTTTGTAGCAAGGCCTCTGAACTACTTAAATCACCAATTGAAGGTACACCTGAAATTGTGTTCAGAATTTCAATAGCAATGCCCGGCTGAGGTCCTTCAGACCTGTAAAGTTGATATCTTTGCATTAACACTTTTCCCTGACCCAAATAAACCTTTTGTTCGGAGTCGTATCGGATGTTTGAGCCTTTCTTACATTTTCCCGATAAATCTGCATATACATTTACTATATCACCTACTTGTGTACCCGATTCCATGCCCACCACACCAATGGAATAAATGTGAGCACCTCGAAGTATTGCTGCGCCACAACAACTATCAACAATTACTTCTTTTTGTTCGGAAATGGGATTAGGCGCATGATCAGTGGGGGAAATACAAACAACTTCTGGCAGGTCGGGTAAAGAAAACACTGGTGGTGGATTGTGATAACGTTTTTTGAGCAGTTGCTCGACTTGATTCTTAAAGGCTTCTTGAGTTGTCTTCAAAAGATTCACCCGATATGTAGTGACAGATGGCGCCCGACATAACCAGGGCAACAGATCTTCCAACAGAGTGAGCTATATGATAAAGAAAACAAAATACATTGAGGTGTTTTAGAAAGTCATGTTATATTTTTTATAAAAACAATTTTAATGTCTATTTACTATTTCTTCATAACCCATCATAATGATATACTATGGTACCTATTCAATATTCTAATGTGGTTATTTTTATGTAATGTATTTTAGGCCTACAAACTTATTTCAAACTAAAACTTTGTTTTATGTAATCGTTAATCGCCGTTCAGGCATAATAAAATCCATCGATTTCATTCCATCTACACGCAAAAGTGTAAACATACTTTTAGGATAAACTCTAGGTTATGAAGCCCGCCATCGCCCATTTGATTTCAACAATTTTTTTGATTTTGCTCAGTTTTACTCGAACGCTACTAGTAACTACCGCATTATGATATATTAAGCTTATGGTACAATTGTTGTACCGAGGTACCATATATATAATATAAAGACTTCAGTGTAAACGTGCTTGAAGTAAAACTACAGGAAAGTTATTTGTAATTAATTGGCTATATTATGCTACATATACTTAAATAATAGCATGTATACATATTTATATATAGATATTTTTCCGCTAAAACACAATGACCAATCCATGTAATTTATTTATTGTTTTTTACGAGTACGCTTTACGTCATACGTCGATATATAATCTGGCCACATTCACAATGAAATCCTACTCACAAGCTACACTACAATTTGGCAACTCTTATTAAGCATTGTTCTTTTGTACGTGTTGTTTATTTTCACGGAAGAAAGACACATCCGACAATTATTAAATTAAAATTGTTAATAAATCCTGTGGTGATAGCGACAATAAACAGTATACTTACATTCCCTTTACATAATTGTGATTCAACAAGTGGATAACGTATAAAAGGTGATTTTGGATAAAACATTTGAAAGACTTTGGAGGCGTGTATGTATTTGTAAATGGGAAGAAAAGATTTTTTTGTGCAACTACAGAACTCAGTGTATCGTCGTCGTCGAGGTAGTGGTGGCGGTGTCGTTTTTATTGCCCGAGTGGCAACACTCTTTCGGTGTGGAATCAAACTATTTGTTTCTTTCCAACACTTTTCAATTGTCTTGAAATCTTGAAACACGACGTGGCAGCTTTTTATTTGAGTGTGCTGTGGCTGTCCCTTTCTAATGAATGAATTTTATCGGCGAATGAATTGCTTTTCGTAGTCTCTATCATCGTCGTTTGAAGTTTTTTCACAGACAGTTCCATCATTGCTGTGCGGTTTTTGATTAATTTTTGTAGAGATTCTCATAAAATTTCTGCACAATTGTGTGTGCATTTAATTTGATATAGTGGTGCGTATTGTAATAGTATTAAAAATTATTGCTAAATCAATTAGTGCTGGAAAATTCATGGGTTTTCTTTGAAAAACATGGTTTCCATTTGATCTTTGATTCTTGTTATATTGACGGCATCGGCATGTGGTGAATTTTTCAATTTATTTTATTCTTGATATTCGTAGTCGCGATAGAGGATATCGGTTTGTCTCTTTCTAGCAAAATTGGCAAAATATTTCGCACAGAATGGTAATGTCAGAGTTGTATTTGTAGGTCCATGAACTTAATGCCAGATGGTGGATATTCTTTAATTTATAAATTAATTTGTGTAAAAAATCAAATTACATTGGAAAATGCGTTTTGTAAGATATTTCATAGCTGTGGTATTCTTTTTTGTTTAGTTTGGTTTGGCAATGCCCTAGCTTTCACTTGTTTCATTGTTGCTAGAAAAATATGGCAACATCGGTTCAATGAAACAACTGAATGTCTTTTCATTCGCTGTCGTCAGTCATTTATTCTCACCATTGTTTCTACATAGTTGAAAAAATTAACATTGAAAAAATTGTGAAAAGCGAAAGATTTTTCCTCCAACAAAGTAATTATCAAAAAAGTATAAAAAGTCTGTTTATATATTTTCGAGAGACATGCAATTAAAAGAAAGTGAAGTAAAATACGAATAATGGAAGATTTAAAGCAATTTTCGTTGTCGGTTTTCTTTTCGTCTTGGGAAGAGAAAAAAGTGTTGTGATTGATACGTGTTTTATATTTTTTGCCTTTGATTATTCTGTATTCATTATCATTGTTTTAAAGATTTTCTTTGCGATCTTTTATTATTTTGACCCCCATAAAATCAAAAAATTCAGAGAAATATTAATGGAATTACGTCGCCGTCATCATAAATTGTGGTGAATTATTTACGGACTACTGCTGCCTTTCAATTGTTGTTGCTGCTGTCATTACAACTTTATTTTAAACCTCCGTTTTGTGTTGCTCATTCTCACCACACTCTTAAAGTTTAGTTTCTTTTTTTTCGTATTCGTGGTGGACGGACGTAGGGTGGTGCTGGTGCTGCTGTTGGCAAATAATAATTAAATATTTGTACAAAATTTCTTGGATAATTCCGAAAAAATAGCTAGTGCATTGTGAGAATACGTCATTTCAACGGTAAACATATTGTGTATGGATATTAATAAGGAAACTACTAGAAAATATTTGGTTCTAAAACAAGGTGGCGGCGTTGCTGTGTGTCTCGTTTCAGTTTTCTATTCATAAGCTACGCAAGCAAAAAAGATGAAGAAACTCAAAAGAAGAAATATGCTCCATACTGCCGTGGTTATGTTTCGGCAAAAATGTGATTTTTGCACAAAGAAATTTTATTTTCTAAACAAACACAACCTGTGAAATTGACTAATCTTTTCCTTTTCCTTGTCTATTGATAATTTCAAAATAATACTCTGCTCTGCTGACTCACTTCATATTTCTACTATTTTCGTTCGTCGTATTAACCCCCTTTTGACGTACTTCTTTTTTTCTCCATCTACATTCTATGTACTTCTTTAGGTCTGGTTGGGTCTGGCGGCGGCGGCAGTGTGTGTGTGTTCACTTTTTTTTTTTTTTGGTGTGTAAAATTTTGCTGTCATCTGTATTTTTATTCAACGTCATTCATTGTCATTTTTTTATCTACTTTCTTGATAAACCAAAAATCATCAAAATTCTAAGCTTCCGTATATGAAAATGTTGTTTTAAAACTATTTTTAACACGATTACGATTAGCTTATACCACCTCTAATCTGGAAAAGGTATTCGCACAACTTGAATTTTTTATGCAGATTTTAATACCCATTCACCTGTTTCGTGTTTAACTTGATTGATCAAACATATTCTTCTGAACACAGGAAAAATACGTGGGGGTACTTGGATCTTGGAAAGCGTTTGGATGTCTTGAAAAAAGCCACTGCGCCATTAATGCGATCTACTAGAAACCAAATTTCCAACATTTAAGATTATGTTCAAATTGTGTTAAATGTTAGTCTTCAATATTTTAAATATTTCTTATATATTTTTTACAACTATATGTTGTAAATAGTGCATTCAGAGTTTGCCGGATAAGGTAAACGAAGTGGAATTAAATTGGCAAAGGAGGTTAATATCTAATGTAAACGTATAATAAGTTCATAAAACCTTTATATACCTATATTCTCAGTTTCAGGACCTTTCGAGTAAAAACATTGATGATGTAATTTTGTTGTCATATCTGTATCTAACTCCAAAGGAATTGCTTCATCTTGCGAGAGTTCGTGGTATTTTTCAACTATACCTTGTACCTATATAAAATTAGGTTCAATGAGATATACTGAAGCTTTCGAATTAAGACGAGGCATCTAATTGAGAATAGTAGGGTGCTATTTTGAAAATTAATTGTATCTCTTTCCTTGTTAATTGTCATAAAGTTACAGCATTTCAAATGCTACTGCTAGTCTTTAACTTTCCAAAGGCTTAACATTGCTAGTTAGTACTCATAAGAAATTATTTCTAATGCTCGAAAACCCAAGCTTTTGGTATTTTGCCCCTTTGAAGAAGTTGTGTTTTGAGGGCTTTGATCGCTAAGAAGGCGACTGCTTAATATTCGCATATATATTGTATAACTACTAACAGGCGGTCAGATAAAAAACTGTAACCAAGTCAAACGCCATAATTTTTACATTTTTTTAAATTTTATTGAATGAAAGCAAAAAATGTTGTAAACAGCATCAAATTTTAGAATAAGTTTAGATTTGTTCGAATTGGTAACCTTCGGCACGAATTATGGCCTTCAAATTGAAACCGTCACACGCTGCCCGAATGTTGTTCTGCGATATTTTGGCCCATTCCCGGCGAAGCGCTTGCTTGAGGTGATCGACACTTTGGTACTTTTTAGTGCCAACCATGCTTTCCAAAATACTTTAGACACAATAGTTCAACGAATTGGTAACCGGAGATTTTGGTGGCCATTGGGCGATTAATGGCTTTACCCCGAGCTCATTTTTCAATATTTGCCGAATGGAATATTGCGATATGTTCAGCTCACGAGCCATTTTTCGGCCACTGCGACGCGGCTTTCGATTTAGTCGCTTCTTTATTTTTCGAACCATTTCTGCTGATGTTGCTGTTTTCTTCCACCCACTTCCTTGTCGTCGGGCTATGCTACCAGTATCACGGTAATGAGTGATGGTACGAGACATAAAAGATTTTTTTCACATTTAAATGCTGGAGTGCTCTAACGATAGCCACTTGTGGTTTTCCAGCCAAATATAAAGAAATCACACCATCACGCTTGAATTCCATTACGAATAATTTTTTTTCTGGAAAGTTCTCACCAATATTGAGCTGTCACTAGAAAAATTTTAACAGCTGTCGGACGAGTGGCTTAGAAATGATAGCAGTCTGAAGTTGGTTGTAGTTTTTTTCATTTCACCCTGTATATCCCATTCGAGCTACAAATATTGCTAAGATTGAGACTCAGAAAATTGGCTTTTTAAGACCACATCATTATTATAAATAATTAAGATCCCTGTTTGCGCTCTTAAACATGTTTTATTGAACAATTTCTGACTAAGCTTTTAGTATTTCATTTTGTGTTAGCACATCTAAATATGAAGTGTGCAATAAGAAATTAAAAGTATTAATTAGAGCATGAATGCATCAAACCACCATAGACCGTTGTCATTGCATACCACATCGATACCGAAGCAACACAAGTTTGCACATTATTTTTTTATCACCAGTTTTTCAAGCTTACTTTTACTTTGTATAGAGAGCGAATTGTTACTTTCTAATGAGCATAACAAAAGTTATTATTTTTTATTATCATCCATAAAAACTTAAAGTTGTTTATTTCAAGTTATAACCTTAACATTGCATTTGTCTTTCAATTTACTTTACATTCGCAGTAATTCTAACTTAAGCTCTTTCAATTCTAGAGTTTTGTGCCATGTTATCTCAAATGAATCATCCAAAATTGTAGCAGCACACCATTTCCTTTTTCCACATTTGTTCAGAATTAAAATCTGTGTCACTATGGTTTATATAGTAGTAGTTAGACAGACGACGACGATATACTTGACAACGATATCGTGTTTTGTACATGTGTATGTGTGCCAATATCTCCACGTTGATTTCGAGCATAGAGAAGCAGTCATAATGTTATGAATTCCCCCTGCCCTCCCCCCCACTCTCTCTGAAGGGTTTGCATATAGTTAGCACAAATAGCTTGGTTTGTGTGTGCGCGCCCATTTTGCTATGACACAATTTTATTTATCACAATATTGCTCCCTTATTTCATATTTGTCAATAGAATATGTTAGAAATCTAACGGGTCTCTTATTTATGAATAGAATATGTTACTGAAAGTTATCTTAAAGTTAAATAATTCAAACTATTTAAGTATTCTATTTTATTTGGAACTTGTAGAGAATTGCTGATATTTTTTGTGGGGGAATTAACATCCTTCCCATCAATTATTGCATTTTTTTTAAATCTTGTTTATTCTGGAAATACATGCATTGAGCCATCAGAGTTTCAGTCATATTATCAACATAATTTTGCCCTGTCGTCTATGGCTTGGTCTAATTATATTCTCTGTGGTTTTGTTGATTTCCCCAACTATAAATTGGCATTATTCACGCTGATTATATGTAATCTCTACACAGTGCTAATCTTTAATTTAATAGAAATGGAAAGGTGGAAGAACCAAGTTCAAATTGACCAAAAAATCCATTTTAGTCCAAAAAAATTATAAGCAATATTAACAAATCCATTAATAATTATCCTTTACTACTGTTCTTTTTACAGATATAGATCTTTAAATCCGAGTGGAGCTTCAATTACACATCGGCTAACTCGGAACAGCAGGAAATTACCGACATCAATCTAAAACACTTCAGAATTCCATACATCAATATAAAAAAGATAATCTTTTTTATATTTGTACAATAAATTAATACAGCACTCGACGACAGTACTAATAAAAAAAGAAAGAAAAGCATACAAACATGGGGAATGTATTTGCAAATCTGTTCAAAGGTCTCTTCGGTAAAAAAGAAATGAGAATATTGATGGTCGGTTTAGATGCCGCTGGTAAAACCACAATTTTGTACAAACTTAAATTAGGCGAAATTGTAACAACGATACCTACCATTGGTATGTTATTTGAATTGCTATATAGAAACCGTACAAATTATTAATGATTTGATTTTCTAGGTTTCAACGTCGAGACTGTAGAATACAAGAACATTAGCTTTACAGTGTGGGATGTGGGCGGTCAAGATAAAATTCGTCCATTGTGGAGGCATTACTTCCAAAATACACAAGTAAGTTTATAATTGTAAAAAAAGTTTCAAAGGTCTAAATACTAATTGCCTTCTTCGATATCTCCAGGGTCTCATATTCGTCGTTGACAGCAATGATAGAGAACGTATCGGCGAAGCGAGAGAAGAATTAATGCGTATGTTGGCTGAAGACGAGCTCAGAGATGCTGTTTTACTTATATTCGCAAACAAACAGGTGAGTTTAATGCATAACCAAGTTGCACAATTATCGATAACAGCATTTTAATTTTAATTCCGAAATGCTTTCGGTCTGTTATGTTATACCACCAACAACCAGACCAACGATAACGTTTTATTATGTACTCTTGTTACCTAAAAATTTTTTTTGATAAGATATGTTGTATAGATAACAATGTACAATAGGGGAAAAATCACATAGCTCAATTAATGTTAATGTAATGCAAAATAAACAAGGGACAAAGAAAAATTTCATAGGTCATTTGAATGAAATGTCAGGAATAAGTTTTCAATTTGCAAAAGAAATTACATATATTTTTTATACCCTTATTAATTTTTACTATTATTAATAATTCGTCAATTACTTTTCTTTTAGGATCTGCCAAATGCAATGAATGCAGCCGAAATCACCGACAAACTCGGTCTACACTCACTAAGAAACCGCAATTGGTACATTCAGGCGACGTGTGCAACCAGCGGCGATGGTCTATATGAGGGTCTTGATTGGTTGTCCAATCAGCTTAAGAACGCTAATCGCTAAATGAAATTCTTATTTTTCTTTAACTTAGCATCCGCAGCAGCAAAAACAACAACCACAAAAATCAACAACAACAAATAACATACAAAATAATTAATTTTGATTTAATAATAATAATAAAAGAAACCCGAAAATAAAGTTATTACAAAACAAACATCAAAAACAAAAAAATGAACGTCAAACAACCAATTTCAGTATATACCATCCACCAACACCCACAAACTCCCCTCGCTCACGAGGGATGTTAGAAAAGAGAGAGCCACTCCAATAATTATTTTCTCTTGGGCGCGCATTCAACATCAACAACAACAACAACAACAGCAATTCGAAGAAAAAGTCCACCACCTTTTTCATTCATTATTTAGACTAAAGACAATTGATGAAAACAAAGACAACCAATAAAACACATCCATCGTTTGTAGTCTGTTTTTGCTCGATCAGTAAGAAGAAAAAAAAAACAACAAAAGCAACATTTTAACAAATTGAAATGAAATGCAAAACTATGAAAATAATTGTATGTTAAAGCAAACAAAAAAGATAAATCCATTTACTATAAAGAATTACGGAATTATATAAAAACACACTTTTTCTAAGTATAATTTTATCTCTATACATATAATATATTTTTAATTTTAAATTTTTTAATAATTGTGTATTTTTGTTTTATTTCCAAATTCTCTCGTCGTATCTCCATGTACCACCACCACCCCGTCCGAGAGAGTTTATCGCTTGTGTTGTTCATATCTCATTTCCTATTTTTTCTTTTTATACACTCTCTTATTGTCTATATATTGTTCGTTTGTGTCTATATATAATAATATTGATTGATTGCTTACTTTTCCAACCAAAAAGAAAACAAAAAACCTTCAACTTGTGTATCAAAGCAACAATATAAGGAAAACTCAATATTTTTATTTGCTAAAACAGAATAACATCAACAACATTCTACAACCAACAAAAGAAAAAACAAAAACAACCAACTACAACACATACTTTATATTTAAATATAATTAAAAAGGAGAAGAAACATAAAATTTAAATAAAAAACTGTGTAATAATAAACGAATGCCCACTTTTTTCAAATTGTATACCTAAGTTTAAAAAATAGTAGGAAACTCTTAAACATGAAAGGATATCTTCTTACCTTATACCAATTTGAATCTGACTCTTAGCCAATATTTTTCTGATATTGCAACAATTGCGAATAATGAGATCGGGGAATACATCGTTAAAACACAATTCATATTCGTAATATACGGGCATGTCACAAAATCGTATCGAAATGGTTTGAATTTCGCAATTCAAAATCGTATGTTTTTGTTTTAGCTTCTTCAGATTTCGAACGATTTGGTGAACTACAAATTCAGTGTAAATATGGCAACAGTATATACTCAATATGGTAACATTAGTGGAGTGAAAGAACGTATAAATAAGGAATCAAAACAAAACACATGGTTAGAAAATATTGTAGAAGTATAATTTGTGAAAAATATCCTGCAATGGGAGCATTTTGTGCAAAAAGAAAGTTCATTTCATTATTTTTTACGCAAAGCCGGTAGTTTTCATATTCCAGTTATTTATCTCTTAATGTTTGCTTTGTTTTTCCCTAACTTTTATTCTTCGACAAAATTCGATTCTTTGCAATGGCAAAAAATTGTTAGCATTTACTGTTTTTGAAAATGCTAGGCCATAAGGAAACATTCGGATGTGTATGTGAAAAACTACAACTCTGATGCAAATCAATTTGTTCTGTGTAAACGATAGATTAGTCACCATTAAGGCCATGGTAGAAGAACACAGGTAGATGCAACAACGCTCCGGAACATTGACGTGTCAAAAATGTTTTGACAAAAATAAAAAGATTGTTATATTTTTTCTTATACCACGTCATTCGGAGGTTATTATAACACGCGTTTTTCAACAACTTTTACAAATTTAAATAAAAAAATGTTGAAAACGCGAATTATAATAACCACCGAATGACGTTGTATAAGAAAACATATAAAAATCTACTTATTTTTGATAGATATTTTTGACATATCAAGGATCCATGCCCTATTCTGTCAAAAACATATACGTAGTTTGTATACATTTGTGTATTGTTTTAAATAAAAAAGAAAATAATTTGAATTTTTTTCAAATTTAGGGACAACATGTATACTATTGCGATTAAACAATCTTGTCCCACTATCTTCGTTTCACATTCAGAAACCCCAATGATATAATGATTTTGTGAAAAAAAGTCTATGTGACACAATAAGACTCCCTTGCAGAGTTGCATTTTCCTAGTTTCCTTGAAGTTGAGCAATCTCTCTTATTGAGCCATAGGTTGGACCATGGTAGAAGAATATAGTATTCTCATGGTACAATAAAAAGGTAAGGTATAGCTACCAGCTGATTACAATTTTTTCGAAGTATACCCGACTTCTGCTAATTTTGTGTATGTATTTTTGTTTTGAAAATAAAAACAAAATATTTTGAGAATCAATGATTGGAAGAAACTTATGTTGCAGGGCGCGCATTAATGATATTAACCAGATTTACCATGGAATTGAAAGTTTGAACACTTAGGATCACACTTTTCACGCTATTTGTACCAAATGAACAAATAATATCAAATAAATGAAAACAACTTGTTGCATATAATTTTGAGTAATTCTGACAGGAAGCGGGCAAAGCCTCAGGGCTGAATTTGTCTAGTTTTACGAAGCTGTTCTACCTCCTTATTGCACCATGAGTATTCTTCTGCCATGGGCGTTAAGCTTCATTTAGACCTAAATTGTTTTAATAAAACACTTTATTTAGATTGTCAATTTCATTATTTATACAATAAAGTGAGTCGTAATGAATTGTTGACAATTTTTATGAAAACTGTCCCACATCTTCACTGGAATCTTGCCGGTTCAGGAAGAGAGTGAATACCATTTCCACAGCGTAAGAATTGTGTACGCTTATACGCCGCTGCTTTTATTTCGTTTGCTTCCTGCTGGCACAAATGACAATTGATTAATGACAAGCAGAACTGTCATGCATTTTTGCTGAAAAAATTAACTTGCTAACTTGTCTGCCTTTACAATATAAATAAATTAAATTTAACAAATATTTCAATTAAATCATGTCGAAACAAGCATCAAAGAAAAGTAAATGGGCGTTGGACTTCAACAGCAAGTGAGTTGTTTAAAGTTTATTACAACACCCGCATTAATTAATATTATCTGCATTTACCCCAGCAAATCCAATGATTTGCCTGCACCGATAGGTTACAACCCCAGTGCAATGGTTAATCAAACGGAAGTTGTCAGAGATCAACGTTTGGTGATGAAAAAATCCTGGGATTTGGCATTGGGACCATTGAAACAGGTAAATTATTTGCAAATTCTTAATTCAATGAAATAATTAACACTTCCTTTCCCCATACAGATACCCATGAATTTGTTTATAATGTACATGTCCGGTAACACAATTTCGATTTTCCCCATTATGATGATTGGCATGAGTTTAATACGTCCCATTAAGGCAATGTTCTCCACACAAGTTACCTCTAAAATGGCTGAAGGTGCACAGGGTACGGGACAGAAATTGGTTTATTTTTTGGGAAATTTGGCTAACGTTGCTGTGGCATTATACAAGTGTAATAGTATGGGCTTACTGCCGACACATGCATCGGATTGGTTGGCCTTTGTGGAACCGCAGACACGTTTAGAATATTATGGTGGTGGGGTGTCATTTATATAGACCAAATAAACTATACCGTATAAGTTCTAGTAATAATAATTATGAATATGTACGCATTATGCATTTCTAATATTTTAGAAAATGATTTATTTTGATGAACAGCTAATGGAGATGTGGGATATGTTTTATGAAAATTGCAAATAAAATTTATGATGGATAAAACAACTATTAAGCTTTTTGTTTGCTTCTTCTATAAAGTCACCCGAACTTTATTAAATATATGCTGAATAATATAAAAGACAAGTAATTTTCTTTGTGTGCCAACATATACTCTGTTCCAGATCTGAAGAATGTAAGGTTTTCACTACGATAATAGCTTTTCCCTTTATGATATCGAAAAAATTTCGAAACTAGAAGAATCTAGAAGGTTCGGGAAGAGAGCAATAGTATAGAGCGGGGGAAAAGGTCTTTGCTATACTGACGAATACCTAAACACCTATATTGTCACATTCCTGGATGTCAGCTTATATTTTATTTAAATAACACAGATTGGGAAATATTTTTAATGTTTATAAAAACTCATTGCAGAAATGTGAACTGCTGCAATAATCTGAGGCACACGTTTCTTCAATATTAGTAAATAGTTTTTCGAAAAAATAACAAATGCTAATATGAATGTTAAAACGACAGTCATAGATTCATTATCAGATTATAACAACGGATAAAGAATATCATTAGGGGTATTTTCGAATGAAAGACATCGACTACAGAATTATATCCAATAAAATATACATTGGTTTTTATTAAAAAGAAAAAAAATGAAATAGGAAATTCGAAAATCAAGTTTACATTAAAAACAGCATTTGCATTAAAAAAAATTGTCTATTAAAATTACAAATTAAAAAAAAAGGGTTTGCATTAAAAAAATTGTCTATTAAAATTACAAATTATTGACTGATCTATGAGTACAGCTATATTCTATCTTGTATTGGCAAGCGTTAGCCATTTTAGTCAACAATTTTTTTGGCTCCTTTCTTGACATCGTGTAGCAGCTGCTCAGCCGGTGACCTGTGGACAAAAGAAAACAGATATTTTTAATATAGTAAAAGACAAATTAATGCCATGTTTACGTTAGAAGTTTTTGCAGAGTTAACCTACTTTAAGAGGATTTATTTGAAGTTTAAGTAATGGATGTGACAATTTTAATCCAAATCAAGTGGGTTAACCCACTTATACGTAAACGTACTGTAAGAAATGGTGACAAATTATGCTTTAAAGTTTGCGGCTTAAACATTGATTCGGACTGTCATAGGGATCAAATTGACTTTGCACTGTCCCAAACTCTTTAAAATGTTATTCTTTTATTAGACCTTAATATATACAGGGTGAGATGAAAAAACTGGAATCCACTTCAAACTGCTGTCATTTCTAAACCACTCGTCCGACAGCTGTTAAAATTATTCCAGTTACAGCTCATTATATTGTCAAGCGTACAGAAGCATTTTGGTGAGAATTTTCCAGAAAAAAGTTATTTGTGTTGGAATTTAAGCGTGATAGAGTGATTTCTTTATATTTGGCTGCAAAACCAAAATTGGCTATACTTAGAGCACTCCACCATTGAAATGTGAATAAATCTCTTGTGTAGCGGAGCCTGACGTCAAGGAAGTGGACAGAAGAAAACAGCAACATCAGCAGAAATGGTTCGAAAAGTAAAGAAGCGATTTGATCGAACCCCGCGTCGCAGTGGCCGAAAAATGGCTCGTGAGCTGAACATATCGCAATATTCCACTCGGCAAACATTGAAAAGTGAGCTCGGGGAAAAGCCATTGAAAAAAGTGCATGAACTTACACCACAACAGAAAGAAAATAGACTCAAAAGAGCTAAAGAGTTGCTTCGCTTGGCCGAAAGTGGAGAACTGCCGAATTTGGTTTTCTCCGATGAGAAAACATTCGTTGTCCAGCAATTTGTAAACAAACAAAATGATCGTGTTGACTTGCCAAAGAGGTCAGCTGAAAATGTGCACCTTCGGTTGGCCACCAGAGCTCAAGCGCCGGCCATGGTGTTGGTGTGGGCCGCCATAGCAGCCGATGGTCGCTCTCCGCTCGTATTAATCGACCGTGGCATCAGAATAAATGCCGAATATTAGCGCGAAAATATTTTGGAGGGTTTATTCAAGCCTTGGACACGCAAACATTTTGGCCGCATTCCTTGGACATTTCAAAGCTTCATTTCCGCCACCAAAATTTCCGGATACCAATCCGTTGGACTATTGTGTCTGGAGTATTTTGGAAAGCAAGGTTGGCAATAAAAAATACCAAAGTGTCGATCACCTCAAGCAAGCGCTTCGCCGGGAATGGTCCAAAATACCGCAGAGCAACATACGGGCAGCGAGTGACGGTTTCATTGGCCCTTTGAAGGCCATAACTCGTCCCAAAGGTGACCAAATCTAAACTTATTCTAAAATTTGATGGTATTTCCGACATTTTTTGCTTTCATTCAATAAAATTGAAAGAAAAAATGTAAAAATTATAGCGTTTGACTTTGTTGCAGTTTTTTTTATCTCAACCTGTATAAATTTGTAAAGATACGCATTACAGTAGGTACTTCATATTTATTTTTATTATTGTTTGCTAAGTTACGATTTGTTAAGCTATACACAAATTTTTATTACTTTTTACGGTGTTCATCGGCCAACTCCTTAATTTTATCTATAATTTTGCTTGGCTCATCAACACGAGGAACCTGGAAAGAGAAAGAAGTTCTATTAAAAAATATTGTCTAAGAAAATCTTTATGATTTAAAATTACCTCATAATTTTGACTGATATAAATACCAGTATAGATACCAGCACTAAATGTTAACTGAAATACAGAAAATAATATTATTCGGATGTGGGTAAATAAAAAGTAATAGGATAAGTCAATTTTCTTTTGGGCTCCATCAGAGCACATAGATTTACGATGAATGCTTGGAATGTAAGGAAATATTAAACACAGGCTCCATCGCAAATTTATATTTTTTGGTTTAGAAGGACTGTTCATCGATTTTTTTGGTAGCAAAGTGCTACGGGGAGTGTTAGTACTAATATCCACGTACTTTTGCAGCACTAAAATTATCAGCTGACATTAAGATTTGTTTTTATCTTTATCATTGCAGTCAAAACTTATTTACCAATTTACTTTATGTTAAACAAGACATGCCATGAATTTCTTCTAGAACATATCAATAGAAGATGTGAAAACATTCGAGTGCAATTAATTCTGAAGCACAATGACCGGAAACGGAAGATTCAACTATAATCTATGGTTTTGCCCTTTGAACCTGATGCATGCATTAGCTATTTACATACAAAAACTTGGATGGAAAGATTGTTTTTTGGGGGAAATTCATCATGAACATTTTGACCGTAGCTCCAAAATGTTTGGCAAAACCGACACTCGAAAATGTATTATATAATAAAACTAGTTCTTTATGCAAAATTAACATATAATTCCTTTGTTATTGTTGTTGGAGGTGAAATCTTGCGGAGCAGACAGCGAACAAAAAACAGAATATGAGAGGGGGGCCAGCAAAATATGAAATCATGACACCAAAAATAAAATACGGGCACCAAATGACAATAACAAATTACGCAGGCTTTGGGCTCCGGAGACTAGCAACAATAATTCCAAAAAATTGCAGGGAATATCATCTAGCAAATGTTTTGTATTCATTGCACACTCTAAGATGGTTCAATAGATAAAAGAAATACAATCGAAAGTTCACAATATAAATGTTTGCTTACCAAAAATTTAAGCATGTCGTAAATGCCAGATCCGTCGACCGCCAGTTTGACAATTAAAATGAATATACACTCAGAGGAAAAAAAATCAAAAGCTGCGAAAGAAATACTCTCACACAACACTCTCTCACAAAAACTTGACAAAGTTGTCAAATACACTCGGCAAAAAATAAGAGCAAACTTAGCTGGTGCTCTTTATGGGAAACTTGTATTATTTTATTTGCACAAAAAAGCTAATTATTGTAGATAATAATGATGTTAATTCGTACTGAAAACACATGAAAAAGAGAAAAATAACAACAAATTTCACTTTCTTGAAAAAAAGAAACGACATATGATGTAGAGAGCAACAAATGTTTAATAATAATTAATCTCTTGTTTATTTTTGTTTAATTAGGTAATCAAATCACATATAAGCAAACTCTTGCAATATTATTAAAACTCTTTTTGAAATATTTTTTTAAATAAACAAAAACTTTTGAACACAGAATAAATGTGTATAGGTCCACAACGTAAAACTTTAATATATTCTTTATGGAAACTAATATATTCCTATTTTACTTTTTTGTTTCTAACACTGAATTTTAATGTTAACACTTCTTTAATCACTCAATAACTGAACATTTTTGGCTAGTTTTGCTCAAAAATGTTGATCTTCTGTGTGCTGGCACATTCTTGCATACATATTTAGTTTTATGGTTGGTTTTGTTGTTGCTTCTGTTATTGGCTATTGTTTAAATTTATTCATGTTTTGTACAAATGACCATGAACGTGGACATCGATGTCACAAACATTTGTTTAACTAGAATGACAGCGGAAGAGTTGTATTTGAATGTAACGGCAATATTTTTTTAAATTGTGTAAAATGTAACGAATGAATGAAGTGAAATGAAAAATGAAGTGAAATGAAAAATACCTAATAAACTTAGGTCTTGTTTCGGTATGATGAAACGAAAAAGAACTGCAAAGAAAAACACAAATTATTTGAAAATAGAATCAAACAATCCCCCCTCCAATGGTCTTAAATGGACCATTAATCGTTAATGTTAATGTAATGTAGTTATGGTGTTTTCTATTCTATTTGAAAAACACAACTTGAAACTTTAAATTTACTAAAAACAAATGCAACAAGTTATCTTGTTTATTCAAGATTTTTCTCAAACAAGCATTTGATTTTTTTTTTCAAATAAATAAATAAATTTAAATATTTTTACCAAGATCTGGTGTCAAGGTGACTGTGTATCACTCTTTCTAGTAGCTCCAGCACAAACGATCATGAAATGGCGTCCATGTAACACACGCTACATATACAAAGAACATTCCATCCTTTTCAATCCTTGATTTAATTTAAAAACCTACTATAACCGGTTTTCATTTATGATTTCGAAAAACAAAATGAAAAATATAAATTTGCTATTTTCAGGATCTGGAACAAGAGGAAAGAAATGTCAAATGAAAAATGTTACAAGAATCCAAGAATTTTCTTCCCATTTGATATTTCAGTCAAGACGTATGATTTAAAAGCCTGTGTTATCATTTTCAAGTGACTTGATGGGGAAGGAAACTCATCCAATGTGAATTTCTCAATAGTTGTCAGCTGTTTGTTAATGTAATGTCAACTTTTGCGTTTTTTGTCAACTGACGTTTTTCTTTTTTAAATTGCGACGATTTGGAAATTTTTACACAAACAGAACATAACAAACAAACAACAATTGCAATGGATTGCAAAGAAGGTACCACTCCCAAAATTTACCAAGTTTATTCCGTAAGGATTTATATGAAATTGTTTGTTTTCTATTCAGATAGCTGTACAGCGACAACTTCGACACCATCCACCACCATAAATGACTTAAACGATGACTGCTTGGAATGCATTTTCGAATGGATACAGGATCTACCAAATCAAATACAAATAGCCAAATGCTGCAGACGTTTTCGTAATGTTATGCTAAATTTGTGGCGAAGACAGCCACAGCATCGAACATTGGCCTACAACATCCTACCAACCATTGTACAAAACTATGACCATTTAGCGTATTATTTGCGTCTGATGCAAGGAGAATTCCAGATATTGCAAATAATCGATGACTGCCTGAATGTATTTCTCAAAGAGATGGAAGAGTGTGGCATCGATTGTCTGCCGCGTGTCGAAAGATGTGAATTCCATGACGATGTCACAGAATGCTATCCCAATGATGAGGATATCGAGTGTTTAAGCAGATTAGTGCCTAATTTAAAATACCTCCAAATTACTGTGCCCATTACAGGAAGGAATTTGAGTAAATTCCAATATTTAGAAGAGCTACATTTGTATGATGATCAGACCAAGGCAAAAGAAATTGAAGACGATGCTCTCAGGGATATATTGTTGAATTTGAAACAATTGCGTGTTTTGGATATAAGGAATTTTGAAACCAGCCGCTTGAGACTGATGCCTGAAATCTTACAATGCACCAGCTTGCAGGTTTTAAAGATAAATCTGAACACTTTGAAAGATGCTTTGGAATGTGTATTGAAACTGCCTCAATTGAAACAATTAAAGGTACTGCTCGATCAAGATATTGATGTGTCGTTGATTGGCAATGTCGACACCTATGACTATAAGATATATGAAACTCAGGAGTACTATCATATACTAAAAGAGAAGGGTCCTAACATTAAAGGTTTGGCCGTCGATTTTCATTTTCTGCCAGTAAGCTCTACATGGAATGTAGACTTTCTTTGCTTAAATCCAGAAAAATTGCGAATTTTGGCCCTGTGCAACTATAACTTTACTGCATCAAAATATGAAAATTGTTGCTTTGCCCATTTGGAGATATTGTGTCTTAGACACTCGGAAAACTTGGAAGCAGTTGCGATTTTAGATATGCTGCAGCTGTGTCCGGTATTAAAACATTTAGATATCAGTTACTGCCTCAATTTGGATAAGTCATTGCTGAATGCCCTGACAAGGTATTTGGAAGGCGAAAAAAGATCACATACCTTGTATGTGTACTATAGAATGTCCGGTTTGGAAGTTGAAATTGAAAAGGTAAGGCTTTTGAAGTTTAAAAGCCTCACAAAATAGAGCAAAACCAAACATCCCAAATTGTTATGTTCACTTAACATGTTTTTGGTCTTTTTCAGAATCTCTCATTTTGGTCTAGACAAAAGTACATAAAACTACTCAATGATTTTCCTCCAGACTCAGATTTGGGATTGAGTTATGTTCAAAGAGGTTATGCCTTTTATTTTTAACATAAAGCTCGCCAATTGCTGTCGCTGATGGACAAATTTACATCTGTAACATGTACGATTTTCATTAACATTTATTTGTTTTAAAAATAAATAAAAATACTTTAAGGTTTAACTTTTTTGCAAAAAATACATTTATGAGGGCGATTAAGGTGAGTGGATGTCATAATCGTTTATTAAAACAGAGAACAAACCCGAAGCCAAACTGATTTTAAATCGACTAACAAACCAACCAATTCTTATTTAAAAACGTATATTCTATTGATGAAAAAGAAAAAGCTTAGAAGTATTATTTTATACGCAAAATGAAAGTAGTCAAAAATTATGGATTGAGTATAAAAAAGTTTTAATATCTCATTTATTCGATAACAAAATTTGACAAACTAAAAAAGCAATTATTTTCTAATTTAATATTTATGAGTTAGCTATGGCTTAAAAATATTACATACAAACCTACTTCACATAATTTACACGCCAACATATTCATATCCATTTATATCAACTAACTAGTTACATAGCTATCTATGTTTATTTACAATGAGGTCCACATGGAGCACTGGAATTTTACGGTACAATTGGCGGTCGTATTGTGGCATGTATTACAAAGTCCCATGTATCTTTCCAGCGCAAATCGAGAATGTCATAGAGTGTGAGGTCTTTCCAGCCATAACTAATGGGTAGGAAACGTATATAGACACTAACAACGGCCACAAACCATGTCAGCACCGTCAAACGATATGTGTTGACAATGAATTTTGAGGAACCATAAAAACGCCTGAGTAAATATTCGAGATGGTCGACAACAAAGCAAAACAGTTGAACCTTGTACAGGAATGCTGGCATGTAGTTGTGCAAGAATAGGGTACTGTCCATTGTAAAATATGGTATATAATGCATCAAATAGCCAATGAAGTAGATGTGGCCCACGTTGAGCAAACGATTCCACTCTTTTTCATCAATGTCGAAAAACCTGCGATGGCGCCTTAAGAGATAGAAAATGAAAAGGCCAAAATACACCACAATGCCCAGAGTGCAGGAGTACCAAATTAGAACATTGCCCAAAAGATGGATTTGGGCGTTGGATTTCTTTGAAACCCAATAGGCAATGCCTTTACTTAGCAGTGGCCATTCCCAGGGAGCAGAACTGTACATGTGATTTCCCACATCGGTGTTGTGGCTGAGCATTTTGTGTTGCAGTTCCAGGAATTTGCTGGCGAATGAGAGTTGAGTGGGTCCCATGGGTATCATTTCAGCATTGATGAGTTTTCTTTCACGTTCCGCCCGGTCGGAATCTGAAGGTAGTAAAAGATGAGATTAGTATTTTAATTGTTTGAGATTGTCTACACTTACCCTTTGTATAACGATGCTCTTCAACATTCCAGATAACATCTTTGCCTGTTGTGTCTTGGTCGGCAGCAACTTCTTGCTGACTAAAGGCCCAATCGGGCAAAACCTTATTTGTATACTTTAAGGCAGCACCCGTGGAGACGTGTATCAGACGCACCTCGGATTTAATGGTTTTCCAAATTGGACCCTCCTAAAAAAGGAAAGGTTTTTCTTAAGTGAATGAGTTTATTTTGATGGGCTTGAGTGTTACCTTCTGCCGGTTGGTAATGTCCACTTTCCACAACAGCTCCCCCTTCATATTGATGCCATAGTCTATGTAACAAGAAACTTCCTGACAGGTGGGTGTAACCGGAGCCGCCACATCATGACTGTTTAATGCCCGACTTGTTATGCCATGCACCAGTTGTATAATATCACCATGACGAATATATTCGGGTTTCTCTCCCACAACAATGTCATCATATTTGGGTTTTTTGACGATCCACCAGTTGTTGACATCCTTAAAGGGATAACAAGTGACCTGTTGCTGATGTGAGGAACCCCGACCATCGGGATAACGTACCGGATACACCAAGGCATGGGAGTGTAGCCAACATAACGAACCATGAGTGTGCCTAAGCGTGATTTGTGAACCATGTGCCACCCTGAGAGGTTGATTGCGTGTTATCGAGGCTAGACCTCCTTCCAGTGAGGCTTGAAATGCGCTGGTCAGTACAGCATCGTGTGGGCCCGCCTTGTACAGGGTGCTAAGATGTATGTAGAATATTAAAAGGTATATTGCAATTGGTACGATGGTGAACAGGACGAAATTGGCGATGGTGTGGAGGATTATGTAAAGATCTGAAAAGAAGTGAAAAAGGGTGAATGTTTTGAATGATTTTATTACCAAATAGAGGGGATTCTTTTTTCAATGGAAAATGTAGAAATGTTTATAATATGTACATAAGAAACCCCACGAATAAGAAACTATACAGAGATCTTATTTCGAAGAAAGGTCCTTCTTGAAATTACGTTATAATTCTAAATAATGGTGTTTGCAATAAGGGTTCATTGAAGGTGTAGAGTGAAGACAAAACTTTTGAGCTTTATTTCAACAGATAAAGAATTTTCCTTAAATTTACTTTGAATGGAGGTTATCCTACTGATTAAAATATCTCATTCAAATACCCTGTGAAGATATTCTATTGTTGGAATATCTTTTATATGATCACTGTTTTCATGTTAACACTATCTCCCATTGCTCGACAAGATCTCCTCCCCCCCATCTCCCCTCATTTCACATTATAAACAAACACATTATGTCTCCGTCCAACTCACCAGATTTAGTGCCATCGTACAAAAGATCCCACAGATATTTCAGTATCAAATAAATGGCCAAACAATAGGTGAAAAATCCCACATATTTTATGCTAAACGCGAATGTCAAAAATGCCGACGATGCCAGGCCGTTTATTATCCAGCTGATGTGCATAAATTTTGTCTTTTGGAAACGCATTAGGAAATAGATGCCCAGGGTGCAGAACAACAACAGCATGGACTCCATCAGTATCAAACGTGATTGTATCAGCATGGAATTATCGAAGAGCACTAGAAGACCACCCAACACAGAGGCCCAGCGAGATATACCCGTCTCCTTGATTAGCAAATAAACAGAAGAGGGCAATAGACTACCGCAAAGGGCGGGCAGAAAACGCATCCAAAACAGGGGATATGAAGCTGGATAGGGCGAGCCAATGTTGGTGGCAGTAAAATTCCCACTGTAGCCAATCGAATCGGCCATTGCAGCAATTAACTGTTTGCCCAAAGGAGGTTGGGTGTCAAAGAAGAACTGATTACGCATATAGTGCGACACCGATTTGGCATAGTGCAGCTCATCGAAGACAACATGCCGTGGATAGGTGAGCCGGTAGAAGCGGGTGGCAAATGCCACAACAAACAGCAACCATGAAAAAAGATCGAGGCGGACTTGCAATGTAAACCGTTCATCTTGCTTCTCTGTGGCGGGTGGGATTTCCTCTGTTTCCCCCGGCTGGCTTGAAGGCACTTCCTCTGTAGTTGCTGGTTCTTCTAACACTTTCGCCGTTCCATTTGCTTCCACGAATTTCTCTCGACTTTGACTAGGTTCTCTTGATTTTTCATTTATTGTGGCAGAGAGCTGCTCTAAGCGAGAACTAGAACCGGAGCGAGAACGGCTTAAATCATTAACTGGTGTTGTTGCGGCTGCAGGTAATGTTGTTGTTGTTGCTGATGCGATGGTGGTGGTGGGTATTACTTGGCAGGTATTTGGTGTTTGGCATGAATGGCAAGAATTGGCGTTTAGACAACAATTTACATCGCGACAGCAGTTGATGAATGGAGTAATTAAGCCGCCACCATTGCATAAGCTGTGAGCCCTGGCTTGAATAATATTGAGTGCCGCAATTGTGGCTGTTGCTGCCGGCCTCTCGCCGCCGCTGCGATGGTGCTTGTTGCTTTCTCTGTCCGATTGAAGTCTTTCGTTTGCAGCAGCCGAGTTCATTAGCTGATCTCGGTCAGTGTAGTGATTTGATTTGGATTTGGCATTTTTACGCCTCTGCACGCTTTTGTTTGGTGATGTCGACATGATTTTGGAGAAAGAAGAAGCTTCATAAAAAAGGTTGTGGCTATGAACTTTCTTTTAAGCCAGCAGCATGGGAGAGCTATAAAAAACCCGACTTGATAAAAATTAAAGTTTTAACTTGTTTTTTTGTTTCTGTTTTTGGTTTTCTTGGTTGATCGCACAAACACACATGTACACACCCTTCTTTCTTTCTTCTTGTCGTTTGCGTTAAGTGTTGTTATTTTTGTTGCTGTTGCGAATGACTGGAAACTTGTTATTAATGTATCTTTGATGAAATATTTTGGGTTTTTGTTTCTGCTTCTTGGCAAGTTCACACTTTCACTTTTTCCCATCTACTTTTGAAAAAAAAAATCATTGTAGAAATCCAAGAAGTACACAATCACTTTTAGCTGCTATTTATCAATGAATATTATTTTCTTGTTTCTTTTGCATATATTTATGCAGATTTCTTATTTGATTTTGTTTCACATTTCCGTTTGCTATCGTTAATCTAAGAATAATAACCAGCCAAGCAGCGAACGTTGTGCCACGCCACGTCTTATTGGATTGAAACTAAGCCAGACTCTGGGCACTTTTGAAGAAAACACATTTGCTGTCTTGTGTTGGAGCCACACTCATTCACTCCCTCAATGAAAATGCACTCTCAGTGCTCACTTCAGTTATTTTGTCTTGGTTTGGGTTTTTAACGGACTCTCCCATGTGCAAGTTGGTTTTTTATTTCTTGTTCTTACAAGTCTGGTCAGAAAACTTGTTCTTGTTCGAAATATTGGTCAATCCTTGTTATGTGTTGTTGCCGTTGTTATTATTATATGTTTTACATAAAACCACACACAAAAAAAAATTTAAACGTCTTTCTCCTGGTCTGGTCAACTTAGGAATGGGGCATTTCAACCAAATTCATTTATCTTTTACCTTTGAGTCTGGTTTAACTGTCTTAGCCATTGATTTCAGACGCCGCAGGCGTGTTGTTTATATGCCCAACACATATGTATTGTCTTTGATGTTTTCTTTTTAACCCATATTTTGTGTGAGTGAGAGTTGTGTGCCTTAGCCTCTCTTCTTTTAATGTTGGAGAACATGAAGATGGCTCTTACGCTCGTGAGAAAATCTTGTTGGGAAAAACCATGCGTAACACCTGTGGTTGCAATTGGATTTGTTATTATTTGTCTAGTTGGGGCATTTGTTTACAACACGAAGAACGAGTCGTTAAAACAAATAGAAAAATTGTAAACAAGTCATGTTTGAGAAATTCAAGATGCTCAAAGTGGGGGTACTCTCTCTGTACTTAGAGACAAAGAGAACCGAAAATAATACTGCTATATAATGAAGTAATCAATTAAACCATCAAAGATTATCAATGGTCAAAGACTAGATGGAAGGAGAAAACAGTTTATAGCAGAGAAAGGGAGTGAAAGCGAGAGAAGGGAAGATATTTGGAAATTGTCGTTAAAGAAAAACATGAATATTTTTATAAAAAATATTCAGAATAAAGTCAGATAAAAGACTTTTACATGCCTTGTGTAGAACATGATAACACAGATTTAATAGAAGAAAAATTATGAATTAATCCAATCCGACTTCGATTTCACTCCGGACTCAAAAAAAGTCATTCTGAAGCCTATTAAACGCATATGATGCTGGATAGGACGAGCCAATGTTGGTGACAGTAAAGTTCCCACTGTAGCCAATCGAATCAGCCATTGCAGCAATTAACTGGTTGCCCAAAGGAGGTTGGGTGTCAAAGAAGAACTGATTACGCAAATAGTAAGACACTGATTTGGCATAGTGCAGCTCATCGAAGACAACATGGCGTGGATAGGTGATTCTGTAGAAACGTGCGGCAAATGCCGCAATAAAAAGCAAACATGAAAAAAGATCGAGGCGGATTTGCAATGTATTTCCCATTTTCTTCTCTATATATAAAAATTTAAAATGTCGAACTTGGGGTTGGATTAGTTAAAAAATTTTACTAGAGCCGGAACCTGGTCAAATATGACTCGACTCTGCAACCCTGGCTATTACGAAGACCTGCCAGAAAATATCGTCTCCTCTCCCGTTAAATCTATAATATTTTTTAATAAAGAATTAGTTTACTTAGTATTATCTATTTCACCGTCTCCTTAGTAAAATTGTTTTCGTTTCATTTTTTTCCATTTTAAAGAGGTGGTTGTATATATTTTAACCTCTATCTTCCCAGAAAAAAATATATTTTTTATTTATTTAACATATTCCTAAAACCCCCGTTACTAAATTTTGCACCATTCAACTATGGCTACTTATGGCAACAACTAACTTTAGTCTAATAGCATTGCCATACTAAGTGTCTTTCCACATCATTTCCGTTAAGTTTATTTTGATTCGACAGCCGTGGCCACGGCATTGCCATGCCCTATTTCATTATCTCTCCCTGTCTCATTGTTGCCTTTACTTGTTTTCTTATTCAAAGAAAAAGACATGAATTCAAGAGAAAACAATATAAAGCATGCAAAGAGAGTGAATAAAATCTAGATCATAATATCATCATTCAAAAGAGAATAGGATTTGTTTATCACATATTTTCTTATAAATTCCCTAGCATGTTCCTTTGTTAGCGTTATGGTGTTGCCAGTCTCCATGTCTCAATGCCTCTCACAATGTCCGTTATATGTGTTGTGTTTTTATTCAAAAATAAAAACAAATAGACCTCAAGAGACACTTGTGGGAAGCACGTTAAAAGAAAGAATGGCAATTTATAGCAAATTGATGTTTTTTACTCTTTCGGCATCATAATCTCTTCATATTGAAAAATATAAGTATATGATTTTAAGAGTACAATTATGGTATATACAAGGAGAGAATATACAATAAGGGGTGACATCAAAAATTAATCATGGATTGTAAATAATTTTTTCTAGACTATATTTTACCTGGAATGAACCCCTAATAACAAATTTATGCTCTGTTACACAACCTGCAAGAATCTACTAGTTTTGCTTTCCTTCGATATCATAAGGGAAAATCGGTTAACGTTATAAGATTTTTACATTCTTGCAGTTTCTGGAACAGAAACGTAAGAAAATGTTTTTAGGATCTTGAAAACTTCCATAATTGGGAGGTACGGTTTTATGGGGGCAACACTTGGACCCATATTGACATATAAGCTGTCGGTGTAATACTTAACCCCACATAATCCACATCCGAAAGTAAGCATTTTCATTGAAAACAAAAGAGAAGCGACGAAACATATTGACAACTAAAAACAATTGTGGATGCGTGTGTGTGTGTATGTATGCAAACTTACAAGAATTTGTGACACAATTCCAAAACAGTGAAATAACTTCATCATCATTGTCATTCCCGCTACCATCGTAGCTAGTAAATGTACTCTACCACATCAATGTCTTTGCCATTTTATTTTAGGGTTTGAAATAGTTTGTTTTTTTTTTTTTTTTCTTCTAAACGTGTGTAAGTTTCGAGAGTGTTTAACTGTATTTATTGCACACCAGGGATAAATGTTGTGCTGGGGATTTGGTATTAGTTTTTTTTTTCCCACTGCTACATTGCAACACTTCTTGAGATAATACTCTCCTCTCAGCAATTCCTCGAATAAGATGTCTGATGATCCGAATACAAGTATGCCGGCAATGAGTGGAATGAAGATGAAGTTTAAATGTCACTTATGTTTGAAATGGGAAGCATAGCTTCTTCACACGCTGCGCTTGATATGATGTCGTTTTGCAGCATCCGATAAAAAGACATAAGGATATAAATGGCAAATACTTGAGACAGAAAATTGAAAAACTTGAAACAAAGTGGAGAAAGAAGAGAAGGAACAGAAAAAAAAAATAAAATGACGTTTTGTGTGTGTGTGTGTGATTGTCGAATATCCTTGCTAATGGAAAATATACATTGTAGATTGGGAAAATCCATTGAGTGGGAAGAAGAGCCAGCATTGACGTACGAAAAAGACAATGTGTAACAAATTAGCGCTATTATATGAAAGAGGATATTGGCTTGAAAAGGGAATATAAAAATGTAAATACTTAAATGTGTGTGTACATGCGTATGTGTGTGTGCTGGAGATTACATGGATATTTCTATGGCAATCGTTGAAGAATATGGTTTAATTGATATATTATTTTCGGATTGTTATTTTTTAAAAATTTGCTGTTGAAAGTTTTTTTTTTTTTTTGGGAGCAAAATGTGAATGTTTGTTTGTTAAATTGATGAACAAGGCTAAATTTTAAAACAGAAATGTGGGAAAAATGGTATCTGCTCCAAAAGAAAACATTAGTAGTTCTTTAGGTGTGTTCAGGAACAAAGGCAAACATGGAGATTAGTAGGGGTAAGAATCTCTCTTGCATTTTCAAAGCGACACAAATGAAAAATAAAGAGGTTTTGTTGCCAGGGAAAAGGTAAGGTGGCTTTCATGGTATAAAATATAGAGGAGGCCTGTGGACTCTAGGGTTTTTAAAAAGAAACGTCATTAAATTTATATGGGAATTCTATTATATACTTTTTGCAATAAATTGGTCTGTTCCAGAACTGCAAGAATGTAAAATTTTTTACTATGATGCTACGATTTTTCCTTTATGATATTGAAAAAAAAGAAAAGAAAAAGATTATTACAGGTACTGGTACAGAACAAATATGTTTGTTTTAGAAAGTTGAAAAAATTAGATTTTAAAAAATGTCATTTTATTCTCATTCTCCTGCTTTTATAATAAATATTGTATTCGATATTTTAGCATTTCAAATCTCTTGCAAATTTCATAGATCTCCTAAAACCCCTGAAAAATTCTCACAACAAAAAGAGTGTTTTCCTAATAAAAATAGATTTTTAATTCCAACTCACCTGAGAGTATTGGCATCATAATGTAAACAAATCAATGCCTCCCAGCACCATCACCCTCTCAGAGCACAATAATTGAACAATGTAATTATTAGCTCCTACCATTAAGAGTACACACCCACACATTTTCTCTTATTAGAAACTCATTCAATTGGATCTCTGCCATGTGTGTGTGTGTGTGGATATGAGTATTTTGCCACTTTGCCTTGCAATGCAAGGCTTACATGCATTGTTGTATGTACATGCATGTATGGATGTGGTTGTGTGGTTGTGTGTGTTTGGTTAGCTAGCTGGCTGCCACAATGTAACTTTGGCTCATCCATAACCTATGGTAATTGTGGGTTATAAAACGTATAATTTGATGATGATCACTTTTCACATGTAATTGAGCTGCTGATTAAAGCAATTTGGTCGATAATGCCCCCCAAAACTGAAAAGGGATTTCAAGGGAATTGTTGCAACATATTTGCATTATGCGTAGACACACACAAACACACATGCATGCAAACATATATCCATTACCATTAATGAACCAAGTGCATAGTTCTTGTTTGTCTATTTGCCAACCGTTGAAAGTTTGAAGTTTCATGCAAAAGTCTATTGAGCTCATGGCGAAAAATTCAATGGAAAAGGGGAATAAATATTATAAAATAACATTTTCAAATATTTTCAAGGAAAGTACGGATTTATGAATTGTATGTCCATTAGAGTCTTAAATTAAAAATAATAAAATTTCTAGCTTAAAGGCATTGATGTCTTAAATTGAGGGAGAGAGAGAGAGAGCTTAGGGGAGAGTAATATGCCTTTCATAAACAACGACTAATGAAGGGAAAAAGTTTGGTTGGTCTTTGCGGCAATGAGCATGGGTGAACATTGATGTTAAAGGCAATGGCCAGCTAGCCATTAAAAATTAACAAATGTTTTTAGCCAGTCAATTTCATTGTGATCGACCAGTTGTCAGTGTTAAGTCGGCTATAGTTTTAAATGTAAGTCTTGTGTATTATATTGTATTTATTAAATTATTCTTCCACATCTATGACTTGTCTTCTCGTTAATCTCTTCTTTGTGTATAACCAACCACAACTATCCCCATTATGTTTTCTCTTTTATAAAAAAATGGTGATCATCTCCCCTTGCATTTTGCCATTATTCCTCAGATGCATTGCATTGTGTCATTCTGACAATGTGCTGTGTTTAATGAATTTTACAACATCATTATTTTTCAACATAAACTGACATGTCTTAGTCAATCATTGAAAGGGGTGACAATGCTTGGGTTAAAAAGTGCAATATTCTTTGCCAACACGGACTACCGCTAATGTCGTCATTGTCGCGTAAAACATCAGCAACATGGCCAACGTCACTGCCATCACGGCCACCGTCACCGCCATCATCAACATCATAATTGCCATCAGCCACTCAGACCACAAGTCAAAAAGTTAAAGTGACACTTTTTAACAGAAAGAAACATGTCACTTAATAAACACCAACCCGTGTAAGAGCAGCACGTTCCTGGGTGTTCACGTTCCACAGAAAGGGAAGGGGGAGAACCTAAACCAACAAAGAAAACTGCAACCAACACCATAACCAAACGTCACCGCCAGTGGCAGTTTACATTTCAATACCCCTTCCTGTGTCTAACACAAGTTGGAAAAATGAGATTTTTTTTAGCCAAAGTGTGCCACCACCACCCCTCCGCTCATATGGAAGGTACTATGCAAATTTGGGTCAATGGCGTTTGCATTTTCTTTTAAGTTCTTCCATTAATTGTGCCACAAACGCATTGAGAGGGGTGTTGGGAGAAAATCTGCCTATCTAGAAAATCATTGAGGAACTTAGTGGCGTACAGATTTGGGCGCCTCTCATCCAAAAAGAAATAAAAAAAATGGGGACTATGACCTAGAACCTACTAAACATGGAAATATAGAAATTGCCCATATGGGGGATTTCTAAGAGCCCCTATGGGGGAATCTCCCGGGCCCCTATGGGGGAATCCCCCTGGCCCCTATGGGGGAACCCCCCTGGCCCCTATGGGGGAATCCCTCGGCCCCTATGGGCAATCCCCCTGGCCCCTAAGGGGATCCCCCTGGTCCCTATGGGGATCCCCTGGTCCCTATTGGGAACCCACCTGGTCCCTATAGGGAACCCCCCCTGGTCCCTATGGGGAACCCCCCTGGTCCCTATGGGGAATCCCCCTGGCCTCTATGGGGGAATCCCCCTGGCCACTATGGGGGAATCCCACGGGCCCCTAATGGGGAACCCCCGGCTCCTAATGGGGAACCCACGGGCCCATATGGGCCAATCCCCCGGCCCCATGTGGGAGGATCCCCCGTGCCCATATATGAGAATCCTCCTGGCCCATATGTAAGAATCCTCCTGGCCCATAAGGGGAAATTCCCCGCTCCCGTATGGGGGAATCCCCCGGGCCCATATGGGGGAATAATCCCCCCTCTATATCGGCCCCCTCCATTCCAGCTCGTCTATATCAACTCCCTCACCTTCACCTCGTCTATATTGACTACCTCGTCTACATCGACTTCCTAACCTCCAGATCGTCTATATCGACTCCTTATACTTCAGCTCTTTTATATAGAATTCTTGACTTCCAATTCGTCTACATTGACTCTCTGAGTCCAAGATCGTCTATATCGACTCCCTAAGCTCCAGCTCGTCTATATCGACTGCCTCGCTTTCAATTCGTCCATATCAAGTCCCTGACCTCCAGCTCGTCTTTATGGACTTCCTTACCACCTATATCGACTCCCTCAACTCCAGTTCGTCTATATCGACTTCCTGGTATCCAGCTCGTCTATATCGATTGCCTAACCCCTGTAGCTCGTCTATATCGACTCCCTGACATCTAGCTCGTCTTTATCGACTCCCTCGCCAGCAGTTCGTTTATATAGACTCTCTGCCCTCCATCACATCTTTATCGATGACCTCCAGCTCGTCTATATCGGTTCCCTGCCCTCCAGATCGTCTATATCGATTCCCTGCCCACAAGATCGCCTATATCGATTCCATGATCTCCAACTCCTCTATATCGACTCTCTGACCTCTAGAACCTTTATATCGACTCCCTGCAGACAGACAAGTGGGATGTCTGTACCGACTCCCTGACCTCTTTCTTTATATTGTCTACCTGCCCTCTAGTTCCTCTATATAGTCTCCCTGCCCTCCTGTTCGTCTATATCGACTCCCAGGCCTGTAACACATCTATATCACTCCATGTCCTCCAGCTTGTCTACATAGACTTCCTGACCCTGTATAAGATCTTATGTCTGTAGAAGACCTGTACAAGGCCTTCTTTATTAAAAGGTCTCTAAAGGTTTGAGAAGACCTCAAGAATTTTTTTTTCTATGGTAGATGCCCCAAAGAACCTATTTTTATAGAACATCTTTAAATGTCTTCATTCTAGACCTTCTAGAGAAGACCTTCAAAAAATCTTTTAAAGAGTTTTTTATAGACGACTCTTATTATTTTTTCTATAGAAGACCCTCAAAAAGACTTTTTTCAATAGAAGAACTTAGAAATCCATTTCTTCAATGGAAGACCTTCAAAAGATCATCGACCTATAGCTCATCTTCAAAAAGTCTTTGATGTTTAGAAGACCTCACGGAAGTAATTTTTTAGAAGACCTTCTCTGGACTAAATCTGAAGGGTCTTCGGTCTATATAAGATTTTCAAGAGTTTTTCTTTTTTCGATAGAAGGCCTTCAAAACTTCTTATTTTTATAGGAAACCTACTCCAATGGACTTCGATTTTAAATAACTTTCAAAAGGTTTCGGTCTATAAAATACCTTCAAAAAAGACCTTCGCTTAGTAGAAGAACTTTCAAAGGTCCTCGATTTTTATCTTCGTTCTATAGAATATGTTTCATTAAGTTTCTTCAAACAGACTTCTCATCCTCCCTTCTGCAACCATTAACATGGTTTCGCAGCACGTTGGCGCTATTAAATATTAACTTGATTTATGACACATTTCCTCTACTGCGACAAATTAAAGCAAGAAAATTAAAAGGAGAACGAAAACAGGAGGGTAGTTAGAATACAAGAAGATATAAAAAAAAAAAACAAAAAGCTTTACTGCCCTCAGGCATAACCTATTCTGCTAAAGCAAACAATGCAAAAGGGTGGTAGTTAAAAGAAATGCTGCAATGTTGCAACAATGTACCCCACCTTGTACCGGGGTTGTGGGGGCAGCACCAGTACCGGCTTCATCTCATTATTTTATATTAATAGTCTCTTTTGTATTAACTTATCAGTCTCTTGTTGTCGTGGAATAAGCTTCGGTCATGTTGAACGTGTAACAAAAGGTAAAAGAAAGAGAGAGAGAGAGAGCCCCCATTTCCCTATTTAAAAATGTAAATAAGTTGTAACGTTTTTAATGGCTCATGCAACGGGTGTGTGTGTGTTGGGGTGAGAAGATTGAAAGAGGGAATTTAAAGATTTTTTAAAGTGAAAAATGGAAGTTATTTTAATGTACTCTTTAATCCTTTAATGCGATTTTCAGGAATTATTTTTCAAGAACCATTGCAGATTCGAAATTAAATTTTATACCCTACCTTTGTAGTCCTGACTTCACATTCTTTATACTCATAACTTAGTTATAGGTATAATAATGAAATAATTTTAATATCCTGTACTTTTCTAGTTTTTAGTTCCTATACCGTTTACCTTTTGAAAATCGAAAAATAAGTTCGATATTTATGTGGTCCTTACTTAATGCTATCCTATTTTGTTCATTTCTTTTCCCCAAACTCATATCTGCTCCCTTGATGTAAAGCCTACTCGTTGCTGGTTCCATTGCAACATGTGTTCTCTTAACTACATCAAACCTTTTGTTCTCCGCATTTAATGCCTTGTTAAACGGACTTTTAATGTTGCGCCTTGGTTCTGTTTTTTTCGTCACAGCAAGGTCTGTTGTTGTTTATTCATTCATAAACTTTGTAACAGATTTGCCGGCCAGCTTGGCCCTGTTTTTTTTCTCTCTCTCTTCCCTTTGGTCCTCATTGAGGCATTCATGCAGCAGCTGTTGTGTTTGCATTTCTTTTGTTCCAGCGAAACGCCAGTCCAAGTGGATGATCTCGTCCGCTCATCAGCATCGTGGCCGTAATCATCATCTGGGTTTATTGTTTGTTACTCGTAGTTGTTGTTGTTGCCTCCACTCATTGTGGTGCTCGGAGTTAAATAAGTTCTAGCTACAAGTACGTGAGATACTTGTGACTCAATGTTGAGAATGCATAATTGCTTGCAGAGTTTGTTGTAGTTGTTGTTGGTGCTAGAGCTGTTGCTGTTGCCATTGTCCTGGCCACTGCCGTTTATTAGGAACTCAGCAAGAACATTGCACTTTTGTATTTAATGACTATTAACCAACCTTGTTCGGTAGCATCATCATTTCCATCTCCCTTTTTTAAAGGGATAAGGGAAAATTTGCAGCATGAATGGCATTGGCGTTTGGGGAATTCCATTTGGGTAGCCGTGGCTTCCTTACCCAACAAAAATTATCTTTGATGGAAGAAATGATTTCCATCCCGCAGAGAAAATTATTTTTACACACCACTGGCTGGAAAAGAAAACAGTGGCTATTCAATTTGCAGCGGAAAAAAATTTCAGGAAAAATGAGAGCATTGTTGAATCCATGAGTTTCCTGGTCCTATGTTGCGTATGATTTTTTTTAATCAAAGATCTTGTTTTTGGAAAATTAGGCCCAAAAGTGTTCTCACCCTTTAAGGATATTCATTCTAAAGCAAACCTCCAAGTTAATTTTTAATAGACCAAAAAAATCTTATTTTTATAGAAGTCCTTTATATATTTTTCTATTTCTTAAAAATTTCCCCCATCAAAAATGACCTATAAAATCTCCCTCTCTTCTCCGCAATAGAAGTCAATGCAAACCCATTCAAATAATGGTTACCCATTAAATCTTGTAATCCTCTCTCTTTGTTTTTTTTTTCTCTCCCACAATAACAAATGTTCTCCCATATTTGTCAATGTGGAAAAATCTCCCATTTTCTTTTCCACATAAAAAAAAATGACTAACATTATCAAACGGAAAATGTCATTCCATTTATTGCATTTTATCCTTTCCGTTTGTTGGTTGGTTGTTATGTCGTGGTTGGCGGTTCATCAATCTCTCGCTGATGTGGCACTGCCCGCTGAGCCCGTTCCATTGTCCCTGGCCATGTCATTTCGCACTTTGGTGGGCAATAACTCAGAGCCGGTGACACATTTGTTCTGTGACAAAAGTTCCAAACGTTCGTTGTCCTGTTTATGGATGGTGGCGGGTAGAGAGTACTAAAAATTGGAAGCTTAGTATGGTTTTGGAGGAGAACGTGTTTCCTTCTTTCGATTTTACGGTTTGTTGTTTCGTTATTGGAAAATTCGAGGGGTGTAAATAGACACTTTCATGGAAGTTTCAAAATTCTTAAAGGTAAAATTTATTTAAGGTGAAATTTAGTCAAGCTGCCGAATATATTTTGAAATGAGTTTTTGTCCGGCATACCGACAAATCCTCAAACAATTCCATTCAAAACTCCACAAGTTGGCCAGAATGTACTTCAAAATATTCTTTAAAAATCAGATCTTTTGGTCAGTAAGTCTCCATCGACTAATGGAAGTAAGTCTTTCTCTATTGATATGCTATAGGAAAGGAGCCGGTATCTATAGACCTGCTGATAGTCTAAATAGGCGATCAGAACCTGTCTCTCACAATAGGCGAACTGAAGCCCGTATGTCTCTATTGGCGAGCTGAAGTCCGTCTATCTCCATAGGCGAGCTGAAGCCCGTCTCTCTCCATAAAGCGAGCTGAAGCCCGTCTCTCTCCATAGGCGAGCTGAAGCCCGTCTCTCTCCATAGACGAGCTGAAGCCCGTCTCTCTTCATAGGCGAGCTGAAGCCCGTCTCTCTCCATAGGCGAGCTGAAGCCCGTCTCCCTCCATAGGCGAGCTGAAGTCCTACTCTCTCCATAGGTAAGCAGTAGCCTGTCTCTCACTATAGGCGAGCTGAAACCCGTATGTCTTTATAGGCGAGCAGAGGCCAGTTTCTTTCATAGGAGAGCTGAAGCCCGTCTATCTCCATAGTCGAGCTGAAGCCCGTCTGTCTCCATATGCAAGCTGAAGCCCGCCTCTCTCCATAGGCGAGCTGAAGCCCGTCTCTCTCTCTCTCTCTCTCTCTCTCTCCATAGGCGAGCAGTAGCCTGTTTCTCTCTATAAGCGAGCTGAAGCCCGTCTCTCTCCGTAGGCGAGCTGAAGCCCGTCTCTCTCCGTAGGCGAGCTGAAGCCCGTCTCGCCCCTTAGGCGAGCTGAAGCCCGTCTCTCTATAGAACCAGAAGACGTTTCAAAAATATTTTTTTTTATTCTTTAAATATTTTCTAGAGAATTTTCCATGGATTATTCGATGTTTGCCTTTTTATATGCTCAGCCATATGGCTAGAGAGGGTATACAGGGTCAGATAAAATTATTAAATTCCTTCATTCGGAAATCATCAAATAGCATCAAAATTTAGAATAAGTTTAGATCTGTTCGAATTGGTCACCTTTGGCACGACTTATGGCCTTCAAACGGCACGACTTATGGCCTCCTGAGATTTTGTTGGCCATGTGCGCTGGAAATGAAGCGAGGAACCTCATTTTGTAGCCATTCTTGGGTGGCGCGTGCTGAGTCCTGTTGGAATGTCCAAGTTCTGAGGCCAATATGTTTCCGTGCCCAAGGCTTTAATACACCCTCCAGAAAATTTTCGCGATAATATTCGGCATTTATTCTGATGCCACGGTCGATTAATACGAGCCCACACCATTGCCAAGGCCGGCGCTTGAGTTCTGGTGGCCAACCGAAGGTGCACATTTTCAGCTGACCTCCTTGGCAAGTAATGTTTTCTCATGGGAGACGGAGAAAACCGAATTCGGTAGTTCACCACTTTCGGCCAAGCGAAGTAACTCTTTAGATCGTTTGAGTCTATTTTCCTTCTGTTGCGGTGTAAGTTCTTGCACTTTTTGGAATTTCAATGGCTTAACCCCGAGCTCATTTTTCATTTGTTCAGCTCACGATCCATTTTTTTTGTCACTGCGATGCGGGTTTCGATCAAGTCGCTTCTTTCCTTATCGAACCATTTCTGCTGATGTTAGTGTTTTCTTCCGTCCTCTTCTTTGACGTCGGGATACGCTACCATATATTTATAGCATATTTATTTAGGTCCGATACGAAATGGATAATATTGGCCCAATCTTTCGGAATATATTTCATAGAGGGTCAACAATTTGAATTGTCATAACAAAAGTCAAAATATATTTAAATAATCGATCATTGGCTGAGGGTATAGATCAGTCGGCAAAATGGACTTTTTAACTTCTTAAAATAGGGTTTTCACTTTTATAGATTTCAAATATTAAAAATCTAAAAATTTAGATTTTTAATATTATTTTGGGTCTAACAATTTTTCTTCTTGCGATTTTCGATTTTTTAAAAAAAGTATTTTTTTTTTTACAATTATTTTGAGTCTTTTTTATTTTGTTTTTATTTTTTATTTACTGAAAAATTGTCACTATCGGTCTTAATCTTTTCTCCTCTCCCTTGAAAATATTCAAACTTACCCTCAACACCCCTCCTTCTTTCCAAATGAAAGAAAAACTATAAATCCTCACACCAAACTCTGCAATTCTCACGTAGCTGCGTATTTATGTTAAATGGCAAGGTGATAAATGATTTAACGATGTGGTATGAAATGAAATAAAATGCGGGATAACAACAGCAACAACAAGAAAAATGACTCGCCAATAAAAATTTAACAATAAATTTAATCAAAGTTTACACCTGCTGATTTATACCATTCCACTTCGAAATTTCGAAATGAATGAATAAAAATGGGATTACGCGTTGTCAGCGCGATTTTTTTCCATTTAACAAAAACAATGCAAAAAAGGAGAATTCTCTGTAAAAATATATATAACAATACGTAATGTAATTGAATTGTATAAAATATTTAAATAATTTTGTTTTAAAATTAAATTGAGTTCTGTGTAAATTGCATTGTTTTTTGCTGGTATTTAAGTGGAAAAATTAAATGAGTATTTAAGTGCAGGGCTTTTAACGAACAATGAAGAGCGCACACACACTCAATTGCATTGGCTCTCTGTAATATAATGTTTGCTGTTGTGTACGTGTGTGTGTGAGAGAGAGTGCAAGGTCTGCCATTTTTCTAAATGGCTAATTTTGCATATGTGCTTGAAAATATGTTAAAATCCCGTTATGTTTATTTGCAAATAATTATGCATAATTGGCTGTAATCAGCCAATTTCCGTTCATTGCCATCGCTACCATCACCATCACCACCACCATCGCCCGGGGCTCTTTGTTTGCTCAAAACTCTGGTGGCCACACATAAACCACAAATTAGTTGTTCCATGGACATACACACATATACACTCATACAAACAAAAATGCGTAGAGATGATGATAGCTGGGCTTAGGTTTAATCAGTTGTTAAATAGGTATTGTAGGTGACTTCGGATAAACACACATCTATACAACGATGTATGCATGTATAGAATATATATGTATATATACGTTGTTTGTGTGCAAATGCCCTCGACTAATGTAAAATATGTTGCATTATTGGTTTATCTAGTCATGATGTTATGTTGCCACATAAATATTCGCCATTTAGCCTAAAATTTATTTATATTTTATTTTATTGTATTAATTTATTGTTGAACATATTTAAAATATTGAGGTTAGAAATAAATAAAAAAATCTAGGTAGAAAACATCAGATATATCCTCAGCTTCTTGAGGCCATTTAAAAGTGGTTTCTAAAGATTTTTTCCAAAACCTAAATTTTCTGAATCTATATTTTTAGGATTCTTTTTTGAAACCCACATTTCATTAATAATTTTTGAGGTCAAAAATATGAATGGAAATTCGTAAAAAGGGTACGAGAAGTACTAAAATGTCTTAAAAATTAAAAAAATTGTATTGGACAAACAGAATGAACTAGAATTCTGAAATATGGAATGAGAGTCACTGATGGAGTGCAGGAAAGATGTACCAAAAGGTTTTTTGGAATTCGAACTTTAAGGTTTCGAAAAGTTCTAAAATGGTACTAAACTTAAAAAAATGGTACAATTTTATATTAGGTTTACGACTAGAGCTAAAAACTTGAAATTTGGTAGGGGAATCAAGGTTGGAAAGTCAGTTTGATATACGAGGGTGGTTTGGGAAATGTGTACTAAGTGGGTGGTACTAAATTTAAAACCGTTTTGTTTGAACGGTGGACAGATGAGGCTTTCATTTTGAAATTTTTATTGGGTTCACATTTGGGTGGAAGGTTTGTGATAAAGAGGTGATTTTGGAAATGTGAACTAAAAGTGCCCGAAAAGTACAAAATAGTACTATATTTGGTACAATTTGGTATTGAGTGGGCATATAGTGCATGAAATATGAAACTTGGTTTTAGAATCGCTGTTCATGATTAGTTTGGACATATGGGGGTGGTTTCGGAAATGTGTACTATAATTGTACCAAAAGTACTAAATTTGCAACAGCATGGTTTGGAGTGAACGGATGAAGCTTCAATTTTTATTGAGGTCTCTGGTGGTAGCAGGTTTGTGATACACAAGTGATTTTGGAAATATGTACTACAAGTACACGAAAAGTACTAAATAGTACTATATTTGGTACAATTTGGTACTGAGCGAACAGATAGTGCTTGAAATTTGAACTTTTGTATTAAGGGTCGTTGTTCATGTGTAGCCTGGTCATATGGAGATGGTTTTCGGAAATGTGAACTATAGTTGTACAAAAAGCACTAAAAAGTACTAAATTTGAAACAAGTGCACGATATGTTAACATAGTAATATATTTGGTACAATTTGTGATTGGGGCGAACTGATAGTGCTGTTACTGTTCATGTGTAGCCTGGCCATATGGAGGTGGTTTCAGAAATATGTACTATAATTGTACGAGAAGTACAAAATTGTACTAAATTGGGTATTTGGAGAAGGGATAAAGATAAAATGCTTAAATTTGATATTTAGATTACTGATGGTATCTGTATTTGAGATTCGTCGGTGGTTTGGAAATGTATCCTATATTTGTACTAAAAATACTAAGTGGTGCTAAATTGGGTATTTAGAAATAGGAATAAATGGGGAATTCCGAAATTTTATATTGAGGTCTCAGTTAGTATCTGGAATTGAGATTTGGCGGTGTTTTGGAAATGCTTCCTATATTTGTACCAAAAGTTTTAAATGGTACTGTATTTGGTATTGGGAGGAGGAATAGGGCTGGAATCCCGAAATTTGAATTGAGGTCTCAGTTAGTATTTGGTGTTCGGTGATGGATAAGATATAAAATCCTGAAATTTGGTTTTGGAAATGCATCCAATAATTGTACAAAAGTACTAAATTGTACTAAATTTGATATTGTGTGAAGGGATTGGGCTGGAATTCTCAAATTTGATATTGAGGTCTCTGTCGGTATATGGAATAGAGATATGGAGGCACTTTTGGAACGAAAAGTACTAAGTGGTACTAAATTTGGTATTGGGTATATATAAAGTATAGAGGTGGAATCCCGAAATTTGATATTGAGGTCTCTGTTGGTATCTGGTGGTGGTTTTGCAAATGCATACTATAATTGTTCGGAATATCACCAAATGGTACTAAATTCGGTATTTGGTGAAGGAATACAGCTGGAATCCCGAAATTTTGATATTGAGGTGTCTCTTAATATCTGTTGGTGGAGTTGCATTGGACTATAATTATTTGATATTTACTAAATGGTACTAAGTTTGGGTCACTGTTGGTGTCCAGGATGAAAATATGTAGATTATAGAGTTTTTAACCATATTTTGAAAAAAGCGTTAAAAAGACCCCTTCGTTGACTCGCTTGAGGGTTACAATTTCGGAACAAAATATTCTCCGTATTTTTTTCTGTAATATTGCTGAAGACACTACATATCTGAAATGCTTCTATCTTCGGGAATCTTAATCCAAAATTGTGGAAGAAGGGGAATGTGAGATGTAAACTTTCAAAAAGCCAATACACGTGTCTTCGATTTTTAGCTCTTCTTCTGGATTTCCTCTGTAATTTTTGCACAATTAAAAAAATTGAATTTTTCGTTTAAAATATTCAAAATGGTGTCCTCTTAGGGGGAGGTACGATAAAAATTGATCTGCGCTCAGGGATCTTTATCAGACCTCCCCCAAAAGGACAAAATTTTTAATATTTTAAATAAAAAGTTATTATTCTTTAATTGAAAAATCTCCCAATAAAATAAAAATTGATTTTCGTTGCATACTTTTAGGCTAGAAAAAAAAAATAAATAAATAAAATCGGCGAAAATTCTCAAAACTCAAATCAATTATGAAAGGCGTACCTTGCGATTTTTATGTCAAGTTCGGAGCCTTGTATTGCTCACCACTGGTCAAAGTTGGTCATTATCATTTAATGTTTGTATTGCTCTGAATTCTGTTTTATAAGCGACCCTTAATTTTTTCAGGGTTTCCAGCACATTGTTGATATGTTAAAAAAATATAAAAATTAAAATATTGTGATATTTGCAATTTACGTACGTAATTTGGTTTTTAGTAGCCATCGTAACCGTAAATAATAAATTTAATTAACCTAGATTTTTTATCAATACTCCGCGAGTCATGGATGGTTTATTGAAATCAAAGCATATTCATTCGCTTAACATAGCCATATACTCGTACATATGACGAAATAATGAAATTATTGAACATCAAAAAACACATATTCAATATGGGGTCATGGTTCAATATAATCGAATCGAAAGGACAATGGATGGATATACAGGGGTCAGGTATAAATTTACATCGAGGCTATTTTTAGTGGACAAAAAATATGTGCCAGGGAAGGGGAGGAGGAGGATTCATTATAATCTATTTTGATATGTCTGACAGAATGTTGTGAGCAGATTAAATGGCATGGCTGTTTTGCCTGTTGACCTGGAACCTGGGTCACAGCAGTGAAAACAAAAAAGCAAAAAAAAAAAAAAAAAATAAAAAAAGAACGCACACAACAGCTACCAGAGGATAATCCACTTGTTTTTCTCGGAACCATGAAAAATAGTCAATAGAAAAAACATCATTTCAATTTGTTGTTTGTGTTTTTTATTTCTGTTTTCTAATCCCTAAAACAATTATATTTTTCTCTATTAAATTATGATTATTATTTTTTTCTCCACTTTTTTTTCTCTCATTCAATTATTTTTGTTGAATTCATGGAAATGGGAAAAAAAGGTTTCCATTGTTGTTATTGTTGTTCATTTTGTTGTGAAATTTTTAATTTTCCAAAGAAGTCTGAGATAATATTCGACTAAGTGATTGTTAAAACATTGTTTGGAGATGATTATCCTTTTTTTCTAAAAGAATGGTTATTTGGTCCTTAGAAATTGTTAATTTTTATGTCATGGGGAAAGGAAAAGAGAGGAATGATAACAAATAATAGATTTGTAAAGGAAAAATGAGAAAATTTCGGCGAAGTAAAAATGGCGCCCAATGTTTGGGCGATGAACCAAGTTTGGTTTGAGGATAAACCAAATTCGGTGGTAAATACTAATGGTGTATTATTATTTTTCTTATTTATATTTTATAGTTTTTTTTTTCAATATTAAAAAAAAAATAAAATAAAATAAATAAATAATAATTATTAAATACTCTCTGAGCCACTGTAAACCATGTTATTAGTTTCAATCACCATAAATCGCTTGCGTACAATAAATAACGAATTAAATTATATTCCACCAATTATCTCCGCAATCGATCTGATATGGTTAAAAATAATTAAAATTCCTTTTTTTATTGTTTAACCGATTTAATTTTGTAAAAAATTCATTTCAACGCAACAACAAAACTTGCCATTTAAAGGCTTACAAACAACCACTCTTGGCAAACAAAACATTTAAAAAATTGCATTGACCCAATTCCATTTCGAGGTCTCTGACCTCATACAGTTTGCTGTTCCTCGCAGGGGTCATTGATGTTGCTTTCATAATCTTCTTCTTCTTCATTTCTAAATACTTTACAAAAAGAAATTGTTATTAAGTTTAATTGCTCGTTTAGAAATGTTAATTGAATTGGAAAACGAACGAACCAAGAAACGCAAAAAAATGAAAAATATTGTTGCAAACGGTAACGATAATTGCCCAAAACATACCGAATGCGACCTCCTAATGGTGGCCATTTAAAGGCGAAGTGGTGACATTGCAATGGTCATGCAAGTTGGCCATTAAATATGGCAGCTGGAAAATGTTTGGGCAATATTTTTATCGGGCAATGAAAATTTGTTACGGAATTTTATTGCGCCAAGAAATGCAATGGTCAAGAAGAGAAATATGCTTGAGGAAGATTTCAAAAAGGAGAAAGGTGGGGTTAGGATGAAAGGAGAAAGGTTTGCAATATAAAGGCATTTATTAAAAATATTGTTTCTATAACGTTGGGCGCCACCAGGCTCATAGACGGGAAACTGTGGAGAGAATATTAGGAGAATTCCCATAAAAATGTTACCTAAAATAAATAGACAAAAAATATGCAAATATGCTTAGACCTTTTATTAGACTTCTATTGAGTGGAGACCTCACATTTCAGGGAATGAAGACCTCCTGAGAGTATATACAAGGATAGAAAATCTTCTGAAAGTGCTTCCAATAGAATTTCTACGGAAAGGTAGGGGGTAAGGTTGATAGGAAGAGCTTTGAAATTATTTAATGTTGTGACCCACCAGACTCATTGAGAGGAGACAGTGGGAATAATATTAAGAGACATTGTTACCAATGACAAAAAAATGCAGAATATTTTTTCATGAATCGAAATCCTTCTCAAGGCGATATCTTGGGAGTAGACCTCTTAAATGGCTTCCATGGGGAATGAAGACCTCATGTGGGCATATCTAAAGATAGAAGACCTTATGAAAGTACTTCCAGTATAAATTGTATGAAAAGAAGGATCCCTAAGAAGAAATGGATCTCCATATATAAAACTCTTTATAAAGTTTGTCTGTATAGAGAGATTCAGTAGTTCTTTGATGTTGGGCGCCACCAGACTCATTGAGAGGAAATTGTGGGAAGAATGATATGAGACCTCCAAAAAAATCTAGCGAAAATAAAGATACGAGAGATCCAAAGCCTTCCGAAGATAAAAAAATCATTTCAAAGACCTTCTATTGATAAAAAATATATATTTCAAAGGTCTATTGAGGATATATTGATGGAAACGTTCTGGTCTTCTGAGGATAGACTGCCAAAGGACATCTAAGTGGGATATATTATTATGGGACTGTTTAAATGTCATCTTGAAATAAGAAGCCTAGCTATAGAACGTTTAGAAATTTGAAGAATTTCTAAATTAATATCTTACGGTCTAATAAGTCATCGATGACTAGATGAAGGACCTTCAAAAGGTCATGCAAGGATGGAAACCCGTGTTTTTAATGTTTTTTTTATGCATTGAAAACCCCCTAAAGGTCTCTTATGGTTGAAGGATCTTCCAATGGAAGGCTTCTATCAATGGAAGGCTCATTACAGACCTTCTATACAGTTTGAGGAAATTCTATGAGTGGTGGATCGTCTGAGAATGTTATGAGGTTGGGATAAGTACATTACACATCCTAAGGAAATTTTAGAGATAAAATAGTTTTTAAATATCTTCTAGAGACAGAAAAATTTTTGAAGGACTTTTAGACACAGAAGACCGCCGACATTACAAAAGATGGCTATCTAAAGGTCATCTAGAGAAGGCAGACATTTTATAGGTCTAAAGGAAAATTTAAGGTCGATGGTATAAAAATCATTAAAAAAGTCGTCCAAAGACAGAATACCTTCTTTAGCTTCTATATAGACCAAACAACACCTCAATATCCTCTGAAGATAAAGAACATTCTAAAGAACTTCTACCGTCAAAAGGCTTTAAAAAGTAGTTCTAGAGATGAAAGGTCTTTCACAGTCTTCAAGAGAAAGAGATATATAGACCAAACAACACCTCAATATCCTCTGAAGATAAAGAACATTCTAAAGGACTTCTACCGTCAAAAGGCTTTAAAAAGAAGTTCTAGAGATGAAAAGTCTTTCACAGTCTTCAAGAGAAAGAGATCTCCTATAAGTCTTTTAAGATGGAAGAGCCTCTTAAGTTCACAATACCTCCACTGGAGATAAACGAGATCCTTAGAGTCTTCTAAGAACAAAATAGTTTCTAAGGGTCGCATACAGACAGATGATCTTCTAAAGATTCTCTACAGACCGATAATTTTCTTAAAGTCTGCTAGAAGCAGTATAACTTTAAAGCATTTTCCCTAGACGGAAGACTATTTGATCGTCTAGATATGAAGGACTTTTTAAGGGATTTCCGGCATTTCTAAACATTTTCTAGAGACTAAAGACCTTTCCTTCAGAAGGTACTCAAGAGGCAATATACGTTCCTGAGGTATTCTTGAGAGAGAGAGAGAGAGAGAGAGAGAGAGAGAGAGAACCCCTAAAAAGACTTCTTGAAATCGGAGGCTTTAGGAATTTATTTTAGAGATAAAATGGGTTTTCTAGAGACTCTAGAAGTCTTCGTGATCATATCCATAAATAAATTTTAAAATTGATTTTCTTTCTCAAATTTTAAACACCGTTCAAATTACCTATCATATCCTGGTGCGTATAATTAACGTCAACACGTATACGCCACCATAGATGCCTAATTAATATGTTTTCTTTATAACATGTACGCTATTAAACTTAAAGGCTTTCTTTGGATCTGTAGAACATTTGGAAAACCTTCTAGAGTCTTCATTTCCGAAGATGTTTTCTATTCGCAAAAGTCACTGAAGGATCCATGCAATTTAATTTAAAAATTTCCTTTTCTCTCGCTTTTAACGTAACTCAAGAGATTTAAGCCCCAGCGCGTATGATGAACATCAAAACATATACGCCAACATTGATGCCTAAAACGTCTTCTTGATATAGAAGACTTCTGAATTTTATCCTAGAAAAAAAATTACTTATGGATCAGAGATCCGAAATCCTCGCTCGAATTCATGTAGAGAGTGAAACTCGCTCGAATTTGAACGGGAGTACTCCCAGAAGTAAAAAATAAATTGAGATTACTTTCTGTGCCATTCAAATAATATTCAGAAATTCGGATATCTGGTATTTATTGAGAAAAAGAGAGACTTATATAAGTTCTCTATTGTTAGAAGATTTTCTGGGAATTTTCCATGAACAGAAATATGGCTAATGGTATTTTCTATGTACAGAAGATTTGAGAGGCCCTTCGGAAATATAAGACTTTCCATAGGCGCTCTATGAAATAGTTCAAATAGTTCGATAGAAATAGTTCAAATTACTTGTAATGTCCTATTGCGTATGATTTATGTCAAAACGTATACTTACAAACATTTTTTTGGTCACAAAAAGAAATTAGGGTCCACTACAATATCTTTGTTATCATGTCGATATATAATTTTAAATATTAAATTGCCTCTCTTATTTTAGGTATGGTTCAAATTAATTATCATATCCTAGTGCGTATAATTGTCGTCAACACGTATACGCCACTATAGATGCCTTATTAATATTTTTCTTTAAAATATGTACACTATCAAACTTAAAGGCCTTCTTTGTATCTTTAGACCATCTGGGATATATTCTAAGGGTATCTATTTTTGAAGAAGTTTTCTATTCACTAAGGACCCATGTAATATAATTTAAAAATTTCATTTTTATTCGCCTTTGACGTAGCTCAAGAGATTTGAAGCTCCAGTACGTATGATGAATATCAAAACGTATACGCCACCATTGATGCCTTCATTATTATATTTAGCTAAAAATAATATCAATTTTGGCCTTCTGGAGGCATGTCTGCGCCATTAACAATATTCATTTATTCCTAGTCTCTGCCATGCCATACCATTCTGGCTGGTTTGGCATTTGAAATTCTTTGGCTAACACCATTATTACCATAAACATTCACTTGTCTGATACTTAAACCCCCGGTGCCATTTGGCTGGAAACATGTTTCACAGCCAGTGCCGTCACAGCCACCGGCAGCAGCAAGAGCAATGGCAACAGCTGCAAGTCACAGAAAGTGTCTGCTCGAACACTCATTGGCACTTAATTTGAGCAACAATTTGCAGCTATTTGTTGGCTGGAATGTTTGCTGTTTGCAAGCACGCTGCAATGAATTACCTGCAACACGTTTTCGTTGGAAGTGGGAGAGAGAGAGAGAGAGGGAAAGAGAAAAGGAAGGACGGAAGGACAAACGATGAAGTGGTATAACTGACGAAGTTTTATGATACTGGTAATAGAACACAACCGTACACACACACACTCCGACACCCGAGGGACCAACAGCCACGCCACTACAATCCCCAAATGTATAATGCCAGCACGTCTAAAGAACATTTGTATGTAGTGATTTCATTACAGCTCTCCACCTAAGTCGGAACTTTGTAGTAAATGTGGTAAATGTTTGACTTTTGTGTGGTAACAGCCAAATTGAGGGGTTGCAGGATATATACACCAGGCTCCATAAAGCGCTGGAAATTGAATTGCCATGCCACAAACAAAGTTATGACAGTTTATAAAGAGTCAACAACAAGAATAATGCTCAGAGCTGAACAGAGCTGAGCTGGGTTACGGTTGAATGCACCCTTTGTGCAAATTTGTGTTTTAGTTTGGGGAAATTCGGTTACAACCCAAAAGCAGACACACACCCATCTGCATAGCAAACAATTTGAGGCGTATAATTAATATTAATATGTCAGAAGTTATTACGGGCTCGCATGAATTCTCAAATGTGTGACATCTTCGAAATATGGAAATTGTTTTCTTCGTATCTGATGAATATGTTATGTGCGGATTAATGGGAAATTGAAAATTTACATTGAAGAGTCTGTTTTGAATTTAAGAGATGGTATGGGGGGCGTATACGTTATATTTATTATGTGCATGGATACAGAGGAGGAGGAGGAGGAGGTGGCGTATGATTACTAGGAATTTTATTGTGTCAAGGTTGCGTATACTTTTTTGAAAACAACATGAGTGTATAAAATTGTAAAAGGTGAGTAACATATTTACACATCAAGGTCCTGAAGAAATGGCTGGGGCTAGGATATTGGTGGGTAGGCGGTGATTTATTGGTGTTTTCGAAGTTAGTATCAAAATGTACTCAAACATTTTTATACCCTCCACCATACTACAGGGTGAGATGAAAAGCTGCAACCAACTTCAGACTGCTGTAATTTCTAAGTCACTTGTCCGGCAGCTGTAAAAATTTTTCCAATGACAGCTCATTATATTGTTTACAAGCGTCCAAAGCTTTTTGGTGAGAATTTTCCAGAAAAAAAGTTATTCGTGATGGAATTCAAGCGTGATAGTGTGATTTCTTTATATTTGGCTGGGAAACCACAGGTGGCTATCGTTAGAGCACTCCAGCATTTAAATGTGAATAGATCTTTTGTGTCTCGTGATACTGGTAGCGTAGTCCGAAGTGGAAGTGGACGGAAGAAAACAGCAACATCAGCAGAAATGGTTAGAAAAGTGTAAGAAGCGACTTGATCGAAACCCGTGTTGCAGTGGCCGAAAAATGGCTTGGCAAATATTGAAAAATGAGCTCGGGGTAATACCATTGAAATTCCAAAATGTGCAAGAACTTACACCGCAACAGAAAGAAAATAGACTTAAAAGAGTTGCTTTGCTTGGTCGAAAGTGGTGAACAGCCGAATTTGCTTTTCTCCGTCTCCGATGAGAATACTGCTGTGTTCGATCTGACACTTCTCAATCGGGTTCTGCCTCTAAGTCCAGCCTCAAAAAGGACGCAACCTGTACGAGTTGGGTCCACAAAGAGACTGGATTTTGGTGAGTAAATTTGGCTGGACAGCGAAAAAGGTGCAGCGTGTCATGTGGTCCTGTGCCACAAGCTGGGCGGATGTTCTGCACATCGCTGTCCATCCGGGCCCAACTACTTGTGATGGGAGTGGGATGGTCTCCTAATACAGTATTCACTATATATCCTTCCATAACTTCTGAGACCGCGTAAGAGTGAATAGTAGTCAGTCCCGCTTGATAGGCCTGTTGATCTAGAGGCTCTCTTTTATACCTTTGTACCTTTCTCTCTCTCTAGATCATGAAGGTCTTTCCTTACGTGCATGGGCGGAGGTTGCCTATCCACCAGATGGTGATTCGCATGGCTCTGTCGGTAACACCCAATCATGTATTGCTTAGAGAGCATTTTATTATGCTGCCGCACCGATAAGTGCTTCGCCTCCTCATGTAGATGCTCGACAGGTGTCATGAGGAGGCACCCTGTTATGGTTCTAAGGGCGAATACATGTTTGTGTCCGCCGGCCATGGTGATTGTGTGGACCGCCATAACAGCCGATGATCGCTCTCCGCTCGTATTAATCGACCGTGGCATTAGAATAAATGCCGAATATTGTCGCGAAATATTCTGGAGGGTGTATTAAAGCCTTGGGCACGCAATCATTTTTGCCGCAGACCTTGGCCTTGCCAACAGGACTCAGCGCCATCGCACTTAGCACGCGCCACACAAGAATGGTTACAAAATGAGGTTCCTCGCTTCATTTCCAGCGCACAATGGCCACCAAAATCTCCGGATACCAACCCGTTGGACTATTGTGTCTAGAGTATTTTGGAAGGCAAGGTTGGCACTAAGAAATACCAAAGTGTCGATCACCTCAAGCAAGCGCTTCGCCGGGAATGGGCCAAAATACCGCAGAGCAACATTCGGGCAACGTGTGACGGTTTCATGGGGCCTTTGAAAGCAACAATTTATGCCAAAGGTGGCCAATTCGAACAAATCTAAACTTATTCTAATATTTGTTGCTATTTCCGAAATTTTTTGCTTTCATTCAATAGAATTGAAAAAAAAAAAATGTAAAAATTATGACATTTGACTTTTTGCAGTTTTTTTTATCTCACCCTTAATATGGATTATTCCAATTTATTTTAGAAATAAGATGATTCGCGTACAACACTGCGCATGAGTAATGTCAATACTCATACGCCACCCTATATTTATTTACTTCTTTGTCATTACGGGAAAGAAACGATATTTCATATAATAAATCGTAGCTCCTATGCAGGCGTTTTAAAGCGCCCACCCACCGCCTTTAACACGTCCTTTCAAATCTGAAAAAAATTAACTGACAGGACATTCAATGTGGAAAAAATGTTTTTTTTTGTTGTTTACACAAGAAAATTAAATTCAATTGTTTTATTTCTCCATTTCCCCAGAAGTGGCTTTCAAGCGTAGTATTCCCACACATACAGATGCACACACACTCACACATTTCCAAACGCTAACATAAACTAATGAATGCTGTGGCAATCCATTTGCGCTTACTCAATTAGCAACCACAATTCCTAACACATTACCGCAATGCCCCGACCGACTAAAGGCAAACGGAATTATTCGAATTCGAAGGCGATGTCGGGGTATTGTTGAAAGTCAACACCATTCACTTCTAATCGTTGTCTAGTGTGTGTGTATGCAGTGGTGGTTAGTGGCTTTTCTTTTCGCTAGTTCCCCTACCCCTTCAACAAAACCATTTCACTGGAGCAGCCACTAGTGGTTGATGCTGTTGTGTCGTTGCCGTTGTCTTTGTCGGAACAACAGAAGCACGAAATGCTCAGTGGTTGACCACGCGTCTAGTTTAACTTAAAATCGAACATGAAATTGGTCGAGTGGAAAATGGTTTACAAAACAAACACACAATACATTTGCCATTAAGTTTTCCATTTTTTTCCCAGGATTTTCCGGCAGTTTTGCTTCAAGCATAGCCTGCAAACTGGCGGGAGCATGCTATTTTTTACATATGGAAATTTTGCCGTAAAACAACAATCTTGATAGACCATCTTGTTGAATGAAACAAACACTTAATTTATTGCGAATTTTTGCAATCAAGAAGTATTCACAGCTTGGCAAAACACGCAATTAAATCCTTAAGTGTTGGGAAGGAGGACGACGAATTGGGATTTTGACACGACATTTCGTATGGCACGCAATTTTTATCGATTTATGCTTTTCTTCCGTTGAAACAATTACATGGTCTAAGGCGATTACTTAAATGCTATTTTTTTCCTGGTGACTTATGTTCGGAAAGCATGAAATCATAATAATGGAAAAGGGATAAATGGGCGAAAGCAATCTGAATACCAATATTAAATATATGAATTAAATAAATATGTATTCTACTTAAATTGGTTTTGCTTAATGAATAGATCGAAGTTCCGACATCCTTAGGAATATTTTCCTCGATTTTGAAATTCAAAACTAAAAATAGAGACATTTTTCTCTAAAGTAATATTTTCATTACCCCTTCATGCCAAATTTTAGAATTCAAAATCAACTCCTAGGCATTTAGTAATCTTAAGACCTTTTTAGTACCCAAAAAGCATGAGTTCTTAAGTGTCCTTATAACTAACTGTTTTTAACTCCTTTTTCCAGAATTTTAATAAATTCCCGAATTCTTGTTGTACACCTCTGTACTTAGCTCAATACCCAAAAAGTACTATATTTTTTATCGAAATTCGAACAACTTGCTAACTTTGTTAGAAATTTGTACAGGATGAGATAAAAAACTACAACAAAGTCAAACGCCATAATTTTACTTTTTTTTTTAATTTTATTGAATGAAAGAAAAACTCTTGGAAATAGCATCAAATTTTAGAACAAGTTTAGATTTGTTCGAATTGGTCACCTTTGGCACGAATTATGGCCCTCAAACGGCCAATGAAACTGTCACACGCTGCCCGAATGTTGCTCTGCGGTATTTTGACCCATTTCCGGCGAAGCGCTTGCTTGAGGTGATCAACCCTTTGGTACTTTTTAGTGCCAACCTTGCTTTCCAATATAATCCAGATACAATAGTCCAACGGATTGGTATCCGGAGATTTTGGTGGCGTCATTGTGAGCTGGAAATGAAGCGAGGAACCTCATTTTGTAACTATTCTTGGGTGATGCGTGCTGAGTGCTATGGTGCTGAGTCCTGTTGGAATGTCCAAGGTCTGCGGCCAAAATGTTTGCGTGCCCAAGGCTTTAATACACCCTCCAAAATATTTTCGCGATAATATTCGTCATTTATTCTGATGCCACGGTCGATTAATACGAGCGGAGAGCAACCATCGACAGTTATGGCGGTCCAAGCCATCACCATGGCCGGCGCTTGAGTTCTGGTGGCTAACCGAAGGTGTACATTTTCAGCTGAACTTTTTACAAACTGCTGGACAACGAATGTTTTCGCATCGGAGAGGAGAAAACTAAATTCGGCCGTCCACCACTTTCGGCCAAGCGAAACAACTCTTTAGCTAAATATTTTCAATATTTACCGAATGGAATATTGCGATATGTTGGGCTCACGAGCGGGTTTTGATCAAGTCGCTTCTTTACTTTTCGAACCATTTCTGCTGACGTTGCTGTTTTCTTCCGCCCACTTCTTTGACGTCGGGCTACGCTACCAGCTACCACGGTAACGAGCGATGGTACGAGACACAAAAGATTTATTCACATTTAAATGCTGGAATGTTCTAACGATAGCCACTTGTGGTTTCGCAGCCAAATATAAAGAAATCACACTATCACGCTTGAATTCCATCATGAATAACTTTTTTTCTGGAAAATTCTCAGCAAAATGCTGTTGTACGCCTGTAAGCAATATAATGAGCTATCACAGGAATAATTTTAACAGCTGTCGGACGAGTGGCTTAGAAATGGCAGCAGTCTGAAATTGGTTGTAGTTTTTTCATCTCACCCTGAATAGAGTATGATGGGCTCTAATAGGGAGGAAGATATCAGAGATCTTCTCTCTTATAGATGAAAGTCTCTGAAATCCCCTCTAGTACAGAGGAAGATTTTAAAGATCGCTTTTCATATTGAGGAAGATCTTAGAGATCGATTCCAGCATAAAAGAAGATTCTTGAGGTAAGCACTAATAAAAAGAAACAGATCTGAAATCTACGTACTGATCTCAGCTATCGGTTTTAGTATAAAAGATTATTCCTGAGTAGAAAAAGATCTCCGAGAAAGATATTCGCCAATGTATAGGTCATATACATATATTGGGAGATGTTTATTAAAAATAGAGATTTCAGTACCTGGCCATTTCTGGTAAAGATAAGAATCGGCGTTTGTATACAGAAACAATAATTCCTGACTGGCAACGAAAACTTCTCAAATTAAAAACATATGATACCGAATATGGAAGAAACATTTCAGGATTGCTGTTCGAATAAAGCTAATAATTAATGAACCCATTGGGGCGTATACATGGTGACAATAATCATACGCCCCCATAACATTTCATATATGACAAAAATGCTTTTATTTGCTATCACACATCTGCATCTTTGTTCCCGAGAGAATAAATTTCATCTATTATTATTTTCCAACTTTTGTTTGCCAACTCATTACGAAATAAATTGTTGTGACCCATGGCCTATGGTCCAGTTCAAAGTTTAACCCGACTGCAGGCCTTTTTAAATAAAGTTAAGCACATTTGTCCAAATACGACTGGATTATTTTTTCCTCAATTAAAGATACCAACTGCTGGGCGAGTGGAAGAAAAAAAAAACATGAAAGGAAAAATAAACTTCACCAAGAAAAGTTTTGTATTTTATGGCAATTGATAAGGCCAACACATGCAATCCTTACTTCTGTTGTCGTCGTTATTCATTGCAGAGGGCAGTAGCCGCAGGTTTTTTTGTGTGAGTTGTTGTAAAAGTTTTAAATTTTTTCTCTGTGCAATAAAAATCTGTATTTGCCACTGGAAGTTTATAGTTTTGTTGGAAGATTTAAATTTTTTGCCAGAGTGGGGTTGGGTTAGAGTCAAGAAAAAAAGGACAAACTTAAAAAAAGGAAGTAATTATAAAAAAACCACAATAAAACTGAAATATGAATCTACCACAAAAAGTTCTGCACTGAAACTTTTTTAGCCATCAAAAGCAATAAAATTGAAGTGGAATATCTAATGCAATAAATATTCATTAGACTTCACTTCAAACAATAGGCAATTTCATTTTCCTAGCATACAATAAAATCCTTTATTTCACACTTATATACATACACATTCTCAATGCTACTCATTACCACCTCATATTCCCTAATTATATGCCATTGTGTAAACAGTCTTTGCTCAGACCATATATGTATGTGTATGTCTTGGCAACTTACACACTTAATATTTTATAATGCCAAGACTATTTCGAGAAATCTGTAACATCATTACCATGATTATCTAGTCTGGTCATCCATACGGTTTATTTGCACAGTAGATACTTCCGTCATAGCTACAAGAGTTTCGATGGAATGAATCAGCATGTCGGGCAACCAAGAATATGAACACAATTGAATGTTGAAAGGAGCTCTGGAATACCATTACATATCAATGATATGTCAACCATAAATTACTTTCTTCTATATATATCGTTGTATTCTATATGTGGATACGTAATATAAACTCTGGGAAAGGGGAAAACATACTCTCTTTTTTGTGTATGTGTGAATGATAGCATGTGTTATTTTTTTTTTTTAATTTTGCATGGGTGGTGTGATAAGGAGAGAAAAAAAGATAATGGGAAGAGAGAATAAAAAGAAAAATGAACGCAACTCTCTTCCTTGTAAGAGACTTTAAAGCAGCGATGCTCAAGAAAAATATCTCTTTCCAGTCAAAATTATCTTTGCTTATTTAAATCAAGAACAAAACAGTGTTAAGTCATTATTAATGCAAATATTTTTTATCTATTTGCTTTATAAATTATTTTGGCAAACATTTATGTTTAAAAACAATTAAATGCAATCGTAAAATATAAAGAAAAACAAAATTTTAATTTTCTCTTAAATTATCTCTTTTTTCAGTTCATGTTCTAGAACACGGTTTTGAGCAGGGCTGCTTTAAAGTTACAAGTAGGGAACAATCTCGGAGATTGACTTTTTAAATACGATTCCACAAAGTTTAAAATAATGCCAAGAACAGACGTTGATATCTGCAATCCAATCCAAAACAGGCAAAGTTTTTCTAAATTAGGTTGGTATTGCGGAATATCTGTGATAAACTGGTCTGCGACTCCAGTATTGAAGAAATTCTATAGACCAGTTTTTGTAAGGTAGTAGATCTTTTTTTCTAACAGAGTTATGAGCAGCCTCAAACGAAAAGGTATACACAAGAACATGTATTTCATTTGTCATTGATATGGCAGGGCGAGAGAGTCTCTTAAAGCTACTCACGCATATTTTGTGAGCAAAGCTGATCAAAAATCTATTCTACTATTAAGGAAGATCCAAGAGTTCAGCTCCTCTATAAAAAGTGATATATATGAAGATGTCTGAAATCAGCTCTAATATAGAGGAAGATCTCTGAGATTGAATCTTGAGAAAGATCTATAAAATCGACTCTGATAAGGAGGTTTATGTCTCTAATTTACTCCCTTCGGAAGAATATCTCTGAAATCTTGATATATTTAGAAATATCTGAGTTATCGGCGGAATAAGTCAGATATCGATTCTGGTCAGAGAAGATCTCTGAGATCGACTATTTTACAGGGAAAAAATCTCTGTGTTCGTCTTGGGTATAGAGTAAGATATCTTAGAAAGATTCCTGTATGAAGCCAGCTCTAGGAAATCCTGTCTAGTAAAGAACTAGATGTTTCAGACTGATTCAAATAGAGAAAATTTGAAATCTATTTCAGTACTTAGGAAGATATAAAAGATAATCTGCAGCCTAAAGAAATATTTCAGTGAACGACTCTGGTATATACATAAAGTTCTCTCACATCGGCTCTATGGTAGAGGGAAACATCTGGGATCGAATCCTGTAGACGAATTTCTCTGAGGGGAAGAGAAAATCTCGACTTTGATAAGGATGTAGTTGTCTTAGATGTACACTATCAAAGAAAGGTTTCGAAGATCGATTCAAGTCTAGAACATGATTTCTGAGATCGAATTTAGTAGAGGGAACATTTCTAGAGAGAAGATCTCTGAGAGCGGTGCTGTATAGAAAAAAATCTATGAGACCAATTTCAGTAAGGAGCAGTATATTTGAGTACTAGATTTAGAGGAAAGTTCCCAACAATGACTCTAGTATTGAGAAATGCATCTAAGTTCGTCTCCAGATGTCGGGTAGATCTTAAGGATGGATTTTTGATTAAAGAAAAATCCTTGAGAGGAAAATCCCATAGTTGACTTTAGAATCTGTACAAATTTTTCTATTCAGATCTGTAAGATTTTCTCTATTACGAGGGAAGATCTCTGATACTTCGATTTAGGATAAGAAAAAGAGAAACATCTGTGAAATAAACTCCGTAATAGAGAAGAGTTATAAGAGAAGTATCTCTCAGATCGACTTTCCTCTCCAAGGCTAGAGGAAATCTATGCGAGCAACTCTGGTAAAGAGGCAGATATTTAGGATCAACTCTAATAGAGGAAAACAACTCTGGATAAACTTCAATAAAGATGAAGATCTATGCGATCGACCTTTTTCTGAGAATCCGATATAGATTAAAATACGATTTTATCAGAGAGAGATAGAACTTGAAGAAGTATTTTGGAGATGAAGGCTATATGATCGTCTCTGATCGACTCTAGTATAGAAGATTTTTTAAAATTCCAACTCTGAAATCGACTTTAGCATAGAGGAAAATCTCTGAGGTGCCCTATAGTATAGAGAATTTCTGAGATCAACTTAAGTATTTAAGATCTCTGAAATCTACTTTACTGGGTAGGAAGTCCTTTGAGATCGTTTGAACTATGTACTAAAAAACTAAAATCGACTCTAGTACAAATAAAGATAGAAAAAGGTTCAAGTTAGGTTCCAATATCGACTTTAGTACGGACAGAGAGAGCAGTTTCCAAAATCGTCTCTAGTATAAAGATCTTTTTTACAGACTTGTGTATAAATCTGCGATCGACTATAGATTTGTGGGAAATCTGTAGCATCAACTTTAGAAGGAATGGGAGAGAAGCTGAGGGAGATAGGAGAAGGAGAAGAGAGAAATTGCGCCCCATTCAATATTCCTGTTCAGAGAGAGCGGAGGAGGAAGTGAGGAATAGAAGAGACAACATAATCGCTCCTTTAGAATTGTGTAAAGCAAATGCAGTTACCCGCTCTCTCAGGCGAAATTCTCCCCACACATAACCAGAACGAAATCATTTTGGTGGACAGAAGATTTTCCGGGGATCTTACACAGAAGTAATAACCAGAGGCCAAGATTTTGTTACATGTTTTTTCAATTGTGTATGGGTGGAGAGAGGAATGAATTCGTTGAGACTATTTTTGAATATATTTGCAGCCATCTACTTTATATTTCTTCAGAGAGAGGGAATGTCGGAGAGAGAGAGAGAAAGAAAAGAAATAGCTAGATAGCTGAACTTTTGTGTGTGGAGAGAGAATGGAGTTTTTTGAAATCATTCCTCATGGATATCTCTAAGGCTTAGAATCTAAGTTTGACTCTGGATCGACTGAGAGACAAATAGTGGGCGTGATAAGGAAAGAGGGGGAAATCCAGATTTACTTCCCTTATTTTGTGTATCGCGGGAGTAGGACTTTTCGAAAGTTTTTTTTAGATATCCAAATTTTTAGGTATCTTCTATAGAGGGCCTATAGGAGGTCTATTACAGACAGAAGGCCTATAGGAGGTCTATTACAGCTTTTCTAGAAGAAAAATCCTGCAGAGGTTTTCTATAGAATAGGGGTCTTTCGAGTCTTCCACAGACAAAATAGCTTGTAGAGACCTTCTATATTTTTATCACCATGAGAGAAAGAGAATTTGAAAATTTTTATCAGGACTTTTGTACTGGGAGAATACAATTTTTATTTCTTTTCTTTGAAGATTTTCTGTATGTGTCTATAGACAAAATTTCCAGCGATTGATCACTTTTAGAAAGAATACTATATCAAGTATATCTACTGGAAACTTTTACTGAAAACTTCTGGAAACTTTTACAAGGGAACCTAGGGATAGATTAAATTTTTAAAAACAGTCATAATTTGGAACCTTGCGTTTAAAAGTTCTTTTCCTTTAAGTATCCCCCTCTTTTCTTTTTGGATTATATCTTATATTCCCATCCTTCCTCTCCAGTATCCAAATTTGTGCATTCATACATTCACATGGCGAACCTTTAGCTGAAGATGTGACCATAACTCATTGCAACTGCAACTTGTGCCATGAGGATTTGTATGGATTTATGTATATGTGTGTGTGAATATTTTTCACTATGGTCACCGGAACTTTATACCATCAACATTATTTCTGCACACCCCTCCCTCTACACATGCCATTCAAAAGTGGACAAAATTACAAATTGCTGCAATTTGAGAAAACGTATGGATATTTATTTGTTTCCTTCCCTCTCTGTCTCTCTCCCCGTCCCTCTCCCCCTTTTCGGAAAGATGAAAGGGATATTTTAAGCTTTTAGTTGTAAAAGTTGTTACACAGATACCACTACTTAGATAGCATGAATAAGTAAGCAGGAGAATGATGCCATGTCTTTTGTTTTCACAGCTTGAAAGTGTGAACATGTTGGTGTAGTTGCATGTGTGTGTGAGTGACAGTGTGTGTGCATAGATGTTAAAACAATCTTTTCATCGGTTGACCATAAAAACCAACATGACCATCATCACTCACACACACACACACATTCATTCACTCACTTACTCGTCAGAGCTCTTTCTCTCTCTCTATCTCTCTCCCTTTGTGTGGGTTTGGACTTTGTGTTGGGAATATGGATAAAACATTCATCTTCTCGTAATTACACATTTTTAATGATTTTTATTTCTTTCTCTGATGTTTTGGTTTTTGTTTTTACTATTTGTAAAAATTGTGTGAACACCCGGTTGTCGGTGGTATTTCATCAGATATATGCCATCCATCACTTCTCTTGGGCTGTGTGTGTGTTTCTCTTCGTCTGTTTTTATTTTGTTGTTGTTGAAATTGGATATCCGCATAACTATTTCCCATGTGATGATACCCTGACCACTGGGCATCTGACTGAATTCGAATCATTTTTCAATAATTTCTTTAATTGAGATTTCTGTCCGAGAAATTCACTTGTAGTGCGGAGTTTTGCGTTCGAAATTGACCTTAATGAGTTTAAAGCAATGCAAAATCCTGAACGGGTTGAGTAATGAAAGTTGATCGAGTGGGTGGGTGTGTGTGTGTATGCTCGCATGTAGGTCCTTATGTAAAAATCACGTGGTCTGTTAACCGTTAATACTTTCTGCCATATGTTCGAAGGCATTGTGGGTGGAAGAAAAACACACGTCAATACATGTGTCTGTGAAATATTTATTGCAAATAATTAAAAAAACGTAGTAAAGAAGCCAGCCACTTGCCTTATCTGACTACGAGAAATATGGAAATTAATGTCTCATTATAGGAAGGGTGGGAGAGTTGTGAATGTGTGCCTGCATGTGCGTTAAATGCCTTTTAAGTGCCACAGCGGCAAGCCCGATAGCATTCTTACTTAAGTAGCTTTTCATATCCTGAGGTCATTATGTATGCTTTTAAGGGTATATTAGGGTGTAACGATAGAAATTGTTTCAATTATGAAATGGCTCATGAGTATTGATCGAATAGAACCTTCAAAACTCCTTGAGAAATGTATATGGGAAAAGCTCACTACTAAGACTATAATAGTGGCTTCAAAATCCCTAAAGTACCTTGTCTACGATCCCAGTAAGGAGTTTTAAAAGAATAGAAAATCAAACTAAATTTTGGAATTTTATAGTAAGTCCTAGAATTTCTCCGAATTTCTAATGTGATGCTAGGTCAATTCCCTCTTATATATTAATGCCTTAGAATGAGTACTGGTCTCAGGATTGGTTATATTTTGCATATCTTGATATACAGGGTGAGATAAAAAAAAACGGCAACAAAGTCAAACGCCATAATTTTTACATTTTTTTAAATTTTTTTTTTTTGAATGAATGCAAAAAATGTCGGAAATAGCTTCAAATTTTAGAATAAGTTTCGATTTGTTCGAATTGGTCACCTTTGGCACGAATTATAGCCTTCAAACGGACAATGAAACCGTCACACACTACCCGAATGTTGCTCTGCGGCATTTTGGCCCATTCCCGGCGAAGCGCTTGCTTGAGGTGATCGACACTTTGGTATTTTTTAGTGCCAACCGTACTTTCCAAATAACTCCAGACCCAATAGTCCAACAGATTGGTATCCGGATATTTTGGTGGCCATTGTGCGCTGAAAATGAAGCGAGGAACCTCATTTTGTAACCATTCTTGCGTGGCGCCTGCTGAGGGCCATGGTTCTAAGTCCTGTTGGAATGTCCAAGGCCAAAATGTTTGCGTGCCCAATGCTTTAATACACCCTCCAGAATATTTTCGCGATAATATTCGACATTTATTGTGATGTCACCGTCGATTAATACGAGCGGAGAGCGACCATCGTCTGTTATGGAGGCTCACACCATCACCATGGCCAGCGCTTGAGTTCTGGTGGCCATCCAAAGGTGCACATTTTCAGCTAACCCCTTTGGCAAGTAAACACGACAATTTTGTTGGTTTACAAACTGCTGGACAACGAATGTTTTTTCATCGGAGATCGGAGAAAACCAAATTCGGAAGTTCACCACTTTCGACAAAGCGAAACAACTCTTTAGCTCTTTTAAGTCTATTTTCTTTCTGTTGCGCTTTTTGGAATTTTATGGCTTTATCCCGAATATTGCGAATTGTTCAGCTCACGAGCCATTTTTCGACCATTTCGACGCGGGTTTCGATCAAGTTGCTTTTTTGCTTTTCGAACCATTTCTGCTGATGTTTTTGTTTTCTTCCGTCCACTTCCTAGACATCGGGCTACGCTAGCAATATCAGGGTAACGAGCGATGGTACGAGACACAAAAGATTTATTCACATTTAAATGCTGGTTGGTTGAGTTTTCCACCCAATAAAAAGAAATCACACTATCACGCCCGAATTCCATCACGAATAACTTTCTTTCTGGAAAATTCTCTCCAAAATGCTTTTGTACACTTGTAAACAATATAATGACCTGTCACTGGAATAATTTTAACAGTTGTCGGACGAGTGGTTTAGAAATGACAGTAGTCTGAAATTGGTTGCATTTTTTTAATAGCACCCAGTATATGTAAATGGTTATAGGTTAAGAGAAAAAGATTGAACAAAAATCGGTTCGAAAATTTAGCTAAGACCTCCACTTGGACTAACGGGGTCGTAGATGTTTAGTCCGGGCAAAAATTTATATGTTCTGTGCTATGTCTCCCACGAATATTTCAAGGTTATTTAAAAGTAAACTTTATTTCCCTGCCCTGCGTATAATTATCATCGCTCAATTTATGAAGTATACGCCCCCAAATACTTCCACAACTATGCAATAATTTATTTACTCATTCCTTCTCTCCCCTTATTCACATCACAAATTTACGACATTTGCGTTCCATTCCATTAAGTTGCCGTTTTCTTCTACTTCCACGAATTCTTTGCCATTTTTCACCACCCAGGTGAAAAGTCAACAAACTGAATCGCATCACGTATTTCCCTGACAATTTTCCCGCTCATAATTTGATGCTACTTATTCGGCATGTCTGATTTTGGCAGTAGTGCAGTGCGTGCCATTGTCAGCGAAATTTGACCCAAGGACATTATGGCCGGTGGTGGCGTTGACGCCTCATCAACGCCATCATCGTTTTTGTGGTTCGGCATCGTTTGAGCCGCCAGTAGGCAGGCTGTGGATTTTGCTGGCAGTTTGGGTTGCGGGCTGAGTGCCTGGCTGAGTGGCTCCCGGCCTGTCAGTTGCAGCCATGAATGTGAAAATCAAACGTGCCAATAATATTTTTGTTTATTCATTGAATTGTAAAAAGAGAACAAAAACCGAAAAAATTGTGCGTGTGTGTCTGAACATGTTTCAGCATAAATAAGTTTGCACGAATAGCAATAGTATTCTTTTTCGTGAAAGACGGAGGGAAATGTAAATGAAAATTTGTGCAATTGGGTGGTGGGAAAATCAGAAGGAAATTTTTATTAAATTTTAAAAATAATTTTGCGAAACAAAATGGTCCCTCGTTCCACCCTAGTGTACATATTCATTTAAGTTTTAGGGCATATGAAAATCTGCAATTTTCATTGAGTACTTTTTATTGATGGAAACGTGCAATGAGGTGGTTGGGAAAATGAGAAGGAATTTTTTATTAAATTTTAAAAAGACTCGGAAAAAATATTTTACCCTCGTTCCGCCCTAGTATACATTTTCATTCAAATTTTAATGCATGTGAGAATCTGCAAATATTCATTGAGTAATTTTTATTAATGGAAAACGCGGCAATCTTGGAATACACGTAAGAAATTAAATTTTTAAAAAGCCATAGACAGTCCATAGGCGATCGGAGGGCGCACAGAGTCTAAATGAAGAATCTGAATGCTCAATTTTTCTACATGGACGAGCTGAGGGGTGCCATAGTCTATTTGAACCATATGAAGGCTCATAGACGAGCTGAATGATCAGGGAATCAAAATAGTCGAGGAAATGGACCAAGCAGTCCCCATAGGCGAGCTAAAGTTCAAGTGAGTCTACGTAGGCGAGCTGAAGGCCCAATGAGTCTATAGAGTCGGGGAGTTTGTATGGAAGGGCTTAAGGCTCATAGATATCAGAGTATATATAGATGAGCTAAAAGCCCAGGGAATCTGTAAAACTGAAGGGCTGAAAAGACTCTACGGACACGCTAAAGAATCAGCAAATCTCTAAAGACGAGGCTAAACTGAAGGCTCATAGACAAGTTGAAAGCCCAGAGAGTATATATAGAAGGGCTGATGGCACGGGGAGTCTCTATAGACGAACTGAAGACTATATATGTGAGCTAAATTGTTAAAGAGCCAGGGAGTCTTTACAGGTGAGCTGAAGTGGGAGAGACATTCCACAAAGGAGTTGCAGGGCCTTGGAGTACTTTTAAGCGAGCTGTGTAGTACTTAGAAAAGTTTCAAAGCGAGCTTAAGTGCTTAAGTGATCCGATATATAAAGTTGAAGGGCAGAGAGTTTAAATAGACGATGACCAGTTGACGGAAAGGATAGTCTATATACAGGGAAATTCTTCGTACATAAGTTGATAGAACTGGTGGGTCAGGGAGTCGCTCTAGATGAACTGGAAAGCCGAAAGTCGCTAAAGACTTGCTGGAGGTTTGAGAGTCATTTAAGACGGGCTGGAAGGCGGAAAGTCGCTAAAGACAAGATGGAGGGCCGAAAGTCGCAAAAGATGAACTGCAGGGTCAGGGAGTCGCTCAAGGCAAGTTGGAGGGCCGAAAATTTCTATAGTCGAGTTGGAGGGTTGAAAGTCTCTATAGACCAGCTGGAGAGTCAGGGAGTCGCTCCAGACGAGCTGGGGGCGAGAGTCGCTAAAGACGAGTTAGAGGGACGAGAGTTTCTATAGACAAGCTGGAGGTTCAGGGACTTACTCCAGACGAGATGGAAGGTCAGGGAGTCGCTCTAGGCGAGTTGGCGGGTCGAGAGTCGCTAAAGACGAATTAGAAGGTTTAGAGTCTCTATAGACAAGCTAGAGGGTCAGGGAATCGCTAAAGACGAACTATAGATAGAAAGTGTCTATAGACGTGTTGAAGGGTCGAGAGTCTCTATAGACAAGCTGGACAGTCAGGAGACACTCTAGACGAGATGGTGGACCAAAAGTCTCTAAAGACGAGCTGGATTGTAAAAAGTCGCTAAAGACGAGCTGGAGAGCCGAGAGTTGCTAAAGATGAGCTGGAGGGCCGAGAGTCGCTAAAGATAAGCAGGAGGGCGGAAAGTCCCAAAAGGTCAGCTGACGACCAGGGAGCCTCTATAGGCAAGGTCCAGAGAGTCGATGTAGACAAAATGAAGGCTTAGAGGGACTATGTAGATGAGTTGAATGATTAGTGAGTCTAACAGTCTAGCCGAAGAGATACATAGATAGAGTGAGCTGAAGGATTAGAGATTCTATATAGAAGAACTGAAAGGCCAAATAACCCATGTAGAGGTATTGTGTCTATTTAGAAAAGCTGAAGAGCTAGTGAGCTTATATAGACGAGCTGAAGGGTTGGGGAATCGTGGAGACAAGTTGAAGACCTATGGCGTCCTTTGGGGTTATGTTAAAGGCTAGAATGTCTGTATAGAAGAGTTGAGGAATCAGCGAGTTTACGTTGAGCTGAAGAGCCATGGGCTCTATGTAGTCGAACTGAGAACTTAGATAGTCTATATCTTTTATAAAAAGGTCAGAACCAATATAACCCTCTGAGAGAGAGAGAGAGAGAGAGATAGCCTATGAATGACCAGAAAGTCTATGTTAGCTAAATGAAAATACTGAGAGTCTACGAAAACAAGCTATGTAGTCGAACTGAGAACTTAGATAGTCTATATCTTTTAGAAAAAGGTCAGAACCAATATAACCCTCTGAGAGAGAGAGAGATAGCCTATGAATGACCAGAAAGTCTATGTAAGCTAAATGAAAATACTGAGAGTCTACGAAAACAAGCTATTCAGGTTATTCGGAAGATAACGGAGATTCCAAAATCCAGAGAATTTATCATTGTAGCGTATACATATTTTCGTTAATCATACGCAAACCTATTCCTTAATTCAAAATTTATTCAGTTGCCTTAAAGTCTCAAATTTTCCCAAAAAACATTTGTTAAATATTGTAATTATTTTAATTCCAGAACACTACCAAATCAAGTTCCCCCCACTGTTAATTAGTTTTATTACAATTTGTGTTATTCCATGGAATTAAGCCATCTATTCCCCTCTCTGTATCTCTGTTCTCTCTCATTTTCTCTCCTTTAGTTTGACAAATTCCCATAAAAACTAACGATTGGCCATGGTGGTAAAACTCATTTCAACATCTGTCACAAAATGACAGTTTCATTCGAAAGAAGGGTTAATAAACTTTATCATCCTCCGCACCACACCACTTGATAAGCAGACTTCAGGGTAGAAGCATTGCAATTTTCTTTTAACCAACATTCTGAAGTTTCTCATTCTCTCGCTTTGCTTTTGCTAGCTCTTTTTTCTTTGCCCGCACAATAAAATACCCGCCTGACTAATTGCATTTTATTATGGCCAGAGAACATTTCATTTTCTCTACACTAAGCAGTGTTTAATGTGCCAAAAATATAAGACCGAAAAAATAATAATGGGCCATAATAGTTGACTGTATTTTGGCCATGTCTGGCCATCCTTTGCTCTTGATTTCGGGGGCTTGCTGGTACTTGCACACGTTTTGGCTGTAAACTTTTGGCCATAAGCAATAGCAACAGTTAGTTGTCGTCGCCGTCATCGTCGTCGTTATGGCCGTTAAGCAGAAAATGCTCTTTAAAAGAAAACTATCGCTGTCATCATTTCTTGAACATTATCTGAATTTTCGTCATCTTTGGTGACGAAAAAGATCGTCGTGGCATCTTCATAATTGCTGGAATGGCAGAATATGCTTTTTTGTCTTGTAATTTAAAATTTAATTTTTATTTTTCTTTTGGCGTTAGGTTCTAAGGCAATAATTTAAGTTCATTATTTGAATAGGGCACAATGGAAATTTAAAGAAAATATAAGAATTTTGGTAATATTTAAATTCAAGACCAAAAAAGTTTAATATTTGTGTTTGAGGTATACATATTGACGTAAATCATACGTCATGGGCGGTTATGAAAGCAAAACATGACATTCATGAGAGAATTACGATTTTTTGTCATCATTGAAGTCCAGGGAGTCAAGAAAGACCAAATGGAGGCTAGAGAGTCGATATAGTCGAAGCGAAGGCTTAGATTAATTTAAGTGCCAGGGAGTCTATGTGATCGAACAGCAGAAGCATATATTTTATATAGGAAGTTCACAGAAAGGTATTGAAGTATTGGGTTGTCTATACAGAAAATATGGAATGCTGGGAAGTCAATAAAAATCAATTGAGATCCAGGAGGGTTATACAGATCAGAAGAAATTCTTGGGAGTCTAAGAAGGGAAATGAAAGCTAAGGGGTTTTAGAGGGGAACCGAAGGCACCCCGAAGGCACCCCGAAGGCACCCCGAAGGCACCCCGAAGGCAGTGTTAAAAACGTACGAAAGCCAAATAATCCATATAGAGAGCTGAAGACCAAGAGTCTCCAAGGCACGTAAGGGTGAGGGAGTCTATGTAGACAGAATGAATGGCCATAGTGTCAACAACAATTTTGTAAGACGTAAAATGTATACAGGTGAGCTGAAGGTCTACTGAGTCTCTATAAGTCTGCTAAAGGTCAGGAAGTCTCTATAGGTGAGCTGAAAAGTCAGGCGTGCTGAAGGTCTAGGAGCCTTTAAAGGCGAGCTGAAGGCCAGGAGCTTTTACAGGCGAGGTGAAGGGCTAGACAGCCCTATAAAGGGCCAAGAAGTCTCTACAGACGAGCTGAAAGGCCAAGGAGTTTCTCTAGGCGAACTGAAGAGACATGGAGCCTCTATAGGGTAGATGAAGGGACAGGAGGCTTTACATGTGAGCTAAAGGTATAGGTAGTCTGTATAGGGATATCTCTACAGACGAGCTGAAAGGCCAAGGAGCTTAAAGAGACACGGAGCCTCTAACGGACCAGCTACAGATAGCTAAACGGATAGGTAGCCTCTATAGACGAGTTGAGGGATAAAGAGTCTCTATATACGAGTTGAGGGGTAGGGAGTCTCTATAGACGAGATAAAAGCGCAGTGAGTCTCTGTAAACCAGCTGAAGGCACAGTGAGTCTCTATAGACGAGCTGAGGGACAAAGTATCTCTATAGATGAGTTAAGGGGCAGGGAACACCTATAGGTGAGCTGAAGGGGAAGGGAGCAACTATAGGTTAGCTGAAGGAGAAGGGAGCACCTATAGGTGAGCTGAAGGGGAAGGGAGCAACTATAGGTGAGCTGAAGGGGAACAGAGCACCTATGTGTGAGTTGAAGGGGAACAGAGCACATATGGGTGAGATGAAGGGGAACACAGCACCTATAGGTGGGATGAAGGGGAACAGAGCACCTATAGGTGAGCTGAAGGGGAAGGGAGCACCTATAGGTGAGCTGAAGGGGAAGGGAGCACCTATAGGTGTGATGAAGGGGAAGGGAGCACCTATAGGTGAGATTAATGGGAAGGGAGCACCTATAGGTGAGCTGAAGGGAAATGGAACACCTGTAGGCGCGCTGAAGGGAAAGGGGATACCTGTAGGCACGCTGAAGGGAAAGGGAACACCTGTAGGCGCGCTGAAAGGAAATGGAACACCTGCAGTCCAGACGTATAAATATTCTAGTCCCCTGCGACTAATATATTTTCTATAGAAAAAATATTAGTCCCAATAGACTGAAGAACTGGGAATTTTTTAAACGACCTTCTGTGGGACCAAGACCCTATTCGTTTTCCCAAAGACATTCATCAGGTCTTATTTGGCTAGAAGATCTTCCCAGGCCTTCTATGATTAAAAAGGACTTTACAGATCTTTTATGACTAAAAGACCTTCTCCAGGCTTTTTCTCCAAAAATTAGTCCTCGTTATGGACTCCAGGCTTTTTCTTCAAAAATTAGTCCTTGTTATGGAGACGTTATAGACACAATATTTCTTCTCCCCTTCTCCCTTTAGGCTGATCTCTCCCCTGTAGAAAAATCCCAACATATTTTTTGTTTCTCGGTTTACCATATGCCTCCCCTTCTAAACTCCTCCCCCAGAGATGTGTGTTGTTGTTTTATGTCTGCTGTTAAAATGGCCATTTAGAGCGGCAAATGCTCACGAATTTATGTCTATATTTTTATTGCCTCTACTTTGGCTGGAAAACATTTTCCTTGTTTTATGGCCAGTTTTCCGTTTTTTGATGGCCGGCCAGTTAGGTGTTTGCTTTGGCCATTTCGATGTTGTTTTTAAGCTATTCTCCAGCTGTATATCTGTCAGTTAGTCACTCAGTTGGCCATTAAGTTATAATTTTGCATTGTTGTTGTTGTTGTTCTGCTGCTGATCATTTCAATTCATTAATCATAATGACTTTAATGGTGATGGCTGCTGGTCTAAACATGTTCGGTTTGGTTTTGTGAAATGTTTTAGCACAGATGCGGATACGATTATGCAGGCATGTGTGTTTGACTTTTGGGCAACGACAGTGGTAAGGGAGTTTAGGAAGGGGAAAATAAATTTAATCGGAAGAAAGACCATTAGTTTCGATATTTTGAAAAAAAATCTCAAAGTTCTTTATTCTTTCACGGTATTATATCGTCCGGATTCGTTGCAGATTTCACTGTTTCCCCCCACTTACACACTTTTGTTTATTTGTTTAACGGTGTTGCAAAATAGCTCATCATCATCTCTAATATTCCACTTTGAAAATATAATTTTCAAAATAAACACAAAAACACACCTAGTCAGCCAGCCAGCCAGCCGGCCAATGGACGCTACGTTACGCTGCCATGCGAAGCGATGCGTAAAACTTAACATGACCAGCATCCTACTCCTCATCATCATCTGGCAATTTGTAAGCATACCAACAGCGACCATTAGACCACCGACAAATGGAAAGATGAATGCACCGAAAAACGAGAGAAAAAAAATAGAAAAAAATTAGAAACGAAAACAAAACAAAAATAATAGCCAATCATTGGAACAGCTGGTTTTGTTGCTGCAACTCAAATGCGAAATATTTCAACACTTGGTCTGGATGGTTATGGATGCAATGAAAGTTTTGAAAATCAGGACGAATTTGAAGGAAGATGAAGTCGATTGACAAAGGGAGAGGAGGATTTTCAGGACAAGTTGTTAGTGAGCAGTTTTGGATTAGAATGGTTGGAAAATAAATCAACCCATTCCCAGTCTATTTCCAAATTTTTTATAAAAAAAATTAAAATTAATATCGCCTAATATTTTTCCCCCAAAACATTCTTATTTTCCAACAAAAATTGTTTCGAAATATGTTTCCTTAACTAAAAACACAGAAAAATACTACCTCCTCCCCACAGAAAAGTTTCAAAATGAAAAAGTGAACATTGTTTCAACAACAAACTACTTTTTATTAGCAATGTTAATATTACATTTGAATAAATGAACAAATGAATGGCAGAAAAAGTTCCGCAACAACTTTTGATGGTGCTCATAATCCAATTAAACTCCGGTACAAAACTCAATTAAATATCAGTAGCTCAACAAAAAATACAAAAAATTGAAAAACCAGTACTTGACCGAAGGTCACAATGAACATCATCGTTGTCAGAATAAACGCATTCGTCTAAATCCCATTAACAATTAGCTACTATGATATTCAAGGGTTGCCAAGGAGAAAAATTGGGAAAAATATATTTTGGGGCAAGCAAAAAATATTTTTTTTTAAAAGATTGTACCCAGAACTCTACTAAATATCTCTAACAGGTCTCCGATGAATTAAAAAAAATATCGGCTGGTCTTCTACAGATGAAAGATCATCACAATATAGTCCAGGGACGGAATATTTTCTACAATTTTTCTTTTGACAAAAAGGCCCTTTTCCGGTCCTGTTATGAATGAGGGACCTTTTCATGTTTGTGTCTAAATCCCATTAACAATTAGCAGCAATGATATGGAAGGGTTGCCAGGTAGAAAATTTACATTTTGGGGCAAATGAAAAAAATATATATTTTTTCAAAGATTGCACCCAGGGTTCTACTGGTCTTTTGGTCTTTTGGTCCTTTCGGTATTGAAGACGTTTAGTAGGATTTCATCAACTACTCCAAAAATTAAAGATCTCTAATAGGTCTCCGATGAATTAAAAAAAAAACTATTTGCCGGTCTTCTATAGATGAAAGATCATCACAAAGAAGTCCAGGGACAGAATACCTTCTAAAATTTTTCTTTCGAAATAAAGGCCTCCACAGCCCTCTTATGAACGAGAGACATTTTAGCTTTTGTGTTAAAAAAAAGTATCAAGATCGGATCCTCTCTAAATATTCTATGGAGAAAATGCTTTCTTTAGACATTCTATGATGAAAATATCTTTTTCAACTCTTTTATGAAAGAAATTTAATTGTTTTCTCTCGAGAGAACAACTTCTCAACTCTCTCTTCTTCAGATTTTTCGGCAGGTCCTTAAGGAAAAAAATCGGTTCCGGTCTTCTATGGAGAGTATACATTTTTCGTGTTTCCAAATATTGGATAGATGGAAACTAATTTTTGGGAGTTTCCTAAAAAGGAGGCCACCATCAGGTCTTCCATAGGACTTCAATGTGTAAAATACCTTTTCCAAGCCTTCTACAGATCGAAGTCCCTTTTCACGTCTTCTATGAAGAGAATACCTTCTCCAAATCTTCTTTGGCTAGAAGATCTTCTATAAGTCATATATGGTTAAATGAATTCTTTTAGCTCTTCTTTGACGAAAAGACAGAAACTCTCCAGGACCAGAGGCCCTTCTCCAGGCCTTCTATTTTTAGAGAGCCCTCTCGAGATTTTCTTCAGTAATAAAAGGCCTTCTTTAGGTTTTCCATGGAAAAATATTTCAACAGTTCTCGGGCACAGCATCTTACTAAGGCCATCTATGAAGCCAAGATCTTCAACGAAGACCATTCTATTTTAGGGGCCCTCTTTAGATCCCGCTGCTAAAAGGAGAAGCCTTCTTTTCTTTAGATAAGGCATTTTAAGAAGAGAAGCTCTTTCAAGAATTTTGTGGAGAGAATATCTCTTTAAATATTTCTCACGATAGAAGGACTCCTAAGATCCCTCAATAGATGGGTGGTCTCTTCGTAGTCTTCTTTGGAAGTCCTGAGTATTTAAGTCTTCAAAAATGTTTTTCATAGTTGGAAGACCATTTACATGCCTTCTTTTTCAAATTCGCCATATTTTCTTCCTTCTTTATTCACAAATTATTCGTCCACCCACCCCCCCAAAAAATTTCAACTGGAATAAAACAAAGACACAAAAAAACGCCACGCTGTTAAAACGCTCTCGATTTACTTCAAACGCATGTTTGCGGTAAATTAAGCATGTGGACAAATCCTTTTTACATTTCATTATCCCTTTTTCACGATTTGCATTGTGTGGGTGTGTGTGTGTGACAGGCTTCATTCACACATTGTGTGACAGTTTATCTCCATCTCTCAGCTAGTCTTTTGTTGTATGTCCGCGAATAATTGCCTTTGGTTTTTTGGGTTTCTTTCTTTCGATCTCATCAATTTGTTGCATTCAAAATTGTTGGTGGCAGCGGCAGTAGTAGCTGCTGCAGCACTGGCAACAGCTGGAAGTCAAATGCAACAAAAACAAACAAATAATTAGTAAATTATGTTGTCGATTAACAGATTTCCAGTGAATGTTATGCGATTATCAAGAGGAAGAGAGAGAGAGAGTGCGAGAATTCTGTTGTTTTAACATTGAGAAAAAGAGATGACTGTTATTTGTAACAGAAAGCTTTCCATTTGTTTACAAATTTAACAGTGGGTGGTTTTGTTGGTGGGTTGGATACAAGTGGGCAGTTGTAGTTTTTTTTTTGAATAATGATAGGAATTTCCGTTGGGGGAATTGTCTGCCATGTCTATTAGTCTACATTAGGACACTGGACATAATTAAATGTCTCAGGGGATATTAAATGGACACACCGAAGACAGTGTCCCAAAAATATTGCATGCCAATGTTAAAGACCAAAAAATGCGAATTTAAAACAAATTTAGGCAAATTTTTTGGGGGCAAAAATAGAATCAGAAATATATTACCTCTGTGGAAGGAAGAAAGGGAATCTGAAGAGACAAATATAATGAGGAAATGTTATCTCCATAAAAAAGGAAATCTGAAGAGCCACATAAGAGAGCAGTGGTATGGGGAGGGATATTTAGACTATTTTAAAGGCTATTAATGATGCCTAAATATGCGAGGGGTCTTAAAAAGGCAAATGGAACACCTTCATATACAGGAAAAGAGGAGTCTGTATTGAGTCCTTAATTAATGACCAAAAATACCAATTAATATCCGTGATAAATATATGTCTTTTTTCGTGACTCCAAGGCCCTTTAAAGCTCTACAGGGTGAGATAAAAAACTGCAACAAAGTCATACCCCATAAATTGTACATTTTTTTAAGCAAAAAATGTCGGAAATAGCATTAAATTTTAGAATAAGTTAAGATTTGTTCGAATTGGTCACCTTTGGTACGAGTTATGGCCTTCAAACGGCCAATGAAACCGTCACACGCTGCCCGAATGTTGCTCTGCGGTATTTTGGCCCATTCCCCGCGAAGCGCTTGCTTGAGGTGATCGACACTTTGGTATTTTTTAGTGCCAACCTTGCTTTTCAAAATACTCCCGACACAATAGTCCAACGGATTGGTATCCGGAGATTTTGGTGGCCATTGTGCGCTGGAAATAAAGCGAGGAACCTCATTTTGTAACCATTCTTGTCTGGCTGGTTTTTTGGTGTTGAGTACTGTTGGCCTGCCCAAGGCCTGCAGCCAAAATATTTGCGTGCCCAAGGCTTTAATACACCCTCTAGAATATTTTCGCGATAATATTCGGCATTTATTCTGATGTCATGGTCGATTAATACGATCGGAGAGCGACTATCGGCTGTTATGGCGGCCCAAACCATTACCATGGCCGGCGCTTGAGTTCTGATGGCCAACCGAAGGTGCACATTTTCAGCTGACTACTTTGACAAGTAAACACGATCATTTTGTATGTTTACAAACTGCTGGACAACGAATGTTTTCTCATCGGAGACGGAGAAAACTAAATCCGGCAGTTCACCACTTTCGGCCAAGCGAAGCTAGTCTTTAGCTCTTTTCAGTCTATTTTCTTTCTGTTGCGGTGTAAGTTTTTGCACTTTTTGGAATTTCAATGGCGTTACCCCGACCCCGAGCTCATTTTTCAATATTTGCCGAATGGAATATTGCGATATTTTCAGCTCACGAGCCATTTTTCGGCCACTGCGTCGTGGTTTTCGATCAACTCGCTTCTTTACTTTTCGAACCATTTCTGCTGATGTTGCTGTTTTCTTCCGTCCACTTCCTTAACGTTGGACTTCGCTACCAGTATCACGGTAACGAGCGATGGTACGAGACACAAAAGAGTTATTCACATTTAAATGCTGTAGTGCTCTAACGATAGCCACTTGTGGTTTTCCAGGCAATTATAAAGAAATCACACTATCACGCTTGAATTCCATCACGAATAACTTTTTTTCTGGAAAATACTCACCAATATGCTTTTGTTCTCTTGTAAACATTGTAATGAGCTGTCACTGGAATAATTTTAATAGCATTCGGACGAGTGGCTTAGAAATGACAGGAGTCTGATCATAGTCGACTGGAGGAGACAAATCAGAGTCCTCATAAACTAATTTGAATATCATGCAAAGAACCTTCACTCTTTTAATTTTGATCGCCTTCAACCCTAAATCAAATATATATCTTCATAATTTTTTTTTCTGTTTTTTGGAAGAACTTTCTTAAAATTTTTAATATTTATTTTTTTCCCTAAATCAAATATATATCTTCATAATTTTTTTTTCTGTTTTTTGGAAGAACTTTCTTAAAATTTTTAATATTTATTTTTTTCCATTCCTTTGAAAAAGAAATAATAATAAACATTCCCAGAATCTCCAGCCCCCTTCTACTCTCCCCAAAAGCTGTTAGAACCATATCCTCAACACTCAACATTCTCTACGCATTTGCATCTGGTGGCTGTGTGGTTAGTTTTATTTCATTCTCGGCTATCCTTGATGATTTTGTTTTTTGAGGAAGTTCAGCAAAAAAAAAAAAAAAAAAAAAAAAAAAAAAAAAAAAATACGAAGTAATAATTGTGGTTTATCTTGGATTTCAATAAAATTTTATAATAAAAAAGAAAAAAAAAAACTTTTTTTATTTTATTTTTTGGGCATTTGGTTTTAGTACTTCCCCTCAAAACTAACTGCTTTTGGTTTACAAAACTCTTCGGATGGCAGAGGAGTGAATTTTATTGTTGGGAAAGAGAGAGAGAGAGAGAGAGAGAGAGATACTTAGCTTTCTGGCTACAATGGAGTGATGGACATATTTGCTTGGTAATGGTGTTGATGATGCTCGCAATGATGATGACGATGTTGATGATTATTGCAAGCAATTTGTAAGGATATTAAAAAAAAACTTTTTTTTGGGATTTTTTTTCAATGGTTTTAAGTGTTTAAGTACTTTTTCAATATATTTTTTTTTACAATTCCCTTGAAATCAAACCTGTTTAATTGGAATAGTTTTGAATTCCATGGGGTTTTGTTGCGTCATTTTTTTTTATTTTTGTTGCAAATTCTAGCACCGTACAAAGTTGTTTGTCATTTGGAATTCTGTATTTTTAACGTTCAAAAAAGTAGACATTTGTTTAGACAAATCTATTGTGGGAAATAATAGGGTGAAACATTTTGGCATGATTGGCATAAAAAAGGGGAAGACATCCAAACTAAAAATCCTTCGAATTATTTTCTATAATTGGAGGAAGAGTAGAAGATCTGTCTTCGCAAAAATTTGTGGAAGGTAACCAGAAGTATTCCTCAGAAAGGCATTGTTTCTATAGAATATCTTCGAAGCAATTCCTAAACGTGGGTGACATTTAGACTGACTTCTATATACCGAAGGCCTTTGGGAAATCTGCAACATTTAATTATTTCCAAGGGGCCTTCTATCGGCAATGGCAAATGGTCTGTTAAAACCCCTTTATCTATTTATAGGACCCTAATACTCCTTCTACCTCTCTATAGACCACCTTTAAAAACCTCTTGAAGGTCTCTATACACAAAAATCTTAAAAGACAGATGTAGTCATGTCAGAAATTTTAAATCAAAATAATAATCAGGCGAGGTAATTTTCTCTAAGTTATGATCAGGGCTAGGAACTTATGCAGAGTGGGAGCCTGATCCTCCAACGAAATGGTTATTTTTCTGACATTGATTGTACATCTTAAATTTCATTTTTTTTTTTTTTTTGACTTGACTGTCGAGAATGTTATTTTTGTTAAGAGTCATTGTTTCATAATCAAATTCCGTTTAGAACTTTGGTTCAGGATCATTTTCTCTGAGACAAGATCAAGAGGAAGCTATAATCTTCTCTATCCAAACTAAACGCAGTTAGGACCTTTAAGTTCTTTGAAAATTTGTAGTACCGCCCAAGAAAAATCACTGCTATCAGAGTTAAGATTTCCTAACCGGATCTCTGAGATATGATCAAGCCGGGACTATAATTGAATCCATTCATTCAAAAAACAGAAAAAATGGGTCACGTCAGGTCATTATCTTTCAGATAAGGTCTACTTAGGGCTACTACTAGTTCGGAGAGAAAATCCGGTTGGAAACATTGACTCATTGTCATTATTTCTAAGGCAAGATTATTTCGGAAATGAAGACTATATGATTTTCAAAATATAGTCCGGTTACGAAATTCGACTCCGTAATGGGTGAAAGTCAGGCTTTTTATCTCTAAGATAAGTTTGATAGATGATTTAAGATAGGAAGTTATGAGGAGCAATATCTCTGAATAAAACTCGAGGCATATTCTTTGACAGAAGATATTGTTCGAACTATGATCCCTAAAATAAGGTTTGTTGAGGGCGATTGTTTAAAAGATAAGGTCCAATCAGGACTATTATACCAGAGTTATGGTCCTCTTGGGATTATTATATCTACAAAAATATCCAGTCGTGTGCATTGGTTCTAAACTAAAATCCAGAAAGGACCATGATCTCTCATATAAAGTCAAGTTGGAACCACTATATCTGAGTTAAGAGCCTTGAAGGGCGCATATCTCGGAGATAAGATAAGTCAGGATCATTATTATAGAGTTGACTCCAGTAATTCTAATATACGCTTTAGTTAGGACAATTATCTCAGAGATAAGTTGCATTCAAGACTATGGAGACTAGACGAAAAAATCTAATGTTTGGACCGACGACTCTATAATAAATTATATCTGAAGAAGGGTTCAGTCAGAACCATTATCTTTGTGAAAAGGTTTGTTCGAGGTCATTAGCACAAAATTAACTCTGACATAAGGTCTAATCAGAAAAAGGTCCAATGAGGACCATTTTTCTCAGATAAGAATCATTAGCCCTCAGATCTAAGGCTTAGTCAGGAATATTATTTCAGAGATAGGGCTCATACTCTGGGATAATGTCAAATCAGAACCAATACTTGTAAGAAAATGTTCTGTTGGGATTATTCAAGAGACGCCGTTGGAATGCTTTTGTTTTTGAGACACTGTTCTGTCTGTTCCATTTCCCCGGTAAGGATTTCGTAGATAATGTCCAGTAAGACTCGTAGCTCTGAGGGAAGATCCAGTCTAGGTCATACCATTGAGATGAGATCCAGTCAAGAAAATCATCTCTAAAATAAGATCCTTATGGGACTGCTATATATAACATAGCGACTATTACCTTGGAAAAAGGTCCTGTAAGGATTTTGTTGATAATGTCCAGTAAGACCCGTATCTCTGAGTGAAGATCCAGTCTAGGTCATACAATTGAGATGAGGTCCAGTCAAGAAAATAATCTCTAAAATAAAATCCTGTAGGATACTGAAGGAAAGTCATCTTTCTATAGGCAGGCTTTTGAAATGTCTTTCTCTCTCTCTCTGTAGGGTACTGAAGGAAAGCCGTCTATCTATAGCCAGGCTGCTGAAAGTCTTCTATCTATTGAAGACCTGTCTTAGTTAACCTCCAGCAGAAGAAGTGTTTGAGGTCTTTTGTATTTTTTCAAGTACGTAGAGCCGTGGTTTTCTAAAGGATTGCTGAAGGACCAACAGCTATAATTTTTTAAAAAACCCAATAGTCCGGGTTTTTTAAAGAAAAATGTTTAAGCACCATCCTGCCTGGTTTTTAACAGTTTTTTTAATAATCAAGGATCGGCATAAAAAAGTATTTAAAAAACACAATTTATGGCCAAAAAGGCCTTAACAATTATTTGTTAAAAATCCACGATTATTGTCCAGCAAAGTCAAAAAAAAAAAATATTTTTCAATTATCCAAGATTATTTTTCAGAAAGTTCTTAAAAATATTTTTTAAAAATCGATGATTTTTTGATAAAATCCTTGAAAAATGCCTCGTCTCCGGAGGTCTTAAAAAGAGTTTTTTTTTTAAATCTTTAATACATGGATAGGAAGTGTTTTTCTCTAAAATTGAAATTCGCCTCTTTCACAGAAAATCCTTGAAAATATTTTTAAAACTCCTCTATTGGCCAGGGAAACCAATTTAGTATCCAAGTTTCTTAACCAAGAAGTCGTAAAAACACCACGATCCTTGTCAGAAGTCCTTAAAAATAATTTTAAAATATCTCCAAGTTATGGTCAGGAAGTTATTAAAGATAAAGAAAATCGTTAAAAATATTTTGAAAACCCCTTTATACTTGGCCAATTTAATATCCATGTTTCTTGACCAAGAAGTCGTTAAAAACCCATGATCCTTATCAAAGAGTCCTTAAAAATATTTTTAAAAAAAACATCAACTAATGGTCAGGAAGTTATTAAAGACATTTTTGTTGGAAAATTTCAATATTACTTAGTCAAAAATATATAATTTTGAAAAAATTCACAATTCATGGCCAGAAGTTCCTGGAAAATATTTTTTTCGAAATTTGAAGCTTTTAATATTTTTTTTGGATGGCAATTCCTTAAAAACTTCTACGCTTCTTAATATGAAAGCTCTTGGAAGTATTTTTACAAAAATCTTCTATTCTTGGTTAGGAAAATTATAAAAATATTTTCAAAAAAAAACATCCGCAAAATCTGGAAAAAGTGAATTTCATATTAAAAATTCCAATATCCATCAATCCAAAGTAGTTTGTCCATCATAGCTGACAGGCTTGTTAACAAATGTGTTGGCTCCCATGTTCGAGACATTCGGTGGCACTTTTTTAGACAAATATACTTTTTTTTTGTTTTTGCCATACAAAACATATTCACATTTGAATATCTACACATATGTACGTGTGTGTGTGTTGTGGCATCAAATGTGTGGGGTTTTCCTGTGACAATTGGTCGGTCGATGGAACACCCCTTTTGCTTTTTGCTCTGAGAGCAGAGAGTGAAGAGCGAAGAAGAGCAAGAGCATAGTTTATATGATGTGTCAATCATTTGTCACCAAATGATTGATAAGACCAACTGCATTCGCATGATGTAGATGCTGATGCTGAGGCGGGTATCATGCGGTGCATGGGTGTTGGTGTGTGTGTGTTTGTGTGCAATTCGTTTATGAAACACCATTTATAGACGAGATGGATGGATGGCTGTGATGCATTGTAGGATGTTGGGGTGTGTGTGGCACCATTGCAAGTATTTTTATGCAACATATTGCATATTTTCCACTAGCTATTTTTTATTGTTGTTGTTTTTTTTGTTAAATAATAAACTAGGAATTATGGCAAAGTTTTAGTTAGTTTGCTGTTTTTTTTTGTTGTTATTGTATGGTGTCAGCCTCTATCTGATATTCTATGCAAATAAAAACATCCATAAAAATAAAAATCCAAACTGACACATTCACAAGTGTGGAGTGTCACAATGTTGCCTGGATGTGTTAACAATGATATATCACTCCACAGATTCTCTTCTGTAATTTAGCTTGATGATTGGATTTGGATTTTTGTTTTCTCTTCTTTTTTCTTTTCCTTCTTCATTTCTTAGAAGTGTGTGGCATATCCCATATAACAGCACTTTGTCATTTTACTTGAAAGAGAGAGATGAGGGGTGGGGGTTGTCGAAGAGAAATGCATTGAACTATTTTTGAGTTGTTTTCAAAGTAAACAACTGCAGGTATTAGAAGTTAGCTTTTTTTGCCACTTCTCAGGTGATTCACATCCCAGCCAATCACTTTAAATTTCAATTCACAAGTGTTTTGAATGGGTTCTTCGATTTCTTTCTGTTGCCACTTTTTCCCTCTCTCCCTCTCCCCCTCCCCTCTCCCCCTCCCCCCCCTCCCCTCTCCCTCTCCCCCTCCCCCCTCCCCTCTCCCCCTCCCCTCTCCCCCTCCCCTCTCCCCCTCCCCTCTCCCCCTCCCCTCTCTCGTTCTCTTTTGTTGTAGAACTTGTTCAATTATGGCCTTAAGTTTGTTTTTACTTTGGAATTTGTTTTCCCAATCGAATTGAATTGCTGAAGGTTATGAAAGTGTAGCAGACAAAAGGTGTCTTTAGCCGAACTCAAAATACACTTACAGATTAGAATAACAATTTGAAGTCAGGGAAAGATAAATGGGCGAGGATTTTCAATAAAATTTAGAACATAAAACCTTGAAATTTTTTTTCGGCTAGAAGTGGGATGGCGATGAGAGTAATTTTTAACACTTTTCAAGCAAAGTATACAAATAGGATCCTGTTAGTAGAGTTGTGTCAATCTAGGTCATAAATCAGTACACAAGTTCCAAAACGTATGAGTGATATCATATATTTTATATATCTCAAAGCACTCATACGCAGTGTTTTCATACAAACGACCGGAGTCTACGAAACTAGATAGGGATCTTCGATCGATCTAGATTGGCACAACTCTACCTGTAAGTCACATTGTATCGAAAATGTATACGCCATGGTACATGATTTTTTCAATAGAAGCCCAGGGGAGTGCTTTGCATCCATAGAAGATCCATAGAAGACCATGCATAGATGGTCTTTAATCCTTAAAGATCTTTTTATGATCGTTTTCCATATAGAACATTTTTCTAGTGTTACCATGTCCTCTATGAAACCAATGGTGTCATTTTACAGCATGTAATAAATATCATGTCCTTCCGAACTACTCCAAAGTTCTCTGGTCTAATCCTTATTGATTTGTTGAACATTATATCCAACATTTTCCACTTAGAGTGTGTAAACATTCATCATGTCTGTCAATATGGAATAAAAATGGGAAAATTGGTCAAATGCAAAGTGACTTAACTGCAATTTTATATATTCCAACCAAAATGGTAATGGAGGATATATAATATGATATGACCAAAGGGGGACTCTTGGGGTTTTGGGATCGATCCAGAGATTTTCAAACTTTATTTTTAGGGATATCCAGTCCTGTAATTCAGTTAATTTGATATCGGATCTGAAATTAAATTTTCATTCACATGGGGAATTTTCCAACCAAAACAATCTCAAATGGGCCAAGTGTATTTTATGTTCCAAAATAAATGCAGACAGACTCTTTGCCCATCATCTCTCTAAAGAGACTCTCTGCATCTCAGCTCGTCTATAGAGACTCTCTGCCTCTCAGCTCGTCTATAGAGACTCTCTGCCTCTCAGCTCGTCTATAGAGACTCTCTGCCTCTCAGCTCGTGTATAAAGGCTTTCTATTCCTGAGCTCGTCTATAGATCCTCTCTGCCCCTCGGCTCTTCCATAGAGACTCCCTGCGCCTTCAGCTTTTCTATAGAGACTCCTTGCGTCTTCAGCTCTTCTATAGAGACTCTCTGCCTCCTTAGCTCATCTATAGAGACTCTCTGTCCCTCATCTAGTCTTTAGAGACTCCCGGCGCCTTCAGCTCGTATATAGAGACTGCCTGACCCTACAAATCGTCTACAGAGGAGACTTCCTGGCCCTTCAGATCGTCTTTAGAGACTCCCTGCAATTCAGCTTGACGGTAAAGGAGACTTCCAGCCCCTTAAGCTCTTCTATAGAGACTCCCTGCGCCTTCAGCTCGTCTATAGAGACTCTCTGCCTCTCAGCTCGTATATACAGACTTCGTGCGCCCTCAGCTCCTCAGCTCCTCAGCTCGTCAAGAGAGGCTTAGAAAAAAGTCCTTCAAAAATATTCTTAAAAAAAATAATGCATGACCCAAAATACCATCTCAAAGGCTGATAGCGGTTCTATTCAAAAATCGAGTATATTCTAAAATTTTTTTAAAGTATCGAAAATTTTTAAATATACAAAGAAAATGCTTTCTATCCTTCGATCACGATCCTTCGCATCTCCTATGGAAGGAAGGCCTGTTTCTGTGTTTGTATGGCAAGAAGACCTCCTTCAGGTCTTCTATGGATAAAAAATACAATACAAGAATAGAAAATGGAATAAAATCTTTATGTCTACTGTAAAAGAAGATCTTCTTCAGGTATTCTATGAGGACCTCCTCATTGTCTTCTACGAATACAAGGGCCGACATCTCTTCTCGAGTATTTTCAAATATATTTTTAAGGATTTCAAGGGTATTAAAGATATAAAAAAATTATCGTTCAATTTCTTAACAAATTTCAGGACCAAAAGTACCATGTCAATTCTTGACAGCCGTTCTGGTCAAAAAATCGAGTATCAAGTAATCGCGTAAAATTATTTTTAAGGATTCTAGAATTTTCAAAAATATTAAAAAAATCGATCCTTCAGGTCTTTAATGGAAGGAAAGCCTTCTTCTGTGCTTGTATGGCAAGAATAACTCTTCGGGTCTTCTATGGATAAAAAACAACAGCTCTTCTGAAGATCTGATATGAGTAAAAGACCTTCTTCGGAATTCTTTGAGTAGAACATTGAATACCATCTTTCTGTCTACTATGAAAGTAGATCTCTTCAGGTCTAATATGAGCCGGAGGGTCTTCTTCATATCTTCTACGAATACAAGGGCCGACATCTCTTCTAGTCAAAAATCGAGTATTTTGTAAAATAATATCTAAGGATTTCTAGGATATTAAAAATATAAAAAATTTCTTAACAAATTTCAGGGCCAACCATACCATGTCAAAGGCTTACAGAAATACTGGTCTATTATTAACTATTTTCTAAAATTACTTTGAGAATTTTCTAAAAAAAATGTTAAGGATTTAAAGGATATTAAAAATATAATACAATGTCAAAGGCTGACACCCGTTCTTTAGATCTTCTATGGATAAAAAACAACAGCTTTTCTTAAGATCTTCTACGAGTAGAAGAGTTTTCTCAGGTTAGCTTTGAACATAAATTTTCTCTTGAAAGAAGATCTTCTTCTGGTCTTCTATGAGCCGGAGAACCTTCACCAGGACTTCTACGAATAAAAGGACCAACAGCCTTTGTGGTCAAAAATCGTGTAATTCCTAAAATAATTTTTAAGCACTTCCAGGATATTTAAAATATATGAAATTGTTTCCTTGCAATTTCATAACAAATCTGTAACAAATCCCCTTTTGCAATTGCTGTGTATCCCTGTTGCTACTGAATTTGTTAACATTTTTAATTTCATATCGTTTCGTTTGAATATTGAAGTGAAAAATATTTTTATTGCCATACACTCTACAACTGTATTGTGTGTTAAGTTTCCTTGCAGCTATTGACCCATTTCAGGATACATATACAATATTGAAAAGTTTTCCTTGGAAGGTGTTGATTGGAATTTAAGTTAATATAAAAGTTGAAGTGAAAAGTTGTGAGGAATATTGGAAAATATACAAAAGATACTTTTTGTTAATGAAATTTGAAGAAAATCTCAAAAAAATTTTTTTTTGAAAATCTCAGGATTATTTTCCAAGAATTTCGTCCCAATGTTTTTTTTTTCAGTTTTTAGTTTCAATTCCTTTTGACACAGCGCAGTGATTAATATTTCCCTCTAAAATGCCTCATTTCAACAACCGTTTTAAGCTTTTAATTATTTTCCATTCTCCTCTTCACATTTTGTTAACCGCCACAAACACAAACTTGTTTTGCCCCAAAATTTGACTGACATCGTCGAGTTGTGGTATATGTTTCATTAATTTCTGATCGTTCCTTCAATATTCCGCTTTAATCCCATCCTTTGTCACATTAATATTCATGCCACACATGCTGAACTCGATTAGGATAACTTCCTCATTTGTTTGTTTTCAATACCTCCCCCAATGGCAAAGTAATTGGAACATATTCATAATCCTCTCCAGGTCATTTATGATGTCAGTGCTTTTGTGATAAACCGACTCGAAAAACGAAAAATATGAGAAAAAAAGGAACGAGAGGAAAAAACAATTATTCTTGTTTGTGAAATATACCACCTGCATGTCATTTACTACAATGAAAGGACACTTAAACACTCACACACACACACACACAATCACACTAACAACATGTATGTATCAAAAAATCCTTTATCGTCTTTTGTCTGGGCAAACATAAATGATTTATAAATTTCTGAGCGGGAGAGAGAGGGGGAGAAAGCGGGTGATTGAGCGAGAGTGTTGCCTTCACAGACTTATGATATATGAGATACAGCAGCTTAAAAGATCGAAGATGCTAAAAGCAAACAAAGATGAAAATATAAACAAAGAAGGAAAAAAATGGAAAAACAAATGGTATCCAGAAAACGATTTATTATGTGTAATAGGGTGGGGTGCGGGAAAAGTGAGGAGAGTCTTTACGCAATTCGTATGCAAGGCTGGGTAAATATTCAATGGATAGGAGACATTCTTGGGGACTTCATTGCCTAGAGACGCATCTTCAGATATTCCGAGGATAGAAGAACCTACCCGGCGTACAAGACTTTCTCCAGGTCTTCAAAAGAAAGAAGACCTTTTCTGTGGGTCTTCTACGGAAATAAGATCTTCCCCAGATCTTTTAAGGATAGAAGATCTTCTCCAGCTCTTCCTGGAAATGTCTCCTGGTCTTCCAAGATTCAAAGACATTTTCCAGGTTTTCAAGCATAGAAAACTTCCTTCAGGATAGAAAAGTTTGCCCATGTCTTCTGAAGATGGAAGAACTTTTCCAGGTCTTTTATGGATATAAGTCCTCTACATGTCTTCCATTAATAGAAAACCTTCTTCGGGTCTTCTACAAACAAAAGACCGTCTTTGGGTCTTCTACGAACAGAAGACCTTAAAAGCAAAAGAAGACCTCCTTAAGAGAAAACCTTCTTTAGTTCTTCTTTGAAGAGAAGACCTTCTTAAGAGATGATCTTCTTTAGGTCTTCTATGGAGAGAAGACCTTCTTCAGGCCACCTATGCAGAGAAGACTTTCTTCAAGTGTTTTGTGAATAGAAATGGATAGAAAATCGTATTCGGGTCTTCTACGAACCGAAGACCTTTTAAGGGTCTTCTAGGCAAAAAAGAGCTACTTAAGAGAAGTCCTCCTTTTGTTCTTCTTAGAAGAGAAGACCTTCTACGGGTCTTCTACGAACCTTTTAACTTCTTAAGGTCTTCTATGAATAGAAGATTTTCTTTAGGTCTTCTATAGAGAGAAGACCTTCCTTAGGTCTTCTATGGAACAACTACCTTCTTCCCCTCATCTATGAAGAGAAGACCTTATCTTGATTTTTCCAAGGATGGATAACCTTCCACAGGTCTTTTATGGATGTTAGTCCTTTTCCAGGTTTTCTATGGTTGAGAGACCTTCTCCATGTCTCTTATTGATAGAAGAACTTCTTAAGGTCTTCTAAGTATAGAATATCTTCCAAGGATAGAATACCTTCTTCATGTCTTCCAAGGATAGAATTCCCTGTACAGGCTTTCCAGGGATAGAAAACTTATCCATGTAATCTAAGGACATACGATTTTCTCCATGCCTGTCGAAGATAGAAGAACTTCTTCAGGTTTTCTAAGAAAGAATACCTTCTCCAGGGCTTCTGAGAAAAAAACTTTAGCTCTTCCAAGGATAAAAGACTTTCTGCCTTCCGAAGTTTGATAAACTTTACCAGGTCTTGTAGGGATAAAAGATCTTCTGTATGTCTCCAAGGGATAGAAGTCTTTCTCCAAGTCTGCCACAGATAGAAAACCTTATCCAGGTCTTTTAAGGATAATATACTTTCTACATGTCTTCCAAAGATAGAATATCTTCTCAAGGTCTTCTAAGAATCGAAGACTCTTTTCCTTGCCATCAAGGATAGAAAACTGTCCCTAGGTCTTACTAGGATAGAAGACTTTCTCCAACTCTTGCCACACATAGAAAATCTTCTCTCGGTCTTATCCAAGGATAAAAGGACTTCTTCATTTCTTCAGAGGATAGAAGACCTTCTCAAAGTCTTCTAAGAATCGAAGACTTTTTCCTTATCATCAAGGATAGAAGACTTTCCTTAGGTCTTCCAAGGATAGACGATCTTTATATCCATGGATTGCAGACGTTTTAAAGGTCTACCAAAGTCTTTCAAGACCTTTGCCAGGTCTTCTATGAATGGATGACCATCTTCAGGTCATCTAAGTATAAAAGTCCGTCTCCAGGTCTTTGTGAGTGAAACCCCTTTGTCACGCATCTAAGGGTAGTAATTCTACTCCAGATTATCCAAGTAAGAAGACCTTCTCCAGGTCTTTTATAAGTGGAAGTGGATTTTAAGGATGGTAGACCCTTTCGAGTTATTCTAGGAACAGATGACATTCTTTAGGTCTTCAGAATAAAGAACCTTCTTAAGGTCTTTTTTAGATAGAAGATGTTCTCTAGGTTTTTTATCGATGGAAGAACCTTCTTTGAATCCAGGCTTTCTCGCCAGATCTAGCTATAGAAGGGCTTCTTTAGATCTTCTTCTGTAAAATCTCCTTTGCAGGACTTCTTAATAAACAATGTTTTTTATTGTTCCCCTATTTCTATTTCTTCAGGTCTTTTTTGGGTATAAGATGTTCCCCAGGTCTTCTATGGATAAAAGAGATTTTATCGATAGAAGAACTAAAGAAGGGTCTTTCATCGATAAAATACCTTTCCCAGGTTTTCTCGCCAGATCTTCCAGCTATAGAGTGCCTTCTTTAAATATTCTTTGGTAAAATATCCTTTGCTGGAAATCTCGATAGGCAATTTTTTTTCTCTTATTTTTCCCCTCTTTCTATTTCCACCTAATGTTTTCCGTGTTGTTTTCCATTTCCTTTGTTTGTTTTCCTTGCTTTCCATGTGGAAAAACCACACTTGCTGGTTTCCATTTACCTTTTTGATGTCTGTTTTAGGTGTTACTTTTAGCATGTTTTTCATTTCCCTTTGTTTTGTCAAGGATGCGGGGATTTGAAGAAGGAAAACGGGATGAGAGTGACATTGGCAAGACGTATCTTGAAAGAAACAAACTTGCCTTGAATGGCATGCATGTGAAGAAATGTATAAGGATATGTATGTATGTATTTGTGTAGTCTTCACATATGCGGTGGCAGATTATTGTTTTATTCGCGCCATGATTTGCCTTTTGTAAATGGAAGCTGGAAAAATTCCATCAAACATGAATGACAAGTAATTTTCAGTCACATAAATTACACAAAAAAAGGGTGAAAGGAAATTGTGTTAGTGAAATTTGTGTGAAGGTATGAGGGGAGGGGGGATTTTTTTTATAATGTCTGTTTAACAATTCAAATGATTGAAACATGTACTTAAATTCCATTAAACCTGTCAAGGTAACACGTTAAGCTGCCTAACACCCCTAGAAGTGGATTATGTTTTGCATACATAATCCAAGGGAGCATGAAACGTATTTTAAGAATCCTTAAAGTCATTTGGATTTAGAGAATTTTTTTTTTTGAAAATCATCTATTGAATATCAATTGAGAATTCTACGAATTTTCCTTGGCAACATGATTTTTAGTCCCCTCCCCCTCCCTCTCTTCTTGTGTATGTCATGAGACATACTTTTTTATTTATTTTTATCCTCAATTATTTTTCTAATGAATTACAAGCACGTGTTCAAGATTCGTAGATAATTGGCCATAAACATAGTTGATAGCTGGAATACTAATAAATTTGCTAAGGCCTTTGGGCAGGGGCATCGGAGATGGAATGGAAAAATCACAACGTTTCAAGTGGCTGTGATGAGAATTGTGGCTGAATGGTTGTGTTGCCAATGGAATCTATTTATATTTGGGTTTGAAGTGAATTAATTCAATTGGTGTAGAATTACTGAAAGAAATGTGGAGGTGTTGGAATAATTTGAAAAAAATTACATTAAAAAAATCTGAAGAAAACATGCCCAAATAAATCCATAGAAACCCATTCACATTTTTAACCTATTAGTATTTTTATTTTTTGTAAAAGTTTTCTTGAGCAGTATTTTTTTTTTCAATTATTTCATAAACTTCGCCAGCCAATTATTAATAATTCCGAAATACACACACATTAACGTGTATCACTCAAAAAAAACCCAATAATTACTCACTCCCACATCGACAAACCTAAAGTTCCGGTGGGCGTATAAGTATTATTAATTGAGTGTATGTGGTTGGCGTATAAGTGTTATTAATTTGTGTACACTCCGGCGTATAAGTATTACAAATAAACAATTACATTTGATTGTATTTATTTTGTGGAACTTTTGCCTGCTTGTTTCCCACATTTTTACCTTTTATGTAATTTATTAAGTTTTATCGTCAATTCTTATTTAATAATCAACAGCTAAGTGCTGCACAAAAGCACTTCACCCCCTCCCGCGTATTCAATTGAACACAATATTGACATGATATCAAAGTGTGTTGCGTATGATTGATATTTAAATGCAATTTACCAAAGTAATCAGATTACTCATACGCTGTGATGATGATGACGATGATGGTTGACCTGAATTCGGCTGGCAGGTGGGCGTTGCTGACCACAAATTTCAATCGGGTAGAAAATGTGAAATTAATCAGTTGTAATGCGAGTAGTTGGATTGTGAATGAAGGTATATTTCAGTTTTAAATGAAATTAAAGAATTTTGTTGCGGGGAGTTCATTCATTGAAAAGAGCGAGGCCAGAAATGAATTCTAGGAATACACGTTGCCATAAAAGATCCAATTTGGCTGAAATTCAATTAATTTGGTATGAAATTTAAAGGGGAATAGTTTGAGGGATATATTTTCGTTCCAAAAAAAAAAAAAAAAAAAAAAAAAATACAGACAGACAGGCTCTGTTCCTTGTCTATAGAGACTCTCTATTCTCAGCTCTTCTATGTATCTCTCACATAGGCCAAGCCCATTTTATGTTCCAAAATAAATACAGACACGCTCAATGTCCCTCAGCTCTTCTATAGAGACTCTCTGCCACTCAGCTCTTCGATAGAGACTCTCTGCCACTAAGCTCTTCCATAGAGACTCTCGTCTATAGAGTCTCTCTGCCACTCAACTCTATAGAGATCTCTACTTAGCTCCTCTATAGAGACTCCGTGCGTTTTCAGCTCGTCTATTCAGGCTCCGTACCCTTCAGCTCGTTTATAAAGATTCTCTGCCACTTATCTCGTATGTAGAGACTCTCTGCCCCTTAACTCCTCTATAGAGAGTCCAAGGGTGTTCAGCTCATCTATAAAGACTCCATGGGCCTTCAGCTTGTCTATAGAGACTCCCTGCGCCATCAGCTCGTCTATAGAGACTCTCTGCCCTTTCGCTCTTCTAAAGATTATCTGCCCCTGAGCTCGCCTATAGAAACTGTCTGCTCCTTAACTCCTCTATAGAGACTCCCTTGCCCTTTAGCTCGTCTATAGATACTCCCAGTGACTTCGGATGGACTATAGACTCCCTGTGTCTTCAGCTGGCCTATAGAGACTCTCTGCTACTCACCTTGTCTATAGAGACTCCCATGTCGTTTAGCTCGTCTATAGAGACTCCCTGTGCCTTTAGCTGGACTTTAGAGACTCCCTGTGCCATCAGCTGGCCTATAGAGGCTCCCTTCGCCGTCACCTCATCCACAAATATTCCCTGCATCTTCAGCTCGTCTATAAAAAACTCTTTGGCACTCAGCTCGTCTATAGAGACTCCAATGCCATTCAGCTCCTCTATAGCGACTCCTTGGCCCCTAAATTAGTCTATAGAGACTCTCTGCGGCTTTAGCTCGTCTAAAGAGATTCCCTGCGCCTTCAGCTCGTCTATAGAGACTCCCTGCGCCTTCAGTTCGTCTACAGAAAATCCCTGCGCCTTTAACTCAACTATAGAGACTCTCTGCCCCTTAGCTAGTCTATAGCAAATTCTTGGCCCTTAAGTTAGTCTATAGGGATTTCCTGCGCCTTCAGGCCATCTGTGGAGACTGTTGAGGTTCCCTGGGACTTCAGCTCGTATATAGAGACTACCTGTGCCTCCAATTTGTCTGTAGAGAGTACCTGCGACTTCAGCTCGTCTATAGAGGAGACTCAATGGTCCTCCCGGACGTCTATGAAGGAGACTATCTGCGTCTTCAGCTCGTCCATTGAGTATCCCTGGAACTTCAGCTTCTCTATGGAGGAGACTCTCTGGTCCTCCAGGTCGTCTATGAAGGAGACTCTCTGGTCCTCCAGGTCGTCTATGAAGGAGACTCCCTGCGCCTTTAGCTCGGCCATTGAGGTTCCCTGGGCCTTCAAATCGTCTATAGAGACTCCCTGGAACTTCAGCTCGTCCATTGAGGTTCCTAGGCCTTCAATTCGTCTATTGAGGCTCCCTGTGCCTTCAGCTCATATATGGAGACTCCCTGCGCCTTCATCTCGTATATTTAGCTCGGCTGTGGTCCATATAGACTTCCACCTTCCGAAAATGTTTCTCGTCTCTCTCTCACATTTATCAACTTCTTACACTGAATGTTTAGCAGTAAATATTTTCAAGCAATTGTTAGGCACTTGAAATTATTTCACTTTTCCCATTTCATTAAGCTTCCCGACTCAAAGCTGTTAAAAACTAACACTCTAATCATCTAATCGGTTGAGTAAATATAAAACCAATAAAATTGAATCAACATATATTACGTGCCATTTTGATAACAATTTTGGATTGAGGGGGGTAGGGGAACTCCAACATGTAGCTCCGTAGTTTATCAAGGTATTCACAAAGATTTGAAATGTGTATTGGAGTCACGTCATGTTTCTCAAACAACAAAGGCAACACAAGTATGTAATGCAAACATCACAAACACAACACAATGCTTTCAATGTCAACATATTTAGGTCCTTAGGGATCATGTTGGGACTATCCCTAAGGGGGGAGGGGGAGGCAAATCATCGACAAAAGAAAAGCAACACAACTTGTTTGAGATGTCGGTCTGTCATGTTGTATTACAAACACGTTCCATGTTTTTTGTATAAAGTTTGGTTTTCTTCCATACGATAATTGACCGAAGGCAGGGTACGGGATGTGTGCTTGTGTGAAATATTTCCGGGAAATCCCAATTTTCATTCGTAGATATGTAACATTTGAAAAATCATTAAAATAGTTTTTTGATTTTTCTTTTCAATTTATCCATATCTTCCATTGATGGATATTTTTATGGAAATAAATAACCATTACATTTTGGGATGACTTACCTCAACTACATCGATATCCGTAAATAATTTGTTACGCTTTTTCCGATATTGAACCAACATTGGTGGCTGATAATTGTTTGCAATAAAAGTAGTCAGCCAAAGGTATTTCTTTGGAATTTTCCATTTTATAGTTTTATTTCCTGTTTTCCCCTCAGATAACCAGCCAACCGAAGGATCACAGGGGTATGAAAAAAAAAAATGAATTGCACATAACAACGAAGAGCAAAAAAAGGATATTGAAATACGTGTGTTTTTTTTATTCGCCAAGGTACAGGGGCATACATCATCCGTTTTAATTAAGCCCTCGTTCGCCATGCGGAACGGTAAAGAGAAACCAATATGTAATGGAGGAGGAGGAGGAAAGGCGGGGAGACAACAAGTGGTATTTTATGAATCGCTTGCCATTTCCTCTCTCTCTCCCTCCCAAAGATCAAGGATATTTGAATGTATTTGTGTTTCTCTGAATCCACAAGGGGGGTTTCCCTACATGCACCTGTGAGGATATCTCATCCTTTGTAAAGATGCTAATGAGAGACAGATTGCTGCCTTCGAGAAACATCAAAATAAAGGCTTATTGACTGCTGCAACAATGCTCGGCGAAAGATTAAGGTTTTTTTTCGGATAATTTTTTCTTTTGTGATATGAGGTGTAAGACGGGATGTGAATGTAACAATCAAAATGATGGTTAAAGGTGTACATTAACGCCGAGGTAATGTGTAGGTTCAGAAGTCAGATTAAGAATCTAAGTAGGCAATAAGAACGGGAAAAACTTAAAGAAATGACCGAATAAGACCATAGATTTTCATGAGAGATAGATATGACCTCCAGGACTGGAAAATGTGGCTAGGACCTTCAAATGCAAAAATCGGACCCATAACGAATTTTGTAAGAAATGGTTTAAAGAAAATTTACTGACACCCAAAGATGTTTTTCAGGATTTTCTTAGGTATATTAAGATTAAGATTTGTCCAGGAGGATATCTAAATATTTCACAAATTTTAGATGTTTTTTTTTTTCAAGAGGATATCAGAAAATACCCCGTGTAGGTCAATAATTTGGTAAAGCGCCCCATAAAAAAATACCTCAAAGTTTCAAATTAAACTTGGCTGCAATCTGGAAATTTCGGTTATAGCGAGTATCTGCCCCTCAGCTTGGTTATAGCGACTCTCTGCCCCTCTGCTCGGTTATAGCGACTCTCTGATACTCAGCTCTTCCATAGAGATTCTCTTCTACTCAGCTCTTCTATAGAGACTCCCTGGGCCTTCAGCTCGTTCATAGAGGCTCTATAGGAACTCTCTGCCCCTCAAAAAATGTTTATTTTGCCTATCATGGATTTAGGAATTTTCAGGATCCTGGCTATATCTTCCACCTTACTTGCCTGGAATTTTAAAATTTTGGAATATTATTGGATAGAATATTGCCTTGCAAAAATAGGTCTGTGTTGATCCAGATATTGGAATGAACTTCATTTGACGGTATCCAGTACTTATTTAAATATTGAAGATCCTAGAGACATGATTTGAACTGAATGGGCTACGGTGAAAAAAGGATCTGACAGTATTTAGTATAAATAGGTCCAGCCAGCTTGTTCACTGAGACAATCTGGCCTCTGAGCAGGGACGTACGCAGGGTAGGGATTCTGGCCATAAAACGTAATCGGATTTTTTGAAGAGGACGTTGAAGGACTTTTTTTCTAAAAAAAAGTTGAGCGCCAGGCAAAATAATAATTTCTGAGATATTGACTGGCCTTCAAAAGTGGACTTTTTTGAAAATTATTCAGAGATACTCTCCACTCTTCAAGCGTAGGTTTATAAAACCTATTTGGTGATCTACAAACGTTTTATTGGATTTTATAGGAATATTAACTGGCCCCGCAAACTTTGAACTTTTTGACTTCATTTAGAGATACTGCTTAGAGCTCAAACGCGCATTGTACGCGTTTGTTTCTAGAGACATTATGCGGCCCTAAATGGAGAATTTGAAGAATTTTTTTCTAGTATTTTAACTGGCCCTCAGAGATAAATATTTAAAGCTTTTTTGAGGAATATTGTCAGGCCCCTAACAGTGGATTCTTAAAGGACTTTCACCAGGAGTATTGTGCGTTTCTCAAGTGGCTTTTTTACATGGCTTTTCTAGGGATATTTGCTGACCTCCAGTCTAATGTAGATTTCCTATACTTAGGTATGCTTTTTGTCGTGTTTTATAGTTGGAAAACGTAAACGGTGACTTCTCTACATAGAAGACCTCCAAGACTTTCTGCATACCTTTTTCTCTTTCTTGGGTGTCATTTGCAGTTCCTTCCAGAGGTGAACGTAAGTTAGAATGTCATATGGACGTCTCCTATTCATAGAAAATCTACAAGAGTTTCTTCATACATTTTCTTTATATTGGGCGCCGTTTCTATTCAAGTGGTGGAAAACCACAAGTAGCTATCGTAAGAGCACTCCTGCGTTTAAATGTGAATAAATCTTTGTGTCTCGTAAGAGAACAGCAACATCAGCAGAAATGGTCCGTAAAGTAAGGAAGCGACTTGATCGAAACCCGTGTCGCAGTGACCGAAAAAATGTTTTTTCACCCTGTAGTTCTCTACCGTCTGTCAATTTTCATTTCACCTCTTTCTCTCTCCCTCTCTCTTTGTATATCTTTCTCTCACACTTCTTTTTAATTATCTTTCATAGACTTTCATTGGTCTGAAAAGGGGAATTTTACAGCGTTTTTGAGGCCTGTTGAACAAACCTCAAACGAGGAGTTTTTTAAGTAATCCTTGAGGAATAAGACCACCAAATTCGAATATATAAAGAATTTCCAGGGAAATTTATATGACAATAATCGGATATTTTTGTGGAACTTTTCAGGGATATTTACAAACTACCAACCGAAGTGTTTCTTAGGAGGATTTTCGGAACAATGCTAATTAACATTAAACGTGAATTTTTAAGGCATTTTCAAAAAATCCAGTATTTAATTTTTTTTCTGAAAAAATATAGCCAAAAAGAGTGTATTTTTATGGAATTTTTGTTTGCAGACTTATAAGTTTAGATTTTTTAAATTTTTGAATTTAAAAAAAAAAATATTCATCTTAGAAGGAATTTGCCAAAATTTGTAGCTTTTGCATGTTTTAAATACTGCAAGTTTTCTCCTACATAAATCCCTACGTCCCTTGATTATTCCAACTATAAGACCTTCCAACGAAACATCATAGACGAACTACTCATAACAATTTCTCCGTATATTTTGACATATGTAATACTCCCCCCCCCGTCCTTCTTTCTTGCTCTTATTATGTTTCCTTGTTATTTTATTTATTGAAGCGAAAAAATTCTCTCTTCCTACCTGTTGAAAAAAGCTGAAACATATGTGGGCATTCTTTCTTCTGTGATTTTCTTTTCATTCACACATAATTGTTTTGCTTGAAAATGGTTATGCAAATACCGAGATTTTGATGAACAAAAAAATGATAATTATAGAAAACAAAGAACAAAGAAATCATAATAATAATTTACTGGATAACTCGAACGTAATGACTTATGTCGAAGTGCGTCATTGCTGCCGGAGAGAGAACCCATTAAAACATTTCTCCAAACAATGGAACGACTAGAAACAATTCATATGTGAATGAATGAATGAATGAATAATTTCATGGAACCATTCCCAAATGGCATTGTGGCATAAATTCTCCTAGTGTCCAGTTTTATATAAGCAGGAGATTATAATCAACAGTATGTTGTGAATGAAGGGGGGGGGAGGGCGGGGCTGTTAGGGATAGTGAAAAGACAATGGTAATGTATAGAACGTATGTTATTTATGGACTTTATGCAAATCATAAACAAAACCCATAATTATAATGACACATGACCAGAAACTGGTTGGTAGCTGCCATGGAAATAAAAATTAGCATGAATAAACTTGTATTCTTTTAAATGAATGAGTATTCAAATCAGCCAAGTAGTGATAATTTAGAATATGTTGTCCTGACAGTCTTAACAATGCATGGGGTTAAAGATTCTAATAAAATACATTAAATGAAGGTTTTTTGTTCTATAGATATAAGACCATTGTCCACATAATTCTGATGTAACAGACCTTTGTCAAGTATTCTATGGAAAGAAGACCTTCTACTGACTTTAGGTCTTCAGCTCGTCTATAGAGACTCCCTGCGCTTTCAGCTCATCTGTGGAGACTCAATGTCACTCAGCTCGTCCATATTGACACTCTGCGTCTTCATCTCGTCTATAGAGAAGACTTCCTGCACCTTCAGCTCGTTCCCTGGGCCTTCAGCTCGTCCATTGAGGTTCCCTGGGCCTTCAGCACATCTATGGAGGCTCCCTGGCCCTGTAGTTCGTCTATACATAGAGACTCTCTCTCTCTATTTAGTTCGGCTCTGGTCCGTATAGACTTCCACCTTTCGCAAATGTTTCTCGTCGATATCTTGCCTTTATCAACTTCCTACACTCTATGTTTAGCAGCAATTATTTTCAAGCAATTTTTAGATACTTGAAATTATTTAAATTATTTCTGATAGAGCAGACTTTTGTCAAATATTCTCTTTACAGAGACTTCTATACATTGAAGACCTCCATGATTTTCTTTATACCTCTTTAAACGAGAATTTTTTCTACGATATATAATTTTTTACAGATTTTTCTAGGATACTGATTGCCACCCGATCTTAGTATTTAAAATAATTTTTATGGAATATTGATCGGCAACCAAATGTGGATTTTTTAATGATTTTTAAAGATATTCGCCGATACCCGAACGAGGAGTTTTAAAGGATTTTTGAGGTATATTGTGGAATCCACAGACTTTTTTAAGGAGTATTGGTCGGTTCTTAAGCGTGGTTTTTATATTGATTTTCTCGGATTATTAAGTGTATGGCCTCCAGATTGATGAAGATTTCTAATACTTAGGTGTGCTTTAAATAGACTTATATATAGGCTGTTGCAGATTTCTTATACTCAGGTGTCCTTTTGCATAGTTGGACCTCCAAAAGTTTTTGCATTCCTTTTCTTTATATTGGGCGCCATTTGTAGTTCTTTCCAGAAGTGGACGTAAGTTAGAACGTCATATGGATGTCTTCGATTCATGGAAGATCTCCAAGAGTTTCTGCATACATTTTCTTTTCATTGGCTGCCATTTGTAGTTCCTTGCAGAGGCAAACGTCATGAATGTAAGTTAGAACGTCATATGGATATCTTCTATTCATAGAAGATCTCCCAGAGTGTTCGGAATACCTTTCCTTTATATGGGGCGCCATATGTACTTCCAAGTGGTGGAAGTGGAAGTGGGTGGATCCTCATTCATATGCTGCCCATTAGAATGGTATAGTGAATATAAAACCTTATCGTTTTTACATGAAGGAACTCCTAGAGTATTTTATAATCAGGACATTTTCTGTTTCCTTTTACCTTACGCGCTATTGACTTCCCTTTCTTTGTGCTGTCGATTTGAATCGGATATTTATTGATTTAAATTTTAAATCTTATCTCACATCTCCTTCCCTCTCTTTCTCTATTTTTTGATTTTCTTTGAACTCACAACATCATAAACAACTGTTCTCAGAGAACCTCTATAGACTGTGACAAATTTTAGGTAGGCAAAAAGTATTCCTTATATTGGGCGCCATTTGTCATTTCTTCTGCGATACACACTTCTCATATCCGTGTGCAGTAGATTTGATTGGCACAAGAATTTTTAAAAAGTTAAAGTCGACTCCAGCGTCTCTTATCCTCTCTCTTTTCCCATCTCTCTCTGTCTCTCTATCTCTCTCTATTTTTTTACTTTTCTGTTATTAGACAACTTCTATAGACGTTAAACATATTTTAGGTCCTTGAAAGTTCCAAGGTCATATGAATATCTTCCATACATTGAAGACATTCGAGAGTCTTCTGTATTTCTTTCCTTTTTTATGTTGGGTGCCATATGTAGTTCTTTCATGCTGCCGATGTATTTAAATTGCAAATCGTATCTTTTATACACAGACGAACTCTTAAAGCATTCTATAACTAAGATTTCTTCTGAAGTCAAAACGTCTTCCTTATGTTGGGCGCCATTTACAGTCTCTTCCGCGATAAAAAAAACTATCCTTTATCCTGCGCTGTCGATTTGAATGGCATTTAACTTTAAAGTCGTATCTCTCATCCCTCTCTCTTTTCTTTTACTTTTCTCTTTTCTTTCTCACACTTTTGTCAGCGCACAACAGCACCGCCAACTGTATTTCGAGGACTTCCACACAGTAAATATAATTCAAGGTTTCGAAAGATAGAACGTGATATGGGTGTCTTTTATACATAAAAGATCTCCAAGAGTCTTCTGCGGTCGTTTTCTTGAAGTTGGGCTCCTTCTCTAAAATTTCCCTTATCCTCACATTGCGATTTGAATAGCATAGCTATTTATTTGAGTTTAAAGTTTTAGAGTGTTGTCGAACCTTGACTTAATCTGTAATCTTATTTATATTAGGCGCCATATGTACATATTTCCAGCTCGTGAAATAAATTAAGAATAACTTATTCATGATTTCGATACAAAGAAAAGCTCCAAAACTTTATATAACTAGGTTTTCTGCATAAAATTTTCAGGTCTTGTTTAGGAAGTTTTCTTTATATTGGGCGCCGCATGTAGCTCCTCACGGACTGCAAGGTTTCCTGTTTTTTGTACTTTCGATTTGAATGACATTATTTATTTGAATTTACACTCATACTTTACATCACTTAGTTCTCTCTCCTTCTTTTTTCTTTCCCACTTCTCTTCGCTCACACCTCCATAAAATACAATTGCAATTAAATATCTTTTATAGGCAATAAACCGTTTTTTTGGTCTTTTAAATATAACATACCTACTTATATACAGATGATACCTCCTACATTGTTCTATAACTAGAAATTCTGCATACCCATATAGGTCTTATTTGTATTGGGCGCCATCTAGTTGACAAATTTCCATTATCCTTATGCTTCCCATTTGAAAAGGATTATGGTTCGCATCACTCTATTTCGCTCATCCACTCTCTCTCTCTCTTTCCTATCAACTCACAGCATCATAAACAACTGGACTTAGAGGCCTTCTATGGACGGTGAAGTATCTTAAGTCTTTTAAAGACACAAGGTATTGTGGATGTTTTCAAAAATTGGAAGTCTTCCTAAATTTTTTTGCAACTCGGTTTGCCGCATACCTTATCCAGGCCTTCTGTAGACAAAACCTCTTCTTTATATTGATCACCCTCTGTAATAGTGAATTTTCTTTATCCGACGTCTTTTAATTGCGTTATAATTTATTTGAATTTAAAGTCTTATCTTATCCTCTCTCTTCCTTCCACCCTCTCTCTCTCTCTCTCTACTGTCAGCTCAGATAATAATAACAACTGCACTTAGAGGCCTTCCAACAGCGTTTGAGGTAATTTAGATCTCTTAAATATAGAAGGCATTATTGATGTTTTCTTTACTCACAAGACCTTCTAGAGTTTCCTATAAGGGATATTTTTCATATCATTTATAGGTCTTTTATAGAGAAAAAATGTCCTTTATATTGGGCGCCATCTGAATTTTCTGCCAGTTTCTGAATTTCATTTATGATATCCATTTTAGTAGCATAACTATTTATTAGAATTCAAAGCAGTATCTCGCATTTTTCTTCATTTTCCTGTCCTTCTCCTTCTCTATTTTGTCAGCTCAAAAACTCTCCTTCATATTGGGCGCCATCGGCATTTCAATGTAAATGTTAAATTTTTGTTGCCCTTAAGCTGTCAATTTGAGTAGTTTAATTGATTTGAATTTAAAGTCGTACCTTGCATTTCTCTTGTATCCTCTTCCAATCTCTCTTTCTGTCAGTTTAACAAAATATATTTATTTTTATTGGGCGCCATCTATTGTTCTTCTCAGGTATTAAATTTCCCTTATCCTCATGCTGCCTTACTGAAAGACATTATTATTTATTTGAATTTAAATTTCTGCCTCACATCTGCTACCATCTCTCTAACCCTCTCTTCCTTTAGCTCACACCACCATCAAACAACTGCACTTAAAAGTTAAAATGCAGCTAAAAACGATGCACAGAGAATATTTAATTACTAAACAAGAGGAAGAAGAAGCAGTGGAAGAAGAGGAAGACGACGAAGATGGAGGCATGCACGGAAGTAAGTTCAAGGTTATTGCACAGATTTCCAAAACAGTTGAAGGCTAAAAGCTAAGGGTTAACTGTCAGAGTTGAGTGTGAAGGCAGGAAATTGCTATTGATATTTGCCAATGTCAATAGCAACATCAGGATTGCAGAGAAGGACAATGTCACTGGAGGGAGGGGTAGGGAGAGAGGAGGGGGTTTACACCTACTTGAAAAGTGTTGATGATGGAAAAGTAAAAGTTCATTTATTGATGGAAGAAGTTTTGTGGAATGCCGTTCAGCGACAGGAATTTGCATGCAGGGGTTATTCGAAAGGTCATTTTGGTGATATTTGAAAGGACATGAAAAGAAAGGTGAGAAAAAACAATAAAAACTATGGACTAGTTTACCCAAAGCGGGGGCTGAGTGTTAATTCCATACAGATTCTCCCTTTCTCTAAGACAAGGAACACTTTACTGATTAGGTGTGAGGTTTGAAACATATTCTCTGAGTCGGAAACATATTCTCTAGCAGCTTTCAATATTAAATGCTACCAATAAAAAATGACAAAATCTGCATAGCTCTCCATCTTCCCTGAAGCATTTTTAGCTTAACTTTTTAAGTGCTTCCCCCAAGAAATCCATTCAAATCCATTTCTCTAGAATTGGATGATAAAACAAAATATCCTCATTCCGTCCATTCTAATATTTCTTGTGTAATCCTTTAAAAAGTGCAAACAAAGTTTCTAATAAACTAAATTACAAATCTTGGCCTCGGGGCTAGTTGTGTTAGATAACTTTTTTACTCACTCCGTTGACTGGTTGGATCCAAGTTATGGTCCATTACCACCTTCGCCTCCCGTTTTGGTAAATTTCCAAACCCTTTTTCGGTATCAATTCGAATGTTCAGATGTCAATGGTTCGATAATGCTCACATTCAAATTTCGGGTGGATATTGGGGTGGAACGAAATATTCGGGAGTACTTTCCAATTCTAATTAAAATTCAAATCTAAAAGCTGGCTTCAAATTGAGGAGAAATTTAAGGATATACAGGGTGGCATAAAAAATGCAACCAAATTAAGACTGCTGTCATTTCAAAGCCACTCGTCCGACAGCTGTTAAAATTATTCCAGTGACAGCTCATTATATTGTTAACAAGGGTACAACAGCGTCTTGGTGAGAATCGCTCGTTACCGTTATACTGGTAGCGTAGCCCGACGTCAAGAAAGGGGACGGAAGAAAACAGCAATATCAGCAGAAATGGTTCGAAAAGTAAAAAAGTGACTTGAACGAACCCCGCATCGCAGTGGCCAAAAAATGGCTCGTGAGCTCAACATACCGCAATATTCCATTCGGAAAATATTGAAAAATGGGCTCGGGGTAAAGCCATTGAAATTCCAAAAAGTGCAAGAGCTTGCACCGCAACAGAAAGAAAATAGACTAAAAAGAGCTAAAGAGCTTGGCCGAAAGGGGTGAACTGCCGAATTTGGTTTGGTTCTCTCCGGTGAGAAAACATTCGTTGCCCTGCAGTTTGTAAAGAAACGAAATGATCCTGTCTACTTGCCAAAGAGGTCTGTTAGAAATGTTCACCTTCGGTTGGCCACCAGAACTCAAGCGCCGGCCATGGTGATAGTGTGGTTCGCCATAACAGCCGATGGTCGCTCTCCACTCGTATTAATGGACCCTGGTATCAGAATAAATGCCGAATATTATGACGAAAATATTCTGGAGGGTGTATTAAAGCCTTGGGCATGCAAACATTTTTGCCGCAGACCTTGGACATTCCAATAGGACAGGAGTACCATTGCACTCAGCACGCGCCACCCAATAATGGTTACAAAATGAGGTTCCTCGCTTCATTTCCAGCGCAGCCGATGGTCGCTCTCCGCCCGTATTAATCGATCGTGGCATCAGAAGAAATGCCGAATATTATGGCGAAAATATTCTGAAGTGTGGTTCCTCGCTTCATTTTCAGCGCACAATGGCCACCAAAATCTCGGGATACCAATCCGTTAGACTATTGTGTCTGGATTATTTGGAAAGCCAGGTTGGCCCTAAAATGTACCAAAGTGTCAATCACCTCAAGCGCTTCGCCGGGAATGGACCAAAATACCCCAGAGCAACATTCGGGCAGCGTGCAATTGCAATATTCAGTGGCCGTTTGAAGATCATAATTCGTGCCAAAGCTGACAAATTCGAACAAATCTAAACTTATTCTAAAATGTGATGCTATTTCCGATTTTTTTTGCTTTCACTCAAAAAAATTAAAAAAAGAAAAAAAATGTAAAAATTATGGCGTTCCAATAAATATAAGCTTTTTGAGCTTATGTCCATCATGAGCTAAGAAACCTTAGAATTTTATAATTCCGAGTTAAAAAATCCCAATTTTCTGTTGTGGACCTTAAAGTCGAATCCTTTTTATATTCGAGTGAACGCAGTTCCACCCCACTACAGCCATAAACTTTCTGTCAAGGCTTATTGATATTTATGTTGGTCCGGAAATAAACATTTATATCCCAATATTTTGTAGAGCCACAACTAAACAATTTCCATGTAGGTATATGACCAAAAAATTGTTTGCCAGTCAACGTCAATGGCTGACTGTCTGTCGCCACCCCTTTGTAACTCATGGCGCTACAACAAAGCTTGGCCATTACTGTTTAGAGAATACATATTGAGAAAGGACATGAGAGTCGGTATGTGACAGACTGCATGTGTGGGTGTGTGTGTTTGCTTTGGTGTCTATGTTTATTTTCTGCGAAACTTTGCTTATATGTTTTATGTATGTTTTTTTTTTGCTTGCGTTGTTCCTGTTGTTGTTGTTGTTTTTATGCGAAGCCATTATAAACAAAAATATGTCATCGATTATTGTTAGGCCGAATAATGGCAACTAGAACAGCAACAAAAAGCGTTTGAGATATGTAAAAACGAATGTTGAATGGATTGTTTTATATTCGATAGGGTTCCCAAATATTTAGAGGGTGTGATTTTAGGTCAAATGGGGAAAGAGTTAGGTAAAGGGTAGATAATGTGTGCGGGAAATGGATTGAGACAGATATGGATATATTTACACAAAATTTAGAAGAAGACTTTTTTAGAGAGACAGTTTGAGACAGAGAGAGAGAGAGGTGAGAGAGAAGAAGAGATACAGGACAATATATAAGACGAAAGACAGAAAGAGAGACGGGATAAGAGATAAGAAGTAGGATAGAAAGAATGGCAAGAGAGGAGGACAAGAGATAAGAAGGAAGACAGAAAGTGAGGTAGGAGAGAGGCAGTGAGAGGTTATAAGGATTACTTTAGGACTAAGATGCACAAAATAGTACATTTTCGTCGATGTCGCGTTCGTGTGTATTTTTATTCTCTCGCTTTCAGTCGTTGATGAGACTTCAACGGGTACACACATGCTTGGGTGGTGCACGCATTGTTTTGCCGTGAACACTTAGAGAAAACAAATGACAGATTTAATGAGACTGGATGAGTAGGGAAATATGAATATGTTGAGTTCTTATTTTATGCTTTTGGAAATGTACAGTGCCTTTTATCGTCATCGGAAAACATCCTGTTTTAAGTCAAACTGTATATAACATTATTACGAATATTATCAACTGAAATTTACTTCTTTTTGAAACAAATCTACATTTTCACACATTATTTTTCAAACATTAAATTACAAAAGAAGTTATTTCATACAAATTCAATGTATTTTTAATTTAATTAATATGTTAATTGGAAAACCTCCATACTTATATTTTCCTAAATAATTTGAATTAAAAATCCAATTACATATATTTACTATTTTCATTTTATTTTCATTAAAAAACGTATCTAGTCACACATGTGTTCGATGTCCAAGCATCGACCGCTTGCTGTAATCAAAATTTTCTTTACGTGCATTTTTGTTTTCTCTCACACATACAAGCGCAATGTTCATTTTGTGCACCTATGCTTTAGGAATGAAGATGAAGAGAGAGAGAGAGAGAGAGAAAAGAAGAGAGACAGGACAAGATATAAGATGAAAGACAGAAAGAGAGACGGGATAAGATATAAGAAGTAGGATAGAAAGAAACGCAAGAGAGGAGGAGTATAGGAAGAGAGACAGGACAAGAGATAAGAAGGAAGACAGAAAAAGAGGTAGGAGAGAGGCAGTGGGAGGTTATAAGGATTACTTTAGGAATGGAGATATAGACCTAGTCCTATATTTAAGTCCTTACAGGATAATATATCTGGCATAATCTTTAATCTTAACCCTCTCCTTCCTGTGAGAGGATCCAGGTTCAAAGAGTTTTCGCAGATGTGAGGGCCGTTTATAGATATTTTCTCTGAAATAAGCTCCTGTCAGGATAATCTTTTTGAAGTTCAGTTCATATAAGGATGATTGGCATCAGGAACTCTTTAAAAAAACAACTTAAATAATTCCTTTAATATTTTTTTTTTAGTTTCCGTTTCATAAACAAGACCCTTCCAGGACATATTCTATATAGAACTATTTTCTGTTAGATAATGTCACCTCAGAAACAGTTATTTTAAGGGTCAGTTTCTTAAAAAATGTCCTAGCAGGATTTAGAGACCCTATATTTGGGTTGAAGTCGAGAGCTTTTTCTTTGAGGTAAGTTCCACCTGGAAATATATCTTTTTGAGATGAATTCCGGCTATGGGTTATCTAAAATTTGAAAATTTTCTCTCTAAAATATAAGATACGGTCAGGATCATAAGCTAAGTTGAGGTCCCAATGCTCCTTTTTTAATATATTTAACACTTCTTTGAGATACGTTGCGATCTGGAAATATTTTTCAGTTCAAGAACAGACCAAGTAATTTCATATGTGATGAAGTCAGGTTAGGATTATTTTCTTTGAAATAAAGGAGTATTTTCTCTGAGAGAAACGTCCATTTGCAATATTTTCCTTCAATTCCCTCTACCGTTTTTTTTCTACATAAGATCCTAGCAGGACATTTTATCTGATATAAAGACCATTTAACTGGGTTAAAGGCCCGCAAGAACTTTTTCTTTAAGATGAAGTCGAGCTGGTGTAATTTTCCCCGGAATAAAATCCGATTATAGATTTTTCTCTGAGGTCTGGTGAGGGACATTTTCTTGTGGAACATTTTTCGAAAAGTGTCTACCAACGCTCCTGACCTTACTCTACCTTAAAAGGCCCCGCCGGGACAATTTGTTCTGTGATAATGCTAGATGAGGACTAGTATTTTCTATGAAATGAGGCCCCTGAGGGGAAGTTTTATTATAGACATTTCTGGCCTGACAATTTTTTATAAGAATTTTCTTATATTCGTTTTCAACATTTCTTTAGAATCACTTTCACTGAGATAAGGTCTGGGGCATATTCGCTAAAAAGCGGTTCCACAAGATTTGAAACTATTTTCTTGGAGATATATACTATTCATTAGGATTTACTTTGTGGTAAAATCCGTGCGGAAAATTTTCGTACAGCTAAGGTCCATTCTGCAACCTTTTCTGTAACAAGAAGACCCATCAGGTAAATTCATTATACCCTACACCACATAGTGGTAAGGGTATTATGTCTTTGTGTATTTGTTTGTAACATGGAGAAGGAAGCGAGATAGACCCATAGTTACTTTTGAGGATCTCCATAGAATCACTTTCTGAGTTGATCTATGCATGTCAGTCCGTCTGTCCATGTATTCTTGTGAACAAAATGCAGGTCGCATTTATTATCCGATTGAGATGAAATTTTCCAAACAACATTTGTTTGGTCCAAGTACGAACCCTAGAAATTGGAGATAATCGGTCAAAATTTAGATATAGTTCCCATCTTCGTCCGATTTGCCTTTTATTGTGCACCAAACGTGTAATATCAGGCCGAATATTATGGAATTTAGCACATACAACTAGATTAGGCCTGAAAATAAGTATGCCAGATATAGCTATAGCTGCCATATATATATTGTTCATCCGATTTGTTATTTTTATCATCCGCAGCTGTAACATGCACTCTCTAACAACAATATTTGGGAAAATATATCAAATATAGCTCAGAAATATATTTGCTAAATTTTATCGAGATCGGTTAAGATTTGCATATAGCTCCCATGTACAACTTCGTCCGATTTACTTTTTACTGTGCACCAAACGTCTCACATTTGTCCAAATGGGATGAAATTTGGCACTTACGACCGAATTGAGACTAGAAGCTAGTATATCAAATTTGGTAAAGATCGTTTCAGATATAGATATAGCTCCCATATATACTGTTCATCCGATTTGTTATACAATTACTACCCACAGCCGTAATATGCACTCCGTAACAACGATATTCAGGGAAATATATAAAATACAGCTCAGAAATATCTTTGCCAAATTTTATTGATATCGGTTCAGATTTGGCTATAGCTCCTACATATATCTTTATCCGATTTCAAATTAATTGTGCACCAAATGGGCAATACAAGTCGGAATTTAGAAGATACAAATGATTCGGCATATTTAGTTCTTTGAACTTTAAATTATAATTATAATCATAGCGTGTATGATTCAATTCTCCCATAAAAAAATTGTAATTTTTATGCGGAGCTCTACTAAATTAGCAAAGTGGTGTAGGGTATCATAAAGTCGGCCTGCCCGACTTTAAGACTTTCTTTACTGGTTTTAGATAAGTTTCGTTCTGGACCGTTTCTCAGAGATAAAGTCCGCTTAGCACCATTTAAAAGGTCCATACAGCACAAAGTTCTAACAGGCCCATTAAAAAATATTTTCTTAAAGATAGGACCGGTTCAGGACGATTTTTTCAAAGTCTGAAGAATTTTCTCGAAATTAAAGTCCACTTAGAACTTCATCTGGGAAACTTTCCTTTCAGATAATATTCAAATATTTTTTTTTTTTGTGACACAAAACTCAGAAGACTCAAATAATCAAAACATTGGGAGAGCGAGAGAGAGAGTTTACGAGAGAGTAATGTTCCCTTGTTAAGCAACGAATGATCACCATTGATCAACAAAAAGATACACAAATCTCACTCCATTTACGAAGTCTATTTATCTAGTTATTTTTTATCTGTCTACCTACCTATCCATCTATCTATCTATCTATCTATCTATCTATCTATATATCTATGTTTTTTTTTTTTTTTTTATTGGACGTAATGATAGCGCACTATCAATAGTGGTCCTACACAGGAACAACCACCAGGGACCGCTTTCGCATTACTTCGAGGTGGTGTTCGTGAACCGATCATACGGCTTTCAGCTTATTTTTATTCCCCCGTCTATTCTATATATCTATCTATCTATTTATCTATCTATCTATCTATCTATCTATCTATCTATCTATCTATCTATATATCTATATTTATTTCAGTTTCTAATTCATTTTCCCTCTACTGTAGACCTTAACGCCAACACAATGGGCATGGGAATGTTAAAATACAATATAAATTTGATTTATTGTATTATCTTTGTTTTATGTATACAGAGTATACTGTCAATGTTATGCCACTTGCAAACACACACACACACGAGTGTATTCCCCTCCCTCCCTCTCCCTCTGAGTGCGGACAACAACATGAAGAGCATTTGATAATGGTTTATCATTTGCCATTCCAGCGAGAATGCTACTTTGCTGAAAAAAAACCCCCTAGGCATTACTTGCACAAGTCAAAGACGAATGCCAATTTTTGAAGGATATCGAAGAGAGTGCGATTTTAAGTGTTTTGTTAAAAGAAAAAAGAAAAATATGCAAATCGTTATTGGCTTTAGGTAAATTATATTTTTTTGACTTTAACAGAGTTTTGTTATTGTTTACTAATATAGAGACAAAAACACACATACACAACCATTTTACGATATTTATGCATAGGTAGGGGTAATGTTGAAATAATATTCCTTTCAACTTCATTTATCAATTCGTTTATGCTAATATTTTTTTAAATTTTGCCCTAGTCCTTGCAGTTATATCTGTAAGTGCGTGTGTGTGTGTGCTCTCAGAGATATTAAACAACTGCTTATTTATTTTGCGTTATCGCTACCGGTTTATTTGGAAAATATTTTGAATATTTTCAAACTATGTAAATTATGCAAACATAGCTGTCGGAAGTAGCCACGTATGTTTGTCATTGTTAAATATGCCGTATTGAAGGCAGAACTTTGTGTCATTTGTGAATGTTTGGGGGCTGTATCTTTTGCATAAATTCTTTGGAAAATCGAATGGAAATTTTTGGAGTAACAGCCTAAAAATAGACTACAGATTTTGTATCGCTTCTTGTAAGAATTGAGATAAAAGGGATGTCATTTTAATGGACTTCAGAAGAGTAGTAGTGAATTTTTTTAAGGGAATAGTAAATAAATATTCAAGTTATGGGACAACTTTAAGGTTGGTTTACACATTACATGTTTGAGTCGTATGTGAAGTGACTATTTATCAATTTTGAGGCATACTTTTAGGAGCTTACAAAATTTTTTATACCAAGAAACTGTCAGCTATTTTCTATAAAATTTGTACTACAGGGTGAGATAAAAAACTGCAACAAAATCAAACGCCATAAATTTTACTTTTTTTTTTTAATTTTAGTGAGTCAAAGCACAAAATGTCGGAAATAGCATCCAATTTTAGAATAAGTTTGGATTTGATCGAATTGGGCACCATTGGCATTAAGAACGGCCAATGAAACCGTCACACGCTGCCCGAAACTTGCTCTGCGGTATTTTGGCCCATTCCCGGTGAAGCGCTTGCTTGAGGTGATCGTCATTTTGGTAAGTTTTAGTGCCAACCTTGCTTTCCAAAATCTCCAGACACAATAGTCCAACGGATTGGTATCGGGAGATTTTGGTGGTCATTGTGTGCTGGAAATGAAGCGAGGAACCTCATTTTGTAACCATTTTTTGGGTGACTCGTGCTGAGTCCTGTTAAAATGTCCAAGGTCTGCGGACAATATTTTGGCATGCCCAAGGCACTAATACGCCCTCCAGAATATTTTCGCGATAATATTTAGCATTTATTCTGATGTAACGGTCGATTAATACGAGCAGAGAGCGACCATCGGCTGTTGTGGCGGCCCACACCATCACCATGGCTGGCGCTTGAGTTCTGGTGGCCAACCGAAGGTGCACATTTTCAGCTGACCTCTTTGGCAAGTAAATACGGTCATTTTGTTTGTTTACAAACTGCTGGACAACGAATGTTTTCTCAACGGAGAAAACCTAATTCGGCAGTTCACCACTTTCGCCCAAGCGCAGCAACTCTTTAGCTCTGTTGAGTCAATTTTCTTTCTGTTGCGGTTTAAGTTCTTGAACTTTTTGGAATTTCAATGGCTTTACCCCGAGCTCATTTTTCAATAATTGCCGAATGGAATTTTGCGATATGTTCAGCTCACGAGCCATTTTTCGGCCACTGCGACGCGGGTTTCGATCAAGTCGCTTTTTTATTTTTCGAACCATTTCTGCTGATGTTGCTGTTGTCTTCCGTCCACTTCCTTGACGTCGGGCTACGCTACCAGTATCACGGTACGAACGATGGTACGAGACAAAAAAATTTTTTTCACATTTAAATGCTGAAGTGCTCTAACGATAGCCACTTGTGGTTTTCCAGCCAAATATAAAGAAATCACACCATCGCGCTTGAATTCCCTCACGAATAACTTTTTTTCTGGGAAATTCTCACCAAAATGCTTTTGGACGCTTGTAAACAATATTATGAGCTGTCACTGGAATAATTTTAACAGCTGTCGGACGAGAGGCTTAGAAATGACAACAGTGAGAACTTGGTTGCAATTTCTTCATTTCATTTTTTTTTTCATTTTTTAATTTTTGTGAAGTCCTCTTTGATTGACTAACATGACAATAACCCAGCTGAATCATTCGGTAAAGACTGTAAATCTTTTGTTGGTAATGCGTAAATATTTCATTGGATTTATTTCCTTGTAATATTTCTTATCAGAATTTCATTTATTTGAAGCCGACAGAACTATATGAGAAATATTATGTGTAATAAAAATAGAGTCTAGAACAACATTATCGGCATCTTCACTTTTTTCGTCTTTTCCTTGTGGTTAATAAAACACCTAATAAATTTCTAAAGGTCATCCCTTCTGGTGAGCTCCCAAAATAAAGGAAACACTTGAAAAGCCATAAAAAAGCAGGAAACAACTCTTATGAATTTCCTGGTACTTCAATAAAGGCAAGCCATAAATTCATCAAAATATCTATTTTATGGGGGGATATCCTTTACACCATCAGATAATTTCAAGGAGGGTCAAGGATGGCTATAAATAAACATAAAGTAGTGGGGATGTTTTGGAGGCAATCTTTTTTGGCAACATTAAATAAATATTTGTTTATTTAATGTTCTAGTTATTCAAATTTTTGAATTTTTTATTCATACGAAGCCCTAGTCTATTGAAGGTCCAATTAATATGTTTTTGTTTTGTAAAATAGCAATATGTTGAAGTTCTGCCATAAATTAACTTGTGATTAATTGCCAAAGTTTGTTGTGTATTTTTCTACCAGAAAACACTCACACATGGCAATTACAATGTAAACATATGTATGTATGTGTGTGTGTTTGTATGTCAAACTCTTCCATGATTTATGAGTCTGGATATCAGAGTGTCAATCTATGCCAACTTATCATCGAGAAGTTACAAATGGCAAAAGATTGTTAAATAACTTGACTAAAAAGTTCTCTCTCGTTATCATGGAGATGGGGAAGGCGTATGATTAACAAAGCAGTGAAATATTATGTATACGCAACATAGCAACGTGGAGGCATGCAAAAACAATATTAATTTTGATTATTTTGCTAAATTTTGTTTTCTAAGATAATTGTTTCTTTTATCTCCTTTACGAAGTCAAGGAGAGGTAGCCGAATTCCCGAAGAAAAAAGTTCAAACCATAATAACCATGGGAGGATGTTGCTCGAGTGAAAAAGGAACATTGCTAAGCCTAGAAACTAGGGTTTTTGTGTAAGAAGTTAGCAATGGTTTTCCAAAAACATTCGTACTTGAGAACCACGGCCACCAGAAAAGGGCCTAGATTGCTGATCAGATGCGACAACAGCTCATCAGCAACAACAGCTGATCGGGCCAAACAACAGTTAATTAGCTCCAAAACACAGTTAATTGTATGCAACAACAGATGCTGATCAGGTTCGAAAAACCAGGTCATTTCCGAAAATGGCTCATGAGGCGCCACTACAACTGGTATGGTCCTAAACCATCTGATCACGACCTTATCTGGAACTACAACAACTGATAAGGTCCAAAAACATCTGATCGAATGCACAAAGAGCTGATCAGGTCCGAAAAAAACGAGAAAAAATCAGTTCTGATAATAGTTGATCAGGTGCAACAACAACTGATGTGGTGAAAAAACAGCTGACCGGTATCGAAAACCTGAAAAGGTGCGACAATAGCTGATCAGTTGCTACATCAGCTGATTAGATACGACAACAGCTGAACAGGTGCTACAGTCGTTAAAAGGTCAAAAACAGACAGATCAGATGCAAATGCAGTTCATCAGGTCCGAGGGTATTTGAAAAAGCTGATTTGTTCCGAAAACCGCTGATCACCTGGGATAATAGTTTATTAGGTGCCAGAACAGCTGATCAGGTGGGACAACAGCTGATCAAGTTCGAAAACAGCTGATCAAGTTCGAAAACAGCTGATCCGACAATATCTGATCAGGTGCTACCATACCTCATCAGCTGCTACAACACCTCATCAGGGAGATCTCGAGGTCTTCTAATATTTACAGAAGACCTAGGGGTCTTCTAATGTCTATAGAAGACCTTGAGGTCTTCTGTGGTCTATAGAAGACTTTGAGGTCTTCTATGGTCTATAAAAGACCTTGATGTCTTCTAATTTCTATAGAAGATCCTGAGGTCTTCTAGTGCCTATATAAGACCTTGAGGTCTTCTAATGTCTATAGAAGACCTTGAGGTCTTCTAATGTCTATAGAAGACCTTGAGGTCTTCTAATGTCTATAGAAGACCTTGAGGTCTTCTAATGTCTATAGAAGACCTAGAGCTCTTCTAATGTCTATAGAAGATCTTGAAGTCTTCTAAAGTCTAGAGAAGGCCTTGAGGTCTCTTCTAATGTCTATAGAAGACCTTTAGTTCTTCTAGTGTCTATAGAAGACCATGAGGTCTTCTAATGTCGATAGAAGACCTTGAGGTCTTCTAATGTCGATAGAAGACCTTGAGGTCTTCTAATGTCGATAGAAGAACTTGAGGTCTTCTAATGTCACTAGAAGACCTTGAGGTCTTCTAGTGTCTATAGAAGGCCTTGACGTCTTCTAATGTCTATAGAAGACCTTGAGGTCTTCTACGGTCTATAAAAGACCTTGAGGTCTTCTTCGGTCTATAGAAGACCTTGAGGTCTTCTAATGTCTATGGAAACCTTGAGGTATTCTAATGTCTAACGAAGACCTTGAGGACTTCCAACGTCTATAGAAGACCTTGAGGTCTTGTAATGTCTATAGAAGACCTTGAGGTCTTCTAATGTCTATAGAAGACCTTGAGGTCTTCTATTGCCTATATAAAACCTTAAGGTCTTCTAGAGCCGTTTTGAAGACCTTGAGGTCTTCTAGAGCCAGTAGAAGACTTTGAGGTCTTCTAGTGCCCATGGAAGACCTTGAAGTCTTCTGGTGCCTGTAGAAAACCTTGGGCCTTCTAGTGCCTTTAGGTCTTCTAAGCGGTCTCCTCTTGCTGTGGAAGACCTTCTATGTTCTTTAGAAACCCTTGAGGTATTTTATTGCCTATATAGGACCTTGAGGTCTTCTAGAACCTGTAGAAGATCTTGAGGTCTTCAGTTGGCTATAGAACATCTTGAGGTCTTCTAGATCCTTTGGAAGACTATAAGATCTCCTAGTGCCCAAAGAGGCTTTCATTATTTATAAAATACCTTTCATGTTTTACTTAAGTGCATATTGGCGTATGATTACCCATGTTAGTTATACGCACCACCATCCAAAAAATTAAATCAATTTCTTTAAATTTTTAAATTTCCAAATTTAACATTTTTTATCTCTTATGAACAGCCGAACATTGTGTCTTTTTTTCACTTCACATTTTTAAACTCTTGCTTTATTAAAACTCATTATCTACATTATGCTCCGGCCAGTGGTGTTAAGGGCGTTGTAAAAAGTAAATTTTTATTATTACTACTGCGACTGGATGACATTGTCGCAATCGAAATTCACTTCACAGCCATTGGATAATTTACTTATCCATAATTTTGTTGATATCTCTACGCCAGACATCATTGATATTTTACGATATTGCGAGGATATTGAGATGACGCCATAAAAAATGGCATCATTCAGTTAAGAGTTTTCCAAGTTTTCGCTGAAGGAGGAGCGGCGAACAAAATGAATGAAGTTTATTACAGAGCGCATATTTCATTTAAATGGCTGATTGGTAAACGAGTTTTTATGCGTCTCAGTGGCAATCTATTTTCATGTGCTACTTAACTTATGGCTGTTTACCTTCTTTTTCGTACTTTATTGCGGCTCTTCTTCTATGATGATGCCGATGATGACAAGGGAATGTTATAATGTATTTCACGCACATGTTCTCTCACACGAAAAGAAAGTTCAAGGATCATAAAACTTTTCTCTGTCATTTTGTATTTTTGAATTGTTAAATGGCATTCGCTATTCAATGACTTGCCATTTGGCTAAATAAACTCTGTCAAATTGACAGGCCCAGCAGCAGCAGCAGCAGATGAAGAGTGAAGCCATAAAACCTCAATTCCATAAAAAAAATATTTTGACACAGCTGTAAATTGATGTTTATTTGAAAAATAAAAAAAGCAAAAACAAAAACATCAATTGTTAACCAATTGCTTGTGTCAGAAAATGGAAATTTCCAAACTCAAATTATGTTGATTGTTGATTTTTATGAAATTTGTTTATAACGATTCACGATTCATAAAATTTGTTTGCATTTATTCGGAGATAATTTGTTTTTGGCATAGAAGAAGATGTAATTTATTAGACGAGTTTAGTCAAGTGGAAATTTATAATTTGTAGTAATTCGCTGTAGCCAAATTTCTATTTGGATTTAAGCAGAATTTTTGGCAACTTTGCAAAATTACTTCTCAAGAAAAATATGGTTGGTAATTGCTTGTAAATATTTAGTTTTCTTCAGACAATTAAACAACGTTTAATACCAAACCGAACAAAGGGTAAATTTTCTTAGGAATTTTGAGAATGTTTTCTATTTAAGTTTTTAGATTGGGAATGCCTTATATTAGTTCACTAATGAGTTTGGATTGAATGCTGTTAAATGTCATGAATAAGATATTAATATAAAATGTAATTTCATAAGGAATTCGTGTGATAAACGCCAGAAAAAAATTATTTTTTATTTGCTAGTTACTTATGTATAGAAGAGAGAGTGGGAGAGAGATAATTATTACAGATCTTCTACATTTATGGACATTTACTGACCTTCTAGGAATATAATACATTTCTCTTGTCTTTTCTAGAAAGATTACCAAGCCTCCTAATTAGGAGCCCTCTCAATGATCCCCTACTTGTTCGTAGAGATATGACTAAGAAACAAATTTTGGAAGGTCCCTGCAACGATGGAATATCTTCGAGAAAATCCATAAAGAAATAATCTTTATATGTATTTATAGTGCGCCATCTATCTTTCAATTTCAACTAGGTCTAAGATCATTTTGGTTTTTACATTTGAGCTTTGGTGTCTACTTTTGAGTTTTTAAGCGCACTTGAACAGCGCCATCAATATGTCAATTTGGGTATTATTTTGGTATCTAAAAGATATTTAAAATTGTTTAAATTATAAGATAGATGACGCTATTTAAACCCATATAATAAGTGATATAAAAACGTTTTTATGCGCACTTGAACAACTCCATCAATATTTCAATTTGGATATTATTTTGGTACCTAAGAGATATTTAATATTGTCTAAATTGAAAGATAGATGACGCTTTTTAAGCCTATATAAATAAGCCTATACAAACAAAGCTCTAGTTAAACTACCAAAACTTTATTTTGGAATAGATGACTGCTGAAAAAAGTGCGAAGAAAGAGGGCGATTTTTGCAATCCGTATCAAAATGTAACGTACTTAGTAAAAAGATTTGGATTCCATTTGTGTGACATAACCAACGCCATCTACACTTGATTTTGTATTGTTCTTCAGTAGTGATTTTCAACCAAACATTATCTAGAATCTGGAAATTAGTGAGAATATTAGCGCCCACAAAATAATCACGTGATATTCTAATAAATGAGCAACAAAAGTGGAACTTAAGATTCATCTTATACAAAATCGTTACCCATAAGGGCGAAATTTTAGTGAAATATTTTTTTTTACTGTAATAATTATTAAGAATTGCATTTCACAGCACACTCTGAATAATTTATCCTGCTTTATTTGAAATAAAGCAATAACTAATTTGAATTATGGGTAGAATAATAGAAATCTTAGTTAAACTTTTGAATCTCTTTAAATATCATTGCAGTAGTACTTTTTCCACCCTACGCTTTCCGTCCTTTTTTCTACAATTTCCGCTGATAAATCTACTTTCTAAAACCATTTTAAATTTCAAAATCCATTAAAAAACTAAAAAGTTATGAATTATTTAGTAAAATAATCCATAATTATTATTAGTCATACGCACCAATGGCACAATTTTAAAAATGCTCCAAAAACCTTAAAAACCGAGATATTTTGATATATTTTTGGTGGATTTGCAGACCAAAAGAGGATAAAACTAGGGGAGAATATTGAGATCAAACAAGTTCTTCAAAGAATAAGTAGGAAGGCTATTTAGACATAAGAAAAAAAATCAAAGACTCCCTTGCAAATCTTTATATTATTACACTTTGTATTTTTTGTCGTTATTTCCAAATGTTCCTATAATTTTCACTAAGTGTTTGCGTTCTAAAATCCTTTTAATATTCAAAATCTGTTAACAAATGAAAGATTTATAAATTATTTGCCGAAATAACACATAATTAAAATTAGTCATACGCACTGATGTACCACATTGAAAAACACTTAAAAACCCTTCAAAATAGATTTATTTTTATTGATTTTCAAGCGAAATGTAAAACATGTTTCAGATAAGAATTTTCAATAAATTATTGTGGAGGCTTTTTGGACAAAGCAAAAATGTAAAACTCATTCATGAATCATTAAATTAGTACTTTTCCCCATAATTTTATCATTTTGACATTTGGCAGTAGTTTTCGCTAATATGTTTATATTTTGAATTTGTTTTAATTTTCCAAATTCCTCGAAAAGCTAAAGAGTTGTGAATTATTTACCGAAATAGTCCATAATTAAAAAAAAGTCATACGCACTGATGGCCCAAATTTAAAAATGCTCTAAACTCCTTAAATATCAAGATTTCTCGATAATTTTTGGTGGATTTCCAGAAAAAAGTAGAATATTAGATGACCACTTAGGCCAGTAAAAAAATCGAAAACTGTCTTGGAAAATATTGAATTATTATGTTTTTAGTTTTTTGTAATTTCAAAAATATCTTAAAATTTCCGTTCAAGTGTCTGTATTCTAAAATCTTTTTCATATTCAAAATCCTTTAAAAAATACTAGAGTTAGAAAATATTTACTAAAATAATCTTTAATTACAATTAGTCATATGCACTAAGGGAAAAACAATTAAAAATGCACTAATATCCTTCAAATTTTTAATTTTTGATGATTACTTGTTGGTAAACTTTCGAATCAGAAGTATAATAGTTTTCAATGAATAGATGTGGAGGACAATTGGACAAGCAAAATAATTTTATTCTTAAATAAATATAACATTTTTAATGTCCCACCTTTTGCTACAATTTCCGCTAAAATGTCTATTTTCCAACCCAGTTTAAATATTCAAAATCAATTAAAAACCTGAAAAGTTATAAGTTATTTACTAAAGTAACCCATAATTAAAATTAGTCATACGCACCAATGGACAAAACTTAAAAATTCTGTAGAATCCTTAAAAATAAGAATTTTTCCGATTTTTTTTTTAAACATTAAAACATATCTTTATAGGTTTTCCCAGCCAATAATTGTCTTATCTGTATGTCCCCATATTCCGTGTTCTGCAATGTTATGCTCGACTGATTGGAACATTGTACATTTATCTTGTTACGCACATTAATATGAAACCAGATGACTATTTTGTCGAGGTACTTGTCATAATAATAAATTGGATATCTTGTTAGCCTCGGGCATATTAATATTGTACAAATTTATATTTATTGACATAAATGTTGAACAAAAGCAGCATGGCTAAGTATTAACTAAATCTAAAAATGAATGGTGCCTATAAATTCTATGGAGGAGGATATAAATTAATGTTTGAAGGTTAGTGCAAAAAAAAAAAAAAAAAAAAACGAAACGTTGCCTTGCAGTTTATTGAGTTTAAAAATAAATATATCATAGTTTTTAGAATGTCGCATACTTTTTCTTGTGACATAGTTTTTTTCTTTGAGAAGAAACTTTAACACCTACCTCTGACATAAATTCTCTGTCAAAGAAATGGCAAATGCGAAATTTATTAATAAACGAATGATGAAGAGACGAGCTGAGTTTCAACTTCATGTGTCTGTGGAAGTGGTGGAAGCTACTAGCAACTACTACTACAACTACTCTCAAGTTCATAGTAGTTCTCAACAAGCAAAACTTGGTGTTTTACTTAAAAAGTTTTCTTTTCTCGAATGTGTCGTTTTCATATTTGCTTATTTATGTTTTTTTTTCGCGAAAAATGTGAAAGTTTTTCTTCTTTCTCATATTCTCATATGAGACTTAAATATTTCCCATTTTTGTCAAGAATGATGGGAGTTGAATTAATGTGTTATAGTTTTTGTCGCCCTGAATGTTTGCGTTGATATGTTCTTGTTCGAAAGAAGGTGACAATTTGTATGTGTCAACTAGTGATTCCAGGAAAAACCAGCAAGATCTCAGTTGGGAATCAAGGCCGACATGAGTGGTGGCAATGGAAACTTTGTTGGTATTTATAAATCAAGAAATAGAGAACATACTTGCAAACAAATATGTTTTGTGCATAAATTGACTTGTAATATATGTGTAAGTTATAAAATATTCGATTTTGTTATTATTGACAACATATAACACACAATGACGGATTGAAATATAATTACAAAGCGATTTCTTTCTGTATTATTTTCTTCATTTGACTTTGCTGCGTATACGCATTGTCATTAGTCATATCTACACTGGAACTTTGATTAGTTAAATAGCGGAAAAATCAAAATTAAAGCACAACATTTGGCGCTGAGTAAGGTAAACATGGGACGAATACAGGACATGGTAGAAATATTCTTTAAGAAATCATATCAAAATCCACGTACAAATTTGAACCTTTACAATTGATGTTTTAATATCTTCCATGAAAGTCCTTAGCATTTCTAATAAATATGTTTAAAATCCACATTTTTGAAGACTGGGACTTGTGAAAAAATATTGTAAAAATCTTTGGTAAAAGAAAGAAAAAATGAAAATATTTTTAAAAAAACCTAAAAGTTAAAAGTTCCGTAAAAATGTATTTTGGAAAACGTCTGAGGAGCCTTGTCTACAATGCATTTATTAGTATATTTTGATTTTTCTATAATTTTCTCTAAAATGTCCTCTTTCAGAAACCATTTTAATGTTAAAAACAGCTTTAAAAATGAAAGAGATCTAGCCAATTTACCAAAATAACCAACAATTAAAATTAGTCATACGCTCTAATGGATAAATTTTAAAAATGCCGTAAAATCTTTGAAGATCAAGTTTTTTTTTTGTAATTTCCGCGAAAAAAATTGTAAAAAATCGTTTGTAAAACCTTGATATAAAAGCAAAATAAATTTTAAATATACAAGTTATTAAAGTCTTCTAAAAACATTTTTTTGAAAAATCTCTAAAGAACTTTTTAAAAATCTGTCGAAAATATTTTTATTAGTGTTTTTTTTTCTATAATTTTCTCTAAAATGTCCTCTTTCAGAAACCGTTTTAATGTTCAAAACAGCTTTAAAAATGAAAGAGGTATAGCCAATTTACCAAAATAGTTCACAATTAAAATTAGTCATACGCACTAATGGACAAATTTAAAAAATGCAGTAAAATCCTTAAAGCTCAAGATTTGTTTTGTAATTTTTTGTGGACATTTGAAGCAGAAGTAGAAGATTTTTGGGAGAGTTATTGCGGAGGATATTTGGAGCAAATAAGATTTTTTAATTAATAATTGTAGGTGCCATTTGGACCAAGCCAAAATCAAAGGCTCTCTAAATATTATTTACATTTCTCCTTTTATATAATCCACCATTTCCTTATTATGTCCGCTTAAAAATTTGTTGTAAAATCTTTTGTAAAATCCTAAATAAAAAGGAAAATATTTCTAAAAATCAAAGTTAAAAGTCCTTCAAAAAATATATATTTATTTGAAAATTTCTCAAGTCCTTTTTGAAAATATATCTAAAAATGATTTATTGCTGCAATTTGATTTTTTTTTAATTTTCCCTATAATGTTAGCTTTCAAAACCCGTTTTAATGTTTAAAATATTCTTAAAAGTGAAAGAGTTATAAACTATTTACTAAAATAACACATAGATAACAAAATTTAAAAATGCCATAAAATCTTTACAAATCTATATTTTTTATTTATTTTTTGCTGGACATCTAAAGCAGAAATAGAACATTCTTCAGGGAGTTATTGTGAAGGATTTTCGGAAAAATTAAGATCTTTTAAATTATAATTATAGGTGCCATTTGGACCAAGCTGAATTCAAAGTCTCTCTAAAAATTATTACAGCATCACATCTTCTGTTTTTTTTTTTAATTTTTTTCATTACCCCACAATGTCCGCTAAAATGTCTTCGGTCTTTAACAGTTTTAGTTTTTATAATCGCCTGAAAAGTGAAGGAATTTTAAACTATTTACAAAAACAACCCATAATTAAAATAAGTCATACGCACGAATGTACAAAATTTAAAAATGCCGCAAAATCCGTAAAAATTAAGATTTTGTAATGATTTTTTTTGTGGACATTTCAAGCAGAAGTAGAAGACTCTTCAGGGAGCTATCGCGGAGGATATTTAGGGTAAATAATATTTTTTAATTAATAATTGTGGGTGCCATGTGGACCAAGCCAAAATCAAAGGCTCCCCAAAAAATAATTCAGCTTTTTCCCGCAATGTTTGCTAACAAAATTTAAAAACCCCATAAAATCCTGAAAAAAAGATTTTTTAATAATTTTTTGGTGGACATTTCAAGCAGAAGTAGAAAATTCTTCAGAGAGTTATTGTGAATGATATTTAGAGCAAAGAAAGTTTTTTAATTAATAAATGCCAGTGCCATTTGGACCAAGGCGAAATCAATGGCTTTCTAAATATTATTATAGGACAAATTTCCCCTCTTATATAATCTTCCATTTTCTTATTATGTCCGCTTAAATGTCTACATTCTAAAACCGTTTTAATTTTCAAAATCGCTTTAAAAATTAAAGAGTTACAAATTATTTACCAAAACAACCCATAATTAAAAATAGTCATACGCACGGATGGGTAGAATATAAAAATGCTGTAAAACCATTAAAAATTTGCATTCCTTGATATTTTTTGGTATAATTTAAGAATATCTCGTTTAAAGTCAGATTGTGTTCCTTTTCGCCTAATTTGGTTAGGATAATATTACATAATATTACAAATATACTATCAATGTAATGTAATCAAATCCTTCCATGCTTTTCATCACTGCACCATGACTGAAGCCTTGTAAAAATCAAAAGTTTTTTTTTTGCCAGCATCACGATTTCCCTGCAGCAATGTTCAATTTCCTCTGTGTTTATTTTATTTCTCCAACACAAAAAAACTCAACAGAACTTTACAGAAAAGTTGTAATGTTTATGTAATTTGTAATGGCCAAATGCAGTGGACATGAATGGATTTGCTACAACATGGTCATTTTAAAACTTTGCTACAAAAATGTTTCGCAAATTTCAATGCAACAACGAAAAACAAGCTTTTAAATCACATTATTGAAGAGAGCGAGAGAGGCGGAGAAAGATACAAATTGTTGTTGTGGATGTTGGCAATTCTATCATGGTCATGTTTGCTCCATTGTTGTTGTATTCTATTTTGTTGCTGTTTTGTCTGGCCGGCTTCCGAAAAAAAAAAACGAAAACGAATGACTGTAACATAAAAACTTTCATGTCTGTTATTGATGTCCAGTGATTTTTTCCTTTGGCTTGGCATACTCCGCGGGGAGAAAATGAGGGTTGAGAGTGACTGGCTTCAGTTCAATTTCAATGACATAGTTTTGGGAATTCGCGAAAAGTTCATTGGCTTTCCTTACTTGTGTGTGGGGGAGGGGGGGGTTTTGTTGCAATTCAAAGACAAATATCTTTGGCTGGATATGGATTTAAAAGCAAATATTTTCAAGTTATTTGTTTCGTTTGAAAAATGTTTCTTTTTTCGGGAAAGCTAATATCTGTTTATCCCCAAGACAATTAAAGGCGAAAAATATGCATATGTGATAATTGGATACAAGAAAAATTCCAAATAATTTTTAAGACATGATTTGTAATCTACACAAACATGTCGGTCTGTGTGCATCAACAGGCAAATTAAATTAGATTTTTTTTTGCTTGAGAAAAAGATATATTGGGTTTGCCTTGGCAAATTTATACATACATGTGTAATTCGTAGCTTTTTCTCTTTAAATTCAAAAAAAAAAAAAAAAAAAAAGATTATAAGTCTCACCCAGATATTTTCATTGATTTGTAATCCCTTGTCAAATTTGCTACCCAAATTTGCAAATAAATCCAATAAAATCTTGTAATTTTCAAAATCACAAAAAAGGTTATTGGTATATGACCTTGAATGTGAATGGGTGGGAAAAAGGAATGTCTTTCTCTAAAAAAATATACGAAAACAGATTTATTGGCTTTATTTGTCAATGATTTCAAATATTTGAATTAGTTTAAGCTGTCACTTTGCCAAAACCAAACAAGAACTGAGAAAAAAATTGGGAAATTGTTAAGGCCCAATTACACATTATGTGAGAGTCATATGTAAAGTGACTTTTTCAAATTTTTTATTTCACATTATTGCAGCATACTTTAAGGATCTCCGAATATATACTTGCATAGACAATTTTCTGTCACAGGCTGTAGTATCTATTAGGAACTTTAGATACGAATATTCAAACAATTTCAATGAATAACGTCGCTAAAATCATAGAAATACCGAATATTGGGAGGTGCCCTTATATGGGTGCTATACGAAGACGAAATTCTTTGTCATAGGCTGTACTACCCATTTCGAATTCTGAATACGAAATTTGAAACAACTCCGGGGGGTACCGTTGTATGTGGGCTGTACGATATCGTGGAGTGAAGTGCTTAGAAAGAACTTCTTGTATGGATTTCTAGACAATTCCATTGAAAAATGTGGTTAAAACCACGAAAATACCGAATATAGGGAGGTACCGTTATATAGGGGCTATAGGAAGACTTGGGCCTGCATTCACAATTTTTTGTCATAGGCTGTAATACCCATTACGAACTCTAAATGCGAAATTTTAAACGACTCCTGTGAATAATGTCACAAAAATCATGAAAATACCGAATATATGGGGGATATACGATATCGTGGACCTATATAGACAATACTCTTCCAGGGGGTAAATTACTCAGAAGGAACTCCTTTTATGGATTTTAGACAATTTCATGTGCCACATTCATGGCCACAAACATCTAAATTTATTATTTCGATGAGTTACAAACGGAATAATGAACTTAGTGTGGTGGGTATATGTATGGCGGAGGGTATAAAAATTCATGGGGAAGCCGAAAAGTATGCCTTAAAATGCTACTGATAATGGTGGAAAGAGTCACTTTAATTATTATTATTACGTCATTTGTAATCCAAACTTTAGACTTTAAATATCAGAAGTTGATCGAAATTGGTCTTATATATCCTTACACAGGAGGTGTCCTTCATTTACATTTCACCCCATAAATATAAATTTTGTCCAACATTCATTTGCTGCAGGCTAACAACGAATGCAATTTATTATTACGACAAGTGGACTGGACAAAAATAGTCATCTGGTTGGCGATAAATGTGCGTAACAAGATAAACGGACAGTGTTCCATTCGGTTAAGCATAACACTGAACGAAATGGATAATGTCAGAATACATAAAACTGCGGCAGTTTTTATTGTCATGTCATATGTTTTTGGAAAAATAATTTCGTAATAAAAACAGGTTACATATTATCAGCCGGTTTTGGCGACACATTTATACCCCCAGCCTTGGGTAATAATTATTCTAACTGTGGACCTTTATGGGGAAGTTTCTGAAGTAGTTGGCGAATATTGTCCAATTCGATAAATTATATATTCATATCAGATTTCTGGCTAAGGAATATATATAGATATAGCAGGTTGTATAGAATCGCCGACATGTTTCGCAAAGTATGTGAGATATAAGTATCGGAAATTGTGATCCTTTGTGGTTGGGGTACCAGAGCGTGTTGGCAGATATCTATCATCTTCACAACAGATTCTGCTGTAGCAAAAATGTTTGGATGTGTGAAAGTTGAAGAGAGTTGGATGCTTATTTCGCGTTTTATGAACGTTTTGGTTATTCAAAATGTTGACCCTTTTTGGGGTAGGTACCAGAAGAAATGGTCCGACCTCTATCACCTTTATAACGGATCTGGTGTTGATGGAAATATTGAGATGTACCAAGTCGGAATGCAATCGGACGCTTTTTTCGCGTTTTATGAATGTTTTGGTTATTTAAAATGTTGACTCTTTGTGTGACAGGTACCAGAAGGAGTGAAGTGATATATCCCATCTTCACAGCAGATCGTGTGTTAGTAGACATAATGGGATGTGCGAAATATGAAGATAACCGGATGCTTATTTCGGATTTAATAATCGTTTTGGTAATTCGAAACGTTGACTCTTTGTGGGGGAGGAAGCAGAAGAAATGGTCCGACCTCTACCATATTTATAACAGATGTTGTGTTAATAGAAATATTGTGATGTTCCAAGTCTGAATAGAATCGGATGTAAATTTCATGTTATACGAGCTTCATGGATACTCAAAATGTTGACCCTGTGTGTGGGAGGTACCATAAGGAGTGGACCGATTAGCCCATTTTCACAGCAGATCTTGTTTTAGTAGAAATAATGGGATATGTGAAATCTGAAGAGATCCGGATGATAATTTCACATCTAATAATCGTTTTTGTTATTCAAAACTTTGACCCTTTGTGGGGGAGGTACCAGAAGAAAGGATCCGATCACTACCATCTTTATAACAGATCTTGTGTTGATATTGCGATATTGCGATGTTCCAAGTCTGAATGGAATCGGATGTTAATTTCGGTTTTTATGAGCTTCATTGATATTCAAAATTTTGACCCTTTGTAGGGAAGGTACCAGTAGGAGTGGACCGATATCTTCCATCTTAACACCAGGCCTTGGGTCAATCAAAATATTGGGATATGTGAAATTTAAAGACAATCGGATTGTTACATCAAATTTTATTCATACATATTTCAAAAATTTGACCCTTTGTGGGGGAGGTACTTGATGGAGTTGACCGATGTCGTCCATTTTTACACCCGACCTAGTACCGACACAAATATTAGGATTTGCAAAGTTGGAGCAAACTCGAAATATCGTTTCTCTTTCTATGCAGAAAAATATATTTTTGAAAATTTCGGCCTTTTGTGGGGGAGGTACCAGAAGGGGTGGGCCGATATCTTCCATCTTAACACTAGACCTTGGGTTAATAAAATTATTGGAATGTGTGAAATTTAAAGACAATCGGACTGTTACATCACATTTTATAAGAGATGAAATTATTCAAAATTTTGACCTTTTGTGGGGTGGTACTTGATGTAGTGGACCGATATTGTACATTTTCGCTCCTGACCTAACACTAACGAAAATTTTAAGAACTTGCAAAGTTGGAGCAAAATCGGATGATCCTTTCTCTTTTTGTGCAGTAAAATATTTCCCTTGCAAATTTTGGAATTTTGTGGGGGGGGGGGGGGGTACCAGAAGGGGTGGACCGATTTCTTCCATCTTAGCACTACACCTTGGGTTAATAAAAATATTGTGATGTGTGTAATTTTAAAACAATCGGACCCATATACCACATTTTATAGGAGTATAGTTATTCCAATTGTTTTACCCATTGTGGGGGAGGTACTTGATGGAGTGAACCGATATCGTTCAAATATTAGCATATGCAAAGTTGGAGCAAAATTGAACTATCGTTTCTGTTTCTATGCAGAAAATATATTTTTTTAAAATTTCGACCTTTTGTGGGGCAGGTACCATAAGGGGTGGACCGATATCTTCCATCTTAGCACCAGACCTTGGATTAATAAAAATATTGTGGTGTGCAATTTGAAGACAATCGTACCCTTATACCACATTTTATAGGGGTTGTACTTATTCCAAATTTTGGCCCTTTGTGGGGGAGGTATTTGATGGAGTGGTCCATTTTTGTACCTGACCTAGCACTGCCGCAAATATTAGCATATGCAAAATTGGAGCAGAATTGTATGATCTTGTTTCTCTTTTTGTGCAGTAAAATATTTTCCTTGCAATTGTTGGGCTTTTGTGGGGGAGATACCTGAAGGAGTGGACTGAAATTGTCCATCTCCGAATTTGACGTAAGTTTAATAATTATATTGCGATGTACAAAGTTTGTAGCAAATCGAATGCTTCCTTTGAGGGTTTCCGTGCGAAAAGTAAGCCAAGCAGACAGATAAGCCCCTAGATAGATTCCAAATGTCCTGAAACGTATTTGGTGCAAAGAGACCTAGGGTCTCAAAAGCCGTTATTTCAATGAGACACCTTTTGGCCTTATCTAATGATATATACCCTCTCTAGTCATATGGCTGAGTGTATAAAAAGTAAGTTTTTTTTTTTGGGAGGAGATGTCCAAATAGTGACACGATTTCCTTTGACTACCTCCATTTTCCATTCAATCTCTTTTATTTTTCATACATTTCCTACCTCTTTGCAGACCTACCTTATTCTGCATTGAATAATAAACAGCAGGTATTTTAGAATATTAATCACATACATGAACTACACACCAGTGTAGATGTATGTGTCATAACTAATATTAGAACACAAATTGGACATTTTATTATTCTGGCATTATGTGTGTCAATATAACCTCCTCTTTCCTTTCCGAACTGATACAAATTGATGCTTTATTTATGTTATCTACTGCGACTACTGGAAATCTCATTTTTCCTTTCGCATTCAAATTATTATTGTCATTAGGCCTGTGCCACAATATTTATTTTGGGCAAATTGATTCTATAATTCAGTCAATCAAATTAAATCAAAATATGAATTACCCATTGAATGACAAAAAATTGTTGTTGTTGTTATTTTTGCACAATGTCAATCAGGCTGAACAATAGATTTGATAATGAAGCCATTGGTTGATTTGGAAAATGTGTCAATGTGATTATTGTTTGGATGAGAATCTGTGGAGAGAGGCTAAAATAACAAATAATTTTTGGCAAATTAATTTAGATTGTCAAATTATGGCAATTCAAATGAAATTTAGATTTTATGATGGACAATTAAATTTTACAATCCGACATGCCGCGTGTGTGTGGCATAATACATTGTGTTGCCAATGCAACAATGTTGCTATGGTTTCTCAAACATGTTGCCGGGGCAAGGATGTAAAATGCCATATTATGTTGTAATACCAGGAAAATGGGATTTTTCCTAATAATTTTTTTGGGGACCCTTTAAGTTTTTATCTGATTTGATGATTAAGCCCTTTTACGTAATAAGTTGCAGACAATTTTTTGACATCAGCTCTTTTCATAATTTTTTGTGTTATTTTCAAAGGATCAAACCTAACAATGCTCGAAACCCCTTCGCTCACTCAACTCAATAATGATAAGGACAACATTTATGCTGTGTTGTTGTTGTTTATCCTTCAATCTCTTTTCATGTTATTTGTTCTACATTTCCTTGGTTGCTATTTTTGTTTACTTTCACTTATTTAGCAGTCAGTCAATGAAGGACGCAACGAATGACTGACTGAATGGTGGTCCGTAGATTTTGGTCATTGTTATTTTTGCCAGGCAGATAATTGAATTTTTACCCAGCCAGCCAGAGGTTGTTTGTCGTGGAAACATAAACGCCATTCACTCATTCATTCAATGGTTGTTGACAAGGCTGGGCGAGGAACGGAGAATGGCGGAGAGGTGGTCCCCAATGGGACAACTATGATTTCGTCTTTTTCTTGGAATTTCTTGGCCGTCCCCCCAAATGGCAGCACATGAAAATATAGTAATTGAATTCAAGGATGTGGGAGAAGATGGAAAGGGGGAGAGAAAGAGAGTGCAGCAAGTTATCGTCAACATCATAACAATATTCAATCAATAATCGCTACTGGATATAGGTCAGCCTTAAGTATAAATCCCAACACTTTCTGGGGGGCATAGTTAGGCGCGGCTTGTTTTGATTGAAAATGATTGATTGTAAGAATTTTGAAAATTCCTGGAATCCAAAAAAAGGAAAGAAGAAGCATGTTTTAACGGTAATGTTACAGGAAGTGTTTGAAGACTGTAAATTAATAATGATCGATTACAAATGTTGTTGAAAAGGAGATTTTTTTCCTACTTTTTGGAAATGTAACTTCAGGTCATTGTCTTTATGCAGATGGGATATTAATTGACCTCCTTTGCTGCACGTGGCATGTAAAATGTTCTACACCTAGACAAAAAAAAAAAATGGGAGAAAAAGATCCGTTTGATACCGATGGTATGAGTTTTTAAACATATGGTATGACACTTTATTAATCATTGTCAAAATTATATTATTTCAGGATCACGCCAACTCTTCGGAATTCGTTCGTATTTTTATGCTCTTTAAAGCAAGCGGCACAATTTAAACATTTTTTATACCCTCGGCCACATGTCTAGAGAGGATATGTATCATTTGATCCGCCAAAAATTTGCCTCATGGAAATAAAGGTTTTAGACCCTAGGTTTCTTTGCACCAAATCCGTTTCAAGACATTTGTAATCGATCTAGAGAAGACCGTCCGTCCGTCTCTCTGTCTGTCTGTCTGGCTGGTGCGCACGATAACTCTCGAAGGGAGTATTCGATTTGATCTAAACTTGGCACATCGTTATATTATTATCAAACTTAGATCGAGTTCGAAGATGGGTAATATCGGTCCACCCCTTCTGGTACCTCCACCTACAAAAGGCCAACATTAGCAAGGAAAATATGTTACTGCACAAAAATAGAAAAGAACATCCGATTTTGCTCCAACTTTGCAAGTCCTAAAATTTGTATCGGTGCTATGTCAGGTGTGAAAATGGACAATATCGGTCCACCACATCAAGTACCTCCCCCACAAAGGGTCAACATTTTGAAAAATTATATCTCTCATAAAACATGATGTAAGTGCCCGATCACAATATTTCTATTAATCCAAGGCCTGGTGTGACGATGAAATATATCGGTCTTCTCCTTCTAATATTTTTAATTTTTTAATATTTATGAAGCTCATAAAACACGAAATTAACATCCGAGTCCATTCAGACTTGGCACATCTCAATATTTTCATCAACACGAGATCCGTTATAAAGATGGTAGAGATCGAACCATTTCTTCTGGTACCTCTCCAATAAAGAGTCAAAGTTTTGAATAACTAAAATGATCATGAAATATTAAACTAGCATCCGGTTCTCTTCAAATTAAATACATCGCAATATCTTTGTGAATTCAAGGTCTGGTATGAAGATGTGATATATCGGCCCACTCCTTCTGGTACCTCCTCCACAATGAGTAAAATTTTTAATAACCATGAGGCATTTATATGTAAATAAATCTTCTGTGTCTTGTACCATCGCTCGTTGCCGTGATACTGGTAGCGTAGTCCGACGTCATGGAAGTGGACGGAAGAAAACAGCAACATCAGCAGAAATGATTCGTAAAGTAAGGAAGTGACTTGATAGAAAAGCACGTCGCAGTGGCCGAAAATAGAATCAAAAGAGCTAAAGGGTTGCTTCGCTTGGCCGAAAGTGGTAAACTGCCGAATTTGGTTTTCTCCGATGAGAAAACATTCTTTGTCCAGCAGTTTGTAAACAAACAAAATGATCTGGTTTACTTGCCAAAGAGGTCAGCTGAAAATATGCACCTTCGGTTGGCCACCAGAATTCAAGCGCCGGCCATGGTGATGATGTGGGCCGCCATAACAGCCAATGATCGCTCTCCGCTCGAATTAATCGACCGTGACATCGGAATAAATGCCGAATATTATCGCGAAAATATTCTGGAGGGTGTATTAAAACCTTGGGCACGCATCGGCCACAGACCTTGGACATTCCAACAAGACTCAGCACCATCGCACTCAGCACCCAAGAATGTTTACAAAATGAGGTTCCTCGCTTCATTTTCAGCGCACAGTGGCCACCAAAATCTCCGGAAACCAATCCGCTGGACTATTGTGTCTGGAGTATTTTGGAAAGCAAGGTTGGCACTAAAAAACACTAAAGAGTCGATCACCTCAAGTAAGCGCTTCGCCGGGAATGGGCCAAAATACCGGCTATTTTGTGTTCTATAATTCGTGTCAGAGTTGACCAATTCGAACAAATCTAATCTTATTTTAAAATTTGATGCTATTTCCGACATTTTTTGCTTTTATTCAATAAAATTAAAGAAAAGGTAAAAATTATGGCATTTGTCTTTGTTGCGGTTTTTTTTTTATCTTACCCTGTATATGATCGACTTTCATCAAATGTTGCACATACCAATACTTTTATCTGTATTAGATGAAGTATGAAAAAGGAATACTTCGATCCGCTATATCTGGTGTCTCACGCATATTTCTATATTTTCCAAAAATTTGCACATTTCTCATATAAAGTATAGGATGTAGTGGACATAGGCCAAATCTGCTACATTTTAATTTTTATATCATTCTTAGGTCAGATACGAATTGGTCAGTATTGGCCAACTGCTTCGGAACTTCCGCCCGTAAAGGTCAACAGTTTGAATAATCATAATTGAAGGCTGGGGGCATATATCTGTCGGAAAAACCGACTAATACTATTTTACTTGTTATTTTAAATTTTGGGGTCCCTATCGAGACCTGTTTCAAAGACATAGAAGTGTAAAGATATTACAAGACAGGGTCAAGATATGGTAACCCTGTGAAAATAACTCTGTTGTTACGATATCATGACAACATAGTTACCAATGTTGACTGGTTAAAACCGCTAAGGCAATATGCAAATTTTCGGAAAGGCCCATGGAATAGAATTTTGAAACCAAAATTTTGGATTTTTCAAATTTTTATTTGTAATTTGTTTCTGTAATTGTGGTTTTTATATTAACATGTCTCTGCCATGAACTGCTACTCTATGTATTGTAGGCACAAACCATTTGCTCAAAATGCATTTTGTCTAGTCTTTACCATTTTAGGTCTTTGCCTGTTTGCTTTTATAGGAGACAAGTGGATCTTTTTCGCCTAGACCACAAAAAGTTGGTTTTTTTCGTAGAAGAACAGAAGCTTTTTGTCATAGAAGAGAAGACCTTCGGCTCTTGAAAAACCAGAATATCTTTTCAAGGATGCCATTTGAAGTCACTTCTGCCTGAAAAGTGCCTAAGGTCTTCTGAAAATTTTAAAACGTTCCTTTTCGCTTTTTCAAGGCTAGGTTGTTTTTTATTCTATTGCAAAGCGCTTAAAAATATTTGCTATTTTTTACACTGTTTGCTATTATCTGTGAAAATAGATAATTAAAAAAAAAATAAATATTGTATTTCCTGTTTATCTATAACTCCCAATCTGGTTTGCGAACAATGGCACCACAAATAAAGACATTAATCTCATTTTAATGTGAACAAATAATAATAATTCCATTTCATTGATATCCTTATGTGACAGCATAAATCAACACATTTAATTAAAAGCCAAGATGATTAACAATTCCTGAGGTAAATTATTAATATTTCCGAAAAAGCAAACAACATTATCCACACGGATGTGTGTTTTAATATTCTATTATCCATGTCATTATGCCCCTTCCGCTTTCTCTCTCTCTCCATATTTCATAAATGTATCTGAGAGTAAAACGATTTCCAAAAAAAAATGTAAACAATTATATTGTTCTTGGCAATCGAAAAAATAACAACCTTCATTACAAATACACACATAGTCACACACACACACTCACATACATATTAAAATGACACATGCTATGAAAACATAGCAATTTCATTATAATCCCTGCCGTGTGTTGTAAAAGCCCCCGAGGGCGTATGATTTATGTAAACAGTCAGCCAGGCAGGGATATGTGACGTATGATTAATCACTCAAATGCCATGCCAAAGCAACGCCATCGACAACAACAACAACATTATCATTGTCACGCCAAGGATATGAGCATTTATGGATTTTTGCAAAAAAAAAAGAGACACACACATAAAAAGAGCACCCTGTTGCCAGCTTCATGGGAGAACCATGAAGGACATCTACATTACTGTGTCACATCTTCTTCACATGCCAATGAGATATATTCTTCTTGGAAAACACAGAAGCTAGCTGGCATTCCTAATTATTTTTCCCAGAATCGAATGGAGACGATTGAGATGAAACTGTCGATTTTGAGAAATGTCGAAATATATTTGCCTAGACACCTACTCTACATATCTCATTGTCCTGGTGTGACTTTTTTTTAGCAAATGTATGGGATGACTTTTACCATTTTCCATTTGTTTGCCCACCACTTGCCACTTGCCTACATGCACTGTGACAGCCTGTCGAGGTTTAAAACGCTTTGTTTCCCATGGCCATTACAAAACCGTAAACATGTAATTTCACCTAAATTGTCGTTTATGCAAAATAGAACATGCTAACGTTTTGTTTTACAAGCCTAGCGACAACAACAACAACATATGATTCTTAACACATTGACATCAACACCTAGACAGCCAGAAAATACCGTATGTAGGTACGTGCATACGTGTCTGTGTCTGTAAATAAACTTAACTACATAGACATTCGAAACACATGTAAATGAGTGGCAGTAAATGAATGAATGGATGACTGAATGAATGAAAGTTGGGAGTTTTGAGGGTTGGGGTCATTGCATTTTTATGTCCTCCCCCCCATGATGGGCTGGCATATTGAATTTTTCATTCCGTTTGCAACGCCTTGAAATATTCCAATTTAAAAATCAGGATATCATAAGATAGAAGACAATAGGATTTTGTTATAGAAATTAAGAAGGTTAGAGAATTGAAGGCCAGCACATATTCTTCTCATGGAAGACCAGTAAGTATTTTTCTCACAGAAAACCAGTAGGCCCTCTTCTCATAAACGATCAGTATGCGTTTGTTTACAGAAGACCAAAATTGATCATATCATAGAAAAACAGCTATGTCCTACTAATGGAAGACTAGGGGTGATGTTTTTAAAAAAGGCCTTAGTAGGTATTCCCACAGAAGACCAGAGGTGCTCTTCTCATGGAAGACCAGAGATGCTTTTCTCATAGAAGCCCAAAGGTGGTCCACTGACCCGGACCCGAGGTGGTCCCCTGAGAGAAGACTGCAGGTGGTCCTTTGTTAGAAGACTAGAGGTGGTCTTCTCATGGAAGACCAGAGGTGGTCTTCCCACAGAAGGCTCGAAGGTTTTTTAAAGAAGGCCCGAAGGACTTCTCCTAGAAGTCCTGAAGCTCTTCTCCTTAAGGTCCCGAAAAGTTGTAAGAAGACGGGGAGAAGATCCGAAAGTTTTATCCTAGAAGACATGAAGGTCTTCTCATAGAAGACCCAAAGGTTGTCTCCTAGAAGTGCCAAATATTTAGAAGTACCAAAAACTCCTTCTAGAAGTTTCAAGGATCTTCTCATAGAAGACAAGAAGGCCTTCTCTCAGAAAACCCAAAGTTCTTCTCCCAGAGGACACGAAGGTCTTCATATAGAAGACCCAAACTTCTTCTCATAGAGGACGCGAAGGCCCTCTCCCAGAAAATCCGAAGGTCGTCAATTAGAAGACTTGAAGATCGTCAACTGGAAGATCCGAAGATCTTCTCAAAGATGACCCGGAGCACTTCACATAGAGGACCCGAAAGTCATCAACTGCAAAACCTGAAGTGCGAAAGGTTTTTTCCTAGGAGTGCCAAAAGACTTCTTCTAGAAGTGCCTATGGTTTTCTCTCGAAAAACCCGAAGGTCTTCTGTCACAAGACACAAAGATCTTCTTTTAAAAGATCTTCAATTAGAAGACCCGAAAGTCGTCAAATAGATGACCCAAAGGTCTTTCCTTAATAGTGCCAAAAGCTCCTTCTGAATGTGTCAAAAGTGTTCTCCTAAGTTCGTCAACAGGTCTTCCTGTTGAAAAGGCCTTCTCCCAGATGAGCCAAAAGACTTCTCCTAGAATTGCTAATTGTCTTCTCCCTGCTAAAAGAACCAAAAGTCTACTCATAGAAGACCCGTAAGGTTTGCTCTTAGAAGATGTGAAAGTCGTCTCCTAGAAGACCCGAAAATAGTCTTACAGAAGTACTAAAGGTCTTCTCCAAGAAGTGCCCTCTGGCAACGCCAAATTCCTTCTAGAAATACCAAACTTCTTTTTCTAGAATACCCGAAGGTCGTCAACTGGAAGACCCAAAGGCTTTTTTCCCAGAAGTGTCAAAAGACTTCTACAAGAAATGGCAATAGCTTTCTCCCAGAAGACACGAAGGGCCTGTCAAGAAGACCCGAAGGTCTTCTCCTAGAAGACGTAAAGGTCTTCTCCTAGAAAGTCTGAAGGTATTGCCTTAAAAGACCCAAAGGACGCGAAGGTCGTGTCCTAGAAAATCCGAAGATCTTCTCCTGGATGACACAAAGGTCTTCTCATAGACGACACGAAAATTTTCTCATAGAAAACAGGAAGGTCTGCTCATAGAAGACCCGAAGGTTTTCTTACAGAAACACGAAGGTCGTCTATGAGAAGACCCGAAGGCCCATTTCGTTTTCTCGTAGAAGACACGCAGTTTTTCTCAAAAAAATCCTGAAGGTTCTCTCCTAGAAGAACCGAAAGTCTTCTGGTAGAAGACCCGAAGGTCTTCTCCAAAAAATACCTGAAGGTCTGCTCATAGCAAATCCGAAGGTCTTCTCCTAGAAGACCCGAAGGTCTTGTAATAGGAGACACGAAGGTCTTCTTAAAGAAGACCTGAAGCTTGTCAACTAGAGGACCCGAAGGCCTTCTCCTAGAAATGTCAAATATCTTCTCAAGAAGACCCGTAGGTCTCCTCACAAAAGACCAAAAGCTCTTCTCCTGGAACACCCGAAGATCTTCTCCTATAAGACGTAAAGGTCTTCTCCAGGAAGGCCTTTGGCTCTTCCTTTACGTCTTCTCGAAGAACGCCTAAAAGTCTTCTCATAGGATGCACAAAGGTCTTCTGATAGAAGATCGGAAGTTTTTTATGTTAGAAGATCCGAATATCTTCTCATAGGTCTCTGTCTATCTCTCTATCCCCCTCTCTCGTTTCTCACCAATTTTAGTACCTTTGATGGAGGTATGAAAATCTCGTCTCTGCCTAACTTAATGCCTGTTTTTCAAGTTGTTGTTATTGTTTGTGTGTGAGTGTGTGTGTGATTGGTATTTTGTGCTGCGACACAATACCACGAATCCACTCAAGGGAAATGTTCATTCGTGTCAATGACAACATGGCTTGAAGTTGTGTTGTTTTGTGAAAATGTTAGCACGTCAGATATTGGAAAAATAAATATTGATACAGAGTCAAACATAGACGCAGATATACAAACATACATGCACACATACATACATATGCAAATCAGTTATACCAACATATTTTTAGCATGAAACGATACAATATGAAACAACATGTCTATATGTTGTGAGATGTGTTACGATTGCAATGAACTTTCTAACCCCAAATACCCATCTCCTCTCTCTTCTCAACACTTCTTTCCTCACCCAAATCGTCAAAGTGACGATCGCTCGGTTGGTGATTTCGATGTCAGTCATTATGGACGAAATGACAATAATCGTGGCCGCATAAAAACAATCATCACATATGCGTCCTAGAAAACTTGGAGTAGGTTCGGACGTACATACCTACGTATGTGCGTAAGTGTTATGTGCCTGCCTGCGTGCGTGTGTGGTTAGCCAAACACATTCATGTGCTTATGTTCGAGTGTTGCTGCATGTGTTGCGACTCGCTTATTGTAATATGCAAAACCTCAAAGTGGTTTTGTATGATGACATCTGTTGACATGGCATTTGGGCGGCAAGTTTTGATGGTTGGGAAGGGAGGGATACAAGAAAAAATTGAAATCAACGAATATAGAACACAGAGACGACACATTGTCATTTAAGGGCCCTTTGGAGGTTCTGGGAAAAATCATGATGTCTTTTAAATGGGAATACCTTTTTTAAGTGCCCATTCGAAATTCCTGAAGCAACCTCCAAAATCTGATTTGATATTCCTTAAGGACATCTAGGGTTTATGGATTTAAAATATTGTCAAAAAGGCCCAGAGATTGTCTCGTGTGTCAATGTTTTTATGAATTTAAAAACATAAGCCCATTAGCTGTGTATTAGGGTGTTTCGCTTATGTAATTCTTAAAAGTTGACATGTTTTGAAAAAAAAAAAACAAAATATGTATCTTGGCAGCGGATAAAGCTATTCGAGGACCCATATATTTTGAAAAAAACTTGTCGCAAAAAATTAAATTTTGAAGAAATGATTATTTTTCGTACCACCCCAATATCAATATACTTAGCTTGTGGTAATAATATCCATATATGTATGCTAATGCTTACATATTTTGCCATTTTGAACAAAACAATTGAAGGTTGTTTTTTTCTCACCCATGAAAAGCTTTTAAACGAAAATACTGTGGCAGAAAAAAGAATCATAGCTAATATCCAAAGTCATTTGAAATAATAATCCAAATAAGGGATTTGGGAAAAAGAGACAGAAGAGATTTGGGAAAAAGAGACAGCACTCAAACGATATTTGGTAATGGAAAAAGAGAGAGAAAACAAGTAAAAAAGCAGTAAATTCAGCCGGGTCGAACTTTGAATACCCTCCACCATTTGGAGCAAATTTAGAAAATTAAAAAAAAATAAAAAAAAGTAAAAATCTTAAAAATATTGAATATAGCCGTTATATATAGGTCTACATGAACACGTGGACCTGCATAGGTAACCTTTGTCATAAGCCAATAAAATATTCAAATACGAACATTGAAAAAGTAAAAACAAGTAAAAAATCAGTTTGTCCGGCCTGGCTGAACTTTGAATACCCTTCACCTTTGGCAAAGAATTTGAAAAATTTCAAAAAAAATAAAATCCATTAAAAATACTGTTAACATCTTAAAAATGCCGAATGTAGCCTTTTAATATTGGGGTCTATACGAAGACGTGAACCTGTATAGGCATCTTTTGTCATAAGCCATAGCAATATTCAAATACGAAACTTGAAAAATTTCGGTGAATAGTGTAGCTAAAATCATCGGAATATCGAATATATGGAGATACCATTGTATAGGGCTATACGAAGACATGGACCTCCATAGTAAATTTTTTGTCACAGACTGCAGTACCAATTAGAAACTTCAAATACCAAATTTCAAACTTTTTCGGTAAATATTGTACATAAAATCGTTAAAATACTGAATATAGAGAGGTACTGATATATGGGCCTATACGAAGCCCTGGACCCATATAGACAATATTATGTCGCAGGCCGTAGTACCTATTAAAAACTTCAAATACGAAATTTCCAACAATTTCGGAATATAGGGAGGTACTAATATATGGGGCCTGAACCTGCATAGACAAGTTTCTGACATAGACAGTAGTTCCCTTTACGAACTCTAAATACGAAATACGAAACAACTCCAGTAAATAATGTTGCTAAAAAATCATCAAAATACCGAATATCGGGAGGTACTGTTATAAAGGGGCTATACGAAGGCGTGATCCTGCATAGACAATGTTCTGCCATAGATTGCCATGTATTACCCATTAAGAATTCCAAATACGAAATTTGAAACCACACGGGTGAATAATGTCCCTAAAATCGTCCAAATATCAAATATCGGCGGTACGTTATATGTGAGCTACAGAATATTGTAGACCTATAGAGGCATTTCTCTTTCAGGAGGTAAAGTGCTTCGAAAGAACTGTTTGTGCGGATTTTTAAACAGTTCCATTGAAAAATTTAGCTAAAATCATAAAAATACCGAATATTGGGAGGTACCGTTATATGGGGGATATACGATATCGTGGACCTAAATATACAATTCTCATCTAGGGAATAAAGTATTCACAAGGAACTCCATGTGAGAATTTTCAGACAATTCCACTGAAAAAATTGGCTAACATCTTTTTTCATCGGGAGGTGCGTTATATGGGGGATATACGATATCATGGACCTATGAAGACGATACACTTCCAGTGGGTAAAGTGCTCCGATGGAACCTACAATCATCAAAATATCGAAATTCGGGGTTACCTTTATATGGGGGCCATACGATATCGTGAACCGATATAGCCCATTTTCGAACTTGACCTGCCTGCAGACAAAATACTGATCTGTGCAAAATTTTACCTTCTTATATTTATTCGTTTTGACTCTAGCGTGATTACAACAGAAGGACAGACTAACGGACGGATAGGACTAAATCGTCTTAGAATTTTACACCGATCAAGAACGTATACAGGGTGAGATAAAAAACTGCAAAAAAGTCGAACGCAATAAGTTTTATTTTTTTTATGTTTACTGAATGAATGCAAGAAATATCGGAAATAGCATCAGATTTTAGAATAAGTTCAGATTTATTCGAATTGGCCACCATTGGCACTTGGCGAATGTTGCTTTGCGGTATTTTAGCCCATTCCCGGAGAAGCGCTTGATTGAGGTGATCGACACTTTGCTATTTTTTAGTGCCAACCTTGCTTTCCAAAATACTCCAGACACAATAGTCCAACGGATTGATATTCGTAGATTTTTGTGGCAATTGTGCGCTGGAAATTAAGCGAAGAACCCCATTTTGTAACAATTCTTGGGTGGCGCATGCTGAGTGCGATGGTGTTGAGTCCTGTTAGAATGTCCAAATTCTGCGACCAAAATTTTTGCGTGCTCAAGTCTTTAATACACTCTTCAGAATATTTTCGCGATAATTTTCGGCATTTATTCTGATGCCACGGTCGATTAAAACGAGCGGAGATCGACTATTGGCTGTTATGACGGCTTACACCATCACCATGTCCTGCGCTTGAGTTCTGCTGGCCAACCGAGGGTGCACATTTTCAGCTGACCTCTTTGGCAAATATACACGATCATTTTGTTTGTTCACAAACTGCTGGACAACGAATGTTTTCTCATCGGAGACAACTAAATTCGGCAGTTCAACACTTTCGGCCAAGCGAAGCAACTCTTTAGCTCTTTGGAGTCTATTTTCTTTCTGTTGCGGTGTAAGTTCTCGCACTTTTTGGAATTTCAATGGCTTTACCCCGAGCTAATTTTTTAATATTTACCGAATGAAATATTGACATATTTTCAGCTCTCGAGCCATTTTTCGGCCACTGCGACGCGGGTTTCGATCAAGTCGCGTCTTTTCTTTTCGAACCATTTCTGCTGATGTTGCTGTTTTCTTCCGTCCACTTCCTTGACGTCGGGCTACGCTACCAGTATCACGGTAACGAGAGATGGTACGAGACAAGAACCGTTTATTCACATTTAAATGCTGGAGTGCTCTAACGATAGCCACTTGTGGTTTTCCAGCCAAATATAAATAAATCACACTATCACGCTTGAATTCCATCACGAATAACTTTTTTTCTGGAAAATTCTCACCAATATGCTTTTGTACCCTTGTAAAAAATATAATGAACTGTCACTGGAATAATTTTAACAGTTGTCGGACTAGTGGCTTAGAAATGACAGAAGTCTGAAATTGGTTGCAGTTTTTTTTCATATAACTTTGTTTTTTCTAAAATTATTATTTCCATGAGTTACAAACGGAATCATGAACTTAATATACCCTCCATACTTTGTATGGTGGAGGGTATAAAACCATAAAATCAAAAATGGCTAAGCAAGAAAATAATCTCCCATTTCAATTGAAAATGACTAAGCTTATTATTGTATTTTAATGGGAAATTTTATGGAGATTGTGAGAATATTAAAGAAAATATTAGAAAAAAAAAATAATTCCAGGATAGAAGGGAAATTATTCAGAAAATTGGTTTAAATATCTATTAGTGCTTACTGGTAGCTGGTTGATGAAAATGTCCTGCTACTTTTTTCTTCGAAAATACATCTAGAACGTTTGGGCAACCTATCTTTGACATATTGCCATCAAAAGTCTTCAGCTGTAAGTTTCAAGTGTCTGTAATAAAATGATCATATGATAAGAAGTAGGACAATCGGGATAATGAGAAATTAAGTCAAATAGAAAGAAATACATCAGGATTCTAAGGAATATTAACATTCTAGGCCACAGATACCACATACTTCCATTACTATACATATATTGGAGGCATTCCTAGACACTTTCATTCAAATAGATGCCTACCTCCATTACTTGTTACCAAAAAACCATAACAATTTTCTCCAATGCTTTTAGTAATAAAGAAAATTCCTACCCCTCCCCCTTCAGAATTGTAGTTTTGTCTTCAAAACATATGTCAAAACTTGTATTACTTCCCTCCCACCACGTCATTGCGGTTGTCGATTTGTGTAAAAGAAACTTTTGCCATAATTTTGTTCTCTTTGTTCTATCAAAACTTGTCAACTTTGTTCTGCCGCAGAAGTGAAAGCACTTTACTGCTGCGGCTGCTGCTTATCTCTCTATCGCTTTCTGAATAAAGTTAATGTTCGGCATTCCAATTTCCCTGCTAAAGTTATCAATATTGAGAATAAAAATTTTGCGGAAAAGTTTTTTTTTTTCTGTGGCAATGCCTAGATAAGAATTGCAAATTCCATAGAACCTCAATATCTCGAAGAAGAAAGAAAATATTTAGGTTAAGCTTCTTGACATCGAAAAGTTTGATGACATGTTTTCGTTTTGAGATTAAATAAATGAATACAAATAGGTTTGAAAAGGAGACTTGAATTTTTTTTTGTTTTGAGGTGAGGTGGTGAATTTAAAGTTGATGCGACGTTTTAGGCAATAGAAACACGTCGCGGAAATTATATGAAAAATTTTGGAAAAAATGTCGGTCTTAAATTTCTTACACATTCAAAATGGCTGAAGCTAGAATCATGAAATAAAATCATTGGTCCGTAAGTGTTAGATAAGGCTGGGTTTTCGGAAATTCGTACTAGAACGGTACTAAATATTGTACCCTTTGTATTTGATGGACCAGTGGAGCTAGAACTCTTAAATGCGGAAGGAGGGTACTGATGAAGCACATTCCGAAAGAATTTTTCGCACGTTAAGTGTACGAAAAGTACTAAAATGTACTACAAAGGGTGAGATGAAAAAATTGCAAACAACTTCAGACTGCTGTTATTTCTAAGTCACTCGTCCGACAGCTGTTAAAATTATTCCAGTGACAGCTCTTTACAAGCGTACAAAAGCATTTTGGTGAGAATTTTTCCAGAAAAAAAGTTATTTGTGATGGAATTTAAGCGTGATAGTGTGATTTCTTTATATTTGGCTGGAAAATCACAAGTGGCTATCGTTAGAGCACCAGCATCCAGCATTTAAATGTGAATAAATCTTCTGTGTCTCGTACAATCGCTAGTTACCGTAATACTGGTAGCGTAGCCCGACGTCAAGGAAGTGGACAGAAGAAAACAGCAACATCAGCAGAAATGGTTCGAAAAGTAAAGAAGCGACTTGATCGAAACCCGCGTCGCAGTGGCCGAAAATGGCACGTGAGCTGAAAATAACGCAACCTTACATTCGGCAAATATTGAAAAATGAGCTCGGGGTAAAGCAATTTTCCAAATTCCAAAAAGTGCAAGAACTTACACCGCAACAGAAAGAAAATAGACTCAGACGGGCTAAAGAGTTGCTTCGCTTGGCCGAAAGTGGTGAACTGCCGAATTTGATTTTTTTCCGATAAGAAAACATTCGTTGTCCAGCGGTTTGTAAACAAACAAAATGATCGTATTTGCCAAAGAGGTCAGCTGAAAATGTCCGCCTTCGGTTGACCACAAGAACTCAAGCGCCGGCCATGGTGATGGTGTGGGCCGTCATAACAGCCGATGGTTGATCTCCACTCATATTAATCGACTGTGACATCAGAATAAATGCCGAATATTATCGCGAAAATATTCTGGAGTTAAGACACCCTCCAGAATATTTTCGCGATAAATTTCGGCATTTATTCTGATGCCACGGTCGTCTACTACGAGCGCCTTGTCACGCAAAATTTTGGACGCAGACCTTGGACATTCCAACAGGACTCAACAACATCGCACTCAGTACGCGCCACCCAAGAATGGTTACAAAATGAGGTTCCTCGCTTCATTTCCTGCGCAAAATGGCCACCAAAATCTCCGGATACCAATCCGTTGGAATATTGTGTCTGGAGTATTTTGTTAAGCAAGGTTGGCACTAAAAAATACTAAAGTGTCGATCACCTCATGCAAGCACTTCGCCGAAAATGGGTCATAATACCGCAGAGCAACATTCGGGCAGCGTGTGACGGTTTCACTGTGACACTATGAAAGCCATAATTCGTGCCAAAGGTGACCAATTCGAACAAATCTAAACTTATTCTAAAATTTGTTGCTATTTCCGACATGTCTTGCTTTCATTCAATAAAATTTAAAAAAATAATAAAAAAAATTAAACTTAAAATTTAAATTTAAAAAATTATGGCGTTTGACTTTGTTGCAGTTTTTTTTATCTCACCCTGTATATATCAGCGTACAATTCTAAGACGATTTAGGCTTTTCCGTTCGCCCGTCTGTCCGTCTGTTGTAATCGCGCTAGAGTCAAAACGAACAAAGGTAGGTAGCTGTAATTTTGCACAGATCAGTCTTTTGTCTAGAGGCATGTCAAGTTCGAAGATGGGATATATCGGTCCACGATATCGTATATCCCCCATATAACGGTACCCCCGATATTCGGTATTTTGATGATTTCAATCACACTTTTCAACAAAATTGTCTGAAATTTTACACAAAGAGTTCCTTGTGAGTACTTTATCCCCTAGAAGAGAATTGTCTATATAGGTGCACGATATCGTATAGCCCCCTTATAACGGTACCCCCCTATATTCGGTATTACGATGATATTAGCCACATTTTTCAATGGAATTGCCTGAAAATTCCTTGTGAGTACTTTATCTCCTAGAAGAGTTGTCTATATAAGTCCACGCTATCGTATATCCTCCATTTGACGGTACCTCCCTATATCAGGTAGATCGATGCTTTTAGCTAAATTTTTCAATGGAATTGTCCAAAATCTATACTAGAAGTTCTCTCTAAGCACTTTACTCCCTGGAAGAGAAATGCCTACATAAATCGACGATATCGTATAGCCCACATAAAACTGTACCCCCGATATTCGACATTATTCACCGGAGTTGTTTTAAATTTCGTATTTAGAATTCGTAATGGGTACTATAGCCTATGACAAAAAATTGCGTATGCAGGCTGACAAAAAATTGTGTCTTTGTATAGTCTCCGTATAACGGTACCTCCAAATATTCGGTATTTAAATGATTTTAGTGACATTATTCACCGGAGCTGTTTCAAATTTTGTATTTTGAGTTCGTAATGGGAACTACAAGCTATGACAGAAAATTGTCCACGTCTTTGTATAGGCCCCATATATCAAAATCTTCCTATATTCGGTATTTGGACTATTTTAGGTACAATATTCACCAAAATTATTTGAAATTTCGTATTTGTCACAGAAAATTGTCTGTGCAAGTCCACGTCTTTATATAGCCCCCGTATATCAGCACCTACCTATATTCGGTATTTTGACGATTTTAGGTACAATATTTACCGAAGTTGTTGATATATCGTATTTTTATCAATTTTCGTACTTGAATATTGTAATGGCTTATGACAAAAGTTGCCAAGGCAGATCCGCCTATATACCCTAATATAACGGCTATATTCGGTATTTTTAAGATTTTAACAGAATTTTGTTTTTTTTTTTTTTCAAAATTTCCAACTTTGTTCCAAATGGTGGAAAAGTATTCAAAGTTCGGCTCGGCCGAACTTACTGCTTTGTTACTTGTTAATTTATAATAAAATGCTTCTTATATTAAATTTCCAGTTGCACCCGATGAACTTTTCCCCAAATGCGGACTGAAATTAGGATCTATAATTTCCTTTTTACATTTTTTATCTAGTTAAGGTGACAATAACGACTGGAGCTATTTTTTTTAAATTTACTATCAATTTTATTATGGTACCTCATTTTTGTAGTCCATTCTGCCACTCAGAACACTATATATTCATGGATATGTCTCTTCAAAAATCCTAACAAAAATATCATTTTCACAGCATTTATTAATAAAAGTCCCACTTATTTTAATCTCTATTATGTCGTAAAACATAAACATTTTCAACTAAGTTTTTTTTTCAGAGCATGATATATTGCCAATTCTTCAAGATTTTACAGCGAATAGAGCACATTTCATGTTTTATTTGTCAAAAGTTCTTCGCACTACAAATTTCCTTAGTCGTCTCTGGCCAATGTTTTAATTTCTCAGGTATTTTTTTTTGTTTCATTTTCGCGGCACTTGTTTCTTTTCTATTTGAATTTTTTTTTAGAAACTATGAAATACAAATTTGAAGTGACAGCCACTTGGCATGCGAACGAGAAATTTTTGTTTGGATTTTTGGCGCTGAGTTTAGTTGCAGATAGCTAGCTAGGCATGCATGTCAACCACCTTGGAGGATTGTGAGTGAGTGAGCAGACATTTTATGGCATGTGGCAAATAAAAAGAACAAAAAAAAAAAAAAGAACATCTTTGTTAGTCGACAACTCTATAAGAGAAAAATTCAAAACAAACATTCTTTGGATATATGGAATAGTATTAGCGTCTGAGCGTAGATGGCTTGTGAAATGGAAAGGATATTAATTACTAAAATTCTTGAATAAATAAAAAAATACAATAAAATCAAAAGCCATAATTTTGACATTTTTTGAAGGCAAAAAATGTCGGAAATAGCATCAAATTTTAGAATAAGTTTATATTTGTTCGAATTGATCACCTTTGGCACGAATTATGGCCTTCAAACGGCTAATGAAACCGTCACACACTGCCCGAATGTTGCTCAGAGGTATTTTGGCCCAATCCCGACGAATCGCTTGCTGAAGGTGATCGTCATTTTCGTATTTTTTAGTGCCAATTGTCAGCTGGATATGAAGCGAGGAACCACATTTTGTAATCTTCTTGGGTGGCGCGTGCTGAGTACGATGGTGCTGAGTCCTGTTGGAATGTCCAAGGTCTGCGGGGAAATTTGTTTGCGTGCCCAAGGCTTTAATACACCCTCCAGAATATTTTCGCGATAATATTCGGCATTTATTCTGTTGCCACATTCTATTAATACGAGCGGAGAGCGATCATCGGCTGTTAAGGAAGCCAACACCACCACCATGGCCGGCGCTTGAGGTCTGGTGGCCAACCGAAGGTGCACATTTTCAGATGACCTCTTTGGCAAGTAAACACGTTTATTTTATTTGTTTACAAACTGCTGGACAAAGAATGTTTTCTCATCGGAGATAACCAAATTCGTCAGTTCACCACTTTCGGCCAAGCGAAGCAAATCTTTAGCTCTTTTGAGTCTATTTTCTTTCTGTTGCGGCGTAAGTTCTTGTACTTGTTTGTTTTTTTTTTCAATATTTGCCGAATGGAACATTGTGATATGTTCAGCTCACGAGCCATTTTTCGGCCACTGCGACGCGGATTTCGATAAAGTCGCTACTTTACTTTTCGTACCACTTTTGCTAATGTTGCTGTTTCTTTTCGTCCACTTTCTTGAAGTCGGGCTACGCTGCCAGTATCACGGTAACGAGCGATGGGAAGACGAGACACAAAAGATTTATTCACATTTAAATGCTGCAGTGCCCTAACGGTAGCCACTTGTGGTTTTCCAGCCAAATATATAGAAATCACACTATCACGCTTGAATTCCATCACGAATAACTTTTTCTCTGGAAAATTCTCACCAAAATGCTGTTGTACGCTTGTAAACAATAGAATAAGCTCTCACTGGAAAAATTTGAACAGCTGTCGGACGAGTGGCTTAGAAATGATAGCAGTCTGAAGTTGGTTGCAGTTTTTTCATTTCATTTCATATTCGTTTAAGAAAATAAAACCAGAATAAGAAAATTTAAAAAATTTAAATTTTAATATTTGTTATACCATTTTGCATTTTGAGTGAATCTTTCTCAGGTTAGAGGGCCATTCATTCAAAAATGTTCTTTATTTTTTCTGTGTTACATAAAAGATCTGATACATTTCCTTTTAAAACACCTCGGTCTTAGGCCCATAAATATCTTTCATCAACAACATCTTTACAATCAGCTTGATTTATTTATACCATTTTTTATTTACTTCGTTTTTTTTTTTATTTCATTTTGTTTAAAAATAATCTGTCGTATTTTTTGCCTCATTATATTTCCTGTAATATTTTCATAACAAAAATACAATATTCGTTCTCTCACGCTTGACAAATTGCTTGTGTCATCAGCAGCCTGCCAGCCAGCCGGCCAACCAGCCAGAGAGGGACTCGCTCGTTGCCGCACATTGCGTGTGTGTTCACATTTTAATTAACACATAATAACATTAATGTATTCTTTATAATTACACAACTAATTATGGTTAATTGAGTCAATTATTTTAAATCTCTCATGAAATATTTGCAATATTGCAAAAAAAGTGGGAAAAAATGTGAGAAAAAAAATGAAATGGAAAATCCTCAACACGCACCATTAGCTCTATGACGCCCCCACACACCGCAGCAGCAAAGAAATATGCTTGATGATTATGCTGATGGACATTGAGTGCTTGGACATCATGTAAATATTGGAGAACTTATTTATTATTTAAAACAGCAAATAAGTAAGTAATAATTATGGTCCGTGGGCTGATTATGTAACACCCTACAAAGTATTACAATGGATACATCGAAGGTTGGGATTCTATGACGATATCGACAGTCACTTCAGCCGAAGAACTTGTAATTCCTCAAGATTCACGGATAATTGAACATGTTTTTATAATAAGCGAGAGAAGCGGAGTCACCTAGTGTACAAGAGAAAGAGAGAGATTTATTAGACAGATATCTCTTTTAATACTGTACATATTAAATAAAATGAGTGTTTGTGGTGAACAGACCTTTGAGTCATTAGAATTAAAAAAAATGCCGTTGCAACATGTAGAACGTTTGAGCTAGATTACGAGATGTAACCTGGATTACAAACTGATGAAATTGAGTTGAATATTTGCCTCCAACATAGCTATGCGTGTTTATGATCTGTCCATAAGATTTATGGCACTCATGTGTCATTTAGTATCTCTTTCTATCTCTCTCCCTCTCTCTCTCTTTTACACTTTATCTTAAATAAGGTTAAGTCATATTATTATAAGTAGTTCTTAAACAACGCTTGACAATATTTCTATAATACATTTGTAGAGCCTTTGAAACAAAACTAAGAAAGACGTGTCTACTTTATGAACTCATAGATCCTCGTTCAGATTTGTTCTTCGAGCCGGAATAGTGGCCTATTGTGGGGAAAAAATCACCACGTAAGTGTTAAAGAATTTGTCTTAATGTCGAGATAATTCTGCCCAGCTAGATGAAAACTGCCTTCAGGAGTGGAAAATTACCGGCCATACATTATAGCTGGAGTAGTTTTCACAAGAAGAAACAGAGAGGGGATTTTAATCAGCCAATAAGAAAGATACTGAGGTAGATAGAGACTTCAGTAGAGGAAACTGTAGTAGCAAACTTATCGAGTCGCTGACGAAGTTAGAAAAACGACTCAACCCTATACAGGGTGACAGCGGTTAAAACTTGTCCGACAGCGGTTAAAACTATTCCAGAGACAGCTCATTATATTGTTTACAAGCGTACAAAACCATTTTGGTGAGAATTTTCTATAAAAAAAGTTATTCGTGATGGAATTCAGGCGTGATAGTGTGATATCTTTATATTTGACTGGAAAACCACAAGTGGCTTTCGTTATAGCACTCCAACATTTAAATGTGTCTCGTAACATCGCTTGTTACCGTGATACTGGTAGCGTAGCCCGACTTCAGAGAAGTGGACGGAAGAAACCAGTAACATCAGCAGAAATGGTTCGAAAAGTAAAGAAGCGACTTGATCGAAACCCGCGTCGCAGTGGCCGAATAATGGCTCGTGAGCTGAACATAATATTGAAAAATGAGTTCGGGTTAAATCCATCGAAATTCCAAAAATTGCAAGAACTTACACCGCTACAGAAAGAAAATAGACTCAAAAGAGCTAAAGAGTTGCTTAGCTTGGCCGAAAGTGGTGAACTGCCGAATTTGGTTTTCTCCGATGAGAAATCATTCGTTGTCCAGCAGTTTGTAAACAAAAAAAAAAAAAAAAGAACGTGTTTATATGCCGAAGAGGTCAGCTGAAAATATGCACATTCAGTTGGCCACCAGAACTCAAGCGCCGGCCATGATGATGGTGATGGTGTGAGCGCCATAACAGCCGTTGGTCGCTCTCCGCTCGTTTTAAACGACCAATCGCGAAAATATTCTGGAGGGTGTATTAAAGCCTCAGGCTTGCAAACATTTTAACATTTTGGACATTCCGTCGCACTCAGCACGCGCCACCCAAGAATGGTTAAAAAATGAGGTTCTTCGCTTCATTTCCAGCGCATAATAGCCACCAAAATCTTCGGATATTAATCCGTTGGACAATTGGGCCTAGGGTATTTTGGAAAGCAAGGTTGGTACTAAAACTACCAAAGTGTCGGTCACCTCAAGCAAGCGCTTCGCCCGGAATTGGGCAAAATAGCGCAGAGCAACATTCGGGCTGCGTGTGACAGTTTCATTGGCCGTTTGAAGGCCATAATTCGTGCCAATGGTGACCAATTTGAAGATATCTAAATATATTCTAAAATTGGATGCTATTTCTGACATTTTTTGCTTTCATTCAATAAAATTTAAAAAAAAATGTAGAAATTATGGCGTTGGACTAAGTACTCCTAAAGTCTTTGGGGGAGAAAGTGAAACTACTTTCGGAGGTTTTGGCATATTCCATATTCATGGACCTGCGTAGACAATTTTTTGACATAAACTGTAGTTCCCTTACGAACTCTATATACGAAATTTGAAACAACTTCGGTGAATAATGTTCTTAAATTCGTCAAAATATCGAATATAGGGGGGTACCGTTATTACGATGCCGTGGAAATATATATATATTTCTCTTTCAGGGTGTAAAGTACTTAGAAAGAACTTCTAGTGTGGATTTTTAAACAATTCCATTGAAAAATTGGGATAAAACCATCAAAATACCGAATATCGACAAGAACCGTTATATGGGGGATATACGATATCATGGGCCTATATAGACAATATTCTTCCAGAGTGCAAAGTACTCAGAAGGAACTCCTTTTGTGGATTTTCAGACAATTTAAATTTGGTTACAATCATCAAAATACCGAATATCGGGGGTACTGTTGTATGTGGCTAAATGTATGGGGGCTGTACGATGTCGTGGACCGATTTAGCCCATCTTCGAACTTGACCTGCCTGCAGACAAATGACTGATCTGTGCAAAATGTTAGCTTCCTATCTTTGTTCGTTTTGACTCTAGCGCGACTTAAACAGACGGAGAGACGGACGGGCAGGGCTAAATCGTCTTAGAATACATATACGCTGATCAAGAAAATATATACTTTGTTAGGTCTAAAAATATTATTTCGATGAGTTACAAATGGTATGACAAACTTAATATATCCTCCATATTATGTATGGTAGAGAGTATAAAAAAATTAAAAATTTGAACATTATATTTGATATGTTATGATATTTGAAGTATAGATGGCGTTGCCATACATATGGGGAAATTCCTTTGGGTTTTGATTGAAATAGGTGTTTTTTGAAAGAGAGTTAGTCAATAAATCCATATTCAAAAAATTTGGTTAAAAATTGAGAGTTTCCGAAGAAGTGTATAATGGTGTGCAAATTCAAAATAAATCCAAATAAATGACTCCCATCCAGAATTACCGTGTTAACCATTTACTTAGAGGCATTATGTCACGCAACCTTTAAGACTGTATGTATTGAGGTTCGAAATTTCAAAGATAAGATTGCTTGTGAATCGTACTGGAATTTGTATCATGGTGTAGGGTGTATAAAGGAGAATACAGTTGATTGAATTAAAACGGCTTCCAACAATTTTTTCCTGGTTGTATGTATATAAATCATAACATCTGATAGTTTGTTTCCTTTGAAACACATTCTCAATTAATTTTAATTTCAAATATCCACCAAAAAAAGAAACCTTAAGTCCTTGCTCGTGTAAATTTAATGCAATTTATTATCCATTTGCCACAACAGTATGGCGTATTTCTGCGACCCCATTTTTTTTAAATAATGAAATAAAATACGGGAAAAAACGGAAATACGCTCCTTCCTCAAATACACACACTCAACACTATACCCGGGTAAATATTTAAATATTCCATATATGTGTTTGTCTGTGGTTAAACAACGATACGTGAGCGTCTGCCAGCCTGCGTGTGTATATGTGGTGAACACATATGCATGTGAGTGTGTGTGCATGGTGTGCATAACGAGGGTAAGCATGTGCTCTAAAACAAATAATATTAATAAATCATGCTAAAACATTTCATCAAGTCATGTTGGCTGGAGAACCACGTCATCGGCATCATGACTTGCCATCATCATAACACGTCGGCCAAATGGCAAAGAGGGGAAGAGAGAGAAGAGAGGTCATGACATGACACCAGCAGCATGGTCATGGCAGAGAAAGGGATCAAGTTTTCTTAGATAATGGAGCTAAAAACGCAAACAAAACCATGAAGCTTTAGAACACACACATGCTCACTATTTACACCACCCCATCCACCCTCCGTCCTTCCACTGAGGAAATTTTAAACATTCAATACTTAAATAATAAAATAATAATTTAGAGCGAAAAGTTATTGACAGCAGCCATACAACTTAAACTCTTCCACGAAATATAACGTGGCCAATGAATAGAAATAGAGAGCGAGAGAGAGAGAGGAAGAGAGAGAACATCACCTTAATATTTAATTCGCTTGTCGGTGAAACCCATCAAACACCAATAAATTTAATTAAGTTTCGAAAAAATTTGTGTTAAGCACTTTATTGTGTCTAATTGGAATTATCGCTCAAAAAACCGTTGCGGCCGAGGGTGGGTAATTGCATTTATTGGAAATTTAATTAATTTAATTTTAAATGAAATTAAAATTGCAACAATATTGCAGGTTGTTTGTTTTGTTTTATTTTTTATGTGGTTTCAGAATTTGTGGTTGTGTAGGGCTTCAAGTGGCAGTTGAATGTGACTTCGCATGTGGCTTTAAGGACAGAATGAATTGGAATTTTAATTTAATTATGAAGATGTGAAAATGGCGATTTATGAAAAATTTTAATGGAATACTTGTGGAATGTCAAGGTGTCAATCATTGTGAGTAACATCAGAAGCAGAGGAGAAATGAAGGTTATAATTTACCACCGAAAAAGACTTCTTGCAAATTTTTCTCTCAAGTGCTCCTAATTAGATATTTTTATCAGAAGGATTTCTAGCGAAACCCTTCAGGTGAACTTTTAGCTGTAGGAGACTTTTTCCAAAGAAGATTTTAAGATATTCTACTCAGAGGAAGCTTAAAGTAAGTCTTATATTTCCATTAAACCCCTTTAAGAATTCTATGCATGGGAATTCTTCAGAAGTTGTTCTCTCCATGGGACACCCTTAGGATGTCTTCTATTTTTGATAGATCTTTATAACTCTGCTATTCATAAACGAACTTTTAACGTTTTTTGTATAAAGAAGACAATTTCGATCTTCCATGTCTTGATCGGTTTCTACAAGGAATCTTATAGAGGTGTTCTTTCTGGGGAGGGCCTTAGAGGTCTGTAATGTATAAAAATGGTCTTTAGAGGCCTTATCTCCATAGAAAAATTTTAGAAGTCTCTTCCTGAAAAATTTCTCCAGAAGTTATTCGATGCATGAAAAAACTTTTGTAAGGGACCTTGAAGATGGATGACCCTAAGAGGTAACTATTCAAAAGGTCCTTGGAAGCCTTCCATCCGTAAACGTCCTAAAAAGTCACGTATCTACCTTTTCTCCCTTTCAGGAGGTTATATGTCTATAGAAGTCCTTCCTTTTGAGGCATTATCTCTGTTTAAATTCTAGGAGGTCCTTTGTTACTAGAAGTCTTTTGATAGTCTTTACTCACAAAGACTTGCAGGGTGTCCTTTATCTACGTACGTTTTATGATTAGCTCTGTATCTTTAGTGGACATTTGAGTGTCCTTCAATCGTAGGAAGTCTTTCTGCGGGTCCTTAATCTATAGAACACCTTCGGGAGGTCTTTAATCTATAAAACATACTTTCGGACGATCCTTTCTAATGATATGTCTTTCAGAAGGACCTCAGTCTCTGTGGTTCTTTTAGGGTGTCTTTTTGCGGACTCTAAACCAAGTGGTGGAAGCTAAGATGTGATCTCTTACCTATATGTGATGTTTATGAGAACCTTTGTCGATAGAAGAACTTTTAGGGTTCTATATCTATACTTCCCGAGGGCTCTCTTTCTAAGAAGCCTTTTTTGGATGTCTTCTAGTCATGAGATCATTTATTCATAGTAGACCTTCTGGAGGTCATATTTCTATAGAAGACCCTATAAGGTATCTATAGAACACATTCAGGATACTGTCAGAGCATCTCTATCTAGGAAGCCATTCAGCAAATCCTTCATAAGGACCTCTATGTAAAGAAAACCTGGTCGAGGTCCATTATCACTTGAAGGCATTTAGAAGTTTGTCTATCTAATGAAGACCCATGGAGTACTTCAATGTATGGAAAATCTGTGGGAGGTCCTGTATTTATAACAGATCTGCGGGAGATCCTATGTCTTTTGAACAGCTTCTGGAGGTTTTATATCTATAGAATGACTTTTATAGATCCTACATCCTTAGATAACTTTCAAGCAGTTTTGGAGGCCCTTCAATTTGTCCTTAGTCTATAGAAGACCTTCAGAAGTGTTTTTATTCATAGAAGACCGTAAGAAGTCCCTGTACCAATACCAATTTTAAAAGGGTATTTTCAATAGTAAATTTACAGAAGATCTTTTATCTATAGAAGATCATTTGGAACTCCCCATCTTTGGAAATTCTTCTAGGGGTTGTCCATATATGAAGACCTTTTTGGAGGTCCTCTATCTATATAAAACCTTTGTGAGGGCTTTCAGGACATTTCCTTATCATAGAAGTTCCTATGTCCTTCCATCCATAAAGAACTTTCTGGAGTAGTTCAATCTATATATGACCTTCTGGAAAGATTTTAAGTAAAGAAGATCCCTGCATTACCACAATCTACGGAAGATTACAGGAGATTTTGAATCCCTAAAATGTCTTTTGGAGGTCCTGTGTATATGAAGACTTTTTGGAAGTCCTTTGGGGGTTCCTCTATATTAAAATATTCTGGTTATTCCCTATCTATTGAAGAACTTCAGAAGATTTTCTATTTATGGGACTCATTCGAAAGTTTTCAAGCTATAAAAGAGCCAGATAGGTGACATCTTTGCTAGTCCTTCTTGATTTTTTTCGAACTGCTGAAGGAATTTTGAAGGTGGAACTATAAAACTTTTTTGAAAGTGTTCAAGTTTTAGAAGAGTTAGAGAGGTTGCAACCATACCAGTACTTCTGAAGATTTTATAAATGTTTACATTCTAAAGTGAACCTCTTGGTAGATCTTCAACTTGAGAGACGTTCCATCTACTTTAAAATACCTTCAGAAGGACTTTTAAGAGATCTTCTATCGATGGATGGTTTTAAGAAGACTCTTAGAAGATATTATATCCATAAATCAACTTCAAGAGGTCCTCTATACTTGAAAGATTTCTGCGAGTTCTCACATTAATGGACTTGAGATGGCACTATATATAGAGAAGACCTCCACTTATTTCTAAAGGACCTTTAAGAGATGTAGGAGATCTCTGGGGATCGTCCATCTATAGAAGACCTTGGATGGTCTTTCATCAATATGTTTTTAATCAACGACAAGTATTCAAGCTTTTCTAAAGATTGACGACCTTTTAGATATGACAGTAAATACATTAATTGAAAAAGTATGCATAGAAACGTTAATAAATAAATAAATAAAACAAGATATAACTAATAATGACGAAAAAATTAGAAAATTGTCCCGGCTTAAATTTCTTATTGACCTTTGCATCCACTTCAATAAGACTACGGCATGTGTCACCCTTGGACGAAGGATGCATGTTAATCATCTTCTTAGCCACAAACATACCCCTTAACTTATTCCAAAAAAGGCAAAACCAAGCATAAACAAAATACTTATTATCGATTCTGTTTGAAAAGAAAACTTGGCGGTCTTTTTTTGTGAGCTCATCCCATGCTTGGCAACTGTTCAAGGTCAAGAGGCAGCAAAAACGGATTTCTTTGCATGATTGGAAGTTGTTTGGAAAGTGAATTGCGAGTCTGTAACTTGATCCAAGTTCAAATTGCATTTGACACGTTCGGGATGGCATGACAGCGTAACGCATTTAAATGCGATTTTGTTGAAATGGGGTTTTGTACTTAAATACACATCATGAATATAATGGGTACTGGTGTTGCTGTTGTAGTTTTAGTATTTTTTGACGAGAGAGTGATGCTAAGAGAATGAGAGCAAAATGGGTATAATATGTTGAAAACTCCAAAAACTTGAAAAAAAAAACTTCAAAGAAAAATAATATTATTCTGTACTTGAATATGGAAATACATTCCAGGATAAAGGTATCCCCATTACCCCTTTCTATTCTCGTTCTCTTCCACACACAAAAAATATGGATAACCCTTCTACACAAACATGCCTTTATTATTAGTCTCTCTCTCTCCCTCTCTCTCTCTGTTGTGCAATGCATCTGGAGCATAGCCAAACCACTTTGAGTGTGTGTCTTAAATGCCAAGTGCATCTGTGTGTACATGATTACACGTGTGTGTGTGCACTTTATCTAGACTTGTTTGCTGTTTATAATCGAAAATGCAAAAAAGGAGAAAAAGAAAAAAATCCCAAAAAATAATATTGGAAGAAATTCAAGACATAAATAACAATAAATGTTTGCATGTGTCTGTGCAAAATGTGTTGAAATGAACACATTATCTAGTAATTGAGATGTCTAAAACACACACACACACACATGCTCACATGTAGAGATCATGCTGGGTACAAGCAAAACGAATTTGTTGTTTTTTTTCTTTTCCCTTCAAGACTTGGTACTGGTTCATTGTCCGTTTTGCCAAAGTGTAAATTTGTCAAATAAATGTTTGTATGTATGTCTGCATGTAATTGAGAAGAAAATCAATATTTCAACTTTAAGTAGATTTCGTGCAATTTGTTGTTGTTGCTGCTCTGCTCCACCACAGCTAGTTTGCATCTTAGTTTTTCTTCGTTTCACACTTACTTAAGCATGACGCTCCACATTTGTCTAGCTATTGTTTACATACATCGCAGCTCCTCTACGCTGCCCTCGCTGGGGGTTTTGCAATTTGGCCAGAGATTCTGTCTATGCCCAACATCTGTAACACTCAGCATGACTGTTATTGACACTCAATATTATTTTGTCGACAGAAAGAAGAAAAAAATAAAAATTGGATATGGTTATTTAATACAGATATCCTTTGGCAGCCAACCAAATGACTGGCACACACCACTCACAGAGACAAAACACATTCAAAATTCACATATGATATATTTGTGTGTGTGTATTGGAATCCAATGGAAAACATGTGTTCTGCTCTAATAGTTTTTAATATTAACAAATTGAAGGATATATTAGGAAAATTAGTTGAGTAAATTAGAAGCAACTGTTTTCAAAGGGAGAAAAGGGTACAGCTGATGTTTAAGGAAAAGGAGGATATGATGACATATGTTTTAAGTCTTTAATAGATTTAAATACGGAATGCTAGGTAAAAAAGAAATATATGAGAAGGAATTAAAATACGAAATTAATTTCGAAATGAATATTTGTTGTACGCCAAGAAAGCAGGCGATCTTCTTTAGGAAGATTAGGAGATCTTTTATTTAATATTCAACAAATAGTTCGGGTGATATAAAAAATCAGGTAATTTTCTATGATAATATCAATTGATCTTCGATGGGAAGATCAAGTGAACTTTTTAGAAGATCATGATCTTCTATAAGAAGATCAGGTAATTTTCTATAATAAGATAAGGTGATTTTCCTTGAGCAGATCAGGCGATCTTCCGGGGCAAAATCAAATAATCTTCTATGAGAAGAACAAAAAAAAATAGAGGATCTTCTGTGATCTTCGGTAAGAAGAACAGGTGATTTTTTGGAAGGTCATAGAAGATCAGGGGATTTTCTATAAAAAATCAGGTGATCTTTTATAGGAATATCAGTTGATGTTCCATAAGAAGAGCAGATCATACTCTAAAAGAAGGGAAGATGATCTTCTATAAGAATATCAGGTGGTCTTCTGTATAAAGATCAGGTGATCTGCTATAAAAAGTTCGGGTGATCTTCTATAAAAAGATCGTGTGATTTTCTATAGGAAGATCAGGTGATCTTCTGAAAGAAGATCTGGTGATCTTCTAAAAGAAGATCTGGTGATCTTCTATAAGAAGATCAGGTGAACTTCTATAAGAAGATCAGGTCATTTTATAAAGAAGGTCAGGTAATGCTCTAAGAAAAGATAAGGTGACCTTCTTTAAAAATGTCAGGTCATCTTCTCTAAGAAGATCAGGTGAGCTCCTTTGGTTAGATCGTTTGATCTTCTTTGTGAAAAGATCAGATGATCTTCTTTGAGAAGAGCAGGTGCTGCTCTATGAGAGGATCAGATGAACTTCTATGAAAAGATCGGGGGATATTCTTTAAGAAAATTAGAGGTTCTTCTGTAAAAAAATCAGCTGATCTTTCAAAAGCAATGCAGGTGATATTCTTTAAGGAGAATAGATGATCTTCTATAATAAGATTATGTAGGTGATATTCTACAAAAAGGTCGGGTGATCTGAGAAGATCAAGTGATCTAATTTAGAAAGAGCATAGAAAATCAGGCGGTCTTCTAGGAGAAGATCAGTTGATCTTCATTGCGAAAATCAGGTGATCTTTTAAAGGAAGATCAGTTGATCTTCTATAGAAAGATAAGTTCATCTTCAATAGGTAGATAATCAGATAGATAAAAAATCAGGTGATCTTCTTTGGGAAGAACAGGCCATCTTCTTTAATAAAATCGATTGGTATTCTTTAGGAACATCTTCCAAAAGTGAGAAAGATAAGAAGATATTTTACAGAAGGATCCTCTCAAATCAAATAGTAGATTATCTAATAGAGAAATAGGAGATTTTTATAGAAAGATCACTGATCATTTATAGAAAATTCAGAGATTTCGATTTTGCTCTATACAGTCTGCAGGTCTTTCGTACGAAATTCCAGGTATTTTTAATAGAATACCTAGAAAAGCAGCATTCCATTGTTTTTCTAGGCAAATTTTTTCCATATCTCTTTCAAAAAAAATGAAATGCTTGTCCTGAATTTGTTACAAAGCATGTCCTTTATCAGGACGATTTTATTACGCTTTTCATACACAAACTTAGAAATCTCTCACATAATTCGTTCTAAATTGGAATAAATAACGCTTAAATATCTCAAAGAGTTTTATGCTCTATCCTTGTTTTTATTGGTAGTGCCAAAAAACATAATTCTCTATAATTGAGCCATAAACGCCCCATTCTCATTGTTTATATTGTACACCAATCTCCTGCTCCCTTTACAACCCCGCTTTCTTCTCAAATAACACAAATAGTTCGTTTGTTGTTAAAAATCAAGCAATTATCCGGTGTTGCTGCTGCAACAGAGATGAAATACCGCTACCTTGATATTGCAACATGACACTTTAACTGTTTGCGGCAAACACTAACACCAACAAATTGTCCAGAACTCGAACAGGACAAACAAATTTATGGGCGAAAAATATACTACCGAAGCAGAGTGGCGATTGAGCGCGGTGTAGAAGCGGACAACTGCATTTTCCCCGTTTGCAACTGGCTTTCGTTCTCAAAATGCCGGCATGTCCATAAATCTTCTAAACTTAATTTAATGCCTTGCCGTGCTGTAAGAACGATGTTGTAGGAGGTAAGTTGAAAAGTGTGGAGGAGTGAAATTGTACGAAACTCTGGTAGTGGATTAGTGGGCACGGGAGTAGGAGACCAAGGAAAGTCAGTGACAAAAGCAGAGGCAAAAAGTGAAAAGAGTTGTTAGTTTTGTTTCTTTGCCTCCGGCATCTCAGGTAGTATTTACTTAAGTTATAACGGTATTTAGCTTGGCGGAATTTTAAATATTTCATGGCTGTGCTTTTTTTGGTGTTACATTTGATGCTGGCTATGGCTTTAAGGTTGGGATTGCCTTTTAATGGGGAAGTACATTATTGCGTATGAGTGTTGGAAGGAAGCCATGTTAAGTGTACACAAGGGTGTACATTAAACATTTTAAATTTTGTTGAATTCCAGTTTAGTAGTGCCTTTTGAAAAATATTGTTTTGGAAATCCTCATTGACAGTCAGTAGAAAAAAATATTACGAAAAGAATGGTTCTTTGGAAAAATAGATTTTAAAATATCCACTTTCATATTTTGAAAATTTTTTTTTTTTTAAATCTACATTGATAAAACTTTGAAACATCCACTTTCAAAGGTCCTCGTTAAAAGTTTTTATCTGGAAAATATTATTTAAAAAGTCCTCGCTCAAATGTTCTCTAGAAGAAATTTCTTTGAAAAATTCACGCTTAAAGATCCCTCAGAAAAAAATCCCTTTCCAAAATCCGCGTTGATGAAGGCCTTAAAATATTCTTTTCAAAATTCTGGTTCATAAGATCTTTTGGGAAAAAATTCTCTAAAAATTCCAATCTCGAAAGTTCTTCGAGCAATATTTTTAAAAAATTTTCGCTCAAATGTTCTTCGGAAGAATATTCCTTTAAAAACCACACTCTTAGATCCTTCAGGAAAAATTTTACAAAATCCACATATATGAAGAGGCCTTTGAATTTTTTTTTAAATCCAAGTTTAAAATGTCTTTCGGAGAAACAATTCTCTAAAAAGTCCTTAGAGTTCTTAAAAAATCCACGTTCCAGCTGACAAATAAATATGGATTTTTAAAGGATAATAATTCAAGGATCAGCAGGTCAATAAATTAGGATTTTTAAGGACTTTTTTGCAAGGACCAGTATTAAATAAACTTGGATTTTTAAAGGTATTTTTGTCACGGACAAGCAGCCAAATAAAGGTGGATTTTTAAAGGACCTTTCGTCAAAGACCAGCTGTCAAATAGACTTGGATTTTTAAGGGACATATTTTAAAGACCATCCATTCAATATATGTGAATTTTTAAAAGACATTTTTTCAAGGACTAGCAGTCAAATAAACAAGAATTTTTAAAGGACTTTTTGTCAAGCTGTCAAATAAATGTGGATTTTTGAGAACATTTCTCAAGAACAAACCGACCAATAAACGTTTATTTTAAAAGGAAAGCAGTCAAATAATTGTGGATTATAGAGGAAATTTTTAAAGGACCAGCAGAAAAAAAACGAGGATCATAGAGGACGATTTTTAAGGGGCTGGCATTCATATACACTTGGACATTGTTCAAGGACCTGCTGCCCATAAACGTGGATATTTAAAGGATATTTTTTCAAGGATCCGCTAATTTTTAAAGGATGTTTATCAATGACCTGCTGACCAATAAACGTGGATATTAAAAGGATATTCTTTTAAGGACCTGCTGATTTGTAAAGGATGTTTATCAGAGACCTGCTGACCAATAAACGTGGACATTTAAAGGATATTCTCTCAAGGCCATCTGATTTTTAAAGGATGTTTATCAAGGACCTGCTGACCAATAAAAGTGGATATTTAAAGGATATTCTTTCAAGGACCTGCTGATTTTTAAAGGATGTTTATCAAGGACCTGCTGACCAATAAACGTGGATATTAAAACGATATTCTTTCAAGGACCAGCTGATTTTTAAAGGACCTGCTGACCAATAAAAGTGCATATTTAGAGGATATTTTTTCTTGAACCCATTGATTTTTAAAGGATGTTTATCAATGACTAACAATTCAATAAACGATGGGGTTTACAGGACCTTTTTCAAAGAAGGACCTTAAAGGACATTTTTCAATAAACCTTTTTCAAAGACCAGCACAAGAATAAGCGTGGATTTTTAAAGGACATTTTTTCTAAGACCTGTTCATCAATAATTTTTTGGAATTTATTCAACGACCAGCAGACCAATAAACGTGGATTTCTAAAGGACATTTTCAAAGACCTGTTGATCAATAAAATTTTGAAATTTATTCAAGGACCAGCAGTCCAATAAACGTGGATTTCTAGAGGCCATTTTTTCAAAAAAATTTCAAGGACCAGTGAATTTTTAAAGGAATTTTTTAAGGGCCAGTCTATCCAAAAAAGCAGATGTTTAAACGGTGATTTTATTAGGGACCATCAGACCAAAAAACTAGATTTTTAAAAGACAGTTTTTAAGGACCTTTATCCCAAAAAAAAATAATAATAATAATAATAATAATAAATAAATAATAATTTTGAAGGAAATTTGTTAAGGACCATTAGACCAAGAAAACCTAGATCTTTAAAGACATGTATTTAAGGGCCAGTATATGCAAAATCGCGAATTTTTAAACGAGATTTGTATGAAGGTCTGGAAGACCAGTAAACATGGTTTTTGAAGGACCAGTCAAATAAAAGAGGATTTTAGAGGACATATTTTCAAGGGGTTAAGAATTTTTTGCAAGAACCAATAAAGCCACAAACGTGGATTTTAAAGGAACATTTTTGCAAAAGTCCGTAGACCAATAAACGTGGATTTTTTTAAGGGACATTTTTTCAAAGGCCCGTAGACCAATAAACGTGGATTTTTTAAGGGACCAGCAGGGCAGTTAATGAGGTATTTTAATGGATATTTGACATTTAATATCTCTCAAATAATTGAATTTTCTATTGCCATGTCATTTAAAAAGTCAAACTCATTTTAACATTTTCGTCTTGAAAACACGACATTTATATTTTCTTCGTTGCATGTTCTTCCCCCCTGAAGGTAAAGTTTTTCCATGAGCAAAACATAATAATTATTTCGCAACATACATTCCATTTCCGATGTTGGTGTTGTTGTTGACATTTTCCGCCATCAATTTCTAATTGAGATTCCTGGAAACTTGATAACAACTTCCAACTTTGTTGTCGCGAGAGTTTCCTTCGTTGTTCTGTTCGTTAGGTGTTTTTTTTTTGTTTTTGACTTTCAGTTTAATTTTAATGGAAGTCATAACATGTCATATGCTTTCAGCTATTTGCTGGCAATGTTTTGCTGAGCTCTAGCTTCGAGGATAAGGGGAACGGAAACGACGAAAAGAAACTATTAATTAAATTGTTTTTTTTGAGCAGTAGCTAAGGCATTTAAGGAGTATTCTCCTGCCTTATTCTGAAAAAAATGAATGTACATGCATAGTTGCCTAATTGAAAGTTTTGAGGTACCATTAGCATTTTTCTCCAATATTGTTTCATAACAGTAAATATGCTGAGGGAATACAGGTTTTAACCCAATTAGCAGATTTACCTTCAGAATTTGAACCCATCTTTTTACGTTTATTTACAGCTTTTTCCTGGAATAAATTCTAACATTCCAATGCTTCAATAGCTCGTTTTGCCTTAAATAGTACCCAGAACACAATCCTCTTTATTTTTTCCAATTTTCCTGAAAATTGTTGTAACATTAACAACGACCATAACAACACGTGTTTGACCAAATCATCTCTGTAAAATTGCCAGCAGTTCCATACGAGTACTAGAAAATAAAAAAGAACACATTTCCAGTTCAAAACTCTCGACAAGACATTCATAGGTGTAACGAATTCTCAACATTGCCCCACAGACATGTATTGATGTTGTACCTTTTGTACGGACAGACATAGTTGTGTTCTACCGGCATGTATGGCCTTTGAAAAAACACATGTTTTTCTCTTCTTCACCATCCCAGTTCTTTCGTTTTGAAATGTTACCATGTAATCTACCTCCAGCCGAAGTTCAAGGGAAAATATCGATTTTCGTTTGACTTTAAATGATTTGGGTGAAAATGGAAAGCAACGTCTGAAGAATATGGAATGGAATGAAGAAAATAAGTCATGGGTAACTGTTTGTAGAAGGTAAAAGTATCTCCAAAAACACATATACATGCATACCTACATACGTATATGCACAAAGTTATTATTTATATTTTGTGTGTTTAAGTAAGGTATCTATGAAATAGTTGCTTGGTCTAGGGAATATGTAAGGTTATTTAAATATCGCATGTGCTATGTTTTCAATAAATTTCCCTTTTTAAATTCTCTGGAGAGATTGAAATATGTTGCGCAAAATATTCTCAGAAGCTATTAGTTTGCAATACACACATACAACTGTCTGTGACATCAATATGTTCGTTCCCTCAACCATGGACGAGATATGAAATTGTCTCTCAGATGTCAAAGATGTCCTCAACAATATTTGGTGTGTAAAATAAATTGAACAGGGATGTGCAATAAGGTGTGGTGAGAGGGGACCAATGAAAAAAAAAAAAACTATTAAAAAAATGTAAAAAGGATAGTAAATAAAATAAAATAAAAAATCTATACGGAATTTTACGTATGACTATCGTCGCAAAGTATACGCCTTGGAGGATAATACAAAAATATAATAAAATATATTGTAAGTGCCTTGGTATTTGCCTCTCATAGTGAAAATGAAATTGACAATATTGTTGAAAATGTACCTCAATTTTTTATAACAAAATACATTTTCAGAGCTGTACAACCATGTTATACTATGTAGAATCTTGTTGGATATTTGAAGAAAAAAACATAGAAATTAATAGGAAGACGTGCGTATGAGTATTATCATAGTCCATACGACATATAGCCCAAGAAGTATTGCTTCCATAAGAGATATATTCACCAAGTAGTCTATTATAAAAGCGATACAATATCGCCAGAAAAAAGTGAACTAGCTCCATATTTGCGAATAATTAAGGCAATGTACGTATGTGAATTGTCGTAGATCATACAATATATAGATTATATATGAGTCTTGTCATTTACATGAGAGATGAAAAAACTGCAACCAACTTCAGACTGCTCTCTTTTCTAAGTCACTTGTCTGAGAGTTGTTAAAATTATTCCAGTGACAGCTCATTATATTGTTTACAAGCGTTAAAAATCATTTTGGTGAGAATTGTCCACAAAAAAAGTTATTCGTGTTGGAATTCCAGCGGGATAGTGTGATTTCTTTATATTTAGCCGGGAAAACCACAAGTGGCTATCGTTTGAGCACTCCAGCATTTAAATGAGAATAAATCTTTTGTGTCTCGTACCATCGCTCGTTACCGTGATACTGGTAGCGTAGCCCGATGTCAAGGCAGTGGATGGAAGAAAACAGTAACATCAGCGGAAAGGGTTCGAAAAGTAAAGAAGCGAATTGATCGAAACCCGCGTCGCAGTGGCCGAAAAATGGCTCGTGGGCTGGACATATTGCAATATTCCATTCAGCAAATATTGGAAAATGAGCTCTGGGTAAAGCCATTGAAATTGCAAAAAATGGAAGAACTTACACCGCCACAGAAAGAAAATAAACTCAAAAGAGCTAAAGAGTTGCTTCGCTTGGCCGAATGTGGTGAACTGCCAAATTTGGTTTTCCACGATCTCCGATGAGAAACCATTCTTTGGTTTGTAAACAAACAAAATGAGGTCATCTGAAAATGTGCACCTTCGGTTGGCCACCAGAACTCAAGCGCCGGCCATGGTGATGGTGTGGGACCGTCATAACAGACGATGGTCGCACTCCGCTCGTATTAATCGACCGTGGCATCAGAATAAATGCCAAATATTATCGCGAAAATATTCTGGAGGGGGTATTAAAGCCTAGGGCAAACATTTTGGCCGCAGACCTTGGAAATTCCAACAGGACTCAGCACCATCCCATTCAGCACCCGCCATCCAAGAATGGTTACAAAATGAGGTACCTCGCTTCACAATGGCCACCAAAATCTTCGGATACCAATTCGTTGGACTATTGTGTCTGGAGTATTTTAGAAAGCAAGGTTGGCACTAAAAAATACCAAAGAGTCGATCACCTCAAGCAAACGCTTGGCCGGGAATGGGCCAATATACCGCAGAGCAACATTCGGGCATCGTGTGATGTTTTCATTGGCAGTTTAAAGCCATAATTCGTTCCAAAGGTGACCAATTCGAACAAATCTAAACTTATTCTAAAATATGATGATATTTCCGACATTTTTTGCTCTAATTCAATAAAATTAAAAAAAAAATAAAAATTATGGCGTTTGAGTTAGTTGTAGTTTTTTTTTTATCTCACCCTTAGTAATATTATACAAGTGTGCTTTTCATAATCCTCGAAAATTTGCGCAAAGATCGTGGAGAAAAATCTCTGAAATAGTTTTCTATTAAACACCAGTTTATGCCTCCACCAAAAAAATTAGGTATTTGCTATTAAAATAAATATTCTATTGTCACTTACTGAGGTTTTAAGCAGTCGGAATTCGGTATTTAAATTTGGAAAATAGAGAAAAGTGTTGATAACAATAAATTGTTGATAACAACCAATAATTGGAAGACACTTGAGTTGCGGCTCGCACATTAAAGCTATTAACCAATATAGCCATAAAATTGAATGATTGAACAGTTAGGAACATATTTTTTAGAGAAAAATCCAAATCCAAAAGCGGGCATAGTCTCAGGGCTGTATTTTTGCTGTATTGTACCATTGTTGATACTAAATTACTACATTAAAAGGGTAGGCCATATCGCCTTATGATACCACATCCTACCAACTTCCAAAATGTATTAAAAACTGTGTGACAGATAAATTAGCTAATTTGATTAAATGATGAAAAATCTGTGTTTTGTATTGCCATTAAAATATAAATATATTTTTATGTCCTGTAGTTTTTCTAAAGAAATTCATGAGTCTGTTGTCGACATCACTCTATTCCTAAAGCCTGTCCAAAAATATGGTTGACCATAAAATATCAAAATGTCATTGGCAAACGTTGGTTTACAAAATAAATCGATTTGGTTGGAAAACTATTTGACATATATGAGGCATATAAACCGCACAAGTGTGCGTATGAGTGCTGTCAATAAGTATACGCCACAATCGAAGCGAAAAAAGTCTCAAAACACAAGGTTGGCATTAGGAAAGCCTGATTTCATGGATACAGCATAGGAAAGATTAAAAAATCTACGGCATAGTCCTAAAAAAATCCTTAGAGTTCTTAACACAGACATTTATCGAAAAAAAAAAAATAAATAAATAAATAAAAAATCTGATTTAGAAGAGACCCTAAAAATTATTTGAACAAGTCTGTCAATTTTCCCGGCAGATTAATACCCTCAGTCAATGTCTGTTTATTTCAATATGTTATGTCTTGCGTTACAATTTTTGAAACGGTTGACCTTTTATGAGCCGCAGTTTCAAAATCGTAGATAATTGCAGGATTTGTTTTTGGATATCCCTTAGATTTTTTATATCCAGAAAGGTACTTAAAGGCAAATTAAAAATGAGTCATGGACTTACATCAGCTGCATTTATTCATAAAATCACATCATGTAATTTGAGAGCTCTCCTAACATATAGCCTTGAAAGTCCATTAGATGTTATGAAAATACCTTCATATCCCTGGAAACCTTCCTAGTTTACACAGATCATAATTCCAACCATTTTTAGCAGTTAACTTTCTTAATAAATTAAAGCACTGCCGTTACAAGCACTTAACTGCATTAATTATTCACTTTATCCACCTATTTGCCTGTAAATGTTTTCCATTTAATGTCATTCCATGTAGCACCGCCACCACCACTGCCACCACCACTTGAGTCAAGACGTCCTGCCCAAAGGTTGTTGCAGGCATTTTAAAGCTGTCATGTTGCTGTTACTTCAATTATACAACCGAGAGTCAGGCAGAGAGCAGCAGAACGACTGTGACTAATGTGCCGACTTGTCATGTTGGCAAAGTGGTAACCTTAATGAGTTGAGACTCCAGAGACAGAGAGCGAGTGCCGCCTATAAGTGCATGCAATTATCAAAAGAAATGACTTTTGCTTTTGTCGACTGGCTGACTGCAGTACTCCATCGCCACCTCCAACTCCTCTGCTGTACGTCACAGGGAATTAGGTTAATTGTTGTAAAAATTTTTCTTTTCAAGAAGTGAAATGTGAAAAAAAAATAAAAAAAAAATTGGCGAGAAAATAAAGAATTCACTTTTTTTAGAGTTACGAAAAAAAGAACAAGTACGGAACTGCCATAAAGAAATGAAAAAGAAACAGAAATTTCACTTCAGTTCATATGGGGAAATTACATTGAGTGATGGCTGTTCGGAAAGAAAAGGGCACAGTGGTTCTCAGGCTGAAATGAAAAGAGGCTGTGATATTTGAACCAAATACTGATAGAACTATATTCCGGGTGAGATGAAGAAAATTGCAACTAATATCAGACTACTGTCATTTCTAAGCCGCTCGTCCGACAGGTGTTAAAATAATTCCAGTGACAGCTCATTATATTGTTTCCAAGCGTACAAAAGCATTTTGGTGGAAATTTTCCAGAAAAAAAGTTATTCGTGATGGAATTCAAGGGTGATAGTGTGATTTCTTTACGTTTGGCAGGAAAACCACAAGTGGCTATCGTTAGGGCACTCCAGCATTTAAATGTGAATAAATCTTTTGTGTCTCGTAAAATCGCTCGTTATCGTACGCTGCCAGTAGCGTAGCCCGACGTCAAGGAATTGGACGGAAGGAAACAGCAACATCAGCAGAAATGGTTCGAAAAGTAAAGAAGTGGCTTGATCGAAACCCGCGTCACAGTGGCAAAAAAATGGAACGTGAGCAGAACATATCGCAATATTCGGTTCCGCAAATATTGAAAAATGAGCTCGGGGTAAAGCCATTGAAATTCAAAAAGTGCAAGAACTTACACCGCAACAGAAAGAAAATAGACTCAAAATAGCTATGGAATTGCTTCGCTTGGCTGAAAGTGATGAACTGCCGAATTTGGTTTTCTCCGTCTGCGATGATGAAACATTCATTGTCCAGCAGTTTGTAAACAAATAAAAAATGATCGTAAACAGGCCAAAGGGGTCAGCTGAAAATGTGCACCTTTCGTTGGCCAACAGAACTCAAACGCCGGCCATGGTGATAGTGTGGGCCATAACATAGTGACAATTAAAACCTTGGGAACGTAAAACCTTGGGAACGTAAACATTTTGGGCGCAGACCTTGGACATGGTTACAAAATGAGGTTCCTACCTTAATTTCCAGCTCACAATGGCCACTAAAATCTCCGGAAACAAATCCGTTGGACTATTGTGTCTGGAGTATTTTGGAAAACAAGGTTGGCACTAAAAAATACTGAAGTGTCGATCATTTCAAGCAAGCGATTCGTCGGCAATGGGCCAAAATACCGCAGAGCAACATTCGGCCAGCGTGTGACGGTTTCATTGGTCGGCTGAAGGCCATAATTCGTGCTATAGTTGACCAAATCTAAATTTATTCTAAAATTTGATGCTTTTTCCGACATGTTTGCTTTTATTTAAAAAAAACCGAAAACATTCTGGAGGATGTATTTAAGCCTTGGACACGCACACATTTTGACCGCAGACCTTGGACATTCCAACAGGACTCTGCACCATCGCACTCAGCACGCGCCACCCAAAAATGGTTACAAAATGAGGTTCCTCGCTTCATTTCCAGTGCAAAATAGCCACCAAAATCTCCGGATACCCATCCGTTGGACTATTGTGTCTGGAGTATTTTGGAAAGCAAGGTTGGCACTAAAAAATACCAAAGAGTCGATCACCTCAAGCAAGCGCTTCGCCGGGAATGGGCCAAAATATCGCAGAGCAACATTCGGGCAGCATCTGACTGTTTCATTGGTCTTTTGAAGGCCATAATTCGTGCCAAAGGTGACCAATTCGCACAAATCTAAACTTATTCTACAATTTTATGCTATTTCCTACATTTTTTGCTTTCATTTAAATAAAATTTTAAAAAAATTTAAAAATTATGGCGTAATGTAATGTCCTGATACCCAAATAGACCCCATAAATGGCTTCATATCATAAATCAAAACTTGAAATTTCCCACTCAACAGGCCTTGATTCTGAATTTCTCCCAGTATTTTCAGGATTATGGTTCTTAAATTCTCCCAAGATTTTCAGGATCATGGTCTACTGTATATGTATACGGTCTATTTTTGAGTCCATAATAACTGCAAACTTTCTTTGGAAATAGTCTTTATATGGGTTAGCATCTTGCTTAGCTTCCTTTAAGCTAACTTCAAATTGGGCAATTTTGCTCATCCTTGCCAAATTTTCTCAATTTATTCAATCTTGTTTCCATTTGGATGCATCTCAATTTGGATGCAATTATTTTGTTCATTTTCGACCCACTGTGTCCCATGTCGTCGCCTTAGTAATGCCTCATACATACATTCGAACGTCATAGCGATTAAATGTTTTTTTTTTTTTTTTTTATGACACAACCATCCAGCCAACATAAAGGAAATCCGAACACATTCACTCTTCATCTTCATACAGCTGCTGCTCGGGGGGGTTGCTGTGGCATGAGGGGAAGCTGTTTGGCGAAATGGCGAAAATTCTGATGGCAAGACATCACTTGTGATTAATGTGAATTGTGTTTCGCCAACTCATGCCAAACTTCCATGGCAATTATTGCCTCAAAGAAGATATTAAAAATGTATTTTTTTCTTGTTTTTGTTACTTTTTGGATTCTTTTTCGTTTCTGTTCTTTGTTGGAAAATTGGACTGTCAATCATAAAGAGTTAGTGGTGGAAGGCAGAGATCTCTATGGAAAGTGTTAAAGTGATGTGGTCATAATAAAAGCTCCAAATATTTACGAAATCTTTCGTCAGACAGTGACGTACACACGCACACATGAACACATATCGAAATTACAGACAATTGTAGCAAATAATTGCCAGGGCATGTTTATAAAAATTACGAAAAGTAATAAAAATTGCAAGAAAATCACAAGAAATGGTAAAAAAATTAAACAACTTGTTGGGAAGTCAATAAATTTACCATAAAAATACCTTGTCTTGGGGAGAGGTCACTGACCTCTTTGTGCGATAATGTCAATTACCTCGTCTGTATGTGATACTGTTGTTTCCCTTGGGGGCTACACTAAAATCGTAAGCAAACACATTAGCCCTTTGCTGATTTTTGATAGACAAACGTTCAATAGCTTGCCAGAAATTTGAGAATTTAATTGACATGTGATATTGAATTAAGCGGTATATTAGGGTGGAGAAATATATTAAAAAATTAATATAAAATATTAACAAATTGCAATAATTAAAAATAAAATTTTCAATAATTACGCCGAAAGTCCAGAAGAGTATGAAAGTAGAGCTAAACAAGTAACAAAGTTGAATACCCTCCACAGTTTGGGAGAAATTTTCAAATTTTCAAAAAAAAGAAAAAAAAAAAAAACTTTCTTAAAATACCGAATATAGCCATTATATTGGGGTCTATACGAAGAGGTGGACCTGCATAGGCAACTTTTTTCATAGGCCATTAGGATATTCAAATACGAAACTTAAAAAAAAAAACAGGTGAATAATGTAACTGAAATCACCCAAATACCGAATATAGGCATAGGCACAGCTATATCGGGACTATACGAAGACCTGGACCTGCATAGACAATTTTCTGTCACAGGCTGTAGTACCTATTAGGAACTTCTATAATGAAATTTCAAACAATTTTGGTGAATATTGTACCTAAAATCGTCAAAAGACCAAATATAGGGAGGTAATGATATATATATAATATATATTTTTTGTCATAGGCTGTAGTACCCATTACGAATTCTAAATACGAAACTTCGGCAAATAATGTCCCTAAAATCGGCAAAATATCGAACATTGGGGGGTACCGTTGTATGTGGGCTATACGATATAGTGGACCTTCATAGACATTTCTCTTCCAGGGAGTAGGGTCATTAGTAAGAACTTTTAGGGTGGGTTTTTAGACAATTCCATAGAAAAACATAGCTGAAATTACCAAAACTCGAATATAGAAAGGTACCGTAATATGGAGGATATACGATACGTGGACCTATATAGGCAATACTTTTCCAGGGGGTAAAGTTCTCAGAAGGAACTCTTTTTGTGGTTTTTGAGAAAATTTCATTGAAAAAATTGGCTACAATCATCAAAATACCGAATATAGAGAGGTACCGTTATATGGGGGATATATGATATTGTGAATCAATATAGCCCGTCTTGGAACACGTAATGCCTGCAGACAAAAGACTAATCTGTGCAAAATTTTAGCTTCCTATCTTTATTCGTTTTTGCTCTAGCGTGATTTCAATAGACGAACTGAAGGATGGACAAGGCTAAGTTCTCTTAGAATTCTACACTGATCAAGAATATAGAGGGTGAGAAATTTTTCAATATTTTCCGAAAGGAATATTGCTCACGAGCCATTTTTTTGAAACTACGACGCTGGTTTCGATCAAGTCGCTTCTTACATTTCGAACCATTTTTGCTTATGTTACTGTTTTCTTCCGTCCTTTTGAACACTTGTAAACAATATAATGAACAGATGTCGGAATAATTTTAACAGCTGAAGTTGGTTGCAGAATTCTCATCAAAATATATTAGAAATATACATTTTAGTATTAAAGTCGTACATTGTGCAAAAATCTGCATAGATCTTGGAAGTATGACGGCGAAGACAAAAACGTTCTTCAACAAATTTCACAATAAGTTACCGAGGAGAAGAGATCTGTATTTCCATTATATACCAAAAAATATCAATGCTGCCATAAAAAAAAAACTAATTTTTTTTTTAATATTTTGTCGTCTTTTTTTTCAAGTTGAAACCTGAAAGTAACATAAAATTACATTTTGGGCAGATGGTATCAAAAGAAGAAATATACTAAACAAAAATTCACTATAAATCTCACTATTTTACCCCCTTTATTAAGGCTACATTTTGGTTACACCTGTCTTCTGTTTTGATCTCTACTTTCATTATCTACTGGATTTTTCCCATACTAATTTTTTTGTGTTGCACAGTGTTATGAATAGCATTTAAGTTGGGGTTTCTTGGAAAAAATCTAGCAAACTTTGAAATTCAATTGTGCAATTGAATATCGCCTATTTGCTGCCCCGAATACATTTCATCCATATTTGCCATATCGTTTTAACATTTAGCCCAAGGGAAGCAATCAAATTCTCATTGGTTATGAATATGGCTGAAACAATGAATCTCTGCGGCAGCTTTAACTGAAATTCTTGCAACAATGTACCTGAAAAACAAAATACCACCGAAAAGAGAATGCCAAAAAGAGCAACCGAGTGAATCTATTATTAAATATTTGATTTAATTAAATGCTCCAAGAGGTATTTTGTTTGTGCACATTCCAACAATTGTATTGAGTTTATTAAATTGTTACGCTTGTTTGAACTCATGCATGTGTGCCATCATCCATGGAGGTGTACGTTTGGAAATGTACGTTTGATTCTCGTGTATTTATTAAAAATATTTTTGAAGGGCTCATTGGTTTACATGAATTTTTCTTAAAATATTTTTGAGGACCCATTGGCACTCGTGGGTTTAATAAAACTGATGCTCATAGATTTTAAAAAATATTTTTTCGGAATCCATAGACTCTCGTCGATTTAAAAAAAAATATATTTTTAAGGACCCATTTGCACTCGTGGCATTTTTCAAAAAAAATATTTTAAAAATAAGTTTTAAGGAACCCATTGATGCTCGTGGATTTTTTAAAAATAATTTTTAATTTTTTTGATGCTCATGGATTTTTTTAAAAAAAATTCTTAATTTTTTTGATGGTTATAAATTTTTAAGGATCCATTGATGTTAGTGTTTTTTTTTTAAATAATTTTTAATTTTGTTTGTATGGTTTTTAGTTGACCTTTGGACTCAAGTTTTCTTTCTTATTTTATTTTGGCTTGAGGTCAGTAGAATAAAAAACAATTAATTTTGTTTCATCATTTTATTTCCAATATTTCGATCGGCATCGACGATCTTCATCAGGGATTGAAATTTGTTTATATTCTTAAAAACAATTTCACTTCCACATCACATTACAGAGATTTTCAGTCTGAAAATCTCTGTAATGTGATGTGGAAGTGAAATTGTTTTTAAGAATATAAACAAATTTCAATCCCTGATGAAGATCGTCGATGCCGATCGAAATATTGGAAATAAAATGATGAAACAAAATTAATTGTTTTTTATTCTACTGACCTCAAGCCAAAATAAAATAAGAAAGAAAATTTTTAATTTTTTAAAAATAATTTTTAACTTTTTTGAAGCTCGTGCATATTTTAAAAATAATTTTAAGGCCCCATTTAAAAACATGTTTAAAAGATCAGTAGGTTTTCTTGGACGTTTTTAAAAATATTTGAAAGACTCATTGGTACTCATTGATTTTTTTAAAGATATTTTTAAAGACCTATTGGTACTCATGGATGTTTTAGAAATAATTTTTACCTTCGGGGACGTTTTTGAAAAAAAAAAAAATTAAAAAATTAAGGACCTATTGGTAATTGTGGATTTTTTTTAATATTTTTCAAAATACTTACAATTTCGAAATAATAAAAAAAGTTTTCCACTTTTCAATATTCAATCATCCTCCCTTGCCACACATTTTCCTTCCCCCATTGCATCAATTATTCACAAAAGCGTGTAGCTGTGCACGAAAAGCTTTTCTGCTGTTAACTACAACTAACAGAATTTTCCTTTAACATACGGCTAACATTATTGGAAACCATAGACGGCAACGATAACAGACCTCACACTGGCAGGGCACTGCAAACACCAAGCGTTGAGATGTAAGAGCAACATGTTTTCTGATGGCTGGGCTGTTGCTGCGGCTGGCGTCGTGCATTTATTTGAATGGAAATGGAAGGAAAAATCAAAAGTTCATGCAACTTGCAAATAAATGCAAAAGGAAGCCAACCAGCCAGACACACACGTCGTGTGGGACACAACAAAACGCATTTTCGCCGGCAAAACATGAAATAGTTGGCAAAAAAACGTCGAAACGTGCACAGCATTAGTGAAGCGACGACGTGGTCGTAGACAAATATAATCAAAATAAAGGAAGGCATGCAACCATGGAGAGAGAAAAACAAAAAATAACAAATAAATAAACAAAACGTAACAAAGGCGGTATTCAAATTAAAAAACGAAAAGGAAAATAAAAAAATTCTAACAAAAGTGAAGTGTTTACACAACAAATTAAAAAAGTCCATGCAATCAATGTTTTCGATTTTTTGTTAAATGATATTTCAAAGAAAAGGCAATTGCCAAAAAAAAACCATGCAAAATAAACAAATTGAATTTTTTAACAAGAAATATTTTCAAATTGCAAGTTTAAAATAGAGAAGAAAATAAATTTAATTTGAAACTTAAAAAAGAAAAACGGAAAGAAACCTAACCAAGTATGCTCTGGCTTTTTTGTTTTTGATATGAGCCATAGTTCAAATAAACTGTCTCAAACTTATGAAAAAGTTCTTGGCCACAGAAGCGCAAAGGAATCGGCACACACACATAGAAACTTAATATAACAAGTCCAAGACGCTAGCAAAGGCAAAAACAACTGCAGCAAAGGAAGCGGAAGTGTAAAACAAAGTTTTCTGGTTCTTCTTTTTCTTCTTGGGTTGGTAGAGACGTATTACCAAATTCCATTATCCATCAAGTGTTAAAGAGTGTAAGTTTTGTTCAATTCCCTTTTACATGTTTTTGAACTTTGTGCACAGGGTCGTCCCTCCCTCCCCAGCAACCCGGCAACCAATCAACCCAATCCCCCATCAAACTCGGAACATTCAAGCCTTACTCTGGGACATTGAGGTTTTGCTCGGATTCCATTTTTTTTGTCATCTTGTGGTTGTTCGATTCCATGCTCTGACATTATTTCATTTTCCGTTTTTTTCTTCTCTGCCCTACGTTTCGTTTAGTGCCCTTTGTTCTGCAACAACAACAACAACAGTAAGGACAACAAAACGTTTTAGTTGGAAAACAAAAAAGAAGGCAACCTCCCTCCCACCTACCACGTTTCGACTATGAAAGCATGTCATGTGTTGCATGCATTTCAAATCCGAAGAAATAAAATGAAGTTGAGTGGAATAACCAGTTAGTGTCGAATCGTGAAAAAATTACTCTGGATATGGCGTAGCGTTTTACGGAGAGAGGTTGGTACTCTACAGTAGGTTAAAAGGGATTAGCCAGAGGAAAACAATGTGTTCGTCATTTCGTTTTGGGAATTTTTGTTTTTTGATGCAGGAATACTCGTAAAGTGAATATTTTCGTTTTTTTGTGGGGGATTGAAATGAAATTGATGATGTGAAAAACAGTTTTATGATCCATGGGATAAAGTTGTTTATAAATGGTGGAAAAATATATATTTTTGTAAAAATAGAAGATATGCAAATTGAAAGAATAAGGAGGGGAATTTTCACACCAAATTGAAATCTCAAAAAATTTTATAGTGGCGGAATCAAATATTTTTTAAATTCGGCAAGAAAGGAGAGATTTAAAAAAAAAATAGTTATGTGTTTTTAAAATCAGTGATAGTGCTTCTTTAGAATGGGTTTCACCACAAGGGGTTTTAAAAAACCCATTACACAATTTCGAGAACTTTTTATATCCTCCACCATGGAGGGTATATTAAGTTTGTCATTCCACTTTAGACCCCACAAAGTGTATATATATATATATATATTATTGATCAGCATAAAATTCCATATCGATTTAGCCATGTCCGTCCGTTTGTCCGTCTGTCCCTCAGCGGAAATCACTCTAGCTTCCGAACGAAATAAAGTAGATTGATAAAATTTCACTCGAATGTATGTTATGTCTGCTGGTCTTTTGGTATTGAAAATGTAGGTCCAAGTTTTGATATAGCCCCCATATAATGGTATCTCCCTTTTATCGGAATTTTGGTGATTTATGCGACATTATTCACCGGAAATGTATGAAATTCGTTATTTTAAGTTCGCAATGGGTACTACAACCTATGACAGAAAATTGTCCGTGCAGGTTCACGTCTTCGTGTAGCCCTCATATAACGGTACCTCCCGATATTCGGTATTTTGATGATTTTAGCGACAATATTCACTGGGAATGTTTCAAATATGGTATTTGAAGTTCACAACAGGTACTACAGCCTATGACAGAAAATTTTCTGTGCAGGTCCACGTCTTCGTGTAGCACCCATATAACGGTTCCTCCCGATATTTGATATTTTGATGATTTCAGCGACAGTATCCACCGGAAGGGTTTCAAAATTAGTACTTGAACTTCGTAATAGATACTACGCCTATGACAGAAAATTGTCTGTTCAGGTCCACGTCTTCGTATAGCCCCTATCCCGATATTCGGTATTTTCATGATTTTAGCGACATTATTTACCGAAATTATTTCATAATTCGTATTTGAAGTTCGTAATGGGTGCTACAGCCTATTACTAAATTTTTTGTATGCAGGTCCAGGTCTTTGTATAGTCCCCATATGGTACATCCCGATATTCGGTATTTTGATGCTTTTAGCTACATTATTCACCGGAATAGTTTCAAATTTGGTATTTGAAGTTCGTAATGGATACTACAGCCTATGACAGAAAATTGTCTGTGCAGGTCCACTTTTACCCCTCATATAACGGTATCTCCTGATGTTCGGTATTTTGATGATTTTAGCGACATTATAAAGGTTCATGTCGACGTATAGACCCTAATATGACGGCTACATTTGGTATTTTTAATATTGTAATAGAATTTTTAACGGATTTGAATTTTTTTTAAGTTGTCAAATTCGTTTCAAATGGCGGAGGTTATTCACACGGCCCGGCCGAAGTTTTTTTTAATATTTTTTTTTAATATTTTACTAAAAAATATGAAGTTTTCCTGAAGAATTTTTTATTTTAGAAAGAAAAATTAATTAAAAAAAAGAGAATATTTTTTAAGAAATGCCAGGTAAAGAATTTCCGAAACGTTTTTTAGAATGGATAGTAGGAGGACAATTGTTATTAAATACACCATCATTGTAATTCCTCAAAAAATATTTTTAAAATTTTTTGAACTTTTTTTTTAAAAAAAAAAACATCAACAAAAATCAAATCAAATTTTATTGGGACCGGTTCAGATATAGATTTAGCTTCCAAACATGTAATATCAGCACAAATCGGATTAAAATTTGTACATTGGTGAGACTCTGTTCCCGCATATTTATAGCTTCGATATATATTTTTTATACCCTCAGCCATATGGCTAGAGACGATATATATCATTTGATACGGCCAAAAAGTGCCTTATAGAAATAACTGTTTAAGACTCTACGTCTTTTTTGACCAAATTCGTTTCGGGATGTATGGAGTTTCAGGACATTTGGAGATGTCCGTCCGTCTGTCTGGCTGGCTGGTGGGCACGATAACTCTCGAAGAGAGTATCCAATTTGGTCCAAACCTGGTAAATCCTAATATTATTATCAAACTTAGATCGAGTTCGGAGATGGGCAATATCGGTCCAATCTTTCTGGTACCTTCACCAAAAAAGATTTTTTATCAAAAAAAAAAAAAAAAAAAAAAAAAAATAGTTTACTGTACAGAAAGAGAAATGATAATCCGAATGTGATCCAACTTTGCAAACCATCATATTTGCATCATTGCTAGGTTAGGACAAAATAGACAATATCGGTCCAAACCATCCAGTACCTGTCCCACAAAGGGTCAATATTGTGAATAATTATAGCTTTTTTAAAATGTGATGTAAGAGTCCGATCGTCTTCGTATTACACGCATCACAATATTTTTTCCAGCCCATGGTCGGGTGTTAAGAGAGAATATATCGGTCCAATCCTTTTGGTATCTCTCCACCAAAGGGTCAACATTTTCATTATCCTTGAAGCTCACAAAATGCGAAATTAATATCTAATTCCATTCAGACTTTTTCCATCTGAATATTTCTACCAACACAAAATCTATTGAAAAATGGTAGAGATCGGAACATTCCTTCTGATACCTGCCCCACAAAAGATCAATGTTTTGAATAACCGAAACGATTATTAAATCCGAAAAAAGCATCCGGTTCTACTCATATTTCACACATCCCATTATTTCTATAGAATAGAGGTATTTTGCTTCGTTGATTTCGATACTATAAAATATTCGGCTGCTGGCATATTCGCTGGTTAAGACTTTCTTTCTTTAGGGGTAGTCCTACATCGCGTCCTTACGGTTGTAATATGATTTTCATGTCGACTTTCTAGATTTCGCCTTTGTTAAGGTACAAAACTACATTTGTTCCTTGATTCTACTGATAATTGAGAAATTTTGCAAAATTAGATATAATACCTGCCTTATACCAAAATATTGAATCTGAACTTTGAGACCAGAATGACGCAGAAGAAAACTCATTACAAATCACTGATTGTGAAAAACACTTTAGTGGGAAATGAGAAGATAAGAATTCTAATGAACTTTGTGCTGATATCGACTTCTACAATGCCTGCATAGGTGATATTTTCATTCTCATTTCCCCATTCCGGAACCGGATGTACAAATATAGCGTCTGGCATAAGCTACCATCTTAATTAGTGAAGTATGTGTGTGTGTGTGTGTGTGGAGAAAAACTAAATGAAATTGTGGGTTCTTCGTCTCTTTTTTATCTAAAACGTTAGATGACATTTATTGTTGTGGTTGTTGTTGTTTTTTTTTTGGTCTCAATTCTGCAGCTGCTGTTACTGGCTGTTTGTTGATAGGAAATTGAATATTTTTTCCGATAACAATCAACTTTGTGGCAGAAGTTTGTGGTATTGAAGTTCGTGGTTGGATGGGAAGGGATGGGAAGGGAGAAAACAGAAAATAAAATCCAAACTGAAATTAAAGTTTTTGCCGGTATTTAGCTAAAAATAAAACTCATTATCATAACAACTAAATAATTAGTTTGAAAACTTAATGTTTACCTTGTAATTCGTTGGCACAACGCCCCCCCCCCCCCCCCCCCCTCAAAGGTAGGCAATGGTATTTATCTTGTAACATCTTCACACACTCCCTGGCGTAGGCAGCAAAGAAATTCCAAGTAGAAAACTTAAATGTATGCTAAATGTTTGTTAATTAAATTGTTAAAAAAAAAATAACTGAAGTTGAATGCTTAAGCTAGCGTGGCAAATTTATGAGCGGAGAAATAAAGCAAACTAAAGAATTTTGTAGAAGAGAAAGAAAAGTTTTATCTTCTTAGCATTTAGTTTGCTTGGAGCTCAGATGAAGTTATTTTACGAAGATAAATCCTTTGTGTTAACATTCGGGGTTGGAAAAGAGTTGGGATGGGATATAATGTAATGCATTTCCGGGAACAAGAATGACCATTTGCGGAAGTGTGTCTATGAGTGGATATACTTTTATAGATTTTTTTCTTGAGGACAATTTTTGCTTTGTGACAAAGGGATATTTTTGTTAAGTTATTCGGGAAATTCGTGGATTAGTTTATAGTAAAATTTTGCTGTAGGGATAAGGAATAATGTTTGGGTTTAGAATTTAATTTTTGCAAAAGATGCTTGGAATTCCGGCTAGATAACACAAAATGTTAGATGAATATTGAAAAAAAATTAATTTGCAATATCCTAAAGCATTTTAGCGAACGCCATCTATAATTCAGTGATGACAGTTTTTATACGCCTACTTTTGGGTTCCATAAATGCGTTTCAGGAGGGGAAATAAAAAAGAATATCGGAAATCAAGAACCAAGTAGGACTTTATTACAACTATTTTACAAAAATTAATATATATACAGGGTGCGATAAAAAAAACTGCAACAAACTCAAACGCCATAATTTTTACATTTCTTTTTAATTTTATTGAATGAAAACAAAAAAATGTCGGAAATAGCATCCAATTTTAGAATGAGTTTAGATTTGTTCGAATTGGTCACCTTTGGCACGAATTATGGCCTTGAAACCACCAATGAAACCCTCACACGCTGCCCGGATGTTGCTCTGCGGTATTTTGGCCCATTCCCGGCGAAGCGCTTGCTTAAGGTGATCGACACTTTGGTATTTTTTTGTGTCTACCTTGCTTTCCAAAATACTCCAGACACAAGAGTATCCGGAGATTTTGATTTTGATGGGCATTGTGCGCTGGAAATGAAGCGAGGAACCTCATTTTGCAACCATTCTTGGGTGGTGCGTGCTCAGTGCGATGGTGCTGAGTCGTGTTGGAATGTCCATGATCTGTGGCGTGCCCATGGCTTTAATACACTCTCCAGAATGTTTTCGCGATAATATTCGACATTTATTCTGATGCCACGGTCGATTAATACGAGCGGAGAGCGACTATCGGCTGTTATGGCGGCCCACACCATCACTATGGCCGGCGCTTGAGTTCTGGTGGTCAACCGAAGCTGCACATTTTCAGCTGACCCCTTTGGAAAGTAAACACGATCATTCTTTTTGTTTACAAACTGCTGGACAACGAATGTTTTCTCATCGGAGACGGAGAAAACCAAATTCGGCAGTTCACCACTTTCGGCCAAGCGAAGCAACTCTTTAGCTCTTTTGACTGTATTTTTTTCCGTTGCGGTGTAAGTTCTTGGACTTTTTGGAATTTCAATGGCTTTACCCCGAGCTAATTTTTCAATATTTTCCGAATGGAATATTGCGATATGTCCAAATCACGAGCCATTTTTCGGCCACTGTGCCGCGGGTTTCGATCAAGTCGCTTCTTTAATTTTCGAACCATTTCTGCTAATGTTGCTGTTTTCTTCCGCCCAGTTCCTTGACGTCGGGCTACGCTATCAGTATCACGGTAACGAGCAACGGTACGAGACACAAAAGATTTAATCACATTTAAATGCTGGAGTGCCCCAACGATAGCCACTTGTGGTTTTCTAGCCAAATATAAAGAAATCACACTATCACGCTTGAATTCCATCGCGAATAATTTTTTCTGGAAAATTATCAGCAAAATGCTTTTGTACGCTTATAAACAATATAATGAGCTATCACTGAAATAATTCGAACAGCTGTCGGACGAGTGGCTTAGAAATGACAGCATTCTGAATTGGTTGCATTTTTTTCACCTCACTGTATTGGTTTTTAAATTCAAGAAAAAGCTTTTTAATTAACGCCATCTATACTTCAATGCTAGGTATTTTTTTACCTTCTTTGTTTGGGATAAAAAAAAATCAAGTGCAGTTATTTTATAAAGAGTTTCGAAAATAAAGAACCAGGAGGACTTGATAAACACATCCGTATTAAAAAATAAAAGAAGTTTTTTGCAATGGAAAAATGTGTTAGCCAACGCCATCTATACGCCAATGTTAATAATTTTATTCAGCTGACTTTTTAGCTTAAAAAAAAGGTAGTTGGAGTTATTTCATAATAAGTTATCGGTAATGCAGAACCAATTGACACATCTTCACAATTATTCTAAATAATAAAATGTATTTTTATTTTTTAAATCAAAAAATGGGGTTTACGGAAAACATCTATATTTCAATGCAAATATCTGTTTTACCTGCTCATTTTTGGGGCCCAGAAATGCAATTGAAGTTATTTTTTTAATTGGGTATTGAAATTGTTAAACCAAGTTTCACTTAATCACACCTATACTAGAAATCATAAAACATATTCTTCCGCTGCAAAATTTGCTCTAAGAATTTCCAAGTATCCTTAAACTATGCTTCTTTTTATTATTTAAATGCAAATTAAATTTGCCACACATGGAAATTTACCTTATAAATTTAATAGAACTTTCCACATCACAGGCCAAATATAATTATTGGCAATATCTGCAAAAGTTGGGCAAATTTTTCTAAAATATTCCAAGCGAAAACAATATGAATTTATTATCCTCTTTTACCAATTTTGTTATTAAAATTTTAATTTGATACTTTTTGGTTTTATTTTATTTAAAAATTTTACCTAAAGGCCAACAACAAAACCTTATTGTTCATCTCCCTATCTCGTTGGTTGGCTGGCAGACAACTTTATTTGCGGAGATTAAAATATTTTATGTGTGTCGCCTAAAAGCATGCTGTAAATTGTCAAAATGTAAATTAACACCACAAAATGTGATAGCTAATAAATGAACTTTCCATGCCATTCACCCACCATCATTTAGGGCGGTCGTGCACATTTCTGAAAATGGACATCTAAAACGTGACAATCATCTGCAAAACTCTTTAAAGCCAAAACGGATTTATGCAAATCACAACAAAGCTACTGCTGTGGCAAACTGTTTCATTATAATGACATTCATAAAGCCATGCTTTGAATGTCAGCCCAGCTGACTGCTAGACTGCCAGCCTGCCCACATAAACCAAAAATTGACAAAGTTAATTTGTGGCCCAAAAGCATAATTTCCTCTCAAACAGACGTACACATAAATAATGGTCATACCGAATGGAGACCGCTGACAGGGTAAATGGAGAATTAAATAAAATTAACCCTTGGAGAAGCAGGAAGCAAATGTGGTGTCATATAACATTTTGGTAATAATGTTCAATTTTTTTTCTTCTAGAAAAAGGGATGAAATAAGTCCCTCCGAAGGGGGATAATCAATAATTAAAAATTTGTAAATTTTTTCAATGGTGGACTTGATTTCCTTGTTGGGCGTCACCTAGTTGTAGATTTTGCAAATAATATAAATTGTAGATGTAGATGTCGTATGTTGTGCACAATTTTATAGTATTGGGAAGTTTGCAAATAAAATAGAATAATTGATCTGTTGCAGAACTGCAAGATAACCGATTTTCCCTTTATGACATCAAAAAAAATTTGGATTCTTGCAGGTTCTGGAACACAGCAAATATTGAAACAATTTTAAATACATATCTTTCGGACACAGAAAAACGTTTCTCATTATTGAGCTAAAAATGATGCTGCTCATTTTAAATTTTGTCCCTACTAAGTTATTTGTATAAATATTCCCATCAAAAATGCCACTTATAATACTGCCTGAAAGTATACTCATTAAAATGTATTTCAGTCTATTCACCAATGCCAAGATGACCCTCGCTGTGACATTAAGTACAATTTTTGCCTTATACATAAAAAATCATTTCTTTTGGTATTTTTTTTACTATATAAAATATTATATTCAAGAGAGTATGGATCGGAGTTCGTAATAATCAATTTTAGTGACATACTCAAGATATGTTAACTTTTTGAACGGTTTAAATGGAAGAATGGCAGTATGCTTGGTTTATTTGTTGAGCGCCACCTGGTTGCCGACTTTGCCAAGCAAAATAGGTATTGAGGTATAGATGTCGTACGTTGTACACACTTTTTCAGTACTGGGAAATTTGTGTCTAAAATTACTAATATCGAAACATGACTTTCAGATTCGGCTATAGAGCCAAAGAATGGAATAGAGTTAGACGTATCAATACTAAAGATGCTCATTGTTCCCCACTTGAGATTTAATGGTAATATCCTGTAAAACTCCTGCCTGAAAGTATGCTCATCATATCATAATTCACTATATTCAGTATTTGATTACTCAATACCAAGGTGGCGCTTACTGCGACCTACAGTTCAATTTTCTCCTATCCAGACCAAATTTGCTTTTTATTGAATTTCTTCACCATAAAAAGAATTATAATAATAGTAGATGAGATAGGTGTTATAAATATGGTCCTTTGTTGAGAGATAGCCAAGTTATGTTAAGTGCCGAGTTGGGCGCCACCTGGTTGTTGATTTTACCCAACGTATATAGTATTGTAGCATAGATGACGCTGGTTATCCGCATTTTTTGGCTTTAAAAAGTTTGTGCATGAAATTTCGGACCCGACTTGATCTCTTATTATTGAGATGAAAATAAGTAAGATGTACCACTTTGGCAACCTTGAGATTATTGTGAAAATACTACTTATTGTACTATATCTCTGGAATACTTTAGCCTAAAGCATACTCATCGATTTGTAATCTAGTCTATTGACTGTTGACTTAAGCTATGGCCAGATGGGATGGGATCTTTTGTAGTGAGATAGTAAAGATGTGTTTGGTTTCTGAGGTAATCGCCACCTTGTTGTAGATTTTGCCAAGCAATGTTAACATTGGACTATTGATGTCGTCGTTTGTGCCTAAAAAATATTAGGTTTTGGCTGTAGATTTTTATAGGTTAGGTTGAAAAGAGGGGAGAAACAATCGCCACTTGCCCTGGTGGATATACACTTAAACCAGTATAGGCCTGTTTTGCGCTCTAGACTAAAGGGTCGTTGAAAGAAGACCGACAGTTTACAGTAAAATACCTTAACAGATTCATTTCATTTACATGATATGATATTATGAGGTCTGATATGGGGTCGTTCCCTAAAAATTGGGATCTGGACGCTGAGCATTCGCGTAGAAAATGTTTCGTCATCTTCACCGCATTTGCTATAATCTGCACATTTTAATACGAAAAATGTTCCATTTTGTCCCTTCCGAGATTTTCTTAGAAATATTACTATTAAATAGTTCTAAAAGTTACCTCACCAGTTTTTAGTCCAGCATATTCACAGTTCGCTTAACCAATGCCAAGATGGTGTTCAATTTGACCTATCGACCAATGTTTCGCTTTTGTAAAACAAACCTGAATTTATTTTGTTCTTATTAAACATATAAAGATTCTGAGAATTAAAGGTGTAGTTAAATAGTCGATATATGTTTGGTTTCTAAGTTGGGCGCCACCTGGCTATCAATCTAGAAAAACAATGTGCTAATTGTATTATGTTTAAGTTTCGATTCCTTCAAACAAAATCCGCTCTTTTTATACAGTTTTTTATTGTATACAGATTTAAGAATTGAAAGTTGTTCCTGTTCTAACTTCAAGTGTGTTGGGACAGAAATTTAAAAATAAGGTCCTTTCGTAATGAAATAATCAATATGTGCTCGGTTTCTAAGTTGAGCGCCATCTATGTGTCGATTTCGCCAAAGAATAGGAATACTGTAATATAGATATCAAGATGACGCTCGTTGCAACACATGCTACAATTTTCGACTCTTTCAGATCAAACCTGTCCTTATTTTGTACATTTTAAATACATAAAGATTTAAACGAAGAATGTGGTGCTGTATAATCTTTAAATGGACTGAGATAGGCATTCATTTCTTAGATGAGAGCCATCTAGTAATCAAATTTGCAAAACAGTACAAGTATTTAAGTATAGATGGCGTAATATAAATTGGCGCTAACTGTACTATTTAGTACATTTTTTGCCTCTTTCATAACAATCCCGTATATTTGTTGTACTTTGACTTAACAACGAAAGTTATGCCAATGTTAAAAGGGTTAAACAATATAATTTGGATACTTCAAAGAGACTTCATTTAAATATTACTTTAATTTAATTTCATGTAATCTGATGTTGAAGAGAGATTTCCAGGTGCCTCAAAATTAATTTTATTTCAAACACAAAAATAATTTATTAAATCACATTATTACAAAAGAAATCCCACTTCAATTGATTCCGGAAATTTGCCAAACAATTATTTTCTATTTATTACAAACTTTATGGCCAATATAGTCTAACAACTAATGAAGCCATAAATTGTTGACCCAAAATGTTTTCCCACCTGCCATTTGGCGCAAAACGCTGTAAATATTTACAAATGCAGTTATCATTGGACCATGAATAAAGTATTTATGAAAAATAATGGCAACAATTTAGTGGATTAGTGCATATCGACCAAATGTTTATTTTGTAATTTTTTTTGATAAACAAGAATGAAATATGGAAATGTTGTTGGGAAATGGTATTATTTAAATTATTTTATCTTACATTGTGAATTGGGCAATAATTGTTGGTTTTATATTGTTTTGCGTTTAAGGGAAGGTGTTGCAATTTGTGGGACTGTTAGTTTATGATGTGGGTGGGTTTTTGATAATATTATTTTATTTTTATTTTCCGATTATGTTTTCTTGCAAACAGAACAACACTTGAAGATGACGAGAATATTCAGTTGTTTTCCCAAAAAACATGGATTAAAAATATGTTTTTAATATTTTTATACTCTCCATCATAGTATGGAAACTTAATATATCATTCCGTTTTTAACACCTCGAAATATACATTTTAGATCCCACGAAGTATATATATTCTTTATCAGCATACAATTCTACGTCGATTTAGCGGTGTCCGTCCGTCTCTGGAAATCACTCTAGCTTCCGAACGATATGAAGCAGATTGATAAAATTTTACTTAAATGCATACTATATCTGCAGGACTTTTGGTATTGAAAATGGGCCACGTAGGTCCACGTTTTGGTATAGCCCCCATGTAAGGGTACCTCACGATATTCGGTATTTTGATGATATTAGCGACATTATTCAGCGTAACTCTTTCAAATTAGGTATTTTAAGTTCGTAATGAAAACTACAGCCTATGACAGAAAATTAGCCGAGCGGGTCCAGGTCTTCGTATAGCCCCCATATAACGGCACCTCCCGATATTCGGTATTTTTATGATTTTAGCGACATTATTTACCGGAATTGTTTCAAATTTGGTATTTACAGTTCGTAATAGATAATGCAGCCTATGACAGAAAATTGTCTGTGCAGGCCCACGTCTTCGTATAGCCCCAATATAACGATACCTCCCAATATTCGGTACTTTGTTGATTTTAGTGATATTATTCACCGGAATTGTTTCAAATTTGGTATTTGAAGTTCGTAGTGGATAGTACAGTCTAAGACAGAAAATTGTCTGTGCAGGTCCATGTTTCGTATATCCCCAGTTTAACGTTACCTTCCGATATTCGGTTTTTTGATAATTTTGGCGACATTATTCACCCGAATTGTCTCAAATTGGGTATTTGAATTTCGTAATGGATACTACAGCCTATGACAGAAAGTTTGCCGTGCAGGTCTACGCCTTCGTATAGCCCCCTTATAACGTTACCTCCCGATATTCGGTATTTTGATTATTTTTGCCTCATTTTTTCACGGATTTGTCTGAAAATTGGTATTTGTAGGTCATAATGGGTCCTAGTTCGTGTGGCGAAACATTGAATGTATAGGTCCAAATTTTGGTATAGTCCCCACATAACGGTACCTCCCAATATTCGGTATTTTGATGATTTTTGCCCATATTTTCTTCGGATTTGTCTGAAAATTGGTGTTTGTAGGTCATAATGGGCTCTAGCTCCGGTGGCGAAACATTGAATGTATAGGTCCACGTTTTGGTATAGTCCCCACATAACGGTACCTCTCAATATTCGGTATTTTGATGATTTTTGCCCAAATTTTTTTACGGATTTCTCTAAAAATTAGTATTTGTAGGTCATAATGGGTTCTAGCTCCGGTGGCGAAACATTGCATGTATAGGTCCACGTTTCTGTATAGCCCCATATAGCCGTATTTCCCAATATTCGGTATTTTGATGATTTTTGGCATATTTTCTCAGGATTATGTCTAAAAATTCGTATTTGTGGGTTATAATGAGATTTAATGTTAATGTTTCCTATACCCTGAGGTAGAGGGTATTAAAAGTTTGGCCCGGCCGAACTTTATATTTTTTTACTTTTTTTTATTAATAATAACTGCCTAAACTTTATCGACTTTAATTTGCAAGTGCTTAGAAGAAATGAGATTCTGACTATAATCTGATATTCAACGCCATCTGAATTTGATATTTAAACCTTTTATTTTTTAAAGTTTGAAAGTCTTTAAATGTTTGCCTTCAAAAGTTCCCATTGACATACAGTCTATGCTCATCACAATTTAGGCAAACCATAACAATATTGCCCACTTTAAATTCCTTTTCAAAAAATTCTAAATGTCAGTTTTAAATGCATGCCCCTAAAAGTATGCTTTAAAAGTCTCCACGTGTGTGATTTATCATAAAAGGAATGTTGGTGCAAAATTCTTAGATCTGCCTTGTTTGAGTGCAGTATAATATGACAACAACAACAAAAAACAACAGCAGCAGCAACAATAAGAAAACGAAAGATTAGGAAATGTGAATACAATTACTCTTTCTGTGGTTTTGTTTGGCACTTCCGTTGTTGAACATCAGCAACGGCAGCAGCAACATATTAAACCACCACATGTATGTGTGTTTATATGTACACCAGCCAGCATATGTAATGAAAGCCATGTGAACATGAAAACTTCAACATAGTTTCATGCATATGCTTGTAACACGCACACGATCGCACACACACACACACTTAGACAATTGTATGACTTCCTCATACATTCAGCGGCAAATCATGTGCGACTGGTATTTGTGCCAGCCTGTCGCTCTTCGAATGGCTTTCTAATAGTCGTTGTTCTATGGCATTTCTCTAAATTGAGTCCCGGTGCAGCTATGGCCCGGCAGATAGGATATATCCTTTAATTTTATTTCGCTGGAATACAAACAAAATTCAAAACTGTTGCAACAGAGTCTGGCACTTTGGCTGGCCACACAGCCAAAATGCCGGAAAGCTGACAAAGTATTTCATGCGGAAATTGACTAACGCTACTACGTGGCTGTTGGCTGCCATGCAAGGATTTATGAGCAACACAATGGGAAGTGTAGACATGGAGAAGGAGAGACGACATTGACGACAATGATGACGACAAGATATTGGCATGTCTTGAAATGTGAGCTAAAAGAAGGAAAAAGTGGGAGGGGAGGAAAATAATGAAAAGAAAATCCATCACGCATACAAGCAACTGGCATGTAAGACATTGCCGGCTGTTAGAGTAAATCAAGAACGGAAGGATATGGTATTTGACTCCCCTATTTTTTCGATGAATGCAAGCAATATCAATAACAGCGATCGCTAGGAAATTAGTTTTGCTAATAAAATATGACATGTGTCTAGGAGAGTATAGTTTTACAAATACAAAGAACTTTCAATATGCAACGGATATTTGATGTGTTAGGATAATTGACTGTCTATGGAGGTTTTTCTATAATTAAGACAAAAAAATGAAAGGAGCAGGAAAGTGATAAATCCCAGAATACATATGCACCGGGCTATAGATTATTGAAATCTGAAAGGCTTTTGACCAATATTGAATAATTAACCTCATTTCAGTATAGCCAAATGTTTGGACGCAGGGGTCGTATACTTTATGCCAACACGTATACGGCATGATGTATTTCAATATTTTTTAAATAAAACCAGCCAGGCAGCTTCCATTCCTTTGGTGCATTTCTTTTACTTCTTCCCGGAAATATTTGTCTTTCGGCATACTACAATGAAGATTTATTTGTCTTTAATTTAGCCATATCTTACAGCCACGTTAACTGCATCCCGCCATAAACATCATCTTCTTCAGCCATTTGGCTGGTTTCGAACGAAAAAAGAAATGCCATAAACTCGAAAAATTATATTTCAGTAAAAAATATTTATGGCATAAACACAATGACATTTAATACCATTCTCCCGAAGCGACACGCTCAGCAGGAGGAGGAGGAAGAGGAGCAAGCAAACAAGCCAAACAAATCTGTACACAAAACAGAAAATATGAATAATGTACAGAAGTGTGAGATATATGGCGAAACGTTAATCCAGGCACTCAATTTCGCTTTCGATTCTTTGGTGATGTTTCAAAAAGTGTTCCGGGAAAATTTATTGTTAAAATTAATTGCACAAAAAAGGTGAAGTGGTTTTTTAGGTTGCCATTAAGAGGGCTCCGCATACAGGTGTATATAAGAAAATTTTAGATTAAATTTTTGTGTTGCTGTTATAAAAAAAAATCATAATTTAAATCATATACAGGGTGAGATGAAACAACTGCAACCAGCTTCAGACTGCTGTCATTTCTAAGCCACTCGTCCGACAGCTGTTAAAGTTATTCCAGTGACAGCTCACTTTATTGTTTACAAGCGTACAAAAGCATTTTGGTGAGAATTTTCCAGAAAAAAAGTTATTCCTGATAGAATTTAAGCGTGATTGTGTGATTTCTTTATATTTGGCTGGAAAAGCACAAGTGGCTATCGTTAGAGCACTCCAGCATTTAAATGTGAATAAATGTTTTATGTCTCGTACCATCTCTCGTTACCGTGATACTAGTAGCGTAGCCTGACGTCAAGGAAGCGGAGGGAAGAAAACAGCAACATCAGCAGAAATGGTTCGAAAAGTAAAGAAGCGACTTGATCGGAACCCACGTCGCAATTTGATGAAAAATGGTTCGTGAGCTGAACATATCGCAAGAATCCATTCGGCAAATATTGAAAAATTAGCTCGGAGTAAAGCCATTGAAATTCCAAAAAGCCCAAGAATTTACACCACAACAGAAAGAAAATAGACTCAAAAGAGCTAAAGAGTTGCTTCGCTTGGCCGAAAGTGGTGAACTGCCGAATTTGATTTTCTCCGATCTCCGATGAGAAAACATTCGTTGTCCAGCAGTTTGTAAACAAGCAAAATGATCGTGTTTACTTGCCGATAAGGTCAGCTGAAAATGTGCACCTTCGGTTGGCCACCAGAACTCAAGCGCCGGCCAGGGTGATTATGTGGGCCGCCATAACAGCCGATGATCGCTCTCCACTCGTATTAATCGACCGTGGCATCAGAATAAATGCCGAATATTATCGTGAAAATATTCTGGAGGGAGTATTAAAGCCTTCGGCATGCAAACATTTTGGCCGCAGACCTTGGACATTCCAACAGGACTCAGCACGCGCCACCCAAAAATGGTTACAGAATGATTTTCCTCGCTTCATTTCCACCGCACAATGGCCATCAAAATCTCCGGATAACAATCCGTTGGACTATTGTGTGTGGAGTATTTTGGAAAGCAAGGTTGGCACTAAAAAATACCAAGGTATCGATCACATCAAGCAAGCGCTTCGCCAGTGACGCAGAGCAACATTCGGGCAGCGTATGACGGTTTCATTGGCCGTTTGAAGGCCATAATTCGTGCCAAAGGTGACCAATTCGAACAAATCTAAACTTAATCTAAAATCTGATGCTATTTCCAACATTTTTTGCTTTCATTCAATAAAATTAAAAAAAATCTGTGAATCTATCTGCCAACCCCTTTCAGGTACCACAGCCGCAAAGGGTCACAATTTTCAATATATTTATCTGTTATAACTTGAAAAATAATCAGAGATTTCTTACCTCTAGCTATATCTAAATATTTCTATCAAACATAAATCTGAGACGAATATAAAATTTATAATTCACCTATAATTTGTTATAAATGTTCGATTTTCCTCTATTTTTTATATATATATTATATATGAAGTAAGAAAATGGAATACTTCGGTCGACTTTATTTGGTACCTAACGAACATTTTAATATTTTCTAAAAATTATCACATACCTCATAGAGAGTGAAAGACGTAGTCGATATGGTCCAAACCCGGCATGTCGCAATATTTGTATCATATATATTTAGGCCCTATACGAAATGAACAATATTGGCCCACACCGTCGAAACCTACTCCATGGAGTGTCGACAGTTTGAATAATCATAACACATGTCACAACACATATTTAAGTAATCGAACATTGGCTAAGGGTATACATCTGTCGGCAAACCGACAGATAATTTTTAACTTGATTTTCTTTTCACCGAAAAGGCTGTCTTATTATGAAAAGTTATGCTTCCTCCCCGGTTTTTCCATTCCAACAACAAATTACAATTCTTCATCTAATCAAACGGGTATTTTAAAAAGATTGCAATTATTGTTCAAGAAGAGAGAGAGAGAGAGATTTCTCTTTCACCGTTTCCCGAAATGGTTCTTTTATATAATTAACAAGAACAAAAGCTGGTGTTGCCGGCAACATTCCCCCCTATTGTATTATGTCGAACGCTGCTTCAGTTTGCCAATCTCATTTAAATTTTGCGCTCTCTTGCATCGACAAAAATTATTACGGAAATCCTTGAACTGCACTTGTCCTTAAAACAAAGACATATTAATTGGATCTGTTGCTTCATCACACTCATTCACACTCTTCCTTCCTCTCTCTCTGAACCCCTCTCTCATTTTCCATTCGATAACCACTTGACAACGAGTGCAGCAACAGCTAGAAAACGAAGGAAAAAAAGACCTGAATCTAATAACTTTTAATTAAAAGAGTTGAAATTCAAGTAATATTGGCAAACGCAATGATGGCTCCTTATCGTTCTCTGTTCTGCCTTAATGATGGAGGTGGTTGTAGGTCCTTTTCATTCTAGCTTTGTTAATTTTTTTTTTTTACTTTCTATTGCTACACTTTTACGTTTAATTTGATCATTAATCACAGTCAGCCAGTGTAATACAAGTAACAATTGATGATGACGATGCTGCTGCTGTACGTCGCCGCCGCCGTTACAGCGATGTTGGTGACGACGATGACGACAATGACACTCACTGAAGCAGTGGACTTACACAATGAAACATAAACGAATTGTAGTCTCTGGCATGCTCGTCTTACCTTATAAATAGTATAATAAGCCGGTCTCCGTCCAACCACACTTGAACTCTCTCCCTCTCCCTCTCACTCAAAACAGCACCCAATGGAATACAATGTACCGTACTGTTAAGTCTAACTAATTGATGTTATAATGTTTGTACAATAACAGCTGTAATAATGGTGACTGCACAAATACAACGGGACTCGATGACTATGTGTGTGTGCGTGTGTATCTGTGTGTAATGAACTAGTCATCTGAAGAAAAGGTTAAATCAATTGGCAAAATGAGTGCGGTAAATGCAGATAGAGGAAATCGTAGGAAGCTGCAGGGAAATAGAATATGGAATTAGAAATTGCCAGTGAAGTCAACCAATGAACTCAGGAAGACAATGCCAAAGCAATACAATGCAAATATAGATAGGCAAAAGAAGAATATGCAGGGCATTAATTAAGTGAGGCATTGTTGTAGTTTTAGTTTTGTGGATGAAATATGAAATTATTGTGGACTCAAGTGAATATTATTATGCCAAAGAAAAAATTATAATTAATTCCAAGACAAGAGGTACTATAATTGAAAGTGTTATTGGTGATGCAGAGATTTTGTGAAGTCTTCACGGCACCACCTCCCAGAAGTGATAAATGTTTTTTTTTTTAATTTTACTCTAAAACAAATATAAGGTATTTCCTAATAGTTGATATTTTGGTGGTTTCTGTACTCAAATTCCAACCAAATCAGTTGTAATTTGGCATCTCGGGGTTTGTTATGATTAGATTTCCTCCTCGCAAGAAATATTGAATCCCTATTTGTTATTGTCCCCATTAGGTGGTGGATATGATCAGTTTAGTCGAACTTAACGTCGTTTCCATGCCCATGTTGCAACATATATTTCCGTTCCAAGTTAGAATTATTAATTTAGAAATTTTCAAAAAAAAAAAAAAAAATAAATAAATAAATAAATAAATAAATAAATAAACAAATAAATAAATAAAAAATAAATAAATTATATCGTTTTTCACGTTGGGCGCCACTGGATTTGAATTTAAATATTTTAAAAAAATATATTTTTATTTTTTTTGTATTTCTAGATTTTCTATATAAATTTAAACTACCAAGCGTATCTCTTGATTTCAAAACAATAGATCTCTCCGCTTTATTCTGTTCCCTGTGAGTTTGTACTAGCTTTCAGATGAAACTCTCAATAGTGTATATATTAAAATAGACTATCAATTGAGTAGAATGTTGAAAGCTGTGATTTAGAGAAACCCAATTTAATTTGATTTCAATTGTCTTCGTGGCGTTTACATTCTGCATTAGAAATACTGGGCATTAATATTTCCTATACACCAGTGAAGGGTATTAATTTATACTTTGTTAAGAAAAATATTGTGAAGCAACATTGCCAAATTATATTGGAAGATATGTTGAGCACCTCTTAAGCTTAAACAGAAGATATTTTTTAATGTAAATAAACATCCAGTCCCTCATTTAGCGCCATTTTGTATATAAAAGGCTTGTTAATCCAGAAATTTGGTAGAAATGGATAATTCAATAACAGTTGGGTAAATGTCGAAATTCACGTTGGGCGCCATTTTATCATTGAAATGATCTTATATATTTTTTAAATGAAGAAACCATTTTTAGGTATTTTTAATTCAGATGGCTCAACTTGAATGAAACTGAATTTTAACATATATGAATTATCTAGTTTTACTTAGCATTATTTTTATTATCCCGACGAAATTGGCCACCATATATCTGAACCCTACATGTTTAGGATAAAGTGAAGCAAAATAGCAAAATGTTATTGGAAGCTATGTTGGTTGCCTTTTAACATAAAGAAAAATAGTTATTAATGCATATACATTTCCGCCCCCTCGTTGGGCGCCATTTTTTTTTTTGTTAAGAAGTGTGTTGATAAAATTAGAGGTTTAAAAATTCCAAATCTGCAAATAGATTGGCGAATGCCGAGACTCTCGTTGGGCGCAATTTTATCCATAAATTTGTTTCAGACCCATTATTTTTGGGAAAATGTAAATGTAGATGTCTTAGCCTCCCTAAACTTTCAATTTTATTTATCGATTTCCAAATTATCCCAAGTTTGAATTATAAAATCAAAAAGTTCAAGAAAATAAATGTAAAAGTTCACGTTGGCCGCCATTTTGTTTGAATTTTTTTTAATTATATTTTAAAAAAGTTTTAAGTAAATTCAAAAATCTCATGATTTCGAAATTATCAATACTCTGTCTCATTCTGTTCCCATTATCTCACAATCTCTCAGTCTCAAGATTATACATCTTTTTTCTATTTTTCTTCTTATTTTATTTCTGGATTTTTCATTGCAGGCCCGATTATAGGTGTATTGTCTTTATCATGGCCCCGCATACGTTGATACCTTTCACGTGGCATATGATATTATATTTTGCATTCCGAGCGGCTTTAAACCTGTTACTTCCTTCACCTAGGGATATATCTTCAACTATTCGAATTAATCTAACTTTATTGATTATTGTATTATCTTATATTATCCATTCGAAATTTGTTACCTTATACCTGGACATTGACTTAACAGGAATTACACAAAAAAAAAAAAAAAAAAAAAAAAAACTGTAAAAAAACATAGCCAATTTTTGGCAAATAGATTAGTAACTGTCGAAATTTACATTGGGCGCCATATTACTCAATTTCAATTTTTTATTAATTTTAAATTTATCAGGTCCAGAGTCACTCAACCATCAATATTATCTCATGATTTTAAAACAATAAATGTGTTAAAGGTTTTTCTATGCGAATTTATACGAGCTTTAAGATTTTGAGCTATGAGCTGGCCAGCGATGAAAAATTTTAGAAAAAAAAATATAACAAGTCCGCTTTTTAATTAATTAATTACGGCACCCTTCTTTTGTAGACTTCTGCTTGGCTTATAATTTTATATTTTGCATGCCGAGTGACAGTGAACCTACTACTTCCTTCGATAAGGGATTTTAAAAATTAATATGTTCCAATTAGTTACTTTTTCTTACATTACTTATTATCTGGCATTAACCTGAGTAAATTGGTCACCAAACATCTGGAACCTGGACGTATCATTTAAAATATATGCAAACATTTGAACTTTGTGGACTTAAGTGTACCAAAAATTAACATTGCTCAAGAACTCCTTGTCCTGAATGTTCAACTAGTCCCCACACATATCGCCATCGCTCTACAAGCTTTATGTATATTTGTGAATTGCAATTTGCATAGCCATAACAGCTGATATGTCATTAGACTCATTTCCTTTTTTATTTATTTTCGCCTGGTTTTCAGCTTTTCACGCTTGCCATTCTAAATTCAATTTATTTGCTTGCATGGTTTTGTTTGTCTAAAAGTCCTTAATCTATTTCACATTCTGTGGCAGTGTTTGTTTGTCTGCCTGCCTGTGCATGATTGTGTGTGAATGGTAATTGTATATTTGCCAGTCTGTTTGTCATTTCTTGGTTGGCTGTTACTCCATCTACTTCTGTTGTGGTTGTTGCTGTTGCTGCTGTTGCCGTTGTATTGGTTTCTGTTTAATGTACGTTTATTTATTTTGAGGTCATAAGCCTTTATTAGATTTCTGTTGTTGTTGTTGCCATGGTATATAGTTGAGTGTGTGTTTGTGTGTGGTCTGACATGGAGTGGAGTGTTAATAATATGACGTTTCAACAGCCACCATATGTGGTTCAGTCCAACGATGACAACAACTCATTTTTGTTTGATTTCAAACGGCTGCCACTGAATGAATGACTGCTCTCCCTCTCTTCCTCTCTCCGTTCCTGCGATAATAACAATTGTTTAGTGTCAGTCATAAGCTGTATATTTACCACAATTATGGGCAATGGCCTGCCCGGCCACACCAGGCCGGGAGGCAGAGAACAGAATCAACTTTCAATATTGGCAAAATAAGTCACACGACTATGGCCTCTATCGGCACACACATTGTTGTTGCTTTCATTAATTGATTGTTATTTTTCCTCGTTGTTGTTGTTGTTCCGTTTGTTTGCTTGTTTGTGTCGGTGTTTGTGTGTGTGTCTATATTTGTTGTTAATATCAGAAGTTTACAAACGATTATCTAGCTGTTGGATGTCCAATCATGTGTTGCTACGGCACGGGGGCGAGTACGACCGAAAAAAATCAATTATGACAATGTATGATAATCGAATGCTTTGGGTGCGAATTTGTGGGTGCTCCTGTGTGTGTGTGTACAAATTAAAATTGCTGGCGAACTGATAACACTGTTGACAGAGTAAAATATTTAATAAACTCTAATAGGAATTTATTAGAGGAAATAGTACGCATTATGTTGATTATGATGTCCCTGCTACTGGCACTAGATTAGATCAACAAACATCCACGTAATGGGTTAAGGTCATTCGTTTGTTTGCTGAATATTAATTTTGTGCTCCCATTTTTTGTTGTAATGAAATTTTATAAAGGGGTACTGTTTAATCAGGTTGATTTTGCGGAGTAATGGAATTTTGTAAGTAATTTTATTGAATGAAAGCAAAAAATGTCGGAAATATCATCCAATTTTAGAATAAGTTTAGATTTGTTCGAACTGGTCTCCTTTGGCACGAATTATGGCTTTCAAACGGCCAATGAAACCGTCACACACTGTCCGAATGTTGCTCTGCGATATTTTGGCCCATTCCCTGCGAAGCGCTTGCTTGAGGTGATCGACACTTTGGTATTTTTTAGTGCCAACCTTTTTTCCAAAAATCCTCCAGACACAATAGTTCAATGGATTGGTATCCGAAGATTTTGGTGGCCATAGTTCGCTGGAAATGAAGCGAGGAACCTCATTTTGTATCTATTCTTGGGTGGCGCGTGCTGAGAGCGATGGTGCTAAGTCCTGGTGGAATGTCCAAGGTCTGCGGACAAAATGTTTGCGTGCCTATGACTTTAATACACCCTTCAGGAATTTTTCGCGAAAATATTCGGCATTTATTCTGATGCCACGGTCGATTAATACGAGCGGAGAGCGATCATCGGCTGTAATGTCGGCCCACACCATCACCATGGCTTTAGTTCTGGTGGCCAACCGAAGGAGCACATTTGCAGCTGAGTCTCTTTTGAGTCTATTTTCTTTCAGTTGCGGTGTAAGTTCTTGCACTTTTTGGAATTTGGAATTTCAATGGCTTTTTATTTTTCAATATTTGCCGAATGAAAATTGCAATATGTTCAGCTCGTAAGCCAATTTTCGTCCACTGTCACGCCGGTTTCGATCAAGTCGCTTCTTTACTTTTCGAACCATTTCTGCTGATGTTGCTGTTTTCTTTTGTCCACTTCCTTGGAGTCGGGCTATGCTACCAGTATTTTTCTGAAAAATTATCACCAAAATGCTTTTTTACGCTTGTCGGCAGCTGTCGAACGAGTGGCTTAGAAATGAAAGCAGTCTGAAGTTGGTTGTATTTTTTTTTATCTCACCCTGTACGTTTTGACTTTTTCAAATAATATTTCATATTTAACAACAGAAACATAAATTAGCTACAATGCCCGCAAAAAGTGCCGAATAAATCCGTTTTTTTAATTTCTCCTACTTTTCAAAATCAAACAACCCCTTATCGTTTTGGCGAATCAAGTTTTATTAACATCATTAATTCAAATCCCACATTTGATTGTTAAGCTCAAACAAATAAAACAAATATGCAAATACATTCACACTTTGGTGGACCCAAAATCGCGAATGTGGCAAATAAAAAAATCGAGTACACGAAGAATGCAAAAAAACTAAAAATCAAATACCAAATATAAACAGCCAGTGAATGGTGGTGTTACTGTTTTCACTGACTTGCAATGTTAATTTCACATTTGTGTGTGGATGTGTGTGTGTGAGGATATAGAGTATAAACTGTGAAACTAATTTCAATGGTTCCCTTTGTAACAACCGGTTCCGTGTGCTTCTATGAACCACTGACAATAGTATTGTCAGGCACACACACGCACACATTGTGTAATGGAATCAATGCTAACGAATTATATTTGTATTTGTTGCAACACACAAATACCATTAGAGGACGCAACCAAATCAGTGTTGCAACCTAAAATTGCGAGTGACAAACACCACAGCTACAAATAAATAGATAGATATATAATATTGTAGCTATAAACGGCAGATATATGGCCACACACATTTGTGTGAGTGAATGGACATTGTCAGTTTCCATTTCGAACAGAGTTGCCATTTAGAATTGTTTTGTCCTGTTTGGCATAAAAGTAAGACAAATTTTAGAAAAAGATAATTCTATGTTAGAGTTATGTTTTAAGGGTTTCTGTGTAGGAAGACCTGGAGAATGTCATCTTAATATGGGCGAAGTGAACCCTCTTCTAAATAAAGAAACCTCTTAGAATGCCTCCAATACCTAGTAAGCCTGTGTAATCTGTAATATAGGTATAGAAGACCGTGAAAAGATGTTTTTGTATAAAGGACCTCTAGAAATTCTCTATACACAGAGAATTTGTAGAATGTATTCTAGTGAAATTATTATGATCTACTGAAAATATTTAGAAGGCCATCTTAGTTTGAAACACCTCCAGAGAGACTTCTAGTTGTAGAGGACCTCAAAAAGATCTCTTGATGTTAATTACATTTACCAATCTATTTTAGAGTTTCGAATTTTTAACTATATTTTGGAATTTATAAATATTTTATATGCATAATGGCGCCCAATGGGGGGCCAGATGTATTGAAGGCCTTCTAGTTATATGTGATTACTGACAGTGTTTTGGAAGTTTTCTAGGTGTAGAAGACCTCATTATGGATCTTTTTGTATAATCTGTAGAAGGTATTCTAGCAAAATATGTTTTAGGAAAAAGTCTAGGTGTGGGCTTCTTGGTTTGAAATACCTCCAAAATGACTTTTAGTCATATAGTACCTCAAATATCTTGATATTGAATATATCCACCAATCATTTGAGAGGTTTTAATTTTTAGCTATATTTTGAGGCTATCAAATATTTTATATGCAAAATGGCTCCCGATGAGGGGCTGGAAGTGTAGAAGAACTTATACTTATATATGATCACTGAAAGATCACATCATCACAGAAGCAGGTTTTGATGGTCTTTAAGGCGTAAACGACCTATAGAATGTCCTCTAGGTAAAAAATAACTCAAGAATTCCTTCTAGGTTTAAAGGACCAGTGAAAGTTCCTCTAGGCATGGAAGACTTAACGAAGGTATTCTAAGTGCAGAAGAACTCGAGGAAGTCATCCAATTGTAGTAAACCTTTGGAAAGACATTTTTGTGCTCTCAGGTTTTAAAAGGCCTCTGGATTGCTTTCTTGGTAAAGACTACCTCTAGAAGATCTTTCAAATGTAGATGACTTATAAAAATATTTATAGCAATAGGAGACAACTAGAAAATATTGTAGGTGTAGGTGGCCCATAGAATGTCTTTTAGGAATAAGAGACATCGAAAAGGTCTTCTAGATACAGAAGATCTGGAGACCTCAAGAAGGCATTTAAGATATCTTCTGTGGGTAAGAAGTCTCCAGAAGAACCTCTAGGTGTAGTAGATGTCTGTAAGATGCAAAAGCTATGGAAGACTTTTAGAAGACTATATAGGTGTAGAACATCCCTAGAAAATTTTCTCGGAAGATTTTCTCAGTGTAGAGGACCTCTTTTCTTTGTGACACTTGGTGTGTCAAAAATCTTCCCAAGGTCTTCTATGTGTAGAGGATCTCTTTTCTTTGTGTAGAGGTCCGCGATATTTCTTTGTGTATAGAAGTCTTTTAGAATATTGTCTAAAAAAGTCAATTAGGATATGTCAAAAGTAATGTTAGAGACAAAATGGCGCCCAACATGAATGTCATTATTTACTTCATAAGTTTGATTTTTTTAATACTGAGACTATTGCATTAAACTTTCCTAAGAATATGGTTAAGATATGCCGAAAATAATGTTGGGAACAATATGGCGCCCAACGTGAATTCCAGAATTTACTCCGGGAGTTTGAATTTTTAATAAGTCCTCCTTTTAATGAGTCCTCCATATTTAAATATTATAAAACGATTTTTAGGATATGCCAAAAATAATGTTAAGAACAAAGTGGCGCCCAACTTGAATTTAGACATTCACTCTGGGAGTTTGAATTTTTAACAAGGAGTTGTGGGCTCCTAGATTTTATCTAAAAAGAGTTTTAGGATATGTAAAATAATGGTTAATTTCAAGGTGGCGCCCTACGTGAATTTTAGACATTCACTTTGTCTTTGTGAATTTTTCACAGGGAGCCCTCTAAATTGAAGTTGTTTAAAAAAGAATTTGAGTATGGGCCAAAAAAAAAAAAAAAAAACTTAAGGGACAAAATGGCACCCAACGTGGATTTTTACATTTACTCCGGAAGTTGAATTTTTCAACACTGAATCGTCTTAATTCATGCTTTCTAGAAAAAAAGTTATAAAATATGACCGAAATAATGTTAAAGTCAAAATGGCGCCAAATGTGAATTTCAACATTCACTTTGGAGTTCGATTTTTTTGGCGTCCAATGTGAATTTCTACATTCACTTTTAGAATTCGAATTTTTTTACACTGAGCCCTTATAATGGAGAATTTCTGAAAAACATTTTTAAGATATGCCGAAAATTATTGTTAAGAACAAAGTGGCGCCCAACGTGAATTACGAGAATTCGAGAGTTTGATTTTTTAACATTGAGCCCACTAAATAGAAAAATTCGGAGGAGAAAATTAAGCTATTCAGAAAATAACGTTTAAGTCAAAATGGCGCCTAACTTGGATTTTTACATTTTCTCTGAGGAGTTGAATTTTTAACGTTTTATGTGTAAAATGGCGCCCAAGGACGGTAACTAATCTTAAAGTCAAAATGGCGCCCAATGTGAATATCAACATTCACTTTTGGAGTTCCAATTTTTTTGGCGCCCAATGTTTAAAGTTCGAATGAAGAATTTCTGTAAAACATTTTTAAGATATCCCGAAAAATATTGTTAGGAACAAAGTGGCGCCCAACGTGAATTATGAGTCTCCGGGAGTTTGATTTTGGAAGTATATATTTTGAGTATTGGAAGTGTTATCTGGCCTATTGGGGCCATATAATTCAGAGCTATGCTTTTTATATGCTTTTTATAAAATTCCTTTAAGAGAAGTAGTTTAGAATATTCCCAAATGGCAACCTCCTATTCCCATATCCATCCACCCACACACATTTCCACTCAGACAAACACATAATATTTTAATAGTCAAACCTCAAAGACCATTTTATGATGCTGCATTTTTGGGAAAATCCTTTTATGTTGCCATGGCTGGTTTTATTGGTTGTTGTGATGTTGCTGTTGTTGCAACATTTCCTCGAAAATCCATTTAAAATCATTGTTGCATCATCGTAAATCTCAGCAAAACGACACTCAAAAGTTCATTTGCCCTTGGTTTGGCTTTGCTTGACGTTATGGCAGCTGGAGATGTGCGGGCTACACTTTTTAGTTGAATGTTTAAATAAACTTTAATTGAACTAATTTATTGGATTAGAATCTCTTATCGGTTAATTACGATGCCAATGAACAAATCCCCAGGCTCAGAAGAAGAAGAATGCAAATAATAAATGGACCGACAAAGACAAAACGACAAAGATTTGTCTATTACAATTTATGAATGACAGGTCATTGTAAACATTGCCATGGGGATTACGTTGGAGGAGGGCAATTAAAAGCTGGCAATTACAAAAGAGGAAGTTGTCATTGTGGCCACAAGCAGTGTGGCAAGTTTTTCAAGATTTATTACAACAAATATTACGGACAGGGGTGGTGTATTGTTAATTGTATTACCAAGTGTTTCTGAGAATTTCTTAAATCTTGATCTCTGTGAATAGCCTACAACAATTAGCTTATTTCTTTGAGAATGAAATTTCAATAACAAAATTTCTTTTAATTACCGCCTTTTGTTTGTTATCCGGCCGTTGTTAAGTGATTACAGTATCCTTTCTCTTTATTTTTGTTGCCAGTTTTGGAATTTCATTTGAAATCCAATCTCTTACTTAACTTTGTTGTCATTTAATTAAAAGTTTTGTATCAATCGTTGAACTATTGAAAAGATTGCCTGAAAAGAAGATGTTTTTTTTTGCTGTGACATTTATCTTTAGACGCGTTTGATAGGTTGGTAGGTAGAAAAAGAAGTAACTTAGGTGTAGGTAAAAACATTCTCGGTATAAACCATATTGACACAGTTAACATTGTTCCTTCAGGAAAAGTTTGATTTTTTTCTGAGAAAACGAAAGCGGAGTTCTTTTTTGTTTGGGAAAAAGCCAGAAGATATATGAAACCAAGAAACGGATTGAAGGGTTTTTTATGTTTCCATAGTCATCGGATGTCCGCTAAAAAGAGGAGACCCGTAAACGGTCCTATCATTATAGAGAAACATGAAACTACATGGACAACTTTCTGCCAAGAGGTTTCATGAAAAATTTTATCCAGGTCTTCGAAACAGCTGAAAGTAGGAGGTACCTTTATGTGGCTTTATGTTCCTGAGGTCCCTCCCCAAAACGGTTCCTTCTCCGTCATTTTTTGAATATTTTACATGAAATAGTTCATGGTTTACTGGTTGAAAGCAGAGATTCGAAATACTCGTTCGAATTGAGAGCGAAACACACTCGTATTCGTGAGGGGTTCTCTTACATGAGAAACAAATCTAGCATACTCAATTTTTTGAAGCCATTCAACGATACGAACATCGCATACTCAAAATCTAATATCTTACCGAGAACAGTTTTATGAGAGGGGTGACTGCATTTGCTGTCTTTGTACGCAGAAGCAACCATCCCCTGGATTTTTATACCCTACACCACAAGGTGGTCAGGGTATTATGTCTTTGTGCATTTGTTTGTAACAGGCAGAAGGTAACGAGATAGACCCATAGTTCCTTTTGATGATCTGCATAGAATCACATTCTGAGTCGATTTATGCATGTCCGTCCGTCTGTCCATGTATTTTTGTAAACAAAGTACAGGTCGCATTTATTGTCCGATCCAGATGAAATTTTGCAAAGATATTTTGTTTGGCCCAAGGACGAACCATATTGAAATTGGAGATAATCGGTAAAAAATTAGATATAGCTCCCATATATATCTTCGTCCGATTTGCCTTTTATTGTGCACCAAACGTGTAATATCAGCCCGAATTGTATGGAATTTTGCATATACACCCAAATTAGGCCTGAAAATATGTATGCCAAATTTGATCGAAATCGGTTCAGATATAGCTATAGCTCCCATATATATTGTTCATCCGATTTGTTATTTTTGTCCACCGCCGCCGTAATATGCACTATGCAACAACAATATTTGGGGAAATATATCAAATACAGCTCAGAAATACATTTGCTAAATTTAATCGTGATCGGTTCAGATTTGGATATAGCTCCCATATATAACTTCGTCCGATTTACCTTTTATTGTGCACCAAACGTCTAATATTTGTCAAAATGGGATGGAATTTGAGTCTAGAAGCTAGTATGTCAAATTTGGTGAAGATCGGTTCAGATATAGCTATAGCTTCCATATATATTATTCATCCGATTTGTTATATTTGTTACCCACAATCGTAATATGCACTCCGTAACAACGATATTCAGGGAAATATATCAAATACAGCTCAGAAATATCTTTGCCAAATTTTATCGAGATCGGTTCAGATTTGGATATAGCTCCCATATATATCTTTATCTGATTTCAAATTAATTGTGCACCAAATGGGCAATGCAATTCCGAATTTAAAAGATACAAATGCTTCGGCATATTTAGTCCTTTGAACTTTAAATTATAATCATAGCGTGTATGATTGAATTCTCCCATAAAAACTTTTAATTGTTATGTGGAGCTCTACTTAATTAGCATAGTGGTGTAGGGTATCATAAAGTCGGCCCCGCCCGACTTTAAGACTTTCTTTACTGGTTCCTTTTGGTTTTGTGAATCTTTTCCCCTACTCTCACACTCCAGCTAAACTAAAACAACTAAAAAATCTGTAAGTTCGGCCGGGCCGAACTTTGAATACCCTCCACCATTTGGAAAAAAATTGCAAATTCTTAAAAACAATAAAATCCGAATGTAGCTGTTATATTAGGGTCTATACGGCCACATGGACCTGCATAGGTAACTTTTGTTATAAGCCATTACAATATTCAAATGTGAAACTTAAAAAAAATCATTGAATAATGTAGCTAAAATTATCAAAATACCGAATATCGGGAGGTACTGTTATATGTGGGTTATATGAAGACGTGGACCTGCATAGACAATTTTCTATCTTGAGCTGTAGTATTCATTACGAACTTTAAATACCAATTTTGAAAGAATTCCGGTGAATAATGTTCGCTAAAATTAACAAAGTCCCGAATATCGGAAGGTACCGTTATATGGGGGCTACACGAAGGCGTGGACCTGTACAGACAATTTTCTGTCACGGGCTGTAGCATCCATTACGAACTTCAAATACCAAATTTGAAAGAATTCCGGTGAATAGTATTGTTAAAATCATCAAAATACCGAATATCGTGGGGAACCATTATATGGGGGCTATACGAAGACGTGTACCTACATGACCCATTTTCAATGCCAAAAGTTCTGCAGACATAATACACATTTGAGTGAAATGTTATCAACCTATTTCAATTCGTTTGGAAGCTAGAGTGATTTCCACTAAAGAACAGACGGACGGACAACGCTAAATCGACATAGAATTTTTATTTTTTTATGCTGATCAAGAATATATATACTTTGTAGGATCTAATATATATATATTTCGAGGTGTTACAAACGGAATGACAAACTTAATATACCCTCCATACTCTGGTGGAGGATATAAAAAAATTATTTATTTAAAAATAGTAATAATTTAGCAAAATTGCAATATCTGTGCACTAAAATATTTTTTTTGAAAATGTGAACCTATTGAAGGTTAGGCACCAGAAGGAGTGTATCGATATTGCCCCTCTCCAAACTCGATATGAGTTTGATAATATTATTGCGATGTATTAAATTTGGATGCTTCCTTTGAGAGTTAGCGCTCGACTCTAAATGTCCTGAAAGTGGTTTAGACCCAGGATCTAAAACCGTTTTTTCGATGAGGCAGGTTTTGGACATATCAAATGATATGTACCCTCTCTAGTCATATGGCTTAGGGAATAAAATTTGAAAAAAAAACAGTGTTGGCTTCTTTGTTCCGGATACCATAGTATTTTGGCGTTGCAAAATGGTCAGGCTTAATCCCTTTATTGTTGTTTTTATAAAAAAACGTATTTTTATTAGTGGAGAACGAAAAGTGTTGTTTTGGAAAAAATATTTGGAATGGAATATAGCAGAAAGAGCAAATCTGAGTTCTGGCTAAAATCACTTCCCCTTATTGTTTCAAAATACAATTCTTGGTACGTCGCTGATTTTGGTTACAGCAAAATATGGACCTATTTGGTAAATAATTCAATGCGGGTTCCATAAGTGTCTATCAAGCCAATTTTTTTTAACAATTCAATGGCCTTTTAAGGGTCTCTCTTAAAATTGAACCTGGTATAAAAGCTCGTCTCGAAAGAGAAATCAAACACATAAATAAAAAATTATAGTTTGGAGAAAAAGTAGCCGATATGCTCTCAATGCATATTTCTCCACATATTTTCATTATTCTCCTAAGTAGGGTTAAATAATATTTTACCTTAAAATCAAATTTTTATTAAAGCAAACTTCTCTTATCCTTCAATTCCAGGTAAAGGACCACCCACTGAATTCCAACAGCAAACAAACGTGTCTCTCTATTTGAAGAAAAAAGTCAAATTCATAATCCCGATAACATGCCTCAATCCAATGAAAAGAAATCATTTCAAAGAGGGATATGTATGAACATCTAGTGTCTTTGTGAGCAGACACAAAATCCATATCAACTTTTCATTTCATTTCACCGGTTTGAAGTCACTCACAGAGAATGATGGCAACAAAAACAAAAACCAAAGACAGGAAACATGTTTACAATCAACAATTATCGTTTACAAAGAGACGAAGCTGCACACCGAAGAGATGGTGCTCTTCGAGATGCGAGAGAAGAGGCTGGTGGTGTCTCATCGTTGCCGTAAACTTATTAAGTTGTTGTTCCTGGTCTCTGGCAATACAACCAACAATGGCAGAGATGGAAATGCATGTGGTAGATGGCGGAGAGGGAGAGCCTCTTGGTAGTACACACCAAGGATCTAACACCAAAAGTTTCATCATGAAATCTACAGGAAACACTACCGGTGTGGTGGCGGCAACAAAAGGCCATATTGCAGTTGCTCAAAGTATTGTTGGTGATTTGGAGATTCCCGGTACTACTAGGGACGTTAGGGGCGGTAGTAATGAAAGTATAAATAATAACTTTGGTCGTTTACATAAACAGCACAACAAAGAGGCAAAAGTTTCATTAAAGTTCTCAACGTCAGCAATAGAGGAGGATGTGGCGGCAACAGAACCACAACGGAATGGCATTGCCACAATGGAAATGAATGAAATGAAAGGCTACACCAACACCACCGCCACCACAACCATGGACACAGCCACCACAATTAGTAGCGGCACCACCACAACGCTGCCCTGGGATTTAAATCATACCCTCGGTCTGACTGAGAATGCCTTTCACCAGGAATGCATGGAGAATCGCAATTCCCTGGCCCATGTCTTCACCGTGGCCCTGTATTCGGTGGTGTGTGTGGTGGGCCTGTTCGGCAACACTCTGGTGATCTGGGTGGTATTTCGCTTCTCCAAAATGCAGACAGTCACAAATATTTATATTCTCAATCTGGCGATAGCCGATGAGTGCTTCCTCATTGGCATACCATTCCTGTTGTACACCATGCGTATTTGCAGCTGGAAGTTTGGCGAGTACATGTGCAAGGCCTACATGGTGAGCACATCGATAACCCAATTTACTTCGTCCATATTTTTGCTAATAATGGCAGCGGACCGGTATCTGGCGGTGTGTCATCCGATTGAATCGCCCCGCTATCGTACGCTGCGTATCGCCAAGCTCGTCTCAATGATTGCCTGGATTACATCGGCCATACTGATGATGCCGGTGATATTGTTTGCCAGCACAATACGGCAGGAGGATGGCATCAACTATTCATGCAACATTGACTGGCCGGAGGTGTACAAGAAACACTCGGGAACCACCTTCATCCTCTACACATTCCTGTTGGGCTTTGCCACCCCGCTGTGTTTTATTTTGGTCTTCTATTATTTGGTGATTAAGAAATTGCGTAGCGTCCAGCAGAAGCATAAATCGAAGGAGAAGAAGCGTTCCCATCGCAAGGTCACACGTCTGGTGTTGACTGTCATAACGGTGTACATATTCTGCTGGCTGCCCCACTGGGTGTCCCAGGTATCGTTGATTAACTCTTTTGTGGGTCAGCGAGAATTGACACGGGTGGAAATACTGCTCTTCCTGCTCTTTGGCTGTCTGGCCTACTCGAACTCGGCCATGAATCCCATACTCTATGCCTTTCTAAGTGACAATTTCCGCAAATCATTTACCAAGGCTTTCAGCTGTATGACCAGCCACGAGGTGGAGGCCCAGTTAATTAACGAAAATAGTGTGGTGACCCACAAACGGACGGGTAGCGGTGCCAAGCAACGCAAGGGCTCGAGACGGGTGTCGGTGCCCAAGACGGGACCATCACCACAACAAAATAATTGTTTTCTGGCACCCACGATTGTGCATAACAGTGGTGGCGGTTCGTCATCGGGTACATCAGGAACATCCGCCTCGACGGCAACCACGGCAACTGATAAATCATCATCGAATAGTCAACAGCAACCGAGAAAGGAAATTAATGGTGGTGTCATTTGTACCACAACAAAGGATGGTGAAAAAATCACATTGGTAGTAAATCAAGATGGGGAGGGGGAGGAGAGGGTCGGTGTGGCGGAAGATCAAACGAATGTTTAGAGCTGAGGATGATAGAAGGATGGTAATTAATGGAAATCAACCTGAAATTATGCAACGAATATTCGAATGTTTCTGGTGTCGACCAGCTGTTTCTTACAGTTCTTGCCTAAAAGTATGCTGTAAATTAGTTGTATTATTTATTTAATTAATTAAAGTGAATGAGAATTAAAGCTGTTGTATTTCGTAGTATTAAGCGATAGATTTAAGATTAAATTATGTAAAGAAAAATTAAGGAATTTCAAAGAATTTAAACGAAATTAAAAGAAATTAAGGCATTTATATCCAAAATTAAAAAAAAAAACGCCCAGAAAAGTCATAAGTGTTTACGGAAAGGGTCCATGAAAACCCAAGTTTTGTATAATAGCCAGCAAAAATACGGATTACAAATCAGGTTCCTGATCGATTTATTTTAAAAATGGGATACAACTCGATATAAAGCACAGATAACTTATTCATCCTTAGAATTTTCTTAGCATACTTTTTGGCGTTGTACAGAATGTTTTTGAATGTAAGAACAATTGAAATTAATTGATATGTTTATGTGTTAAGTATAGTAATAATATAATATATTATATTGTAATTATATGTTTAAATTTCTAAAAATTGTCATGGGTGCCTAAAAGTATGCAAAGAAAATTTAAAACCTAAAAAGTGCATAATTCGCTATAAAAATTACTCCTAAAATTGGTCTTTAGTAATTATTCCTTGGTTACAAACAGGTTGACAATTAGTTAATTATTCCTTAGCTTCTACAAAAAAAAAAAATATGTTAATTTATCATCTTTGGAATAACTACTTATTTCGAGTCACATGTCCTTGCTAAAATAATGGGTTCGGAATCCGATGTGCAATTAGTATTTTAGCTGGGTAAGAAAATATGGAGTGTTTGATATAATTTCTACTGAAAATGTAAATACGAATGCGAAAATAAAGTTAAATATAAATCTAAGAAACATTTGCCTAAAAGTATGCTGTAAATACAGGGATGTAAATAAATCCTAATATTTCTTAATTTAAAGTACTTAAGTTAAGCAATTTAAAAATTAAGGACTAGTTTTCGCATTGTGTTAGAGTCATATGTACAGTCACCTTTATCTTTGCCATTTTTATAGCACACTTTTAGGCGCTCCAACAATTTCTGAACTAAAAAGTTGTACGTATATTTAATACTTTATTTAGCATAATTTTAGTATACTTATACTAAGTGTAGTAAAAATGCAGTATATGCATACTATATAGCGGTTTATGTTATGCTGTTAATATCGCAACGGATTTCTTTAAAAATTAATAACTGTTCTCATCTCTTAAAATTATGCCATGAAAATTCTATGTCTAAGATGTGAAAAAGTTACTTTACTAAGCAGTTATCCTCTGGGCACAAGTATACAGGGTGAGATAAAAAACTGCAACAACGTCAAACGCCATAATTTTTACATTTTTTTTTCAATTTTATTGAATGAAAGCAAAAACGTCGGAAATAGCATCAAATTTTAGAATAAGTTAAGATTTGTTAGAATTGGTCACCTTTGGCATGAATTACGGCCTTTAAACGGCCAATGAATTGCCTTCAAACGCGAATGTTGCATGTGGTATTTTGGCCCATTCCCGGCGAAGCGCTAGCTTGGAGTGATCGACACTTTGGTATATTTTAGTGCCAACCTTTCTGTCCAAAATACTCTACACACTATAGTCCAAAGGATTGGTATCCTGAGATTTTGGTGGCCATTGTGCGCTGGAAATGAAGCGAGGAACCTCATTTTGTAACCATTCTTAGGTGCTGAGTCCTGTAGGAATATCCAAGGTTTGCGGCCAAATTGTTTGCGTGCCCAAGGCTTTAATACACTTTCCAGAATATTTTCTCGATAATATTTGGCATTTATTCTGATGACCGTCAGGTCAATTAATACGAGCGGAGAGCGACCATCGGCTGTTATGGCGCCCAACATCATCACCATGGCCGGCGTTTGAGTTCTGGTGGCGAAACGAAGGTGTACATTCTCAGCTGACCTCTTTGGCAAACAAACACGATCATTTTGCTTGTTTACAAACGGCTGGACAACGAATGTTTTCTCATCGGAGAAACCCAAAGCCAAGCCAAGCAACTCTGTAGCTTTTTTAATCCTTTTTTCTTTCTGTTGCGGTGTAAGTTCTTGCACTTTTTGGAATTTCAATGGCTTTACCCTGAGATAATTTTTCAATACTTGCTGAATGGAATATTGCGATATTTTTAGCTCACGAGCCATTTTTCGGCCATTGCGACGCAGGGTTCAATCAAGTTGCTTCTTTACTTTTCGAACCATTTATGCTGGTGTTTTCTGCCTTGACGTCGGGCTACGCTACCAGTATCACTCTAACGAGCGATGGTACGAGACACAAAAGATTTATTCTCGTTTAAATGCTGGAGTGCTCTAACGATAGCCACTTGTGGTTTTCCAGCCAAATATAAAGAAATCACAATATGACGCTTGAATTCCATCTCGAATAACTTTTTTCTGGAAAATACTCACCAAAATGCTTTTGAACGCTAGTAAACAATAGAATGAGCTGTCACTGGAATCATTTTAACAGCTGTCGGACGAGTGGCTGTGAAATGACAGCAGTCTGAAGTTGGTTGTAGTTTTCTGATGTATTAGTTTCTGCAGTTTCTTTTAAAACTAAAAGTAGTTGGAAGCGCTGAAAAGTATACTACAAAAATACTAAAAATTTATGAAAATTCTTTCAATTTTGTCTGTAACTCGAAAGATGATTTAGAGAATTCCACTACTGAATAGGAATAAATGTGTAATTTAAATAAAATATATGTCTAAGAATATGTTGCCTAAAACTATGCTGTAAATATAATAAAATGAATGTAAATATTTTAAAATCATTTCATTTTTGAATAAAAAGTTGAACTTTTAAAATAGAAAATTATGAAAAACCCCCAAAAAATCACAAAGAATTTAAATGAAATTTAAGCATTTATGATTGTAAATTGACTATGAAAAATATCAAATATATAAATTAGCCATAATCTCCCATTTAAAAAAAAAAATAAATAAATAAAAATATACAAAATTTAAATTTATTGCATAACACCTTTTCAAATATTTATGAACAAAACATGTTTATGCATTTATGCATTTTTTTATTTCCAACGAATATCTTTAATAAATAATGACCTCTAAATGGTGTTCAAAATCACAGTTTATGTAGGCTTTAACAAAAAAAAAATTGTTAAATTCAGCAATTATGAGATTTACATTTATTATTTACCATCTAAAAGTCAATATATTCAAAACAGTCCCATCGTAGATGGGGGTTGGAATGATGTTGTTGCCATTTTCCTTTCGTTTTTTTTATCAGCTACCCAATAATTCTTTATTTTCTCACATAGTATGTTCTCATTTATCTTTCATTCCTTCCTGTCTCCCGGAAAAATTTTATTTATAAGGTATTAGAAGTGCTACATAATAATAAGAAAAAAAACTGGAAAATGTTTGTATATTTATTTTATGGGCATAAACAGAAATTTAAGTGTAATTTATGTATGTGTGAATATGAAATAGGAAGTTGTTATTTATTGTCAAAAAAAAAAAAAAAAACACCCAAAAAAAGTAGGGCACATAAAACATTGTGTTGTTTTGTGGAAATAAACGATAAAAACATGAAGTGTAAAAAACTCTATTCAAGGGATTAGGTGTTAAGTATATTATAAGATTGTTTAAGTTGAGTATTGGAAATTTATGTAATAATATAAATATGATGTTAAGAGGAAATGAATGTTAAAATCCAAATATGTAAAAATGAGATAAAATTTTCCATGTGACCCACATTTTATAAATTCAAAAAAAAAAAAAAAATCAAGTCAACAAAATAGCCTTAGATGACTATATAAAAATTGAAAAAATCTGAAAAATGATTTACAAAAATCTATTGTACCCATAGAAGTCCTCGAAAGGCAGAAAAGATTAGAGTTCGATTTTTTGAATAAATAAAAGGAAAAATATTTATTTACACCAGAACTATGAACTATTCTATTCAAAAAGTCTTTAAAACCATTTTTAATAAAAAAGGAGACCAGGAGAAGAAGGTCTTTCACACAAAGAAAGGTTAAAGGAGATCTTCTAACCATGGATTTTTGGAAATTGATTTTTCATATATTCTCTAAAAAAATATTTTATGTCCTTTAAACTTCAGAATGTCTTCTATCCGTAGAGGACTTGAAAATAATATACTCCCCGTGGAAGTCCAGAAAATTATTATTTGCCCTTTCTAACCATGGAATTCCATAAAGAATTGTTTTATCCCCTTAAATCTTCAAAATTTCTTCTATCCAAAGATGACTTGGAAATAATATACTTTCCATGGAAGACTAAAAATGTATTATTTCTCCTTTTAGGAATTGCAATGCATCTTCTGTCGATGAATTATCTTCGATATACCCTCCATCCACAGTAAACATATTAAAAGTCTTCCGTATAAGCAATATCTGAAAAAGTTTTTTTTTTTGTCAAAAATACCAGAAAATAAGAAAAAATTTTTAAAAACCTTCGGAAAAGTTCTTCTATCCGTATAATTGTAAAATACGGTATTTATAATGGTATTGCATTTGTAAATGATTTTTAAGAGGCTTTTAACTTTATAAATTTCTTGAAAAATGTTTTCGGTCGACAATATGCATTTAGAAGTTTTCTATCCATCGAGGGCCAAAAGGAGGTCTTCTTATTATAGAGAATAGTCGTCTAAATATAAAGATCAGGAAAAAATTTTCTGCCTATCAAATATCTGACATAGATTTACCAGCTAAGAAGATTTGAAAAAGAAGAAGATATTAAAGTCTTATAGTTGGGTAGGCTTTAAATAAGTCTTTTAACAATCGAAGACTGATTTTTTTGCATTTGTAAAAGTCCTGAAAAAGTCCCTTTATTAATGATAGACCTGAATGGGGTCTTTAATCCAGCTAAGCAAAGTCCGGAAAAATCTGAAGTTCTAAAAAGGATCCAATAGGTTTGGAAGGCCTGAAAATGCATTCTACAGGAGCTCCCTGCACTACAGAAGAGCTGGGATGGAGCTTCTAGCAATATAAGCCCGGAAAAATGTTTTCATTTTGTAGAAAGCTTGAACAAATTATTCAATTTAAATTTAGGAAAGTTTTGAAAATCTAAAAATTATAGAAAAACTTTGGAAAATCAGAAAATAGAATTTTATTTATGGGAGACTCTGGCTCTTTAAGAAAAAGAAGACCTGCAAATTGTCTTGTCTATGAGTAATAGGACTGAAAAAATTTTTTTAACAACTTGGAAGCATGAATCATCCTAAGGAAGATCTATAAAAGAAAAGGATCTGAAAGAGATCTTATCTAGTAGTGGTGTTTCAAGTATTGACGTCTTGAAGGCGGTCTGTCTGTCTATTGAAATCAAGATAGACCTCGCACTATTAAAGATAGAATTTTTTAAATTTGCACACAGACATTTATCTTGCCAGCCGCATTCAAGGTATTTTTTTTTTCTTGAATAAAAATTTTATAGATTAGGAACTACTTATGTGACTCATATGGGTAAGGAACCTTTATATTCAGCTTATAAATAAACAAGTAAAAAAACAGCTAAATTCGGCAGGGCCGATCTTTTAATATCTTCCACCATTTGAAAGAAACTTGAAAAATTAAAAAAAAATCTGAGAACTACCACTTATATGAAAACCTATAACTATAACAAGACGTAGACCTGCATACGAAAATTTTTTGTCATAGCTGCAGTATCCATTACGAACTTCAAATACGAAATTTGAAACAATTCCGAAAAATAATGTTGCTAAAATCTTGAAAATATCAAATATAGGGAGGGAGCCATACGAAGACGTGGACCTGCACACAAAAATGTTTGTCATAGGCTGTAGTACCCATTACGACGTTTAAATATAACATTTGAAATAGTTCCGGTGTATAATGTTGCTGAAATCATTACAATACCGAATATCGGGAGTTACCGTTATATGGGGGCTGTACGAAAACGTAGACCGACATGGTCTATTTAAAAACTTAACCTGCTTACTGGTAAACTATGCATGTATGCAAAATTTTAGCCTTCTATCTCAATTCGTTCGAAAGACAGAGGATTACAACAGACTGACATCGATTGTCTCAGCATTTTACGCTGATCCAGAATATAAATACTTTTTAGGGTCTATTATCCATATTTCGAGGAGTTACAATAGGAATGACAAAGCTAATATACCCTCCATAAAAAATAATATTTCTTCTAGCGTTGAGTCAACCTAGTTCATAATTCGTATGAGTGCTTTCATACCTGTCATATCACTCATACGCAGAGCTTTCATATAAACGAATGAACTCCACGGAATTAGATACAGGGAGAAGTTTGATCGACGGAATTAGATTAATACAACTCTATTTTCTCCCAAAAGTGCAAGGATCCCTATTTAAGTTCTATGTCTAAAAGAAGTATTACAGTTATTATATGACAAAACATATTTTGTGGGTCTTATGTGAGTAGAAGAACTTCTAGAGGCATTCTACTGATAGATGATTTTTCAGTGGCCTTTAGGAGGTTCTCTGGTTTTAATTTCTTTTGGTTTTCTAAAAAAAAAAACAAAACTATTCTTTAAAATATAGTCCACATGTCTTCTGTAAGTGTTTGAAGAAGGCAACCTTTAGATCTTCATTTGAAGAACACATACTTTAGTTTTTCCACTGACAAATGACTTTTTAGACCTATTGATATCGTAATATCAATCCTACGTTTTCTATACACAAAGCATCTTCCGAATATCATCCATGCTCTTGTCTGCCACAACTAGAATACATTTTGTTTGAATTTTATTTAAAGGACATTTTTTGAGAGTTAAATGTGTGGTAGGATAATATGTTTTCCTTTGATGCCAAAAATTCTCTTCTTTCATTGACAGAAGTGAATTTTTAGGTATGCTAAAACCCCGGTAAAACCCCAGTTCTCTAAGGCTGGATATATCGTGGGAGTAATTTCTTGAAATATTTGTTAAGGAGTCGGAGAATCTGAGAATTAATTCGGGTGTGTTTCATCAGAATTCGAAAGTTTGTAAATTGTGTTTTTTAGATGGCAATATCATTGAAGAGGGTGCTAGATTGTATTTCTAGGTCTGAGCAATACATCGTTCTCAATATGTTTTCCTTTATAAATTAAACTTAAATAGAAAATCCTCTGAACTCAAAGAATTGTCTATTTTCTTGATGTCCTTACGTTATTCCAAATTTCATAATTTAATACTGGCTCACATGGAAATGTATGAAAATATATTTCAAATATTGCTAAGTTTAAAAAACAATTAGTATTTTTATTTAAATTTAAATTAAAATGATATAATTAATACAATTAGCTATATTTCCGTCTCAAAGAAATTAAGAATTAGTAAGAAAATAATATATTTTTATCAAATCTAAAAACAAAACTGTATAAATAATTCGATTATTTATAGTTCCGTCTCTCTTCATAGTCTGATAAAATATTTTTAACATACAAAAAATATTTAATCTTAATTAAAATATGTATTTAAAAAAGTTGTATTAGCTCTTAAATTTCATATTCATTAAATAATCTCTCCAAATTTCAATTCAAATATATATCTTCAATAAATGACAGCGAAAAATTTTAATACCAACCAATGGCGGTATTTCAACGGTCGTTATTCTTCATTGCACAACAAAATGGGGGGTTTGCTTGTTGCGTAAGTAAGTATCATAGTTGAATAGTTAAATGTGTGTGTGAGTGCAATTGTATTGGTATTGGCATCATGGCAAATTTATTACCTGCTCATTTCGTTCTGGTCACCATGGCCGGGGAATATCTACATAATCCTTTTGGGGTTTTAGACATCAAATGAAAAACGGGGTACGCAAGCAAGGCTATTAATATGGCCAGCAAGTCGAGGACATAAAGGCAACAACAACGGAGAACGCGACTCAATTGACACAGAAAATTGCGATACTCTCGCGAATGGTGAGTAGAGAGGAGGGTGAAGTGAAAGGGGTTATTCCGTTTAACCACTTGAATATGAAATCACAAAAATCCTTTTGCTTACTTTTCCCGCTCTCTCCTCTCTCTCTCTCCCTCTGTGCTTAGCTTAACAATATTTTGCCATAATGTCATCACATTTGTGTTGGCTGTTCAAATTGTGGGGCTATTTTTCCAAATGCTCTGCCGTGACTGTGCGCTGTTTATTTGTTTTCACATCGCAAAAGCCAACATTCGTCACATATATTATTGTGGAAATATTAAGAGAAATATTGACAGCTAAATCCGTGTTTTCTAACATATCAAAGGATTACTTGCCGGAGGGGTATTATTTTAATTTTTTACGCATTTTAAATTGGGAAAATATTATTTTAATAATCATGGAATTTTAAATAAATAACACAAAATAAATAAAAATGGTTTCATTGTTTTTATATAAATTAAATTTAAATTCATATTTGTATTTATATTTTAAATTTTTAAAATGAATCTTTTGGTATTTAAAAACCTTAGAAAAAATATTATCCCTTTTCAAAAAGAAAGGATTCACATTGACATTCACATGGCGTTTACAGGTAAATTATTGTTGCCTGCCATGTCTCTAATTTTCTCAACAAGTCCATAAGCCTTATAAAGCCACAAAGGCAACCATCCTTTTTTTGGCTTTTATTGTAAACCTGTTGGAAATATTAAATAAGCCTTTTATAAAGGATACGCTTGATTTAGTTCGAATAACTGAAAAAGAGTTAATTTTCCATTCCCTTTTTTTCAAAAGTTGAGTTGGGCAAAGAAACACGTCTGTGAGACCCAAAACGTGTAATTTTAAATCCTCATCAATTATTTGAGACATGTTCTTTGCTATTGTCTCAAAAATTATTTATATATTTTTTGCGGGTCATGCTTTTCTAAGCCAAATACTTTTAATTATTGCTGGAAATTCTTGAAATCTGTAAAAGGAAAGAAATCAATTATTGAAGGACGTCCTCTATAATTTTCGTTTTTAGTGAGATTTTTTTTCCAATTATTTAAGAAATTAAAATAGAAAGCAAACCAGAATTTTGCCAATAATTAATTGGAGGTGTGTAATTATAAGGTTCCTAAATAAAAAAAAGGGGTAAATACAAAAGGGCTGAAAAAATTGAAATAAAAAATTATTAAATTACGATGAGTTCTACAAAAAACTATTTAAAATAGAACAGAAATGGAGTGATATGAGAAACTTATTTATTAGTAAATGAAAAATTTGGGACTCTGAGCCTCGGTTGGTTAAAATTAAAAATGTTATTGTTTTGTTATTATTATTATTATTATTATTATTATTATTATTATTATTATTATTATTATTATTATTATTATTATTATTATTATTACTATTATTATTATTGAAGTTCTATCTTCAATTTTTTCTACTTTAAGTTCCGCAAAATATCCCCAAATGCCCCAACAACAACTTTCTGAGTATTCAGAGAATTGCAGCACTTTTTTTGCGATGTCTTTGAAAAATTTAATTTCGAGATGATAAGTCTTGCAGACAACATAAATGTATGGTGTGACACGAGAAAAGTTCATTGCTGTGTAACAATGTATGAAACAAGGTTTGAAACGAATAAAAGCGAGATCAACAACTCTAAACAACTGCAACAACATACTTCAGCAACAAATATTGTGAAAAAATGGAGAAAAACTAGACAGAAATAAAATTGCAAAGCGGTGCTTGCTTATGGGTGATTCCATAAGGGTTACATATAAAAATTATAGTACATATTACTGTCTATACTAGACTTCTATACCAGACCTAGAAACTTCCAATTGTCTGCAAAAAAACGGTCCATTGAGATCCTCTAGAATACCCAGAAGCCCGATGAAAAGCCCCAAGGTCCTTGAGGTCTTCTTGGTCGATACAAGAGCTTGAGGTCTTCTGTGGTCTATAGAAGACCTTGAGGTCTTCTGTGGTCTATAGAAGACCTTGAGGTCTTCTATGGTGTGTAGAAGACCTTGAGATCTTCTACTGGTTTGAGGTATTTTAATGGTTAAAGAAGATCTTGAGCTCTTCTACGGGCTACAGAAGACCTGAGGTTTTCTACTGGCTATAGAAGACCTTGAAATCTGCTACGGGCTACAGAAGACCTGAGGTTTTCTACTGGCTATAGAAGACCTTGAGATCTTCTACTGGCTATAGAAGAGCTTGAGATCTTCTACTGGCTATAGAAGAGCTTGAGGTCTTCTACTGGCTATAGAAGAGCTTGAGGTCTACTACTGGCTATAGAAGACCTTGAGGTCTACTACTGGCTATAGTAGACCTTGAGGTCTTCTACTGGCTATAGAAGACCTTAAGGTCTTCTACTGGCTATAGAAGACCTTAAGGTCTTCTACTGGCTATAGAAGACCTTAAGGTCTTCTACTGGCTATAGAAGACCTTAAGGTCTTCTACTGGCTATAGAAGACCTTAAGGTCTTCTACTGGCTATAGAAGACCTTAAGGTCTTCTAATGGCTATATAAGACCTTAAGGTCTTCTACTGGCTATAGAAGACCTTGAGGTATTCTACTGGCTGTAGAAGACCTTGAGGTCTTCTACTGGCTATTGAAGACCTTGAGGTCTTCTACTGGCTATAGAAGACCTTGAAGGTCTTCTACTGGCTATAGAAGACCTTGAGGTCTTCTACTGGCTATAGAAGACCTTGAGGTCTTCTACTGGCTATAGAAGACCTTGAGGTCTTCTACTGGCTATAGAAGACCTTGAGGTCTTCTACTGGCTATAGAAGATCTTGACGTCTTCTACTGGTTATAGAAGACCTTGAGGTATTCTACTGGCTATAGATGACCTTCAGGTCTTCTTCGGTCTATAGAAGACCTTGAGGTCTTCTAGTGGCTATGGAAGATCTTGAGGTCTCCAATGCCTATAGAAGGCCTTGAAGTCTTCTAAATCCTAATATTTAAGAACACCTACAGGTGTTATAATGCCGTTTGAAGACCTTGATGTCTTCTAATATCCATTGAAAACCGTGAGGTTTTCTAATATATATAGAAGACCTTGAGGTCTTCTGATGCCTATAGAAACTCTTGAGATATTTTAATGAAAACCTTGCGTCTGAGCCGGATGTCTTCTACTGGTTGTCGTGGACACTAACATTTCCTAATTGCCTATTGAAAATCTTTAGGTATTTTTTTCCCTGTGGAACCTCTTAATCTTATATTTTCTTGTGTAGAACTGGCGATCCTCTTCTGCTTCCAGAATGGCCCATATTTTTCCCTCTTTCCGAGAGTATAAAAATGATATATTTCAACATAAAATTCTGAAACACACCGACTCGCAGACATATATGGACCCATGCACACATCTAGGTATAACTTAAATACATACTCAATGTGTTTATTGTGTATACATGTGGTTTATGTTATAAAAAGTTCAGATACTTCTCAAAGTTTATTTTCTTCGGTCTCTCACTCTCTCTATCTCCTTACGTACGTCATCCCCCCTTCCCACTTCTTCGTTAATGTTACAACATAAATAACAACCAGAGATGGTTAAGATGCGGAAGAACAATAAGATTTATAAGTTCAGCGAACATCGTAATATGTATGTGTGTGTTTGTATACAACTGGCATGGGTTGACGTTAAGTCAAGTCAAGTGTAAGTTAAATTAACTAAATAAATGAAGAGGGTAGATGATATTGAGAGAGTTAGAGTGGGCGATTAGAACGTATGTGTGAGTGCATTTGTGTGTGTGTGCGTGAGAATCTTGACCTAGGTCAGTAGGTGACACAATAAAGCTCAAGTTAAATAAACTTGGAATGTCATTTAAGGGGAATTTCTTGGAATGCTGTAACTGTGACCTGTATGAGATTAATATTTGTATCGAATGGCGAAATTGTAATGCAATTTGATAGGTATTTCAGGAATTGATGAAGTCCTGGGGAGTATTAAGGGATTTTCGAAGGGATTATGGGGGGACGCATGTTTTTGTATTTATCTGCTCAAAAGATGTGGGAAAGTATATTTCTAAAAAGGACATGGTATCAAATATAAATGTTTGTCCAATTTATTGCCTTATTTTTTTGTGTATCGTCTCTTCCTGAGTAAATAAAAGCCTACTATTTCGTGCCGCAAAAAAGTATTGCTTTCCTTTGCAAATGTCATATAAAAAATGCACAAAATATCAAGAGGTACCTACAACAGCAGGTTTGCAAGTATTTTATGTAAACTCTGTGGAATTTTTTTCGGTGACATCTCTGTGACCCCTCTTGGGATGTTATGGGTTTTATTTTTTATTTATATTTTTTGAATATCTACGTTTGTACCGCTGTAGATAAAATTAAAATCCCATCGAAATTTGTCATTGACTGTGTCGTAAATATTTCGGTAAAAAATAGGTGTTTCGTCTTCTTTGGAATTATGCAATATGTGCATGTGGGATGGAGATTTTCGAAGTTCTATTTGAAATTAAAAAAATGGACCGACATTATATATATCTTAAGCCAATGATGCGTAAAAGAATCCAAAATATCGAATATATAAAATGCTGCGAAATATATCTCAAAATATTGGTATCCGTTTTTATATGATCAAGGCCATGAAAATGCTTAAAAAAAGCTTATACGTAGAATCTGAAACTTTTTTTGCGGAGTTGAACTGTAATCCTAGTGCGATGAAAACATTGCAAGCAACTTCAGATTGCTGTCATTTATAAGCCACTCGTCCGACAGCTGTTAAAATTATTCCAGTGACTCCTCATTGTATTGTTACAAACGTGCAAATGCATTTTGGTGAGAATTTTCCAGAAAAAAAATTATTCGTGATGGAATTCAAGCGTGATAGTGTGATTTCTTTATATTTGGCTGGCAAACCAAAGTGGCTATCGTTGGAGCACTCCAGCATTTAAATGTGAACAAATGTTTTGTGTCTCGTACAATATTCCATTTTGGAAAATATTGAAAATTGAGCTCGGGCCATTGAAATTCCAAAAAGTGCAAGAACCTTAACCGCAAAAGAAAGAAAATAGACTCAAAAGAGGTAAAGAGTTGCTTCGCTTGGCCGAAGTGGTATGTGGTAAACTGGCGAATTTTGTTTTCTCCGATCAGAAAACATTCGTTGTCCAGCAATTTTTAAACAAGCAAAATTATCGTGTTTACTTGCCAAAAAGGTTATCTGAAAAAGCGTACCTTCGGTTGGCCACCAGAACTCAAGCGCCGGCCATGGTGATGCTGTGGGCAGCCATATCAGTCGATGGTCGCTCTCTGCACATATTGATCGACCGTGGCATCAGAATAAATGAAGAATATTATCGGGAATATATTTTGGAGGGTGTATTAAAGCCTTGGGCAAGCAAACATTTTGGCCGCAAAATGGTTACAAAATTAGGTTGAAGAATGATTACAAAATGCGGTTCCTCGCTTCATTTCCAGCGCACAATGACCACCAAAATCTCCGAATACCAATCCGTTGGACTATTGTGTCTGGAGTATTTTGGAAAGCAAGTTTGGCACTAAAAAATACCAAAGAGCAGAGCAACCAAAATACCGCAGAGCAACATTCGGGCAGCTTGTGATGGTTTCATTTGCCGTTTGAAGGCCATAATTCGTGCCAAAGTTGACCAATTCGAACAAATCTAAACATATTCTAAAAGTTGATGCTATTTCCGATATTTTTTGCTTTCATTCAATTTGTAGAACATTTTGACTTGGTGCGATCCTATTTAAAGGGATTTCTTAACATAATTTAAAATTAGGTCCAAAAAGACCCCTCGCTTGGGGGTTAAAATTGTAAGCCAGAAAAATCCTTGTATTGTTTACTGCAATATTGCCGAAGACAATACATACCTATGAAGCAAGGATTCCATGTAATTTGAATCAGAAAATATTCTAGTGGAGTGGATGAAGGGGAGGGAACATCCCCCCTCTATTTTGGTTACTTTGCAATGTAAACTCTCAAAACGGCGATACACGTGTCTACTTTTTTATCTCTACTTTCATAATCTGCTGGATTTTCTCCACTTTTTTAAATATAACTTTAATATGGCATATAACTCGGGGACCCTATATTAAACATTTCTAGGGTCATATAAAAAAGCAGGTTCTAAAAAAGCATTTTTTTCTGCAAGTTTCGATTCAGTTTATTTGGAACCATCAAGTAGCACCTCTTGATATTCGGGTCTCAACAGGTAGTTTGTAATATTGTGGCCAAAATGTCCAACCGAATGAGCTACAAATTTACAATTAGAGATCGCGGTATGTAAAATACTCTTCAGCCAAAAATATTTAATTTCGGTTAACTTTTTAGTATCATCAAGAACATCCTTAAAATAATTCTCGTGGTGTTATCTGCGATATTGTCGATATTAAAAAAAAAAATATGAAGAGGCGGACTTACCATTTCTATTTATGTTACTTTCCTAGGTATAATTTAAAAACGCCAATGCACGTGTTTTCCTTTGTAGCTCTTCTATCATAATCTGCCAGATCTTTTCCGTAATTATTGAAACAAATTTATTTTTGTCGCAAAGAATTCAGGCCCAACAAAACCAACCGTTTTTCTGTAAATTCGGAAGCTCCATCTTGAGACCACTTTATGTCCGGGTCTTAACTTGGGAATATGTTATCCAAAATATACATAAAATATAATGATTCCAAAGAATCTTAAACCGAAAATTACAATAACCGGAGGCGATTGTTTGTTTTTTATTTTGGCCTTTGACTTTCTAAACTTCTCTAAATTTTATGTTTCCTGTTTATTAGATAAAAATGTTCATCCTCTTACTTTCACATTTGAAATGTACCATTCTGTTATTGGCATAGCAAGCCTTTTACCCCTAAACAATGTTAAACAAAGGCGACGACAGCCAAAATGATAAAAACCAACATCAAATGATAAAAACGAAACAAGGATTGACAGTTTTCCAATGGACCTATCATCACATAATATCAACAATTCGCCTCTTAAGTTATCGAGAAGCTATTATTAATGACAGCCCAGAGACAGAGGAAAGAAGTAAAAAATAATAGAAAATCTTCTAGAAAATGTATTGCATTTTACATTTAAAGATTTAGAGATATACATACCTACTTACACTTCATAAAAATGTGCTCAGCAAGAAAATTCCTTATAAAAAATGGATTTTTTCTTCTTAAAAATATTAAATGTCAATCGAATCTTAAGCTGTGTTCAAAGGACACTTGACCTTGAGGCTCATTGTTGTGCAAATAACTTTGTTATTCGACGGGATTTTTTAGGCGACAATCTCAATGACACTTCAGTTTATTAACATGAATTGGAATATTTTTTTGCAACAACATTGTTTCTATTTTCGTACATATTTTTGTCAATTTAAGGAGGGTAATGTAGATAGATAATATTCATAAGAAAAAAATCGCAGACTCATATAGAAATTAATTTAATTTTTTAATACAATTTCAAGTTCATTGCGAGGATAAAAATATCCTAGGATTTTAGGTGGGTTTCCCCAAAAGTTTGAGTGTAGCTAGTAGTTCATGTATCTAATAGATATCTTTGCATTCCTTTCAAATTTGCTTTCATTCCAAAAACTCCCATGGCTACGCCATTGACTCAAATACACCCACCTAAAATTGTCGACCTCATTAATAAAGAAATACAAACGGAATACTTCTCAGAAAAAAATCTGGCTATAGCCACAACAATATGACCCACCCACCTCCATTCGAAAGAGAAGGATCCCCACAACAATGTCCAAAAGCCACCCACATACAATAATCGATTTGTATTTAACCAAGGGTCCTTTGCTTGCTTTCTTTTGTTAAATTGATTTGGTGCTGTTATCGAGGTAGTCATTGTAATTTTTTTTGCTCTTCTGTTCTAAGTAAATATTTCGGGTACTGAACAATAACAATAGCAACAATCACAAAGAACAACAACAGCAACCACCTTTGGACGCAAAAATAAAAACAAGCATTGAATATTTAAATATTTACATTAATTAAGGACCAGCTGAGAATAGACAAAAATGATAAACATGCGAAATTGGTCAATTCGTCAGTGGGAGTGTCGGAGTGAGTGGGAATAATAACAACTATGGAATATCGAAAATATAACAGATTTCAAGGCAAATCACACAAATAATCTGAATAGGTACGGATGGGGTTTACACGCTCAAAAACAGTTAACTTCATAATTTTTTATTCGGAATATTTTAGAGGTCAAGCCAAAGGGCCATCTCTAACGATGCTAAAATACAATTTGGAAAAGCTAAGCACTTTACTTTTTTACGTTTAACGTTTCTAACTCTCAAATTAGGGGAACTATTGGTTAAATTATATCATACATAAAGGAAATCGAACTCTAAGACTTAAATATTCATTAAGTCCAACAATGTTTTAATGTCGGCATTGAATACTCAAAGCATATCTTCCAAACGGTGGTTGTGTCAATGGCAGCAAATATGTATTTTAAAGGGTAAATATGTATTTTAGCCATTTATCTCAGATTTCGATATATTCTTAAGGCTTTTTTCCAAGACCACTTGCTGTTAGACATCGCGCCATTAATTCAGTTTCGACACGTGAAAGGTCGGCTGCACAATTCTGCTATAAATTGGCTACAACCAGTTACTTTCCTCTTTCTCTCAAATAATGCCTGGCATAATTCCTCGATGAACTGAGGGATCTGTAGGTGAAGACCTTAAACGTCATCGATTTTTTTCTGATGCCTGCGGAAGGTCAGACAAGTATTTTTTGAGTAGCATCTTGGCATCATCAATGTCATGACATGTCATGGTAACGGGGGGCTTGATATACCCTCCTCCATTCTATGGAGGGAATATTTCAAGCCATGTCCATCTGCCTGTCTCTCCGTCTTTAGAAATCATTCTAGCTTCCAAATTGAATTAAGTAAGTATACAATTTCTGGTGTTGAAAATTAGCTATATATTTCCACGATTTGGAAATAAGCTACTGAATTAAAGTTTTTTTTTGGTTTTGCCAGTTTTTGAACCGAATTTGGTATATTCCCAGTGGGTAGAAAACATGCATACAAGCAACAGTCGATAAAGGTCCAAATTTTTATATAAAACCCCATAAAATGGGTCATCTCGGTATGACGATGATTTAAATCTTCTTTCTTCAATTTTTCCTCTCGACTACTAGACCTCGCCATTTATAGATATTCCCCATGTCTCTCGGGAATAAAGGTTGGGAAATCTGTGTGCCCGGGCCTTTTGGAAATTGTTATTTCGGCAAAAATAGTTTTTGACTAGTTAAACAACCCTCACCCACCCGAAATGATATCGAATTGCATATTTGCTCGCATCCCTCGTCTACCACCCTTCCAGGACTTTGGTATCCCATCACAGTGTGCCTGCTATTCGGAAATTAATTCTTAATATTTACCTCTGTAGTGCTTAGCGGTACTTATTATAGTTCTTGGAAGACTCGTATATACTGAAAATGGAATCCTTGTTCGTTACATTGACTCCTTTTTGGGATACATCAATGAGACTTCAATTTCCTGAACATCAAAATAAGCATTTGTGAACGAAGTTCTGGCTTCCTGTTTCTCACAGAGGCTTCCACTTTCTATAGGCTAAGGAGGCTGCGGCTTTATGTGACCCACACAGACATCGATTTTCATAGCCTCATATGATTTTCGGCATCTTAACAAAATTGTTGTTTTCCTGTTTTTCTGACAACAGAGGCTTCTGCTTTAAGTGCCTCGCATATATTTCCTGTAGTACACTATGCCCTGCTTCTAAGGTCACATACACAAACTTTGGATTATTTTCCTTCGGCCTCATGTTTTTCATCGAGGCATTGTTTTCCTTAAGATTATGGATTCATCAGAATTCGCAGAAACTTCGACTTATGGTACACTTCAAAGACATAAACATTTTTTTGAGCCTCTGAAGGCGTCCTCGTGCCCTCCACCATATTAATGAGCGTAGAATAAAATTGTCATTCCGTTTGTAACTCCTCGAAATACTCATGTCCGACCCAAGAAAATACATATATTCTTGATCAACGTCAAACTCTAATTCGTCTGTCCGTCCGGCTGTTTGTTGTAACCAAGCTATGTTTCGAACGAATTAAGATAGAAGGCTAAAATTTTGCTCACAACTGTATTTTGCCAGTAGGCAGGTTAAGTTCGTAAATGGACCATACCGGTCTTCGTTTTCATATAGCCCCCATATAACGGTACCTCCTAAAATTCGGTATTTTGATGATTTTAGCTACATTTTGTACCGGATTTGTTTGAAATTTCGTATTTAAAGTTCGTAGCAGTGACAATAGCCTATGAATCGCGTTTGAAGGTCAACGTCTTCGTATGGTCCCTATAAACCGATACCTCCCGATATCCGGTATTTTAATGATTTTAGCGGCATTATTCACCATCATTATTTCAAAGTTAGGAATTGGTACTACATCTTATGACAAAAAATTACTTATGAAGGACCACATCTTCGCATAGCACCCATATTCTAGGGATTTTTTTTTTGAAAATTCTCAAGTTCCTCCCAAATGATGAATGTTGTTAAAAGTTCGGCCCGACCGAACTAAGCTGTTTTTTACATGTTTTCGTTTTCTAAATTTCAAAGATTTTGATGTTTTTGACTGCACACATTCTTTGGAGAAAACAGTTTATTCATAGAGTATGTCTTAGGTTTCTAATTCCCTACATCGACTTCGACTTTCTACAGGCCAAGAGAGCATCGACTTTATGTGCCTTAAACAACTATAGATTTTTGTACCATGGGACTCTCATCGTTCGGTAAATTCACACAAATTTTCGTTAGCTGCAGCTTTGATTTCCAACTTCACATATGCCTTCAGATATTTTTCTACATCTTGAAGAGTCTTCAGCTTTTGGTAACACCGCATAGTATTTTTTTCTGTTCTTTACTTCGACATTCTATTTTGCACAAAGGCATCGTTTGCCTGTAGACTTCGAAGGGTTTGACTTCATTCTGAGGAGTAGAAATCTCCAAAGATTTCGATCGAATTTGTCTTGGCTTCAGGGAGATTTAGGATTTTGTGAGTTTATAGTGTCTCCGACTTCCCTTCCCTGGGATCTACGTCTTCCTCCATGAAATGTATAATTTACAAAATTTCGTCACATATAACAAATCCTACAAGCCCATTTTCCGATCATTGTATCATCAGCTGAGAGACTCCTGGTGGTATAAGTAATTGGGTTCTCCGTAATGTACAAATAGGGTTATAGTAAGCCGGAGCACTCATTCAAAAAAAAAAAATAATAATAAATAAATATATATATATATATATATATAAATAAGTAAACAAATAAATAAAATAAAAAATAAATGCAAATTTAATAAAAAAAAAACAAAAAATAGCTTAATATAAATGAAAATATTTTTAAGAAATTATACTTGAAAAGTTCTTCCATAAAATTTCAATTCGTAATGAAAGTCCGTGTCTCTTTCTAGAATTAATTTTAAGAAAATAAATTCAAAGGTAAAAAGCCCCCTTATTAGAGCTCTTTTGCTGTGGTATAGTGTAAATAAAACTGTGGTCTGTGATTTTTTTCGCATTATAATCTGTAAAGATAAGAACGATTTTACTCCCACACAAATATGTATGCAGGTGAACACCACTTGAAATAGGAACAAATCAATTTAGCACTGCCCTCAACTTGATAAACGCCAAACATTTGATAAGATTTTGTTAGATTGTGAATAGGATAACAAATAAATTGTGTATTACAAAGTAAGCAGATATGAATAAAAAAATAATAATAATTCGCCAATTTTACTCCAAAAAAAAGTAACAAAAATTAGATTTTAATTGGGGTCCAAAACATACATCTTTGCCTTTAACTGCACAACAAGAATGAAGTATTTTACTTGAATAGTCTTTTTCTTTTTCCATATTTAAATACTTGGCCAAAAAAAACCAGGTTGCTTACAAAAAAGCCGTCTACATCGAACTGATACCCATGTTTTCCTAACCGGTATGTGTGCTTTGCAGCAACCACATCAAACCCTCACACATGCAACATGTTGCCAACATTGTCTGTACATCTGCAAATGTTAAATAACATTTAAGAGAACGCCTTTAACAATTTAAGAGAACCATTTTGGCCAATTACTTGTGCAGAAATGTTAAGGCCAATGTAGCCACTGGGTTCCATGGGTGGCCAAGATTTACTTCCATGCTGTTGTTGTTGTTGTTTTTGTTTGTTATTGTGGCTATCGTTGTCTTTGTTTTTATCTTGGCAATGAAATTTGATTTTTGCTTTATTAAGTTTTGCAGTTTCTGCTTTGGTGGTGCTATAAAATATATTACAGCCAGAAATGTTTTCTTTTGATGTTTTTCCTCGGCGAAAAACTATGTGTGTCTGAGTGTGTGTGTGTGAACTTTTGAGTTTTCACTTGATATTGAAATCATAAATCCCCAAATTAATTATGTGGCAATGAAAATATCCACATCATCTTTGTGGGGATGGGTTTTTTTTGATATCTATCCCCACAATGGCAACAGAAAAAGGAGATTATTTTAATACGTTTTGGTTTTTCGTTTTTTTTTTTGTTGGTAAACAAAAAATAAATTTCTCCCGGGTATATTGAACTTTTGACACCAAATACTAAAATCGGATTATTTGCTAATTTGCATACAAACAACATGAAACTTTGGGAATGTTTAATAAAGTGACCATTATTTTATGGAAATTATGGCCATAGCCCAAAACAACTTTAGAGACAGCCAAAGCGTTTTGCAAAAAAAGTGGAAGGAAAATTAGAGAACAAAAAAAAAAAAGAAACTAAAATGTTGACTTTACTAACTAACCATGGCCATAAACATTTGTGGTTTATGCGTGTCTTAAATCTTCATTTTGGTCGGTAACGGACTCACTCCTTTGTTTGCTCTTGCCTGGCATAGTCATTTAGCAGAGTTTATTGTCTCATAAACACCTCGGTTCTATGGCGGCGGCAGGGAACCGAAGCAATAGCAAACCTCTATTACCTCGTTTTGTGTGTTCCCCATATTGGTAGATAGTTTGTAATTTGGCCAATAACTAACTACTAACAACTAACGTCGGTGCTGTGGCCACTAATAAACGTTTATTGCTGTTGTGTGAGTGTGTGTTGCTGTTTTGAAGTGTTGTTTGCCCTGCATTGGCCTGAAGTCAACCATCACCATCCATAAGGTGGGCTTACCTCAATTGTTTCTTCTTTTTGCTGTTGTTTTGCGCCTGAGTACTTTATTTATCCACTGCAATTGAAAGGAACAAAGAAACTTTTTCAGGAAATAAGTTTCTTTTTCGGCCCCACCACCGACATAACGTGACAGAAAATAAACATTTGACAACCTCAAAAGACAAATAAAATAAATGTGTACAAATAAATATGACGGTGTTGTTATACCCTACAACACTATGTGTTGGGGGTATTATAAGTTTGATTGGGCCAGAATTTATGTAACACCTCGAAATATTGGTTTCCCACATAGGAAAGTATATATGGATCTTCCTAGCTCGCCGAGCTGAGTCGATCTAGCTATGTATGTCCGTCCGTCCGTCTGTCCGTCTGTCCGTCTGTCCATGTTAATTTGTAATCACTCTACAGGTCGCAATTATGGCCCGATCTTCACGAAATTTAGAATAGAGGTGGGGATTGGGTCAGAATAGAACCCTATTTCTTTTGGAGATGATCGCCAAATGTTTAGGGGTTGAAATGGACCAAATACTGAAAAAATGTCGGATTTTGCAGTAGCTATACAGGTCGCAATTATAGACCAATCGAGGCGGAATTCAGCGTGTAGCTAGAGTTTAGGGCGGGCCTACCAATTTGGGTGGTCATCGGATAATATTTAGCGGGTAAAATAGACCATATCTTTTTTGTTGAAAAAAATTCAAAATTTTTCATTAAACCGCGAATATTTTAAATCCCGGCGAAATCACGAAGCCATGACAAGGTTACTTCTGACCTTTACATTGATGTTAACATCCAACAAATCGGATATATAGCAAAATATATGCGATATATATGTCTATCAAAGAAGATATGCTTGAAAAATATCTTATATGTCGAGAACGGCTGAACTGATTTCGACAGTTCTCATTACTTCAGAATGGCCTCTTGGCAGGAAAGAAATAACGTCTAAAAAATCGCATAAAAATATCTCTCTAAAGATGAAAATATTGATTTTGTAAAATTTTCTCATATTTTTTTCAATTTTGTCATATTTTTGGCATATTTTCATTTTGAATTAAACATTTGGTAATATTTCTACAGCTAACAAAACTAAGTAGTTAGGATATCAGGATATCATATACAGATCGCATTTATGGCCCGATCGTTACGAAATTTTGCATTGGGATAATATGAGGGTCAGAATAGATGCGTACTCTTTTTGGAGATGATCGATATATATTTAGGGGTCGAAATGGACCAAAAAACTGCAAAATTTTCAGCAGGTCGTAATTATCGCCCGATCCTCACGCACATTTGGATGGGAGTTACCGCACATTGCAAAAGCCAAGCAATTTTGGATGGCCATCCAAAAATATTCAATGTGTGAAATAATTTGCCAACTTTTGTAGACAAATTACAAAAATGTCCATTCCAGTGACTTTTTGGAGAATTTACAAATCGTTAACGCTGATTTCGTTGAAGAATGTAGTCAAATGTCTGTATCTCATATAGATGCGTTTCAGTCAAAAACCAATAATAAGTGTTAATCTTTTGCCACTTCTGAGAGATTATAGGTCTTTGGGAAATATTGGTTCCAGATCTAGGAAGACCGTTTACGTGCAACATCTACCAATAGATTGGGAATGAGCAAATTAGTTTAAGTTGCTATTATTCGAAAATTAGAGAACGAAACCTGATGGTTTTCTTTTATTATTTGTCACAATATCTTGTGGAATTCTTTAGAGTATCTCGCTTATATAAACTGTATCGTTTATTATAGTGTTGTAGGGTATTCAACGGTCGGCCCCGCTCGACTGTAGCCTTTGCTTACTTGTTTTCGTCGTAGTTTGTGTAACAATGTATAATAGGACATATGTTGGGGACGTTGAATCAATATTGAATAAGAAGTCAATTAGAGGTGAGAGATGGAATGTTCTAATTTTCAAAAAAACAAATACTAACTTTCGAGGAATGGTGGAGATGTTGTGAAAATATGTCTTACTGGCAGAATAACATTTAAGAAGATTACTAAATATAATATCATATTTAATACCCTGACTAAGCTCTGCCAGGTCAGCTAGTGGAATATTTTTGGTACAACACTCTGTGTTAGGTATTTTAGGTTTGATTGGGCCAAAAATTTGTAACACCTTGAAATATATAAGGATCTTCCTACCTCGGCGAGTAGAGACGATCTTGCAATATATGTCCATCCATCTGTCAATATTTATTTATCTATAAGAAAACATGGACCTTTTTAGACAATTTTCTGTCACATGAAGTGAATTCATTAGGAAAATCAGACTTAAATCATCTATCGTTACACAAGATGCTAAAAAAATGTGGACATGTATGGAGCATTTTCTGCCGGGCAAAATTCTTTATGTTTCCGATTAAAATAGTTCATCTTTTAGAAAGCCTCTCTTAGTTCTGCAACATGTAGGCATGTCTATAGAAAAAAATAACCAATACTTCATTCCTTCAAATATTTTAAATATCTTCTGATGTATTATTTGGACAGTATATATTTTAAAGGTGTACTTTGGATAACAGGATATAAACCAACAGAGGTCTTCTATAGAAGAAAGACCTTTTGAATAGCTTCTACTGGAAAAGGTGTGTTTCAGAACCTTTTGCATTTCTTATATAAACAGAGAATCTCTATTGGGTCTTTTGTAAATAGAAGTCTTTATTCGGGTATTCCATTTTTTTTTTTTTTTATAAAGAGACCTTTGACGGAAGAAAATAGAGGAGCTATCTTCTGTAGGTTTTAGGGTCAGTATACATTTTTCTTCAGAGAATATAACTTTTACAGGATAGAAGATTATTAACCGGTATTTTATAGACAGAACGTTATCTTTAGCTCATCTATAGTAAAGTGATTTTGTACAAAAAAAATGTTAGGGGAATTCTGTATAATTTTGCATATTTTCTAGTGAATTTTTACGGGCAAAAGTCTTTTTACAAGTTTTAAAAACAAAAGATCGGGAATAGAACTTGTACAGAGTACCTTTTACAAGTCTTCTATAAAGATAGGATCATTGCCAGTCTTTTTTTTAAACAGAAGGTTATTTGTGGGCATAAAGCCTTTCACAGGTCTTAAATCGACGAGAGACCCTCAAAAAGTCTTGCGTGCATAGAAACATTTTGACCGACTTTCCCTAGCTGAAGATATATAGGAGGGGTTCTTTGGGCGTAGGAAATTGAAAAGACCCTCTCTTAATAGACGAATTTTTTACAGGGGTTCTATAGACATAAGATTTTTACAAGACTTCTATAGACAGACAATCTTAAAAGGTCTTCTATACAGGGTGAGATAAAAAAAACTGCAACAAAGTCAAATGCCATAATTTTTACATTCTGGCAGTAACTATGTCCTTCAAACGGCCAATTAATGTCCTCCAACGCTGTCCGAATGTTGCTCTTCAGTATTTTGTCCCATTCTCAGCAAAGGGCTTGCTTGAGGCGGTCGACACTTTGGTATTTTTTAGTTCCAACTTTGATTTCGAAAATATAATACAATACAATAGTCCAACGGATTGATATCTGGAGATTATGGTGGCCATTGTGCGCTAGAAATGAAGAGAGGAACCACACTTTGTAACAATTATAGGGTGGCGCGTGCTAAGTGCGATGGTGCTGAGTCCTGTTGGAAATGTCCAAGGTCTACGGCCAAAATGTTTGCGTGCCCAAGGCTTAATACACCCTCCAGAATATTTTCGCGATAACATTTATTCTGATGCCACCATCACCATGGCCGGCGCTTCTGTTCTGAAGGCCAACCAAAGGTGCACATTTTCAGCTGACCTCTTTGGCAAGTAAACACCATCATTTTGTTTGTTTACAAACTGCTGGACAACGAATGTAATCTCATCGGAGAAAGCCAAATTCGGCAGTTCACCACTTTGGGCCAAGCGATGCAACTCTTTAACTCTTTTGAATCTATTTTCTTTCTGTTGCGGTGTAAGTTCTTGCACCTTTTGGAATATCAATGGCTTTACACCGAGCTTTTTTTCAATATTTGCCGAATGGAATATTGCGATATGTTCACGAGCATTACATTTTTCGGCCACTGCGACGCGGGATTCAATCAAGTCACTTCTTTACTTTTCGAACCATTTCTGCTGATGTTACTGTTTTCTTCCATCCACTTCCATGACGTCGGGCCACGCTACCAGTATCACGGTAACGAGCGATGGTATGAGACACAAAAGACTTATTCACATCGAAGTGCTGGAGTGCTCTAACGATAGGCACTTGTGGTTTTCCAGCCAAATATAAAGCAATCACACTATCACACTTGAATTCCATCACGAATAACTTGTTTTCTGAAAAATCTCACAAAAATGCTTTTGTACACTTGTAAACAATATAATGAGCTGTCACTAGAATAATTTTAACAGCTGTCGGACGAGTGGCTTAGAAATGACAGCGGTCCACATAAAATTCGAGTTAGGTCAGAAGCTATCATAACACTTACTGGTCCACTGCTTCGCATATCTCAAATTATAGATTTTTTTTGAAAGATGAAACATTAGATTTTACATGAAAATGTGATAGGTCAGTGGTAATGAGTTATCTTTCTAGTTCCTCTTTCTCACAAAGGGTTAAAATCTATAAAAATTATAACTTACATAAAGCCCCAGAGTATGTTCCCCAAACTAGGGTATACTTTGCTAAACACCGTACACCAGTTCCTACACGTATGAGTGATTTCATAAATTTCATGTCACTCATACGCAGGTTTTCATGCAAAGGGCTGGCTTCAACGGAACTAGATGAGGAACTAGTTCGTTCGATAGAACTATTTTGGGACAACTCGAGCTGAGGGTATATATATGTGGGAACACTGACTGTAACCTAAAAGATTCTCTAATTCATGGGTGATGCATTTATTGGATGCTTAAGTAATTTGATGAGTGTCCGGCATCTGGGGACATTTACTGAACAATTTTTTTTAATTTTCCAGAATTTTATCATTACTCCTATATTTTTCAAAACCTCTTCTATCATTTTAGTTTATATATCTGTTTTAAATTCTGATTAATGGTTTATAGTTAATTAAGTTGTCTCCCTCCTGCTGATATTTTCAGTGTTATCTTTCCGGTCACATTTAATAATAAACTTATCAAGCTGTGATTTTTTCAATGTATTTTTTTTGGTATTATTAAGACACATCGCGTTGTTAGTAAAGACAGAAGCAAAATGCTGACATTCAAATATTCCTCACATTAATTTCACCTCCTGCCAGCTGTAGGTTTGCAGAAGTGCCAAAAATCAGCATTGACCAAATGACTTTGCATCTTGTGTTAATAAGTGTTAAGATACAGACAATTTAATGACAGATTATAGAGAATTTGTCGTCTCAAAGACGAAACTACCCAGACAGTATGTTGCCATATTAATAGACAATTGGATGAGAGAGCTATGAGACACTGGCGTTGATGGGTTTCGTTGGAAATCATTAATTTGAATAAATTTGCTCTCAGATTTAATACCAAAAGTTTGACTAATTTTGGCAAATTAAGTGCTCACATGTGTGGATAGGGGCTTCCGTTGTTCAGCTCCATATGTTTTCACAAAATTCCTGATTTCCAAGTGTTGTTGTTGCTATACAATGAAAGGCTTATAGGATATGCCCCCTTTTCTGCGTTTCTATTCTAAGAAATATTTGGAAAATTCTTAATCCAAGAGTTACTTCACTCAGCTCTAATCCTTTCGGTTTCATTTTTCCTTCAATGGAAATTTCAGCAAACCCCAGGGAATTTACATTTATTTCCGGGGAAATTCGCTAATTATGCCAGAAAATTTTGAAGTGTGAATGTATGCATGGCAGTAATTATAACCTTCGGGAGGTTATTCATTTATTTCGCATGTCATGCCGTAATTATTTCTTCGAAATGTATTTGGTTGATATGAATAACCAATGCCATGTTATCATCAGTGGCGTGGGTTCTTTTTTTTTGGAAAAATATAACACAAAGGGAGACATTTCTTCAATATTGGATAGAAAAATATGTCAATGTAATTTGTAAAATGACTTTTTAACTTGTATTTTTAAATTTTGTACCATACTTTTTAGAGCTTCAAGACTTTTTTATTGTTTAACAAATTTAGTACCATTTAATATAATAATAGTACACATGTCCGAAACCAGCTCCTTTTCTCAACCACAGACACCAACTGTGACATACATATCAAATCTCAGGATTTCGGCAATACCAAATTTTGTACTATTTAGTACTTTTCCCAAAAACCCATCCATACATCAATATCAGATAGAGAGACCTCAATTTAAAATTTCGGGATTGCAGATGTATCCCTTCATCCAATATCCAATTTGGGACCACTTGTTACGTTGGAACAATTAAAGTACACAATACCAAAACTGCCTCCACATCTTACACTAATGGTGACATCTATAATAAATTTCAGGATTTTAGATCTCTCCCTTTAACCAATACCAAATTTAGTATAATTTTGTACTTTTCGTCGAAATATAGGACGCATTTCTAAAAACACCTCCATGTATTAACAACAAACACCAACAGTAACATCTATAACAAAATTTCAGGATTTCAGATCTTGGTCTTCACCCAACACCAAATTTAGTAACACTTAGTACGTTTTGATCTATTATTGTACATATTACCAAAACCGCCTACATATCTTAACCACAGACATCATCAATGGCATCTATATTAAATTCCAGAATTTAAGATTTTTTCCTTCACTAATATCAAATTAAGTACTATTTAATACCTTTCACACGATTATAGTACACATTTCCAGAACCACTTTCATGTCTCTATTCAAGATACCAACAGAGACCTCAATATCAAATTTGAGGATTACAGCCTTAACATTTCACCCAATGTCAAATTCAGTACCACTTAGTACGTTTCGAGCAATTATAGTACACATTTCCAAAACCCCCTCTACATCTTAATAAAAGACACCAAAAGTTATATCCGTTTCAAATCTCAATATGTTGTATTTATATATTTCCAAAATCACCTCCATGTTCAATCAATTCAAGATACCAACAGAGACCTCAATATCAAATTTTGAGGATTATAGCCCTTCTAACCCTAACCCTTCACCCAATAGCAAATTTAGTACCATTTAGTACTTTTCGAGCAATTAAAGTACAGATATCCAAAACCTCCTGTACATCTTAATCAAAGGCACCAAAAGTGATATTCATTTCAAATATCAGGATGTCAGATCAATTCTTTCATGCAGAACCAAATTCTGTACTATTTAGTATTTATAGAACACATTTCATAAACCATCCCCATATCTCAATTCAAGATACCAACAGAGACGTCAATATCAAATATAAGAATTCCAGCCTTATTCCCTCACCCGATACAATATTTAGTACCATTTAGTACTTTTCGTGCAAATATAGGAGTAATTTCCAGAGCATTACCAAACCTCATATACTGATAGCATCAGTAATCTAAATATCAAATTTCAGAATTGTATTTCTATCCTTTCAACAAAGATCAAATCTAGTACTATTTAGTAATTTTCGTACAATTATGGCACACATTTGTAAAATCATTACCATATCTCCATTCCAGATATCTACAGAGACCTCAGTATCAAATTTGAGAATTCCAGCCTCATCCATTCACCAAATACCAAATTTAGTACTATTCAGTACTTTTTGTACAATTATATATATTTCCAAAATCATCTCCACATGTCCAGATCACACATGAACAACGAGCTTTAAATACAATTTCAAAATGCAAACACTGTTCGATCTCCAAATACCAAATTGTACTAATTTAGTACCATTTAGTACTCTTCCTGCACTTGAAGTACTTATTTCCAAATTCAACCCTTATTATCACAAACCTACCACCAACAGGGACCCCAATACAGAATTTCTAAATTTCACCTTCATCCATACACCCTAAACTAAACTATTCAAAATATAACACCATTTTCTACAGTTCGCATACTTGGTACACATTTCCAAAAACCACCTTCATATATCAAACTTGCCTCGATTCTCATACCATACCAGCCTCGATTCTCATACCAAATTTAAAGGTTTTTATACCAAAGTGTAACATTGTTGAAGGTTAGTACCGTTTAAGAACTTTTCGTAAGCTCAAAGTTCTGAATTTGGAAAAAATTCTTTGGTACTGCTATCCCGCAATCCATAAGTGATTTTCATTTCAAATTTCAGAATTTTAGCTAATTCTGTTTGTCCAATACAAATTATTCAATTTTAAGTATCTTTTAGTACTTTTCGTACCATTTTAGTACGAATTTCCAAAAAACAGCGTTATCACACGCCTATTAAGACTGATCCTCGTTTCAAGTTTTTAGATCTATCGGTTCACACAATACCAAATGGTACCATTTTAGAAGTTTAGTACTGTTTTGGAACTTTTCCTAAACTTAGAGTTCGAATTTCAAAAATTGCTTTGGTACACCTAAACTGCGCTCCATCAGTGACTCCCATTCCAAATTTCAATTCTAGCTCATTATGTTTGTCCAATATAAAAGTATTAAATTTTTAGTAAATTTTTGTACTCTCCCCACCCTTTTAATACGAATTTTCAAAAACCCAGCCTTATCACACGCCTATTAAAACTGATCCTCGTTTCAAGTTTTTAGCTCTATCGGTTCACAAATACCAAATGTTGCCATTTTAGAAGTTTAGAACTATTTTAGAACCTTTAATACCATTTTACATTTATTCTGCACTCCATCAGTGACTCCCATTCCAAATTTCAATTCTAGCTCATTCTCTTTGTCCAATACAAAAGTATAAAATTTTTAGTACATTTTCGTACTTACCGTACCCATTTGAGTACGTGTTTTCAAAAACCCAGCCTTATCACACGTCTACACCCCAAGGTTGACCCTCATGCAAAATATCCCCGAGTCCAGCTTAAGCCGCATAGTCTGGTCGTTGATTCTCTTTCAGTCAGTTATTTAGTTATTTCACTTCTCTTGTACACGTACGCTATTAAGGAGCGTCTAAAAGTATGCTATAAAAATGTTAAATGTGAGTCACTTTACATATGACCCTAACATGGTGTTTAATCTGGCCTTATTTAATTTGTATTTTGTTACTAAATACTGTCCTTATTCCTTTGAAATTAATTCTTGTTACGCCCATGGCGCCCAAGCAAAATCTGCCTGTAATTATCGTTACAATGCTCTTTGACTTCATGAAATCCTTCAGGAGTTTATTAATTTTTACCATACCCATTCATCGAGCTTCTGTTTTTTTTTTTTGTTTTCTTAAATATTTTCCCCGAATCGAGTCGAAACGTTGCTTGTTTGTCTGTTTGTTTGCATTTGTATTATAAAGGTCTTATGTTTTGTTTTAGTGTTTTTATTGCCGCCATTGCAATCGTTAGCGGAATATTCCGATAAAGCGAAAATGTGAAATTTATAATGTCTGTTTAATTACGTTCTTGACTACAGATATTTAGCATGTGGCCCCCGTCCTATTGCCTGCGAGTCTAAATAGATCGTTAACAACACCAGTAAGAACAACAAATTGATATTTTTTGTACCCTCCCCGATAATATTGCCAATAATAGCAACAACAAACACAAAAGTGGCAACAAAGGCAGCGGCAGCATCCCCATTTGCCATCAGTTTAAACCAAACAATCGAGCCTCAATGGTTGGTAGCCCCAACAATAACAACAACAACATCAGTGTGCAACAAAAACCGAAGCAAAAATTTAGGCACTCCAATAAAAATGCTAATTTAACAATGCAATTATAAAGATTGAAGAGCACTCTCGCCAACATGCCTACCTCCGTCAACCGTCCTCCCTCCACCACCACTACGCGCACTTGTTCAACTGTCAGTTTGCAATTTGAAAAATAATTATATTTTGTTTTCTAACAAACAATTTCATTTCCAGTTCTTTTCCATCCAGCCATACATCCATCTATTCAGCCCACCGACCATCAACTTGTTCGACAGCCAGAAGGTTGGACGGGCAAAACAAAAAAATAAAAAAAAAAAAAAACAAAAAAAAAAACTAAAATGAAAATAAAATTCTTTAAATTATGGCATTTTGGAGAAAAATAACAAAAGATATTAAAAAAGAAAAAGAGGTGGCTTTCTTTCTTTAAAAAAAGGATTTTTTTTATTTAATTTTTGCAATTTTTTTATTTAGTTATTAAAAATTTAGTTTCTGTTATTGCAAAATAATCAGGATCCCATCAATAAAATACATGTAAATTTAGCTACTACATGAACTGCTGTGAACATGTCCTGCTTCCTTTCTCTCTCTCTCTCTTTCTATATCTGGCAATTAAATAAAATTATCAAACAAGTGTTCTGATGCTATAAACGAGTTCAACCAAAATGACTCCTCATTGTGTGCTTTAACAATAAGTTATGCTCTCAATATGACCCCAAAATGTATGCCACATATGTTGACAATATTTTGAATTTCAAAAAAAAAAAAAAAAAAAAAAATAAAAAATATAAAAACGAAAGGAGAAAGTTCAAAAAGTTTATGAGACAAGGGGTCATTTGGCTATTATTTTGGCTGCAATGTAAGTATTTATAATAAAACGGAGGCAATGTGTATTAGGGTGTCTGTTTTCAATTAAAAAACTTAAATAAGTAAAAAACTCAAATTCAATTACAGGGTGAGATAAAAAAACTGCGACGAAGTCAACGCCATAATATTTACATTTTTTTAAATTTTATTGAATGAAAGCAAAAAATATCGGAAATATCATAAAATTTAAGAATAAGTTCAGATTTGTTCGAATTTGTCATCTTGGCACGAATTATGGACAAACTGCCAATGAAACAGTCACATACTGCCCGAGTGTTGCCTTGCGGTATTTTGGCTCATTCCCGGCGAAGCGCTTGCTTGAGGTGATCGACACTTTGGTATTTTTTAGTGCCAACCTTGCTTTCTAAAATACTACTGACACAATAGTCAAACAGATTGGTATCCGGAGATTTTGGGGGCCATTGTGAATGAAGCGAGAAACCTTATTTTGTAACCATTCTGCGTGCCCTCCAGAATATTTTCGCCATAATATTCGGCATTTTTTTTTTTTTTTTAATAAAAGCAAAAATTATCGGAATTAGCATCAAATTTTAGAATAAGTTTACATTTGTCCGAATTGGTCACCTTGACACGAATTATTGCCTTCAAACTGGCAATGAAACCTTCACACGCTGCCCGAATGTTGCTCTGCGGTATTTTGGCCCATTCCCGGCGAAGCGCTTGCTTGATGTGATCAACACTTTGGTATTTTTTAGTGCCAACATTGCTTTCTAAAATACTCCAGACACAATAGTCCAATGGATAGGTATCCGAGTGCGATGGTGCTGAGTCCTGTTGGAATGTCCATAGTCTACGGCCAAAATGTTTGCATGCCCTAGGCTTTAGTACACCTTCCAGAATGTTTTCGCGCCCTTTATTCTGATGCCACGGTCGATTAATATGAGCGGAGAGCGACCATCGGCTGTTATAGCGGCCCTCACCATCACCATAGCTTGCGCTTGAGTTCTGGTGGCCAACCGAAGGTGCACATCATGCATTTCAGCTGACATCTTTGGCAAGTAAACACGATCATGCTGGACCACGAATGTTTTCTCATCGGAGAAATCCAAATTCGGCAGTTCACCACTTTTGGCGAAGCGAAGCAACTCTTTAGCTTCTTTGATTCTATTTTCCTTCTGTTGCGGAGTAAGTTCTTCCCCTTTTTTGAATTTCAATGGCTTTACCCCGAGCTCATTTTTCAATATTTGCCGAATTTAATATTGCGATATGTCCAACTCACGAGCCATTTTTCGGCCTCTGCGGCGCGGTTTTCGATCAAGTGGCTTCTTTACTTTTCGAACCATTTCTGCTGATGTTGCTGTTTTCTTCCGTCCACTTCCAACCAGTATCACGGCAACGAGCGATGGTACGAGACACAAAAGATTTATTCAGATTTAAGTGCTGGAGAGCTCTAACGATAGCCACTTGTGGTTTTCCAGCCAAATATAAAAAGTCACACTATCACGCTTGAATTTCAACACGAATAACTTTTTCCCGAAAATTCTCACCAAAATGCTTTTGCACGCTTGTAAACAATAAAATAAGCTATCACTGGAATAATTTTAACAGCTGTCGGACGAGTGACTTAGAAATGATAGCAGTCTGAAGTTTGTTGATGCTTCTTCATCTCACCCTCTAAATATCTTCTAAGAAATTGTGTAAAAATTTGGTATTATTTTATATATTTATTATTTGTATTGATATTATTTACTTCATTCCACCCTCACACACCATATCGGTCAATTATGTTGTTGATGCTATGCGACATCCACCAACTGCCATAAATACAATATGCTACCATAAGGGTTAATTACAGCCAAAGAACCAATATAAAATATCATAAAATATTTGTTAACCTTAAAAGGGAAAGCCAAAAGCAAAATAAACAAAACCCTTTATTATGACCATAAATTACCGCAAACTGGCAAAAATGTGAAGCATACTTCTAGGCCTTTAGTTCGTCTTAAATTACAACCCTTTTTGATTAATTTTTTTTTTGCTAAACAGAAATTGTTGCTTTCTATTTTGAGTTTTTCTTCTTTTCGTTGCTTTTTGGTGACATTGAAATGGAAAAAAGGTAGTTTTCCTTAATGAAGCCTACCTGAAAAATAGACTGCTGCTGCATTTGTTTGTCACACAACGAGCCAAGATTAGCCCCGGGTTAGCTGCATTACTAAGCAACCAGTGATAAAAGCTGTATAGGTTTTTTCTTTCGCCTTTCTTCAACTGCACATAACAGACATTTTCGGTGCAAGAGGAAATCTGTTGGTTTTTTTCTTAGAAATGAAAAAGATGAAAAAGAAATGGAATGCAATGCACACTTTTGTTTATTTCACCAAGTGGCCACAAGCACAGTTGGTGGTTTTGCTACAAAAAGAGATAATACAAATATTAATATTTTGGGAATTTGGCATAAATATTTTATTGAATAAAACAAACAAGGCAGAAAGTGTTAGCCTATATTCGAACAAATTCATTTTTTCACTCAGAAATGATTTTTGAACTCAGGTTTTTTCAAGAACCTCAGAACTAAAGTTTGAAAAATGCCTACAAACTGAGGTTCGATTTATTCAATATAAAACAAAAAATAATATCTAAGACCTGTGGTTTACATTTTTTCGTTTAAACGAATTGGATGGTGCATGTCAGGGAATCTATAGAGACGAGCTGTAGGTCAGGGAGTCGATATAGACTATTTGTAGGTTAGGAAGTTCATATAAACGAGCTTGTGGCCAGGAGGATCGATATAGACGAGCTGGATGCCATGGGAGTCGATATAGTCGAGCTGGAGGCCATGGGAGTCGTAAAGACGAACTGCTTGTCTGGGGAATCGATATAGACGTGCTGGCGGCCAGGGTGTCGATATAAACGAGCCATAGAGACAAGCTAGATGCCGAGGAGTCCAAATAGACATGCTAAATGCCGAGAAGTCCATATAGATCAGCTGCATGCTACGGAGTTTATATAGCTGAGCTGGATGCCAGCGAGTCCATATAGACGATTTGGTGGCGGAGAAGTCCATATTGACAAATAAGTTTCGGAGAAGTTCATATAAACGATATGGATGACAGGGAGAACATGTAGACGAGTTGGATGCCAGAAAGTCTAAATATATGAGGGGGAGGCCAGGGTGTCTATAAAACCGAACTGGTTGCCAGTGTGTTCACATTGATGAGTTGTATACCGAGGGGTTCATATAGCCGAACTGATTGACCAAAGCAGACTTCGACGAGCTGGATGGCAGGAGATCAAGGAGTCAATACGACGAGCTAAATGCCGAGAAGTTCATGTCGACGAGCTGAAGAGCATGGAGTCCATCTAGAGGAGCAAGAGGTCAAGGGGTCCATATTGACAGGCTGGAGTTCAAGGTGTCCAGGCGAGTTGGATGGCAGAGATCCATATGGCCGAGGTGGTTGCCAGTGAGTCCATATAGACGAGTTGGATACCAGGATGTCCGTATACAGCCTAGAATTCCCCCTAGGGGTCAAGGGGATTCCCCACCAGGGGTCAGGGGGAGTCCCCTCTAGGGACCAGGGGATTCCCCTCTAGGTTCAGGGGGATTCCCCTCTAGGGTCAGGGGGATTCCCCTCTAGGGGTCAGGGTGATTCCCCTCTAGGAGTCAGAGGGTTTCACCTCTAGGGGTTAAGGGGATTCCGCTCTAGGGGTCAGGAGGATTACCCTCTAGGGTTCAGGGGATTTCCCCTAGGGTCCAAGGGAATTCCCCCATAGGGTTCTGGGGGATTTCCCCTTGGCTCAGAGGGATTCCCCAGGGGGTCAAGGCGGTTCCCCCTAGAGGTCAGGGGATCCCCTTGGTGCCAAGTTTAACTTCTCCTTACCAGTAAGTTTAAGATTAGAATGTTGACCCCATCCTAGAGTAGAGGTACAATATGTAGAGGTACAATATGAGGTCGTCTGTGCTATCACAGATCAAGACTCCGGACAGATTGTCTGAGAAGAGGCTGGCTCGTTCAGGAACCATTTCAACTGAGAAAAGGTTCAGTCGAAATTATTTTCAAAGAAAATTTCCTAAAAAAAATAGCAATTGCTCTGAGCTATGACCCTGTCGACATCATTGTCTCTGATAAAAGGTTAGTGTGGGATTTTTTTTGACAGAAAATATCCATTTTTGATCATTTCTCGGAAGCTAGGGACAAATCAAATATTGTCATGTCTGAAGTAAAAAGGATCAGTCAGGCTACATTTTTATGGGAAATAATTCAATCTGGATCACTTTCTCTCAGAAAAAGAAGAATAGTCCATAGACCTTTTTTCTAATAAAGACTTGCTAAGGATATTTTTTTTTCTTCTTAGGATCATGGAACATCTTTCTTTCAGGACCTAGATTTCAGAGATATTTTTTTTGAAAATGTAAAAAACAAAATAAATTCAGTCAGAACCAATTTTTCTTGGTCTGTTCAGGAGTATTAGCTTTGTGAACAGTCCGAACCCTTTTTTTTGAATTTTTCTTGTTAAATTCTCCTCCAATGTCCCACACCTCAGATCTAATACCACCACCCATTACTTACATATGTGTTAACACGAAAAACGGAAATTTACTTCGGTTTTCTCATTTAGTTACATTTCATGCATGCTATGCCTTGCTTTCTTTCATTCCGCAATGTGGTTCTTTTGTTGGAGATGTTAACGGGTTTGGTTGCAACGTTTGTTGTTCGGTGTTCCATTGTTGTCACCACAACGACTGCTGGTGCTGGCTAAGGTACCGGCAATGTTTGAAAATAGTTTTATGAAAGACTTGATAAATGTCGTATGTGTGTGTGTGAGTGTTTATAATGGACATATGTGTCTGAGAGAGTGTGAGTAAACTTGGGAATTGTTTGTTGCTCCCAGAATTTGTCAACTAAAAATAAAAGTTTGTTAAAGAGAACCATTTTTTTCCAAATTATTTATAATTTTGTGTAAGTTTAGCCATTCCAAGGAAAAAAGTGTGTGTGGTTGTTTTGACCATTTTGGAAAAGGAAGAAGTTTGTTTTGTGGCATCATGTAAGTTTTATTTTCCAAACAATTAAAATTTCGAAAGTTATACCGAAAAAAAAACTGAGACAAATTCTTGGATAATGGACAAGAAATGTTTCTTTTGATGTGGTACAAGTTTGATCTTAACACTCTTAAGGTACTAGAATTTTTCTGGTATGTTTTATATTTTCGTTTTAAATTTTTGTGATTTTTTTCCTAAAAAAGAAATGAAGGGGTTTGAAGTTCAGGGTCACTTTTCCATTTTCCCCACTTCCGTGTAACATTTTTAATATGAAAACTTTTCCCTATTAAATCTATAGCCAAGAATATTTCTTTTATCCCCACTTTAAGGCTAATGGCTTAAACTTTGAAAATATCAAAATGCCATTATCACCAATAACAATATAAAAGAAAACGAAAGCTGCTGCGGGACCAATTTACTAGCCATCACAAGAAGTGAGAGCCGCCATCAACCAACCCTTTTCTCTCTATGCCACAGGGAAACAACAACAAAAATTGTTATTTCCCCGCTTATTGCAGACAATTACCTTCTAAATTTGCTTGTTTATTTGCTGGGCCTACTTAAGATAACAAAAGCAAATGGAACGAAGTTCATGGACAAAGGGAAACATAGAAAAGGCAAAATATTCTTTTGACAACGCTCGTTAAGCAACGCCACCATGAAAAACAATAAGTTTCAGAATTTTATGATTTGTTTACGTTTTCATGTTTTTCTTTTTTTTGGAGGAAAACAAAAGCGAAAGAGTGTTGGCTTGGGTTTTTTCCGGTTTTATTGTTAAAAAGGGTTGTGGAGTCTGTTGTTGCTTTTGTTTTGTGTCATTACTGTGGAAAATCAAGACATCAAGAAATGGTTGGGGGAAATAAAAATATGGCAAGTCTGAAGGTTAGTGTAACTAAAATGAAAGTATCGACGGATATCTATCGTCAGCAGATGACCAATTATATACCAATGATTTGAATTTATATCATTAATAAATTACAGAGAACAAGGAACATTTTTGAAAAATCTAAATTTTCGTGTAGAAAATATTCGGACATCAGGTCCTTTTAAAAATTTACTTACGAAATCCACAATTTTGGGCTGAAAGTCCTTTCAAAGATATACCAAATCCGCTATTTTCGGACTTAAAGTCCAAAAAAGTGTTTTATGCTCTTCGATTTTTTGGGCTTGGAAAAGATCTGCTTTAGTGAGATGTCCTTAGAAGAAAACTTTCAAAATTCTTGTTTTATTAAAAGAAATTTAAATTATATTTGGCCATCAGGTTCTTGAAAGAATTTTAATATAATCAAGGGTTTTTGTTCAATCCGCGATTTCTAGGCATGATGTCCTTGTGGCAAAATGTTAAAAAATCCTCGATGCAAGGACATACCACTCGTTCTTAATTTTTTTATACCCTCAGCCATATAACTACAGAGGGTATATATTATTTGATACGGCCAAAACGTGCCTAGTCGAAATAACGGGTTTAGACCCTAGGTCTCTTTGGACCAAATACGTTTCAGAACATTTGGAGTCGATCTAGCGATGTCCGTCCGTCCGTCCGTCTGCCTGGCTGGCTGGTGCACACTATAACTCTCGAAGGGAGTATCCGATTTGGTCCAAATTGGGTACATCGTAATATTTTTGTCAAACTTAGATCGAGTTCGGAGATGGTCCACTCCTTCTGGTACCTCCCCCACAAAAGGTCGAAATTTTCAAAAAATATATTTCTTGCACAGAAAGAGAAAAAATAATCCGATTATGCTCTTACTTTGCAAATCCTAATATTTGCATCATTTCTAGGTCTGGTGCGAAAATGGACAATACCGTTCCACACCTTCTGGTACCTCCCCCACAAAATATTGAAATTTTGAGTACCTATGAAGCTCATAAAACACCAAATTAACATCCGATTCCATTTAGACTTGGCACATCTGTCGCAATATTTATATCATATTTTTGGGTCCGATAGGAAATGGGCTATATTGGCCCATTACTTCGGGACCTGCTCCATAGAGGGTCAAACGTTTGAATAATCTTAACACTAGTCAAAAGGGTATATATCTGGCAGAAATACCGACTGATACTTTTTAACTTGTTTTATAAAAAAATTGTCATATGTCTACAGAGGATATATATCATTTTTAGGACAAAGCGTGTCTTTTAGAAATAAGGGAATTAGACTTTTGGTCTCTTTGGACCAATTCCGTTTCAGGCCTTTGGGAGTCGATCTAGGAATGTTCAGTCTGGCTGGTGCACTCTATAACGCAGAGATTCGATTCAAACTTGGTTCATCGTAATATTATTATCAAATTTATACTGTCTTCGGAGATGGGCAATAGTTGTCCATCCCTGCTGATACTTCCCCCACAAAGGTTATCATTTTCAAAAAAAAAAAAAAAAAAAATATATATATATATATATTTTTCTTACAGAACAAGAAAGGATCATCCCATTTTGTGCTAAGTTTGCAAAACCAATTATTTTTAGCAGTGTTAGGTCAGGTGCGAAAATGGATAGTATTGGCCCACTTCTTCCGATATCTACCCCAAAACGGGTCAAAATTTTGAAAAATTATATCGGTCATAAAAATGCGAAACATAAATTAGATTACATTCAAATTTGGCAACACTCAATATTTCTTCCAACACAACATCTGGTGTGAACCTCCTCAAGAAAAGGGTCAATATTTTAATTAACTGTGAAGTTCATAAAACTTTAATAATACAAAATTACGTGTGAAGATGGAATATATCGGATAACTCCTTATGGTATCTCCCCGACAAGGGATTCCATTTTTTAATTGACAAAAAAGCGAAGTAAGCATTTGATCTTTTCTAAACCTCACATTCCAATATTTCTACCAGGATATGGCATGAAGATGGGATATACCGGTCAATCTCTCCTCCTACCGTCCCATAAAGAGCCATAAGTTTCAAAATTATTATTTCTCATTGCTTTCGAGAAAGATATTAATATTGAGAGATATATTGATATTGAAACTTAAGACCCTTTGTAAGAGAGGTACCAGAAGGGTTAGAGCGATATATTTCATCTTCAAACCATATATTGTGTTTTGGAAATATTAAAATGTGAGGTTTTGAAAGAATCAGATGCTTATTTCGCCTTAGGGTCATCCAAAATGTTAATCCTTTGTGGGATATTAATCCTTTGTGGGGGAGGTTCCTAAAAGAATGGTCCTATATATTCCATTTTCACACGAAACCTTGAGCATTTTATGAGCATCATGGATAATCAAAATGTTGACCCCATTTTGGAGGAGATTCAAAACCATAAGGAGTGGGCCAATGTTGTTCATCTATTGAATGGCCTTCTAAACCTATTTTCTTCATGGTCTTCTATGCAAAGCTTATATTCGATTTTTATAAAAGTTTGAATAAAATATAACAATTTGAAAAATTTTGCCCGAATCAAGTGCTCCATTAGAGAGTTACCGTACTCACCAGTTACACTCTCTCACTCTCTCTCTTCAAACCTTTACATATATTTTATATAGTATGTTGGTATTGTTAACCCAGTTGGTAGTATATGTTTAAACAAGTGCCGTTGTTTTGAAATTCCCTGCTTTAAAGCGATTGCCATGAGCTCTGTATGTTCCCACTTTTTAACAATTTAAGCAAACAACATTTAATATCCTCCACCTCAAAAGCTCAACCATCATTTTTCGATCAAGAGACATTTTGCCTCCTCCCACACAACGTTCTCCATAACTTTGACCTTGTCAAAGCAAATGTGGAAAAATGTAAATTACTCGAACTTTACATAATTATATATATATATTTTACATGAATAATAATTAACAAAATCAAGGTTTTGGCAGGACAGAGGAAGCTCTAAACGACAGGAGAAAAGATAAATTACAATATTTCAAATAATACCTTTTGGCAAGAGAGGCATTTACATTGTGTCACAATTTCGATGCGGGTCTTATGAAAAGTATACATTTAAACAAAAAATGATGCTGTATGTGTGTGTGTGTGTGTGTGTGCGTGCATTTGACAAACAACAAAAACCATCAGCAAAAGTGTAACGCTTCACTTCATTGTTTTTTTGTGTTTTTTGTTGGAACTTTCCTCTTTTCCGTTTTTTTTTTTTTTTGGAAAAGTATTTTAAGGACAATCAACCAACCATAATGAAGCGATTCACGATTTTGTTTTTTGTTCGGTGTTATGAGAAACAATTATGGAAATTAAAGAGGAAAACAAAGGCGGAAAAGGGTGTAGCATTAACATTTAATATTCAACACGTGAATAAACAGTTTTTTGGAAGGGTGGAAAGCGGAGGAAAAGAGGGAAAAACTTTTGTTGGAAGACAACTGTGAAAATCGTTGTTAATGCCACCATTAAATTTTCGCCAGGACTTAGGTTGTTGTACCTCAAGCCTTTGAATCAAAATGAACAAAATAATTAAAGTTTTAATGTGGCATTAAAGACTTAGGAATTGTTCGAGCGTAATTAAGGTTTGAAAGGTAATTGATATCAAGTTTTGTTTTTGTGGTATGTGGGAAATTAAGTATGTGAATAAAAGAATATATTTAAAAATATTCCAAAATAAAAAACATTGGGCAAAACTTTTCAAGTTGTTATGTTTTATTTAAACTTGTATCAAAATCGAATATAAGATTTGGATAGAAGACCATGAACAGAAAAGATGTGGCAGGACATTCAAAACATATTTCCTATGGATATAACATTTCCAAATGGCCTTTAATAAGTCTTCTTAGAATAAGACACCTCCATAGCGAGAATACATAAATCAAATAATGGATATGGAAAACCCTACTAAAAAGGAACGAAAATTACTAAATGGTACTAAATTTTGGTATTAAATTTGACAAGGAATAGAGCTGGGTATTTGAAATTATGAATATAGATTTTTGATGTGGTGTATGATAGGCAATCAGCGGCGTTTTTGGAAGTTCGAACCATTAGTGTTTCAAATGTACAAATGTACTAAATTTTGTACCATTTGAAATTATGTGAAAGGATAGAGGTATATTGACGAAATTTATTATGAGAACTATGTTCCTGCAGTAGGATAGATGTAAGGAGGTGGTTTTGGAAATGTTTTCAGAGCATAAAAACTGTTTGAAATTTTACTAAAATAGGTCTTTGGTGAACGGATAGAGAAATGGAATTTTGCAAAGTACTGAATGGTACAAAATTTGAGATTGGGTGGATGGATAGTGGTTGAAATCTGAGATTTTGCATTAAGGACACTGTTAGTTTGTAAGGTTGGGTCTAGGAGATAGACTTTGCAGTACGTACAATAAAAGTATGAAAAGTACTAAATTTGGTATTTGGGGAAGGGGGTGAGCTGATAATCTGAAATTTGGTATTAAGATCACTGTTTTTGCGGCGGAGTTCAATTTGGAAATACGTACTAGAAAGTGTGAATTGTACAAAATGGCACTGAAATTGTTACTTGGGAAGGGATTGTGTTGGAATTCTAAAAGTTTGTATTAAAATCACATTTAGTGCGGGTTGGTTGACATATGAAGCTATGTGGCGAAATACGTACTAAAAAAGTACGAAAAGTAATAATTCGTATTAAATTTGATATTTTAGAAAGGAATAGAGTTAAAAGTCTAAAATTTTGAATAAGGGTATTTGATTTTGTGTAGTATCGACGTACCAACAAATTTTTGAAAATTCGAACCATAAATTACCAAATTTCCTAAATTGCACTATGTTTCGTACTATTTGAAATTATGTGAAAGGAAAGCGGTAAAATATTGAAGTATAAAAATTAAGCTTCGGAAGTAGAGTTGATATAAAGAAGTGGTTAATGGAAATGTGTTCTAGGTTCAAAAACTGATTTCAATGGTACCAAATATAGTACAATATGGTTTTGAGTGACATTTTGTTAAAGGGGTAATTTTTGTTGGTAGGGTTGAATATAAAGAGTGATATTGTTAACAGGTATAGGAAAAGTACAAAATGGTTCTAAAATTTGGGATTGGTTAAACGAATATTATTTGAAATCTGAAATTTTGCGTTAGAGTCACTATTAGTGTGTAGAGTTGAGATTTGAAGGTGGTTTTGGAAATATGTACTAAAAAGTAAAAAAAGTACATTGTACTCAAATTGATATTTGAGGAAGGGACTGAGCAGGAAATCGGCAATTTGAAATAAAAATCTTTGGTGTTGTGGTAGATAAACGAACAAAAGGGATTTTGAAAACTCGAACCATAAGTACTAAAATGCACTAAATTTGGTACCATTTGGAATTATTTGAACTGATTGACGTGACATCTTGAAATTTGGTATGAAAATCATGTTTGGAATCATGTTTGGGGTTGAGATAAAGTTGTGGTTTCGGAAATGTGAACTAAGTGCACTAAATTGTACTAAATTTAGTACCATTTGGTGCCGGACTGGTGGTGGTTTTTGCAATACGTAATAAAAAAAAACGAAAATAGAAAATGGTATTAAATTTGGTATTTGGGGTAATTCGTTACACCAGTGCACAAAAAGTACTAGATGGTACTAAATTTGGAACAATTTGGCTTTGATGAATGTATAGGTCTTGAAGTAAGATGTTTGAAATTATAGCATGTTTACACTTTATAAATGGGGGGAATTTCAACTCTCATTTCCATTGTTATATTTATCAAATGTTATCGACTCTCAAAACAAGTGGCTTTCACTTGACATATTGGAATTGACTATTTGAAATCCATTCAATTTTACCTTTTTCGCACTGTGGAGGGTATTAAAAGTTCGGCCGATCTTAACCCTTTTTAAGTTTTTCCTATTGCAACCATAACCTCGCAATCTTTTTCCCTAAAATCGTATTCAGAAATTTTTTCTCTATTTGGGACTAAAACTATGGAACTGATGTCATCGAGTAAAATGGATGCGGTTTTTGGGGGTTGTACATGGTCTTACGGCATACGCTGAAATTCGAGTGACCCAAATTGCAAAAAAATAATCATGTCAAAGTTACAGGAAATTTCAGAAAAGTAACCATATCGGTGGTTTTTAGGGAGAGGGGGAATAGGGGACTTTATGGACACGACCTGTTCATGTTGAAACTTTTGGTTGCTTACATCTTTGCTTGACTTCAGTTGCAGAACTAGCCTACCAATCGATTAAGGATTGTACTGTTGTATAAGGAACGTATTGAAGCCTGAGAAATTTCAACCTTTTTGAAGCTAGTAATGTATAGCGTGAAAAAGGTTCGAATGTCTCACTTATTCGATCACCTTTATTGATTATTCTTTGAGTCACTTGAATATCCACCAATCACTTTATTTCTTTTGAATTCTTTTTTAAACAAATAACCATATCAGAGTTTTGCATAATTTTCCAGAACTGATTTTTTTCCTAGGAATAAAAGGAGATTTTTGAAAAGTCCCAATATTCTTTTTTCCTGCAATTTAAATATAACCATGCCTGAATGTTTGAAAAGCTTTAAAATTGAATTTAAAATAATTAGAATTTAAATGAGAACAGCATTTTCTGATATGCTGGCTTTGCCATCAGCACAGCATTCAACAAACTTTCTATGATAAATTCTGAACAATAAATATCTAAGCATACAGAACGAGGAAGAGAATTTGCATAAAGGTAAATAGATTGATATGGATTAGGGTGGAACGAATTTAAGTTATCTATCAAAACAATTTATTATAACCAAATAATGGATGTTCTAATCAAATTTTTGGTAGTCGTAATTATTTACAAAACAATCCAAGGGAATGTCACCCAAAATCAGTAGTTATTCTTTTGCCATTAAATTCGACAAATAAGTTGATAAAATACACGTTTCGAACCTTTTAGAAAAAAATTTAATTTAATTTGCCAAAATTCACTTTTCTTATTGAACCCCTCCCATACCTAATTTGCATACCTTCAATTTATCTATAGTAGTCAATATTGTAGTAGTATTACCTTTAAGCCCATATCAAATCCCTACAATCCTTTCAAAATCGATCTACCCTCATGACAAACATTGTTCCCCATTGGTGTAATATATGCCACACGTCCTTCGATATGCCTGTTGGATGCGGATGCGTGTGTATGTATGTATGTCTACGTTTTATATCAATTGTTGGTTATAAATTGGTGTAAAAATGAACTCATGCGTAAGTGATTGTCATGGAAATTTTCGTGCTTGGGAGAGGAAAGTGAGCTTCTAAGACATTGAACCGTGTGGCAGTAGGTGTTCTAATGGCACAATCTCACACACACTTAAATTTCCGTTGGATTGAAAATATTTTATATTGAACAGAAGACGGAGAAGAAAATGAAGGAACACAACATTTTACATTGCGAAAAAAAGAACTCTTCATCAAAATAAAATCAAATTTAATAGTCAAACAAAATCTAACAAGTTTGTAGTTGTAATGGTTGAGGCTTTGTCAGGTATGTCATGCCGTTGAGCCTGAACACATTATACTGATGAGATTTTGTGGTTGAGGTTGTCTATTATCATTTTCCTGAATCATGCCATAGGCTCTCTCTTTCTCTTCATTTACGAAAAAATGTGACAGTAATGTGTTTGAAAATGTTTACTCTCCCATCCCCGTCGCTTACGAGATTTTCCCCCCGAAAGCCTTTAAAATGCGGATAATGATTTTTTCCAAAAACCCTTTAATGTGTTAATCATTGTGTTTTTGTTTTACTTGCTGCTGTTGCGAACACATTTTCTGTGTGTGTGTTTTTATTTGCAAAGGCAAAAGGGAAACAGGGAAAACATTCTTTTGGAAACACACGCCCACCCACTTGTGTAATGAAGTTCATTGTTTGTCTTTTTTTTTTGCAGATTTCCCGGCAGGTTGTCATAGTAAATAAAATCCATTTAAGTATTATTTCATGTGTTTTAATTAAGATTAAATTTAAAGTAAACGCAAATATTGTTTGAAAATCAGGTGAAACGTCCTTTTTGAAATTCGTATTACAAAAAGTGAGAAGCTTGAAATTTGAACTTTCGAAAATTGATAACACGAAACTAGTCCTTCCAGTTCGATTTCTGTTAGGAGGATGTTTGATTTTGAAACGTTGAAATATATTTTATTTCTTTACATATCCCTTTTATTTCATGACTTCAATAGCTTGGTCTGTGAACATAACCGAACAAGTGTTTAGATCAGGGCCAGAGAGTAAGGAAATTGAGAGAACATCAAAGTGCAACTCTCTGCCCGACCTTAGTCTAGATCACAAAGCTAGTTGCAATCATTCTTCTCGAACTTGGAGAAAAGGAGGATTGGACACGTTCGATGAAATAAGGTTGACTTATTTGAGAAACTCGATCGAATTTGCTCATAGAGTGAAACTAACTCAAATTCGAGCGAGTTTTTCGGAGGTCTGATCACAGTCTATTAAATAGAATTTGTACATAGTGTGAAACTCACTTGAATTCCAGTGAGAGCACTCCTGGGAGCCAAAACTTCGAACATACTAAATTTTTAGATCTTGCTCGAATGGGTTAGAGCATACAGGGTGAAATAAAAAAATTGCAACAAAGTCAAACGCAATAATTTCACCATTTTTATATCCTCCACCATACTATGGAGGGCATATTAACTTTGTCATTCCGTTTGTAACTCCTCGAAATACTCATGTAAGACCCAACAAAGTATATATATTCTTGATCAGCGTTTAATTCTATGTCGATTTAGCGATGTCCGTCTGTCTGTCTGTGTGTCTGTCTGTTTTAATCACGCTCTCTTTCGAACGAATCAAGATAGAAGGCTAAAATTTTGCAGCCATGTTTATTTTGCTAGTAGGCAGGTTAAGTTCGTAAATGAGCCATGTAGGTCCACGTGTTCCTATAGCCCCCATATAATGGTACCTCCCGACATTCGGTCTTTTGATGATTTTAGCGACATTATTCACTGAAATTGTTCCAAATTTGGTATTTGAAGTTCCAAAGGGATACTACAGCCTTAGACAGAAAATTGGCTGTGCAGGTCCACGTCTTCGTATAGCCCCCATATAACGGTACCTCTCGATATTCGGTATTTTGATGATTTTAGCGACATTATTCACCGGAATTGCTTCAAATTTGGTATTTGGATACTACAGCCTATGACAGAAAGTTGTCTATGCAGGTCCAGGTCTTCATATAGGCCCCATATATCAGTACCTCCCTACATTCGGTATTTTTACGATTTTAAGTACAATACTCACCGAAATTGTTTGAGATGTTATATTTGTTACAGGCTGTAACAGAAAATTGTGTATAAGCCCAGGTCTTTGATTGGTTCCGGTGTAACGATACCTCGGCCCGGCCGAACTTACTATTTTTAACTTGTTTTTCTTGTTTGTATTTTTTAATTTTATTTGGCATTTATTCTGATGCCACAGTCGTGGCGGCCCACACCGTCACAATGGCCGGCGCCTGAGTTCTGGTGGCTAAACGAAGGTGCACATTTTAAGCTGACCTCTTTGTCAAGTAAACACGATCATTTTGTTAGTTTACCAACTGCTGGACAACGACAACGAATGTCTTCTCATCGGAGAAATTCAAATTCGGCAGTTCATCATTTTCGGCAATGGTCTATTTTGAATCTATTTTCTTTCTGTTGCGATGTAAGTTCTTGCACTTTTTGGAATTTGGAATTTCGATGGCTTTACCCCGAGCTCATTTTTTAATATTTGCCGAATGGAATATTGCGATATGTTCAGCTCACGAGCCATTCTCTCGCTTTTCACTTTTCGGACCATTTCTGCTGATGTTGCTGTTTTCTTCCGTCCACTTCCTTGACGTCGGGCTACGCAACGAGTGTCACGGTATCGAGCGATGGTACGAGACACAAAAGATTTATTCACATCTAAATGCTGTAGTGTTCTAACGATAGCCACTTGTAAAGAAATCACACTATCACGCTTGAATTCCATCACGAATAACTTTTTTTCTGGAAAATTCTCACCAGAATGCTTTTGTACGCTTGTAAAGAATATAATGAGCTGTCACTGGAATAATTTTAGCAGCTGTCGGACGAGTGGCCTTGAAATAACAACAGTCTGAATTTGGTTGCTGTTTTTTCATCTCATCTTCATTTTATCTGTCTAAAAATTGGTATTTATAGGCCATAATAGATTCTTCCTACGGTGGCGGAACATTGTATGTATCGGTCACGTTTTCTTATAGCCCCCATATAACGGTACCTCCCGATATTCCGTTCTTGATGACTTTTGCCACATTTTTCCACGGATCTGTCTAAAAATTTGTATTTGTAGTTCGTAATGGGTTCCAGCTCGGATGGCGCACATATAACGATAATCTTGGGGTCATATACCACGAAATTTTTTCAACTTTGGTATTTAAGAAAGTGACAATCCTTTAAGTATTCAATTCTCTATGAAGGTTCCCGTTTTAGTATGGTTCCCCATCTAACTGCCTCACCAATTTTATATATATATATTTTTTTTTTAAAGTTTAACTGCATTATCCAAACGGTCTTGCCGGTATTTGTAACTTAAAGTGGAACATTTTTGTATAAAAATGTTCTCTTTACCCAATGGAGGTTAAAGGGTATTAAAAGTTCGCCCCGGCCGAACTTAGTGTTTTTTTACTCGTTGCTACTTAGGCCCTCCAAAACGGTTTCGAACATCACTAGGTACGTCGCAACCAATAGTTGGAAAGTTTAAGCTACCTCTTCTAGCCAAACCAGCTGTCGTCGATTTTCAAAACAACACAATCCCATGCAACAAAAACTAACCATGTTGGATTAAAAAGGTGGAGTTTTTACAAATTTCAAAAATCCAAACTTTGCCCGATTTCTAGTTGTTTTCAACTTAGATCCTTCGTTTCCCATCTTTCATACAATAACACTATTTAAACGTGTAACAAAATATTCAAAAACCCACATCTGATAAAAAAAATCAAATATCCAATTGTTAAAAATCTCGTGTATACCATTGACCTTTGGGCGTGTCAAATGTGTACCAAAGAGGATCAAACACGAATCAGGCATTTCCTCCTTTTTACAATTTGACCCTCAAACTAACGAAATAAATATTTATTAATGTTGATGGTTCTTGTTGCCACATGCGACCACTACCCTAAAATAAGATTTTTACGTTATATTTTGTAATTCCATGTGACAGCTGGCCACTCTCTGTTCTGTCCCCAGTAAAAATGCACTCATGTGGACTATTGACCTCAAACGAAAAGGTGGGGGGAAATTCATCAACCAAAAATAAAAAAGAAAAATAAATAAATAAAAGAAAATATAAATAAATAAACACTTGCACAAATCAATTATGAATTCCCACCATTCTTTTTTTTTGATGTTGTACTATCAAAACAGTTTGTTTGTTTGTTTGTTCTGTTGGAACTGGTTGTTATTCTTTTCAATCAGGCATTTAAAACAAATTACAGGATAAAGAAATCAAATATGTTTTTTTTTAACATTCCAAAAAACAAAGAAAGAAGAGGAGAGAGAAATATTCAACGCTTCCAGTAAATCTATTTAAATGCCAATAAATCTATCAGCTGGCGGTTTTTGTTTGATTTTTTTTGTTCGTAGAGCTTCTCCCGACTGGTACGTTCAGGTGCTAGCTCAAAAAGATGCGAAAGTGTGAAATGATGAGAAGAATTGCTTGGGCTGCTAATGGTTTACAAAGCGAAATTCTCCAACCGACATCCATGGGGGAGAAGGTGTGATGGGGGACGGAGGTTGCTGCTCTGATGGTGCATAAAATATGAATTTGTTTATTTTTCCTTTTTCCACGTCGAAAAGAAAAAAATGTCTAAATAAATATATGTTAATTATATTGAATTATAGATGCTGTTGTTATTGTTGTTGTTGGATGGGTTGGGCGGTGTTGAATGACCAGTTGCAAATCGAATGGAATTCAATTTTTATTGTTTCGTTTGCCATTCTTAATTGTTATTGTTTTTGCCCGAATCAGTTTGCCGCATGTGTATCGGATAACAATTAAAATGTGCATCAAATTATCCACAAATTTGATTTAAGAGTTGGCCGGGGCCTGCAATCAACGGGGCTGTGTGGTTTCGTGTGGTTGTTTATTCTAATGGCATTACTAAATGTCAATTCGTGGGAAATGCTTTGGAATAAATTTTTGAGAAATTAGTTGTGTTCATGAAATGTTTAAAGATTTCAGAGGAAAATGAACTTTAGTCTTTAAAACTTAAGGAATATTTAAGAAAGCAATTTTTGAGAGGGAAAACCGCATTAATACTCTCAGAATTCATTATTTTTCAGCTTACTGGTAATGGGGAGGTCATTATTTTTGGTTTACGGATAAGACAAAGGGTATGTATTTGCCAAAGGATATGTATGTAAAAGCCAAGTATCATCTTTGAAAATTACTCCTTAAAAATTCATGATTGATGCCATACCAAAACGGAAACCTCTATAGACAATTTTATACTTCAAGTATTGTCGTCTACCAAATCTTCATAAATACCAAATATGAATCAATTTCGTGGGTAAATATGACTATTATTATCAAAATTCCCAATATCGGTGGGTGGGGGACATAAATATTCAATGTTCTGCCACTTGAGCTAGAACCCATTATGACCTACATATACGAATTTTTAGACAAATCCATGAAAAATGTGGCGAAAATCTTCAAAATACCGAATATCAGGAGGTTCCACTATATGGGGGCTATACCAAAACGTGGACCTATACATACAATGTTTCGCCACAAATAGGCAAAGCCGTGAAAAAAATGTGGCGAAAATCATGAAAATACCGAATATAAGGAGGTAACATTATATGGCGGCTATACCAAAGCATCAACCGATATATCTGATTTTCAATACTAACCATCCTAGACAAAATACGCATTGTTGTGCTCTACGTCAAATAATATGGGTTATATCGTGATTTCAACAAAATGACAGACGGACAGACCGATAGACGGACATCGTTCAATCGACTTAGAATTTTATGTTGATTATGAATATTTATACTTTATAGGGTCTACGACGAATATTTAGGGATGTTACAAACGGAATGGCAAAGTTAATATACCCTCCTTATCAAGGTGGAGGTTATAAAAAAATATGTAAATATAAAAAAATCCTCAAAATTGACATTGACATTTGAAAGGATTTTAGTCCTTGACAAAATTGTCTACTGAAATCTGGGATTGGAAGCCTTTTGTACCCTTTAAAAGATCTCAAGAATAATTCATATTTGTCCCTTAAAAAATAATTTTAGAGATTTAAATAATAAGCTCTATTTTTTATAAATGCACGTCTAGTTCTTAAAATAATATTCTTGACAATTCACTTTTAGTCCTTGGAAAAGTATTTTTACCATCCAAGTATGGTCATTTAAAATGTATTCTTAAAAATCCACGGCTGAACCTTAAGAAAACTTCCTTGAGTATCTACATTTTGTCCTTGTGGAAAGATGTCTTGTTTAGTCCTTGGACATTTTTTTAAAAATTCCACTTTTTGTTGTAGGAAAAAAATATTCCAAAATTTTTGGTTTGAATGGTTTTCGTGCTTTATAAAACATTTTGAAGAAATCTAAATTTGAAGGTCTGCAGATCCTTCGAAAAAATATTTTTAAAAACTCATGTTAGGGACCTACTGATCCTTAGAAATATTCCCAAAAATACACATTTGTTCCTTGAACAAAACTCTATTCTTTTTCTTGAAAATTGTACATATAGTTCACATTTGGTCCTTGAAGAAACATATATTTATATCCATGTTTGGCCCTCAAAAAAACTTCAAAACAATCCACGTTTGGTCCTTGGAAAAGTATTTTATAAAATCTTAATTTGGTCCTTTTTGTCCTTGATAGAACATTTTAGAGAGTTATAGGTATGAAGGCCTGTCGATCCTTTAAAACATATTATTAAATATTCACGTTTAGGGGCTTGTAGGTCCTTGAAAAATATTTACAAAATAAATCAGGCTTAGAGGGTTGCAGGTACCACATGGAGGACCATTGTTCCTATAACTATATTTCTATAAAATACATATCTGGATTCTAAGAATAATTTGAACATCTATATTTTGTCCTTGAAAACTTTTTCCAAAATTTCGTGTTTTGTCCATGAAAAAAATGTCTTAAAATACCACTTTTGGTTCCAAGAATAATATTTCTAATTTGAAGGGATTAAAAACCTATTGGTCCTTAAAACTATTTTTTAAAAAAATCTTTTAGTCCTGGTAAAAATTCCTCTCTTTGTTCTTGAAAAGTTTACTTAAAATTCAGATTTGGTCCTAAAATGCAGTGTGGTCCTCGAAAAACATCCAAGAGAAAATATTTTATAGAATCCTCATTTGGTCCTTTTCGTCCTTGATAAAATATTGTAAAAAATTTTAGTTGTGGAGGCCTGTCGATCATTTTTAAATTATTGTTGAAAATTCACGTTTGTAGTTCTCTTGTTCCTTGAAAAATATTTTAAAATTTTTAGGCATAGAGTATTGTAGGTCCCCGATTGTAGGACCGTTATTTCTATAACAAAATACCTAAAAAATACATATCTAAATTCTATGAATAATTTAAATATCCATATTTTGTCCTTGAAAAAAAAATTCCAAAAAATTGTAGTTTGAAAGGTTTTGGCCCTGACAAATATTTTGAAAAAATCTACATTTGGAGGTCGGTAGATCCTTACAGAAAATCTTCCTAAAAAATCTTCGTTTGGGAAGAATTCTCAAAAATACTCTTTTGAGAAATGTTTGAAATGTTTACTTAATATTCACAGTTGGTCCTTGAAGATATATATTTTGAAATCCATGTTTGGTCCTTGAAAAAAACATCCAAGGAAAAGTATTTTAAAAAATCCTTATTTGGTCCTATTCGTCCTTGAGGCCTATCGATCCTTTAAATATTATTGTTAAATATTCAGGCTTAGAGGTCTGTTGGTCCCTAAAAAATATTTTAAAAAATGAACGCTTAGATGGTTGTAGATCCCCGATTGGCTGGCCGTTGTTCCTGTAACAATATTTCTAAAAAATATATATCTGGATTCTGAAATGAACATACAGGATACAGAAGTGAACCTCTGTAGTTCTGCTTAGCCATAAAAATTATATTCCTTAAGATTGAGATATTATAATCCTTAAGATCCATATTTGGATGTGGTTTAAAAATATATATATATATACATATTCTTCCCAATTCCACTTTTTGAAGGGTAGAATAATCCAAGTGTCAGATCTGAATGTTTGAAACCTTGCAAAAAACATTGTTGAGAAAATCTAGGGGTGGTAGTAAAATGTCAAAAAACTCCGCTATTAAAAATCCAAACCAGGGTGGTTCGTTAATTCTGGAAAAAACACTCATGGAAAAACCAAGGGAGGTAGCCCTTTGAAAAATATTCCTAAATATGCCAAGTGTAGGGACTGCAGATCCTTGAAAACGTATCCTTAGAAAACGCTTGCTGGGCTTTTGATTCCTGTTCAAAATTCAAATATTCCAAAAAAAATATTTTTTTAAAAACTCACATTTCATTAGAGGTTGCTTCTATTCCATAATAATTGGTGGCCTTAGATTATATCGAAATATTTGCTTTTGGTGGAGAGAGAGGTTGGTCTATAGTTGGTTGGTCTGTCTGTATCTCAAAATCGCAATGTGTCGCAAATGCCTTCTTGGTACCGTAAACTATTCAGGGTATAAATATTTAATTAATTATTTAACAACCACTTAAGAAAAATATAGACCTGGTGACATATTTAATTAAATTCGGTTTCAATTACTTACTAAATATCAATAACCAAAATAAAATCAACAATAGCAACAACAAAGAAAAAAATCGAACAACCAATTAACAATTCAACTACAACACAACTTTCCACATTTTTCCGGTCATGTTAAAGAACAGACAAATAAAAGAAACAGAAGAGAAGAAGAAACAAAAACACCGAACGAACAGACAGACAGACAGACGAACAGTGAAAGTGATTTATGACAATTTAAAACAATTTCATGGTAGACACACGCACACAAACCTAGCCAATGGCATGTGGACATGGTCTAAAGGACCACACACACTCACTTACAGTGAGTATCCCACCTACATGTTTCAAAATATAAGCAATGCAACATGTTGGATGTTCGAAGATGCCTCACAACCTCTGCACAAGCAAAACAGCTGATTTAACAGGCCTAGCACAACACCAGATGGGCTAAGGGGGCGATTTTCATGCAGAGGCCCAAAGGCGGCGGTTTGATAAGATGTTCAATATGCGAATTGATACAACACACAAAAATAGTCCCTAACTAACATTCAAACGGTACACAAGTGCGAGCGGATAAATGCAAAGCCAGCGAGCGCCAATGGAAAATCGAAACGATAAACGATGAAATAAAAACAAACAAATAGTCAAATAAAAAAACATGCTTTTTAATTAAAATTCACAAAAAAAAAGATTTCTAAAAAAAGAAACAAAATAAGTGGCAACAAAGTAATTAAAGTGAAATAAGTCAAGGAAATATTCCCAAGCAAAACAAATTAAATTCAATTCAATCTCCCCCAAACTTAATATCGGTCTTGTAACTCAATTCCCGTTGAGGCCTCGAGTGTTACTTTTTTAATTGATTTCCATGTAATTGTATCCCTAATTGCCTCTTACGGCCATGGTCAAGTGTAGAACGCAACGGAACGTGCAGCCAAAGAAAATGTATCAATTTTCGAAATTGTGATCGGGCAAAATGTATCCTGAGAAGTTTACAATACCTTTTTGAGGAACAACCAGAAACCAACCAACAAAAGGGAACCCCGCTAAAAATAGAAACAACCTTTTATGTGGCGGCAAGACGTTTTAACACCCGAAAATACTTAAAAGGGAAATACAACATTCTTTTGTTGCCATTCAACAAGAACAACAAATACAACAACAAGAATCTGGCATCTATCCTTTAGCACTAACCTGCTGTGAGAGATGGTGAAAAGAAAAACTAAATTCCATTAAACTCTGTTCTAGCAAATGTGCCCCGCGCCCCTACGTAGGTTCTCAACAACAAATAGAAAACGCACCCGCACACACACACACATCTCAACAATAGATTCCCAGCAGAGCCAAGACAGTTCAACGATAAGAAAAAGAAAACGCTGTCAATAGCATCCATTTGCCAAAATAAAAGCTGAGAAAAAGAAACACAACAACAACTACAACATTCAACAACAAAAGGTGATTAAATTGTTTTATTATTCCTGTTTTCTTCATATTTTCGTTCCTCTTTTTGTGTTTGTTTGCAAATGCTGACAAGATATGGAATTAATATTTGGGAGGGAGGGATGGAGGTAGAGAGATACAATTTGCAAGGGCTGTCAGGGGATATGTTTTTGCAAATTATATTGGCATCTGTGCGGTAGTCTCTTTTTTTAATATTTATGATGAAAAAAGGTCTGGAGTTTTATTGTTGTTGTTGTTGTTAATCTTTAAGGTAGCTCAAATATAAATGTCATGTTTTAGGCATGCCGTGGATATGATTGTTGCCCGGGGGATTCATGAGATTTTTAAGGTGGGGTGAATTAATCTTTTTTTTGCTGCAAATTGGAAAATTTTATATATCTTCTAGGGCTTTATAAATATGTATTTTTTATGGTTTGTAATTAGATGTTGGATTTTTAATTCCAACATGCTATTTATTATTGTAATACCTAGAGACCAAAATTATGACTTGATTTCTAAGGCGATATGTTGGCATTGACTTTATATATGTTGAAAGCATCGTGAAAGTTACCGCCTTGCAAAGATCTTTATTTAGGCATCTTGAAAAGATTTTTTAGGACAGGATGGCGCAAAAGTAATCCTCCTATCAGAAAATGCTATTCATTTTACGAGTCTTAATTACAGACAAAAAAAATCTGAAGTTCACTTTTTCGCCACCATGTACATGCATATATGTACTTGACGGACCTTCCAATGTTTTTTGGCTGTAATTTAGACATTAGGGGCCAATCGTAAAATGGATACCATTTTCTGATAGGAGAATTATTTTGCGCCACCTTAATTGTTAATAGTAGAAGGGAGAATATTTTGAGTTCTTCATACAAATTTTGATTCCTACAATATTGAAAAATTATATATATACTAGCTGGCCCGGTCCGCGTTGCCGGCCCGTAGTTTTAGTCTGTAATGCAAATTTTATATAGCATAATCTTTCACAAATCTAGTTCATAAAGGTGAACTAATTTTAATATAAATATTGATCCGACTAAATTTAAATAAATACCTATGGAAGGAGGGCAAAATAATTTCTGAATAGTCAAAGTTAATTAAGCTTTTACACCCATTATCATAGTACCTTAAATTGCGCATTAGCGTCCCCAAAAAGTCTATGTTCTTGTTCATAGTAAAATTCAATGACGATTAAATAAGGCCCGTGTTGTCGTCCGCCAATCGGTAAAAATCACTATAAATCGGGGGCCCTGGGGACTATATGGAGACTGTACTAAAATATTTGCGTATGTTGACATTTTTCTGTAAGATGGTTCTCTACTCACAAAGTATCCTAAATACACCAAAATCGATTGGAAAATGTGGTCAAGACCCTCGAAATAGAAAAGCCAAGATGCCAAATAATGGCCAAATCAGTCGAAAAACGTGGCCAAGACCACAGTGATAGCTGGAATCAGGGATACATTCATATGAGGGCCCAATCAATATTCTCTTGGGGGTTACAAATTCAATAGAATACAAAATTTTCTTTTCTGCCCAGACATTAGATGTGAAAGTGGACTTGGGGATACTCCAATGTGGGGGCTTTACTTAAATAAATTCCTATGTGGCAATTATCTGTATGATGGTTCCCTACACCAGGGTAGCATAAATAAAATTTTTTAGCCAAATCAATTGATGAAGGTGGTCAAGACCAATATGAGCCCTACTCTAAAAATGTTAAATTTTATGTGAAGAGGTTCTCTATCCCCTTAGAAACAAAAATGCCAAATAAGGGCCAAAAAATGAAAAAAGTGGCCAGGACCTAAAAATAGCTTAAATCATAGATGGTTACATGAATATGAAATCGGGTTGTACCCTTATCCGTGAGTTATGATCGATATCAAGACCTGCAAAAGCGATTTAAGGTATCTTGAATGTTTGGGAAGAATTTCTGGAAGGATATAAATACTTTTCTTACTAAAAGTCCCATTCGCTCTACTATTTTGCACCCTTTAAATTTGGTATTTTACTGATTGTACTCCCAAAGAATTTTGCATTTTGAGCTCTCATTGGACGGTTTATTGTCACATGAAAGAAGTAGGTCCATGCTTTGAAATGAGCCCCATTAGACTTTTTCGGTCATTTTTGGTTGTTTAAATGTGTTCGCATCTTCCAGCTGAACCACTATGTAGGCCCTGGAGATGAAGGGTAGATGTCAGTTAACATCTTATTTCGCACTTATTTCATTTTTTTAGTGAAAAATTGTATATAGTGAAAAACTATTCTTTATTTTGTTCACAAAAAATCCACTGAATTCAATATGATAATACAAATTGAAAGAAATTGGCAAAAGAAGAATAACAAATTGAAATAATCTTCAACTTGTTCGCTGATTTTTTATAGCAAATGTTTAAAGATCCTTACAAAGTTTGTCAATAGAATGTACTATTATTTTAAAATTCGATTCCATTGAAATTTTTTTCGATTTTTTTCCCGATTTGAGAAGTTTTGCAATAAGATCTCTTTTTCGTGATTTTTTAGCGATTTTGATGATTTTTTAGCGCCATCAATTTCAGTTCTCAAGAAATCAAGTCAATTAAATAAATTGGTATTAATATTCGAATTCAAAAATAAAATATACAAAACACTACAAATGTACATTGGAAAAAAGTAAGTCAAAATGGAAAAAAAAATCATGCAAAATAAAACATTACTATTGTACATTTCAAAAGTCAAAATGAAAATGTTAATATATCACATTTTTACTCGATTTTTTTGGATATTATCCTTTTCGGAGAGGAGAGAATTCAGAATTTGTATGAGTCTTTAAAATCAGTCCAGCGGTTCTTAAGTTATAAGCGTAGTAACTAACACAACTTTCTTTTATATATATAAGATTTTTGGTCTTTAATGTGGAATGTACAATGCCAGAATTTCTCCTTATAAAATGTTTTCCAAATTATTTGGAAAATTTCATGGTAGCATCGATGAGGTACTTTGATGCAATTTTATGAAAACGTTGCTTATTTTATGTCCTTCAATTATCAAAGTTCAATTCTGTTGTTCTTTTTTTGGTACTTGTGCAATTTGGAATCCCTATAGCGGGTATTGTGGCTAAATTTCAGGTGAATACCTCGGGTATTCGATTCTTAAAAATTAAGTTAAAATAAATCTTTATTCCAAGTCTCATTCATTCTTGTGATGTTGGCATTTTTAGATATTAGAGCCAAAAAAAAAAAAAATAAAAAATAAATAACTCTTATAAACCTATTGGTCTTTGCAAATATTTCCAAAAATATACTTTTGGTCCAGGTTTTGTTTTTGAAAATTTTATTAAAAATGCACATTTCGTCCTCAGAATCTATAGAATCCTAGGTATGGAGGCCTATCGTTATTTTAAACAAATATTGTTAAATATTCAGGTTTAGAGGTCTGTTGATCCTTGAAAAAGATTTCAAAAAAATTAGGCTTAGAAGATTTTAGGTTCCCTATTGGAGGGCAGTTGTTCCTATAACAATATTCTTAACAAATACATACAGGGTAAGATAAAAAAAAACTGTAACAAAGTCAAACGCCATAATTTTTAATTTTTTTTTTTTAATTTTATTGAATGAAAGCAAAAAATGTCGGAAATAGCAAATTTTAGAATAAGATTACATTTGTTCGAATTGGCCACCTTTGGCCTTCAAACGGCCAATGAAACCGTCACACGCTGCCCGAATGTTGCTCTGTGGTATTTTGGCCCATTCCGGCGAAGTACTTGCTTGGGGTGATCGACACTTTGGTATTTTTAAGTGCCAACTTTGCTTTCCAAAATACTCTAGACACAATAGTCCAATGGATTGGTATTCTGAGATTTTGGTGGCCATTGTTCGCTGGAACTGAAGCGAGGAACCTCATTTTGTAACCATTCTTGGATGGCGCATGCTGAGTGCGATGCTGGTGCTGAGTCCTGTTGGAATGTTCAAGGTTTGGGGTCAAATGTCCAAGGTCTGGGGTCTTCTGTAAATAGACTTTCTGGTCTTCTATAGGAAGACCTTGTGGTCTTCTATGGGAAGACCTTGTGGTCTTTAAAATACCTTCCAGAATAATTTCGCCATAATATTCGGCATTATTGTATATAGAAACCCTTGCTACAAAATTTAGTTAATATATCATAATAGCCTATTCACCCCAAGACCAGTTCAATAACTAAAATCACGAGTACATTTATACAAGGGCTGCACCAAAACGTAGGATAGTTTTTGTAACGTTTCTATATTATAAGAACTCCAAATAATTGTTGACATGGCCTTGATGCCTCTTCCGTTACTATTTTGTTCCGAAAATTGTCATAACACCCTAAATATTAATTTTGCTTAATTCTCCTTAACGCCTTTTCATATAAAATATTTTCCACATTAAAATTTATTGGCTGTCAACTCTCATCAAAAATTCATATTTAATATTGCAGCACGCGTATTATTTAAAAAATTCCATAGCCTATTTTGAATAATGTTGCTCTTTATGGTTTCTATGGAAAGTTAATGTGCGTTTTTCCGATAACCGACGCAATAATGGTAAATGAACCAGACGCAACATTATAAAATTACCAAGAAGAGGCTTTATTTAACGAAATATGTGTATTAAATGTACATAGCACAAGGATATGAGTGATATCGTTTATTTGTGTGATATATTGTTTGGCATATGTCAAAGTCTATTAGCTGCCGTCTGTTTTTCGCAATAAAATAGTTGACTTTAAAAAAAAATGATAGATGTTAATGTATGTAGTAGGTTTTGGAAACATTAAATGGTAATGAAGTGGCAAAGTTACATACGCATGGCAGAAATTTAAAAAAAAAAGAAATAAATAAGCAAAAATTTAAAAAAAGATAAAAAATTAAAAATAAAAAGAAAACAAAAAATAGTTAAAAAAAGTAAATGACATATTTAAAATAAAATTATGAGTAGAATGGATAATATTGGAAGCTAGTATAGTAAATTTCTTTATTAAAGAAGGTTTAAAGACGTTTGATGATTCATATATTTTTGAAAATTACTATCATACATTCCATTAGGGTTTATACTTCAATGCATCAATATATCTGCGATATTCCTAGTAATTAGCACCTAACCTACAACAAGGTTTACTTTTTTTTATAAAAAGATTTATTTATTGCATTTTTCATGCCTGCATTTAATTTCTCACATTTTATTTTTGGTGGAAAAATTCGTACTTTTGCTAAAATAATTTTTAAAGATATTTCAATTTTTTCTTTCCTCCCGTGTTGTGTTGTATAACACCCTTTAAACCCACAATATATGCACGTTTCATACCCGCCGCATTAAAAAACACATTACTCTAAATAGGCTTCAACGGAAAACTCATTATTGTACTGCCGCCATCATGGCGTATACGCGACACCAGTTAAAATTAACTCTGATGTTAATCATACGCCAGCATGTTGACTGGTATTTATCATTTTAATTTTTTTTTATCGTCATTCAGGTGTATTCACAATGTGTTTGTGTCAGTTTTCCTTAGATACATGTTTATTCGTGTTGTTGTTACTGTATAATAATGAAAGTTATGACACAGGTTACATTGTATCATAATTACATGATTGATTATGAATTAATATTAATTTTTTACATATTTTATTTTTTTTTGTGAGAAAAAATTTATATAATTAAAGTTCAATACTCAGAAAGATATGGGATTTTTGTGGGATTACATAAAAATAGGTGTTGGGACTGTAACAACTTCAACATGTGCACTATTTTGGGTCCATAGGAAATGTTACAAATTTTCAATGATTTTTTTACGTGGTAATTCTGCACTCATCCCTTGAGAAATCAAAATGTATATTTTTGTATGAATGTAATGTAATTACATATTAAAACTTAATACTAATCTTACAACACACTTTGAAAATAATTTAAACACCTTTTTATACTCTACAGCACAAGGTGGTCGGGGTATAATGTATTTGTGCGTTTGTTTGTAAAAGGCAAAAGGAAACGAGATAGACCTATAGTTCCTTTTGATGATCTGAATAGAATCATATTTTCAGTCGATTTATGAATGTCCATCGGCCCGCCTGTCTGTCTTTTTGTAAACAAAGTACTGGTCGTATTTATTGCCCGATACACATGAAATTTTCCACAAATCATTTGTTTGACCCAAGGACGAACCCTACTGAAATTGGAGATAATCGGTCAAAATTTAGATATATCTCCCATATACAATTATGGTCTTCAAACGGCCAATGAAACGGACACACATTGCCCGAAAGCGCATGCTTGAGGTGATCGACGCTTTGGTATTTTTTAGTGTCAACCTTGCTTTCCAAAATACTCCAGACACAATAGTCCAATGGATTGGTATACGGAGATTTTGGTGAACATTGTGCGCTGGAAATGAAGCGAGGAACCTCATACTTGATGAGTGCGATGGTGCTAAGTCCTGTTGGAATGTCCAAGTTCTGCGGCGAAAATGTTTGCATGCCCAAGGCTTTAATACACCCTCAGAATAATTTCGCGATTCGGCATTTATTCGGCAATTATTCTGATGCCACGGTCGATAATAATGAGCGGAGAGCGACCATTGGCTGTTATTGCGGCCTACACCATCACCATGGCCGGCGGCGCTTGAGTTCTGGTGGCCAACCGAATGTGCACATTTTCAGCTGACCTCTTTGGCAAGTAAACGCGATCATTTGGTTTGTTTACAAGCTGTTGGAAACGAATGTTTTCTCAAATCAAAATTTCACCACCTTCGGCCAAGCGAAACAACTCTTGAGCTGTTTTGAGTCTATATTCTTTCTGTTGCGGTGTAAGTTTTTGCATTTCATTTCAATATTTGCCGAATGGAATATTGAGCCATTTTTTGGCCACTGCGACGTGGGTTTCAATCCAGTCGCTTTTTTATTTTTCGAACCATTTCTGCTGATGTTGCTGTTTTCTTCCACCGACTTCCTTGACATTGGGCTACGCTACCAGTATCATGGTACTGAGCGATAATACGAGACACAAAAGATTTATTTACCTTTAAATGCTGGAGTGCTCTAACTATAGCCACTTGTGGGTTTCCTACCAAAAATATAAAGAAATCCCACTGTCACGCGTGAATTCCATCACCAATTCTTTTCTGGAAAATTCTCACCAAAATGCTTTTGTACGCTTGTAAACAATATAATGAGCTGTAATTTTAACAGCTGTTGGAAGAGTGGCTTAGAAATTACATCAGTCTGCAGTTGGTTTCAGTTTTTTTCATATCACCCTGCATATCGTTATCCGATTTCAATTTAATTGTTAGATGGGTAATACAAGCCCGAATTGAAAAGATACACATGTCTGGGCAAATTTAATAGAAATTGATTCAGAGGAGGATATTCGTTGCATGTATTAGCTTTTTTGGACTTTAAATTATAACTATAATCATAGTTGGTATGATTTAATTTTCACTAATACCCCATAAAAACTTTTATTTGTTATGTGAAGCTCTACTAAATATGCCAAGTGGTGTAGGGTATCATAAAGTCGGCCCAGTCCGACTTTAAGACTTTCTTTACTGGTTTTATATAACGAAATATTATTCATGAGCACTTTTATGGCATCCAAGACGTGTGAGTAACATTGTCAATTATACGACACAATAGCCTCGCTTATTTAATTCCTTACAAATACATATTTTATTTCAATTGCCGGTATTAAAAATATATGAATCCAATATAAAAAATCAATTTTTAAAGCATCCTCTTCACCAGTCAAATATCATTTTTTCATCATTGAAATTTAATAACTTCCCCATTTATTAATTTCATTCATTCCCCAAACAAAGAAAATTTATTATTTAGTGTTGTCATGTAGAAAGCGTAGAGCCACGCGAAAAAAAAACATTCATATTAATCGCCATTTCCTCGGCAATGTCAAGCCTTATTGCATAGCAGCATGGTCGTAACAGCGTTTTGTGTGGGTCTTGTCTGCCGGCTTCAATGTATTTTTGTTGTATTACTGGTCTGATAATGTTATTGTTGTTGTTGCTGGCTTTAACTTCCGTTTTGCTTGCTACAACTATTTGTTTTTGGGGATTTTTTTTCGTTGTTCTTCTCGTCTTCTTTTTTTTTCCTCCTCTTCTTGTACATTTTGCATGCGTTAGTGGTTTTTGTTTATATTTTTTTTTTGGTAGCCTTGTTCGGTTGGTGGGGGAGTTTCGGTTTTAGATCATGGTATTTAATACTTTATTGCCAGAGAATCATGTCATGGCTAGAATCATCAATCACAGACTAGGGGGGCACAGTAGAGAATGTGTTGGGAAAACGTATTTTGGTAAACCCAAAATTTCTTGTGGCCTACATTTTGCGCACAGAGAAATGTGGGAGACGTTCTAATTAATATGACGAGGAAATTAAGTACATATTTAAAAAATAAATTTATTTCTTTTACTTGAAGCTTTAAGAGGACATAAGCAAAAAAAAAAAAATAATAATAATAATAATAATAACAATAACAATAATAATAAAAATAATAATAATAATAATAATAATAATAATAATAATAATAATAATAATAATAATAATAATAATAATAATAATAATAATAATAATAATAATAATAATAATAATAATAATAATAATAATAATAATAATAATAATAATAATAATAATAATAATAATAATAATAATAATAATAATAATAATAATAATAATAATAATAATAATAATAATAATAATAATAATTTTGTGGGAGTTTTAGAGTCTTTTTATGGTTTAAATGGATCAGAAACCTAGGTTCAAGGGCGAAATACCATTGGTATTTCCTTTAAAATGTGATATGTTCAAATCTTATTCAACCACGTTTTGTGTGTTGTTGGTAGAAAATTCTGATCTAGGTATACAACCTGATTTTGACCAAAGGTTCAAGAGGAAACCTACCTATTTCGAATATGTAATCGTCGTGAGATTACTTGAATAACATTTCTCAAAGAAATTTAGAAGGTCTTATTTTGACTAACTGACAGGGGTATAATACATGATTTTTGAAAGATAATTTTGAAGTATTTTGATATGAACGGATTTTTCGGGTGGTCTCTCACATATAAAATTGGGTAGTTAAAATGATATTTTTTGAAGGCTTAGGGCAATGCTAGGTCCCAGATGTTTGATGATTGTTTCTTGAGGGGCAACCAACAAAGTTTGTTGGGAGTCATGCCAAATAGAGTTGTGCCTATCTGGTTTGATCGAACGAACTAATTTCTTATATAGACTTCCGTGGACTCCGGTCGTTCGAATACCCAAGAAGGGTATACTCATGATTTTTAAGGGATATGTGGTCTCTCAGAGATATACTTGGGGAAAGAAAAACATAATTTTTGAAAGCCTATGACAGAGCTATGTTTAAAAAATATGTACAGGGTAAGATGAAAAAACTGCAATCAACTTCAAACTAATGTGATTTCTAAGGCACTCGTCAGTCAGTCGTCACTTGTTTACAAGCGTACAAAAGCATTTTGGTGACAATTTTCCAGAAAAAAATGTTATTCGTGATGGAATTTAAGCGTGACAGTTTGATTTCTTTATATTTGACTGGAAAACCACTGAAATGTGTCCCTTCGGTTGGCCACCAGAACTCAAGCGCCGGTCATGGTGATGGTGTGGGCCGCCATAACAGCCGATGGTCGCTCTCCGCTCTTATAAATCGACCGTGGCATAAGAATAAATGCCGAATATTATCGCGAAAATATTCTGGAGGGTGTATTAAAGCCTTGGGCACGCAAACATTTTGGCCGCACACCTTGGACATTCCAACAGGACTCAGCACCATCGCACTCAGCACGCGTCACCCAAGAATGGTTTCAAAATGAGGTTCCCAACTTCATTTCCCGCGCACAATGGCCACTAAATCTCCGGATACTAATCCGTTGGAAAATTATGTCTGGAGTATTTTGGAAAGGAAAGCTGGCACTAAAAAATACCAAAGTGTCGATCACCTCAAGCAAGCGGTTCGCCGGGAATAGGCCAAAATACCGCAGAGCAACATTCGGACAGCGTGTAACGGTTTCATTACCCGTTGAAAGACTGTAATTCGTGCCACAGTTGACCTATTCGAACAAATCTAAACTTATTCTAAAATTTGATGCGATTTCCGATATTTTTTGCTTTCATTCAATAAAATTAAAAGAAATGTAAAAATTATGGCGTTTGACTTTGTTGTAGTTTTTTTATATCACCCAAATATAACGATTCTCCTCGGAGTCCAAGTTACGAACCAGTATTCTTTGTGGATACTTCGATTAACTTACGTCGAAAATAAGAGGTTTTCTACCCCCTTAGAATCCAAGATGCCTTAAAAGGCCTAATCAAATTAAAAATGTAACGTAAATAGTACCTTCACATGAGGGTTGTACCAATACGTGGACCGATATTGATTAATTTTTGCAAATATGGTTTCTTCTTACTAAGAACTCAAAATTTCCAAAATGTAAAACAATACTTGAAATCGGGGTATATATAGGAGCTATACCAAAACGTGGGCATGACCCCTATTTTGTATAGATGATTCTACATATAATACAAAGTCTTCTATCATATCTTAAAGTTTTACCGTAATTTTTGCAAAGTATAGAGCAAATTATTTTAAGTCCTTTGAGTATAATATCCTTTGAGTACGGTTTAGCCTATATATGGGTATAAAATTTGCCCTATCACCTCAACATTGCACATTGCTATCTGCAGAGCAGTTGCTTTCGTCATAATTAGAAGTTTCGTTTTGCGTGGTGGTGTCAATTTATTGGCTTTGATGACTTCTGCCTTCCTTAGGTATTTTATGTCATTTTATTTTTAACGACACTTGCCAAGCTAATTTCCATTCTTTGAAATTGGAAACTCCCGCATATCACTGTGTCTCACTTTTTGCCAAAGTCAATCGCATGCGAACGCGTATGCGTGCTCATGGCATATATTTCGGGCATTAACTTTATTTTTAGGAAAGTCCTGATTCCTAAAAAAGAAAAAAAAAAACAACAAAAGGAAAAGAAGAAAAAAGGCATTCAAGAAAACCACATGCAACGAATAGTTTATGTCTTGGGGGAGTGTTGGATTTGCCATGATTATTTTAGAAGGAAAAAGAAGAAGAAAATAGTTCCCTCTATAACAAACAAAGTGCTGGCATGTGTGGCAATTTTGGACAACACAAACTTCTTTGTAGCTATTAGCAGAACGACAACAACAACAACGGCATCGGAAAGAAAATCACATTTTCTTTGCTATGTTGGGGATTTATTTCAATAAGCCAAGTTTGGAGGGTAATTTATCTACAAAATAAACAATTAAAATGTTTTCACAATGTTTGTGACCGTATGTGTGAGAAGCCATTAACTTGAGCAGAGAAAGAAAATCCCGTTTAACAAGGCATTAGGGACTTAACATCAAAAATTTAGCTCGTAATACTCCAAGAACAACTTTCCTAAGAGGCTATTGAGTTATGCCTAATTTGTTGGCCAAAAATACTTGAAAAGAATAAGTTTTGACTGATTCCATTACAGTTCTGCCTTGGGCACACAACGCCCATTCATTCATCTCCCATTTGCCATGCTTTAACTTGTTTGGTTCAATAAGCTAATTGCATTTTTTCTTTCGCTCTCGCTCCCCCTCTCTCTCTCTCAAAGTAATCAGGTCAGCTCTTTCAGTTTTGCTTGCTTTACCAAAAAATCAACTCAAATTTCCAAATTATTTGCCCAGAAAAAGAAAAGAAAAGTTGTTAGAAAAGTAAATTGCCTCCACATCATCACCATTGGCATGAAATGCATCAAATGAAACCACAGGTTCTTTGGCAAGGAGAGAAAAAGTCAGAGAGGGATGTGGGGAGAGAAAGGCAAAGAAATAAGGCCAACTGGCGGCAAACTGCTGCTACTTTTAAGTGGTAAATAATATTCTGTGTGCTTTCGACTTTTTTTTTTGGTGCAGCGAGGCATTATTTGCCACTTTTGAGAGATGTGTTAAATTGTGAGGTTGGCCAAGGATTCTAATTAACTTTTTCTTTCGAAAATTTGTTGCAGTTTTTCATGAGTTTGTGGCAAGAGCGGGGAAAGGGCATCATAATGAAAGGCTGCTTTTGATGCTTTGAGATATTTGAAAATATTTCGCTGTATACTCAGGAAAATTTGCGGAAAGTTCAGTGAAGCCTTGTTTATTTGTTAAATATCAGGGAATGGTATTAAGAAAAAACAGACCCTTTTTCCCATCACGTAATTGGAAATCATATTGGCAGCACTCCCAAAGAGGACAATAGGTTAACTTCGCTATTGATTCAAATACGACCAAAAGATGGATTTTAACCTTCTTTCGTTAATTTTTTTCATGTTTGCTTTGGTCATAAGAAAACTTTGTCCCTACTTTGGTATTCTATAAGTCTCCTTTACCTAAATGGGGATTTAATTGTGTCCACAAATACATATCGAATGGCAAAGGTTTGGGGAAGGATGGGGAAGTAGATAAATAAAAACTTTTTCTTTGACTAAATGCAGGCAACATGCGTGCTATCCAAAAGGAACCAAAAAAAGGCACACAAAAGTCAAACAATCACCAGAAATGGTGGTCAAAAATGGCACATTTTTTTTTTTTGGAAATGAATACAAGGTGAGAAAAAAAAACTAATGTCAAACGCCATAATTTTTTATATAATTGAATGGTTCCTCTTTTGATAATATAGAAAGGTTTTCTATTTTAAAGAGACTTAGAAAGACTCTTAGTCCCTAGAAGTCCTCAATAGATATTCGATATTTTTAAGACCTGGAATATTTCTTTTTTTAGAAGGCTTGTTTTCTGAAGATACTAAAAGTCTTCCGTCTTATGTCAAGAGACCCTCTCGATCATAAAAAGTCTCTGTTTATAACATACCTTCAATGATGTCCTCTACAGAGATCAGATTTGTTCCTACTAACAGGGGGTTAAAATATATGCGAGCGGGACGTTAGAACGAAGTTTCCTCGTCACTATTTTGTTTTATGTGGCAGCTGTCGCGAGGCAATGTTGTTTGAAAAACTACGTAAATCTCGAAATAGTGTAATATTCTGCAGAAGCAGAATCAGATAATTATACAGGGTGAGATAAAAAAAACTCCAACAAAGTCAAACACCATAATTTTTACACTATTCTTAAATTTTTTTGAATGAAAGCTAAAAATGTCGGAAATAGCATCAAATTTTAGAATAGGTTTAGATTTGTTTAAATTGGTCACCCTTGGCACAAATTATGGCCTTCAAACGGTCAATGAAACCGCCACACGCTGCCCGAATGTTGCTCTGCGGCATTTTGGCCTGTTCCCGGTGAAGCGCTTGCGGTGATTGTCAATTTGGTATTTTTTAGTGCCAACCTTGCTTTCCAAAATACTATATATATAGTCCAACGGATTGGTATCCGAAGATTTTGGTGGCCGTTGTGCTCTGGAAATGAAGCGAGGAACCTCATTTTGTAACCATTCTTGGGTGACGGGTGTTGAGTGCGATGGTGCAGAGTCATGTTAGAATGTCCAAAGACTGCTGCCAAAATGTTTGCGTGCCCAAGGTTTAATACACCCTTCAGAATATTTTCGCTATAATATTCCGCATTTATTCTGATGCCACGGTCGATTAATACGATTGAAGGGAGACTAATTGATGTTATGGCGGCCTACACCATGGCCGGCGTTTGAGTTCTGGTAGCTAACCGATGGTGCACATTTTCAGCTGATCTCTTTGGCAAGTAAACTCGATCATTTTGTTTGCTTACAAGCTGCTGGACAACGAATGTTTTCTCATAGGAAATCGGAGAAAACCAAATTCGGCAGTTTACCACTTTCGGCCAAGCGAAGCAACTCTTAAGCTCTTTTGAATCTATTTTCTCTCTGTTGCGGTGTAAGGTCTTGCACTTTTTGGAATTTCAAAGGCTTAATCCCGATCTCATTTCTCTATATTTGGCGAATGGAATATTGCGATATGTTCAACTCACGAGCCATTTTTCGGCCACAGTGACGAGGATTGCGATCAAGTCGCTTCTTTACTTTTCGAAGGTTTTCTGCTGATGTTGCTGGTTTCTTCCGTCCACTTCCTTGACGTTGGGCTTCGCCAGCAGTATCACGGTAACGAGCGGTGGTACGAGACACAAACGATTTATTCGCATTTAAATGCTGAAGTGACCTAAAGATAGCCACTTGTGATTTTCCAGCCAAATATAAGGTAATCACACTATCACGCTTGAATTCCATCACGAATATGTTTTTTTTTTTCTGGAAAATTCTCACTAAAATGCTTTTGTACGCTGTCACTGGAATAATTTCAATAGCTGTGGGACGAGTGACTTAGAAATGACAGCAGTCTAATGTTGGTTACATTTTTTTCATCTCACACTGGAGGCCCACGATATCGTATAGCCCACATACAACGGTACCCATTCACCGGAGTTGTTTAAAATTTCGTATTTAGAATTCGTAATGTCGGTGACAGAAAATTGTCTATGCAGGTAGATTTTTTTCAGCTTTCGTATTTGAATATTGTAATGGCTTATGACAAAAGTTGCCTATGCATGTCCACGTCTTCGTACAGACTCCATAACATAACGGATATGTAAGGTATTTTTCCAAATTCTTTCAAAGTTCGGCCCGGCCTTTCTTTCTGCATTTAAACTTGTTTTTTTTTTTTGAATTGATAACCTCAAATTACTATTTTCTTCTATCCCACGAGACCGTTTAGTATTCCCTTAAATAATCATGTAACTTTCCCCAAAAATGACCGTGTGATTTACAAAAATGCCAGTCATTGTGTATTCATTACATAATTCCCATATTCAATTCTATCACATTCAATTGCTCTTCAGCAACAGATATCTTCTCGTGGTTCAGTGAGCAATAATCACCTGTTACAAGTGTTAAATGGTATTACCGGTGGTAGATCCCATCCATCCATCCATCCATCCACCTATCCATCCAACCAACCAGTATTCAATTATTAATGAAAATCATTATCACTAGCAGGTTACATATGTTTGAACACATGTATATGTCGTCATTTATTTCACCATCATCGTCATTATCCACAACAAATTGTTTGTAATATTATATAACAAGCAGTGTAGGATAAGGGTAGGGGGTTTGGATATTAGGTCGGATTGTTTTAGAAAGCGATTTTTTTTTGTCAGAATGTCCTTAAAGAAGGACTTTTGGTGGGGGGTCCTTCAGCGGAGTTTCCACTTCTTTATCTAGGAAAAAATATTCTTAAATAATCCGCGAAATGGAATATTTTTCTGAAAGATTCTTAGTACTTCAAAATGCAATATTAAAAGAGATCCTTTGATCCTTTCCTTGAAATGTTCTTGCTTCTTGCAATTTTAAGTACAATATAGAGATTTTGCCCCTACTTACCCACCTCTGTTTAGGCATCTTTGCAATATACAGGGTGAAATAAAAAAACTGCAACCAACTTCAGACTGCTGTCATTTTTAAGCCACTCGTCCAACAGCTGTTAAAATTATTCCACTGACAACTCATTATATTGTTTACAAGCGTACAAAGACATTTTGGTGAGAATATTCCAGAAAAAAAAAGTTATTCGTGATGGAATTCAAGCGTGATATTGTGATTTCCTTCTATTTGGCTGGAAAAACACAAGTGGCTATCGTTAAAGCACTCCAGCATTTAAATGTGAATAAATCTTTTGTGTCTCGTACCATCGCTCGTTACCATGATACTGGAAGCTTAGCCCGACGTCAAGGAAGTGGACGGCAAAAAACAGCAACATTAGCAGAAATGGTTCGAAATCTAAAGGAGCGATTTGATCGAAACCCTCGTCGCAGTGGCCCATTCGGAAAATATTGAAAAATGAGCTCGGGGTAAAGCCATTGAAATTCCAAAAGTGCAAGAACTTCCACCGCAACAGAAAAAAAATAAACTCAAAAAAGCTAAAGAGTTGCTTTGCTTGGCCGAATGTGGTGAACTGTCGAATTTGTTTTTTTTTTTTTTGAATCTCCGAAGAGAAAACATCCATTGTCCAGCAGTTTGTAAACAAAGAATATGATCGTCTTTTCTTGCCAAAGAGGTCAGCTGAAAATGTGCACCTTCGGTTGGTCACCAGAACTCAAGCGCCGGCCATTGTAATGGTGTGGACCGCCATAACAGCCGATGGTCGCTCTCCGCTCGTGTTAATCGACAGTGGCATCAGAATGAATGCCGAATATTATCGCGAAAATATTCTGAAGGGTGTATTAAAGCCTTGGGCACCCAAACATTGTGGCGGCAGAGCTTGTATACTCCAACAGGTCTCAGCACCATCGCACTCAGCAAGCGCCACCAAAGAATAATTACATAATGAGGTTCATTTCCAGCGCACAGTGGCCACCAAACTCTCCCCCGATACCAATCCTTTGGACTATTGTGCCTGGAGTATTATGGAGGCCAAGTTGGTACTAAAAAATACCAAAGTGTTGATCACCTCAAGCAAGTGCTTCGCCGCGAATGGACCAAAATACCGCAGAGCAACATTTGGTCAGCGTGTGACGATTTCATTGGCCATTTAAAGGCCTAATTCGTACCAAAGGTGACAAATTCGTACAAATCTAAACTTATTTGAAAATGTTATGCCCTTTCCGACATTTTTGCTTTCATTCAATAAAATTTAAAAGAAATGTGAAAATTATGGTATTTGGCTTTGTTGCAGTTTTTTTTTATCTCACCCTGTAGAGATTTTGTACATCTGTTAAAGCATATTTGCAGTATACCTAATAACACATATATCTTGCCAATTATAGATTATTGTGATTTTTCTTTCTATTAATATTAAAAATTTATTTGCTGTGAAACGAAATATAAATTGGATTATTCTTCCCCTTTTTTAATTCCATACGACCTATTATCCACAATAATACAATAAGGTGTCAAATGCAGAATATTACATTTTATTTCGCATGTATATCTGTGTGTGTGTTTGTAGTTTCATATGGTTTTATCATTTTATATGGGTATTATGTGTATAATCCCTGAGTTGTTATCACACAACAAACATTCGGTCTGTTTCGACATGGCATTGAAAAGAGAGAAGAGCACAAAAAAAAAAAAACTAACTATGACCACAATCAGATTCACTACTACCACTACTATGTTGTTATCTAAGAGGGAAGTGTATTTTGTTATTATTAAAAAAAAACAAAAACAAAAAATATATCATTTTATTTTGTAAAATTAAGGGGTTATGAAATTGGGTCAGAATATTTTGGAGGCACTTAAAAAAAAAAAAAAAAATAATAATAATAATAATAAATAAAATTGATGGAAACGTTCTAAAATAAATTTTAGGGTATGTTGTCATTGTGTTATTTTAAAAAAAATCCATATGTTCATATTTGATAACCCTATTCGTTCAAAAATCATACGGTGAGATAAACAGTTATTACGTAGTCGTACCTCTGACAGTTACAACACCGAAGTATACACGTGCAAACTGAGTATATCTGATAAATCCTGGGTATTATTTAAAAGAAGATGTAATTAAAATGAAATTACTATCCCTCGGTTAAATACAGACACACTCCACTCGGGCTTATATGGAAAGCTCTAGCAGAAAAACATCTGTGCTACTACGACACACAAGCGATAGCATCGTTAGCACGTACACATAACTCAACACAAGTTCGAGGCAACACACAGATCACACAACAAGACATATTCGGTGATAAGTTGGCAAGAATTACTTTCCTTCCTTCTTTCCTCCTGAAATTTCCCCTCATAAGCAAAGAAAATCAACTACATCCTCAGCCAATAATTATAAGAGATTTATATAATATTTATTATAATTCATGATTAATTACACATGTAAATATAAATATAAATAATTATTGGAACTATGCCAAATTGCCATTGGATTTAGGTGTCAATGGAAAAAAGAGAAGAAGATTATTTCGCATCATTAATATTTGAGTGTGAAGAGTGCTTAATTTGAAAGCACCCATAATTACACATTGAAGTATTGTGTGAATTAATAATTATCTCGCTGTGACTTAATTACAGGTTAATGTAAAAGAAAAGCATATAACGATTTTATTTATATGACGAAATTTAAGATGGAGAATTTAAAAAATATGTGGAAATGAACATACCTTGCACACTGGGTGTGGATTTAAAGGAGGCGCTAAAGTAATCCTCCTATCAGAAAAAGCTATGAATTTTACGATTGGCCCCTAATGCCTTCATTACAGCCAGAAACCATCTGATAGTATGATTGGTTTTGCGCCACCTCATACTTACGTATAATGATTTACTATTCGAAAGTGAATACTTAAGAAAAACATATATTTTTTGGGAATATATTTAAAGAGTAAAAAATATAACAATCATATATTGAATGGTCGTCTTTTTCTTTCTTTCGAAAAGAGTCAGAAAAGTCGGATTAATTAGATATATATTTTTATTCCAACATTAAAAGAGGTTTTATGTCCATACGGTCCATGTGGTTTTTACTGCCTAAAATTATGCAACATGCAGAAGAACCTAATGACGATCAGCAATAAGATTGAGATATAGATGGCGTACTCGGACAAAACCAAAATTTTAGGTATGGGTGGCGCTTGACAAACGCTATACTTCGACAGATATATAGCTTTGAATGTTTTGTATATTCTGAAAAAAAAAAATTATTTACTAAATTTTAGGTGCAGATTACCCTACTAAGATACCGTATAATTTTTAATTTTGGTTGCCTTTTTATTATTTGTTTTTACCGAATACTACCTAATGTCTCTTCAATGCTGATCCCTGCTCAATATTCTGCATGATAATTTAGGAAGTTTTTCAAATTGTCCTCAAAACTATTTCTGCTCTCTTTGCGAGATGCTGATATAAGGTATGAAGGAAGGGTCAAGATATATAAATAAATAAAATATATAAATAAAAATAAATAAATAAATAAATATATAAATAAATGACAAAAATTGGTACTAATAAATAACGAATAGATGGCGCTCAACAACGTTTAAACTTTTTCGTGTATACTTTATATAAAGCATCGTTTAACCCAACAACCATAAAGGTCAGCATCGAATAAAAAAAAACAATATGGGAAATATAGATGGCGCTCAGCGAAAATTGGCAAATTAGCCACGATACTGAGCTCAATAGTTTTAATGTTCATTTTCAAATTTTGAAGTATAGATGGCGCTCATCCATCCATTGCAATACATACACGATTTCGCAGAATTCAGTTTCATGTCGATATGTTTTTCCCTAAATTTATTTATGGTGTCATGGCGAGGTGGTTCAGTAACGGAAAAAGGGTCACGATATGACACTCAGCCGTTGAAATTGCCAGTTTTATTTCGAATACTGTTAAAAATGTCCAACGTTTGAAGAATAGATGGATTCTCCGAGGAAATATATAAATACATTTTGACGTTGTGGGGTTAAAGTCTAAGTCACATTCGGAGGTAGATCTCACTAAAGACTATAAAAGCAAAACAAATAAAATCGACGCCGGAAGGAACTTTACATATCCTCCACTATGTGAAAACTCGTCTAATGGCCAAATTTTAAGATATAGATGGCGCCCAACGAGCTATATACTTATATTTTGTAATGCTATGTACTCTTTCCTGTGACTATAGGCGAGGCGGTCAAGTAACGTATGAGAGGTTGCTTCATAGAGCTTAGTAATCGTTAACACCAGTTTTATTTTGGCCTAGTAGAAAAACTTTTTGAAATTATGGAGTTAAATCTTAAGTTTCTCTCGAAGGTACTACAACAAAAAAGGCAATTAAAAAGCAAATCTGTCCAACTTTTAATTGCTGTGACAAAAATTTAAATTTTAAAGTTTCCGAAAATAATCACATTCATATTCAGTTGTAGTAAACAAGAAGAAAACAAACATTTTTTTTGGGTCTTTAAATTGTATGGTGCTTGTGTAAGCTATTTAACCGAAATCTCATTGGCTATCACAATATCTCAGCTATATTTTCTAATTAAATTTAATCAATTTTGACAGGTTTTGCATCAACGGTTAAGATTCTTGCTCGTACATATTGTTTATATATGGACTCATGATTTACCAAATCTCCAAAGTCGCAACCATTAAACCCTATTTCTTGACATGGTCTCCAATAAAAGTTTTGAGTGCTATTACCTCACAAACTAAGGTCAAACCCATGAAATGTTATTGGATACTATATGAGCCCAAATGGCACCCAACGGTGATAGAAATTTGCCATTTCCCGATTCTAAAAACCCTGTATGCCTAGACGGACCTAAATCTGACCAAATATATCATAACGCTCAACATAGAAATAAGCGTTTTGCCTAGGATCAGCTTGACTATTAATCCTTTAAATTATGTTATTATTATAGCCCCTCATTATTTTTTTTCTGGCGTCAGCTATTAATTTCCCCCCACTATTAATATATTTTTTAATTGAATTAAAATTATTTCAATATTAATTAGATAATTGATTTTAAATAAGTTTTATAAAAAAAGACCAAAGGCTTCACTGCTCATTAGCAAAAAATAACTATAAATAACATAATGCTTTACTTCATCGATGATTGATTCCATGTTAATGAATAACCATTTTTTGCATTGTTTTCCTTTTGTCATTTGCAAAAGCTTTAATTATCAGCATTTCCGGTTAGACGAATATTGTTACAGCTAATTGCTGTGTTAATAGAGCCATGGCTACTTAATTGGGCTTAACGCTAAAAGCCGCTTTGTGTTAATTGCAGTTATTAATTAGAGCTTTCAATTACGTTATTAATTTTGAAGTTTTTTTTTTTGCTGCTGTTCTGTCGTCTGTCTGTTGTTATTATTAAATTATCAGGGTTTTTCATATGACTTTTTTTTTTTTTTGTTTTACTATGGTGATGGTAGAGATAGAATCAAAACCACATACATATATGTATGTGATGTTCATTGGAGTGGAAGCATAGTACTTTTTTATTTGCCGGGGTGTAGGAGTTTGGGGTGTATAAAAAATATAGTAAATAAAGGTAGGCATTTACAAATTAAATATGTAGTTTTGTTTATAGAAAAACCAGTTTTTAAGGAAATGTAGTTCCTGGAAATATTGCTGCTTAGTAAGGGTGATATATAAAACTGTTAGTCTAGGAGCGCATAAAATAGAGTTAATGGCCCTTCAGGCTTTAATTTTTTTATGTAAAAATAATCACTACAGTGTTGACGTTTATTGCTGGGGATACCGTATTTATTTTCTTAATGTGAATTGTTCTTGCTTAATCCTACTACTATTGTTTTTATGGAAAACAAGTAAAAAAGCAGTAAGTTCGGCCGGGCGAACTTTGAATACCCTCCAGAAAAAAAAAAAAAAAAAATAATAATAATAATAATAATAATAATAATAATAATAATAATAATAATAATAATAATAATAATAATAATAATAATAATAATAATAATAATAATAATAATAATAATAATAATAATAATAATAATAATAATAATAATAATAATAATAATAATAATAATAATAATAATAATAATAATAATAATAATAATAATAATAATAATAATAATAATAATAATAATAATAATAATAATAATATTGGGGTCTATACGAGGACCTGCATAGGCAACTTTTGTCATAAGCCATTAAGCTTGAAAAAAGATCTGGTTAATAATGTAGCTAAAATCATCAAAATACAAAACATAGGGAGGTAGCGTTACATCGGACCTATACGAAGACCTGGATCTGCATAGCAAATTTTTTGTAACAGACTGTAGTACCTATTAGAAACTTTGAATACGAAATTTCAAACACTTTCGGCGAATATTGTACCTAAAATCGTCAAAGTACCGAATATCGCGTGGGGCAGTTATGTGGGGGATATATGATATCTTGGACCAATATAGACAATTCTCCTTCAGGAGCTAAAGAAGTCACTAAGAACTCCTTGTATAGAATTTCATAACATTCCGTTGAAAAATGTGGCTGAAATCAACAAAATACCGAATATCGGGGGTTACCGTTATATGAGGGTTATACGAAGACCTGTACCTACATGTACAATTTTCTGTCGTAGACTGTAGTTTCCATTACGAACTTTGAATACCAAATTTGAAACCACTCCGATGAATAATATTGCAATAATCATGAAAATACCGAATATCGGGGGCTACCGTTATAGGGGCTAAACCTCTATAGACAATTTTCTTCTAGGGGATAAGGTACTCAAACAGAACTTCTTGTGAGAATTTTCAGACAATTCCATTGGAAAATATGGCTAAAATAATCAAAATACCGAATATCGGGTGTACTGTTCTATGGGGGATATAGACAATTCTCTTTCTGGGTGTAAAGTACTACAAACAACACCTTGTGAAGAATTTCAGACAATTGAATTGGAAAATGTGGCTAAAATCATCAAAATACAGTGTATAGGGGTGTACCCTTATATCGGCCCCCATATAGCCCATCTTGGAACTCGACCTGCCTGCAGACAAAGGACAGATCTGTACAAAATTTTAGCTTCCTAAATTAATTTATTTTGACTGTAGCGTGATTACAACAGACGGACGGACGACAGGACTAAATCGGACTAAATCTTAGAATTTTACGCTGATCAAGAATATATATACTTTGTTGGGTCTAAAATTATTATTTCGATGAGTTACAAACGGAATGATCTGAGTTTTTGTAAAAATCACATTTATTAGCGGTGAAAAAATATTAATACTCTACTTTTTTCCCAAATTTACCTTTGTTTTTCTTCGAAATAAAGACTTTTCAGCTTTTCTTTCTCTTCTCTTAAATTTCTCTCTGCCCATTCTTTGTGGAAAAAAACAAAATCGCATCAAAATGCATTTTTAATATTTATTTCATTGCAATGTTTGTCAATCTGACTTTTGTTAGTTTCTTCATTCGTTTTTCACTTCTCCGAAATGTTGGCATCATTCAAAAGAATAAACTTTGCTCTGAACACAAAAAACAAACGACGACGAAACTAAAGAAAAGCCAGCCATTCTCCCTCTGGCCACATCAGAATATATAAGCCATGCTGTACAAAGATGACTTTTCTTGTTTGCACCCGAGCCGTATTACAACATAAGCTTGAGAAAAAGTTTCGGAGTGTAAGTGAATTGCTTTTATGAAGGCTCTTTCTCGCTCTCTCATCTCATCTCATCTCAAACTAACTCAGTCTAGGCCATTGAAAGTTTTGTTTCTCCTTCTTTCAGTCATAAATAATTGAGTTGGAAATGAGGGTGTTTTTGGCAATGTAAGTTTTAAGTGTTGTTGCTGCTGCTATTGCTGTTGCCACTTTTGTTTTGACAAAATGTAACTTATGTGTGTGAGTGTGTGCCTATGTGTGTTAAGGACTTGAGCAATTTGAGTAAAATTTTTTACAATTAGCCATTTTTACATACCATCCACGGGAGGTATTCTAAATTTGTTCTTCCGTTTCTAACGTCTCAAAATATTCTTCAGAGACTCCATAAGCTAGATATATTTTCGATCCGAGAAAATTCCAGTATTCCCGTCCATCTATTGAAATTACAAGAGAGCTCGCACTGTAAAAATAAAATCTTTGAAATAGAAGTGATATTGATATCAATCCCAGGATGTTTGGTGTTGTATTTGATATAGTCCGCTTTCAATGGCCCACCTTTAAGTAAATCTCCAATACAACGGTGTCTCCTGGTTTTCGGAATTTTGAAAGTTTTGTCAAAATTCAACTGTAAATAGACATTCGAATCCTTAACGGGCCGTTCAATTTCTCGCAAAAAATTACTTTTTAAAGTTCCAATTTTTTGTCATATTTTTCAAAATATAGCAGCCGCTGGTCTGTATGCCCGCCTGTCTGATGGAATCGCCTAAAGCTTGCACAAATAATATTGATATTTATGCTAAGATATTTGATACTGAAAATGCAATATATTGGTCTACGTTTGGGTGTGTCTTTCATACATCCTCACTTTCGGAATACATCAATATTTTCGAAATTTTGAAGGCTTCATCCTCAATTTCCAATCAAATCATCTGAAAATGGTCATAGTGGATGCATACTAGGTATGTGAACTCCTTGCCAAACAATATTCAGTATAGGTCCATTGTTGGCAGACATTGGTGAGTATGTCAATCCGTTTATTGAAATCACCACAAAGCTTGCACTATTAAAAAGAGACCTTGTCAATTTTCCACCGCCATTAATATTAATCCTAGGATATTTGACACTGAAAGTAGAACATATCTATCTCTGTTAAGGTATATACCCCCCTCCAACCCTTTAATAATGACTTCTCACTGTGGGAATTTTCAGGGCTTCGCCTTCAATATCTGCCAAAATTAGCTGATAATGACATTCAAGATGCTCAGATAAAAGTTGAACTCCTCGAAAATACTGTTCTTTAAACTCCATTTTTGGTATTCCCTGATTCTCGGAAATCCCTCCCACCCTCAATCCTTTACTGATGACTCCTCACTGTGGAAATTTATGGGGTTTCGCTTTCAATTTTTACCAAAATTAGCTGATATTGACATTGAAGATGCTCAGAGAAAAGTTGAACTCCTCGAAAATACTGCTCCATAAGCTCCAGTTTTGGAATACCCAGATTTTCGGTATTCCCTGATTCTCGGAATTCTCGATATTCTCGGAATTCTCGATATTTTCAAATTTTAAAACTCCAGCCAAATCAGATCTAAAAGTCATTTCTTTGGGTCGTTTAACTCCCATTTTCAGTACAGGTTCACTACTGGGTACTGTCGCCATGTACCGATTCCTCCAGATTTCCATTCGATTTTAAATGTTTTGTCCCAATTTCAAACCAAACTTTTTTTGGCATAGCATCCACCGCCGCCGTTGGTGGTCCCTTCCGAGATTTGAATATATTTTAAAACTATTTTGCTTTGTTTCTGGCCCCTTGAAGTTGTTTCAAAAGGTATCTCTGTTAGTGGATTTTTTGGCTTCATTGTGGGGACTTTCAAGTTTAAAAGAGTTTGGAGAATTGCCGATGTGTCTTTTAGTCAAGTTGTCGCATGAATGAGGGTATACAGATTTCGAACCTGTCGAACTTAATGTCGGGTTTTCTTTGTTTTAGTATAAAACAATTAGAATATATGTGTCATATAGTAATAAAAGGGAAATGTGAGGTAATTTTCATGAGAGAAATTCTGAGGGCCACTGTTCTTAATCCATCACGATATGGTGACCCATTACAGGACGAAGACCCTAAAGTTATTTTTTGGATTCTTTTTAAAACATTTGACAATAATCCACTTAAATTTAAACTTTTTTGTTTATTTAAATTCAATTTATTTTTTAGTTTATTTCAAATAAAAAGAGTAACCGACATTAACATTTCTTTTGAAGATTTGTGTGACATCTGTTCTCTTTTGTGAAAGAGCGTGAAATAAATTCAATATTTTGGTGGGAAATATAGTGGGTGAGACTGGGAGACATTGAGAGCATGTGAGGTTGATATTGTCGGAAGAGAAAGATAGAGAGAGTTTTAAATTCAAATTAAATTAAGAGAGTTTAAAAAATAAGTTAGGATAATTGAGGGGCAACAGTGGTAGGCAAATATTGGTACATGAATATGACTCTGTGTTGCTGAACTTCCTAAAAGTAAGCATTTTGTAGGTTTCAATGCCATATTCAACTTCGGAAAAATAAGGGGAAATTTTGAAAATTTGATTTTTTATAGTTAAATAGGTACGAAAATATCTCAGCGATCGAACTTACAACATGTTTGTTTTGTTGTATAACTTTTAAACAAATTATAAAGTAATTCTTTTCCTACTTGCAATAAACAAGAAAATCTGTTGTTCTATTGGACCCCTTCCCAAAATCTCAGAAAAATTATGCAATTGTATGGCACCTATAGAAAATTTTTCTTCTATGTCAAATTTTGTTTATTTTTTCTCAACTCGAAAGCTTTGCATGTGACACTCTTTTAATTTCTTTTTCTAATTGTCTTGAAGTTTGTTATTTTTCCAGGATTCCTGTATTCTTGGTCCACCTCACCTCAATGGTCTTGAATGCATACCATTTTCCCCGCAAAGTCTTGGGCCAACACATATGCTTCGCAATACAAACTTATTCAAACATCATCCGCCATGTATGTTGTGGCAGACATGTGTGAAGGTGTATGTGTATATGCATATGTTTGTGTTTGCTGTTAATATTTCTGTGCCAACAGAAAAAAGGAAAAAGTTTGCATTATTCATAATTTTTTGAGCGGGAGGGGAGAAAAAAACTTTGTTTATGTTTCAATTGAAATAACAAAAAAAAAAAAAAAAAACAATGCAAAGATGAAACACTGTTTGTGGCACATTAGGCAGAAAGTTTTGAATGAATATATATTTTTTTAATTTTAATTTCAATGAAAAAAGTTAAAAAATAAATACATATTTTATTACCTAACAGAAATACTCATTACAAATTGGATTGCCAACAATTTTTTATGGGGGTATGTCGCACGAAATCGATAGATAAGTTCAAATATAAAAAAAAATCGTATTTATTTTATCTTCTTTTACAGTGTCAAAAAATGCCCAATATTTTAAAATTTTATTTCTAGCGAGTATTTTTTCTGAGTAATGGCAATCTTGATGATGCTAGTCCGTATCACTCAATACAGCGCATATTTACATCACGAAAGCATAAATATTATGACGTATTTATTCTATGATTTTCTAATTTTAAATGTGTTGAATCATTTTTTTTTTGTTCAATCACTAAAAAAAAAAAAACAAAAAACGTTGTAAGTTTTGAATGAATATTTTTATTTTTCCATTAAAATTGCAAAAACAAAAAACAATCCAATAAGATTGATAAATAGGCTTGTTGGAAATGTGGCAGAGGCTGGACTGAATATTTCAGTAAAGCTCATATTTACATCACGAAACATTAATATTATGACGTATTTATTTCGTGATTTTCTAATTTTAAACCTCTATAAAAATAACATATGAATTTTTTGGAAATGTGGCAGAGGCTGGCCAAAATATTTTATGATAGCACATTTTTATATCTTACATTTATAGATATGTTGTATTTATTTTATGATTTTGTAAAAAAGAATTAAAATATTTTAAATCATCTTTCAGTTCATTCATTGAAACGATAGAATATTTTATGCTCACATTATGATAATTTTCAATCAAATAAAATTTAGTTTCATTGCCTATTCCCCATATTGTAATAGATATTTGCTCTCAGTTATAAACTTTTTTCCATTAAAATTAACATGACCAGCAATTTGTGCCCTCCCGACGCTAGGACGAAATTTTCGATAATCCCCCAAATAAAGTTTAGATTTTTCATTATCACCATCATCGACATCAAAATCAATAAAAAATCTATTTTTTGTATAAAACGAATTGTGAAAGGTCTTGATGGCCTTAACTCTCTAGGCCATGATGGTCATTGTTAAATATTTAACAACAACAAAAAAAGCAATACAAAAAAAGAAGAACTGTAAATATTTTCTGCAGTTCACCAGCAATTTTCAATGATGAAGCCATGATCATGATGATGGTGATGATTTTGTTGTTGATTGTAGGCCCAAAAGTCGGGTTTAACGTTTATTATGGGCAATGCCGATTGCCTACAGTGGAGGAAAAGGAAATAAAAACGACATTAAGATCCTTAATGGCTAACTTTTTATGCCCTACCCTACATGAAAACAGGGCTTATTACCAAATCGGCTATTCCCAAATTCGACAAAGACCCCGAAATATGAAAAATCCAACAACAAACACATCTGTACCAGAGACGTGCACAGAGTCGCACATATATGTTATCCCAAATTCTATACACTCCGAATATTATTTTTTTAAATGGCCCTAATTGGGAGTGTGGCCACTCTTGCCTGGCCCTGGTCTATGCAAAAATTAACCTCAAATATTGAACATTTTTAGCCACTAAAAAACGAAATAGCAAATGTAAGTGAAAAAACCAAAATTTTTATCAAATTTCTGCGAGAAGTAAGCGTACGCGCTTGGAACTTCAAAAGTTGCCGATTTTGTTAAAAATTGGGATCAAAAGGTAAACTGTTTTTTTAGAGATCTTGAAAAGTTGTTGATTTGGTGGAAAATTGGTCCAAAACTTAAAAAAATCGGAACATTAATTTAAACCTATATATTTGGGATTATAGCAAACAGCGGAATTCATTTGAATACTATTTACGAGGAGTAGATTTTCCCACAGAAACCATAAAATGATAAATTACAACAGATTTGTTACAAAATTTCTGCAGATGTTTCTTTATGGGGGATTATACCAAACAAGGGACCTAAGAGGAATATTTTTTGTGAGGAGTAAGTTTAAGGGCACAGATCTCAAAGTGTGAATGTAAAGCAGTTTTCGATTGGAAATATGCACAGGAAACTTCAGGTCTTTTCGACGTAGCAGACCATCTACAGGCCTTCTATAGATAGAAGACCGTATACAGTTCTTCTATAAATAGAAAATAAAAGAAAAAAACAGGTCTTCTATAGATAGAAGAAGGTCTGCAGGTCTGATATAAATAGAATTGCGTCCTCAGTTATTACGATATATAAGACCGTCTACAGAACTTCTACAGAAGGAAGGCCTTCTACAGGTCTTTACGACGTAGTATCCTTCTAAAGACCTTCTATAGTAAAAGGCCGTCAACATGTTTTCTCAACATAGAAAACGATCTATAGGTCTTTTATAGATATAAGATCGTCTACAGGTCTCGTCGACATAGAAAAATGTCTATATGATTTATGTAGATAAACTACCGTCAACGGGTCTTCTCGACATACAAGACTGTCTGCAGGTATTCTATACATAGAAGATCGTCTACAGGTCTTTTTGACATATCAGGCCGTCAGCAGGCATTCTAGATATCGCAGATAATCTATTTTTAGGAATACATTTTTCATCAATGCATTGAATACCTTCTACGGGGCTTATATCGGGTTACTACACCCAAGAATCCCCCACATATCTTACGTAACTTTCATGTGTCTCAAATTCGCTGTGAAGGAGCTCTTCTACAACATTTTAGATAAAGGCCTACCCAAGGGTAGCTTTTGATAGCAGATATCTCTATTATAACAAGTAGAAGGCTTTTGCATACCTTTGATGTCCAAGACCTCTTCTAAATATTTTATATATTTTTTAAGTTTATTATGACCCACGGTCTCTCATTGCATTTTTAACGCCGGAACATGTCTGTGCATGAGTCTGACAGGCCTTTCCATTCACTAAGATTTGAAGGTAAATTAAAAAATGAGAAAATAAAAAGTCTTCAACAGCGTTCGTCGAAAAAATAGCAGTCTCCACACAATTTGTTTACCTCGACAACAAAATATTTAATGAAATCTTTTTACGACTTTTTTTCTGTCTTCATTATTTAATTTGACCTTTTAAAGTACCAAGCCACCAGCCAAATGGAATGAAAGCAACAGAGTAAACAACAAAAATTTTCTTTCAAAATACCTTAAATTGAGTTATTTACTTCTTTGTGTATTTAAATTATCTGCTGGCATAACTTTTGGTAATGCCATTAAAAAATATTTGGAAGATAGAAATGTTTGTGGCATTGAAGAGTTTTGCTCAAAATCCCAAGAGAATTGTTGGCATTTAATATTTTCCTGAGAATTTCTTTTTTTATTTTAATATTGCAATTTATATCGACATAAATTGCTAATGAAGATTTATTTATTTAACAGAAAAAAATGACAACAAAAGTATATTTTTCAAAAATATATCACATTAATCTTGAAGTGTAAAATAAATTCTAATTAGTTTTGTAGTTATCTCAATTTGATAAGTTAGTTATAAAATTTCTTATTAAAATTTAGGGAATTGTTTTTTTTTCTTTAAATTAATAACCATTCCTTGGCAGCTACCTCGATTGCCCAAATTAAGACTAATTTGAGAAAATCTTTTTAATTAACAATTCTCACTAACGTTTCATTTGAATTTCTTAATTGAATTTTCTTTATTTCCATTTAATTTTATGCCAAAAAATTGTATTTCATTTTGGATGCACAGATAATATTGTGTCACATTTTTGGAAAACCAGCCTTTGTTGAGAGACTAATTGCTCCGCAGCTATTTCATTTGCAAAATATCTCATTATACCGTTCAGTTGCAGTTCATTATGTGTTAGAATGGAAAACTCATTATTGGTGCTGCGGAAGACCCCCCTTCATTCCTCCGCCCTCCGCCCTCGTTGTAGTTGTTTATTTTCTATTTTATTTGTCTTTGTCCGTAATGAGATTTACGCCACATTTCATTCAGGTATTTTTACAGGCATCTCAACTAATAAATTAGAATTTTCATAATGAAGGGAAAATATTGGTATGGGTGGGAGACACTTGGCATATTATTATGAAAAAAAAAAAAATAATAATAAATAAATAAATAAAAACAAAAGGGGGGCCTGGGTTGTAAGGAAGAGACCCAGTTTGCCTTATTTTTATACTCTCCATCATACATGGATGGTATATTATGTTCGGCATTCCGTTTGTAACTCATCGAAATAATAATTTAGACATAACAAAATAAGAATTCTAAGACGATTTAGTCCTGTCTGTCCGTCCGTCTATCCCTCTGTTTTAATCAAGCTAGAGTCAAGACGAATAAAGATACGAAACTAAAATTTTGCACAGATTGATCTTTTGTCTGCAGGCAGGTCAAGTTCGAAGATGGGCTACATCGGTCCACTATATCGTATAGCCCCCATATAATGGTGCCCCCGATATTCGGTATTTTGATGATTGTAGCCAAATTTGTCAATGAAATTTTCGCCCATTCCCGGCAAAGCTCTTGCTTGAGGTGATCGACACTTTGGTATTTCTTAGTGCCAATCTTGCTTTCCAAAATACTCCAGTAACAATAGTCCAACGGATTGGTATCCGGAGATTTTGGTAGCCATTGCGCGCTGAAGCGAGGAACCTCATTTTGTAACCATTCTTGGGAGGCGAGTGCTGAGTGCGTTGGTGCTGAGTCCTGTTGGAATGTTCAAGATATGCGGCCAAAATGTTTGGGTGCCCAAGGCTATAATACACCCTTCACGGTCGATTAATCCGAGCAGAGAGCGTGGCGGTCCACACCATCACCCTGGCCGGCGCTTGAGTTCTGGTGGCCAACCGAAAGTGCACATTTTCAGCTGACCTCTTTGGCAAGTAAAACGATCATTTTGTTTGTTTACAAACTGCTGGACAACGAATGTTTTCTCATCGGAGAAAACCAAACCAAAATCGGCAGTTCATCACTTTCGACCAAGCTAAGCAACTCTATGGCTCCTTTGAGTCTATTTTCTTTCTGTTGCGGTGTAAGTTCTTGCACTTTTTGGAATTTCAACGGCTTTACCCCGAGCTCATTTTTCAATATTTGCCGAATGGAATATTGCGATATGTTCAGCTCACGAGCAATTTTTCGGCCACTGCGTCGCGGGATTCGATCTAGTCGCTTCTTTACTTTTCGAGCCATTTCTGCTGATGTTGCTGTTTTCTTCCTTCCACTTCCTTGACGTCGTGCGACGCTACCAATATTACGGTAACGAGCGATGGTGCGAGATACAAAAGATTTATTCACAATTAAATTATGGAGTGCTCTAACGAAAGCCACTTGTGGTTTTCCAGCCAAATATAAAGAAATCACACTATCACGCTAGAATTCCATCACGAATAACTTTTTTTCGGGAAAATTCTCACCAAAATGCTATTGCACGCTTGTAAACAATATAATGAGCTGTCACTGGAATAATTATAACAGCTGTCGGATGAGTGGCTTAGAACTAACAGCAGTCTGAAATTGGTTGCTGTTTTTTTATCTTACAGACTTTTAACTATCTTCGAAGATCAGCTTTTGTGGTGAGGTTGCACAGACGTATTTCAAAACTTTTCATTGCTTTGCATTTTTCAGCTAAACCATCGTTGAAAATATTACATCCAGAATCAATGATTAGAGCCAAAACAGTGCTAATATAATGTAAAATCTCCTCACTTGCAGTATTTCAAGATTTTGCCCCCTAAACCAAATTTTGTTAGAAGTTCAAATGAAAATAATTATATTCTAGAACGGTTACTAGAATTAGGTTTACCTGAGATAAACGGACTTATAGACTTCTTTTGGGTAGACATATTGTTTATTCAATCACTCGAAATTTTACATTATACCTTCCACGTTTCTATCTCTCCTGGTGATAAGTTCCTTTGAATCTCTTCCTATCTTCAAAATGATTCCATTTCATTTACATAATTTCCTTTTCCCCTGTAGTTTCATAACATCATTTCTTCAGCCCACACACCCAGCATTTAGCATGATGAGATTACGTTGACTTCCATTGCACATAACTGCATTATGCTTGCCTTCCTCAACATTTGCTTTTAGGTGTAACAAAATTATTTGCCAGCTACATTCAACATCATCCTATTACAGAATTCAAGTGCATTTCCTTATAGCTGTGATTTTAATCTTTTTCATTCATGTCGTCCTGAGATGGATACTGAACAACGGGAAAGTCAATTTTGCAATAATGTACAGAGTTATGGCAAAATAAAAAAATGAAACTCAAAACAAAAACTAATAAAAATGGGGAAAATATGGAAAAAATGTTAAGGAAAATATTTAGTTTAAGGCAAACAAAATATGCATTGTAGAAATGCAAGGAAATAAAGAAATAAATATAAATAGTTGAAATGCCAACCGGAATGGAGTAAGTTCGTTTAGGAGATATTGAAATAGGAATGCGATGGGATCATCAAACAATGGTGGAAAAAATCCAAAAAAACTAAATATAAACAAAATAAATGCTGAGCTTCAAATTGGGCGCCATTTTGCCTGAAGGCATATTTTTAGAAATGCTTCTTAGAAATAAATATGAGATGTCAAATTCGAATGTTGAAATAATTAATCGATCTACCATATTCTGTTCCCGATGAGTTTATAGCAGCTTCCAGATGTATCCTTCATGACTATATGAATAAAAGTAACGCCCCTTTTGATAACCGGATTTCGCTTGGATATGTACAATTGGGAACACCCGATTTCAGTTTTTTTTATAAACTCATGTTTTCATTAAAATGCTAACATTTTGTTGGATAAATATCATTAGGGTTGTCCCGATAAACTTCATCTTCAGAATTGATTGAGTGTGGGTAGAAATAAACAAGTAATCAAAAATTAAAAGAAAATTCATAGAGAACTTTAGGATCTATTATCGGAGATTTCTAAGAGTATTTTCTGAGAATATTTAAAAGAATATTTTTGAAGGACTTGAAATGTTAATATCTTAAACTAGATTTCCACTACAAGCGGAGATTTCTAAAAAATATTTTCTGGAGGACTTAAGACATGAATTTCTAGGAATATTTTTTGAAGCGTTTAGATGTAAATTTCTTAAAATGTCAGGAAGTCCTTCATTCATTGACTCTATAGCGAATAGGAAAGTTCATCAGACAAGACGACTGGTGAATTCGACACGCCTGGTGAATTCCTAAAAATATTCCTCAAAAGGCTATACGACGAATGGGGAGTCCTTTAGAAAGAATGGCTTAAGACGTGAATTTCGTGATGTGATTTCTAAAAAAAAATCCGAAGATCTTAAGGACTAAAACTACGGATTTTCATGAATGTTTTCTGGATTTCTAAGAACATTTTAAAGGACTTCAGACCAAAATTTGGACTCTAAGCATAGTTTTTAAAGAATGTTGGCCCTATATTAATGGAATTAAAAGAATGTTTTCCGCAACACTTCAGACGTGGATTTCGTTAACAAGTATTCGAAGGACTTCAAGTTTATAATCGCTAATTTCAAAGAATATTTCTGGCGGCGCTTACGATGTCGATTTCAAAGAATATTTCTGAAGGACTTTGTTTGTGGATATCTATATTTTTTTTATTTTGTAGATCTTCAGACTTTTTTGCGGCAATCAGAGACTATTTCTGAAGGCTTGGGAACGATTCCTGGATTTTTAAAAATATATTCCATAAGACTTTTAGTGGAATCGGAAGCTTAATTAGTTAACTTCAGAAGCATAAACATGGAATTCCAAGAATTGCCTTTGAAGGACTTCGGATATGTAATCGTGGAGGTTTAAGAGTATTTTTGCAGAACTCCAGGTATGGAATTCGCAACCAGGGTTTCAAAGGACTTCAAGACCTGGTATTTCAGATATAACTTGAAGTATTTTCTGAAGAACTTCTTACGCAACTAAATTTCATAGGAATTTTGGTCTATAATTGATGATTTTTAAATAACATTTTCTGACGGGATTTATAAGTAAATTGTTAAGACTATTTTCTAAAAGCCTTCAAGAGTGGAATTCAAAAACTATTTTCCGAAAACTACCAAAGTTTGGTTTACTTCATAACCTCTGCTATGTTATTTGTTTTATATATTCCAAGAATTGTGATTCGGTGATCTGATTTGGAATCTCTTGAAGATACCAGAAGGACTGGAGAGGTTTATTCCATTTTTTTTGCACCAGACCTGGTATTCACGTGCGATGTTTAAAGACAATCGGGAATCATTTCGACTATTTTGGAGTTATACAAAAGTATGAATCCTTTTGATCGAGTTACCAGAAAAGCGGAGCCGATATTGCCTACCTTCGCTCTAGGTTTATTGTTGATAAAAAATTTTTGAATTTACCGAGTATGAGATAAAACGGGAAGTCCTTAACCGGACTCCATCCAAGGAAGTATGGAGTGAAAAACATTACCTTTCATAGCCATAATTCCGAGAGAATAAAAATAAATATAATTTTATGGCTATCTCAATTCCATTTCCTATTCTTTGAATTTGCCAAATTTAAAGAACTCCATAATTTCCCTTAAATTTTATCAAACATTTCTTTAATTTGAAAATCCATAAAATCATTTCCCCTTTTTAAAAAACTCTTTTAACTTTTTAATATTTCACTCTTGTTGCAGAAACTTTGGCATAATATTTCATCTTTCAAGATTGTTTTGTAATGTGTTAGAAATCTTGTTTCCTTCCTCTTTCTCTCTCTCCCACCCTTTCTCTCTCTTTACTACTGGCTGCCAGCGATTTTAAACTGATTTATAAATTATCAATTATTTCATATCCAAGTCCTTCACAAGAAGTGGAAGTGTTGCAGCAACAACAACAACACTAATAGCATTATGAAAAACAGGATAAAGTGCAACAAGTGTTTGTTTAACTTTGTAAATTTATGGTTTAAGTTCGCTGTGAAGTACATCCTTCTGGATGCGCTGGCGGGAGTAGCATTCTGACATTTAGTTTTACCCTTGCCATTACCATTACACACACACATACAACTCTCTGCCGAGCTGCCTGCCACTCAACGAGCCATCCAGCCAGCCAGCTGTTGAAAGTTTTTGTATATTTTTTATGGTAATTTGCATTTTCCTTTTCAATAGTAGTCAGAAGCTGTAGTCAGGCCACATAGGGGTAAAACCGTAATGGAATACAAAAACAAAATTGATTTCATATAAATTCTGAAACTGCATAAAACTAAAATCATTTATTAAGCGAAACCTTCTCTTTCATCAGCAGCATCAACATCGTCATCATCGTCATCATCACCGTCAGGGACAAAGTTGCAATCACAAAGTCCATGCATTTCGAATAAAAAAAATGAACGAATTAATGTTTTTCAGTAGCTAATATAAAATACGAGGTGAAACAAAGTTGTGTAGTGAGTTTCAAAACTAATACTATTTAAACTTTCAACGCATTGGAAATAAATATGGAACTTTAATGTATTTTTTTTTTTTTTTTGAGGTAACCCAAAGTATTTAAATAGAAGAGAATATTTGATGGATAATTTACACTCAAGTAGAGAGTTTGTAAATACTTTTGCCTTTTTCTGATAATTTTTTTAAGAGAAACATACTACTTCCTCTTTTACTTGAACGTCATAGAATCACCTTGGAAATAAAGCAATTTTTAATGATTTTTTGAGCCATAGCATTAAATATAAATCTTTGGTAAATTTGTTCCTTTGGATATATAAAAAGAGATTTTTGAAAAAACTATGCATGTTATATATTTTTTGTGGATGTATTTTGATAGAGAGTCTGAGCTATTAATTTGAATTTTAGGTGGATTTTAAATTGACATCGCAAATTTGAAGAATACTTAAAGATATACTGAGAAAATAATGTTTTGGTTCATAGTGGTGGATCTCTAAGATGTTATTACAGGATTTCAGATCTGTAATTGTGGATTTTTAAAATTATCATTTTTAATTTTTAAGGAGAAATATAATCTGGAATTCTTGATATATTTTCTGAATGGCTTTCGGTGTGGATTTCTCAAACTATTTTTCGATGGACTTCAAGTCAAAACTTTCAAAGAAAATATTTTCTGAATTCGTGGACTTCAAAGCTGGGTTTCTAATATTATTCTCGAAGATCATAAAGTTTATAATCGTGGACATTTAAAAGTATTTTCCCAAAGACTTTAGACTTTATAGATTACGAAAAATATTTTCTGAAGAACTTTAGAAGTGGATTAAAAAAAAAAAAAAAAAAAAAAAAAAAACAAGGGCTTTATGTCTAGAATAGAGAATTTTAAAGAATATTTTCTGAATCATCATATGCTGTTTTTTCGATGGTCATCACATCTTTAATCAATTTTTTTTTAGTATTTACTGAAGGGCAATAAATGGGAACTTCAAAGAATATTTTCTGAAGGACTTGTAAACGCACATTTCTTAAAACTATGTTCCGTATAACTCCATAATTGTAGTTGTGGATTTTATAAATTCTAAAGGATTTTTGGACGTCTTCTGGACTTTCAAAAATATGTTCTTGTAAGACTTTAGGACAAATTGGAAATCTTTTCTGTAATTGTGAGCATCTAAGAATATATTTGGGGATTTTACTTGTTGTTTATACAAGTTCCAGGGTATGACCGTCGAACTCAGCGAATATTTTCTTATAATTGAGGAATTCTAAGAAAATTTATCGAAGGAATTCAGGACGATTTTATTAGGATTTCTGGATTTCCAATAATTTTTCTAAGGAACTTTAGGAGGTATACTGGGCTTTTAAGAATATAAGGGATTTCAGGTATATAATCGTGGATTCTTGAGAATATTTATGAATACCGTGACATACATTCTTCAGGATTTCAGATCTGTGTTTTTATGAAAATCTTTCCTTCCCAAGTAGATTTTTAAGAACATTTATGAGGATAAGAATGTTTATGTAGAATGCTTTAAGTTCGGCCCTCCACAATTTGGAAAGAATTTGGCAATTTTCGAAAAAAAAAGGCAAAAAGCTGTAAGTTCGGCAGTGCTGATCTTTGAATACCCACCACCATTTGGAACGATTTTAGCAATTTTCAAAAAAAGAAATAAAAAATAAATAAATAAATAAATAAATAAAATCCGTTAAAAATTCTTAAAAATACCGAATGTACCCGTTATATTAGGGTCTATACGATGACGTGGACCTGCATAGATAACTTTTGTCATAAAGTATTACAATATTTAAATGCGAAACTTGACTAAAAAATTCGGCGAATAATGTAGCTAAAATCATCAAAATTCCGAATATAGGGAGGTACTATTATATAGGGGCTATACCAAAATGTGGACCTGCACAGACAATTTTGTGCCTTAGTCTGCAATTATTTGTCATAAAATTCTACTGTAGGTCCTAGATGACGCCAAAAGTCTTAATCTAACCTAAAAGTCAGGAATTCGTAAATATTAAAGAGATATTTTTGGTTGAGTTTGTGCAAAGATCTCCACTAAAGCTTAATTTTAGAAGGATAATGTCAAATTGAAACATTTTTTTCTTCAATAAATATTAGTAAAATATTTTTGTAGAAAATGAAAATTATTTTTTTAAGATATAAATTTACTCCCTAAATTTTAAAGGTCAAACCTGTAAAAACCTACAACAAAATACATGGTGAGGATTATAAATGTAAGGACTCCAAACACCCAATTTTAACTAAACTTTCAAACATTTTTTTGAAATTTTTTAAGAGTTTGGTACATTTTTAAACTTGAGACCCATTAAATTAATTTTTTTTACATCAGATTCTTTATAATTATTTTTATATAATTCCTTATAATTTGAAATACTTAGTATTATTTTTTCATATTAGAAGCGTTGTAAGATGGAAAACAAACTGAAAAAGGGCCTCACATTTTTTGACATAAAAAGAGAGAGGGAAAGAAATGAATTTAGCAAAAAAAAAATAATTTTTTTTTTTTTAAAACGACCAATAAATTTATGGTACATGCATTAGGAACTAAATTTCTTAACTGTGTTTGGTTTATATTATTACCAGCAAATAATTGTTTAGTCTACTAAAAGTCGTTACGAATATAAATTTTCGTAAATATATGAAAAGGGTATTTCAGTATTTTTTGAGTTTTTGGTAAGGATTTATAAAAAATAAAGACAAGTGACCACTTAAATGTTTAATTTTTTGTAAACATCGTTAAAAACAATTTCAAACACTTGCCTTTTTTTCCTGAATTTATTAAATTTAAAAGCGGGTTTTTCCAAGAATTATATGTTTTGGCCACAAACAAAATCAAAACCTTTAACAGGTTTTTGTTTGACCAAACTACGATAGCAGATTATTGTGTTGTCCAGACTTTTGGCGGAATAATTTATTTGTAACGAAAAAAAGAAGCAAAACACTTAATTACCTTGTAATTAGCAATGGATTAATATAAACAACAGCAACAATGTAAACATTTAATTGGCTCGACCTTGCCGAAGGCAATAAAACATTGACCTAATTTTTGGTAGACAGTTGCAAACAAAACAAAGTTTTTTTCTTCAGAAGATACTTATTTAAAGTGGTATTAAAACAGTTCGTGGACGGAAAAAATATTGTTTGTTGAGAGTGTATGTTGTATGAGGTAGACATAAAATCTTGTTTGCAGACAAAGAAATTGACTTTATGGAGAGAGAAGGAAAAGAGGATTTGCCTACTTTCATATAACTACAAAGACTTCTTGAATTTAGTATATTGAAGAGCTTTAAAAGAGCAATAGCAATAAAATTTCCATTTTTAATTTTCTAAGTAAATTGGTGGAACTAGAGCTTTTGCAATTATCTGACTAATTTTTTATTATTTTTTTTTTTGTTGATTGTTTTTTTTTTGACATAGCCTCTAATAGTCTAAGTAGTTTTGACAATGATCCAATTAAAAGTAAATATTATTGTAAATATTTCATTGGCCCATTTCAAAAGTATTTGCAAATAATTAATTCAGTTCAGTGATCAAAATGTCCATTAAATTTATAAAAACATTTTAAATTAGCATTGAAAGTTGAATTTGTTTACTTTTTTTGTCTATTAAAGAAAAATAATATGAATAATCACGCTCAAACGTATGCAGACAATTGAAAAAGTGAGCAATTGTTGCTAACTAATCGGTGGTTGTGTGTGGTTTTGTCCCTATGTATATATTAGGGTGGAACATAAATGATGCGGGATTTTTAATTTTTGAATTATCAATAAAATGCTTGACTATTTTAAACAAATAAATAAAATACCATACCTAAATACAAAAATAAATACCATACATATTATGTTGGGTATATTAAGTTCGTAATTCCGTCTGTAACTCATGGAAATAATAATTATAGGCCTAACCAAATATATAAAAACTGCAACAAAGTCAAAAGCCATAATTTTTATATACATTTTTTTGTTAATTTTATATTATTGAATGAAAGCAAAAGATATCGGAAATAGCATCAAGTTTTAGAAAAAGTTCAGATTTCTGCGAATTTGCCACGAATTATGACCGTCGAACGCTGTCCGAATGTTCCCCTGTGGTATTTTGGCTCATTCCCGTCGAAGCGCTTGCTTGAGGTGATCGATACTTTGATATTTTATAGTGACAACCTTGCTTTCCAAAATACTTCAGACACAGTAGCTCAACGGATTGATATCCGGAGATTTTGGTGTCCTTTGTGCGCTGGAAATGAAGCAAGGAACCTCATTTTGTAACCTTTCTAAGATGGCGCGTGCTGAGTGCGATGGTGCTGAGTCCCGTTGGAATGTCCAAGATCTGCGGCCAAAATGTTTGCGTGCCCAAAGCTTTAATACACCCTCCAGAATATTTTCGGGATAATATTCGGCATTTATTAATACGAGCGGAGAGCGACCATAGGCTGTTATGGCGGTCAACATTATCATCATGGTCGGCGCTTGATTTCCGGTGTCCAAACGAAGGTGCACATTTTCAACGAATGTTTTGTCATCGGAGAAAACCAAATTCGGCAGTTCACCACTTTCGGCCAAGCGAAGCAACTCTTAGCTCTATTAAGTTTTTTTTCCTTCTTTTGCGGTATAAGTTCTTGCACTTTTTTGAATTTCAATGGCTTTACCCCGAGTTCATTTTTCAATATTTGCCGAATGGAATATTGCGATATGTTCAGCTCACGAGTCATTTTTCGGACGAGGGTTTCGATCAAGTCGCTTCATTACTTTTTGAACCATTTCTGTTCGTCTATTGTAATCACACTTGAGTCAAAACGAATAAAAATAGGAGGCTAAAATGTTGCACAGATCTATCTTTTGTCTGCATCCAGGTGGATTTCGAAGATGGGCTATATAGGACCGCGATATGTATATCCCCCATAAAATGTTACCCCAACATTTTCAGCCAAATTTTTCGATGGAATTTTCAAAAAACCCACAAAAGAAGTTCTTTCTAAGTAGTTTACTCCCTGGAAGGGAATTTTCTATATAGGTCCACGATATCGTATATCCCCCATATAGCGGTACCTCCCTATATTCGGTATTTTGATGATTTTAGCGACATTATTCACCAGAGTTGTTTCAAATTTCGTATTTAAAATTCGTAATGGATATTACAGCCTAGGACAAAAAATTGTGTACACAGGTCCTGTGCATCGTATAGCCCCCATAAAACGGTACCTCCCAATAGTCGGTATTTTGATAATTATAGCGACATTATTCACTGAAATTGTTGTAAATTTCGTATTTGAAGTTTCTTGTCTATGCAGGTTCAATTCTTCGTAAAGCCCCTATATAACGGTAATTTCCTATATTCGGTATTTTGATGTTTTAGCACCATTATTCACCGTAGATATTTTCGTATTTGAATATTGTAATGGCCTATCACAGAAGATGCCTTTCGACGTTTTCCTATATAACCAAATTTGAGGGCGACTTTTTTTTTTGAAATTGAAAGGAAATTTTTAATAGATTTTATTTATTTATTTTTTAATATTTCCAACTTCCAAATTCTTTTTTTGGTATTTTTAAAAATTGAATGGGATTTTTAAGAGATTTTATTTATTTTTGAATATTTCCAAATTCCAAATTCTTTTTTTGGTACTTTTAAAAATTGAATAGAATTTTTAATAGATTTTATATATATATATTTTTTTCAATATTTCCAAATTCGTTCCAACTGGTGGAGGGTATTCAAAGATCGACAGGCCGAACTGCTTTTTTATTTCTTTTTTTTTTAATTTTTAACATCCTAATATCCATCTATTCAACCAAAAAATTGTTAAATGTAAACAATATATTTTAAATAGATTTTATTTAAATGAACCTGTGGCAAACATTTGCTGTTCCCACGCAGGCACGCACACACAGACATAACAATTATTTGTATTATTTATGTATAATTTAATAATGTTTTATTTCGTTGAATAACCATTTAACAAATTATTTAAATGATTTTTGCAATATTTATATTATCAGCAGGTATGCTCACACACACACACAAGTACACATTTGAGTGTGTTTTCCTAATTGTTATCGGTAATTAAAATGCAAAATAAGTGTCAAATAAAATACTCTTCCGAATGAAGTGCTTCTTCAGTTATTGTTTATTTTATTAAGAATAAAAGTAAACAATTTTTTCCCAGAAAAATCGGGGAAATTGTTTTTTTTTCATTTAAAAAAAAAATATTTTCAATATTACCCAGTTTTTTAAGGCACGTGCGTGCATCCAATGCACCACCAGTTGTGTTTGCACATAAATATTTATGTGTACCTACCCAGCATTGCTAGGTAGCTTGGGAAAAAACGAAAAAAGCGTAGTGAACTATTACAAAAACTATTACTCTGTTTGAAGAACCACAGCAACAACGAAAACATCAGCATCAACAACAGGTGTGCTTTTACAGATTTTGTGTACTTCCGTGTTATGCTGTTGTTGCCGGATTCCATTCCATTGTTGCTGGAAATTGATTTCTGTTTGCTATTTCATGTTGTTTTCAATTGTGGTAATAAATAGGCATCTAACAGTGGGAAGTATTGTAAACGCTGGCAGCCCAAGCATCTTGAATGGCCAAGGCTTCCCCATTGTTTGGAATATTAATTTTTTTGGGGATTACCACAAATACCATGCTGGAATTGAAAGTTATTTGACAAGTTAATTGAGGTCTTTCAAATAAATTGGAAATATGTATTAATCGATTGATACAAATAATTTAATTTTTGAAAAACAAAACTGTGGGATAATGTTTCAATAAATACAGGAAAACCCAAGTACTGGGTGAGATAAAAAAAACTGCAACAATGTCAAAGCCATATTTTTTACATTTTTTTTAAAGTTTTTTGAATGAAAGCAAAAAATATCGGAAATAGCATAAAATTTAAGAATAAGTTTACATTTGTTCGAATTGGTCACCTTTGGCAAGAATTATGACCTTCAAACTGCCAATGAAACCGTTACACGCTACCCGAATGTTGCTCTGCGGTATTTTGGTCCATTCCCGGCGAAGCGCTTGCTTGAGGTAATCGACACTTTGGTATTTTTTAGTGCCACCATGCTTTCCAAAATACTCCAGACACAATACTCCAGATGGATTGGTATCCGGAGATTTTGGTGGCCATTGTGCGCTGGAAATGAAGCGAGGAACCTCATTTTGTAAGCATTCTTGGGTGGCGCGTGCTGAGTGCGATGGTGCTGAGTCCTGTAGGAATGTCCAAGGTCTGCGGCCAAAATGTTTGCGGGCCCAAGGCTTTAATACACCCTCCAGAATATTTTCGCGATATTCGGCATTTATTCTGATGCCACGGTCGATTAATACGAGCGGAGAGCGACCATCGGCTGTAATGGAGGCCCACAGCATCACCATGGCCAGCGTTTAAGTTCTGGTGGCTAACCGAGGGTGCACAATTTCAGCTGACCTTTTCTCATCCGAGAAAACCAAATTCGGTAGTTCACCACTTTCGGCCAAGCGAAGCAATTCTTTAGCTCTTTTCAGACTATTTTCTTACTGTCGCGGTGTAAGTTCTTGCACTTTTTGGAATATTTTGCCGAATTCGAATATTGCGATATGTTCAGCTCATGATCCATTTTTCGGCCACTACAACGCGGGTTTCGATCAAGTCGCTTCTTTACTTTTCGAAACATTTGTGCTGATGTTGCTGTTTTCATCCGTCCACTTCCTTGACGTCAGGCTACGCTACCAGTATCACGCTAACGAGCGATGGTACGAGACACAAAAGATTTATTCAAATTTAAATGCTGGAGTGCTCTAACGATAGCCCGTTGTGAGTTTCCAGCCAAATATAAAGGAAACGCACTCACGCTTGAATTCCATCACGAATATTTTTTTATACCCTCCACCATAGTATGGAGGGTATATTATGTTTGCCATTCCCTTTGTAATACCTCGAAATATATATTTTTAGTATATATATTCTTGATCAGCATAAAATTCTATTTCGATTTAGCGATGTCCGTCCGTATGTCCGACTATCCGTCTGTCCGTCTGTGGAAATCACTCTAGCTTCCGAATGAATTGAAGTAGATTGATAATATTTTACTCAAATGTATATTATGTCTGCAGGACTTTTGGTATTGAAAATGGACCTACGTATTGGTGTAGCCCCCATATAACGGTACCTCCCGATATTCGGTATTTTGATGTTTTCAACAACAATATTCATAGGAATTCTTTCAAATTTGGTATTTGATGTTCGTAATGGATACTACAGCCTATGACAGGAGATTGTTTGTGCAGGTCCACGTCTTCGTATAGCCCCAATATAACGGTACCTCCCCATATTCGGTATTTTGATGATTTCAGCGACATTATTCACCGGAATTGTTTCAAATTTGGTATTTGAAGTTCGAAATGAATACTACAGCCTAAGACAGGAAATTGTCGGTTCAGGTTCAAGTTTTGGTATAGCCCCCATATAATAGTACCTCTCTTTATTCGGTATTTAGATGTAGGTCCACGTCGTCGTATAGACCTTAATATAACGGCTACAATCTGTAGTTTTAAGATTGTAAAAGAATTTTTAACGGATTTTTTTTTTTTTTTTTTTTTTTTTTTGAAAATTGTTCCAAATATTGGAGGGTATTCATAGTTCGGCCCGGTCGAGCTTTCACCTTTTTTACTTTTTTATATATAAAAAATAGATCCACCATTTTTTTTTTGCTTTCAACTTTTCTACAATCACATCAATGCGAGATTAACATTTCCAAGCTCTCCCTCTGACGCCATTCTCAAAATTCACTCACTCCCACACATTCCCCAATGTCTACTAAACGATTAGCGAAAATATCATTCTCCGCCATATACGGCACTTAACATTTCCACTTACAAATTTGTTTAATGTTCGATATTAATAACAATTATTTTAAAATGTTTTCGCCATTCCCAAACCAACCATGGAATATGTCGTAGAACATAAATGGGAATTGTTGTTGCTACGACTTGGCTTCTAGCATGGTTTTTATGGTCTTCTAAGAAAATGAAAAGAAATTGGTATGGGAAGATCAATATGAGAGGGGGGAAATGTGATGGGAATTTTATGATATTACTGGCTGGCATACATCCGCGTTTTTTTCGTTTTTCGTCATAATGTGCTCATGGGAATTTTGTAGAAATTCAAATAAACAAGATAGAACAGGTTTGAGGAAATTTATTTATTATTTAATTGCTTTGAATTTTTGTTTTTTTTCCTGCAGAATAAATTTTAAGAGAAGATTGAAGGAGTAAAACGAGATTCCTAGAATGGATTTAAAATTTTCGTAGAAATGGAGATTTTTTGTCTGTGTTCTCCTTTAAAGTGTTGTCAATATTCCATCTTCCTTTCACCTCACCTACCTGCAAGATTTCAAAACGAATATGTTAGTAACTTTTCTAAAATTGCGGCAAAGCGTTGTTACGTTTTTGTTTGTAATACCATTAGCATTCGGTGAACTTCAAAGTCATAATTTTCATAAATACATGAACACGCAGATGTGTGTTCAACTTCCCTAGGGTCTGCTTGTCTTAGGAAAAACCGATTTCAACCGAATCTCAAAGCAAATGAAAATGTTTACAGTGTTCTTTGCCACAACTACAATAAACGAATAAAAATCAAATACACTTTTATAACCATGGCAAGGAAACCCCCTTACCTATCGTTAGTTCTATAAATATTGCTGAAAACGGTGATCATTATGACTGTGATTAATATAAGTTTTGAGAAGTCTCAAAGGGAATATATGATACAAAGAACTAAATAAATGCGAATAGTTATGGAAACAATGCATAGCATTTCCATACTCACAAATACTTAAATTTGATAATATTGAAGTATTTTATGTGTGCTGCATACTTTTAGGCAAAGTCTCACAATTCACCACCTGGTATGCCAAAACATTGTTATGTCACATCTTGGCGATAGACGCACAGTCACACACATATTCCTGGACCTATTCGTAAATCGTAACTCCTATTGTTGGTACGGAAAACATAACCGACGCTTTTATGTTCAAATAGCATTATTTTGTTCACTCTGTGACATGTGTGACATGTGTGCGGGGGTGCGAGTGTGTGCTTTGTAATGCTCTTTGCATTGTTCTGTTTGTGGCTGTTTTGTTATGCCTTTCATTTAGGGAATTGCGAAGTATACATTCATATGTATGTATGCGTAACCTTGAACGTTATGTTTCGCATAAACATTTAGTTGAAATGTTTTCCGGTTCTAGCACGAATCACTAATAAAATATTAAACGATATTTTTGATACAGCTGGAAGAAATTTATATTTCATTAAAAAATAAAATAAAAATAAATTACCAATCTTCTGTCATTTGGAGCATTGCTATGGTAAAGTGCAAGGCCCACAGAAAGACCATCTGACAACAAAAGTTTGTTGTCAAAAATATAATTGTGGTTTGAAATTCAAAAAAAGTTAAATCACAATAGTGCAAAAACTAGTGCAGTACTATGTTTATTGTCAAATCGATGCCAAAAGTAGTCTTCCTGGCCGACCTTTTGTAGGCTGTGTTTATACACAGTGATACGTAGTTAGTATAAGTGGTTTAACTCTGAGAAACGAATATTATCTTCAATTGCTTCAGGGTTAGTATGCCCATACCAAAGTTCCTTAAATTAAATGGCGCCCAATCTGAGAAATGAGGCATTAAATGTATATATTTGTATAAACTCCCTTATGTCTCTTTACCCAAAAATTAAAACGAGCTCAATCAACTATCATTGAAGTAGATTGCTCCCAATGCGGGATACGAAAGTAGGACTTAAAATGTTGGCATTTATATTCCTCATAAAACCAAGAAAAATGATGCTAAATGTGGATTGTGCTTCTTCGAATAGGTAAATGCATTATTTTATTCTTGGCGCCCAACGTGGTAGGAGTATAATTCTTGAATTTATGAAAATGTTGTATTCTTTTTTAATTGTGTGAGTACTAAGGTCTGGCTTTCAATGCCTTGAGGATTTTTATGTAAATATTAATTTAAGTTAAGCTAACGTTCCTTTAAGAAAATGGCGCCCAATGTGGGGCACGAAAGTGAGACGTTAAATGTTGGCCGTCATAAAACCACTCAACTCACACTCAAATTGCATTACTTTGTATTCTTTTTTAATTGTGTGAGTACTAAGGTCTGGCTTTCAATGCCTTGAGGATTTTTATGTAAATATTAATTTAAGTTAAGCTAACGTTCCTTTAAGAAAATGGCGCCCAATGTGGGGCACGAAAGTGAGACGTTAAATGTTGGCCGTCATAAAACCACTCAACTCACACTCAAATTGCATTACTTTGTATTCTTTTTTAATTGTGTGAGTACTAAGGTCTGGCTTTCAATGCCTTGAGGATTTTTATGTAAATATTAATTTAAGTTAAGCTAACGTTCCTTTAAGAAAATGGCGCCCAATGTGGGGCACGAAAGTGAGACGTTAAATGTTGGCCGTCATAAAACCACTCAACTCACACTCAAATTGCATTACTTTGTCTACGCATAAGTATAACCTAATCTCCTTTTAATTAAATGGCTCCCAATGGAACACATGCCAGTCATAGAATCCCAAAAATTATTTCATGTGTTTGGATTTTCTTATCTTCTCACAACAAATAATTTCCATAAATGGCGCCCAACGCTTGCTTAGTTTGTCATTTCGTTTGTAACACCTCGAAATATACATTTTGGACTCCGCAAGGTATATATATATATTCTTGATCAACATACAATTTTATATCGATTTAGCGATGTCCGTCTGTAGAAATCACTCTAGCTTCCGTACGAAATGAAGTAGACTGATAAAATTTTACTCAAATGTACATTATGTCTGCAGGACTTTTGGTATTGAAAATGGGGCATGTGGGTCCACGCTTTTGTGTAGCACCCATATAACGGATGATTTTGAAGTTCGGAATGGATACTTCAGACTAAGACAGAAAATTGTCTATGCAGGTACACGTCTTCGTATAACCCCCACTCCCGATATTCGGTATTTTGATGATTTTAGCTACATTATTCACCATTTTTTTTAAGTTTCGCATTTTAATATTGTAATGGCTTATGACAAAAGTAACCTATGCATTGTATAGATGTCGTTGTATAGATCCTAATATAAGAGCTAGATTCGGTATTTTTAAGATTTTACAGAATTTTTAACGGTGGAAGGTTATCAAAGTTCGGCCCGGCCGAACTTACAGCTTTTTTACTTGTTGTACTTTAAGTGGCGCCCAATGAGGGCATGATTCCAAAAAACCCATTTAGCGTTTTTGGTCGTTTGGATTGAGTTCCCGTCCCACGAAGTATGTGGCGCCCAACGTTGCACGGTTTTGAACTTTACTTTGTTTCAGTAAGGATTACCAGTTTCCATCATCTTAATTTATTGTTTGTATTAAAATGCTGTCCAAGTATAGAATGATTTTTTAAAAATAGTAAATGGCGCCCAATGTGGGTCAGCAAACCAAAACTGTCATATTTTTGACAAAATATGTATCTTTTAAAAACATCTTGCTGTGTACAGTAGATGGCGCCCAATCAGGGCTTGATTCTAAGAAAGTGTGGAATGACGCTCTACACAAAATTAAAACAAAAAAATCCTTTTGGCGTTTGTAGGCTTCTGGATGTCATTCCATTATTTTGAAAAAACACCTAAAATTATATGTTTGGTTACTTGCTTATCATTCATATTTTGCTGAGAAAATAAAGTAACTGCCACAAAACCGCGATTCTCAAAAAATATTAAATGGCGCCCAACGTGGTGCAGCCACAGGCAGTGTTTTAACATTTTATCACTTGAACCTTAAACGAGCAGAATTCATCTGCTTGATCTCAATGGTCAAAAATTACTAAATAGAGTGATAGATGAACGCTAATGAATAATACAAATTATTTATGTGTATTCAATGTATATTACGAGACGAGACAGTGAAAAATTAATTAAATCTGTTATTTTTGGAAATCATTGCAGCATAGTTGTAGGTGTTTCTTTTTCGAATTTCGAGTATATAAGAATGCAAGAGCTTGCTAAAAAATTCAAGACTGTACGAAACGAATTTGGAAGAATATCTGTGATTGAAAATAATTTCTTAAGCCAATGGGGCGTATAAGTACTGATGACACGTATACGATATACTGTACCTAACTTTGAATATTTTTTATTTCAATAACAATTATAAAAAATCTACATTATATTTTTCATTCCCCTAAATAATTAATAATTATCGCAACTCAAATTTCCGTTTAAAAGGAAATATAATTACGACATTTCATTATCTCTAAAAGGACAATGGTCAATGATTTATGCCCACCCATATTTTTTTAGGAAAAATTACTCTTTCTCAAACCCCCAGACATAATTTCAAAAATAAATAAATTCCAACTAAATCAACGCAATAAATCTTGAAACAGAAGAAAATACATCAAAGATTATATTTCAGGCAAAAAAAAAAAAAAAGAAAAACATTGAAACAATATCGTGTTCCTTTAAAACAACAACACTAAGGGATTTTTCTATGCTGGCATTGACTTTAAGTGGCATTTAATTATGGCACATAAATATTTACATAGGATCAGATTGGCGGCGAGTGCGTCATAAAGCTAGTAAACAACTTCGTTTTCTTTGAGCAATTTCAAACAGAAATCTTGTGGGCTTGGCGAATGGCAAAGGAAAAAAAGAAAGGAAAAAAGAATCCTTTGAGGGACATTTGGGTAGTTAAAAATATGTCCTGTTTTCCAAGCGCGCGCACTCACACACATAGCCAGTAAACAAATATTCCACTTCATAACCACCACATTTAGAGATAACATCGGTAACATGTGTTGCTTGTTAAAAGCATGCCTTGCCGGGAGCAAGAGCAGAATGTCATGTAAGGAAGAGGAAAAAATATCACAAGACAATAGCGAGGCAGCAGAATGCTGCGGTACATGGTTCGCAGGACACAATGCCTAGTATATCAGTTTTATGTATTGTGTTGTCCATGTTTACAGTTGACACAATTTGCGAGCTAGTGAATGTGCGGGGGAGTTGTTTTGTTCCATTTGCATGTCATGGACCAACAATTGCCCAGGCGTTCATTTCTGTCCTCCGCTAGGTAGCATTTGAAATTTATAATTGTTGCCTAGCAGTGACGATTAAAGGGTTCCTAATTGTTATCTTGTGGGCAATTCCACACAATAACAAAAAAAAAGAAAAATATGGAAATGTATTTTAATTGTTTTATGGTGGGGTGTTTCTTGGAAGTTCCAGTACGAAGAATGCCCTGAACATTATTTGGAAATGTTTTAACAACAATACATTTGTCTAAACATTTTTTAGGAAACCAAACACAACTAGAATGAAGCAGATTTTCATGAGTTTACGGGATGCGTATACGTATTGTCACAACGTATACGTCAACGTGTACCCTTCCACAAATCCGGTTTCTTTGCTTGCGTATAAGTAGTATCGGAACGTACTCGGCATAGTGTGAAGCCCATATTCGACGGATCCATCTGGCAATGCCATAACTTTTGACAGAGATGTCACATCGCTTAATGACATACCGCGTTTTAAAACATTAAAAATGTGAGAAGTGCGCCTTCTAAGAACACCATTAAGCCTTTATACGAAAAATTTTCGACTGGTAAGTCTCTTTCTATTCCGAAGAGGCCATATAAAAGTCGACCAAGGCGATCGGCCGAGAATATCTCTGCCGTACGAGCCAGTGTTGAGAGGTCCCCAAGAACATCCCAAAAACGCCGTTCTCAGCAGTTGGGCATGGCTCGGTCCACTTTACAACGGATTTACATTTGTTCCCGCACAAAATTCAATTGACGCAAAGAATGTTGCCTGCGGACAAGCCTCGTCGATTGGAATGGACCCAAAGGGCTCAAAGGTCCGTCGAATATGGGCAACCCTGCATAATATCAAGAATGCTGTATTGCGTATAAATGTTGCCACAACGTATACAACAAGGAGGCCCAAAGACAGTTTTTATACTATAATCAAATATTAAGCAACGTATACGACAACCCTACCACAAATCCGGGGTTTTTGCTTGCGTATGAGTAACTTCGCAACGTATACGACAAGGTGTGCCCTATCACAGAACATATTTATTGATTTTTCATATTCTTCTCCATCCATTAAAAAGGCCAAATTATTTTTGAAACGACCCATACAAATGCTTTCAATACATAGCCGGAAGGAAAACACAAATATGTGTCCATATGCCGGTCTGGTATGGTCTGTCATTTGCTGTGATCCCCATAGGGTTTTCCAAACCATTTCTGCCACAACATTTAAGCGTTTCAACGAGGCACAATTGTTCATTTAGCCATAACAAGGGACATTGGCATTTCTATCTTCATAAATACTGGCATGCAGGGAACAGGCATGGAAAAATTGTGGTTGCTCTTGTGACTAGGTGCCAAAGGACCAACAATATGGAAAATAGCCATGAGGGGGGTAATAGATATGACATAGCTGTCAGCGAACTACTTTAACCATATTGTGTTTTCTATTTTCCACCAAAAAGTACTAATGCATTTCATTCAAATCAATATTGAATGAAACTTTCCAAAGAAAGAACAAACGATTATTGGGAATTATATAAATCAGTATAAAAATCAATCTCGAAATTTCATATCCTTTTTCCTTTCACCTTTTACAATGCATTCAATATTAATACCTTTAAGCCAGTTTTGCACATTCAGTTGCTTCTTTTCTCATATCCCTTGTTTGCCCGTCTCGGATCCTGTCAATGCTAATTGCAATTGCTTTGACTTTACAACAGGATAACGCAAAGCAGAACTGAATAGAATAGTTGAAAACAAAGCACATAGGGGGGGGGGGGGGGGGGTTGGGAGATGGTTCCTTTAGATTTTCATTAGCATCATTACAGGTAGGTAAATATTCTGGGAAAACTCTATTCATCGCAAAGGAAAGGTGAAAAAGCAATGAATGAAAAGAAAAACAACTAGAAAAGAGTATAAAAGGATAATGGATCATTGCAGTTTCATGAACACTTTAAGATGGCCCTTTTCGGAAAATTAAAGGAAATTGAATAGAAAATTTCGCCATTCTAGAAATTTGCCAATTACAAATGCATTGAGGTGCCCAAACGAGTTTGGGCGATTGTAGAGAACATTGCATTTTAGAAAGGTTCGGGTGGCGTATACGTTGTGACAATACGAATACGACCCCCGAAAAATAATTTTAAAATTGATATTGAAATTCATTACAGACTTCTTGAGGATGATATGTTACCTTCAGACATACGGCCAAGTAATATGAAAAACTGCAACCAAATTTAAGACTGCTGTCATTTCCAAGCCACTCGTCCGACAACTGTTAAAATTAGTCCAGTGAGAGCTCATTATATTGTTTACAAGGGTACAAAAGCATTTTGGTGAGAATTTTCCAGAAACAAGGTAATTCGTGATGGAATTCAAGCGTGATAGTGTAATCCCTTTATATTTTGCTGTAAAACCACAAGTGGATATCGTTAGAGCACTGCAGCATATAAATCTGAATAAATATTTTGTATCTCGTACCATCGCTTGTTACCGTGATACTGGTAGCCGACGTCAAGGAAGTGGACGGAAGAAAACAGCAACATCAGCAGAAATGGTTCGAAATGTAAAGAAGCGACTTGATCGAAACCCGCGTCGCAGTGGCCGAAAAATGGCTCGTGAGCTGAACATATCGCAATATTCCCCTCGGCAAATATGGAAAAATGAGCTCGGGGTAAAGCCATTGAAATTCCCAAAAGTGCAAGAACTTACACCGCAACAGAAAGAAAATATACTCAAAAGAGCTAAAGAGTGGCTTCGCCAGGCCGAAAGGTGTGAACTACCGAATTTGGTTTTCTCCGTCCTGCATATTCGTTGTCCAGGAGTTTGTAAACAAAGAAAATGATCGTGTTGACCTGTCAAAGAGGTCAGCTAAAAATGTTCACCTCCGTTTGGCCACCAAAACTCAAGCGCGGAGCGCCGGCCATGGTGATGATATAGGCCGCAATAACAGCCGATGGTCGCTCTCCGCTCGTATTAATCGACCATGGCATCAGAATAAATGCCGAATATAATCACGAAAATTATTCAACAGGACTCAGCACGCGCCACCCAAGAATGGTTACAAATTTAGGTTCCTCGCTTCACTTCCAGCGCACAATGGCCATCAAAAGCTTCGGATATCAATCCATTGGACTATTGTGTCTGGAGTATTTTGGAAAGCAATGTTGGCATTAAAAAATAACAAGTGTCGATCACCTCAAGCAAGCGCTTCGCCGGAAATGGGCCAAAATACCGTAGAGCAACATTCGGGCTGCCTGTGACGGTTTTCTTGGCCATTTGAAGGCCATAATTCGTACCAAACAAATCGAACAAATCTAAACTTATTCTAAAATTTGATGCTATTTCCGACATTTTTTGCTTTCATTCAATAAAATTTGAAAAATGATACTTAGGAGGAGTTAACAATTTCATGAAAATTAAACAAGAGGATAATTTTGATTTAATCAATGTTCTAGGGTGCGTATACGTTGTGGCAATACTTATACGCACCACCCATTAAAGCAATTTAAAAAATTGGCTTTAAATGTTTTATGTTTACAATTTTCGGATTTTTTCCAAAAAAGAGGTCATTTATAAACCCTAAGTGTCTCTTATACCCCATTAACCCTTGTAAATTTGAGGTATTAATCCACTTTCAGCACTTAAGTTAGTCATTCGATGTTAAATTACCCAAATAATCCTTGAAGTTTTTAGGGTTCACACTATTTTTCCAAATAACTGTCCACTTAAACACTTACCCACACATAGGCACACTCAACAAAAAACCATGGTGATTGACAAAGCTACCCAACCATACATGTAAATGGTGTTTTCATATGTCGTAGTCGCTTCCTTTTTTTTGTTTTGGTTTGTCTGTCATGCCTGATTTCATTTGACATTTGATTGTTGCAGTCACAAGCAAAGACTCATTTTGAAACATTTGATGGGGTTTTCTTCAATCGGCATGAAGTTCAAAGTTTTGCCAACAGCACGGAATGAATCATTTGTTAAGCAAAACTTGATGGATGTCAGGCCGCAAGAAAAGTTTCTACACCAGCTGGATGGCAGCAAGCATGGACATGAACATGGGCAATATATTGATACTTTCTTCAAACATTGAATGGACACGTAGCTCACATAAATCATGATTATTGGCCAATTCATAGTTCCGCACGAGTAGTAAATTTTCTATTGCCTCTCGTTTTCTTTTTTTCCTTTTGGCGCAGAGAAGTGGTAAAATATTGAATACCACAACCACTTATTAGGTCACAATTTCCTTAGCCAAATGAGCTTGAGTGTGATTGTGGCCATATATATGCAGTAATTGTCTCCAGTGACACCTTTCTCTTAGCTTTGCTGTTGTATAATTTTGCCCTGACTTTTATAAGCTGGTGTATTGGCACAGAAACACCCTTCGTCAAAGGCTTTGGGAGATGTTAACTTAGGTCAATCTATGGTGACAGATGGTTGTCATGTGAGTCCCAATTCAATTAAGGTTTAAGGAAATCATTTAGAGTAATGCTATTTGAAAGCAAAGTTAAGGGAAATTGAGTTGAAGGGTGCGTATAAGTATTGTCAATACGTATACGCACTTCCTTCCAAATATTAAGTATCGAAAATTCTGGGGTGTATTGGAATGTGATAATATTTCAATTTCGAAATCAATTAGTATGGTCCGAATTTATGTTAAATTCGGTACACTAGGAATCTTTGATTGCAAGCCAAACCCGATTAAAAACATGTATATAGTTGGGCGGTACACTTGCATGGATGTTATTCCAAAATCCGTACTCATATCAACATTTTTGGTTGTGTCATCCGGGATTTAACTCCGCAAGTAAGCAAGCAAATTTCTATAAAATAAGAGAGTCAGAGTGAGAGAGAGCGTACAGGGGAAAAAATCGGACCATGTCCATATTTTCAAGATTTTACCATAATTTTCATAAAATTTGCAGAGGTCCACATTTGAAGACTTAATAGACATCATAGAACGGCATATGTAGCTCTAAAAGCCTTTAGAAGAACCTCGTGTGTTACCTTTTAAGGATCCATAAGGATCAAATTGCATTTACAATATCTGATAGTCCTTGAAAGATTCATATTTATGGTTCAGGACTCAACCTTGGCAGTTCAAGAAATATTCACGAAAATGACGTTAAAGGAACGGCGTAGATAGCCATGCAAGTCCTTTACAGATTCCTGTATTAAGGACGACTTGGAAGACCATAAGCAGCCCATACATGTGGTCTCGATAATGCTTAGAAGATCATCGTATATTGGCTCAATGGGCCACAAAAGATCATTATGTGTAGTTCCAATAGCTCCTTAGAGGACTTCGTATATAACTCAGATATTCCTTCAAACGATCGCATAGATATCCTCGATAGTCTTTAAATGTTCACGATTAAAGTCCTTGAGAGATTCAATTATTTACCTTGATAGTGATTTAAATACCTATATTTGTAGCTCTGACAGGCATTCAAGGACTCAAAATTTTAAGCCTCCTTAAAATGTCCATTAAAGTTCCCACATCTAGACCTAATAGTTCTTAAAAGTCTACGCATGCTCTTGAAGGATTTTCTCATGAAGCTCTGGTAGTCATCAGAATAACATAATGTATGGACCAGATAGTCCTTCAAGGATGGATTCATGCTAGTCCTTAAAATGTCCTTAAAATCATTGTCCTTAAAATGTTCACATTTTCAGGGATAGTCTTTCAAGATTCATAATGCATGCCTTATTATCCCTAAGATGTCCGTAAAATCCTTAATATGTCCATTATAATTCCAAAATGCAGCTATGGTAATTACTCAAAGTCCTCGTATGCCCTTAATGGATCTTTTCAGTGTCCTTAGAAGAATTTCCTATAAAGAAGAGAAAGTCTAAAAGTCGAAGGTTTCTGACATTCCTTAACATTTTCACAACAACTGTCCTTTGAAAATCCAAGTATGAAGCTCTGAGAGTCCTTAAAAGACCCAGGCATATTGCTCTTATATTCCATATATAGCGCTGATAGTCCATAGAAGATTCTGATGTGCAGCACTGGCAATTATAGGTAATAGGTACTTAGAAAATCAAAGTATGAAGCCCTGAGAGTGCTTTAAAGACCCATGTATATAGTTCTGATATTCCTTTATATTTCTCCACATATAGCCCTGGCGATTATTGGAAATAATTAAAACCCCGGTATACCCTTATATGATCTCCTTGCATACCCTTATAGGATCTCCTTCCAGGAAATACTTGTAACGTACAGAAAGTCTATAATTCGAATGACTCTGACAGTCCTTATAATAAAAAATCCAAGTATGGACTCCTGCGAGTCCTTAAAAGATCCAGGTATATAGCTCTGATGTTACTTCAAAAATATCTCCACATATAACTCTGCCGATTATTGAAAAATATCCAAAGCCTGGTATGCCTTTATAGGATCTCCTTCAGTCCTTAGAGAAATTCTTGTAATGTACAGAAAGTCTACGAGTCGAAGGACTCTGATAGTAATTAGAGAGTTCACGACGACTGTCCGTAAAAAAGTATGAAGCCCTGAAAGTCCTTAAAAGACCCAGGTATATAGCTTTGATATTCCTTTATATATCTCAACATATAGCCCTGATAGTCCTTGGAAGATTCTCAAGTACATCTCTGACAACTATTAGTAATTATTCAAAGTCCCGGTATGCCTTTATAGGATCTCCTTGCAGTCCTTAGAGAAAATTCTTGTAATGTACAGAAAATCTATAAGTCGAAGGACTTTGGCCGTCCTTATAATGTTCACGACAACTATCCGCAGAAAATCCAAGTATGAAGCCCTGAGAGTCCTTAAAAGACCCAGGCATATAGCTCTGATATTCCTTTATATATCTCCACATATAGCCCTGATATTCCTTGGAAGATTCTCATGTGTATCTCTGACAATTTTTGGTAATTATTTAAAGCCTCCGCATGCTCTCATAGAACTAAGGACTCCAAGGTGCCTTAGAGAAATTCATGTACAGAAAGTCTATAAGTCGAAGGACCCTGAGAGTCCTTATAATGCTCACTACAACTGTCAGTAGAAAAGACAGGTATGAGAATCCTTAAAAGGGCCAGGAACGTAGCTCTGACATATTTTCAAATATCCCTACATATAGCCCTGATAGTCTTAGGAAGATTCTCATGTGCTTCTTTGGCAGTCCCTAAAATACTTTCATGTGTAGTCCTTATGGTCCTTAAAATATTTCTATATAAACTTTTAAGTCCTCAAATTGACGTATATTGCCCTTAAAAATCTCATATTCATCTCTGGCAATTATTGGTATTTATTCAAAGCCTTCATGTGCAGTTATAGGACTTAGAACTCCAAGGAGCCTTAGAAGAAATTAATGTACAGAAATTCTATAAGTCGAAGGACTCTGCCAATCCTTATAATGTTCGTGACAAATGTCCATAGAAAATCCAGGTATGAGAATCCTTAAAAGATCCAGGAAAATAGCTCTGATATTTTTTTTCAAATATCTCCACATATAGCCCTGATAGTCTTTAGGGAGCCCAACTCCAACTCCAAGGAGCCTTAGAAGAAATTCATGTGCAGAAAGTCTAAAGTCGAAGGACCCTCATAGTCCTTATTACTTTCGCGACAACGGTCCGTAGAAAATCCAGGTATGAGAATCCTTAAAAGATACAGGAATATAGCTCCGATATTGTTTTCAAATATCTCCACATATAGCCCTGATAGTCTTTAGGGAGCCCCTAAAATAATTTCATCTACAGTCCTTATGGTCCTTAAAATATTCCTATATAGCCCTTTTAGTCCTTAAACATTCAAGTAGATTGCCGTTAAAAATCTCCCTCATAATTCTGAAAAACGCCCCACGTCTATAGCTTTTATAGACCTTAATAGATTTCATTTTATCGACCCTGTAGGCCTTAATAGCTTCTTGTAAATATAGTCTTTGCGATAGTCCTTATCAGAAACCTTGATAAAATCAATGCATGTATTGAGTTGATAGTTCTTCAAACATCAATGTATATAGCCTTGTTAGTACTTCGAGGCTTCTGATAGCCATTAAAATCCCCCGATAGTACTTTAAAAATAATTAATGTCCTTTAAAATCCAGATATCTACCTCTGACTGTCCTTAAAAGTTCCAAGTGCAGTCCTGCCAGTCGTTACAATATCCTCATATATGGCTGAAAGGATTTAACGGATCCACGTACATAAGTTTGATTTTCCTTAATAAATCCCAATGTAAAGCCCTAGTGGTCGTTAATAATTCCTCACATGTAGTGGGGAGATGGTCCTTTAAAGAAGCTCTGGTAAGTCCTTACGAATGCCCACGTATAGCCTCAAGAGCCCTTTAAAATTCCACGTCCTTTATTCCAAAAATTAGCTGGAAAAATTGCAGGCTGTAGTGTACTTCTTCGCTTGACTACACATCTAAGTCTCTCCTTATGTATTTCCTTACATTCTATTGCGCTTGTTACTTATCTAATTATTTTCTTTTTCCTCTCTCTCTCCCTCTCTTTCACTTACAGCATTCAGTCGGTAGTTGAAGTAGATAACAAAGGAGCACAAAAAATGAGGTTATTACCACAAAGCAATGACAAAAGCTGGCCAAAATATATACTAAGTAATACTTGAGGAGGGCAGTGGAACAGACGAGGACGACGACCACAACTAACAGCCAACCAAGCAACCAACCAACCAACATCATTATCGCCAACACCACAACCACCATCATCACTATTAGTATTACAACTAGAAAAACCAAAGAGCCAAGGAAGGGCAAGGAAAAAACGAAGTATTTGCACCTCGAATGTTGGAATATTTATTTTTTTTGCTAGAATAACTTAAGCATATATTACATAGCAACAAAAATAATAACAAGAGAAGCAGGAGCAGATAAAATACAACAGTAACCATGAATTTATATTTAAGTATATTACTAATGAGCTTACTACCCCACTTGAGTTTGCAGCAACAACAACAGGAATTGAAAGATGAGCAACAAGGACTTACTAATGATAATTCACCTCCCTCCCTAATGTTGCCACAAAAACGCACCGGACTGGACCAACGTCCGACAAACAACCGAAATGATAACAAGGATACAAATGATATAACCAAATGGTCTGACGTTGCCAACATGGCTGGCGATTCGGATTCCAATCAAGCTCAAGCATCAAATCTTGAAAAGCATTTGAAACCCACGCTACAACTTTACGAATGGGATCAGAATGAGTGGATGCGCCGTTACAATGCCAGCTTCATTGCTGCCATGAATAGCTTCAATCTCTCGAACACAAATGACTCGTTAGACTATGGCGATGACGACTCGTGCGGCTCGCCCCAGAATGCCGTCATTAAATTAATAACTATGATTCTCTATTCGCTAGTCTGTATTGTAGGCTTATTTGGCAACACTCTGGTGATATATGTAGTCTTGAGGTTTTCCAAAATGCAAACCGTCACAAACATATACATACTCAACTTGGCCATTGCGGATGAGTGCTTCCTCATCGGCATACCCTTCCTGCTGTACACCATGCACAACAACAGCTGGCAGTTTGGTGAGTACGCCTGCAAGGCCTACATGGTGAGTACGTCGATAACCCAGTTTACGTCATCAATTTTCTTGCTCATCATGTCGGCCGACCGCTACATTGCGGTCTGCCATCCCATATCGTCGCCGCGCTATAGAACTCCGACAGTGTCGAAAATCGTGTCTGGCATTGCCTGGCTGACGTCGGCCCTGCTGATGCTGCCCGTCATTCTGTTTGCCAACACGGTGACGAACGGCAAGCACACGTCGTGCAATATCAAATGGCCGGAAGCCCAGAATACCCAATCGGGTACCACATTTATACTGTACTCACTGGCCCTGGGCTTTGCCACCCCGCTGACATTCATTTTGGGCTTCTACTGCTTGGTCATACGGAAGTTGCACACAGTTGGTCCCAAGCACAAGTCCAAAGAGAAGAAGCGGTCCCATCGCAAGGTGACAAAGCTGGTACTGACAGTGATTACCGTATATATCCTGTGTTGGCTACCCTATTGGATATCCCAGGTGGCCTTGATAACCTCGACACCGGGCAAATGCGTCTCACGTCTGGAGATAACCATCTTTCTGTTGGCCAGCTGTCTGGTCTACTCGAACTCGGCCATGAATCCCATACTCTATGCCTTTCTGTCGGACAACTTTAAGAAGTCATTTATGAAGGCATGCACCTGTGCGGCCCGCAAGGATGTCAATGCCCAGCTTCAGCTGGAGAATAGCATGTTTCCGCGTTTCAGTAAATCGAAAAATGCCGAAAAGCTTTTGGCCCCTAATAAGGCGAAGCAGAGGGCTTCATTTCGCCAAAGGGCTGGCATGAATTCGACAACAGCCACCACCACCACAGGTCACACGAATGTGACAACCCTGGAGGCGAATAGTTCGGTGGTGCCGTGCCAACAACAGTTGGCCAATAATAATTTCCTGGCACCACCCAAACTAGGCTCGTCGTGTAACTCTCAGAATTCAAATCTCTTAATGCCAGGGCCTAGTAGTGTTTGTACTGAAAACTCCAACCTTGATAATCTCTCGGAATGTTCGGAGGGGGCTGTTGACAAGCCTCCAGTGTTACACACCGACTTATAAGAAAGGCGTAAGACTAGAGTTCGGGAATGTATTGTTTTATTGCAGTCGAATAATGTTCTATAGCATAGGCTGGGGCATCAGCATCATCAGAATTCACATCATCAGCATCAGTATCATCACCACCATCATCCATATCATCAGCATCACATGGTAGTAGCTGTAGGCTTAGATAGTGTCCTAGAAACTGAGGAATAGTTGTAAGTTCAAAGATCAAATTAATTTATAAAATTGGGTTCAAAACCTCAACACTTTTTTGTTTAGAAAAAAAAAAAACGTGCTAGTCTTATTGCCAAAAAATAATAGTTTTGTAAGTTTGGAGAAACAAATTTTCTATATTATCTGAAAATTGTATAGTTTTTTTTCTGGTAAGTTTAGATGTTGATATTATTAGAAAGGAGAAAAACTTTGTAAATTTAAGGATTTTATTAGTGTTTTTATTTTTGTAATTGATAAGTATTGGGGGAGATTGTTTTTATTTTAACAAGGAAAACCAATTAGAAGTACGATTTTCTTGGATTTTAACCAATTGATAATAAAGCCAGCCTTGCGTTGTGTAATATTGAACCAGTGGTATTTTTTAATAGGTGAGAAGCGTCTCTTGGGAGTATAGTTTATGCAAATGGAAGAATTTTTAATTCAGAATTGTCTTAAGTATATGAATATATCCCTGAAAGAGATAGGTATTTCTCAGAGGATCATAGAGGATCTTTAATTTTTAGTTCAAATTTGGAACGATAAAATAGAACCTATTTTTTTATCAGCGTATAATGACTTCATTAAGAAATGGTATATATAACAGAAATAAAGTTTTATATGGAAGTATTTAGGAAAATTTAAGAATTTCAACAATTTAAAAACTTTAAGGACTTAAATATTTTCGTTCTTACAGAGAGAAAAGTCATTACAAAGGATACGTTTTTTTGGAGAAATACCTCTTAATTTTTTTTATGATAGATTTATAGAAAAAATATTTGACAGAGAAGGCAATTTTAAGAATCCGCCTCCGGTGTGGTCGTATTAAATTGTCTTTGGATTGAATTAAAAAATCGTTTTGAGAGACAAATTTACCTACCTGAGTTTTCACAATTTTTTGCATGAAATTCGTCCTAATAGAACTATTTGGCCCACAAAGTACAGAAACAGAAAAGTGGTTTAAATTTCAGAAATATATAGGGTCCTCAAAAAAAAAAAAAAAAAAATAATAATAATAGTAAATAAAAAAATAAAAAACATTTCAGGTATTAAAAAGCTGGCATTCACGTTCATTGCTCCGAAAGTAGGAGCGCTCGTTGATGACGAGCTTACTCTCCACTCTTTTATTTGGGATTGTTGACGAGTACTTTAAAAATGATTGAAATTAAGTTATAGTTTATTTTAAGTTTGGAATAGAGCGGAAAAAGTTATTCTGTTCACTGAAACGTATAAAATAAGAAAAGCAACCACACTATCCATATGCCTCTACCAAGATTGGCAACAATGAAATTTTGTTTTTGTATCTGTTGCAGTTTTAGGTTGAACAAATCCACACTTTTTCAAATATAATAACGGTATGACAAAACCCAAAATTTTTTTCGATTTCGAGCTCAATTCTATCCTGTTCAAAATCGAGCGTAGCAACCTCGTTCATATTCGAATGACGTAGACTGGATTTTCCTTTTCACTCTCAGAAGTTACACTCTTGACTAGAATTTGAGCATTTTTTTTAATATGAAACTTTTTTTTCTTCTGCACTCTCAGGAACTACACTCTTGACTAGAATTCGAACATTTTTTAATGTGAAAATCTGAAACTCTCTGAGAATCTGGCTTTGTAGAGGAATTTTTCAATGTGAAACTGGATTTTTTTCACTCTCACGAAATAATCTCACAATACCTCGAAATATTCATTGGAGGCTCCATATAGTACATATATTCGTAATCATTTTAAAACTATTAATTGATATGATAATATGACCATCCTTCTGTCAAGAGAAGTGAAATTGGCATAGAAGTTTTTATTACTTCCAAGGTATTAAGTTATATCGGTCCCTAGTTGGGTATAACACCATATACAGTTGCCTTCTAATTTTCGGTATTTCAAGGAGTTTGGTCACAGTTTCCAACCAAATTATCTATAATTTTGGGATTCTCATTGGCCTGTTTAACATTTAGAATTTATTTATTTTTCAGAATTGTTTGTACAATTTTTTTTGGAAAAGTTAGTTTTTGGACATTAAACTATGCCATCTCCCGGAGCCTCAAGACTTCATAATTGCATTCTTGGGATTGCCAGATTTGTCATATTTTCTATCCGTTTTGCATGTCTTGATGTAAAAATTACAAATTAAGGAATGTCTCTGCATATTTGGTTCATGGTGGAATAAGCTGAAATTGTGTTCGTATCTGAAAAAAATACTCATTTTCACAGGTATTAATACACCGGCCATAAACCACCAAGTTTTAGAGATTCAAGGGCAATCTATTTGGGTCATTGTGTAAGTTTCAATATTTTTTTGGCTATTTTGTTAAGAAAGCGAACTTATTTAGACAAGAAAAGGGTTTAACGAACTCTCGATATTAACTGAATTTTTTCCCCTACTTCAAAAAAGGACCAACTGCCGAAAAGAAAAGTTTTAATTAATTAAATAATTTTTTAATAATATTTAACTTTCATTTCAGAAAATTTTTTGGTTGTAGGTCCAAATATTTAGTAAATATTTTCTTTTGCTTTTCTAAGTTCTCGATCTTCTCAAAATATAATAATTATCGAATTTAACAAATAATACCAACTTCCGAACAAAATCATAATTTCAATGTACAATGATTTATAGAATCGACAAAATGGATCAATATTATATAAAAATAGGGAAATAAATAATAAAAAATAAGAAAAACACAAAAATAAAATATAAAATAAAAAAAAATTATAGTTTTTTGGGATACAATAGTCAATATATTTTCTTCAACTGATGAAAAGATCTTTGGGAAGTTTTGTCATTTAAAGTAACCCCCTTTGACCATCATTCGGAGCTTTTAAAAAAGTACTGTTATTTTTAAAGGCCACACTTTTGATTAAAAGTCTGCAATTGTTCAAAACTGTCCTCCAAAATTTTATTGGGGTTTCCAGGACATATCTAAAGTTGAAGGACACAGAAAAAAAAATATTTATTTGAAATACAGCTCTCAAACATTCCCTACTAAATATTGTATTAATTTTTGAAAATTATGTAAAATATCAAAAATGAAAAAAAAAAATTAAAATACCCTAAATTACTATAGAATGCAACATATGATATAAGATAAAAAAAAATAATTATTCATTAACATGCATACAGAGCTTAAGAAAAAATAATTAAATTTGTAAATTTGTACACATTACCATAAATTAAATTTACATAAAAAAACTAAGAAATTAATAACAATTACTAAACCAATGATATTTGTATTTAGCCTCTAAGAACTACATATACATTTGTGTTGCCAAAAGAATTTTTAAAAAATAATTTTAATTACATAATTTTAAGAATTAAAAAACTGAAAAAAAAAAAACACAAACATCTAGAGTTGTCAAAATAAGACCAAACCAAAAATTCCTATGTATGACAAAAAGTAAATAGGTTTATGCAAAAATCCAATTGTTTTGTATACAAATTTACTTTTTAGGAGAACAAAGTGTGCAAATTCCGGAAATATTCCTATATTTATTTTGATAACTCTAAGGAAAAAACGTTAAACGTTTTTAAAACTAAATACATTATACGATTTTATTGTAGATACAGAGTCAATAAATAATTAAAAAACAGAAACTTATTTGCTTTTTAATTTTAAAATAATTCAATTTTTTTACATACCCAACAACAAATAGCCAGTTACAATTCTGTAATTGAAACATATATTTATAAATGTTGAATGTTTATAAAACTTTAACTTGTATTAGTTATTTAAGCCAAAGAGAAACCACTTTAAAAGAACAGAATATAAAATAAAACAAATAATTACAAATGGAAAAAAACAGTAACACAAATACCATACAACAATTTTGAACCAGAACTACAACACAAAAATACAGGAAATTTTTTCATTATTTTAGATGTAAAAGATAAACCAAAACAAAAAGAGAAAAGAATGATAAGTCAATAAAATCTATGAAAAAAGTAAATTTCATTTTAAGGAAATCTTTAATAAATGAAATGCAAAAAAAAAAAAATGAAAACTGAAATGGAATTGAAAATATGCCGGATATGACATAGAAGGGTAAGTAAATGTAATGGTAAAAAATATTTTATTGGGTATTGATATCCGAAATTTAAAAAAAGCATAAAATCAAAGAGATATATTAAAAAAGATTTATAGTTGGTATCAAATAATAAATTTGGAGTTGAGGCTTTACCTGAACCAATTTGAGGGAATAGGAAAATACCTCACTCTGGATCATAGTAAACCAACCAGTGCTAATTACAACTCCAAAAGGCTTGCTCGATTAGATCGATTAAAGAGTAAATCCGCCCGAATTCGAGAGAGACTATTCCTGAGAGTAAATCAGAAATCATCTATTCTCTTTTATACTATGCTACTCGAGTAAAGGTGGGTACGCTTCGCTCATTGTCGAGTGGAAGTAAATCGATCAGATGCTACTCCTGCCGAGTATTCTTTTAGTTTCTGTCAGGCTATTATTGTATTTATAAGTATTTGTATTTTTCTCTTCTCTTTTTCATCGTGTTTGGAGGGATATGTTAGCGCTTTAAAGCCCATATTAATGGAGGCTATATCTCAAGTGAATTTCTGCAAATGTAACAAATTTCTGCAAAAATACAAATACTTTGATGAATATTGATGCCAATCTCTGATAACAATATTGTAAAAGTCGTATTTTGAGCACTCCCGCTAGTGAGTATAATTGTCTCGCCAGTAAAAACCAGCAAATCTGAGTTCAGTACCTCTATGCCTCTATAACAGAACTTTTTCTCTCTCTCTTCCTCTCGTTACATATAATATGTGTTAATGTATATCGAAAAATGAGATTCATAAAATAATCGAGAAAAACTATTCTTCATCGAAAACTAAAAAATTACTGCCTTCATTTTTTGGCAGGTTGAGAAACAAGTAATTCGTCTAACACATAGGATACGCCCTTGAGAGTACGTTCGTAATTAACCCCCAAAAAGTGTCCATGGCTCGAACGAAAGAGTGTAAACAAAGGACATGTATTCTCTCTCGTTTTTATACCCTCTACCATAGTATGGAGGGTATATTAAGTTTGTCATTCCGTTTGAAACACCCCGAAGTATATATTTTAGACCCCACATAGTATATATATTCTTGATCAGCATAAAATTCTATTTCGATGTAGCGATGTTCCGTCCGTCTGTGAAAATCTCTCTTTCTTCCAAACGAAATGAAGTAGGTTGATAAAACTGTACTCAAATGTACATTATGTCTGCAGGACTTTTGGTATTGAAAATGGGCCATGTAGGTCTAGGTTTTGGTATAGCACCATATAACTGTACCTCCCTATATTCGGTATTTTAATGATTTTTGCGAAATTTTTACCGGAATTGTTTCAAATTTGGTATTTGAAGTTCGTAATGGATACTTCAGCATATGACAGAAAATTGTCTGTGTAGGTCCACGTCTTCCTATTGCCCCGATATAATGGTACCTCCCGATATACGGTATTTTAATGATTTTAGCGATATTGTATACCGGAATTGTCTAAAATTTGGTATTAGAAACTCGTACAGCCTATGACAAAAAATTCTCTGTGCTGGTTCACGTCTTCGTATAGGCCCCATATAATGGTACATCACGATATTCGGTATTTTGATGATTTTGGCGAAATTATTCACCGGAATTGTTTCAAATTTGGTATTCGAAGTTCGTAATGGATACAACAGCCTAAGACAGAAACTTTTCCATGCAGGTTCACGTTTTCGTATAGCCCCCATATAACGGTACTTTCCAATATTCGATATTTTAGTGATTTTAGCGACATTATTTACCGATTTTTTTTTCAAGTTTCGGATTTGAATATTGTAGTGGCTTATGACAGGAATTGCCTATGCAGATCCACGTATTCCTATATACCCTAATATAACGGTATTTTTAGGATTTTAACAGAATTTTTAACGTATTTTTTTTTTTTTTTTTTTTGAAAATTGCCAAATGTGTTTTAAAAGATTGAGAGTATTCAAAGTTCGACCCGGCCGAACTTGCAACTTTTTTACTTGTTCTTTTTTATTACCACTACTAATGCATATATTGTGAGCAAGGCTGGTCCAAAGGCTCGTATATTCCGTTATTTATAATGAAATTTGGTAGACTGTGGCTTCCTTTGACACTGTTTGCCTTAAACAACATTTTATGATACTTGCTCTCATTAATTCGAGAAAAAGCCACAAAAAATGGTATCGAAAAATAGCAAATATTTTCAATATTTATGACCGAAATATAAATTTATTTTCTTTCATGACTTATAATGAAATTTGATGATAAATAGTTTTCTCTTTGACGTCATCCTTTTAAAAAAACGTTTTATAGGATAATTTAACACACTCTTACACGAAGTACGGCTAAAACCCTAAAATTTGTTTTACATATTTATGAATTCCAGGCGTTTAGGTAAGGCTAAGATTTTTGGTGCATTCTTAGACCTATAACAAATAATTATGTAGAATATTTCGACTTGATAGGATCCCGTTTAAGGGGAATTTTTTATAAATTGTTGCAAAAAAAGACCAAAAAGATCCCTTTTTTGACTCTCCTTAAGGTTAAAATATTCAACCAAAATATTCCTTGCATTTTATCAGCAATATTGCCGAAGACACCACATGTCTAAAATATACGAATTCCGAGGAATCTTAAACCAACAATTTGTGTGGGGACTTGCTCCCTCCCTTTAGGCTACTTTGCAGTGTAAACTTTCAAAAAGGCGATAAACGTGTCCACTCTCTATTTTAGCTCTATTTTCATAATCCCCTATAATTTTGTTTTTTAATTGAAAAATTTAATGTTGTAGCACAGTGTAATCAAAGTCCATATCAAGGTAATGGTCCCTATGAACCAAAAGAGACTGGATCTTGGTATATGTTTTACTTGTAATTAAATCCACCCTCAAATTCCACCAGATCCTCGCAGATCCCGATTATTTATAAGCAAAAACTAAGCATGCAACACCAACATATTTAAAGTGTGTATGAAATTTATTTTACTGTGGCAAAAAGAAAAAACAAGATATTTCCCCTATCCGGAATCCATTTAATGATTGTGGAAATTTTCCACAAAAAACTCAAATAAAAAACAATTTCCACTGTGTTTTATTGCCAGACCTTGGATATGAATAGCATACCAGCAATTGTTGAACAATTTATTTTTAAACATACATTTTTTGGTTCACACTTTCTAAATTGTTAAATTGATTTATTGGACAAATGCTGAAAAAAAAAAACGAAATCAATTCTATTTCAACACTATTATCACTTTCTAAATATAAACTAGTAAATTTGGCTGGTCAACAGTGACGTGGATATGTAGTACAGATGTCTGTTTCTTTTGCAACTTCCCCTGTCTTTCTTCGGGGGGCGCTACCGCCACCATCGATGATTGCAGCCTTCCGCCGTGGCCGGCATTTTTTGTTTGTTATTTTCTTCCCTGCCTGCTAAATATATTCGCACAAACATTATAATTAAGTTTTATTGATTTGTTATTTGCAATTTGATGAAATTTATGTATGTTTTGGGATTTTTATTTTTGTGGAATTTTTTATTATTTCATTAATTTTGTGTGAATTTAAATAAAACATACAGACATTTCAATGGAAATTCAAACAGAAATTTTTTCTCCCAGCCACAACAATACAACTTTATTACTTGTTGAAATCGGTCTAATGTTTGATTTGTTTGGAGAGATTTCAGAGTGTGTGTGTGTGTGTGAGTGAGTGTTGGCTATGCCCACATGATGGTGTTGGTATGCATGTGGTCGTTTTTTTATTATTTTGCGGCAAATCAATGTTCCATTGAATTGCTTTTCAAATAGATAAAAATCCGCATATCAAAACCAAAATTAAAATAAACAATGTTCTCTGCCGAGTCGTTTGTTTTTTTTTTTCGTTATTCACTTTTCATTTGGTTTGCTTTGTTTTGTGGTGGTCCATCCAAACACACACACACACACACACAAATCCATAAAACTATTAGCTCCGAAATGGATGTGAAAATATGCCAACGAAAGCTGTTGTTTGCGATGTGTTTAGCGAAACATAAAAGGACTGTTGATGTGATGAATTATTTGAATTGGAAAACATACATTTTATAAACAAATATTCCAATTAAATTGAATTGAAAAAATATTGTAAACCACATATAAATCAGGGCACATGGAATTCGATTAATTTCAAACCTTGCACATCGTTAATAGTTGCATCACACCAATGTCAAATGTAAAAATGAACAATATGAGCCTTCAATGAAGGGTTACAATTTTGGTACTCTAACCATAAAGGGTTATATTTTTGAAAACTAAAAAAAATTGTATATAGCGATTAAATAGAACTATGTACTTCAAAAAATACCCAAAATACCTAACTCAATAAAAATTGCTTCTAATACCAGCCTCAATACATTGAAACATTTTCAAAAAACAAGCAAAAACGACGTTAAGCTCGGATTGACCGAGCTTTTTATACCCTTGAACCTGGGAAAACCTGATTTATGGCCAAACAAAAATTAACAACCCTCGAAATCTCTAATATAAAGATGTTACACTGAGAACCCGATATATCAACTGAAAGCAGAATTGGTGGGAAATTGGGAAATTAGTAAGAAAAGCTAAATTTGTCTTATAGCACATTATATATAACTAACAGTGAACAGATTGACCTGGATAAACTGACATAGAATTTTATGCACGGGCCAATTTCGTAATGCAAAGTTTTTAGATATTTCAACACGTATTGGCTTTATATGGCCTTTAAATGGCCTGGAAAAATATTACTGGGTACATCGGTGGCTGATTATGAGTGTATATGCGAATTGGCGTCTCCGAAGGATATTTTGATATTTTATAAGGAGTTATGGCCATTTTAAAGTATGCTTTTTTCCTCCTTCAAAAAGTGATCACAAATAATGGCCGTCAATATTTAAGCAGTTATGGCCATTTTAAAATATGCTAGTTTTCCTCCCACGAACGGTCAATGAAACCGTCACACGCTCCCCGAATGCGGCCCATTCCCGGCGAAGCGCTTGCTTGAGGTGATCGACACTTTCGTATTTTTAGTGCTTTCCAAAATACTCTAGACACAATAGTATAACAGATTGGTATCCGGAGATTTTGGTGGCCATTGTGAGCTGGAAATAAAGCGAGGAACCTGATTTTGTAACCATTTTTGGGTGGCATGTGGTGAGTGCGAAGGTGCTGAGTCCTATCGGAATGTCCAAGATCTGCGGCCAAAATGTTTGCGTGGCCAAGGCTTTAATACACCATACAGAATATTTTCGCGATAATATTCGGCATTTATTCTGATGCCATGGTTGATTAATACGAGCGCAGAGCGACCATCGGCTGTTATGGCGGCCCACACCATCACAATGGCCGGCGCTTGTGTTCCGGAGGCCAACCGAAGGTACACATTTTCAGCTGACCTCTTTGGCAAGACAACACGATAATTTTGTTTGTTTACAAACTGCTGGACAACGAATGTTTTCTCATCGGAGACGGAGAAAAAAAAATTGGCAGTTCACCACTTTCGGCCAAGCGAAGCAACTCTTTAGCTCTTTTGAGTCTATTTTCTTTCTGCTGCGGTGTAAGTTCTTGCTCATTTTGGAATTTCAATTACTTCATCCCGAGCTGATTTTTCAATATTCGCTGAATGGAATATTGGGATAAGTTCAGCTCAAGAGCCATTTTTCGGCAACTGCGACGCGGGTTTCGATCAAGTCGCTTCTTTACTTTTCGAACCAATTCTGCTGATGTTGCTCTTTTCTTCCGTCCACTTCCTTGACGTCGGTCAGTGCAGGTCCATGTCTACGTATAGTTCCCATATAACGGTACCTCCCGATATTCGGTATTTTGATAATTTTAGCGACATCATTCATCGGAATTGTTTTGAATTTGGTATTTGGAATTCGTAACTGATACTACTGCGTGTAACAGAAAATTGTCTGTGCAGGTCCACGTTTTGGTATGGCCCCCATATAATGGTACCTCCCTATTTTGATGATAATTTTACCAGCTGTCGGACGACACTGGAATAATTTTACCAGCTGTCGGACGAGTGTCTTAGAAATGACAGCAGTCTGAAGTTGGTTGCAGTTTTTTCATCTCACACCCGAATATAATTATTACGGAGTTCATATTACGGATGTGGAGAACTATATATATATATATATATATATATATATATATATATATATATATATATATATATATATATATATATATATATATATATATATATATATATATATATATATATATATATACATATACATATATACATATATATGGGAGCTATATTTAAATATATATATATATATATATATATATATATATATATATATATATATATATATATATATATGTATACATATATATATATATATATATATATATATATATATATATATATATATATGTATACATATATATATATATATATATATATATATATATATATATATATATATATATATATATATATATACACATATATACATATATATGGGAGCTATATTTAAATTTTTACCGACATGGGCCAAACAAACGATTTGAAAATTCTCATCAGAAGATCATCAAACGTAACTATGAGTCTATCTCGCTTCCTTCTCCATGTTCGAAACAAACGCACAAAGACATAATACCCTGACCACTGCATGTAGTAGGCTATAAGGAGTATGTCGAGTAGTTACCAAAGGAATGGCGAGATGAATGTACTCATCATATTGTGGTGGCGTATATAAAATAATTTTATTTTATTTACTTATTTATTACATTTTTTTATTATTATCTTCCAATATCCTATTTTGTTAATTTTGTATATTTTTATTATTCCTACATCTTACCTCCTCCTTGCCACCTACGACGTTCGTCAAAGATTTCATCTCCATCTCCATATTTATTTTTATTTGTTTTTCTAATAAAATAAAAGTAAAGCATACTTGGAGGCGTTGCACGAGTAATTGCCATGTTTTTTTTTTTCTTAATGAGGTAATTTCAGGACTTGAGGTCTTATGTTTTCATAAAGTTGGAGAAGAAGAAGAAAAAATAAGAAAATAATACCAAAAGCTTTAATCTGCTTATGTTCCGAGTATTTTTCCGTAGGACTTGTTTGAATTCAATGTTCAAATCAGAGAGAGATTACAATACTTGCATATTTCTCTGAAGTTAAGCTGGCTGGCTGGTTGGTTGGTAAGTAAACATTAATTAAAAAGTGATAAATAGCAGAAGAAAGGAATTTCTTTGTTAACTAAGTAGGGGTTTTTAATTGCAAAAATGTATTATAGAAAATATACAAAAACAATACAACAAAAGAAATAGAAGTGGGAAGCTGAAGATTAAGATATTAAACAAGGGCCATAGGAATTCAAAAGTAACTGTTGTATTCTAAATAGGAAAATCTGTATTTCTTTTGGAGGGGCATTAAAAGGAAAATACTCCCTCATACCCACCTACGCATCCTACGTTTGAATTTTTTTAATTGATATTTTAAGCCGATATAAATTCATTAACCACAAACATAAAATTAATCCCCTCAAAAATCTCAACAAGATTTTGAACAAACTCTTAATCGCCTTTTATGGCCATATTCCATTAACATCCTCCCCGCCACCCACAGGATGACAATACAATTTGACACATGTCACATATGTTTATATTTTCGTATTTTGCGGATTATTTTGCCTGATATTAACCTGTATCAAAGGCAAACAAAGGCAGAACAATTAAAACCACATAATTGAGAGCAATTAAATAAAATACTTCTGGTCATCAAAACGATTTAAGGGATAATCATTTCTTTGGTCTCAATTATTTGCAGCTTTGGCACATTTCTACTTCTTCGGCTTTTGTCCATTATTTTGTCATGACATTGAGTTATTTGAGAATTGAGTAATCTATTGTATTTTGACCAGGAGGAAAAAAAAAATCTGCTGCGCGAGGGATTCCATTTCAAATTGATAAGACCACAGAAATAAATAAAGACCCATCAATGTAAATGGTTGGCCAGAGCGAGAAGCGAGAAGAAAAGAGACAAGAACGACAAATAACCAAACAATTTCGGTGATGGCCGAAAGCCATTAGGCAGCAGGAGGGTAAGCGAAAACCAAAGCAAACGTCACAGCAATTTGCCAACATATGCCGGAGAATTTGTCATGTTTGGCCAAAATAATAGGTCATCGAGGCAAACAATAGCCGGATGGCTGACCCAACGACCGAGCGACTGTGAATGGAGGGTACTCCAAATTAAAGACTACATATTTTGTGAAAGCCAAACAAGGCACTCATACATTAAATATACTCCCCTACAGCATTGGGGAGACCCAAGTTGGAAAATCGGTAAAGGAAAAATCTTTAACTTTCCACAGGACAAATGGCAAAATAAAACAAAACAGACTTATTAATAAAACACAGCGCCAAGCATTCGAGTGTAAATAACAATGAGAGAAAGAGACAAGATTACAAAATACCCGAGAAGATTAAAGACCAGCAGCAACATGGCAATTTGGTGGAGCATAATGAGAAACAAGGAAAAAAAAAGAAACAAAGCATACTTTTGGGAGATAAGTTACTCTACCTCCCTCCAAAGCACAAAAAATGGTGGTCAGAGAAAAATACAATTAAAAAGACAAATGCCTTGGTGGCACGAAGTGCTCTCGATGTCGATGTCCAACATGTTTTACATTTCCTCCTCATTCCTCCACACACACACACACACACCCAAAGACAATGGACACAACTGTCAATAATGACTAATGTTATATCCCTGTGCCTAAGTTTCCGTTTTTTTTTTTTTTTGTTTTGAAGTTATCAGCTTTCCCCAGTCCATTTGCATGTTTCGACATCGGGCTGCATAAAACAGACATTAAATTTTAAAATTATGATCCCGAAAATATGTTTTATGGTATATTAGTTTCTTTTTTCGTTCATCCTAAAAGTATGCCGTATAGCACGCTTTCTGTTCTTATCCACTTGCTTATTGATGCAAAATTCGGAGAAATTTAAGGCAATAAAAGGCAACAAATTTTATGATAGCACGTGCTTGCCAAGCTTGTTATGCTAAGTAATGTCAACGTTTTTGACAATAAATACAGGCGGTTTAAGAATGAAATTCGAATTTAGGGAGAGTGGGACACATAAATTTAAAGCATCATTTTAGTGGCCAATTTTAAAGTAATTTAAAAATGTATTGAAATGTAAATAAAATTCATAGATGAAAACATAATTGGAATACCAACTCTCATCACGACATACCAGCTTTAAAGTCGTCTATGAGACGATTTTCAAGTATTCTACCAAGTCGTCTAGAAGACGACTCCCAAGTCGTCGTTGGAGAGGCGACTTTCCTGTCGTCTATGGAGGTGACTTCCAAGTCGTTTTCAAGCCGACTTCCAAGTAGACTATTGAGACGACTTCTAAGTAGTCAACGGAGAGACGACTTTCAAGTCGTCAACGGAGGGACGACTTCCAAGCCGTCCAAGTCGTCTATAGAGACGATTTCTAAGTCCTCTATGGAGACGATTTCCAAGTCGTCTATGGAGACGACTCCCAAATCGTCTGTGGAGAGACGAATTCCAAGTCGACGATGGAAAGACGACTTTCAAGTCGCCTATTGAGAGACAACTTCCAAGTAGTCTATTGAGACGACTTCCAAACCGCCAACGGAGAGAAGACTTCCAAGTCGTCAACGGAGAGACGACTTCCTAGTCGTCTATGGAGACGATTTCCAAGTCAGATATGGAGACGATTCTCAAGTCGTCTATGGAGACGACTTCCTAGTCATCTATGGAGACGACTTCCCAGGCATCTATGGAGACGACTTCCCAGTCGTCTATGGAGACGGATTTCAAGTCGTCTATGGAGAGACGAATTCCAAGTCGTCTATGGAGACGACTTCCAAGCCGCCAACGGATAGAAGACTTCCAAGTCGTCAACAGAGAGACGACTTCCTAGTCGTCTATGGAGACGATTTCTAAGTCATCTATGGAGACGATTTTCAAGCCGTCTATGGAGACGACTTTCAAATCGTCTAAAGAGATGACTTTCCAAAGAAGGAAGCTTTCAAGTCGTCTAAAAGACAACATTCGAATTTATAGTGACGACTTGAAAGTCGTCTAGGAAGACGAGTTTTAGGTAGTCTTAGGAGACAACTTGAAATCGTCCGAGAAAACGTCTACCAAGTTGTCTAATGAGACGACTTTAAAGTCGTCTTTGAAGGCGACTTCCAAGTCGTCTATGGAGACAACTTTCACGTTGCCAATAGAGAAAGCATTCAAGTCGTCTAGAAGAAGAGATTCCAATTTATAAACACGACTTTCAAGTCGAAACGACTTTTGACTTTCTATTGAGACGACTTCCAATTAGTTTTGGAAGGCAGCTTCCAATTGTCCGAGAGAACGACTACCAAGTCCTCTATGGAAACGATTTTCAAATTTTCAAAGGAGATGACTTTCCATTGACCCATGGAGACCTCAATGGAGACGATTTTTATGTCACTCCCTAGTGGATCGAATAGCAGATTTCGAGCGGTTGATGGTGACCACTCTCAAGCATCTATCAAGACATATTTTTTCCGTCATGGAGATGGATTTCAAATCGTCTTTGGAGTCTATTTTCAAATCGCCTTAAGTGACGACATTAAGTCTTCCACACAAACGAGATTCAAGTCATATTTTAGATATCTACTAAAGATCATTTCTAGTCCTGACTAAAAAATTCAGGTATTAATTATAATTACCTGTGTTTCAATTTCCTTGAATTCTAATGAAGATGTACTAAACATCCATGGAATTTTAAACTTTTCCTCCCCGTTGATAATTACTTCCTTAGGCAACAAAAATCGCAGAATCCCACCCACTCCTCTAGAAGCACTTTTCTACAAATCTGCGTGGCCGTTTAACGAGAAGAATTAACATGCGTTCGATGAACGGCAAACAATGTGGGTATCATGTCAAATATTGCAACTTCAGGATAATAGCTATTGTCCTTTCCGTGTAGTTTTTGTCTATTCCGGGAATGCTATTAAACAGGAGATATTTCGCTTGAACTTTTCCACTATTACTTATCTACGTTCTTGAAATACCAATGTCAAACTTTGCCTTAATGGACATGGATACGGAGACAGGATAAAACCTGAATCAGGTAAAAATAACAAGGCAACCAAACAATGTTCTAATGCTATTGTTTCCTCGAAACATTGTTGTCAATGTGTCCGTTTTATGTTTTATTACGGCGAACAAGAACTTTGTGCTTAACTTAATGGGGAGGACAATGTGAACATTGGATAAATTAAGTGAAGACGTTGTATCTAATGTATTTTCAATGTCTTTACTTAAAGCTTAACCACCGAAATTCTGCCTTAATAAGAAATTTCCCTTTTCATAAAAATAGCACTTGAATTCCCTTTAAATCATTATGACTACCCCGTTCATTGCCATTCGTGGGGCGAATAAATTCAGTGATACGTAGCGACAACAGCTGTCAGCCGATATTTGCTACGAGGAATAAAATTTCCTGGAATCCCAACTTGAATGAATGAATTTTTAACATAATTCGCAATAATTAGAGGAGAAAAATTAAATAGATTAAATCAAAGTTTTCCGACCAACCATCCACCCACACACAGACAGACAGACAACAAACCATCGTCAAACCTAATGTCATAAATACATAGGCTTGTGTGTATTGATGTCTGTGTTTGTGTGCGGCAGCGTTTTTGGTTGCCATGGGCCTTACCCAGTTAAACCAGTCGTGTATTAACGTGGAAAATCGGAAAATTCCATTTGATCCTTTGGCGTTAAACCCGAAAACTAGAAATTTGATTTATCAATTTTGACACAAATGAATTGACAACACACAGACCCACAGACAGACGGCGAGTCAGCCAGTCATCCATTCAGTCACGTTGTGAGCAAACTAAATGCTGAAATAAAAAACCAAGAGAAATCGCACCATAAATCTGTTTACTTGTCACAAATATAGTGATAAATGATTTTCCGACAAGACAAAGGAGCAAAACGAGGGGTGGGTATAGAGGTGAGTCGAGATTTCCAAAGAGATGACTTTGACTTGACTTCCCAGTCGTCATAAAAACGACTTTCCAATCGTCTATTGAAACGACTTTCAAGTCCAATATAAAGACAACCTTCAATTTGTCTATTGTGAGGATTTTCAAGTCGCTAGTAGGGACGAAATTTATTCGTCTTTGGAGAATCATTTTCAGACGTCTGTACAGACGACTTTCCAGTCGCCTATGGCTTCTTCTTTCAACTTGCCTACGGAATCGACCTTATAGCGATGGCCCTCCAGTCATAAATTCAATCGAACTAGGACCTAAATAGATTTTTATGACAAATAATTTTGTAGAATATTTTTATACCATGTCTGCATGACTTTATTTTTGTTGAAAATGGGTCATGTAGGTCTACGTTTTGGTATAGCCTCCATACAACCTCCCTTTCCTTTTTTCGGTATTTTGGTGATTTAAGCGACATTATTCTCCGGAATTGTTTCAAATTTGGTATTTGAAGTTCATAATGAGTACTACAGCCTCTAACAAAAAATTGTCTGTGCAAGTCCATGTCTTCGTATACCCCCCATATATTGGTACCTCCCTATTTTCGGTATTTTGATGATTTTAGCGACACTATTCACCGGAATTGTTTCACATTTAGTATTTGAAGTTCGAATTGAATAACACAGCCCAAGACAGAAAATTGTCTGTGCAGATCTGCGTCTTCGTATAGGCCCCATATAACGGTACCCCCCGATATTCGGTATTTTGATGATTTTAGCGGCATTATTCACCGGAAATGTTTCAAATTTGGCATTTGAAGTTCGCAATGGATACTGCAATCTAAGACAAAAAATTGTTTGTGCAGGTCCACGTCTTCGTATAGCCCCCATATAACGGTACCTCCCAATATTCGGTATTTTGATGATTATAGCAACATTATTCACCGGAATTGTTTCAAATTTGGTATTTGAAGTTCGTAATGGATCCTACAGCCTCTAACAAAAAATTGTCTGAGCAGGTCAACGTTTTAATATAGCCAACATATAATGGTATCTCCATGTATTCTGTATTTTAATGGTTATAGCTACATTATTCACCGAATTTTTTTCGTATTTGAGGCAACAAAAGTTGCCTATGCAGGTTCATGTAGTCGTTATGACCCTAATATAACGGCTACATTCGATATTTTTACGATTTTAACAGAAGTTTCAACGGATTTTATTTTGTTGAAAATTTCCAAATTAGTTCCAAATGGTGGAGGGTATCAAAAGTTCGGCCCAGCCGAACTTACAGCTTTCTTGTGGAAACATTTATGAAAAATTTTGGATATATAATGGAAATAGAGATTTCCTTTCTTTGGTGACTAAAAGTGACATCTGATGAAGAGTATTTTTGTCTTTGACAAAATCCTTGGAAAATGATGCTTTGTGGGAGAATTTGGCGTAAACTCACACCAATTACGGAATTAACCCTAAAATGGGTTTTTGGTATTTATCAATTCCTGGTACTTGTAAGATTTAGACTAGGTATTATTATATTTCCTAGTCTAAATCTAATCTAATCTAAATCAGGAATTGATAAATACCAAACACCCATTTTAGGGTTAATTCCGTTTTTTTTTTGTCAAATATTTTTTTTAATATTTTTTATGATAATAATTATTTTCTACGATGTAATATTTTTTCTATAATCCCGTTTAAAGTACGTTTTTAAGCATATTTCAAAAAAATGGACCAAAAAGGCCACTCTGTTGTCTTGACTGAGGGTTAAAATTGTTGATCAAAATTATCCTTGAATTATTATCAGTAATATCACCGAAGTCATTATATACCTCAAATAAACGGATTTCAAAGAATCTTTATCGGAAAAATTCACGAAATTGTGAAAGAATGGGGATTTTCACCTCTCTATTTAGTTAACTTGGCTACATAAATTTTTAAAACGCCCATCAATGTGTCTTCTATCTCTAGCTCTTTCATAATGTTCTGTTTTGTTCCTGTAATTCGATTAGTACCACAATTATTAAACCCCCCTCCATATGTCAATATGCGGAACATTGTTTTTGACACTCATGCTCAGCAAAAAAACAAAAAGTGAATGAGTCTTTTTTTTTTTTTTGTATTATTCTAAAACCACAAACACCCGCGAAAACGAAAAAAATGGGTTCAAATTTCCATTACTAATAAAGTTTTTAACATGTACATTTTTTAACTGCTGCCAGTCATGGTCATGAATGGGCGAATATATCATTCGTATAAAACGAACAGTAGATTTTTTTTTTTAAATCTACCACATTTTGAGCTTCCAACATTCAAATTTTAGGATTAGTTGCTGTTGTGTGAGATACATATGCATTTAACCATCCACATGTTAGGGCTTAAAAAATTTACTTAAATTGAAAATATTTACACATACTCTACACAACATTTGTACAAGGTTATGTATAGACCAAAAAGCATGTGTTGTTTAAAGGCGCAATGTTTGGGAAACTCAAATAAAAATATCTTATCATAATTATAGGGTTCCGCCAAGTATAAAGAAAGTTATGAGATAAGCATTATGCCCAAATTGTGCTATTTTCCTAAAAGTATGCAGCAGAAAGGAAGCACAAACTTGTAAACACAGCTGTTAACTTGATATTTTTGATTATCCCTAAAAGTATGCACCATTCTTCGTAAATATGACTCAATTATGACAATAATACTCCCTAATGTTGAGTTTTAAAAATATCCCCACTCGTTACGATACGACCTTACATACGTTCATATGTAGCTATGTTTTTGTATATTTCCTAATATATCATGGTGTACATCCATACTACATATGCTGCGTTAGGCAAATATTTGTATGAAGTATAAACAAGTTTTGAACAGCTTTTAACCGGAAAACAAACTACCCACAGGCCTTGTTGTACAACTTCGAAAAATTTCCAACTCAAACAAAGGTGTTATTATGCCATCCAACGGATTTATGCAGCAGATATGGAATTTGTAAGCAACAGCGGTGGAAGTATGAGAGCGTTTCACAGCAAAAATTATATTTAAAAAATGAAAAACAAAAATAACAAAGTACTGCATAATTTCTGTTCCTCTATGTTAATATTTATTTTTTTTTAAGCGTATTTCGTAATAATAGAAAACACAATATTGTTGGAGCACATGGACATAAGTTTGCTTTTCCTAATAGTATGCACTAGATTTGAGGTGTTTTCAGATATATTAAAAATACATTATTATTTATTTTTTAATTATTATTATACTTATTGCCTAATTATACTTCTAAGAAAAGCAGTTAGACCTCATATAAATAAATTTTGCGATCCCTAAAAGTATGCAATAGAATTAAAGCATTTAAAGTGATATTTTTTGTGAATATTATCCCTCACGTGCTCACAAGCATTTTATTGTTCAAACGTGTTTTTCAAAACACATTTCCTCAATCCATTCTCTGAAAATCCCATATGCCATTTCGATATTGAATCGGTAACAAAAGACAACGCATTTAAGATACCCCATGCAATAGATTGAAATGTTTGACTTTAACAAAAAGGAAGGAAATCGCAAAAAGGAGAAGGGAATAAAACAAACACAACATTGGGGTCATTAACTTCTAAATTTTTCTAATTAAGATGTTATCAGGGCAAACGCAATTCTTATGTGTGTGTATATATGTATAAGATACATATGTGGGTTGGTTGTTTGCTTAACTTGGCGGTGGTTACAAGCCTGTTGTAACCTTAGAATGTTGTTATAGCGTTTGTTATTTCTTTTTATTTAATTTGTGTTTATATTCAGCCTGATAAGGAAAATAAGTTTAGGGTTTCCCAACACACATGTTTTGTTTTCTTAAGGAAATTATGTGATTAACAAGGTTAGTTTACACATAACATAGCTTTATATATATGTTTCTATAAAGTGATTTTTAATTAAAAATTTATAGCATATTTCTAGGAGGTGGTCAGGTATAAAATTTAAGACAGGACGAGACAGATAAAGGCATGCGTGATCTCAGTGCGCATAATTCTATCCATCGAAAAACAAAATAGGCAGAGAGTTTAAAAAAAAATGTGGTAAACATGAAAATGCCACACTCAGCCCCGTTCGTTTCTAAGACTAATTCAGGGGGATGGTACAGGGGAAATAAGTTATTTCCAATATAATATTTCCAACATAGGATGGAAGAACTCTTTCGGGTCTTAAATAGGATAGAAAATCTTCTTCGGGTCTTTTACTGGATAGGAGACCTCTCTCAGGTCTTTTATAGGATACAAGACCTCTTTCAAGTCTTCTATGAAATTGGCCTTCCATGCAATTAAAGACCCCTTCCAGGTCAGTTGTATAGAATAGAAGCCCTCTATCATGTCGTTTATGTTGTAGAAGACCTCTTTCAGGCCTTCTATAGGATATAAGACCTTTTTTAAGATATAATACATCCCCCACGTCTTCTATGGGTTAGAAAATCTCTTTCTGGTATTTTATGGGAATAAATACCTTTTCAGATCTTCTGTAAGATATAAGATCTCTTTCAGGTCTTTTCTGGATAGAAGACTCTTTAAGGCCTTTTATGTCTTCTAAAGGACAGAATACCTCTTCATCTCGTTTATGGGGTACTGGATGTTTTGTTTGATGAATTTTGTTAAGGTTGTAGAATGAGACCATATTCTGGGAGTTATTCTCTCTCCTCCAATCAGAAACTTCAGTGTTTTTAAATAAGACCACAGTAAAATGAAATCTCCCCTTATCAATTGCACTGTGTGTCTACCTCTGAACTTTTAGTTTATAGATATGCAGCTGTGTGCCTTAGGATTGTATCAAGAGGTTTCATGACATTCTAATTGTTGTAATTGGAATAAGAGAGAGTTTACCGATTCAAAAAATATAATAAACTGAAACATTTTAATTAGAAAAATAAAGAGACAACTTTTATGGCCAAACAATTCTTCTCATAAAAGAAGAGCTGCAGATCCTCTAAAAGAACACCTAAAAACCTCTGCCTCCTATATAAATGCCTATGAATTTTCTTTACGAAGAACCAAATTTCTACTATGGAAAGAAAAAAAGTTCAGCTATAAGTAAACCCTATAACAACACAGCCTAGGCCTTCTATGGAAAAAATATTTATTAGAAGCCTTTATGAGAGGTGCTGCGAGAGAGAAGAATAAAGGGAAATAAGAACTAGAAGAACCATTCTATAAGACAACCTAGTTATATGATCTCAGAATAAACAGTGTTCTTCTTTGAACATCCATGGGATGAGGTTTCTATGGAGAGACCAGGAACAGGAAATGTATATTTTTGAGAAAATGTTTTCAATGTAAAAAAGTCTACCTTGACTTCTTTAAAAACTCTGCATCATCTTCTATAGGAACATTACCTAGTCTTTTATGGTGTTCTATTTGTAAAACCTCTTGTCTCATAATCGAAGAAACCGAGGTCTTTTATTCGAAGACCAAAAGGTCACCTATTCGAGAACAAAAAGTCTTCAATTAAACTGTTCTTTATTTTAAAGGCCTAAATATGTCTTTATGTTCTCTCAGAGAACATAAACCGTTTTTCGTACCTATGTACAGATCAGGAAGAGATCTTTTTTGAGAAGAGGTCTTCGATGTAAATAAAATTCAATTAAAATCCCTGATGATCTCTCTCTATGCAACACTCCTGAACTTCTTTGAAAATGCTACCTCATATTTTGTAAAATCAGCTTGGTATTATTCGGATTGTGGCTGTTAGGTCATTGCTCAATACAATACAGCCTGGAACCTTTTCTAAAATGTGTAGTTAGAGAGGTGGAGAAACGATAGAGTTACCGGTGGAGAACGAACATTATCAAGAGATCAGGACGCTGTATATCAACTATAAGCTGGCTTTGAGCGAAAAAGTATAAACAACGCACAAATGTTCTCTGCCGATTTTTATTTTCCATTGATTTTGCAGGGCGAGAGAGTCTATTCCCTCTACTAATGCATATATTACAAGCAAGGCTGCTGTATATTATGCGCCAAGGACAGGCAGATGATCTCTCTCGTTTGTTTTCCAAATTTTTTGCTCTCTGAATAAATGTTTTGTTCTGGGTTCTGATTGTGTGTGTTGAGGATTTCTTCTGCTGAGCTCAGGCTCTTCTGCGAATCCGAGCAGGCATTTAATATACATTATGTTTGGATCGTATTTTAATCGTAGCTCGTATCTTTATCATACTTCGAGTCAGTTTCCCTCTCGAATTCGAACGGGATCCCTCCTGGATGTAGAAAGAAATTCGAGTATATTTTATTTCTAGATGACACTCGAATAAGAGCTCGTGTTCAAGTGGTAATGAAATACGCTCGATATCGAGCAAATTCTACTTTTGCTGTAGTTATACTGGTAAATATGAAAAATATGTCATTTATAAGTTTTTTTCATTTGAAAATTGTTTTGCGTCACAAAAGTTTTCATTTCACGAATGTGCACATTTTCATAGAACGATAGTTGAGACCCTACCCTTCAAATATTTCACTGAATTTAAAATATATATTTTTGTTTCATACCGAGTGATGATAAATTGAATATTTTTCACTTGAAACAAATAGTTGCGAAAATAAACTTTGCATATTTTTTCATTTAAACACCCACTTTAAAAAACGTGTATCGTGCTGCAGACACCTTGCAAAGTCCCTGTTATACCAAAAATGCTTTGTTGCTCCTACACAACATCTTTATGAGGCAAAAATTATGAAAGGGAATATTAAAAACTTTTTACATGAGTTAAGCTGGCAGATTAAGTTACCTTGGCACCAGACACAAGGCACTGGTGATTTCACTAAATTCAAAAATTTTCTCATTATTTCCTTTATAAATTATGTAACACAACAAAAATGTATTCATGAGACAGATACAAAGGCGTTGGACCATCTTTCCATCTCTCTCTTTCGCTCTCTCGGGAATGGAAACTCTTTTGCATTTATTTATTTTCAATTTGATATTGAAGATTTCACAAAAGCCTTTGGTAAATATCTGCGAAACCACAAAAGTTAAAACAATATCATATTAAAATCAATCAAAAGTAGAACCTGAATAAATAAATATGTATATGTGTGTGGTTATATTGAATACAAAAGAATTCCAAGTCAACATTACAAAGTTTCGGTTACACTAGCTATCATGTTACCACTCCACAAAAGGCAAGAAATTGAATTTTATGCGCTCAACATATCTTGCGCTTGAGTTCTAAGTAAACAGGAGGAAAAACTTTATCATTCATGCACATTTCACCGAAGGGGTTTTTCCGCTTTTTCTCCCCGTTTCATATTTTTTTCTTGGCAAACATGGCCGTAATATGTGGCGGTTGGCCACTCATAACAAGATATGGATTTAATCAAAAACCATTACCACCATCATGCGTTTCTAGAACTTACAGAGGCATGGAAATTAGAGCACAGGGACGTAGCTAGAAAAATTCTGAAAGGAGTTTATATTTAATGTGAATATTGCAATGACTTATTAATAACTTAATGATAAGAAACCAATTTTGGGTACCATTCCCTCTTATCCCATTTTTGTCCACGCCTCTGCCCTGCCTCCCGTTAAGGTTGTTGGCAAAACTTAAACTTGCATTAAATGCAAACTATCTTAACAAGTTATTAGTCAGTTTGCCTGATAATTTAGATGCATGTCAATGAAAAGGAAAAGAATATGAAAAAGCCAACTTTCATAAAGACAAGTTGGGCACATTAAGCGGAACTGCTTAAGTAAATGTGTATGTGTGTGTGTGTGTGTCCTTAATACAACCACATATATAAATGAATAGCTTTTGGGGTTGAAATAGTGGTTTCGTTCATTACTGACTGCCATCTGTTTGAGTTGCGGCAGTGAATATTAAATGGGGAATTTCACAACTTTCTCTTGCATACTTCTAGGCTGGAAAATGGCACGCATATTGCACTGAGCTTAGAAGGGCGAAACGTATTTTTTCTACTTTTTTTTATAAATGAGATGTCTCTATATTTGTTTAGCATATATTTATGTATTAACACACACATCCACATGACCATGCAAACATGTATATATATCGGCATGCAAATTGCATTAATTAATTGCTGTAAAAGATGTGCAAAATGCTAAAATAAATTGTTGGAAATGTGCATGGTTAACGAATACCATGATGAAAAAATAAATAAATAAATTAAATAAAAAAGAGAAGATGGCAAAATGAAAAAATACATATTTGCACATCTCGTGTGCGAAGTCGTATCACACGAACTGTGGGACAAAAATTTGTTGGGGCCAGAAAAGTTAGAAAATTAATACCAATATGTGCTTCATCAAAATAGCGACTATAAGTCTTTTTTGGGCAAAATCCGTTTCTGGATACTTTGAGTCAAGCCAATCGTTTTGGCCGGCTGGTACAAACACGGTACATAGTAATATTTTAACTAGACCTCCAATTCCTTGATTTTATTTACGAGTGAAAATACTCACAACTGGGAATACTTAAAGAGCGCAAGTTTTACAAGAAGATCACTCTCCACTCTTTTGTTTTCTGTGCATGGCTCCTGTTTGAAAAATAACAATCGTAGTCAAAATGCTCGGATTGAAAAGTATTTTTTATTTTTGGCTTTTGAGGAAAATTCGTTTCGATGTTGGTGTAGACCAAGTCATCGTGTACAAAAATTGGATTTTTATATAAAAACAACAAAAGCAACCACGTTACCGCAAGTATTTGTTTGTACTCACAGGTGAAATATTCTATCCAGTGGAAGTGCTTGAAAAGAACTAATTTTGAAAGAAGTTTACTCTCCGCTCTTTGTATTATTGTGGAAGTTAAAATATTCGAATTGGAGTATACGGTTACTCTAAGACCAAAATCGACTAAAAATATATTTTGTTTTCTGAGAAGGTTTTGGTATTGCCGCTCAGGAAAAGCAAGGGGACTGATGATTTTGCGTACAAAAACAATAATTACAACAACAACAACGAAGAACTTTAACAGCTATGGCTTAAAAAGTGCACCAAAAATGCTATACAAACTAAAAAAGTAAAAAAGCTGAAAAATTGGTCAAAAGAAATAAAATCCGTTAAAAATTACTTATAAAATCTTAAAAATACCGAATGTAGCCTTTATATTTGGGTCTATACGCATTATCAAAAACATCAAAATACCGAATATAGGGGGGTACTATTATATGGCGGCTATACCAAAACGTGTTCCTGCACAGATAATTTCCTGTCGTAGGCTGTAGTATCCATTTCGAACTTCAAATACCAAATTTGAAAAAAATTCCGGTGAATAATGTCGCACAAATCATAAAAATTCCGATTATAGGGAGGTACCGTTAAATGGGGGCTATCCGAAGACGTGGACCTGCATACAAAAATTTTTGTCGTAGGCTGTAGTACCCATTATGAACTTAAAGTACGAAATTTGAAGTATTTCTCGTAAATAATGTCGCTAAAGTCATGAAAATAGCGAATATCGGGAGGTACCTTTATATGGTACGAACTTAACCTGCCTACTGGTAAACTATGCATGTATACAAAATTGTAGCTTTCTATCTCAATTTGTTCGAAAGATAGCGTGATTACAACGGACAGACGGACGGACGGTCATCACTAGATCGTCTTAGAATTTTACACTGATCTAGAATATATATATATATATATATATATATATATATATATATATATATATATATATATATGAATGACAAAGTTTATATACCCTCCATAGAATATATATATATATATATATATATATATATATATATATGTATATATATATATATATATATATATATATATATATATATATATATATATATGAATGACAAAGTTTATATACCCTCCATAGAATGGTGGAGGGTATAAACATTTAAAATTTTCATATAGATTGAACGAAGTATCAGATTTGTTTACAATCCTCAAAGTAAATATGAGATTGCAGACACTTCGCCTTGAAGTTATTGCCAGGTCCTTCGAAACAATTTTTTGACATAAGTCTTTATATGACGCTTTTGTCAAAAAATTTACAAAAAATAGTTACGGAATATCGGAAGATTTATATCTGAAAGCCTATCTAAAAATAATGTGATTTTATCATGGATCTAAATCAATTGTTTATTTTAATAGACATGACATCGAGAGAGTAACTCTACCTCTCTCGCTCAACATTGTTTTGTTTTTAATTTTTTTGCGAGTTTGAAAATCATTAAATCATCAAAAAGTCATTGAAAGCTGAAAAACTACGGTCTGTCTGTATTAGTAAATAAGCGAGCAGTTCTAGTGTTGAATCCACTGATCGATAATGAGTTTTATATACAAAACTATGATTGTGTCTGAGGTGTGGAGAATTGCGCATGGGTGGTGTCTTCTCTAAATCGTCAAAATAAAAGAAACTCTACAATCTGAGAACCCAAAATTTTAAAATACAACTTATGCGGTTGGAAATTTTTTCGAAATACCGAAAATCAAGAGGTAACGTTATAATAAATATGGGCACTTATGGGTCATTTAAGTATTATTTTTTTTTTTTCAAATGTCTGGATAGATGTAATTTTCTTCATTTCAAATATTGTTAGCTTTGGTTGGAACTCACCTGAATATTCGGGCCCTTTCTAAAATTATTTTATTTAATTTTGTATCAATTTGTATTACTGTCTGCGTTAGTATTCATTAGGGTACCAACCTCAGTCCCAAATAGAACAAATATTTTTCCTAACACACATTTTTATTAGATTTGGCTGTAGCCGTGCACATACACACACATGCGGTCATGTATAAATAAATGTCTCCATGTTTTGAATTATAAAAGTAAAAAGAGTTAACCCAACTTAATTGCTTCATCAAAGGAAATATGGCGGGTGAAAGGAACCAAATTCATTTTAAACGGCCTGCAGACAGTGGAAACTCCTTTGAGGAAAAATTCTCCTTCCATTGAATCACAAATGCAAGAGAAAATTATGGTTTAAAGGGAAATTAGATTTGAAACAAAGAACACATTTCAATGATGTTTGTTAGTAATTCCAAAGAAATTATCTTAAGCCAGACTGAATGAATTACCCAGAAACCCCTTTTGGCCTCCAGACACTTGGCCATGTGTGCGAGTACACAAATACTCTGGAATGCAAATGTAGTTGATGTAACACTTACGCATTTACGTAGCCAAATAAACACCACTAAACCAAACGAATACCCAAAGCACCACATCATACATTAGTGTAATGCAGTGCTGTCCATGGGGTAAACCGCAGCCTTGAACTGCTGCTACTTATTTAAATACAAAATTCAAGATAAAAGGATGACACCACACTCCCTGCCACTCCTTGGCCCCGCCCAAAAATTTTGTTGATTGTGCTGCCAATCACAGAATCACATTTTTCAATCGAGAGTGCAGCAGATGCTTGAAAGTATTATGGTTTCAATCAACTATTTATTTGTATTCAATTATTCGGACAAATTACAAAAGAGGATTATTTCCAAAGATGATAAGAGTGATGTTTGTTTAATTAATAATTCAAAAATTCCACAAATGATGCCCGAACAAAAGATCTCTGGACAATTAGTTGGACAAATATTGAAGAAAATGGAGTCTCATGGCATTAGGAGAGCTAAACATGGTATTTAGAAATGTTCTCAGAATCCCATTATTGGCAAATTTTGTAATTTTGACAAGAACATATTGTAATTAACAAATTGGATTTTATGTGTATACATTTCAAAGTAATGCTTTCATATAAAATATAGCCTAAAAGTATGCATCATACACACAAGGCAATGTTTCCCATTTCCATGCAAAACATAGTTGGTTTCTAAACAAAATTCAATGAAATGAGCACACAGATACAGACACTGATGTTTCGATGCGGTTGAAACTACTATGCACCAAAAAGGCTATTATTCTCTCTCTCAGCTGTATGATACATACTTTCAGGCTGTGCTTAATATATTGAATGCAAACGAGCATAGCCACATAATATGCTTTATATTGGCATGTCTAGAGTTGTATGGAATATTTCTATGAACTCGTTATATTTTTTAACACACACATACACACCCAGCCAGGAAATGAGGGTGTGTGTGGGGGGAATGGGGGATGTATGCTCCTCAAATAGGCTTCATAATGTTATTGTGTTTTTGAATGCCATAAAGTTTATTCGCCACAGTGCTATGCAGTAATAAATATGGCTTTGAATAGAATGATGTCAGTAAACTAAATCCAACCGCCATAAAGTTCATAATAAGCGAGTAGTTTTTTTTTCGCTTTCACGTCACATGGACATAAACATCAGCATACATATACTTCACATGCATTTAGGCGAAACAAAAGAACTCATTTTCATATTGGATTTATATTTTTAATGAAATATTAATATAAATATGATATAAAATTGAATTAAATTTCAAACGATTTTCATATAATTAAGATTTTTTTTAGAGGTTACTCCGGAAACCGATCTCGAATAGGTCCAAAGGCCATGGTGGGATGTAAATGAATTTTGGCACCATAATTTAATATTCCTCTCGGATAGTCGAATTTGGGAGCCAACGACTTTTGGTATTAAAAAATGTTGCTGTCGAAGTCGAAGACAATTTTTTTGTCATAGGTTTTAGTAGCCATCGCGAACTTCAAACACCAAATATGAAACAATTCCGGTGAATATTGTGGCTGAAATCATCAAAATACCGAATATCGGAAGGTCCCGTTATATGGGGGCTACATGAAGACGTAGACCTACACAGATAATTTTCTGTCTTAAGCTGTAGTACCTACCACGAACTTCAAATACCAAATTTGAAACCATTTCGCTGAATAATGTGGCTAAAATCATCAAAATAACGAATATCGGGAGATATCTTTATATGGGGGCTATACAAAGACAAATACCAAATTTGAAACGATTCCTGTGAATAATGTCGCGAAAATCATCAAAATACCGAATATCGGAAGGTGCCGTTATATGGGGGCTATACGACGCAGTGGGCCTGCAACGACAATTCTCTGTCATAGGTTATAGTATCCGTTATGAACTTCAAACACATAATTTGAAACATTTCCGGTAAATAATGTCGCTAAAATCATCAAAATACCAAATATCGTGAGGTACCGTTCTATGGAGGCTACACAAAAACGTGGACCTACATGGTCCATTTTCAATACCAAAAGTCCTGCAAACATAATATATATTTGAGAAAATTTTATTAACCTACTTCATTTCGTTCGGAAGCTAAAGTGATTTCTACAGACGGATAGACGGACATCGCTAAATCGACATAGAATTTTATGCTGATCAAGAATATATATACTTTGTCTAAAATGTATGTCTCTATCTCTCGATCTCCATACTATGGAGGGTATAAAATTCTTATTGTCGAAATTGATTTTTACCTTTAGTGAAAATAGCAAGATAGATATTTTGTTCTCAATTTCGGTTTTCAAACCATCGATATTTAAGTCTGATGCAAGCCTAAAAATATGCAACAAATAAGGAATTTTTCTTTCGGTTTCTTGTCTTTTTCATAAACCACTAAAACATAAGAATATCCATCATCTGTTGGCAAAACTACACCTAACAAAAAATATATATATAAACTCGAAATCAGATTTTAAGTTACCCAAATATCTTTCGATTTTACCTATGAAAGTGTATTACCATTATCATCCCTTTGCTGTTACTGGGTGACCGGGATCTTTGACATCTGAAAGGATTTCCCTGTGTACCCATATTTGTTAGTGTAGCTTTCTTTTATCTCCCTGCCTTAACAATGCCAATGCATGTTTATTTACATTTTATGGCTTTTCTCTTTTTCTCAAAAAGATAAAAAGTGCAAGCCAAGAATTTTTTGTAATTTTGCCTTTTCACTTTCTTGAAAATCGGCTAGCCCACCAGTCTGCCACTTTGTCCCTTTAGATGTCATTGAATCCGCATGTTTATTTAGAGCACAGTAGTGGAATTTCTCAATGCAACTCAAGTATGTAAAAGTTGACATTAGGGTATTCTATGCTCTCTCTCGTCTCCTTTGACATTGTACATATGTAAGTATGTACGTGAGTGCACCACGTCTTTGTGACATTAATCAAATATTTTCTTTTAATTCATTCAATGGCCTTGCATCTGGCTGAGTGGGTCGGTGTGTCTATGTGTGTGTGTAAGTGCATTATTGCGTGAGTTCGAAGAAAAAGCAATCCCAAATTGAAAGTAAGGAGAGAGGGAAGCCGAGAGAGACACCGATAGCTGGTGTCTGTGTAAACACAGACATCTATCTGTATGTTCAACAAATACTCGCAGTTGCATACAAATATCCAATACATAAGTGTAGGAATAATGCCCGGAGTGCTATAGCAGACAGCCAATAAAATCAATTGCATGCATGTGTAAAAGTGATGGAAGATGGGAAGGATCTGGGATAGTGGTGGAAAAAAAGGAATTTAATTTTGCATATGCAACATCTACACTGTGGATAGCATGAATATTTATTTCTTTAATAAAAAATGAGTAAAAAAATATAATAAAAACTTCGTACACTAAAGAACCAAAACTATGTTGAAGTTGGCCTAGTTCGGAGAATTATACGAAATGAGCATTCGTTGTAAAGAGGGAGAGACCCATTCAAACGATTTTCAGAGCTCCGATTTAAATTATATGGAAGACTGTTTAAAAACGCATTATTAAGGAAATAGAAATTCGAAGGGTAGTTCCATAGAAACTCCAAGGAGTTCCACAGTGACAGGTATATTGAAGTTTTTGTTAGCTGGCTATACAAAAAAAAAAAAAATTCCCCCGGGACCCATAAGGGGAATCCCCTCGGGGCCCATAAGGGGAATCCCCTTGGGGCCCATAAGGGGAATCCCCTCGGGGCCCATACGGGGAATCCCCTCGGGACCCATAAGGGGGATCCCCTCGGGGCCCATAAGGGGAATCCCCCCGGGGCCCATAAGGGGAATACCCCCGGGGCCCATAAGGGGAATACCCCCGGGCCCATAAGGGGAATCCCCCGGGGCCCATAGGGGGAATCCCCCGGGGCCCATAAGGGGAATCCTTCGGGGCCCATAAGGGGAATCCCCCGGGGCCCATGAGGGGCGCTCTCCAGCTTTTCTATGTAGACTCTCTTGGTCTTCAGCTCGCCTATACAGACACCCTTGGCCACCAACTCATCCATACAGAATATCTTGGCCACCAACTCGTCTGTACAGAATATCTTGGCCACAAGCACGTCTATACAGATTCCCGTGACCACCAGCTCGTCTATGCAGACTCCCTTGGCCACCACCTCGTCTATGCAGACTCCCTTGGCCTCCAGCTTGTCTATACAGACTCCCTACCTCCATCTCGTCTATACAGACTCCCTATCCTCCAGCTTGTCTATACAGACTCCCTGACCTCCAGCTCGTCTATACAGACTCCCTGACCTCCAGCTCGTCTAAACAGACTCCCTGACCTCCAGCTCGTCTATACAGACACCCTGACCTCCAGCTCGTCTATACAGACTCCGTGACCTCCAGCTCGTCTGTACAGACACCCTGACCTCCAGCTCGTCTATGCAGACTGTCTTGGCCTCCAGCTTGTCTATACAGACTCCCTAGCCTCCAGGTTGTCTACACAGACCCCCTAGCCTGCAGCTCGTCTATACAGACTTCCTAGCGTCCAGCTCGTCTATACAGACACCCTTGGCCACCAGCTCGTCTATGCAGACTCCCTTGGCCAACACCTCGACTATGCAGACTCCCTTGGCCAACACCTCGTCTATACAGACTTCCTGACCTTCAGCTCGTCTACACAGACTCCCTGACCTCCAGCCCGTATATACAGACTCCCTGGCCTACAGCTCGTCTATGCAGACTCCCTGGCCTACAGCTCGTCTATGCAGACTCCCTGGTCTACAGCTCGTCTATGCAGACTCCCTGGACTCCAGCTCGTCTATACAGGCTTCCTGGCCTCCAGCTCCTCTATACAGACTCCCTGTCCTACAGCTCGTCTATACAGACTACCTGGCCTCCAGCTCGTCTATACAGACTCAATGTGTATAGCTTGTGCATACAGAATCCCTTTTCCACCAACTAGTCTATACAGACTGCCTTGAGCACCAATTCGTTTATACAGACTCCCTTGGTCACAAGCTCGTCTATACAGTCTCTCTTGCCTCCAGTTCGTCCATAGAGACTCTCTGTCCCCCAGCTCGTCCATGGAGACTCTTTGGCCTCCAGCTAGTCCATAGAGACTGCCCGGCCTCCTGCTCTTATATACAGACTCCCTTGGTCACCAGCTCGTCTATACAGACTCCCTGGCATTCAGGTCGTCAATAAAGGCCCCTGGCCATTCAGCTCGTCTATATAGAAGCTCTGACCTCCAGCTCATCGAACAACTTTATGGCCTCCAGCTCGTCTACGCAGACTCTCTGGCCTCCAGCTTGTTTATAAAGGCTCCCTGGCATCCAGGTCTTCTATACAGACTCCCTTGGACTCTAGCTAGCATTTTTGTATGGCATTTGTCTCTGTATCGCCTATTTAGAATCTCTTGTCCTCCATATGATTCATACTCTCTTGGCATCAAACTTGTATACAGGGCGCCTATATGGGCTGCCTGAATCTCCAGCTCATCCATAAAGACTTTCTGACCTCTACCTTTTCTACCTTTGTACATTAGAAAAAATGTTGATATATCTCTCTTAGAGGACCTCAATGCCAGATCTTATTAACACCAGCCCTTCAACTCATAATTTTAATTAATAAAAAAAAAATATAGAGACTTTCATAACAATTAATCATTCTGTGAATTTTTTGGTCTCTTTTTTTGCCATTAAAAGGCCACATCCACAAAATAAAGTCATTATCAGTAAAAATTACATTTTAATAAAATATGTTGAAAAGACCACACAAAGCTCTTACGGGAAAACGCTGCTTTTATCGGCCTTTCAATAACAATTTAAGCTTCTTACAATACAAAAGAGACAAAAAAAAAACGCAAAGTAAAAAATATTTATGCCTCAAGGCATTGTTGTTATTGTATCTGAATTGTTTGCAAAAATATTAACCGAAAAATGTGCCAATAAGCCGCATAAAGTATAAATGGGGAAAAGCCTCCATTTCCCCCTGTGGCATAACAAAAGGCTTTCAATGTGCCACCGCCAATAAATCGATGCATTGATTTATATTTTTTAACGGAAAAATACCTTTCCGTTTGTCATTCAATTATAATTTTCCACTTAATGCATTTCTGTAATCCTGTTGTGAATTAATTTTAATGCTGTACACACATACATACGTTTCAACGTACATACACACTTACAAATGCATTGAAGAAAAAACAACTGTCTGCCCATTAATCAGTGCAACTTAATTTGTGTAATTTGTTTGAACAAAAGGGGGAAAGGCAACTTCTGCAGAAAATTGATTCATTAAAGTTATTATTATTGGCCGTACTTAAGTTACGCGACCAAGCATACATATACATTTTCTGAAAAGCTGTAAAATGAGAAAATCTGCAAGGCTTTGATTAAGCGAAAGGGAAAAAAATATAAAAGAATAATTTCTCATACCCAAATCTATAAACCATATAAATGGCTTAAATATTCTAAATGGGTTTTAAAGGAATTACTTTATACTGCAGTATTCGATTCACCCCCTCCCCCATAACCAATTTGCCACATCAATCCATTTTAAATACAAATTATTGGATTTGTTTTGCCATAGCCTCCTGATTGATTGCCATTGTTCATACAACATTGAATTTTATGACCATCAGTAAAAATGTTTCAGCCAGAGAATGGAATGTTAGGTTGATGTAATTAAAAATTGTGATCTAGGCCTACAACAATATGCAAATATTCGTTTGTGTTGTCTCGCAATATTTTCAAATATGTTTCATAATTAAAATTTGTTTGATAGATTACAAAATTAGGGGAACATTTGCGGCGTATACATTGTGAAAGCACTCATACGCTACAAGGTATCAAAATTATTTGGTGTTTATAAGACTATGGGTGTTATAAAAAATGACTGAGGTCATAAAGTAATTGGTGTAGGGGTATAATTGTAAAAAATGTATGCAATTACAAATGAAGCAATATATCTTTGAAGGAGTGAGAGTGGCGCAAATACCTTAAATTTCTGAACGAGAAATATTTTTTTCGGATACAATTATCTATATTTGGGTCTCTTGTCTTTTTTTTGGTATATAAATGAGAGTATTTTTTTAAATTTTAAATTGGAAGACACAAGAGCTCAGATTTTATAAGGATTTTTTTAAACTACCAGGTCTTTTTCACAGAGTTCGTGTAAACAAATCGTGGAAATAAAAAATAATTGACACGCCCCGACAATAAGTGGAGACTATTTCAAAAATGCTTTTCAAAACCTTCCTGGCTATACAAACATCTTAATATTTTTTTAAAAGTTTATAATTATTATCTTAATATATATTTAAATCGTGGATTTTTTGAAGGATGTTCCGGTTGTAAAGTTTTTAAGAACCTTCGGGATTTATTTTAATCGAGGATTTTTACGAAAAACAAAAAAAAATCAAAAATATTCCCCTGTGATAGCAAGGGGAATCCCCCCGGGGCCCATAAGGGGAATCCCCCCGGGGCCCATAAGGGGAATCCCCGGGGCCCATAAGGGAAATCCCCGGGGCCCATAAGGGAATCCCCGGGGCCCATAAGGGAAATCCCTCCGGGGCCCATAAGGGGAATCCCCCCGGTGCCGATAAGGGGAATCCCTCCCGTGGATTTTTGAGAAACTTCGGGCTTTATGTTAATCGAGGATTTTTACAAATATGTTTAAGACAAAATTCTTTAAGACCTTCCGACTATGTGAAAATCGTGCATATTTGTTAAAAGTATTAAAGGTTCTCATTTCTTTACATGTTCCTTTTTAAAAGTCATGGATTTTTTTTAAGTTTACTTTTTAAAGGCAATTTTAAGGTCCTTCAGACTAGAAATCATGCAATTATTGTAAATAATTTTCAAGGACCTCCAGATTATAAATCGTGGGTCAGTCAGAAAAAATTTCAAGGGCCTCCCAACTTTTCATAAGATTTTAAGGACCTTCCGATTATATAAGTGTGAGGTAAAAAGAAGTATCCACGAACTCCATAAGGACCAACTTAACTTTATGTCTTCGGGAAATCCATGAGAAATATTTGTAAAATTTTGTATATAGTCTGCAGGTTTTTATAGCCTGTAATGTTTTATGAAAAGCCCTGAGGCCGTAGTAAAAGTAGTTTGTAATTTTATGAATAATTTTCTGCCCTCCGACTCACAGAATCCTTAGTTGGAAATACCTTTTTTGAACCGACTAAAGTGGGCGTAATTTAATTACCCAGAAGTTTCGTCGCATTGTTTCGTTGGAGTTTCAGTTACTTGTTTCACTTGAATTTCGGCTCGTTACTCCACATTAGATTCGGCTCGTTGCCCCATAGGAGCTTGTTGTACCATATCATAGCTTAAATATTGGTAGTTAATTAGAGGTAGTCATATGCCGTAGCGCTAGCTAGAATAGTTTCCTAGCCATTGTAGACGACCCAAACACCTAAACCCACAGTGATCTGACGAACCTAAAAAAATTCCGATTTTATGAGAATCCTTGACATCGGCAGTCAAAAATACCATCAAGGAGCTTCAGAACCCGAACGAATCCAAACCCATCTTGGACGACCTGGATATCTTCTCCCGAGTGTCTAAACTGCCGTCCCCGATCAATTATACCACGAGTCCCCAATCCTTCTCTGAAGACCTGGACAGCAATTTCCCAACCACCATCCAACATCGTAAACCCTGATTATCTACCACTCGTCAGTCCGATGACCAATCGTTGAAGTTTTCGATTACCTTCAACATCCTGAACGCCGGCGTCACTCATAACACAAACATCGTTATTTCTGATAACATTTAACCCGTCGTAAATCGACGACCATAAGTTCCCGATTGCCTTCGGCTAATCACAGTTCACATCAACCACTTGAGTACCAATCGTGTACAACCCGAGATCGCTACATCATAGTGCTCGATCATACACGAGTCTTACTCCCTCTTGCCTACGAGACATCCGACATAAACTGAACTACTCTGCTTCAAATTCCCGAGCACCTCCGAAGTCCATTCACCATCTTACAGACCATATTTAATTTCTGATTTGATCAACTTTTGATCTGATTTACATTCCCAGGAAAGGGAGACATCTATACTTTTAGGGACATTCCGGCTTTAAAAAAATTGTGTATATATTTATTTTCTCAAAATTTCAAGGATTTTGTGGTTTTTTAAAAACTTTTCAAGAACCAGCCAGCAAATATATATCAGCGATCTCCGGACTTACATAAATATAATGGATATCGTACATTTTTTTAAAGGATCTCGGGATGATATATTTATTTTCAAGGACCTGCCGACTATAATTTACAAAAAATCCATATCTTACTTTTAAAAAATTTTTTTGAAAATGTTTTTCCAGACATTTTAATAAATATTTAAAAAAACTTTTGATTAGAAATTTAAAATTATTTTTAATTAAAATTTTTAAATTATTCACTTTTTTATTGATTTTTTTTTTTAATTTTTTTCTTTGTAAAAAGCATGGTTTTTCTATAATTTTTTCAAGGATATCACCCCCAAAAATTGAGGATTTTATAGGAACATTTTGCAGGGAGCTCCTAGTAAAGTTTAACATTTTCAAGGACTTCCCCATAAGGCTCATAAATTTCACGATATTCAAGAGTTTCCTTGCAAGAAGGTTCGATATGTTACTAAAAATATCTTTCCATCGGTCTCCATTAACTTATTGCTACAGAACTTTGTGTAATTCTCCTAAAACCTTTTTCGATTAACTTTGTGGCCTGGTGATCGCCTACTGACCTTTGTAATGAAAACAATGGTATTTTCATTAATAGAAATATTTATTTTTATTAACATCCTAAATGACACCCACCAAATTGCCAAATTCGTATGAATTTGTGGGATATTTCCCGTTTTATGCTTGGGCGTGTAATGTATTAAAGAAATCTGAGAAAATCATTCCTAACCACAGCAAAATTTATATCCAATTATTTTGCTAACATTTTAATGCCATAATATCCTGACATAATATGCCACGAGCAGCCCTCAAGAATTTCGGTAATTTTTCAAATAGATTTTGAGGTGTTTGCGGCTGTGTCATGTTCTATTCAGTCACGTTAGATGGCGTGGTTGGCAATTGTAATTTATTTGTGGTTTTGCTAAAGAATTTTCAGTTAATTTGAAAGAGTTTGTGGAAAAATGTCTTAATTAAAATGTTGGCAAAAATGCTTAACCCATTAACTCAGACCCAGGAGCGTGGAAAGAAATTTATTTGTAAAATCTAATTGTATTTCAATTTCCTGAGATATTTTTGAAAATGATATCAAGAATCTATTTCTAAAAACTTCAAGAGCAAGAACCACTCAATTTCCTGCCGTCACATTATTGCAGTTACTTAACTTCCAACACAGATATTTATACATTTTCCCATTGTTTTCCCTGGAAAAACAGAGCAAAATGTTTTAGTTTTATTTTTTTTGCTTTTGTGTTTTCTGCAATGTTTATACAATTCTATTGCCATTACAAACTGCTGGCGGTACTTGGATCACTTTTATTGTGTTTTGCTGAACATTTATGTCGTGACATTTAACCCAGTTATGATATTGCTTCGTGTATATGTTTCTGTAGCACGTTTGATTTTCCCTGTTTTATGCCACAACATTCTTTCATTCTCTCTCTACCATGGAGTTTTTATGCTCCTTCATTCTTTTTTGTTGCTTTCCTCCTTTTTGTCATGTACAACAAGATTACTGAATTTCCTTGACACTGTCGTGACAGAAACTGCTCGACAACGAGACATACTTTTCTTTATATACATATGTATGAGTGTGTGTGTGTATGTATGTATTTGTATGTAAGTATATAAAAACAATTCATGTTCCAGAATTCTTCGTTGCTGGTGATGGCTGTCGGAGGAGTATTTGAAATATGAGGAGGTGAATTGAAGAATTTCTGTTTTGCGTTTTATGGTATTTTAAGGATTTACAATGAAAAGCTTATTAAGATGCTATATTTGCTTTTAAATATTTTTAACATTTAAAGGATTCAAGTATCATTGACAGAATGTCAGCAAAAAATAAAAAAACAAAAACAAAGACATTTAGAATTATAGAAGCATACTTTAGGGAGTTAAATGGGATTTAGAAGGGGATTTTAGAATGAAACGATAATCAAGGGTTAAAAACAAAAGAAATAAGATATTTCGACAGTAGTAATCCTTCTTTAATTGGAGACCAGTTTACACATCACGTTGGGGTCATGTGTAAAGTGACTTTCTCACATTTTTATTTGGGTTTTATAGCATACTTTTTAGCATTCCCAAACATTTTTAAATTAACAAGTAAAAAAAGGCGTAAGTTCGGCCGGGCCGATCCTTGAATACCCTCCAACATTTGGAACGAATTTGGAAATTTTCAAAAAAAAAAAAAATAAATAAATAAATAAATAAATAAAAAATAAAATCCGTTAAAATTCTGTTGATATTTTAAAAATATCGGATGTAGCCGTTATATTAGGGTCTACACGACGGTGTGGACCTGCAGAGGCAATTTTTTTAATAAGGCATTATAATATTCAAATGCGAAACTTGAAAAAATTTGGCGAATAATGTCGCCAAAATCATCAAAATACCGAATATCGGGAGGTACCATTATATGGGGGCTACACGAAGACGTGGACTTGCACAGACAATTTTCTGTCTTAGGCTGTAGTATCCATTACGAACCCCAAATACCAAATTTGAAACAGTTCCGGCGAATAATGAAGCTAACATCATCAAAATACCGAATATCGAGAGGTACCGTTATATGGGGGCTACACTAAGACGTGGACCTGAACAGAGAATTTTCTGTCTTAGGGCGTAGATCCATTACAAACTTCAAATACGGTACCTCAAACAATTCTGGTGATTAATGTCGCTAAAATCATCAAAATACCGAATATTGGGTGGTACCACGAAAACGTGGACTTGCACAGAAAATTTTCTGTCTTAGGCTATAGTATCCATTACGAACACAGAAAATTTTCTGTCTTAGGCTATAGTATCCAAATACCAAATTTGAAACAATTCCGGTGAATAATGTCGCTAACATCATCGAAATACCGAATATCGGGAGGTACCGTTATATGGGGGCTATGCGAACACGAGGACTTGCATGACCCATTTTCAATACCAAGAGTCCTGCAGACATAACATACATTTGAGTAAAATTTTATCAATCTACTTCATTTCGTTCGGAAGCCAGAGTGATTTCCACAGACGGACGGATATCGCTAAATCGACGTAGAATTTAATGCTGATCATGAATATATATACTTTGTGGGATCTAAAATGTATATTTCGAGGTGTTACAAACGGAATGACAAACTTTATATACCCTCCATACTATGGTGGAGGGCATAAAAATATATTTCTCAATCTTTTGTGAGAAGCGCCTAGAAGTATGCTGTACTACACATTCATGTTTTGTTCATAATCCCTAATAATGAAAGTTATGGTCTCTAAGACCATTTAATTGCGGCTTACTTTTTTAATTATTATAAAACAGAAACTTTTTTCTGTATACCAGTTTTCCCTCCTCAACTCCCCAAATTTGAATTTAATATAATTATTACTCAATTCAAAAGGATTCTGGACAATGATGCCAACAGAATGATTCCCCATTGCTCTATTAATCTCCTTTGCCAGTAGAAACGACACAGAGAAACATACCCCTTAGATTAATGTTTATAAACACAACACCTCCTAATCCTATGTTGTTTTCCTTTTCATTCACACTGATATCCCACAAATAGGCAAGATTTTTTTTTGAGTTCTGGATGCTGGTTACGGTCAGAAAAGGAATATGTGTTCTATGTTCTGGTCTTGTGATAACAAATGAAATTTTGGAAAATTTTGTTGTTTAACAAAACAAAAAGAAGATGTTGTATAACCAAAGGCATAATGCAAACTATACATTATGTTGCCTACACTTAGGGGGAGTTAGAATTTTAATTGAAAGAAAAACTACTTGGTTTGGTACAAAAAAATCCCAAAAAGGCAAATTTTCAATGACCCTGAAAACCTTTTGAAATGTCTTCCATGTTATAGCACTTACATTAGCACTAACAAGAATTCCAATAAAAAAAGTATTTTTAGATTCTAAATACAAAAAACCAATTTCCAAAATGTAAAGATTATAAAAAAAACACAATTTTCCAAGAATTCCAATTTTTTCTCAACTATAAAGGTTTTAATTTTTAATTGGCCTAAAAGCCCTCAACCACAATGGAGTGTATATGGGGCTGAGTTAATTTGTTTGTGGTAACGGTCTTCCTGGTGTTGCAATTTCATTAATTTGTGATTAAAAAAGTTTTGTGAAAATTAACAAAATTAAAACATTCTTTTAATCTCATCTAAATAAAAATATACTTTTCTCGAAATAAATTTGAATTTGAATCTTATTAAACGAGAGAGTTGTTAACACCGAAATTAAAAATATTTCCAACACCTTGGAGTCTTTGAAAATTTAAGGCAGAAAAGTCAACATTGTATAAAAAAAATATAGCAGGCTTATTCATTTAAATCATAGATTTTTATAGCATACTTTAAGGCGGTGACAAATAAAAAAATATAGCCAAAACTTCGGAATCTTTGAAAATTTAAGACAGAAACGTCAATATAAATAAACAAATTTATAGCAGGATTACTAATTTAAAGTATAGAATTTTTATAGCATACTTTAAGGCGCTGCCAACTATATAAATTACCATTCTATATTACAAACGTGTGCTTTATTTATACAATACTTATACTATATACACGTCTCTATTAGCCTAAAATAATTACATCCCGCCTAACAGTATGCTATAAAAACTATTTTTTTACATATCACTCAAACATTCTGCATCAACAAGACTTTAGTCAATCAGAAAATAGTTTTTGTTTCATATTTAGATTTTGTATTGCATACTTCTAAGCGCTTCCAAATGGGCATTTAAACAACATTACTTTAACAACAAAAGAATATTTAATAATAAATATTAAATTCATATTCGATAGAGGATATTCTATAAAAATTACAGTTCATGGTAAAATGTATGATACATATGAGCCTAACATTATTTGTAAACTAAACACTGGTCAGTCGTAAAATAGTATCTCCATATCAATATTGATATTAAGTTAGAAAACAGGTAAAGAAGTAGATCTAATTTCAGGAATCTTTAAAGAATAGTAGCATAGTGTAGTATAGTATAGTATAGTATAGTATAGTATAGTATAGTATAGTATAGTATAGTATAGTATAGTATAGTATAGTATAGTATAGTATAGTATAGTATAGTATAGTATAGTATAGTATAGTATAGTATAATATATGAAATATGAAGGCATAGACCAGTCAATGAACTGTACGCCGAAGTAATCCGAAAGCGGTCCCGGGGTATTGGTTCCTGTGTAGGAGCACTATTGGTAGCATGCTACCATTACGTCTATAAAAAAGTATAGTATAGTATAGTATAGTATAGTATAGTATAGTATAGTATAGTATAGTATAGTATAGTATAGTATAGTATAGTACAGTATAGTATAGTATAGTATAGTATAGTATAGTATAGTATAGTATAGTATAGTATAGTATAGTATAGTATAGTATAGTATAGTATAGTATAGTATAGTATAGTATAGTATAGTATAGTATAGTATAGTATAGTATAGTATAGTATAGTATAGTATAGTATAGTATAGTATAGTATAGTATAGTATAGTATAGTATAGTATAGTATTAGTATAGTATAGTATAGTATAGTATAGTATAGTATAGTATAGTATAGTATAGTATAGTATAGTATAGTATAGTATAGTATAGTATAGTATAGTATAGTATAGTATAGTATAGTATAGTATAGTATAGTATAGTATAGTATATAGTATAGTATAGTATAGTATAGTATAGTATAGTATAGTATAGTATAGTATAGTATAGTATAATATATGAAATATGAAGGCATAGACCAGTCAATGAACTGTCGTCGAAGTAATCCGAAAGCGGTCCCGGGGTATTGGTTCCTGTGTAGGAGCACTATTGGTAGCATGCTACCATTACGTCTATAAAAAAGTATAGTATAGTATAGTATAGTATAGTATAGTATAGTATAGTATAGTATAGTACAGTATAGTATAGTATAGTATAGTATAGTATAATATATGAAATATGAAGGCATAGACCAGTCAATGAACTGTCGTCGAAGTAATCCGAAAGCGGTCCCGGGGTATTGGTTCCTGTGTAGGAGCACTATTGGTAGCATGCTACCATTACGTCTATAAAAAAAGTATAGTATAGTATAGTATAGTATAGTATAGTATAGTATAGTATAGTATAGTATAGTATAGTATAGTATAGTATAGTATAGTCTAGTATAGTATAGTATAGTATAGTATAGTATAGTATAGTATAGTATAGTATGGTATAGTATAGTATAGTATAGTATAGTATAGTATAGTATAGTATAGTATAGTATAGTATAGTATAGTATAGTATAGTATAGTATAGTATAGTAGTATAGTATAGTATAGTATAGTATAGTATAGTATAGTATAGTTTAGTATAGTATAGTATAGTATAGTATAGTATATTATAGTATAGTATAGGATAGGATAGTATAGTATAATATAGTATAGTATAGTATAGTATAGTATAGTATAGTATAGTATAGTATAGTATAGTATAGTATAGTATAGTATAGTATAGTATAGTATAGTATAGTATAGTATTGTATTGTATAGTATAGTATAGTATAGTATAGTATAGTATAGTATAGTATAGTATAGTATAGTATAATATATGAAATATGAAGGCATAGACCAGTCAATGGTAGTATAGTATAGTATAGTATAGTATAGTATAGTATAGTATAGTATAGTATAGTATAGTATAGTATAGTATAGTATACTATAGTATAGTATAGTATAGTATACTATAGTATAGTATAGTATAGTATAGTATAGTATAGTATAGTATAGTATAGTATGGTATAGTATAGTATAGTATAATATATGAAATATGAAGGCATAGACCAGTCGATGAACTGTACGCCGAAGTAATCCGAAAGCGGTTCCGGGGTATTGGTTCCTGTGTATGAGCACTATTGGTAGCATGCTAAAATTACGTCTATAAAAAAGTATAGTATAGTATAGTATAGTATAGTATAGTATAGTATAGTATAGTATAGTATAGTATAGTATAATTTAGTATAACACAGCATAGAGTAGTATAGTCTAGAATAGTACAGTATTTTATATTGTAGTATAAATACAGTATAACATAGGTAGTATTGTGTTGTATATTGTAGTATAGTAAAATACAGTATAAAATAATATCGCTTTGTATAGTATGAAAAGTATGTTGGAGGCGCCGAAAAGTATGCTATAAAAATGCCATAAAAAATTCCTTTACTTATGCCTCTAACATTATGTGTAATCTGGCCTTTATTTATTCTGGCCATCCATTGTCATGTCTATCCCATATTATCCTTTTCGCATACAGAGAGATCTCAGAAATTTCATCAGACCACAATCATCCATGAGCGATTCTCCACATGTATTTTGAGAAGAGAAAATCATAAGCATAACACATTGATTGAATATTTATCTTGCATTCCCTATTATTTCTTTTTTTTTTTTTTTGTTTACTTTGTTTTTTCTTCCTTACACAAGGATATGCATTTCATAATGCATTGCAGTTTTTCATTTATTATAAAATGTGGTTATGTGTGCGTTCGGTTTCTCTAAACAGAATTCAATTCTTTTCAAATATGAAGGATATCACACAACACATATATAAGTATATAACATCTCATAGTTTTGTTTTCTGAAGAATTCCGCATTGCCCTGTTTGGAAAGCATATGGTTGAGTTTTGTTTGCATTTGACAAGTCAGTGCATATTTTAAGGATTTGTGTTTTTTGAATGAGCAAACCATCCACTGCATAGCCATATTTTTCCATTTCAAAACACGATAATCCACATCGTCATCAGGGTAGAGAAATAATATGGGTTTGTGAGGCCTCTCTGTGCGGATATGAAAATTATAATAATCTCCCCTCCACTTCGGACTATTTAATCGTTAACAAAGCCAAGGTGCTCCTTTCTTTCCAGGCCTCTGTAGTTTGATGCCCGAGCCTTTTGTGCTCTTGACACCCAAAATGACTTTCAAATGATGTCGGTAAATATAGTTTACCTGGCATCTCGTACCGAATAAAGTCACTGATTATGTGTACACACAGAGGAGGGAAACCAGGCACAACCGGACCAACCACAATAATCCATCTACGTAGCGAAGTGAATTCAAGGTATCTAGCTGGAGAGCTTAGTTTAAAATTGTTATTATAATCCAAGTTTGTGCATAATCTGCCCAAGTATGTACACAACTACATACGTATATAAATGTTTTGATTGTGCCTCATGTATCCTTCCCAGAACGTAAACATTAAAGTAAACACCGTTCAACGCAGTAGTAGAAGTAGTAGAAAGGGAAATATTTTGCAATAATAAAAATATTTAAAGGGGTATTATGAAAAACAAAAAACTTAATTTGGAACGAAAAGAAAAATAAAATTATAGCTGAAATAAAGTGTTTCAAAAAATAATTTTAAAATATGTTTTTGAAATTTTTCACAATATCAATAGCCCTTAAATTCATCCCCTTTGAAACCATATCCACTTGTCCCAGATAGCAAAAGACAACACCAACAGTTGCTACATCAGTGAAAACAACAGCCATGCTTTTGAAATTTGTCCAGTAGACAATCCACTTCGCATGTGTGTGCCTGTACGTATGTGTGTGTTTGCTAAAGGGCCTCCTCCATTGGAGGGGAGTATCCAGTGGACAAATGAATTAAAATCAATTTAGCATATCAAATAACAATTTCATGGAAAAATTTTCGGTTGTTATGTCCTTTAATTACTGCAAAGAAAAATTCTTTGAATTTCGGAAATCCAAAAATCTTTTTTTCAATGAATCGAAAAAATGATTTTAACTTTAGGTATATTCTACATATATATGGAAACAACAACGGAACTTAAAGGTTTCTAGAGGAGGAACTTCGTTAGGGCGGAAGGATTTTAAAGGTATTCCATTGATAGAAGTCTTTTAGGTTTTGTATGGCCAAAGCATTTTAAAGGCAGAAGATTTTTAATGTTTTCTAGAGGTCTTCAATGGTTAGAGGTCCTTTGAGAACTTGGGTTAGCTAGAAGGAATTTGAGCAAGGCAAGCAGCAAACCTCGTTATGATGTCATTTTATGGAATTCTATAGGCCAAAGACTTTTTGAAGTCTCCCTTTCATAATCTTATATAAATGGAACCATAACTCCAAATACTCGCCCGTATTTAAGTAAAAAATAAAACTCCCTTGAATTCAAGCGGAAGTACTCCTACGAGATTCTTGAGAAGAGAGAGAGAGAGAGAGAGAGAGAGAGGGAGAGTAAAATCTGCTTGAAATCTCGTTAGTCCACTATGCTAAAGGATCTTCAAGTGCTAACAGACTTTCCATGTCTGCTATCGTTAGGAGATCTTTAAGGTAGATAATGGTTTCTCCAGCCTTTAGAGTTTTTTAAGACTGGAAGATCGATGAATCCGACTTGACAGAAGGCCTTTGAAGATTTTCTACAGACAGAAGATATATATAGGGCTAAAGTCCTGTATGTGTACCAAAGCATATTATATTGTTGTTGTTTTTCTACTTATAACTCACTGGCTCCTTGCAGCTTCTGCAGAATATTACTCTATTTCGAGATTTTCGTAGTTCTTCAAACAGCAGAGACTCGCGAGAGCTGCCGCATAATACGCAATAGTGGCGAGGATACTTCGTATGAAACTCCTTCTTTTCAAGCGCCCCACTTGCATATATTTTACTCCCTGGTAAATAGCAACAAATCTTATCTCCCTATAGGACATCTTTGAAGGTATGCTAAATTCAGAGACATTTTATGATCCAGGGAGTCTCTTTAGTGAAGTCTTTCCATAGACTTAAAATTGGTCAACTAATGGTCTTCCAAAGCCTTCTTAAAACAGAAACGCTTTCTATATTATCAAAAGAGTAACCATTCAATGTCTTTCGAGAGCAGAAGGCTCTTAAAGATCTTACAAAGTTAAACGACTTTTCTTAAGTGCCTATAGACATTTAATAGAAGTTCTACTAAGATCTGCTTTAGTGGAAATATCCTTCTACGTCTTCCATAGGCGGTAGATTGAAGGTCGTTTATACACAGAGAATTTTTATGGCCCTTTGTTAACACAGGTTCTCTTGAAACTGATGTTTTCCCAGACTATGGACTTAAAATGGACCAAGGCTAAAGACGGAATGGTCCAAATCTTAAATATACCGAACATCTTCTGGGTTCTTCTGGGGACTAATAACTTTTCCGAGTATTTTTAAAACAGAAACCCTTTCTAGATTATCAAAAGAGGAATCATTCAATGCCTCTTTAAGATCTCACAAAGATGAACGACTTTTTTAAGCGCTTATAGACCTTTAATAGAAGTCCTACTAAGGGGTGCTATAGTGGAAATATCCTTCTATGTGTTCCATAGATGGTAGATTGAAGGTCTCAGAATTTTAATGGTCCTTTGTTAACAGAGGGTCTCTTGAGACTGAAGTTTTCCAAAGTTCTTCTTAGACTTAAAATAGACCAAGGCTTAAAACGGAATGTTCAAAATCTTAAATATACCGAACATCTTCTGTGGCCTTCTAGATACTATTAATTTTTCCAAGTGTTTTTTTTAATATAAACCCTTTCTAGATTATCAAAAGAGGAACCATTCAATGCCTCTTTAAGATCTCACAAAGACGAACGACTTTTTTAATTGATTATAGACCATTAATAGAAGTCCAACTAAGGTCTGCTATGGTGGAAATATCCTTCTATGTCTTCCATAGATGGTAGATTGAAGGCCTTTTTGGTCCTTTGTAAACAAAGGGTCCTTGAGACCTTGAAACTTTCCCAAGGTTTCTATAGACTTAAAATGGCCCAAGGCTAAAGCCGGAATGTTCCAAACCTTAAACATACCGAACATCTTCTGGGTTCTTCTAGGGACGAGGGACCATTCAATGGCTCTTTAAGATCTCACAAAGATGAACGACTTTTTAAAGTTAATAGAAGTCCTACAAAGGTCTGCTATAGTGAAAATATCCTTCTATGACTTCCATAGATGGTAAATTGAAGATTTTTTAAACAGAGAATTTTTATGGTCATTTGTTAACATAGAGTCTCTTTGAAGTTTTCCCAAGGTATTCTATAGACTTAAAATTGACCAAGGCTAAAGACGGAATGTTCCAAATCTTAAATATGTATACCGAAATTCTTCCGCGGTCTTCGGAGGACTAATAATTTTTCTAAGCATTTTTAAAACAGAAACCCTTTTTAGATTATCAAAAGGGCACCTTTCAATGGCACCCGTGAACAAAAGACCTTTAGAGAATTCTTAAAGATGTACGAAGAACAATGCATTTTTGCAATCGATTTTTTAATTTCTCTCTCTTTCTCTCTATCTATCTATCTCTCTCTCCAAAACTATCAATTATTGTCTTCTGCATTGAGTGCATATTTTGCACCCGATTTCTTTTTTCTCTCTGTCTCTCTCTCCCCAAAACTATCGTTTATTGTCTTCTAAATCGAGTGCAAAATTTGCAGAAATCCTAGCATTGAAACCACTTTCTATTTATTTATTTTATTTATGTATTTTTTATATTGCCTTAACGAATATTTTTCCTGTGTAATTTATTTTATATAGCCTTAAAGTATGCAATATCAATTCGTTGCCCTTAGCATCATTTGTTTCAATTTATCAAAAGACAACATTCATTATATATCGTTAATCATGTAATGATTTCAAAAAGAGCCCGCATATGACACATCACTTTTTTATATAAAACCGCGACATGAAACACGGTTTTGTTTATTCCTCCTCCTTCTCTTGCCCTCGGTATTGTGGGTGTTTTCTGACGCCATGTCAAGTGTGGCTATTTTACACTTGACGGTGCTTTTGTTTCCGCGACAAAATACAACATTTACGTAAGGCATGTGTGGATATTGTGTGTGTGTGTACGGGCAAGAGCTGTAGTCAGCCGGCTTGGCGTGTCATAAACCCGTCATTATTACAATGACCTTAATTAGCCATGCGAAAAAAAGAATCCCTCTCCCGCTTACACATGGTATCCTTTGAGTGTTATACTGTGGGTGCGTATATGTGTGATGGTGTGCGTGGAGTGTGAGTGGATAATTTTCAATTTGTTCTTGTAGGGACAAATTGACATGTTTACATATGGACATGTGTAATATTGATGCAAAAGAAACAGAAAGAAAAAAAAACTGACATGGCAAGGCAAGTGTTTACAGTCTGATGACAGTGGAAATGTTGTTATTAAATCAGATTTATGTGTGTGCTCAGGGAATGTCTTCGTTTTTAACCCCGCCATGCACAAGATGTCTAGGCTTATAACAGGGGAATGGTGGCAAAATGTTGAAAAATATTAAAAATTTAAATTTTTTGCTGTTTTTCGTGCTTCTAAGAGCCTTCAAATCAGATCAAATATTGTAAAAAATAAACATTATTATCCTCTCCTGTCTATTTTAGAGCAAATGCTTCAGTACACAAAAAAAGGACACTTAAAATGGGATATTATCACATACTTAAATGGAAATAGAAAAAAAAAAGAAAATAAGAAAACATGTCTACATTTCTTCCGAATATTGGGTGCCATCTGCTGTGGGCGAACAAGCCTAGAAAGAGAGAACAAAAAAAAACGAGTAACACAAATGTTTTTTTAAGCCGATTTCGTACATTTGAAGTAAAAACAAAATTTTGATGTTCATTTCTTTTTTGACAGATCTTCTTTGACAAACATTGATGTCAAAAAAATTAGAAGAAAAAAAAACAGCAATTGGAAAAAAACACTTCTGGGAAATATTGCAAATATTTTTTTTTTTTTTAACTTTTCACAATGGAAATTTAATTTTTGACAATGACAATTTAAAAGCAGCACAATTTCAATCATCAATCACCTTGTGCGGCTCACTTTCTATTGCTGCCAAAAAATTTCAATTAAATTAAAAATTTTAAATCGAATAATGGAAAATAAATCCAAATTAAGCTTTGAAAAAATTTAATATCCAACTTAACCTCAATAGTGTCAATGACAACAACAGAAAAAACTAATATTTACTTATTGTTACAAATCCGCACATAATTCAGGGCATTCACACACAATGTTTAGAGCTTATCAAAAATTAAAGCATACCATCAGGCATATTTGCTATTTAATATCATTTTATCTGGCCAATTATTTTTCTGTATTTAAATTTAAATCAAATCATATGAATTAATCATATTTTTTTTGCTGTCAACCGTAAAAATTAGTACTTAATGCGAGTTACATGTTTGTAAAATTTCTAAATGGAATATTATTTAATTTTTAGAATAACATTTCTAGATGATGGTGCTATGTTATAGCTGATTATATTATTACCTGGATATTATATATTACCGTTATAAATGTCAGTGAGAGCTTGTATGTTTTATCACTATGAAAAATTTCAAGAAGACCCTAAAGGCCATTTAACTCTAGAAGAGTTAAATGTCTAAAAAATACGTTAAAGAAGTTCGACCGAGCCTAACTTTTATACCCCCACCATTTGTCCGGAACTTGGAATTGAAATATATAGCAATAATTAAAAATTCCTAATATCAGATATTTTATATTATATGTGATTTTATACTATGAGACTATGCGAAAACTTGAACCTTTACGGCCAATTTTCTGCCAGAGAAGGTGGTGTCGTTCACGAATTCCAAATCCTAAGTTAAAGATAATTCCGTTGAAAAAATAGCTAAAATCATCAAACTCGAAGAATTTCTATTTGTAATTTTGTGTCAAATGTTAGCAGTGCCCACTGCGAACTCTTAATTCCGAATTCGATATAATTCTTGGAAAAAGACGGGCTATAATCCTCAAAATACCGAACACAGAAAGGCACAGTTTTATGAGAGTCATACGAAGATGTATATCAGTATAGGCATTATTCTATTCATCCCAGGTTTCTGGGTGAGAGAAATATTTAGATAACCCCAGAACACCAGAAAGAGTTTGCAGATATATGCCATCTTCACAACAGATCTTGTGTTAGAAAGAATGTTTGTATGTATGAAATTTGAAGAGAATTGGATGCTTATTTCGCTTTCGTTGAGCTTTTTGTTCTTCAAAATTCTTAATCTTTGGTGGGGGAGTTACCAGAAGAAATGGTCCGATCTTTACCATCTTTATGACGGATCTTGTGTTGATGAAAATATTTAGATGTGCCTGAACGTCTGAATGGAATCGGATGTTAATTTCACGTTTTATGAGCATCATGGATATCAGAAGGAGTGGACCGATATATCCCATCTTCACAGCATATCTTGTGTTAGAAGAAATAATGGGATGTGTGAAATATGAAGAGAACCGGATTCTTATTTAACTTCATTTTGGTTATTCAAAACATTGATTCTTTGTGGGGGAGGTACCAGAAGGAATGGTCCGATTTCTTCCTTCCTTTGATGGAAATATAGAGATGTGCCAAGTCTGAATGAAATCGGATATTTATTTCGCGTTTTATTAGCTTCATAGATATTCAAAATGTCGAATTTTGTGAGTAAGGTACCAGGAGGAGTGGACCGATATATTCCATCTTCACACCAGACCTTGGGTTAATAAAAACATTTTGATGTGTGTGGCTACAAAAAATCGGACTCTTACATCACATTTCATGAGCTATAATTTTTCAAAATTTTGTGTCAATTTCGCACATCCGGTAGCACTGATAGAAATATAGGGTCTTGCAAAGTTGGAGCAAAATCGGATCATTTTTCTCTTTTTGTGCAGCGAAGTACTTTTTTTTTTTTTTTTTTGAAATTGCGATATATTTTCGTGGAAGTACCACAAATCAAAAATCTCTGCGGTATTTTGGTCCATTCCCGACGAAGCGCTTGCTTGAGGTGATCGAGGCTTTGGTACCCTCCAGAATATATTCGCGATAATATTCGACATTTATTCTGATGCTACGGTCGATTAATACGAGCGGAGAGCGACAATCGGCTGTTATGGTGACCCACACCATCACCATGGCCGGCGCCTGAGTTCTGGCCAACCGAAGGTTAGCTGACCTCTTTGGCAAGTTAACACGATCATTTTCATCATCATGTTTTCTCATCGGAGAAACCCAAATTCGGCAGTTTACCACTTTCGGCCAAGCGAGGCAACTCTTTAGCTCTCTTGAGTCTATTTTCTTTCAGTTGCGCTGTAAGTTCTTGCACTTTTTGGAATTTCAATGGCTCATTTTTCAATATTTGCCGAATGGAATTGCGATATTTTCAGCTCACGAGCCATTTTTCGGCCACTGCGACGCGGATTTCGATCAAGTCGCTTCTTTACTTTTCGAACCATTTCTGCGTATGTTGCTGTTTTCTTCGTCCACTTCCTGGACGTCGGACTACGCCACCAGTATCACGGTAACGAGCGATGGTACGAGACAGCCATAAGGAAAGCCATTTGTGGTTTTCCAGCCCAATATAACGAAATCACACTCTCACGCTTGAATTCCATCACGAATATTTTTTTTTTCTGGAAAATTCTTACAAAATTGCTTTTGTACGCTTGTAAACAATATAATGAGCTGTCACTGGAATAATTTTAACATATGTCGGACGAATGGCTTAGAAATGAGAGCAGTCTTAAGTTGGTTGCAGTTTTTCCATCTCAACCTGTACATCGCCCGATCGGCATGGCATTTTATTCTGATCCGTAATAAATATGCCTTGTGGGGTCCAAAATGTATATTTCAAGGTGTTTCAAACGGAGAGACAAACATAATACATTACTCTAGTAGAGGGTACATAAGTCATAAAAGATCCTCTAGCTATATGATCTTGAACAATTGTATCACAGTTGAAGACCTTGAGAGGCATTGTCTTATTACAAGACCGTAGGAAGTCTTCCATTGATAATAGACATCAATATGGCTTCTCCAGATCAGGTCTAGCCAACCACTACCAATACAAAAGCTTTAATTCAGACACACAGACATGAACACCGAGAGATTAACTCTCCCTCTCTCTGTAAGCATTGTGTGTTCTAACTCTTTGCGAAATTAAAAACACAAAAAAAACATGAAGTTAAGCGACCGAACTTCCTTCTTCATTGAAAGCTGAAGAGCTACTATCTGTCTGCAAAGCAAATTAGTTGTTAGAAGGCAAGCGAGCATTTATGGTGGTGAGTTGGCGAGTTTTATACAAAAAACTGTGTGTGTGGTGCAGTAAGTTGCCCATGGGGGGAATGTTGGCGAGCTCTGCTCTTGATAGGAAACTATAAATTTTAAATTTCATGGAAGTCTAAAAATTTTTAATAACGATTTTCGTATTGTTATGCCCTCTAGATTTGAACAACATAGTACTCTGAATAAAACGATCTTTCTCGTTCCTTCCCTCAGGAAAAACTAGGCAGTTTATCTATTTCCTTGGTTCCATTTATTTAGATAGTTTCTATTAACTTCATCGTCCCGATGGTTCCTTACTCGGAGTACTTCCAAAACGACAAAATCATCTGTGGGGAAAAATTAAGAAAATTCTAAATAGACAGACGATTTTTAGTTGATGGAATAAAATCGAGAGATCGGCGTACGACAAATTTGTAAAACTTACTCAGTAAGCTCTTTTGAGAGGAGAGAGAACAATAGTTTACTCATTTGTTTAAAAATAGAGAAAACCAAAAAAAAAAAAAAATTATTTGGAGCTTACAAATGTGAAACATTTCCCTCGCTTTTCACTCTCTTTTACTGGATATTTGCGCAAAAAATCATCAATCAATAAATTTTTTGAATAAAATTACAACATATGAAGACGAAACCTTAAGGCTAATTTTGCATGAAAACCTGTCATATACTAAACGAACAATAAGTTAAGTATAGCGTTTGGAAAAACATATGTGCATAAATGCATGTTTCAGAGTTTTTTACTGATGTAAGTTACATACATGCATTTATGATAGATATGTCCTATTAAAAGGCATGACCTGCCACATGCCTACAACTATGACAAATAAATCGATACTTAAATAAGCAAATACTAAAAAATAAATAAAAAAAAGTTCAAAATTTATTTGTTGTTATGTATTCCATAAAAATAATTGCATGTATTTCCCCATTGATGTATTCCCCAGGTAAACCTTAGAGAGTTCACAATTCATTTGGCAATTCTCCTGGCCATGTTGTCAGTTGGATAGCAGCTTATTTTTTATGATACATTTTACAAATGAATAAAATATGATTGCATATGTTAATGAACATCAACATCATGTTGAAATAATTATTATATGTTTTTACCTTTTATATAAATATTTGAGTGATTGCTATCACTAGCAATTTTCAATTCCCTGTGCGAAGTTTTGTAAAAATCAATCATTTGTCATTTGCGTGGGTTGGGCTACGAATCGAGATGAATATTACTGATGAATATTGTTTATGCCATTAATGGGAAATTTTTTGTTGATGGTAGGCTGGGGAAAATCAGGTAACCGTGTATGTGTTTGTGACACGGATAATATTAAAAGTCAAATTGCAATAGTATTCGAGTCTCCAGTTGGAAATACCAACAATAAACTGCGTTGCGTAAATATGGAATGGGAGTATTTCCTATGAATAGAATCTCTCCACACCATGTTATATGTCAACTTCCTTGAAAATTAAATACAATTTAAAATTCCTCTAATAATTTCCTAGAAGCCATTTAAATATTGCTTTTTAACAAATTTTGTTTTTCCATTAACCTAATTATTTCCACATGGCTCCTCCTCTAAAATAACAACTTTATGCTACATTGTTGCTTTAATTTAAATATATTCTTTTTTTGTTGACTGGCATAGAAAAAAAATAATATGAGCAACAACAACAAACTTATGCTAATTTGATTTGTCCAATTAATGCTTAGCAAGAATTGTTGCCATAGAATAACAAAAAAAGGAAACTGACTAAAAATAAACATCTGTATGATAATTGATATCAAATTTGATGCATTTTATATAAAATGTAAATTGAGGTCTTTTTGTGTGTGGGGGAGAATGTTCTGAGAAATGAAATTTACATTTGTATAATAATAGCTACAAATAGTAATAATAATAACAAGGAGTATGATAAAAAGGACAACCCCTGGAATACTGAGAATATTCTATTTAAATAAACATTTGGTTTTCGGTCTCATAAAGAAAAAAAATATTTTGGGGGACCATACTCCTCTTGTAGGTCGCCATTTAGTGGGTGCTAGAATTCCAGCTAAATAAAATTCAACACTCAATTTGCATATGACCAAGGCTATGAAAAACTTTGCCTAGGAACCCGAAATTCTTTCGGGGGTTTTGATCTGCGAACCGAGTATTATTTTTAAAATCACTTGGAAGGCTATTGGACAGGATAATTATAAGAAACTTGGCAGTGAATTCTATAAAGGACTGAATTGGTCGAAAATAAAAAATGACCAAAATTTATGCTATTTTTTTATAGCATATATTAAGAATACAAATTTCTTTTGTTCAAAGACTCACAATGAAATTTGATCTAGAATAATTTTTCCTTCGATACTTTCTCCAAAAAATTAAGTATTCATGGAGATTTAGACTTAGAATGGAAACTTGTTAAGTTTGCAGTAAAAAACGTATACTTATTACTTTCACTAACAAAGTATGTATTTCGAATGTGATTTCCTTAAAAACTCTTAAACTTAGATATATTGTCCATTCTGAGATTTATAGCAGAATTTTGCGCAGAATATTTCTTCTTTTAAAATTTTCTGCCTAAAACGAATTTTGATGTTACTTTCATGCATCAACTCCAGAAAGAAGACCGAAGAAAAATTGCTCAAAAAATTATTACTATTTTTACTTTTTTTGGTCACATTAATGCAAGTATTTTCTTGGTATATAGTGGAAAGACAGATTTCTTTTCTTCAGTGACTTATAGCGGAATTTGTTGAGGAATATTTTCTTTCTTTGATGTCATCCTTCTAAAATGAGGCTTTGTAGGAAAATATTGCATAAACTCAAAGGAAGTACGGTTTTAACCCTTAATGTTTTTTAATATGGGATACATATATTCTGATGTCTTCTTGGACAAATACACTTGTAGAATCGGAAGTTGCATTATTAACTGAGTGCCTGACCTATTGGAGTCAGAAAGAAAGGAAAAAGTCCTTGCCTTACCAACGATGTGGTGGCGCCCAAATGTGTGTTAACGAATTGATACTCACAATTTCATGTTTGCAGACGCAGTGTATTCACCTGGTACTTAAAGTGAGGAGATGAGTTGGTAGACGCATTGTCTTCACTTTTTTATGACATCACTATGTTGGAGATCACATTAATCGCCCAAATATTTCCAAGAAAAGTGTTCAATAAAAAAATCGACACCATTCCATACAAAAATCAATTTTAGTTTAATGCTTCGAACCCAGTAGTGAACTGGGTGGACTAGGAGACAGAAAAATGTCTTAGGAGGTGATGGCGCCCAAATGTGTGTTAAATAATTGATAGAATTGTGCTTAATGTTTCGAACCCAGTAGTGAACTGGATGTCTGAAGAAAGAATGAAATAAGTCCCTGCATGTTGCATGTTCGTAGATGCAGTACTTTCACATGGTACTGAATCCGACGAGTGCTGTTTATATTCACATTTTTCAGTGATAACTGAGTATAAGATCACAGTAATTGTTTTAATATCTCCAAGGAAACGGGATCAGGAACCATAAGAGGCAGAAAGAAAGAAAACAGTCCTTACTCCTAACTAAGGCGGTGGTGGCACCCAAATGTGTGATAAGGAATTGATACGAATTGTTTCATGTTCGCAGACGCAGTGTATTCACCTGGTACTGGAACTAATGAGGGGAGCTGGTAGAGACGTTTTATATAGCTCTACCTAGAGACCATTGGATTGGGGTAACATATTAATACCATAAATATTTCCAAAGAAAGTGTTCAGTAAAAACTCGACACCATTTGATTCCAAAAACATATTTAGTTTTATATTTATGCTCCGAACCTAGTATTTAACTGGGTTCCTGATTCATAGGGGGCAGAAAGAAAAAAAATCACTGCTCCTTTTTTAAAATTTTATTGAATGAAAGCAAAAAATTTCGAAAATAGCATCAAATTTTAGAATAAATTTAGATTTGTTTGAATTGGTCATCTTTGGCACAAATTATGAACTTCAAACAACCAATGAAACCGTCAAACACTGCCCGAATGATGCTCTGCGGTATTTTGACCCATTCTCGGCAAAGCGCTTGCTTCAGGTGATCGACACTTTGGTATTTTTTAGTAACAACCTTGCTTTTCAAAGTACTCCAGACACAATAGTCCAACGGATTGGTATCCGGAGATTCTGGTGGCCATTGTGCGCTGGAAATGAAGCGAGGAACCTCATTTTGTAATCATTCTTGTGTGGTTGTCCTGTTGGAATGTCTGCGACCAAAATGTTTGCGTGTCCTCCAGAATATTTTCGCGACCATGGTCGATTAATATGAGCGGAGAGCGACCATCAGCTGTTATGGCGGCCCACACCATCACCATGGCCAGCGCTTGAGTTCTGGTGGCCAACCAAAGGTGCACATTTTCAGCAGACCTCTTTGACAAGTAAACACGATAATTTTGCTGGACAACGAAGGTTTTCTCATCGGAGAAAACCAAATTCGGCAGTTCACCACTTTCGGCCAAGCGAAGCAAATCTTTAGCTTTTTTAAGTCTATTTTCTTTCAGTTGCGGTGTAAGTTCTTGCACTTTCAATGGCTTTACCCTGAGCTCATTTTTCAATATTTGCCGAATGGAATATTGCGATATGTTCAGCTCACGAGCCCTTTATTGGCCACTGCGACGCGGGTTTCCATCAAGTCGCTTCTTTACTTTTCGAACCATTTCTTTTGCTGTTGCTGTTTTTTCCGTCCACTTTTTGGCGTCGGGCTACGCTACCATTACCACGGTAACGAGCGATGGTACGAGACGAAAAGGACGCAACGATTTATTCACATTTAAATGCTGGAGTGCTCTAACGATAGCCACTTGTAGTTTTCCAAACATAAGGAAATCACACTATCACGATTGAATACCATTGAATAACTTCTTTTCTGTAAAATTCTCATCAAAATGCTTTTGTACGCTTGTAAACAATATAATGAGCTGTCACTGGAATAATTTTAACAGTTGTCGTACGAGTGGCTTAGGAATGACAACAGTCTGAAGTTGGTTGCAGTTTTTTCATCTTACCCTGTATTTTGTGTAACCAGATAATTTTTTTAGATACAATTTTTTATTCGTTATCTAGAACCTGCAAGAATCTACTAGTTTTGCAAAAATGTTACATTCTTACAGTGCTGGAAACCAACCAACACATTTTTTTTTCAATATAATTGTTTCTGTAAATATATTGCATACTTTTGGGCAACAAATTAAATAAAAGCCAACTTTGAGAAGTCCTTGTTATATGTCTTCAATAACAACAATTAACTTTTCTTGGTATTGAAATATAAATTGATTTGTGTTTATTTCTGTTTTTTTTTTTTTTAATAAATATATTGACCACAAACTTATAAAACAATTTTTTTTTTTGGGAATTTTTAATTGTCAATTTATTTGGCAGACTTCTTTTTTTCTGTAACAAAGATAATTTCTACGAAAATCCTAAGTAAACAAATCAAATAACATCAATCAATGTGCAGATAACAAGAAATCGAAAACAAGTATGTCAACAACTATTCATCAGTGCTGTGATGACTTTTTTACCCAAGTCTTACATGTCTTCGTCCTCTGCTTCTCGATGCCAAAAAAATCATATTTGTTGTATTTATGTAAAAAGTAAATAAATCATTGCAAATTATATTCTTGGAAAATCCATTGACTTGAATGTTTTCTTTTCACCAGCTACCAACAACAAACAATGACAGTGATTTTTTTAATAATACATAAAGTTCTGTAATAAATATCTACAAGACTATTTTCCTATGCCATCCCAAGGGGTGTGAGTCTCTGCCAACACATTTATATTTTTTTATTGTTTTTCCTGCCTGACACCACTATTTATCATAGAAAAGGAAAATTCTAGTGAAAATGCTTTTCTTTGCGCTTCCTTTATGTTTCCTTCCTTCCGTATGGCTTTTTTCATTCATACATTCAGGACCATTCCACTTAGGTGACATTGCCGCCATCATCATCATTCAAATGTAGACGATTCGACAGTTTGTGACGGCAAAAATCGTGCCTCATTTTTGCCGCAACAAAATATTTTTTTTATTGAATTTTTTTTCTTCTTATGTTTCAATTTTTTTTGTATTTTATTTTCTTCGTTATATTAAATAATAAATTTCTATAATGAATTATGTTAATTTAAGTTAATAGTAACTACTAAAGTTTTTTGATTATACGGCTATATTTTTTTTGAAGAGATAAGAATTAGTATTAGAATAGTACAGTTGTGCCCAAAATATTTTACATGAAGACATAAACAAGGTCCCGTTAGTCCGGACGCCAATAATACAAACAAGATCCCGTTATTGTACAAGCCACTTGGTCGACTCAGCAACAGAGGGCCGACGTCGGGAAGGCCATTGGAAGTAGCCTGGAATTCTCTGTCGAGAGCATATAGGACAGACGAGGCCTAGATTGGGGATCAGTCTGTGGTGAACCGGCTAGACAAGTGAAACGTTCGAGACAAATAAGGATTTTTTTAAATATTACCAGGTGAGTGGAATTTAAGTGGAAATCCAAGAGCCGTCGTGGGCCTTGGATATTGAAGAAAATAAACCGAAATTTAAGGAGAAATTCAAGTGCCGTCGTGGGCCTTGGATATTAAAGAAAATAAATCGGAGTTTAAAGGAAAATTCAAGTGCCGTCGTGGGCCTTGGATATTAAAGAAAATAAATCGGAGTTTAAGGGAAAATTCAAGTGCCGTCGTGGGCCTTGGATATTAAAGAAAATTAATCGGAGTTTAAGGGGAAATTCAAGTGCCGTCGTGGGCCTTGGATATTGAAGAAAATAAACCGAAATTAAAGTGATAATCCAAGTGACGTCGTGGGCCTTGGATATTAAAGAAAATTAATCGGAGTTTAAGGGGAAACTCAAGTGCCGTCGTGGGCCTTGGATATTGAAGAAAATAAATCGGAATTTAAAGTGAAACTCAAGTGCCGTCGTGGGCCTTGGAAATTAAAAAAGAGAAAAATCGAAATTAAAGTGAAAATCCAAGAGCCGTCGTGGGCCTTGGATATTAAAAAGGAGAAAAATCGAAATTACAGTGACAATCCAAGTGCCGTCGTGGGCCTTGGATATTAAAAAGCAGATAAATCGGAATTAAAGTGATAATCCAAGTGACGTCGTGGGCCTTGGATATTAAAGGCAATAAATCGGAATTTAAGTGGAAATTCAAGTGCCGTCGTGGGCCTTGGATATTAGAGGCAATAAACCGGAATTTAAGTGAAAATCCAAGTGCCGTCGTGGGCCTTGGATATTAAAGGAGATAAATCGGAATTTAAGTGGAAATTCAAGTGCCGTCGTGGGCCTTGGATATCGAAAGGAAACAAATCGGAATTTAAGTGACAATCCAAGTGCCGTCGTGGGCCTGGGATATTAAAAGGAATAAATCGGAATTTAAGTGAAAATCCAAGTGCCGTCGTGGGCCTGGAACATTAAAAGTAATTCGTAATTCAAGTGAAAATCCAAGTGCCGTCGTGGGCCTGGGATATTAACCGAAGTGTAATCCAAGTGCCGTCGTGGCCTTGTGGATTCAAAAGACTAAAAAGGATCCTACAAATCGAATCGCACTTCCTCTCACCTGAACTCTCCGAAGAATCATCCTACATAAGCCGAATCACCACACCACACTCGTCAAGTACCAGCAGTGAATCAGCTTTAATACATCCGGCCATAAAACGACCACAGGAGCAGCAAGCCGTAGCTCCTGACAGCAGATCAATATAAGTATCGAAATTTGTAGTCTTTAAATTGTTTCCAATAAAGCGGTACATACTGAATTTGTAAAGAAAAAAAAATAACTCTTTCACTCTCAGTCACTTCAATATAAATTTTCTGTGACGAACCCTACCCCCGCGAGCGTATCCCAGCGACCGGAGGAAACTCGTCGTTACAGTGGCGCCCGAGCAGGGACATGAGAGTGGAATTAAACAGTTTATAAAATAAAAGTTACAAATTCGGAGGTTGATCGCAACATGGAAGCCATACTTAAAGTATCTTGGGCCTATAGCTTACGAAAGGAAGAATTGATCACGTATTTGGGAGAATACGATCGTGATACTACTGGAACTGTAGAAGAGCTGAGGAGACGCTTTGCCCAGTTTTTGAATGAGGAACACGACTCGAAACGCCTCAGGAATCTCCTAATTCTGCAAGCCAAACATGAACCACAAGTGTTGGAAACAAAACCTGTTACTCCGAAACGGCTACCGCGGATAACATTGACGAATGAAGAGGGTAACCTGATCACACCGGAAAAAACAGAGCGAGAAGTGGAGACATCCCGACTCTGCGGAGAATGTTGTGCTGAAAGCAGGGAAAGAATGACAGACGAGACCCACCACGAATGCACGAGAAATCTACGCTCGGCATCCTCTCTAAAAGTTACAGCAGAACAAGTTCGGAAATGGAACGTATTCTACGAAGGTGAATGCGAGCCATGGGATTTCCTGGAAAGAATAGAAGAGCTTACAACCATGTATGCATTGGAGGAGAATTTGCTGCCAACAGTGATGCCAGAGGTCCTCAGAGGTAAAGCGCTAGTGTGGTTCCGCAACAACAATAGACATTGGAGCACATGGGCGAGTTTTCGACAGGATTTACTCAAGTTTTTCCTCCCACTCCGTTACTTTGAGCACTTGGATGACGAGATTCGCAAAAGACGGCAGAAGCCCAGAGAGTCTTTTAAGAATTTCTCGCTCCATATGCAGAACCTGATGCGGCACAGTAATCTGTCGGAGAACGAAAAGGTGGAAAGGATATTCCGGAATGCACTCCCTGAATACCAATGGTATATCCGGAGGAGGGATTTCCTCACTTTGAGTGACCTACTAGAGATGGCCGAGGACATGGAATCCATACCAAACCTTGCTCCGCCTACTAGAGAACAGCATCGCCGAATGAATCCAGAAAAAAACCAGCAAAATCAACTTCCACCAATCAACCCAAGAACAGCCTGTCGACGTTGTGGTGAAGACGGTCATTTTGCGTTTAATTGTGAACGAGAGCCGATCTTGTTTTGCTGGATTTGTGGTCGACGGAATCTGAAGACCACACAATGTTGCCGTCGGCGCCCGGGAAACGTAAATCGGACTTGTGTTGGAAGTGGGGTCGCGAGTCCCGAGGAAAAACAAACCCCCCAGTAAAAACCAGTCTGCGCATGGACTCGAACCGATTGGTTGCCTCCGTTTTTATAGCAGGAACTCGAGTGGACGCAACCGTCGATACAGGAGCTACCAGATGTTTCATCAGTCAGGAGTTTGCCCGTAGGATCGAGGTATCTAGTGTTCCTATACCACAGCGTTCTATTGTTACACTGGCGGATGGCACACAGCAACTTGTCGACCGCGCCGTTGAAGCAGACGTCGTGCTTGGAAATGTAAATACAAGACAGATACTGCTTATTATGCCGGAGACAACGGAGCATGTTATACTCGGCTTAGATTGGTTGGTCAAATGTAATGCACAGATAACTTGTGCCGGGCTCATTTGTAAATTCGATACCCCCCAGACCACAGGTAACGGTGGAGTTGAAGCAAATCTGCACCTCTCATCCACGGAGAACATACCAACATCACCGAGTCCATGCGAGCCATCAGATATTTCAGAAGAAGCGAGTAAAGCCTCAATAGGCGATCACAGTCCACAAGAACAACACAAAATACAATTTTTCCTGGAAGAAGAACTACAGAAGTTTCGAGACATGCATGGACTGTCAACGGCAGCGAAGCATAAGATTGTATTAACGGATGACCGGCCCTTTAAGATGCGATACGCGCCAAGAAATCCAGCGATGCAAGCTGTTATTGATGGCAAGATCAATGAGCTTCTGGCGAATGGATACATTGAGCCGTCCCGGAGTGCCTACAGTTCTCCAATCACTTTAGCAAGGAAAAAGAATGGCACATGGAGAATGTGTATGGACTTTCGGCATCTGAATAGTAAATCTGACCCAGATGCCTATCCACTACCGAGAATTTCAGCCATACTTGACAGACTAAGAGCAGCCAGATACGTGAGTAGCCTTGATTTGAAAGATGGATATTGGCAGATTCCAATGGAGGAAAGCAGTAAGAAGTATACAGCATTTACAGTAGCAGGGCGCGGTTTGTATCAATGGCGAGTGATGCCGTTCGGTCTGCACTCCGCACCGGCCACTTTTCAACGAGCTCTGGATAGCGTCATTGGGCCGGAATTGGAACCTCATGCATTTGCATACCTGGACGATATCATAGTAACAGGGGAAACACTCAAAGAGCATCTGGAAAATCTGAAGGAAGTATTCCGCCGTCTAAGAGCCGCAAATCTTAGAATTAATCCAGAGAAGTGTGAGTTTTTCAAGCGGGAGACTAAGTATCTAGGACATGTCGTCAGTGGAGAGGGAATTCATACTGATCCGGATAAGGTAGCGGCCATCCAGGAAATGCCCGCACCCACCAATATTAAAGAGTTACGCCGGTTCTTGGGAGTTGCTTCATGGTACCGTCGGTTTGTGCCAGAGTTTGCCACCTTGGCACATCCTTTAACGTCGCTACTGAAAAAAGGCAAACATTGGAAATGGACAGAGGATCAGCAAACCGTTTTTGAAATCTTAAAAGCTCGACTCACCCAGGCTCCGGTTTTGGCTTGCCCAGACTTTTCGAAAACGTTTAAATTACAGACGGATGCTAGCGAGAGTGGCTTAGGAGCTGTATTGACCCAGGAATTAGACGAAGGGGAACGCGTAATCGCCTATGCAAGTAGAACTCTAAATGGAGCTGAGAAGAATTACTCGGCCACAGAGAAAGAATGTCAAGCTATTGTGTGGGGAATACGGAAGATGAGGCCGTACTTGGAAGGTTACCGATTCCAAGTAGTCACGGACCATTTGTCGCTCAAGTGGTTGAACTCTATCGATACTCCCACGGGACGATTGGCGCGTTGGGCATTGGAACTACAGCAACATCAGTTTACAGTGCAATACCGAAAAGGTAAACTTAATGTAGTGGCTGATGCATTGTCACGGCAGCCTTTGGAGGCATTGCAAAGAGTAATGGTGGACGCCAAGGAAGCATGTCCATGGTTGCAGAAGAAGATGCAAGAAGTTAAACTTAAACCTGAGAAGTTTTCAGACTTCGCTATCGTAGATGATCAACTCTTTCGACATATATCCAGACACCCCGATGACGAGGACTGCACGCCCTGGAAACTATGTGTGGCGACTCACTTACGTGAACGTGTTTTGGAAGAGAATCATAGTCAGCCGGCGGCAGGTCACCTAGGTATACGGAAGACCATCAACAGAGTTTGTAATAGATATTATTGGCCAGGAATGGTGCGAGATGTAGCTAATTTTGTCCGTAGATGTCGGTCGTGTCAGCAGTATAAACCCAGTCAGGTTGCCCCAGCCGGAGAAATGTTGGTTACAATACCAGATGAGCCGTGGGCCATCGTGTGTGCGGATTTCGTTGGGCCCTTGCCAAGGACAAAACACGGAAACACCATGCTGCTAGTGTTCTTTGACAGATTTACAAAGTGGATCGAGTTGATACCTATGCGTAAAGCCACGGCAGAAGGTGTGGTTAAGTCCTTTAGAGAGCGAATCTTATCACGTTTTGGAACACCTAAGGTCTTTGTAAGTGACAATGGAAGCCAGTTTGTGAGCAAAATTGTAGGCCAGTACATGAAAGGGATAGGCGTTCGTCATCAGTTTACAGCCCCATATACACCGCAAGAAAATCCAACGGAACGCGCTAATCGAACCATAAAGACGATGATAGCCCAAATAGCACGCAATCAACATAACAAGTGGGATGAGTGTATTCCCGAGATTAATCTGGCGTTAAATACAAGTACCTCGGAGTCCACCACTTATAGCCCAGCGTACTTAGTTCAGGGCCGCGAACCACGACTACCATCCGCGCTTTTCGATGAAGTCGTTTTGGGCACCGGTACAAGTACACATGACCCGGATCGTAAAGCAAAGGAGCTACAGGAAATCTTCAAAATAGTTCGGCACCATTTGGGAAGAGCAGCAGAGGACCAGCGCAGACACTACAACCTTCGAAGGAGGCCCTGGAAACCAAAAATAGGAGATTTGGTCTTGGTTAAACAACACCCGCTGTCAAAGGCGGGAGAAAGTTTCGCAGCGAAATTGGCACCCAAGTATGATGGCCCGTATGAGGTCATAAGTTTTCCATCGCCCGTAATAGCACGCGTCCGGGACTCACGAAACCACTCCAGTCGTAATGCCCATTTAAGTGAATTAAAACCCTTCGTAGATACTAACCATGAATTCCCCCAGAAGTAGTTTACCTAAGTACGATCCATATATTCATTGCCAGCATTTCTCGCTTTCTTTTATTTCGCAGATTGTGAACGACATTGAAATGGCCGCCAATAACAAGACCCCGCGAAGCAAAGCCTTCTACAAAGAGATGTACCGGCAGTTAGAGTGCGATGTACCCCAGGTCCGGCTAGAAAAAGTGAGGACCCTGCCGACCGAGGGTGTCAGACAATGTTGGGTGGCCTTGCAACGGTTGACGGCGGAGGAACTTGCCGCATATATGACCAAGCCCTGTTCGGTCGTAATAGAGCCCAGCTGTGGTCCGGAGATAGTCAAACGAGCACCCTATTGTCCCATAACGTCCCCGATATCAGAGCCCGATTGGATAGCGGAGGACGACGTGATCATACTGTCCAGTGAGGAGGAGGAATTTGCAGATTGGGTGGCAAGGGATGAGGTGATTGTGCTGTCGAGCGACGACGATGCGGTGAGGACACCGCCTCGACAAGCGAAATCGACCGTCAGTTGTCCGACCCCGGAAATCTCTCCATGGCATGGAAGTTCAGGTTCGCTGGAGGAACGTAGGAGAAGGGCCTACGAGATGGTTATGTTCCAGTGGGAGTTTTATCCACCTCATCAGGAGCCTCCTATCGATGTAAACAGCTCCTCGTCATGCGAGTCCCCCACATATATGGACAACGCATTCTTGGCGCTAACCCTGGAGCGAGGGGGCCAGGGCAACTCCATTTATGACAGTTCCCTGTCATCGATTGCATCATCGTCCACACCCAGATCGTCATCGTCGGTAATCTCCTTCGATGCCTCCTCGCTGGAATCATATGTGGCCGAGCCCCAACCGCAGGTAGTACCAGAGAGCCCACAAGTAAGCCCTCCGAACAGCGGTAGTCCCGCCAGATCGCCACAGAATTTCGTCTGCTCGGAGGAACTACCCGTGGACATTGTGGAGCGGTTGGAACGGTGGGTTGGCGAAGCCTTGGCTACGCATCGCAGAGGCAGGCAAACCAATATTTTGGTGATGGCGGCCGGACGAAGATTCCGGATTCATATCTCGCGGAGTGGACGAGCGTTCGTACAGCCTCGTTAAAGAGGGGAGGAAGTGTGACGGCAAAAATCGTGCCTCATTTTTGCCGCAACAAAATATTTTTTTTATTGAATTTTTTTTCTTCTTATGTTTCAATTTTTTTTGTATTTTATTTTCTTCGTTATATTAAATAATAAATTTCTATAATGAATTATGTTAATTTAAGTTAATAGTAACTACTAAAGTTTTTTGATTATACGGCTATATTTTTTTGAAGAGATAAGAATTAGTATTAGAATAGTACAGTTGTGCCCAAAATATTTTACATGAAGACATAAACAAGGTCCCGTTAGTCCGGACGCCAATAATACAAACAAGATCCCGTTATTGTACAAGCCACTTGGTCGACTCAGCAACAGAGGGCCGACGTCGGGAAGGCCATTGGAAGTAGCCTGGAATTCTCTGTCGAGAGCATATAGGACAGACGAGGCCTAGATTGGGGATCAGTCTGTGGTGAACCGGCTAGACAAGTGAAACGTTCGAGACAAATAAGGATTTTTTAAATATTACCAGGTGAGTGGAATTTAAGTGGAAATCCAAGAGCCGTCGTGGGCCTTGGATATTGAAGAAAATAAACCGAAATTTAAGGAGAAATTCAAGTGCCGTCGTGGGCCTTGGATATTAAAGAAAATAAATCGGAGTTTAAAGGAAAATTCAAGTGCCGTCGTGGGCCTTGGATATTAAAGAAAATAAATCGGAGTTTAAGGGAAAATTCAAGTGCCGTCGTGGGCCTTGGATATTAAAGAAAATTAATCGGAGTTTAAGGGGAAATTCAAGTGCCGTCGTGGGCCTTGGATATTGAAGAAAATAAACCGAAATTAAAGTGATAATCCAAGTGACGTCGTGGGCCTTGGATATTAAAGAAAATTAATCGGAGTTTAAGGGGAAACTCAAGTGCCGTCGTGGGCCTTGGATATTGAAGAAAATAAATCGGAATTTAAAGTGAAACTCAAGTGCCGTCGTGGGCCTTGGAAATTAAAAAAGAGAAAAATCGAAATTAAAGTGAAAATCCAAGAGCCGTCGTGGGCCTTGGATATTAAAAAGGAGAAAAATCGAAATTACAGTGACAATCCAAGTGCCGTCGTGGGCCTTGGATATTAAAAAGCAGATAAATCGGAATTAAAGTGATAATCCAAGTGACGTCGTGGGCCTTGGATATTAAAGGCAATAAATCGGAATTTAAGTGGAAATTCAAGTGCCGTCGTGGGCCTTGGATATTAGAGGCAATAAACCGGAATTTAAGTGAAAATCCAAGTGCCGTCGTGGGCCTTGGATATTAAAGGAGATAAATCGGAATTTAAGTGGAAATTCAAGTGCCGTCGTGGGCCTTGGATATCGAAAGGAAACAAATCGGAATTTAAGTGACAATCCAAGTGCCGTCGTGGGCCTGGGATATTAAAAGGAATAAATCGGAATTTAAGTGAAAATCCAAGTGCCGTCGTGGGCCTGGAACATTAAAAGTAATTCGTAATTCAAGTGAAAATCCAAGTGCCGTCGTGGGCCTGGGATATTAACCGAAGTGTAATCCAAGTGCCGTCGTGGCCTTGTGGATTCAAAAGACTAAAAAGGATCCTACAAATCGAATCGCACTTCCTCTCACCTGAACTCTCCGAAGAATCATCCTACATAAGCCGAATCACCACACCACACTCGTCAAGTACCAGCAGTGAATCAGCTTTAATACATCCGGCCATAAAACGACCACAGGAGCAGCAAGCCGTAGCTCCTGACAGCAGATCAATATAAGTATCGAAATTTGTAGTCTTTAAATTGTTTCCAATAAAGCGGTACATACTGAATTTGTAAAGAAAAAAAAATAACTCTTTCACTCTCAGTCACTTCAATATAAATTTTCTGTGACGAACCCTACCCCCGCGAGCGTATCCCAGCGACCGGAGGAAACTCGTCGTTACAAGTTTCGTCGTATCTGCTGCCAAGATGATAATGATGACGACATTGATGATACCTTCTCAAAGGCCTACTCCAATAACATGAATGAGAGAATGAAAGTGTCGGGGTTTTTCTTCTATGACCAGCAGACTTACCTCGGCATCCATTTTCAGATGGCATTGCTCTTGGAATACAAGGTTTATCAAGGTTTGAAAGTTCTCCTTCTCGTCTTCTTTTTTTGCGGTTCATTTTCTTGTCTTTTATCCTCATTTACATTTATTCATGCAATAACCAGAGAAGACAGATTGAAAAGATGACCATAAAAACGAACGAAGCAAACTTTTGATTAATGTTATTTCAAGAGCAAGTTTACTGCACTACCCGCCGCCCTCTCCCACAACGCTTTGTTGAGATAATGTTTTCAGAAAATATGTTAAATTCGAAACTTAGTTGAGTATATATTTATATAGTTTGTCTGCAATTTAATTTATAGAGTGTGTCTGAGAGAAAATTGTTCGTTTCAGTAAAAAAAAAGAATTTTGAAACAAAAAATTAAATAAAATAATTATCGTTTTATGGTATACATTAAAATTGAAATATAACTACTTCTTAAAGTATGCAATTGTTTTTGAATTGATTTAGACAATTAGGATAATATGTTGAGACTTTTATCAAGCAAATCTATGTTATAACCAAAATTGCTGAGGAAGATATTAAGTCAGTGTTATGATAACACTGTGCAACACAAAAAATAATTACAGACTAAAAATAGATGACAAGTGTATCGGCATATTAAAAGGTTACATCAAAAATAATCTGAATTAAATTAAATTACAAATGTATTGATGACCTTTATACGAGGGCTATACGAAGAAGTGGACCTGTATAGTTATTTTTTTTTTTTTTGCCATAGGCTGTAGTACCCATTAAAATCTTTAAATACAAAAGTTGAAAAGTCCCGGAGGATAATGTGGCTAAAATCATGAAAAACCCGTATAAAGGGAGGTACCGTTATACGGGGGGCTATCCAATGATGTGGAGATGCATAGGATTTTTTTGCATGGGTTTTAGAACTTATTTCAAATACGAAATGTGAAAAAATTGGGTAAATAATGTCGCTAAAATCACCAATATTTCGAATACCTGGAGGTACTATATGAGGGCTACACGAAAATTTTAGGCATAGGCTGAAGTACCCATAACAAACTTCGAATACGAAATTGGAAACATATCGGGTGAAAGTGTCGCAAAAATCACCAAAATACCGAATGTCGGGAAGTATGGGGGCTATACGAAACGTGGACCGACATGGCCCATTTACGAACTTAAACTGCTTACTGGCAAGATGCATATGAGTGAACAATTTTAGTTACAAACGGAATAACAAAGCTAATATACCCTCCATAGAAAGGTTGAGGGTATAAAAACACATTTCAGGGTTAAAACCGTACTTTATGTGAGTTAATGCCAAATTATTCTAAAAAGTATAATTTCAGAAGCATAAATTATTCTTTGTCAAAAAATGAAAAAAAAAAACAAGAAAA